>NC_090937.1:357045554-358278366 GCF_040938575.1 Ambystoma mexicanum
TCATGTCAAATAATGCCACGAGCATGGCACCTCCTGTACAACAGAAACCCCACAGAACACCGGAGAAAAGGCAGAGCCTCCAAGGGAAGAAGGGCAAGACCAGGCCCTTCAGCACTTGGAAGAATGTCAACTTTAACAATGCTCCCCTTCTTAGCATGGAGGTGGTGCTGTCTCCTGTCATCCCTGTCCACCCCTGCCCCCTCTGCCTCATTCATCCCACGCTTAAGTCTGGACCTCAGGAGGAGCCGTAGTGCCCCATAGGGCATTGCAGGCAAAGAAACCAAGGGGCACGTAGGGTAGAGTGAAAAGGCGCTCCTCAGAGGTAGGCAGCCGACAAAACAGTGCAAGTGCGGATGGTATATGTTTGATTCAAATTCTGCTACATTTTTACAATAAGGCAAGCCTTTTTCCGTTCACTTACAGATGTCTTTACCATTCCTCCTGAGAAAGCACTTGTTTGGTGGAGGTGTGCCTGTACATACCTTTCTTCACCAGTTTACCACAAAGGGAATATCTCGGCTCAAAGTCTTTGAGCTCCTTCTTGTGAATCTTCTTTGGCTGCTTAATATTTCCTCATTCTACATGATCACGAGTCTGCTAGATGGTCTACACTGCATCTTGACTAGCCCTTTGGCTCACACGAACCCCAGCACTACAAATAAAGCCAGTTAAATCAAACAAAGCTTTATGGATGCTTGGGGATGCCAACATGAAAACTGCATCAAAGCCTCTGCTAATTATTTCAATCGATCTGAACCACCGGGCACTCCTGCCACAGCACCTAAATAGCAACATGACTCACTCGACATGTAAAATAGCAATGCCACCAATAATGTAGTGTTTGCCCCAAGATGCATCGCAGACTTTGCCGAATGGATTTTCATTATGATGTGCAAATCCTCTGTCTGGTCCCTGATGCTTAACAACATGCCATCTACACAGAGTAAGACGCCATGGACTGAGTTAGTGTTTCGAACCCACTGCCCCCAAACCTTCTTCCTGGCTTGGATTGGTAATTGGTTGGTGATCGATCAAATGAAGTTTCGGCACCTGGGGTATTTCTGCCTGTATACTATCGAACCTGTTTTGAGCATTTACCATCTTAAAGCACGCCATCCTCCTAGGCCACTTACAGTGCCTTGGCTTGACTGCGTTCCCCCTAAAATGGAGACATCCTTTTCCATGTACAGAATGAACGTTATTGCCTTTGAGCCATTCAAATGCAAACCAATCAAGCTTAGTTGTGAAGTTCTGCAGGTCTTGACTCTCTCCCCCCTCTTGGTTAAAATATATCTGCAGCCCCTCCCCAAAACTTCTCCACTTGACAGAAGCTGCCTTCCATTCTTACAAAGATGACACACAGATTCTGTAGCATTTGGGTGGGGGCCTAGAGAAGACCAAGGAATCCTTCTTTACCTGAATTTCATCAGTGGTCAATTGGATGAATAACAACATGCTTACATTTAACGTTTATGAAACCTCAGCATTATTATGGATGGACAATTGTCTATAATGCTGCAAATAACACATTGACCCCGTGATGTCTCTCCCAATTGAGAACACTAAGAAGATTCACCTCTTCCTTCTATGTTTTCCATTATATGAACCTCATGAATGTTGTCATTGGGTCGAGAGTGCACTACTGAAAGTCAGCATGTCTGAGTCTTCTATACTATGTTTGAAGTACACATCAGAGGCCACAAAATATAGCAGGAGAGTTCTCATAAAATTGCAACATAGAGTGCATGTCACTCCAGTAGTCAAACAATTTCACTGTTCCCAGTTGGAAAGAAGATTGTGTTTAAATCCAACTTTCCACTACATGCAGATGTTATTGGGAAACATCTCCATCTTTATAAACCACTGAGAATGTTAGGTTTAACCTCGTCCTATCTAATGGTTGCCCCTTCATCCCAAATGGATTAGGGCAATGTCCCTCTCCCCAAGTCTCACATCTTTGGAGCTCCCTTCCTGTCTTTTTGACAGGACATGACAATCTGCTCACCTTCAGACGAATCATTAGAATGTATCTGTTTACCTTTTTTAGTACTTCACAGCCACAAAATAAAAGGTAATGCAGAACAGGGTACAGATGCCACAGCAGATGCTCATGCCACTCTCCGAACTTAACTTAGCAATGCAATAATAAGATGGGTCATGAGAAACTCTGCCTCATGTGCCACCTAGCACACATTGTTCCATTAGCATGTTTCCTAATTAGGGGATCCCTAGAAAACAGGAATGTTTGCACACCTTCCAGGGAATCCCTGGGTTCACGTGAGCCTGTTGCTCCCCTAAGAAGGTTACAAATGAGAATAGATTCATGATAGCACACTAGCAAACCTTATTACTATCTCCCATAGCCGCAACGTACCTGGATCCCCTCTGTGACTCATCTCCCTCTTACAGCTCACAGATATAATCTCATAGGGTTGCTTGCAATTGGGTTTTCCATAGGAGATCGTATCCAATTCCTCGTACACATTGAACAAGTCTCTTCTATAGTCTGTGAGTTCATTTAACAGGCAGGCATCTTTAACTATTTTCGTCCAACCATCCAAATGTCTCTTTCAGCTCCACACATTCCCTAATCCTAAATCTACATGATGCCAGAGTGCACACACTCCTGACAGTACCTTTAAATGCATCCTCCTGTGTAGACTAATCATCTACCAAACCCTTGTTCAGCTAAGAAAGTAGACTATTACCTGATTTTATTCATAGAAACTTGATCTATCGCACAGCACACTTGCTTGCAATTTCCGAATTGAAGTGCAACACCTACCATAATCGTAAGGTTAATCAGTCGATATGTTTAAATCTCCACTGATCTATCTAAATGATATGAGGTGTGTACTTACTGTCATTAGGCAAGGTCAATGCAAAAATAAGAGTTATTGGAAAGGGGATTCATTGAATCACTTCCATCATAAGCTAGAGATATCACCAAAGAGCAACCGGGTCAGACACTAACACAAGCTGTAGCAATGTATATGTGGCTGTGCCCAGCACCCTCCATAAGAAACACATTTCCCGTTCCTGTTTATAATGATTGACTTTACAGACAAGGATTTGCCTATTTGTGTCCTTATTAAGCCCTATCCATTGCAACAGATGTGGAGGACCACATTCTAATCTGCATCCGCTATGACTGCGTGCAGAGCATTTTTGCGGGCTCTTTATCAGTGTTTATGGAGATAAAGGGCCTCATTACATGGATGGCGGAGAACCATGGCGCTACTAGCGCCATGGTTCATGCCGGTAAAATACCGGCACTGCCTTGGCGGAAAAGGGAATTACCGCCCCATTCCAAGGTTGGCGGGGCGGTAATTCCCCCTTCCACCATTGCCCTTCCCCATTCCCATTTTTGCCCCATAGGGCATAATGGGAATGGGGAAGGCGCTAATTACGGTACTGCAAATTGCGGTACCGTAATTAGCTCCCTGGGTCCCTTTGCGGGTTGGTTTTTAACGCCTGCAAAAAGCAGGCGTTAAATTCCCCAACCCGCAAAGGGACCTCGTAGTAAGGCGGTAAGGATTTACCTGTACCAGTATTTTACCGGTACCGGTAAATCCTTACCGTCATCCGTGTAATGAGGCCAAGTCTCCAAGCTACATCGGACCAAATGCTCCTGATAATATCTCCAATTTTGGAGAAAAACATCTGTATTTGGTGTATACTTGCAAAGAAAGATGTCATCATCACCCGCAGCCTTGTTGGTCTCCTCATAACTGAGGTCTGCTTATCCCTCTCCACCGAGTGCACGTTTCATTCTTCCCTTCAGGATACAACATCCAGTAAATCAACCTCTCAAGAAAGACAGCAGGAGGCCCACATTCATTTGCACATCTGTGGGAGTTGCACCCACCAGTAATGCTCAATATTCAACTCCTTCAAACTCCTCACCCGCAACTTGACTTTCCCACCATCAGCAAGAGCTACAAACCGCTCCATGCAATCAACCACTTTCCGGATGAGATCACAGACCCCTTCACAGCATCAGCCATCCCATTTTCCAGCAACATCTGTGTTGGGAAACTCAATCTGCTAGTAGCATAACACACTTTCACAATGGTGCATCTACTAGCTCATGGACGGGAGGATAGTTCTGTGGCAATGCGCGGGTCTTGGAAGCAAGACCATGCTGAGCGAACACAGGTTCGAATCCCAGATCCATGCTTGAAAAAACCAAGCGGGTTATAAATAACCTGCACTTCCACAATTCAATGAAACTAGCGCCTAGATGCCTATGGGTTATGTGCGCTGCAAATAAATATAAAAAAATAGATGGACACCATGTCATGCAGATGGGCACCAACAGATTCCCATACCACCCGGGGACCTGCAGAGCGCAGACGAAGGTCTATCCTATCCCAAACCATCTTAATCTTCTAAACGGAAATACTGTGAGAACAGATATCAAGATTCACTAACACATTGAGGACTCCCAGCTCTACCCACAAGGCAAGAACATCAATGATATCCATCCACTAAAACTCACTCACTCAAGCATGGAAGTCAAGCACCTACCTGAAACTGAACCCCACAAAGAGTGAATTCAACCTCAAGGGCGCTTCTAAGCCTTCTCAAATCCAGAGCTAACTTGCAGAAATGAAAATTGGTGGATTTTTCCCCTAAACTGACATTCAGTAAAGAATCCTCCCACTTCATCATAAACTGAAACCTTTATTTCAAGATCCACATCATTGGGGCAAACAGAAAGACTGTGTTATCTGCTCGCTCTTGTTCAGAACAATAATTCCTAAATTCCTGGTACAAACTTCAGGAGCGAATGTTCAGTCCCTTATCCTTTTCCCATGTGGACAGAGGCAATGCTCCCCCAACTAAAGTCCTGACGTCCTCCATGGCACCACTGACAGCTGTCCAGGATTCCACAACCTATTTCATGAAGGGAATGAAAAAATACACCATCATCCATAACCCTTAAATATCTAAAATAGCAACTAGTACAAGCTGCATGACCTTCTAAAATATCCTATCTCACATACAATACAATCACAAAGTTCATTCCTGACATCTCTGGAAGTCTCTGGAAGCCGCCTCATCACCCAACTAGAATCTAAGAGAGGCATAAAGGAAATAGCCAGTAAATGGGCCTTCCCCTGCAACACACCAGATTCCGGGATCATCTTATGATAAATATCACATGAGCCCAGCGAATATTTGCCAGCGAAGCAAAATTGGCACATTCTGCCTAAAATTCCACGTTTCTGGCAGGGAATATTTCTCTCTGATTTAGTTGCTTCAAGCAATATTTACTTTTACCACTTTTTTGCTGACAGGGCATGATTTAATTAGGAGGATACACATATTCTAGCCTCCTAATTCGGTGAAATATGTGTGTGGCCAAAGTTAAAACTCCCAAACTTGGCATTATGAATAGGAACAATTGATAAAATTGCACATTTTCTGCCTCTGGTCATAAAGGTGAAGTGGGTGAAGTTTACCCAAACAGGTGGATTTTACACAAAGCATGCAATATTTTCACACTTTTCTGCAATACATAAGGCTTATCATGAAGCGGAAAGAAGTGAAATAATGCTTGTCAGAAGTCCTGCCAAACACTGTACATAGCAGCACGCCTATTCCACCTTCCATACTAGAGTGACTTTCACAGATGGGATCCACAGCAGACCTGGAAACACTTCGTATCATCATCAAAGTAAATTAGCACTGCAACCATCTTAGTCAGTGGGCCATTATCAGGAATGCCATTTCAATAATTAATCTTTCATTTCAGACTTAATATCAGAGAACAGTCTCTAAGAACGGACCAGGATTCGAATCTAGGTTGCTCTGAGCTGCCTTGTTGCCAAGACAAACACGTTGCCCCTGAGATATCCTCTCAGCCCCTTTAGCCAGCTTATTAATCTGGTGCCTTTTGCTTACAAGGCCTGAAGACAACTAACTCAAACAGAGGCATGCGACCTGTACTACAGCACTAGAACAAGAGCATTTGTGCCTCTTTCATGCCCGTGGCACAAGAAAATTGTAATATAAAGCCCTTGAAGGATGGGTAGTCAAACACGCGCTTGAAAATGGGCAGGTGCTTTGCAAATTCAATCTTGTTCTTTCTGACCATGGATGCTCATGCAGGTTCATGCGACCTGTGTGCAGCGTCTTTCTACTCTTTACCCGTCTTACTCAAGGCCGCCATCTTGGGAATAGTACGGTAAGGTTGAACAAAGTGAAGGAAAAAAAATTGCTTGAAGTCACTCTTTCTTGTACTAGTTATGGCCTGTAAGTGTCAAGGATTGGATCACTTTCAACACAAAATCCAAGCACTATACATGAGAGTAACGTTTGGATATAACCCATTATTTTACATGAAGCAACTGTACCAATCACACAAAGAATGTCTATTTTGATTACAAACTCTTTAAGACGTGGCCGATACAGCCTTTTAAGATGCTCCCTACAATTTGTCTCGTTGTTTGCATTCAACAGAGATCATCATGAATGCACATGCATGTTCTATCAACAAAACACATGGGTGCGCCATTTTCAAGAACTTAATTTATGCATTTATATATCTATGTATTTATACATTTGTCACGTGCTAATTCCTTAGGAACCAGACAGGAAAACTTTGTATCTGGGTGCAGATTTCAAATAAGAGAGCGGCACCACCAACCAATGAGTCACCAGCAGAAGAGAAAGGTTATGATTTCTTTCCTCGAAATGTCAGTAAAGTGTCAGCCTTGGTGGTTCCAAGGAGAGCGTGTTCCACAATGTGGGGTCAATTCCTGCGAAGCATCTGTCGACAAACCACTGTCAGTCTTAAGAACTAAGGTACATGGCGCAGGAATGGCTGGCATTGGAGGGCTAAAAGTACCCCAATTGCCTGGGGGATTAGAGAAGGCACAAACACTGGGTTCATGCCTCATCACTACGCATGAGCAGTACAGTTCGGGAAAAACTGAAACCTGTACAATTTCCGGTGGGTTTGTGCCTGAACGTTACATGTTGTTCTTGAGGTTTGATAAAAGAGGCTAGAGTTTGCATCTATATAAAGACCTGAATATAGAAACTCATGGAAGTCGGGGCACTCGCGAGCTCGCAACCAAGATGGCTGCTTCATCTTGAGCTCCACGAGTCACCGGCTGACAGGGGAAGGCACGCCCCTGCACCTGCCACGTGTGCCTCAAATCTTTGCAGCGGTATGCCTACTGGGACCCTTTTTGAGCCGGCTGAGCAAACAAGAACAGTGGGGGAGGCCACAGCGCATCCTTGCGGCAGCACGGTCCCTGAGTGGAGAAAACTGCTGGAAGCACCCAGAGGCGAGGAGGGACAAGCGCCGATGCTGCAAGGCTGGAGGGATTCCCCCTGGGGTGCTGACGATCATTGAGGGGAGCCCTACACTAGTGAGCCACTGGAGCAGATCACACTCTGTAGCCGGGCGGACCGCCCCAAAAACAGCAGGGTAGTAGTGCGAGCCACGGGACTAGTGGTGCACTCGGGAAACAGCTGACAGCTCGAGGCCCACACCACTGTAACATTAAGAGTGGGCCTGGTTTTCCCCTGCTGCCCAGGCCTGGCTGGTGAGGCAGGAGATGGAGGGTCAGTGGGGGCCCCATTGCTGAGGAACAAGTGGCACCAATTGCTGGAGGAGGTGGAGGGCCTCCTGTGATGGTAGCAACCCGGCACCCCTCCCCCTGCTGAGCAAAGTGAGCTGCTGACAACCCCTTGAACTTTATGGACCTCCTCTACACCGGTGGGCACCACTGCTTACAGGAGAGTTGCCCACCTGCAGTCACAGTTCCCATTACTGGTGAGCGTCTTGGATACCGGTGCTGAGGAACACATCCTGTACCTCCACATGGGGTGCAGGGCTGAACTACTTGAAACACCTGAAGGTACGGTTGAAATTTTGGGGGAACAAGAGGAGACCCCCTTGGCTGTAGCACTGCATGGCAAAGGGAAATAAGCAGCACTCCCTCTTGCCCTTCTCCAAGAAGGAGGGCCTGAGTAGTAAGGGAGAGAGGATGCTGTCACCCAGAGACACCCCAGACAGACCAGGTCAGGCAGGCCTGAGTGGGACTGGCTCGTAGCCTCCTGAGAGCACCCCAGCTTCGGAACTCAGCCTGGTGCTGTCTGAAATGAGATCCAAATTCGCATCCATCAACACCAAGCTAGATGGAATGGCATATAAGGTTGATCGCATGCAGGAGCGCTTCGAGAAGGAGAGTGGGTGGATATCTGAGGCAGAGCACAGAGTGGGGGTTCTGGAGGACACTAGCGGAAAAGTGACACAGGCGATCCGTACGCTGACGCTGCAGAGAGAGGTTAAGGCCAGCAAGGATAAGAACGAAGATTTGGAAGCGAGATCCTGCAGGAATAACATCTGGGTGGTGGGTATTCCAAAATCAGCCCTACAGCAAAATATGGAGGTGTTCATGGAAAAGTTAATCCGGGAAGTACTGCAGGCATACCCATTGTCATCTCAGTTCTTGATCGAAAGGGCACACCGGGTGTCGCAGCTGACCCCTAGGCTGGGCCAAAGTCCTCGGCCGGTCATTGCTCGCTTGCTGAATTACAGGTATTGGGACATGATCCTCCGCAGAGCCCGGGAGCTTGGTGATTTGCTATACGATAACACTCGGGTGTCGTTCTACCCTGACTATACCCCATCAGTCCAGATGGCCCGTCTTTCTTTCCTGGTGGCAAAGCGTGCCCTGCGCGAGTGGGGTATACTGTATGCTATGGTGTATCCTTTCAAGATGCAAGTTCTCCATGAAGGCAAGTCACACTTCTTCATTGACCCTCGAGAGGTACATGACTTTCTTGAAACACAGCCGAGGGAGTGAGGGACTATCCCATCCAAGAATATGCAGGGCTGAGGTACTACTGGTGGGAACATGCAGTGTGTGAGTTGGGAATTGACAGCCCCGGCAAACTGGTCAGTTATGTGCCCTGCCGGACAAATTTAAATATGGGAAGGCACTGTTTTTGGGTTTAAGATATGCTGACCCATCGTTCCAGAGGCTGAACTCTTTGTTGATACAAGGGCTTCCCCCTGGAGGCAGGTGAAGTGTGTGGGGGGCCCTTAGGTGGTAGAGTCTAGCGCCCCCGGGTCGTTGCCTATGTTGCTTATCAAAGTGGATTGGGGAGAGGGGAGGAATATTTCACTGCTAGTTGGGGGAAGGCAGTGTGGGTGGGGGGACATAATGGAGGACAGTTGGGATTTGGGGGTGGAGGGAGGGGCGAGAAGAGAGGGGAGTCTTGGGGGTTACATTTGAAAAATGATTTATGTCTCTTGTGGGCAAGCCATTCTTGTGGTCTGCGGTGGAGGTACAATGTCGGAAGCAAGGAGTATGGAGGCCGAGCTAGATGGTTTGATAAGATTAGGGGACTATGGCTAGTGGCAAAATTGTGAGCTGGAACGTGCGAGGGCCGAACAAATCGCAGAAAGCTTGAAAGGTTGTCCATTACTGTGAATGACATGGAGCCAAGGTGATCCTCTTACAGGAGACCCATCTGGTTGGTGGGGCAAATGAGGGGGCTGCCAGATCCTGGGAGGCCTGCGGACACTATACATCCTATTCCACGTACTCGGCAGGCGTTATGAGATTGATGCACAAGTCAATTCGATTTCCCACCACAGAAACTGCAGTGGACCAGCTGAGGAGGTTTGTGATTGTGTCAAGTAGCTGGGAACACATGCTGGTTACGTTTGTTAATATCTATGGTCAAAACGTGGACGACCCCTCCTTCTTTGAGTTACTCCTATCTCGTGCCATAAATACCTGCCTATTAATATGATATTGGTTGGGGATCTCAATGTTATCCTAGATCCAGAAAGGGACATATCCACGGGTGGTGCTCGTCTTCTTTCCCGGGCTGCGGAATGGTGCAGAGGTGCATGTCTGAGTTGGAGTTGGTGGATGTCTGGTGGGTGCTACACACAGAGGGGAGGGAGTATTTATTCCACTCGTTGGTCCATAATACTTCCTCGTGCTTAGATTACATTTTGGTAAGGCCGCTCCTGGTACGTATGACGAATGAATGCTAATGTCGGGGTAATTTCCGGGGGTCGGCAGGGCTGTCCTCAGACCTCTGGGGGTGGGGAGGCCCTCCTCCTCCCGCGTCCCAAAGGAGTATGAGACACACACAAGAGCAAAGAGTTACTGCTGTTTATTGCATAAAACAGACAGGGACAGGTTCTCAGAGCATAGGTACCCAAGGAACGTCTCGTCGGAAAAAATAGGCTTGCAGGCCATTTTCTAGCCAGATGACACCACAGTGTGCGTCACCTGGGAAAACGTACCCCCCAAACCTAACGCTACCTCGCGTTGGTTCTCCGAGTGGTAGGGTTAGTATAGATCAGTATAGAAGGGAATATTATTGGTAGAGAAGAGGTCAGGTGGTACCTGGGTCGTCCCTAAGAATAGTTACATGAAAATTGTTACATGAGGACAGTGATTGGTTGTGTTATGGTGTCGTCAGTGGTTAGCCCTCGTGTTCTGATTGGTTCATCTGCAAGCCCCTAAGCCTCGGACCATCGTCGTTCCCAGCTCGCGATGTACCTGCTGCTGGCAACAATGTGTGACTATGTGTCAGTGGCGGACAATGGACAGGTCTTACTACTGGCTGTTGGGTGCTCCTTTCCCATCGCCGCCGGTGTCCAACTTGTAACTCCGTTGTTGCAGTCTGTGTCCCAGACGTGAGACCCCAGAGCTTCTCTAGTCCTTGGAGCTTGGCATCGTATCAGGTCAGCCTGGTCACGTGGTAAGAGACCGTGGCTGAGGCAGAATTATGGGCATTTGATTTGTATTTCTGATCCGAGGAGTCCCTAGCAGTGGCAGGTGTGACCTTGGTGCCGACAGCACGGCATGTTGATTGCAACTTTGCGGCCTTGGCTGTGGGGCTCCCATCAGGGTCTTGTTCTGCATGATCGGTGCCTTGTAGATCTGGTTGGGCTGCTCCGAGCCTGGGGACTCTGGTTTGCGGCCTTCCTTGGCCTAGTGAGGGTCGTAAGGTGCAAATTCGATCCTTATACATTAGTCCGTCTACAGGGTGTCATCTTCAGGGTGTTAGTAGCATGAAGCGTCTGCAAGCGTGTGCACAAGCTCTTCTAGCAACTTGCGTTTCTGCTGTGCGGTAGTTGGCCTTTGTGGAAAATAACAACAATGCATATCTGTGAGGGGCTACTCTGATGTCAGCTTCTGAGATTCTATCTGAAGCTTCTGAGATTCTATCCGGGGCTACAACCAAAAGACCAGGGGCTATAGCCCCCTTAGCCCCCCCCCTAGCAACGCCTCTGCACTTGGGTCTGTCAAAAGCAAGCCTCGAGCAAGAGAATATGCATTGTTCTCAAAAGATCTGCCTGATATTGCAACAGAGTTTTTGCTCCAGTTTGTTTACAATAGGGCCGACTTTATCCAGCAATATGTTTTAAACTCTCGCAGGAGATATTTGTATGTATCTGGATGTTGTTTTGAAATGTTCTTTTAAATCTTTTTAATCACCCACACTGTAGCATAACAAACAAACTATATTTTCTTTTTGTTCTGGTGCGATATACATTTTGAGTTAATGTACTTGTTGCTTTGGCATTATCCTTCCCTCTACCTGCATTCAAAGGTCACCCAGAAGTAACACATCCAGGCACTGTTCTTCTTCCCACCCATTGTCCCATCCCAGCACGGATGCAGTCATCAAGTGCAGTCACACTTTGCTAGTTGGACCAGCCTCTGGTTCACTCCCCACAGGACTTTACACGTTGGACTCTTCCAAAGTGGGTGGTGGTATCGCCAAACCTCGGTCCCTTGCTTGCTGTGCATACAGAATCAAACTTCACCTAACTGATAATATCCAAGAAGGCCGAAACATGTCTGGAGTTGCTTGCGCGTCTGTACAGAAGGGGTGTGGCCTGGTCATTCAGGCTGGTCTGTTCCGATTCGGCGCACGACTAATACTGATTTGCAATTGGTTGGTCCGTTTATGTAATGGGGCATAGAGGCTGAGAAACGACAACTTGGAAGCTTCCATTCATCACATTTTGGTGTCTTTTGTGGAAATGATCTTTCCCCGCCTGCTTTCAAGCCCGGGATTGCATTTCTGCCGCACACTACATTCATCAAGTGCAGTCACCCTTTTATATTTCCCACCTTCACTTGGATGTCAATTTCTGGCTCAAGGTCGCAGCATTACCTGATCTAATCCACTAGGTCAGCGCTCACGCCTTCGCTCGGGTGTCACTAGCTCTACTCACCAGCCCCATTCTGATCAGCGAATAGGCAAGCTCACCAAGTAGCTAAGACCCATAGGACCAAATTCACAGAAGCGTTTTATAATGGCAAAACCCCATTGGAAAACGCTCTGTGAATAAGGGCCATAGTATCTGGAATTCTTTAACAATATGAAGTGGAAAATACTGGACAGTGGGTAAGAAGTGTTCCTCTGTCAGTGTGAATATATCACCAGCTGTCTCAGCGTCTATGGTGACTGTGCTGAAAGTATGGATGACAGTGTGTCAAAGAGGATATCTTAACTGTATGATTATAAACAGCAATTCTACTGATTCTAATTCCTTGGTCATGCCCCTGGGGGAGCAATGCATGATGCGACAATCAGAATGCTGATTATATAGGGCAACAATAAAGTTTTCCTTTTTTTTTGGTGTACTGCTTTCACTAACTCCTCACATTAACATTTCTGCTATTATTTATACCTAACACGTGTTGAGACTGTTCAAGTGGGGCCTGATTTTAATCACTGCTGCCCTTTTGGTCCTCTATTTCTTCTCCCGCATGACAGCATTGCCCCGCTTTTATTTATTTGGCATGCATTTATTTATTTATTTATTGTGGTTTAGTTTCAAAAGAAACTTCTCACATACAAAAATATTCACACAAACATTTCACATTCATAAAAAACATACACTAAACACATTCTTTCTCTGAATTTACAAATCGCATCTTAATCATATTTTCAATTTAATCCAAATATTGATAAATTACTATCGATATATCTAAAAAATATATCATTGCCCAGTTTTACGCACAGCTGCATCAAGTCCACTTGCAGCTTGGATGTGCATCCCAAGTAGACAGGAGGGCCCCCCTGTAAGGTGTTCGTTCACACTGTCAAAGTCACTGTACTAGAGTAGCTCAACTCAAATACAATGGCAGCCCAATAAACTTTACAGCCTCCCGTCACTGCAAAAGGTTCAACATTAATGTATGACAACGGAGCTCTTAAAAATGAGTGTAGTCTCAACTTGAGACATAGCATAACTGGTAGAGGGGCAATCAAATAGCTCCCTCTCTGCTATGTCTACTTCCTTGAATAAAAATAAGTACAAATGCTTCAAGAAATTACACAGACTCTCTACCTCCCTTCCCAGTCCTTGCTGTATAAAGTCCTCTCTGGGCCCAATTCCGAGGACGGTGCAAACATTGAAAAGTAGCATTCTGTGGCAGAACAGCACTTTCCTGAATAGCACCACATTCTGCTGCAGCATGAACGTGGGGTCTCGCCTGGAATCCGCCACTGCAGCCAGTTCATGCTCATTATGATCGCTTAGTGCCACTTCTGCCCCTAAAAAGGCGCTAAGCTACAGCACCCCAGAAGCAGCATTCTTACAAGTTTTAGGTAACTAATAAAATGATGTTTCTTTAAGTTTCTTCAAATGCTAATACAGAAATACGCCACTAGATGGCGGGAGTCCACTATGAAAGAGTGTCTTGGCTATTGTAAAATATGCCTTTTTGTCCCACTTGCTTGGACACATCTCTACTTTTCCGGAAGTGCTGCCAAGCATCTGCAAGCTCCACGCCACTTTCAGTACTGTAGAAATGTGTCTTTGAATTTAATTTTGCATTTGGCCCAGGCGTGGTCTGTGCACATTTTACATTAATTTTTCTTGCCTGTCACCACAACGCCTCCCATCTACTACCCCCATCACCCTCTGGGGGCCCGATTCTGAGCTCGTGCTAAAAGCAGTGAAAAAGGCAGACATTCTCCCCTCCAGTTTCCAGCACCACCATTCGAAGGTGGGTGGAAGAAATGGAGGGGAGATGACACTTTTCAGCAGCGAAAGCTGCTTAAATCTATCCTTCTGATAGAAACGTGTGCCAATGGCAAACGGAGAATTTCTATAGGCTGCCACTTTCCGAATTTAAGAAAGTTTTCTTAAGCTTTCATTAAACTAGGACATTGGTGCTGCAGTCTAGGAAACACTATTTTTAAAAAGGGGAAAAAGTGTGCCGTAGAGTTCAACAACACCTCCCTTTTTTTGATGTGCTAAAGCAGTGCTTTTGAAAGCAGAATCCCCTTGCAGTGCCTGCCCTGTATTCCTCGTGGTTGCTAAGTCTGTTGTCAAGCAGTAAATCAGCCACATGCAAAAGTCTTGGTTTTGATGCCAGACAGCCACATTATAACTTTAACAAAATATGGTGCGTTTAAGAAAAGTGTTTATCTCTCATGGAAGAACATTTTCCTAGTTTTGCATGCACTTCAGAATCTGGCCCGGAATCTTGGTGGGTGGATTTGGAGGTGGGGAATTTTGTATTCCTATGTGGCATTGACTATGTGCTCAGAATCAGGCCTTCTGTCTGTAGGCAATTTACCTTTTTATTCTCATCCAACCTTTCTAAAATCAACCTAAACAACCTCTTTTCTCTCCCCCCTCTTACCTCCATCATTACTGCCCCTTGCCTGTCTAATAAACCCTCTCTTGGCACCTTCCACTCCATATTACTCTGTGAATTTGTACCCATTGTCTGGGAAATAGACCCATCCTGTGCCCCTGTGGAAAATACCCCTCACCTATTCCTAATGATAATGCCTTTTCAAACGTTCCCATGTAACACAAATCTTCTCCATCTACTTGAAAATAGCCACAGTTTTACTCATTTTCAAAATGGCCTTCACTGACTCAAACAATCTACCCTCTATGACCCTGTCTACCTTCTCCCCCACCACTGCAAAGTCCTTTAATGAAAGACTTTTAACCACATCGCTGCCAACCTGAAGGTCAACAGCCTCTGCGATCTCTTCCGATCAACTTTCCATAGCCACCACACCAGAGAAGTATCTCACCAAACCTCCACCACTCCAAATGCTCATTCAGCCTTATCGTTCTGGACTTCTCTGCTACCACCATCTCTGTCAAAAGCCCTGCTCCACTTCTAATCCTTTCAAACCTGCCAATCATGAAACTGTTAATCCCTTACTGACTACTTCCTTTCCACCTCTAGGAAAATTACCATCTCTGATCCAACCCATTTGGGACTCCCCCAATGATTCATTCTGGTCCCACTACCGCTTACTTTTGACATCTCCACCTATGGTAAACTCACTGTCTCCTTTGTGTTCGACTACCACTTATTTGCTGATGATACCCATAACTTCTTCTCCTTTACTACCTTTGCACCTGACCTCTCCTCTCGATTATCTAATTCTCGTTCAGCCACCTGTTAATGCTTGGCTCTTTGTTTCCTGTAAAACCGAAGACATCTACCTCACTGCCCATCATGCCCCCCCCGCCAGTATTCCCTACTAACTTTCTCAAACCATCCCCCAAAGCATGCTGCAACTCCATCAATCGTTCACCTCTATTGCAACCATTGCAAGGATCAACCAAACACATTTCACGAAGCCTTGCCCACTCCTAATCTTCCACGCCATTTATAACTTTCATCCCCGCCTATGTACTCATGTACTCAGTCGACTTGACTACTGCTATAGCCTCCTACTGTTCCCACCCATGTACTTGTGTTCCCCCTTCACACAATCCTCAACTGTACCCTTCACACTGCACAGCCTCCCCCTCTAAAATCTGTGCTCACTGCCTCATCATAGCCTGGTCTCCGTGCACCACCAATCACTCTTTAAATGTCTTCAACTTGTCTTTTTGTGAATTCATGGACTAACCCCCTGGTCTGGCTACCTCTAACACCCTCTACACTCTTCCTCATACTGTTCACTCCAGTGTCCTACTCAATCTCTCCGTCCCGCCTGTGCAACCTTTGGCTTGCACTAATTTTCCCTCCGTGTCTTTCTATACTGCAACTCACCCCCTCCCCCCCATAGCATATTTATCACCACTAGCCTTACATTTGAATCTGTCCTCAAACTTCATCACCTCTCCCCAAAGGAATCCTTGGCCTAACCATGGACATTGTTCCTCCCGTTGCGCGTAATTTATATTAAAATATTTTCCTTATGTAATTATTCTTCACATTATTGGTGTGTCTGTCAGTATTGTTCCCATTTAATATTCGATTGTGACCAATGCTCTCATCTGTTTTTATTAACTCCCTATTAATACTCCCCTATTATAAAACAAGCCACTGGGCGATTGTTTCGAACTCCACACTCTACGGTAGGTGTTTCTGTTTGAAACACCATGCACTGCTAAAAATAAAAACAAATGCGAGTAAATGCATTTGAAATGCCTGTCTGCACTCCTTCCAGGTTACCAATGTTCTTTTCCTTTTATTGTGCGCAACTCAGCCAATCTGTATACAGAAACATTATTGGATTGTTATATTGTGAAAGGTGTGTATATAATATATTATTTTTTAAATTTATTTTATTTTTAGTATTAAACAGTTTGACAATAAAAGTCATTTTTAAATACTGTTCTTTTTCACATTATAAAAATAAATAAAAAGAAAGTCGTTATAATATATTCTGTTCTTATATACCACTTCTTGGCAGAGTCCTCCAGCCTCTCAACACTGTAATATCAAGTGTATTATTACCCCAATTAAAATGGTAAAAGATGGAGCACATTTCAAGATGTTTGAACCCAGCTCACCTGGCCGCCCCCTTTTCGAGTTTGAGGGTGTAATCCTCTACTACAACAATGCACCGGTTACGATGAGCACTCAAACATTAAAGAATTTTCAAAACCAAGATTCATAGGCTAGCATGATGCGGTTGATACTTGGCGATGCAATTCAGTGCCTGTGTTGCTGGACAGTTGATGAGGCGACATTTTGGTAATGGCTAAACCTTGGCACCTGTGCAGTGCAATTTCCATCTAGCCGCACATCATCAAGCGAGTTGAGTTATAAAGTTATTTTTCTTTTAGGCATTTCCATGCTATAGATAAATAAATAAGTGTGTGACTACTGACTCACCGAGGTTCAGGGTTTTGTATTGCGACAAAGAGCACACAGCGCGTCAACCAAGATTACAAATGTCTTTGACAAGTACTGCTTGTGCAAAACCAATGCCTCCTACCACCACATTCCACCCCAAGCCTATCTGCGCAGATAAGCAGAGACCTGACTTTGGAGTCTATAATACAGCATGTTTCTTTTGCATTTTGTTTTAGTTTTTAATAGTTTTCCAGTTATTTGGTAGAGGCCAGAGGACAAGAACATTTTTTGTAGTTCAGGTTTTATTTAGTACATTTTTTCTATTCACTGACTGGCTTCATCTTTTATTTGCTGATACGATCCGAGGAGAGTTGTGAACCCCCAAGGACCACGCTCCATTTTAAGGTCTTGGGAGAATTGTACTCACCATCTGATTGCACGTTGCTGTTATGTTCCCTAAGGTGGCAAGAGGTGCCCTAAGAGGCAAAGCAGTGCACAGGCAGTCAGCAGGCTCTGCCAGGTCATCCGCGGATAGCGCACAGCAGAGGGTACTGTGGCTCCTGGCCCTATAGTGCTCTGACAGGTCAGCCAAGGATTCTTTATTTAGTTTCTTACCTATAAAAACTATCATGGCAGTGTGAGTCCACCACCTCTACTTAGAAAGGAAACTATGCATGTAATCTGATAACACCTGCAATGCAATTTATAACAAGGCTCCAAAATGTGTGTGACACAATAACCCCATTTTCAGTAAGCTTTCTATAATACATTTTTAATAGGGCCATTCTATCTGCAAGCAGTTAAACACTAAATAATATGAGCAGTGCCAGACCTGTTCCCAACATCTGCATTTGTTTCGTGTGTCAACATTTCTCAGCAATTCGTCAGTGGGTTGCTGTACCTCTCAATGTAACAGTACATGCACTTAACATAGCTGACTTATTGGCAGACTGCCACCACTTATAGGCAGTCTCAGCAGTGAGTACAAGCAATGAATGATCATAGTGTTTGATTTCTCGACGTACACACTTGGAGATGTATGGCACACATTGCAATAGATGGCAGCAAGCTGTTACTGCTCTCAGAGATTCAGGTTATAGTGCTTTCAAGCAGGCACTTATCCTGGTCAGAAGAAACCCATGCCCTATCACAGGGATGCAGAGCTCGTTAACGAATAGTTCTGTGGCAAGCATTGCTAAAATCCCTGAAGGTAAGCTAAGGCCTCATTGCACCCCATGTGCAATTAAATCATCCCTGGTCAATGCTCAATATGCAAACTGACTGCTCTACCCACTGGCCTTTGATATTCCTTTACTTACTTCCTCTGCATCATCATCATCATCATATGACCTGATGCAATAACATAGATCACCCCCAATTTATTTTATTTTATTTATTTGGATTTGTATAGCGCACATCTTCCCAGGGGCATCGTGGCGCTGAAAGCAGTCTTACTTGTTACAGGCATACATGGTGTATATATAGATACAATGCAGAGGATATTTGAATATTTACATACAGTTGTGCTTGTTTACATACAGTTGTGAAAATACAGTAGGATAGGTGGGGTGGGGTGGAGAGGTTAGTTAAACAATGGTTTTGAGTAGTCTGCGGAAGGCATGGTATGAATTTTCATTCCTTAAAGCGGTGGGGAGCGCGTTCCAGTTTTTGGGTGCTAAGTGTTGAAAGCTAGACCCTCCGGCTTTGCTTCTTTTGAATGTGGGTACATAGGTCTGGTTAGTCATGTGTGACCTACGGGGTCTAGTAGATGGATTAAGGGTGATTTTTTCAGAAAGATAGGGCGGAGCCTTGGCGGAGAGGCATCTGTGGGTGATGGCCATGGATGTGAATAGTATACGTTCTTTTATTGGTAACCAGTGGGCTTCTCTTCTGGCTTGGGAGATGTGCTCCCTTTTAGGGATGCTTAGGGCTGCTCTTAGAGCATTGTTTTGTGTGACTTGCATTTTTTTTTAGGTTTTGTGCCGACGTGCCCAAGAAGAGAGCATTGCATTAGTCCAATTTGGTACCTACTGTGGCTCTGGCTACGGCCAGGCAGTTTTTAGTGGATAGGAAGGGTTTAACGGCGTTCATTACCTTCGTGGTAAGTGCAGCAGAGGAGGCTATGGCATTGACTTGCCGAGTTATGGAGAGAGTGGAGTCAAGGTATACTCCTAGCGTTTTTACTACAGTGGAGACTGTGATGGTGGAGTTATCTATGTTAAAGGATTTGTACCGCGGTGGGAGTTTGTTTAGTGTTTCTTTGGTGCCAACTAGTAGGATCTCTGTTTTGTCCCCGTTTAAGCAGAGGCCGTTGGCTGCCATCCAGGTTTGGATGGCTGTATAGATCTTGGTTAATGCCGCTGCATCTTGTTCATAGACCCCTGTGAGAGGGAGTAGGACTTGCGTGTCGTCAGCATAGTTGGTGTAGGCTACGTGACGACAGTCCAGGTCATTGAACAGTGGGAGGGTGAAGATGTTGTATAAGGTGGGGGCAGTGCAGGACCCTTGTGGGACACCACAATGGATAGTGGTGGGGGTAGCACTCGCAGAGTCAGAAAAGAGTTTCATAAATCGACCCTCGAGGAAAGATTTGACCCAGGAGATGGCTTCTGGCGAGAAGTGGGCTTCATTTTTGAGTTGCGTGCCTAGAATATCGTGATTGGCCAGGTCAAAGGTGGCAGATAGGTTTAGCAGGAGCAGGAGTGCTGGTTTGCCTTTGTCCATGATGTCATTTAGTTGGATTTTGAGATCTAGTAGGGCCGATTCGGTCCCATGTCCCGGGCGGAAACCTGATTGCCTTTTTCCTAAAATGCGATTTTCTTCCAAGTATTGCTGTATTTGTGTGTAGGCAACTTTGTCGAGGATCTTGAGCAAGAAGGGAACGGTTGTAATGGGTCTATAGTTGTTGGCGTTTTTGGGATCAAAAGTGGGTTTTTTGAGAAGAGGGCGCACCCAGGCTTCTTTTAAGCTGGTTGGGACTGAGTTTGTGTTGAAAGATTCATTGATGAAGGTTTTAAGAAATGGAGCTAATGTTTCTATGCAGTCTTTGACTAGTTTAGCAGGGCAGGTGTCGCCTTTACAATTGGAGGGTTTGATTCTGTTAACGATATCGACTACCTCTTTTTCTGAGACTTCTCTAAATTTGAATGGTGTAATGAGATTTGTCTTTTTGTTCTCAGTCACTGTTTCAGTAAGGGATGCTGATAAGATGTGCTGAGTGAGATTTTTGTTATGGTCTAGGATGTTTGCTTGGAGGAGTTCAATTTTATTCAAGAGGGTGGACTGTATGGTGTTACACCAGGCTTGGTCCTTGACAATCTCTTGAGACTTGGTGGCCGGTGTGGATAGTTCCTTGAAGATGGCGAAGAGCTCTTTGAATTATGAGGTGGCGTTGGAGATTCTTTCATTGTAGGACGTGGATTTGGCTGCTATGATACTTTTTTTGTATTTGGTGGCCAGTGATTTGTAGGAGGATAGTGAGGATGGTGAGGATGCGTTGGGCGGACTTTGCCATTAGTTTAGGGTGAGTGTGTGAGGAACTTTTTGGTTGATATCAACGAATGCCACTGCGACCTATTTCTTATGTCTGGTTAGACATTGGTGTGTCCCAAGACGGAGACATAGAGTTCCTCTACTCCGTTTGTTATAATTGCAGGAGAAGTGACTTGAGGCACACCTTATTACTGCGCCAAAATAATAAGTACCAAGCGATAGTCCAATGCTGGTGTATTTATTTACAGTTGCCCTTTAAGCATGACACGTGTTTCGGCAAAAGTGCCTTTCTCAAATCAGGGCATGTCTAATTAGACCAGATCAACAATAACAAATGAAAACAAGAAAATAAATAAAAAATAAAAGATAGAAAATATGATGTTAATGATTTATACGCAATCATTGAACCCAAACCAAATTTAAAGTAAATCGAAAGTGTGTAATCAATCCAGATTATAATGTGATAAACACAAAAGATGTCACCCAAAAATATGCCGGGTTGACAAATTGGTTCCAATTCCATACGTAATGACAGTAAGAAATACACAATATATATCCAATTGCATAGTAATATGTAACATAACGTACATTTATGTATACATACCAATTCCAGTGTTTGAAAACAATGGCAACGCGTTGTGTATATATATAAAAATAACGACAGAGATTCAGGGAGGGGAGGAAGGGGTGATCATAAGGTTGACAAATAATGCACAAGAACGGTTAGAAACCATGATACATACTACTCCGAATAAATGGCATGATTGCGCTGAATGTTTGGTGTGAAAAAAGCCGTACGTCTAGCTTACCCCATGTTCCTTCTTAAAGTCGTATTGCTTTAATACAGCGAGTAATAACTGGGTTCAAATCCCAAACACCTGATGGAGAAGACATTAGAAAACAGATTATCTCAGTAAAACTCGTGTGGAGGACATGAGATAGCATGTTATTTCGATAGACCTAATTCGTTCATAATCCTATATGGAAGACCAGTCGTCATTATCGGGTGCTGTGTGTTCCACATACATCCTGTGCTTATGTAGCTCATGCGGGTGCCTGTGCTCAGATACCCACAAATGCAGCCAGAATTATAAATTCTATAGGGCCATGTTTCGTTCATAAAATAATATAGTACAGTCTTTACTATTCTATGTACATGGTTTTAAGCCTCCGATTGTAAAGCTAGTCATGTTCTTAATGCCGAAGAGGTGTGCTTTAACACCCAAAAACGAATAAATTGAAAAATATGTATGCCTCCGTGCATTCGGTTTGAGCCGCGCATCAGAGTGCGATTGGCTGAAACACATGGGTGGGTTCTGGTGGTCAAATCTTAGTTCCTGACATTGCATGACTTACAAGAAACGTTGATAAGTAGTTCTATATTACGTTCGTAATTTTAAATAACACTTTTGTTTCCTTAATGGTGTCTTGTGAGAAATTACGTCTACAGTTTCGCACTTAAATTTTCCTGTGGAACATTGCCGGTCTGATCCAGCAATAGTGTGTGCAAAACATTTGTATATCTAACGTATATACTTGAATCCAATTCTATGCTTGTGACCGTGAGAACTCAATCTACTCATATTATTTCTAAATGATGTCTTATGATAGTAGTAATTTGGCAACTTGTAAGTATTACGCATAATGTAAAGATGTGTGTAAATGGTAAGTGTTTAAAATTTTTAGATTTTAACATTTTAAATTTTACAGAAAGTTAACTCTAACATTTACAGAAAATAGGCCATCTCATTGTCTGTGTTGAGGCCTAAATTTACACTTTTGAAGCAGCAGATTTGTTTGGCTTCTTCTCGACGGAGAAGCAATTCTTGATTACCGCCCCTTGGCCCCAAAACTACTTTCTTTAGTCCAATAAATCGAATGTCTCTTCTATCCACCAGTTGATGTGATTTCTGCCAATGCTCTGCTAGGGGTAGGTTTTTATCTTGACTGCTGATTGCAGACAAATGTTCTCTGATCCTGATTCGTAGCTCTCTAATCGTACTCCCGATATAGATTTGTTTGCACACACAAACAATCGCATAAATCATATGTTTTGTCCTACAATTGATTTGTTCCTTGATTTTTAGTTCAGTGCCATGGAGATCTTTGAACGTCTCAGTGCTATTTATTGCATATTTGCACATCGTGCAAGTGCCACATTTTCGAAAACCTGGTCTTATGTCCTCTAACCAGGTCAGTGCTTTTGCTTTTTCCTTTTCTGGTAACAAGGAGGGACTTAAGCTTGAGCGCAGTGTTCTTGCTCTACGGTAGATGATGGTGGGATGTTCGTGTATGAAATCTCCTATGTGAGGGTCGAGTTTGAGTAAGTACCAATTTTTCTTGAGGATTTTCCTAATTTCCCGGTTGTTAGTGCAATAGGTTCACCAGAGGACCTGGAAGATTTCAGAAAACAAATCAACAACAACAACTGGGGAATTAAATTTACTGGCTCTAGTAGCCAATCGGAAATAAACTTTTTAGACCTGACCATTTTTCCAAAGGGAAACCGACTTAGAACAAGAACTTATCGGAAATCGACAGAGGTCAATTCCACTTTATTTGCAACTAGCTGTCACTATCAACCTGTTATTAGAAACATCCCTAAAGGAGAATTTATTAGGGCTAGAAGGAACTGTGCAAATCCAACACATTTTCAGGAAGAATGTAACCTGCTGTCGACTAGATTCAAGGCCAGAGGGTACTCCACCAAATGCATCAAAGCGGCTCAAAATAAAGCACAAGCCATACCAACAGTACATACCCTAACACAAAAGGAGAAACCCATACAAGATAATAAAATACAGTTTATCACAACCTATTGCACTAACAACCGGGAAATTAGGAAAATCCTCAAGAAAAATTGGTACTTACTCAAACTCGACCCTCACATAGGAGATTTCATACACGAACATCCCACCATCATCAACCGTAGAGCAAGAACACTGCGCTCAAGCTTAAGTCCCTCCTTGTTACCAGAAAAGGAAAAAGCAAAAGCACTGACCTGGTTAGAGGACATAAGACCAGGTTTTCGAAAATGTGGCACTTGCACAATGTGCAAATATGCAATAAATAGCACTGAGACGTTCAAAGATCTCCGTGGCACTGAACTAAAAATCAAGGAACAAATCAATTGTAGGACAAAACATGTGATTTATGCGATTGTTTGTGTGTGCAAACAAATCTATATCGGGAGTACGATTAGAGAGCTACGAATCAGGATCAGAGAACATTTGTCGGCAATCAGCAGTCAAGATAAAAACCTACCCCTAGCAGAGCATTGGCAGAAATCACATCAACTGGAGGATAAAGGAGACATTCGATTTATTGGACTAAAGAAAGTAGTTTTGGGGCCAAGGGGCGGTAATCAAGAATTGCTTCTCCGTCGAGAAGAAGCCAAACAAATCTGCTGCTTCAAAAGTGTAAATTTAGGCCTCAACACGGACAATGAGATGGCCTATTTTCTGTAAATGTTAGAGTTAACTTTCTGTAAAATTTAAAATGGTAAAATCTAAAAATTTTAAACACTTACCATTTACACACATCTTTACATTATGCTTAATACTTACAAGTTGCCAAATTACCACTATCATAAGACATCATTTAGAAATAATATGAGTAGATTGAGTTCTCACGGTCACAAGCATAGAATTGGATTCAAGTATATACATTAGATATACAAATGTTTTGCACACACTATTGCTGGATCAGACCGGCAATGTTCCACAGGAAACTTTAAGTGCGAAACTGTAGACGTAATTTCCCAAAGGACACCATTAAGGAAACATAAGTGTTATTTAAAATTACGAACGTAATATAGAACTACTTATCAACGTGTCTTGTAAGTCATGCAATGTCAGGAACTAAGATTTGCAGGTAGAATACACAGCCTTACATACATTTTAGATCTTCCAATATGGCCGCTGCCGTAGACTAGGGAGCAACGAAAGCAATGATGGACTTAGTTTCTATGACAACCCGCATATCAACACAGACCACAGGGGCTCCGCCATCATCTCTTGTTCTACGCGGGATGCGCAATACGTGACTTTGCAGGTAAACCCTTGGGGGGACCACCAGAACCCACCCATGTGTTTCAGCCAATCGCACTCTGATGCGCGGCTCAAACCGAATGCACGGAGGCATACATATTTTTCAATTTATTCGTTTTTGGGTGTTAAAGCACACCTCTTCGGCATTAAGAACATGACTAGCTTTACAATCGGAGGCTTAAAACCATGTACATAGAATAGTAAAGACTGCACTATATTATTTTACGAACGAAACATGGCCCTATAGAATTTATAATTCTGGCTGCATTTGTGGGTATCTGAGCGCGGGCACCCGAATGAGCTACATAAGAACAGGATGTATGTGGAACACACAGCACCCGAGAATGGCGACTGGTCTTCCATATAGGATTATGAACGAATTAGGTCTATCGAAATAACATGCTATCTAATGTCCTCCACACGAGTTTTACTGAGATAATCCGTTTTCTAATGTCTTCTCCATCAGGTGTTTGGGATTTGAACCCAGTTATTACTCGCTGTATTAAAGCAATACGACTTTAAGAAGGAACATGGGGTAAGCTAGACGTACGGCTTTTTTCACACCAAACATTCAGTGCAATCATGCCATTTATTCGGAGTAGTATGTATCATGGTTTCTAACCGTTCTTGTGCATTATTTGTCAACCTTATGATCACCCCTTCCTCCCCTCCCTGAATCTCTGTCGTTATTTTTATATATATACACAACGTGTTGCCATTGTTTTCAAACACTGGAATTGGTATGTATACGTAAATGTACATTATGTAACATATTACTATGCAATTGGATATATATTGTGTATTTCTTACTGTCATTACGTATGGAATTGGAACCAATTTGTCAACCCGGCATATTTTTGGGTGACATCTTTTGTGTTTATCACATTATAATCTGGATTGATTACACACTTTCGATTTACTTTAAATTTGGTTTGGGTTCAATGAATCATTGTTAACATCATATTTTCTATCTTTTATTTTTTATTTATTTTCTTGTTTTCATTTGTTATTGTTGATCTGGTCTAATTAGACCTGCCGTGATTTGAGAAAGGCACTTTTGCCGAAACACGTGTCATGCTTAAAGGGCAACTGTAAATAAATACACCAGCATTGGACTATCGCTTGGTACTTATTATTTTGGCGCAGTAATAAGGTGTGCCTCAAGTCACTTCTCCTGCCATTAGTTTAGGGCTTTGCGTTTTTTGGTTCGTAATTCTTTTAGTTCTGCTGAGAACCAAGTATTGGAGTGTTTGGTATTTTTTGATTTTTTCTTTTGTAGAGGGGCGATGATATCTATGGCAGTGCTAATGGTGGATTTGTAGATATCCGCCAGTGCAGCTGGGTCTGATGTGGCAGGGAGGTTGGTAGTGAGGGTGTCTAGGTAGGGGGAAATATTTTCTTTGGTGAGGTTCTTGGCGCTTCTGGCTAAGGCTGGAGGTGCTGGCTTGAGTTTTTTTACCGAGTTCTTAGGTGTAGGGATGAGGAAATGAATGAGAAAGTGGTCGGACCATGGGGTAGGTGTGATGGAGCTGATGTTGATGCCACAGTTGTGGTCAGCTATCCAGTCAAAAGTATGTCCTTTGTTGTGGGTAGGGTGGAGTACTTTTTGTTCAAAGCCCATTTCTTGGAGAGCTTGTGCTAGTGTAGTGGAGGGTCTATCTTTCTGGTCGTGGAGTCCCAGGTTAAGGTCTCCTAAAAGAATGATCCCCATTTCCTTGATATTTTACAGCTGTAAGCAACGCTCCCTTCACCCCACAGAGTTCTCACTGTGTAGTGCCAGTGATGGGACCCGTTGCTTTGAAATACACACTCCTCATACAAAATGCTGGTCCGAACCCTGGATCACTGAGGTCTGCACACACAGCTGGGCGCACTGTATCGTTTCCTCTTATACATATTCACAGTCTTTTGACAATGACTGAGAGGGTGATGGAATCACATTTTGTTAATCTTTGAGTTTAAAATGTTTAATTTATTTTACTTTCTAACTCTGACTAATAAAAATGACTAATGTCTGGTTTCAGGCAATATTTGGTGCATCGACTATAATTATAGTTATAATTGCTGCTGTTTTGAAAAGCGCTTAATACGGAAGAAGTTTCTAATCCGGCGCCGGGATTCGTACCTATGTTGCTCTGTAGCGCGTTGCCACTGAGCCTTACTACCCTTGCCTATTGCCACGGCCTATCAACCCCTAAACTTGCGAGTTGCAAAGGCAATCCTATCTAACCCCAATGAAGCTCTAGGTTCCTATGAAAGGAGGCTGGCTGCAGCTATTGATTTCACAGCATCTTGCAGGACAGTAACGCTCAATTCGGATCATGATAACTTCGCCATAAAGGGTACACTGAGCGGATCGAGTAAAAAAAGATTGTGCATCAAATTGCATTTATCTTATGTTATGTGATATTATGTTAAGTACCAATTGAACAGGGACTGGACGCTACATTACACAAGGATTTTACGCATGCTTGCACATTGCACTTTTCCACTTGTAGCATTTTTTAATTTTTGTGTGCAACTTTGCAACTTTGTTATTGGTGCAATTATGTATTTTTATTTTCTTTAACTTTGTCACTGTATATAGGTCAATGCGTTTTTATGTCTTTGGCGTGAAGCCTTAAACTAACGCACTGTCACTTTCTTTCCTTATTTTATTTGTCTTTTAATGTTTTCGCGGTTGGATCGTGTATTTTTGGATGATGCATTGCTGTTTTGTATGCACTTTTATGATGAATACAGTATTTGATGATTATGCTATGGGGATTTAATCTGCACACCACTGTCATGTGCATGGCCTCCAGGCACTCTAGTGGATCTGAATGAGAAGTGAGCGGGTTAGGTTAGTGGAGAGTGGGTAGAACATGCAAGGTGTGCAGATACATGTGGACTGGAAGAACACATAACTCTGTGGATGACCGGTCCGTTGCTCAGGCCCAGCTGCTCGACCCCCAACTGCTCAAACCCTATTCATGCTTGTCAACAGTGGCATATGGGTCGACCCCAGTTGGTTGGCATACGCAGCTGCTTGCCATCTCTCCCAAAAATGCATCCCTCCACCTCCCCTTCTGCCCTTTTACCTCTCCACCACTACCCTCCCTGTTCTCTTCTTTTTAGGGGGTGCCATTTGAATCCCTCTTTCCTACCCCCTAATGCTCCACCTGGATTTCCCCACCCACTGCCTCTGTGTTGCATGTTCCCCTCCCACCCCTGCCTAGCCTCACCCTACTACCCACCCCTTTAAAGCCCTACCATCTACCTCAGTCTCCACCCTCTCTGTTTTGGCTGTTAGCCCATCGCCCCCTCACAAGGCCATCTTCCTAAGGACACAGGGTCTATGTCTGGGCCTGTGAGGGCTGCGAAGGCCCCCCACCACTACCTCTCCGCGCCACCGACCACCTCTCCTCGCAGCGAGTATTGTGTATCCATGGGTACCCCCTCTCAACTTTCTGGTATCGCGGGAGACTGTCTCCCTTCTGCATCCTCTCTCATCGGGCTTACACACACTGCCATCTATTGCATCAGAAGCAGTAACACAGACTTTATGTATTTTCACTTATCTAGATGTGTTCTGAAACCTGTGCATTTTTAGTGCTTTGTTGGAAAATCCCACATTGTTGTGCCTTTAGATTTGGCTATTGTTTTTCTGCTGCATTCTAGTGGCAACTCAGTCTGTGTATCCAATTACCGGCTACCTTGCACATATCCAATTCAAAGTACCCACCATCCTTGCCTGCTGGCTGCTAGTCCGCCTGGTGAGTTTCTTTGTGCATTGTGCAACCTCTTTCTTTCTCCCCTTCTCTGTCACCATTCCCATGGCACGCTCTATCTCCCCTATGAATTCTAACTGCTACTCTATCACCTATGCTACCTCTCTCACAAAGTCTGGAAGAAAAAAGCATAAAGGAGCTATCTTTGCCTCTAAACCTGTCCTACCTTTTGCTGACACCTACATCAATGCTACATCTAGACAGACTATTACTGTTACCCTTTTTACTGTCGTTGCTCGTGATCCATGGTCTCCCAAAATGGTCTCCACTCTCTCCTCTTTTTCATCTTCACCCATGAATGGTGGAACTAGATGTTAAGTACTATTGTCATACTTCTCATCCTCTAGGTGCATCATTAATGTTTACCACAGTGGCACTATCATGGCCGAAGGATCTCAACCTACTCTACTCTTCCTTGACTGGCACCTTCCCTCGCTCATTAACTTCCATCCTTTCCCTGCTACCCCTCCTTCCTCCTCTCCTCCAACCTTCCTACCATCTCCAACTGGTGTACCACGCCCCTGCACCATAACTTGGAAATTCTTCAATGTTGGTAACAAGCTTCACCTAGCCACTCTGAATGCTTGTTCTGCTGACAAACATTCCTGCTTGTCTCGTCCTCAAAGACTTTGTCCTAGACATCCTTGCCCTTACTGAGACGTGGTTAATGCCAACCCTGTCACTGCTCTTGACACTCTCCTTCCTGAGAGCTACAAAACCCTCTCCAAACCCAGACCCAGCAGCCCTGGAGGTGGAATGGCCTTGATCTTCTCTGAATGGGTCCCTGCTTCCATTATACCTACCCAATCCTACTCCTCTTTGGAATGCCTTGCCTGCAGGCATGGGGTCTCGCCTACTCTCTCTCTCTCCCTGGCAACTATCTACAGTCCCACTGGCCCTATCTCTCTCTTCTCCTCTGAATGGCCTGACCTCACCTCTTCCCACTCTACCTCTTCTTCCAAACTCATCCTCCTTGGTGACTCCAACATCCACCTCAACTCCCTTTTATCATCCACCTCTTACTTTTGTGTCATCTGTGACTCCATCTCTCTCTCTATTCTTCTTTTTGTCCCAACCCACTCTGCCGGTCACACCCTGGATGCCCTACTATCTGGTGACATCCCTTTCTCCAATGCTGTCATCACCTGCCCTCTCCTGGTCTGAGCACTCTCTCCTTTCCCTCTGCCGGGGTCCCCTTAGCCCTCTATCCGAGCCACACCCAGCACTGCCAGACTCCTTCGCCATCATCCAACCGATGAAGCGAGTGTCAGTCACTGCTTTTGCCTCCAACTTCGCTGCCCCTCCCTCCCCCACTCCTGACTCTCCCTCTGAGTCTTTCCTTGATAACCTGCATTTCTCTGTTCTAACACCCTTAATGCCCTTGCCCCTGTCATGAGGATCTACGTAAAACCTGCCTCCAAGAACAACAGCTGGCATGATTACAATCTAGCATCTCTGAAACTCAAGTGCAGAGTTGCAGAACGGAAGTGGAAGACGTTGTGTTAACCCTTTGACAAACAGGCCTACCACCTCCTCCAAAGGCAATATCGGTTCTCTTTCCACTCCACGAAGCGGGCCCTCATCCAGGCCCACATCTTTGGAGCCACTAACAACACAGATGTGTGCACCACTTTGGCCTCCCATTTCACATCAAAAACTCAGGACATCTTGTCCTCACTCTCCTCCACCCTTATCTCCACTCCTGCACCTGCCCCCTGCCTCCCTTGGCTCCACCCCTTCCATCCCCCTTACTCACCTCCCTCCTGCCCACAGCACGGGATGAGGTCCCTAAAGGGGTCCCCTCTATGAGGGTCTCCTCCGAACATGTGCTACCCTGCTCTTCCAGAACCACTAAGGACATCTCCTCTCCCACCCCAGCTCTTGCTGACTTCTGTAGCCACTCCTTCACCACAGGCTCTTTCCCTCTATCCATCAAGCACTCACATGTGCACCCTCTCTTAAAAAATCCATCTGCTCACCCATCCTGTCTGGCTAACTATCTCGAGTGCCCACTTCTTGGGTAAACTCTTGGAGAAGCTGGTCCTCCCCCTACTGACCCTCCAAACTTATTTTATTGGTTGCCTTCATGACCATCAATCTGGATTCCCGGCATCCAGAGGCACGGAAACTGCTCTCCTGAACACCTGGAAAACCATGCTTGCAAATCTTGACTCCAACTCTCCCACTGTTCTTCTTCTCCTTGATCTCATCTCCCTTCGACACGGTCAACCATTCTATCCTCATGAAATGTCTCCATGACACCCCCGGCATCACTGACCGGGCACTGGATTGGCTGACGTTGTTCCTCACTAACCGCTCCTTCCTGGCTGCAACAGGGCCCTTTTTCCTCCCCACCACACTCTCTACCTGTGGCGTCCCCCAGGGCTCTATCCTATCACCATGGCTCTTCAATATCTATCTCGCCGCTCTTGCTCTCCTGATTTCCTCCTTCTATCCTCATTTTCCAGTGTTATGCCAATGACACACAGCTTTCCTTTAATCTTCCCTACCACCTCCTCTTCCTCCTCTCTCATCCCTGACTGCCTGTCCACCATTCCGGTATGGTGTGCAGCTAACGATCTCAGTCTTAATGCCAGAAAGGCAGATTTCCTTCTCATTGGGACACTTGTGCCCTCTTTTTCCTCTACCCTCTGTCCACCCTCCCTGGGCCCACTACCCCCAACATCCTGTGAGGCAAAAACCTTGGTGTCATCTTTAATTCTGCTCTCTCCTTTACCCCTCACATCATGGACCTTACCAACAAGTCCCATTTCCAGCACCTCCTCCTCAGAGGCATTCTCCCTTTCCTCACCTTCCCCCAGAAGCTCAATGTCTCCAGAGCTCTGGTCCTCTCCAGAGTGGACTACTGCAACAGTCTCTTTCTCAATCTCCCTCTTTTCTCTCTACGCCCGCTCCAGCTAATCTAGAATAGGGCTGCAAGACTTATCCTCTGCCTCAAGCCCAGGGACTATATCTCTCCAGCCCTCAAATCTCTCCACTGTCTCCTGGTGGCTGCAAGGATCAAATCCAAGACCCTCTACATCATCCACCAGGACTTCTGGGGCCTGGGACCTCACTATCTCCATTTTCTCTCCCTAAATACTCCCCTGCTAGAGCTCTACTCTCCTCTAAATCCAACTTTCTGACTGTCAAACATTTCTCCAAGCAGAGAGTGGCAGGCAGGTCTCTCTCCTCAGCTGGTACCTCCTGTCAGAATAGTCGCCCTGCCCCTCTCAGACTTGAGCCAGACCCTGTTAAGTTCCAGAAATTGCTATAAACCCTTCTTTTCTCTACCTCTTTCCCCTACATGTTAATCATCCCTCTGCCACTGAGACCGGTGGTCTGATCCTCATGAAGCTCACATGATACCAGGCTCTTCTTCCCAGTGGATACCAGCACCTCCCCACTCATCCCACTGCACTGCCCCTACAGGGCCCTGCTTGGTGGCTTTGCATGTCACCCATGGGAGCAAAGGATAGGAAGATTCAGATAGACAAGTGATAGCAGTGGAGGAGGATAGGGGTATGTGTTCGGAAACATGTATGCTTTGAGGCTCTTTATGAAAGTAGTGATGGAGGGTGCAGTGTGTAGGTGACAAAATAGGGACCTCCATACCAATTTTGCCAGGAGGGAAAATGCTTGTTTTTGTGTGCATTTGAGTTTTCAGAGTGGAATGTGTAGGAGATGTTGTCTGGCTTGTCTGGTGTTTGTGCGGGTGATGGGTTTCAGTTTCTCATGAAGATAATATGGAGTTTTGAGGTGGATGTCTTTGAATACAATGCAGAGTCCTTTGAAAGCAATTGGGGAGCCAGTGGAGCTGGGCAAGAGCAAGGGTGATGTGTGCATGTTTGGGTAGGTGGAGGATAGGTCTGGTTGCTGAGTTTTGTAAGGCCTGCAGGGAGCAAGGGTTCTGCTGGAAAGTCCAGTGAGGAGAACATTGCCATAGTCCAGCTTAGAGAGATCCAGTGCCCTCATCATGCATTTGCCCCACACCCTCCCATTGACTCCCTTTCTTACCCCCTAGGGCTTCACCCAGACTCCCCCCACCCTCTACCTCCATGACGTACTACCGACTCCCATCCCTACCCCACTACACCCAGTTATCCACCTGTATAAATGCCCATCACCCATCTCCATCCCTAAACCCCTCAACCACCCTCTCAGTTCTCTGGGGATGGGTGTTACTGACTGGGCTATGATACCCCATTCCCTCCTCATGGCCACCCCATGTGTCCTATCACAACCTCCCACCCTTGCCCCCTCCCCTACCTTACATACAGCCCCTTCATACTGCATTCCCCCACTCCGTCCCACCAAAGCTGCTCTTCACCTTTGATGTTTGTGTCCCTGCTTGTCGCTAAGTGGCCAATCAGTTGTACAGGGCTATCTTTGTCAACGGTCTACTACTCAAGCCTGGAGACCACTCATTGAGAGGCACATCCCCAACTATTAGCTGGTGTTCGATCAAAAGATCCAGCACCCTTTTTCTGAGAATCATGTGATGAGAGCACAGATGCATTTGTGTCCATTGGAGAGCCTCGTATGCCCGTGGTTAAATGAAGCAGTGGGTGATCTGCAAGGTGATTGTAGCTATGCAACATTCTGATGTTTGATGTCTGTTGGTAGGGTTATCATAGTCCTCAAAGTGGCAGCAATGCACAGGTGGCAGCGCCTTATAAATCTACTGTATACAAATGGTATTTCATAATTGTGTGTGAGTGGCTTAGTTGGCATGCTATAGTGTGTTTGAGCGTAGAGTGAGAGAATGTTAGTGCTGGTAGGTCAGTGGAGGGCAGCTTGGAGCATCCATCAGGCGTGGCCATGACAGAGTCTCTGTAGGGGTGCCCCTTGATTGAGGAATCATTAGTGGTGTCTTTCGGGAAATGTACTTGTGAGGATATGTCCTGCAGCACTCCTGAGTGTCTCTATCAGTTAACAGTGTACAGCACATTTTCCTGGATGAGAGTGGGGGAACACATGGAAGAGTGGATGCTGCAGAGAGCATGCAGCAGTGGGTACCAAATATACCATGGTACAGAATAGTTCCCGGGTGAATTCCATAGTAGGTGTTCCAGAGAGGGAGGAGTCATGGAGGGGTGCCGAGGCACAACAGGGGGAGGAACATTCTCCAAAGTACCAACTAGCTTCCTGGAAGAGATATATACGCAAAAATAGACTATCATATCATATTATATCAAAAGGATATACTTCCATAATCATATTTCTTCAGGTTCTAATACCACTAAAGAACTCGCTATGGTCACCTTCCCATGCTTCCCACTCTTCTTTTTTCACTTCCAATATCTATATTGTTCCATCATGTCACCTTAGCCTTGCCACCTGTTCTCTGCCTTACTTGAGCTGTGTGCTCTTGGACACCCATGACCAGTGTATGTTTCCTTGGTCCATTGCTGCTGTTTCATTGCTACCTCTGTCCCTCCTCCAAGGGGAGGGTTTATTCTTCTTCTTTTTTTTTTTTTTTTTTTCATTTTAATAATTTTTATTAAGGTATGTAGAATACATTTGTAACGTCATAATATCCAAACCATAATGCAGTTAACCAATTACATGTACTTGAGAATAATCTATGGTAAAATAGTAGTGATCCAGAGGATCTATTAATAGGGTGCACTACATACTTTATGAGGTTAAGCATTTGATGAACAACTTACAATAATAATTGAAACATAAACGAAACCATTGTCACACAGTGTTGCGCACGATTTAGTGTTGAACGATTTCTGCATTATGATGTTTTAAGTAGGGGGAGGACGAACACAAGACTAACATTTGACAAACACGAAAAATGAGGGGATGGGAGAGGTAGGGGGGTAGGTGTAGAGGTGTGGCTCTTTAGTATATGGTAAAATAAATATTCAATACAGTGTTAGGGTTAAGATTCATACATAAAAATCTTACGAGCATCAAAGGAGTGTTATATATTAACAAAAGTCACATTCCATGCGTGGTTACATTAAAATGATCCAGATAACGAATGAAAAATGACCATTTAGCATTGAACTTAGGTATAGAATTAAGATTGTTTGCCATACACATTTCCATCTTTTGCGTGAGACAGATGTTATTCCACCAGCTTCTTATGCACAAGGAGCGGGAGTCTTTCCAATTGGCAGTTATATTCTTCATGGACAAACAAATGAAGAGATCATAGAGTTTAGATGCACCAGATGGCAAGTAGGTGGTAATAGCCAGGCTTCCTAAGACAATGGCCCTCATTAGGACCCTGGCGGATTTTTTCCGCCATCGGCGGACTTTTCCGCCATGGCGTAAAGTCTGTTTACGCCATGGCGGATGGCGGACTTACCGCCCCATTCCGAGGTTGGCGGGGCGGTAAGTCCCCATTGACCCATGTACCCTTCCCCATTCCCATTTCGGCCCCATAGGGCTCAATGGGAGTGGGGAAGGCGTTAATTACGCCACCGTACATTACGGTGGCGTAATTAACACCAAGGTCCCATAGCGTCATGGATTTCTCCGCCCGCAAAAAGCGGGCGTAGAAGTGACCATGGCGCTTTGGGAACTCGTAGTTGGCGGTAAGGGGTCGGCGCAGCTAACGCTGGCGTAGACCCCTTACCGCCAGGGTCCTAATGAGGCCCAATGTTCATGAATGACAGAGGGACATTAGTTAAAAAAATAGAGTTAAGGTACTTCCACACTTGTTGCCAAAATCTGTGGGTATATGGACACATGAAGAACATATGCTCATACGAAGCAGGGGTGGCTCCACATGTCCAACAGTTATCATTGTTATTAATATTAGTGAGGCATAGTTTAGCAGGTGTGATGAAAACTCTGTGTATAAAGAAGAGAAAATGTTGGGAGATATTTGCTGAAGCAGAGATGTCCTTGATTCTTGAGAAAATCTTAAACCATGTATATTCATTTAAAATGTAACCAAAATCCTCTTCCCATTTGTGGCGTATTGTGCAAATCTTAAGGGATGATATGAGAATGCCATAGAATTTTGAAGCCTTAGTGTCGGTGGGCATTGTTAGGTGTAGTAATCTTGAGACATCAGGAGTTAGAATCTCATTGGAGGAGCTGCGGAGAGCATCAAAGCAAGAATTAACTAACTTATTATAGAAATTGTAATCAGTGTTGGGAATTGAGAATTGATTTTTGAGCTGCTGAAAAGAAAGGATAGAAGATTTATTTATAATTTGTTGTATAAATCTAATACCCTTTTTCTTCCAGGATTTTCTGTTTAAGGTTTTGTTATTAATCGTTATCTTGCTGTTATGCCATAAAAAAGGTGAGAGGCTTTTTTGGGGGGAATTTGTCTGTGTGAATACAAAGAGTTGGAGGGCTGATATTGTAGCTCTGATAGGGTCTGATATAGACATCGAAGAATGCTTGAATACATAAATGAGGTCCGTTATTTCTATAGGAAACACAAGCTGTTTCTCTATGGTACACCATGTGGGAATATCTGACATTATGGGACAGGCAAACCAATATCTGGCTTGCTTCAAAAGAAAGGCATTATGGTATGCTTTAAAATCGGGAAACTTGACCCCTCCCTTGTCATATGGTGCCTTCAATTTGGTTTAGAGCAATTCTTTTACTTTTGCCTTGTCCCCAAAGGAAGTTTAGAAGAATAGAGTACATTGATTTGTAAAAGGAGGAAGATATCGGAACACATAGGAGTTGTAGGTAATATAAAATTATTGGTGATAGCATCATCTTGATCGTGTCTAGTCGTCCCCACCAAGAAAGATATAAGGGGGACCATCTGGATGTTAATTCCTTTAGTTTATCTAGTAATGAATGTGTATTAAGCTTAATGGTGTCCGGGATCGAGGGAGCAAATCTAAGACCTAGGTATTTAATAGAGGAACTGCACCATTTAAAACCAAAGGGGTCAATGTCGTGTTTAAGGCAGTAGGGATTGAGGGGCATAATTTCTGATTTATCTTTATTAAGTTTGTAACCTGAAACTGAACTGAATTGCGATAGTACTTCAAGTAAATGTGGGAGGTGTGTTTTTGGGTTTTTGATGAGAATAAGGATGTCATCAGCATAAGCAGCTGTTTTAATATGGGATGTACCGCTTGCTATACCTGGAATGTTTTTATTAGATCTGATCATTTCTAATAATGGCTCAAAGGAGAGGATGTATAAGATAGGTGAGAGGGGACACCCCTGTCTAGTACCTCTATTGAGGGAAAAAAATGGGGAGGTAAGACCATTGATACAAATTGAGGATCGTGGAGAAGAATAAAGTAAGCTGACTAGGGAAATGAACTTATCGCTACAACCGTGCCAGCGGAGGGATTGAAACATAAAGTCCCAGTTGACACGATCAAAGGCTTTTTCTGCATCTAGTGCTATAACCGCTGCGCCCCGTTTATCTTTTTTATTTTTGTTAGATAGGTGGATAGCATTTAGAAGGAGTCTGGCATTGGAAGAGATGTTTCGCCCTTTAACATAGCCTACTTGATCAGGTTTGACAAGGGAAGGAAGAGAGGATTCAATCCTATTGGCCAAGATTTTTGCAAAGATTTTGCTTTCGACATTTATTAGAGAGATGGGCCGATAATTTCCTGGTAATGACGGATCCTTGTCGGGTTTGGCGGAAGAGAATGAGCAAGGCTTCTGAGAAGGAACCAGAGGACGCTTTTTGGGAAATAAAGTATGAAAATAGATTTTGAAGTTTAGGAATGAGGGATCGAGATAAGCTATCATAAAATTCTGTGGAAAGGCCATCTGGGCCAGGAGCTTTACTTTTACCTAATCCTTTAATTGCTTTGGAAATTTCTGGAAGAGTGATTGCAGTGTCTAAATGGGATAAGTCTAATTGAGGGTAGGAGGTTCTATTAATATTTTCAAAAAAGGATGTGATGTTGTTATGGGGTATAGAAATCTCGGGAGTATATAATTTGGTATAGAAGTCTCTGAAGCAATTTAGAATATCTTTGGGATGGTGATGAACATTGCCAGATGGGTCTTTGATGTGGGATATGAAAAATTGCTCCTTTTTGGTTTTTAAGTAAGAGGCCAGTGCTTTTCCAGCTTTATTGGATGTTTGATAAATTTTCGTTTTGTATTTAAGTATTGTCCCTGTAGCTAGGTCTGTAATCTCCTTATTAATTGAGAAGCGCAAAGTCAGTACTTTATGAAGGTTGGTAAGGTTAGAGACACTGTAATATTGTTGCTCAGCGATAGTTAGTTGAGAATATAGGTCATCTAGGTGTTTTTTGCGTTGTGCTTTCATTTTGCCTGAGTAAGCCATGATGTGACCTCTCAAGGCCGCTTTAAGAGTATCCCAATTATTCACTACCGAAGTGTCTCCGTCTAGATTATCTATATAGAATTGTTGAATAAAGGACTCTACTGATTTGATAAATTGAGGGTCTTGTAAAAGAAAATTGTTGAGCTTCCATCGAGATGACGGTTTTCGAACATCAGAAAGACTGAATGAGGTACAAACAGGGGCATGATCAGAAATTATGATGTTTTCTATTTTGGAATCTGTAATGGTACCTGTGAGGTTTTTAGTGGAGAAAATATAATCAATACGGGACAGAGTATTGTGTGGGGAAGAATGGAAAGTGTAATCAAGCTGAGTGGGGTGGGATATTCTCCATGTATCTATAAGACCTGTTTCAGCTAAACAACCAATAAAGGATTTGTGTGATTTGTTGTTTTTGAATACACAGCTAGATTTTCTGTCCAGAAATGGATCAGGGACTTGATTCATGTCCCCACACATTATTAGATTAGAAAAGTTTTTTTGAAGTATCAATTGTTTGATGGTGATCCAAAACTTGGGGTCTGGATTAGTAGGAACATAAATATTCAGAATGGTAACTTCAGTAGATTCTATTTTTAGTTTAGCCCAAACCCATCTACCATCAGTATCAGCACCTTGATCAAGAACTTTATATGATAATTTCTTGCTGATTAGAATAGCAACCCCATTTTTTTTAGCAACAGCAGGACTAGAAATAATTTCCTTGATCCATCTAGACTTCAGTTTCAAAGTTTCACAGGTAGATAAGTGTGTTTCTTGTATACATGCAATGGAGGGGTTGAGTTTGTTAAGATGAGATATGACCTTACACCTTTTGATGGGATTTTTGCAACCTTTGATGTTCCAGGTGACACATTTAAAAATCATAGTAACAGTTCAAATATTGTTATAGCATAGTTATAGCATAAAACCTTGTACATGCCAATATTAGGAGCCGAGGAACAGTAACTTAAGTAGTTTTTGATGGGAGTAGGACACATAAGGAAGACACATGAGGTAGTGGGGAGACGGTTGGGGAGTCTAATCATAGACATTCTGCAAAGATTTGAGACGTGAAAATTATAATATAGATTAGACAGGAAGAGGGAAGAGGAGAGTGAAATTGAAGAGGAGGAGGGTGACACCCGCTGAGTCGTCTACAAGAAAAGAACAACTCAGGATGGAAGATAGACGGGAGGGTTTATTCTTCTTACTATCACTCTTTGCTTATTCTTTTTCCCCAGTAAGTGCTGTCCTACTGATCCCCTCTGTTCCCATCTCTTACCGTTCTCCTTTCTCCCTGTGCTTCAACATGGTTGTTCAGCAATTTGGCATTTACAAAACTCAAAATAAAATAAATAAATTAACAAACATAAGAACTGCATTTCGCTTTGAAAGAGCTGGAAATCTGGCACAGCTGAGAGCGAAGTGCTGGGAGGGACAAGCACAGTTGTAGCAGTTGGAAGCAGCTGTAGTAGTGGATTCCTCCTGTTATCAACATTCTTTACTCTCAGCCACGAGATAAGAGTTGATATATGATCACTAGCTTGTAGCAGCTGCTTCTCGTGTTAGCATAGTCATCGATTTAAAATGTATGATCTACGCAGCAAAAGTACGCATGGTGGGGAGTACCGGAGTCTCTCAAGTCATCCCTGGCACTTGCTGGAATGGACCTGTAAGTGCGTAGGGTGGGGTATCAGGTCCACCCGTTTTGCCTCCCCTATCAGCCGGAGGCCTCGCATGGATTATGCACAGAGGTTGAGACGGATGCTACCCCACTGCTTTCAAGGATTATAGCCTCAGCCCGGTCCTTGCTGAGCAGATGTCCTGCTTCTGCTAACGGGGTGGTTACTCCCACTATTGCTGACAGTGCTTCTTTTCCATCAAATCTGTAGCCGTCAAATTCAGGCTTAGGGGCAGTCCAATCAGGTAGTTTGTCAAACAGCCCCTCTTGGCAAGGTTGGCTACCTGGACAAAGTATTCCTGCCCCGTAACAACCTTTACGTTTTGTAAATAATTCAGTCAAACCAACGGGGAATAAACCAACTACTATTGGGTCTCAAACGAAGATCAAGATTACCAAGTGTTGGGCACCTCTCCCAATAGTGGGATAAGAGGGTTAGGCGACAATATCAGTTTGGGACCAGCCTCCATCTCGCCATTGAATATGGTTCTCACATCCCTGATGGATATTTATGATCACATCAGAACGGAAGTTATACAACATACCACTGCTTTAAACTTTATTCTTCAGTAGCGCCATACATTATTACTAGTTTCCCAAGCTGTTAGCGTACATCATATGATTAAATTGTCCAGCAATGGATTTCACCTTCTTCTGAGTGCCCCTCATTTCAGGGCTCACTGTAAGATCTAATTGAGGAAATGAATGCAAACATGGACAGGACTGACACAATAAAGATTTCTCCAGAGTTGGAAGAACTCTGAGGGGTAAATAGGAAAAATCACCCTAGACAGCAATCCCAAAACAAGAGCACGAAAAATAGAAAGAAGACCAAGAGAAATTGAAAATCCTTTAGGTCATTTTTAAGATCAGTACAAATTTCAGCCTCTGGGGAAGCTGTTCGCTTGTGCTTGCTTACGAAGAAAATGAAACAACTAAAGATCACGGAGTGTACGGGTCACTTGGAACACCCAAACCAGGGATGAAATGCTTCTTCTAATTTATTAGCAGAGGCATTCCTATCTAGTGATGCGGGCCTGCATCTCAGGCCACAGAAAGATGATCATTTTTTAAACATTGGTGTGTGTAACTAAGGAGGTGGGCAGGCAAATTGAGGGTTGTTCAATGACTAATAAGGAGGGGACCCTTAAATTGTGTAGTGTATTAATGTGTTTGTGGTAGTAGTCTCTTCAACGATGCATCAACTAGAAATTCCAGTTCCCGAATAATGCCACTCACTATGGAAGCAGAAATGAGGACATGTGCAACTAAGGATGTGGGCATCCAAATGGATGGTATATGAAGGTTTAACAAGAAAGGGAATCCCCAATTGTGTAGTGACTCAAGTGGTTGCGACAAAGACTTCCAGTGCGACAGCCGCTTAGACAGTCGAGCCATCCCTCAAAATTCACACCAATTTAAAATCCAAACACTTTCCAGAAATGATATGACTCACAACCCAGCAATAAGAGTTATGGTGCAATTCCTGTTAATCGCACCTCAGAGACCGGTATTGAACAGGTCTAATATTTTGACATCCTCATGCTTAGATTGGTTTTGTCTTGTTGTATTTGTCTAGTAGGCGGCAAAGACGATTCCTGAACAGATGTGGTCATCCTTGTGATTCCTTCCCGGGTAATTCGGGAAGTGTTGTTATCAGAAACCATTCATTTTACATTAATGGGGTATGATATAGGATTGGAATCGGATAGGCGGTATGTACCACTAACTAGGAGATCCCTTTGTGAAAGTAACTCTATGACTACAGGAATTGAAGATAAGGTGTAGTGTTGATTGTGATAACCAGCTCTCTCGAAGAATAGTGAGTGTGGATAGAATGGAGAGGGATGTAGTAGTATCTGATTGGTCATGGTTAGAGGGATGTAGTAGTATCTGATTGGTCATGGTTAGAGGGATGTAGTAGTATCTGATTGGTCATGGTTAGAGGGATGTAGTAGTATCTGATTGGTCATGGTTAGCAGTAGCTATAGATACAAATCTATTCCCCCTTCGCACCACAACCCAACACCTTAACCATACACCTTGTTTTAGGAATATTATCATGGAAATCTAGGGGCATTAACCAGCTCTTAAATAATGTTGTACTATGCCTGAAGCCAATTCACGTACTTATGGGATCCTGGCGAATTGGTATGTTAGTGATGGGATAGAGAGTTTAGTTCAACACATTTCTTCCTGATAAACTTCTATTGGAACCCTAAAAAGAGATTGATCCAACTATTTCTTCAAACATTATCCTATGTGATGGAAGTTTGGCAGATAGCGGAGGGTAGGGGCTTTGTGCTGCTGGTGGGTAACCTTAATGCTAGAATACATTTTTTTAATTTTTTTTTTATTTTTATTGGGTTTTGTTTTAAAAAAGAAAGAACAGACATAAACCAAGCCTTAACATTCATCTCTAATCAGTGCCAGCCCTCATCTCCCCAATGCTAGAATAAATATCAAGAAGGAAGGTGGAATGGAAGAAAAGGAGGCCTTATTGAGTGCTGTCATATCAAATGATTTTGCTTGCCACTGGTTGGTTTTTATGCAGAAATTAAATTTACAATCTTTAAATGGTTATGTTGTGGGGGATTTGGTACCCTGTGATACTTGGTTGAATGTAGTTTATTCATCCCGTTTCGATTATGCTCTAGTCAATATGGATTTTTTTTTTACAGTGTAGTAATTTTAGAATCATTACTACTGTTGATATATGACTCCTCGACGTTGTAACCAATGCCACTGACTGTCAAATGTGTGTCTCTTTCTGCACCTATTGTATTACCCATGTTGTATTATGTTCACACCAACTGTATTATTATGTATATATTACTGTGACTACTGTAACTCATGGCTAAAGTATACTTGCAACTTCCTGTAATGCGCCCAGATCCCTTTGGGTTTGGTGCGCCATATAAATCAATAAAGAAACAACCAAACAAACTGTGATGAAGCATATAGCTGGTATCTGCCAAGTGGAGGGGACTAGGTGATGGTGACCATAGCATCCTATCCATACCGCCCTCACGTCCATCATCAGCTACCTTCAGGAGACCTCCAGGAACCTTGGCCACAGGATTTACTGAAATATGCCACTTCAATACCATCTTTATAGATTAATTCACAAATTGGATGTCATGGTTGCCATCATGCATTAAAAAACTCTCACGAGTGACACCGCCACAAAAGAAGTATCCTTAGAATGCATGTTGTTGCTAAGCTTTACCATTTAGATCACAAAACCCACTAACATAAAAAAGCTAAATCTTTTCTATATATTATATTTTTATAAGTGTTTTTGTAAAGAGTGCCAGGGTCTATGAAGGAGAACAAGCATAAAACTAAAGTCAGACAACTGCACCTCAAATGTTTTGGATGCCACCGAAAGATTGTGGCTTCAGAGCTTCTCTGACCTTCAGTAGATCTGGCTCGAGCCTGTTATGGAGTCTATGGAATTTCTAATTTCTGGGCATGCAGAGTTCAACTACCAAAACATTTGAATCTGACACGGCAGGACAAATAGGTTTTGGGATGCTAACCTTAAGCGTTTAGTTGAGTGAAATATTTCGATTTTTTAGTCATTCTCTGGGCTGTGCATTGCACATACATATAAAGTACTATTGTCAATATGCTATACATTAAAGGGATTTCAATGCTAGAGATATTTATTTAGGATGCTCCAGGCTGAATATAAACAATCATCGGCCTTTTCTGGAAGGTTTTTGATGAAAGACAACATATATCCTATTATTGAAATCTCAGCAGAATAGAACAACAGCATGAGGGTCTTCTTCTACTCTATGTGAGTGGGGCAGTATATCTCGAAGAAGTCAAAAGTCGAAGAAGTTGAAAAAGTAAGATAAAGTAAGAAGTGAGAAGATGCTCTAGGTGGAAGAAGGCTTCATTTCTGTATACTGCACATGATATGTCAATGACAATTTTCAATCCTCTATTTCCGTATGAATATTTGGACACAGAATCTTTCAGAGCTCTCCCACACCTTAGCACATGCCATTGATAAATGGCAAGGTGTCTTCACAGAATTGGACAATGCACATGCCCCCAATCAGCAACACGTCAAACCTACAACTTCTTGGCACACCATGGTGCAAAAAGACTGCTAAAGGTAAATCAGAAAGCATGAAACACATGACATAAACAAAACAAACTCTGACCACACCACTCAGAAAACTCCCAATGAAAACAGAAGGAAACTACTTTGCAGATCTCATTACCTAAACAAAATGTGAATCCAAAGGACTCTTCAAAACGGTACAGTACTTCACCAATCCCTTTACGCTGCACCAATCACCAAAACCGCACTCCATTGAAATACTCACCACCCACTAGCAACAAAAGGACAACATCACAACAATTCAAATCAGAGCACACCACCCCACTCATGCACATCCCAAAATGATTTGCCTTCCAACCCTGAACTGTTGAAAATGTAGGCAACATTATCAAATCCCACTTCTCATCACCCTCTGGAGAAAATGCCAACCCTTTAAGCATCAAATAATCCTCTCAACAGAGGGAATGGCAGGCCTTCTTCTTGGCCTCTGGCAAATTTACCTTCTCAGAAAAGACAGGTCTTCTACTAAACAAAACGTGAATGGATCCTGTGAGACAGGCATGCTATCAAGAGATGACACAGACAAATAGATTTGGAAAACCTTTATTTATCCTTCTTATACTTAGGCCTCCCTGGATTGGGGAACAGCTTGCAGACTGCAAAGTCCAACTATTACAGGTCACGCAATGAGGTGCCTGACTTTACTCACAGTCTATTAGGGTGGGGTCTCTTCAGACCTCCTTGATCAGCCTCCTACCTGGGGGCCACCCCAATGCTTCACAATGCTCTTGGTTCACTCACAATGGGCCTCACTCTGAGTGTGCCGGTCACACCATACTGGCACCCTTTCCAGACTGCCACACTCCAAATCGTCTTCCTTGGCCGTGGCGCCTCGCAGGTCTGACATGCTGGGCACAACAGCCCCGGTAGTGGGGTTGTTAGGGAAGCACCGGCACCATTAGCAACTGTGCCGGTGCTTCTGTGTCCCCATTCCTGTGGAGACCCAATGGTACCGGGATCTCAGGCGGCGGAACTGTGTTACGAGTTCAGTGGCAACCCGCCGGTAGCAACGGTGGGTTACCGCCAAACTCGTAATGAGGCCCAATGTCTCTTTTAGTTCAATTTTCTTCCAGTTCCCCTTCCGCTGAGGAGCTTCTGTAAGGATTTCTTTTTTCCTCCGTTTTCAGCCACGCACTGCTCCCCTGACGTCACATCGCTTTCCTTTACTTTCACAGAGACTTTCGAACATGTATATTTTTATATGTGACCACTCTGTGATACTGTTTCATTCTAGAATACTTTTACCATTGTCCTCTTGTTAGCGGTATCCTTTTCGCATTGCTTATTTGTTAAACTGGCTACCGGAGACTTTCAGTAACAAGTGCTTTCACTGGCGGTTATTCCGATAGAATTTATACCGTCTTTTCTTTACCGGCAAAGGAGTGAACAGCCTCCTTCAGCTTTCCCTCCTTGCTGGTCCTCGTGTCTGAGGTCACAGTCTCCCCACCTGCTCCACAGACCGTCCTGGGTTCTTATTCTTACCTTGGGGAAAGAGCATGGACTGGGTAGAATGCAGCACAGGATAAGCACGCCCCTCGGGTTCCTCCTGCAGACACCTCTGGCTCCCTGAAGACTCCTTGGCCTGGTTCCTGGTTTTCTTGTGATCCGCCCTCCAGCTCGTTCTCCAACTCACGCTCCAAACCGCTCTCCAAATTGTTCCTCTTGTCAAGCATGTGCGTTCATTTTATATCCATCTAAATGGTTAACAGGTTGCAGGTGGGCATAGTTGAAGTCAATTGCCTGACCCTGCGTGGCCTCATTAGTGGGACATGTCGATTGGGGAAGTTGGTGTGCCTTGATCTGCCTCTTCCTCGTCCCAGTACTATAGTGGTGTTTCTCATGGGAAATCTGTGCACCTCTTTATTTCCTCTTCTTCATCTCAGTATTTGAATAGTGTTTAGGTCAAGGAGGAGGGTGTGCTTGAACATACCAAATAAGGCTGAGGATGGAGTTGGAAAGGTCGCTATCAAGAAGGGGGGCATACCATGTCTCACCCTCAGGTATTCCCTCCCCAATCCCTGAGGACCCTCTACCCAGGTGATCCTCCCTCGCTTGTCGACCCCCAGGGTTGTGATCCAAAAGCGATGGCTGGCTCCTGCCCACCTGCATACAAGATCCCCAGGGAGTAGGTTGGGAAAGACCCTTTGTTCTAATCTTGATGGTCATGCAGATTAATGAATACCTCCGTCCCCAAGTACCACACAGGCAGAATGGCCAATCACTGCCTGTGCAATCTTTGAGGCCACAGGTGAAGTTAGCTATCAATCTGGAACCAGGAATGCCGGAAGGACCCCCTGAACGCTGTAATGCAATAGATGGTTATCAAACAAAGTGCAATGATGATAAGGTTATATGAAAACAAGTTGTAAGAAGGCTTACCTGAGTGTAATGTAAACAAGGCCGCAAAGGATTGGATGTTTCAGGTGATCAACAGCAGAGTCAATGGGTCGGTATCCAGTGAGGCTTGGATGACAGTTCAACACCTGGGTCATAATAAATCTGCACAAGAGTCCAGAATCCAAAAACGAGATCATGCAGTCCGTTGAGAGTGTCTGGGTCAATACCAGTAGAAACAGATCCAGGGCAAAGGTAACAGATGCAAGGAGAAGGACGAAGACAAATCTGTGAAGCAGTCCGTGGTCGTAGTACCTAAATATCCAATGAGATTCAAAATGCCAAACAGTCCTTAAGAGGCAGCTAAGAAGCACTGACTTTGTGGCTTCCAATGCTTTTAACTGCTAACAACAGTCACATGATGCGCATCACGGAAGCGTGAGGAAAATCACGTGCTTACAGATGATGAATGTGATTGGCAGTCAGTCACCTCACGTGACGTGTGAATCTCTGTGTTCCCCGGTGGAAATGCAGAAGTTTCCATGGAAGTTGCCACACCAATGAAGGTTGAAAAACTCCCGGAGTGCCGGTCAGCGTTCTCCGTGGTCGAGCGGAATGCCGTTTCTTTGCACCATGATGAGAGGTGACTGTCATGCCAGGTAGATCCGGGCTGATCTGTGTAATTGTGGATTGTTTAACAATGCGTGGACTGGGAGACGTGCCAGAGCCATCCCCCTAAAGGCCCACAACCCCGTGAGTAGGAAGGATGGTCTCGATGGAAACGAGCAACTAGGCGTGGAGCTTGAACATCCCGGGAAGGGACCCAAGAGCACTCCTCAGGACCTAAACCCAACCAGTCCACAAGGTACTGTAGTAGTATCCTACAAAAACGAGACCCCAGAATTGCACTGACCTCAAAGACATCAGGAGAGGAGACCGAGACAGGGGCAAGATGTGAGGTGACACGAGTAGTGGCAAGAAAAGGCTTGAGCAGGGAGACATGGAAAACAGGGTGTATACGCCATGCAGAGGGGATCGAGAGGCGTAGGGCTACAGGGTTCAGGACCTTGGCAACCCTGTAAGGGCCAATAAATCGAGGAAGCAACTTGCGGCAGCCAGGGATATGCAAATGGCAAGTCGATAACCAAACGCGGTCACCCACATGATAGTCAGGGCTGCCACCCGTTTCCTGTCCGCTTTCGCCTTCATGGACACTTTGGCCTCACGCAAATGGACAAGGGTTTGGGCATGAACCGAGACAAGGTCAAGGGCACAAGCATTAGCAGCAGGAGCAGCAGAGGAATCGAAATCAGGGAAAGGAAGGGTTTGGGGATGTTGTCCATATAAAGAAAAGAAAGGGGAAAAGCCTGTGGAAGAATGTCGGGAGTTGTTGTATGAGAACTCAGCAAGACGGAGTAAATTCAGCCAGGTGTCTTGAAACTGAAGGGTCAGGCAATGTAAGTATTGTTCTAGGGCCTGGTTCACCCTTTCCGTCTGCCCATCGCTCTCCGGGTGGTATGCGGAGGAGAAGCGGGCATCAATACCAAGAAGTTTAGTAAGAGCTTGCCAAAAACGTGACATGAATTGTGAGCTGCGATCTGAAACTATGACCTGTCGTAAACCAAAAAGACAAAAAACTGACTTAAAGAACAACTGGGCCAGTGTAGGGGCAGAGGGTATACCGGTACAGGGTATAAAATGGGCCATCTTGGTGTAGGAGTCAACGACTATCCAGATTGTGTCATAACCCTGTCTGAGGGGTAGATCCGTAACTAGATCCATAGAAACAGTATGCCAAGGTCTGGGAGGAATAGGCAAAGGCTGGAGTAGACCTAGTGGATGACCCCGACATGATTTGCACTGGGCACATATAGAGCAGGTGTTTACGTAGGCCTCCACGTCACGCTGCATCGATGGCCACCAGCAGCAACGTTGCAATAATTTCAGGGTGCGTAGCTGTCCAGGGTGTCCATTGATGGCAGCGTCATGTGACCAAGCAAGCGCCTGATTATGTACATCACTCGTGGGGAGAAAAAGTTTTCCTTGAATGAATGGCAGTCCCTCCTGAAGTACCAAGTCCCATTCTGCCAATGAGTGTGGATGTCGTGAAACCCACTGCCTGATGGTAGAAAGCATGGGTAAGGATGGAGTGCATATACAAATGACATGACCTTCACCTAATAGAGTATCAGGAAACAAAGATAAGGATTCCCCCCCAGGAGAACGAGAAAGCGCATCCGCCTTGCCGTGGGTTGTCTCCGGCCTGTGCTTCACCACAAAATCATACGCTGCAAAGAAGAGATGCCAGCGTACCTGTCTGCTATTTACGCATTTAAGGGAGGCCAAGTCTTGTAGGTTCTTGTGGTCTGTATATACCACGGTTTGATGTTTTGCCCCCATAAGGTGGTGTCGCCATGTCTGTAATGCATCTTTAATGGTCAGTAATTCTTTTTCAGTAATCGTGTAGTGCATTTCTGATGATGTGAACTTTCGCGAGTGATACGCTATAGGATGCAGTTGTCCCGTGGCTGGACAGGGTTGAGAAAGAACTGCCCCTAGTGCAAAGGAAGAGGCATCTGCTTCCAGGACAAATGGGAGTTCCGGATCAGGGTGTTGAAGTACAGGGGCGGTGATGAGTCTGGACTTAAGGGCTTAAAAGGCTTTTTGATGCTCCACCGTCCAACAAAAAGGAACAAGAGGACTGGTCAGAGCAGTTAGTGGGGACACAATGGAAGAAAACCCAGCGATAAAACGTTGGTAAAAATTAGCAAAACCAAGAAAGGATTGTAACTGTTTGAGGTTGATCGGGGCAGGCCACTCTTTGATAGCACAGACTTTTGACTGATTCATGGATAGGCCTCCAGGTGTTATGTGGAAGCCTAGAAAATCCACCTCCTTAGTGTGAAATAAGCATTTTTGAGGTTTCGCGAACAAGGCATTTTTCTTGAGGCGTGACAATACTTCTTTAACATGGACAATATGTTCCTCCAAGGAGGATGAAAATATCAGGATGTCGTCCAAGTAGACCACTACGTATATATCAAGAACGTCACTGAACACTTCATTGATGAAGTGTTGGAATGTGGCAGGGGTGATGCATAAGCCGAAAGGCATCACAGTATACTCGAATAGGCCTTGTCTGGTGCAGAACGCCGTTTTCCACTCGTCTCCGTGGCGCATGCGGACCAGATTATACGCGCCCCGAAGATCTAATTTGATAAATATGGATGCACGCGTTAATCTGTCTAGTAATGTGAGATTAGTGGAATGGGATACCTGTTTTTTATGGTAATAGCATTCAGATGTCTGTAGTCCACACAAGGACGTAAATCTCCTTCTTTTTTCGGCACAAAAAAGATGGGACTAGCAGCCGGAGAACAGGAGGGTCGTATATGGCCTAATCGTAAGGCGTCTTGGATGTAATCTTTTTAGGCCTGTTCCTCTGATTGGGATAAAGAATATATCCTGTCCTTGGGTATCACTGCATCAGGGACTAGATCGATGGGGCAGTTGTAAGGTCTATGTGGTGGTAAACCTTCTGCTGTGGCCTTATCAAAAACGGTGAGGAAGTTATGACATACATTGGGGATACCAGCCAGTACAGCCCCCACAGTATGAGTGGTGGAAACAGTTGGGACTGATTCTTCCAAATGGGAAGAGGCCATGGGCCCAAGAATACTGGCAGGAGAGGAGAGAGTATCAGGTTCCGTCAGGCAGAAATGTTGGCACACCTCGGATTCAAAAGTAACCTTACCAGTTCCCCAATTGATCAAAGGGTTATGTTGTCTCAACCAAAGGATGCCCAAAATGATACCGAATTGCAGGGTGGTGATAAGATCAAACGACATTATTTCCTTATGAGTGTCCTGGATTACCACCTCCATAGGGGCAGTTTGATGCATGATGGGGCCAGAAGCAAGGCAAGTGCCATCAACTGCCTGTACCGGCTATGGGTGTTCCTTCATAATCAAGGATAAGTTGAGATCATGGGCTAACTTAATGTCGATGAAGCAGCCAGTAGCTCCGGAATCAATCACTATGTGTACAGGGTGTGTACGCTCCCTAGTAGGTCTCAATGAGGCCCGGACCACAATAGGTCTGATGGGTCCGAAGACGGGTTCTGTGGGGGTCATGGAAGTGCTTGCCCGTACCCCCGATCTCAAGGGCGAGCCTTCTGAAAACCCGAATTCCTGTTCTTTGGGCAACGAGGGCATTCTTTCACATAATGCCCATTGAGACCGCAGTAATTACAGGCATTAGCTGTTCTTCTGCATTCCCGTTCAGCCTGAGTGATGGGACTCCGAATCCCACTGATTTGCATGGGTTCAGGATTAGTGGTCGCCAAAGCTGGGGATGATTGACTGGAAAAAACGGATTCTGTTTTACGCTCAGATCGGCGAGCATCTAACTGCAGCGTGAGGTCCACTAGTTCCGAAAAAACAGAAGGAAGGGCCGGAACTACTGAGAGGGCATCTTTCATAGCATTAGATAGACCTCTGTAAAACACAATGGCCTTTTTCTCTTCCGGCCATGAGGTCTCTGCAGCAAGTTGGTTGAAGCAAGTTATACATTCGATAATCGTTTGCCTGCCTTGTGTGAGATCTAATCGTTCCAGGTCTGGAGATTGTGCCTTGTACCTAGTATCAAATACCTTAGCCATTTCTGTTACTAGAAGATTGAAGTCATATAAGGCCGGATGGTCATTTTCCAAAACATGGATTCGCCCAGATAGCTGCCACACCTGATAAATGGGAAAGAAGAAAAGCAGCCTTGGTGACGGAATCAGGGAAAGCCTGGGGTCGACATAAAAAGTGCAGTTTACACTGATTCAAGAATGTGCAGTACTTTCTGGGATCACCCTGAAATCTTTCTGGGGCAGCAAAAGGAAATGAGGTTGGGAGTACCAAAGGAGTCATGGGTGAAGCGGGAGGAGGCTGTGCAGGAGGAGTGGTGTCTCCAAACTCAGCATCAGCGGGTAAGGGGTGGAGTGAGCTTTGTAAGGCATCGAGACGGTGGTGGATTGCCGTGGTAGCTGTGGCCATGTCGGTCCTAAGGTCCACAACTGCCTGCATTAAGGCAGTCACAGGGTTCCCGGTGGGGGGATTCATAATCAGGACGACCAGTAGGCTTCTCAGTCTGTTCTAATCTTGATGGTCGTGCAGATTAATAAATACCTCCGTCCCCAAGTACCACCAGGCAGAATGGCCAATCACTGCCTGTGCAATCTTTGAGGCCACAGGTGAAGTGAGCCATCAATCTGGAACCAGGAACGCCGGAAGGACCCCCTGAGCGCGGTAATGCAATAGATGGTCATCAAACAAAGTGCAATGATGATAAGGTTATATGAAAACAAGTTGTAATAAGGCTTACCTAAGTGTATTGTAAACAAGGGCGCAAAGGATGGGATGTTTCAGGGGATCAACAGCAGAGTCAATGGGTCGGTATCCAGTGAGGCTTGGATGACAGTTCAACACCTGGGTCAAGTTAAATCTGCACAAGTGTCCAGAATCCAAAAACGAGATCACAAACCAGTGGTTACAAGGCCAAAAGTTCCAGGCAAATGGTAGTCCGTTATGCAGTCCGCTGAGAGTGTCCGGGTCAACACCAGTAGAAACAGATCCAGGGCAAAGGTAACAGATGCAAGGAGAAGGACGAAGACAAATCCGTGAAGCAGTCCGTGGTCGTAGTGCCTAAATATCCAATGAGATTCAAAACGCCAAACAGTCCTGAAGAGGCAGCTGAGAAGCACTGACTTCGTGGCTTCCGATGCTTTTAACTGCTAACAACAGTCACATGATGTGCATCACGGAAGCGTGAGGAAAATCATGTGCTAACAAATGATGAATGTGATTGGTAGTCAGTCACCAAAGGCCATGCACCCAAGAACAAAGTTATAAGCACTGCAGTTATAAGCCACTATGGATTTTATATACTGCATACCCATACATTGAAAAATATATGGCCTTACACCCAAGACTGTAGCCTGTGGCCACAACTACTGCAGCATATTATAGGTATAGGTACACTTGTGTTATCAAAAATCATTCAGGTGGTTGTGGGGAGGGTGTAGCATTTTGGGTGCATGGCCAAAGGCCATGCTCCCAAATCCAACTTTATACATAGTGAAGTTAGAAGCCACAATGCGTGCGATATGCTGTGGTGGTTCTGGCCAGGTCCAAGAGTTTTGGGTGCCAAAGGCCATGCACCCAAGACTGAAGTCATAAGCAGTGAGGTTATAAGTGAACATGGGTGTGCTGTGGTGCGATGGTTGTGTGCTCGACCTAGCGTTTTAGGTGCATGGCTGCAGACCATGCACCCAAGAGTAAACGTATAAGTAGTGTAATTACAAGCACCATGGTTTTGATATGCTGCGATGGTTGTGGGTAGGACCTATAGTCTTGGTAGCTTGGCCGTAGGGTGTAGGTGGTAGGTTATACATCCAAGATGCTGGGCCCAGCCTACAGCCACTGCACCATATTACTGCCATAGATTAGATGTGTAGATTCGAATATGTATGACATGACTGTAATTATACTTACTGTTTACTTTGTTCAGAATCCATATATTTCTTACATGACTTTAGTACTTGGCGGAAATATTTAATCATTTCTGTGATAAAAGTAAAAAGCATGTTAGTGTTTGTATTTTATGAAGACTTATTACATTGTATAATAGTTAAGCTTTTTTTTTTACCCTCATATTTACTTTACAAAACAGTGTACTGTGCATTTTGCTCAGTTTCTGTGTTTATTTTTCAAATCCTTGGGTCTGGGGGAAAAAATCCTTGTTGGATTAAAAAAAAACCTTTGTTTGCTATGCTACAAACTATTTCTTTGTTTTCTTTGAGTGTTTCCTTGTTCTTTCTGATTAATGTTATGTCTGTTGCCTTGTTGCAGATTTTTAACAACAGTTAGATACCTGTTGGCGTATTCCAACTGTTTATAGTCTTTCACTTGACTTCACTTGATTTTTTGGTAATGTTGAAGTACACATTAGTTAGTAAATTTTGGCTTTAAGAAGATTAAGTACGCATTTGTAAGATTAGCTGGCAATCTCTGCTTTAGAGTAATGGTGCTATCATTACATTCGAACCATCCACATTTCTTTTTAATGTATGTAGTGTAGTGACCTGCATTGGTTGTAGCTCCTGCGTGGTAGATTATACCTATTGTTGTAAAGGTGTTCTTTCCAAGTTACACTTGACCGTGTGTGAATCTAGTCAGCTTGCAGTTGTTTTTGGTACCATCTGCATTATAACGAGGAAGCATAAGTATTAAGTAGTTACTATGTGTTTGTATCAGTAAGGTGGAGCGATTGTCTGAATTGCACATAGTGCATAATCTGCCATGGTTTGCATTCTGTAGAAGTTGCTGAAATTGAATGGATTCACAATTAGGTATGGATACATACACAAATCACTCATTTGGGATTTGTTCCTGTATCACATTGTTACAGGGAGTGCATGTATGTTTCCACATGTATGAAATATGAAAGATTTCATTTATAGGTATGTTTTTGTTTTCCAGTAGTTGTAGTAAGTACATGAGAAATTCTTGTGGATCTTCTTGTGAGTTTATAGTGAATCTCGCCATTTCAGCACAGTAGTCCAATTCATGTCTTATTCCGGGAATACTGTACGTGTTGTCAGGATTGTTTGTTGTGTTTCTATGAAGGACGAACATTTGCAAACACAATTGGTCTGTACTGTGTAAGTAAATATTGTTATAAATTGGTGGCAATTGAAATAGAATATTCATTGCTACATTTGCATAGCAACTTACACCAGTTTCATTTGAAAATTTGAATGGACCAGCTAGTTCTGTCTCTGAGTGCTTTTTTCTGAGTTTCTGTTCCTTCTTTGAAGAAGTACCTGATTTACTTTCCCTAATAGGTTCTTCTTTGCTTGTGGTAATTGATGAAGTTTTAGCTTCTTTTGTTTTCTTTGAAGGATTTGCCGTCAGATTCTATTGCATTTCTGTTTGAATTAGTTTTCTTTTACCACGTTTTACTTTTTCTGGAACAGGATATTGTTTCAGATGGGGGGTGTACAGTGAACGCAGTCTATTGTATTCTAAAATGCAAGGAATATCAGCGTTCAGTTTACTTGCATCAAAGTTGATTAGAAATAGACCGTCAAGTGTACGTAAGCGTGATAGTGCTACGTAGCTCATGGCTTCTTTAAAGACTGTGTTTCCTATATCTATCAATGCTTTGTCTAGTGTAAGACCTTGGGATTTATGAATGGTGACTGCATATGCAAGAGTTAGAGACAATTGTTCTCTATGTACATACATGTGTTTGAAGAGAAGGAATCCAGCTGTTGAGCGCCCTATCCTTTTCACTTCTGAAAGTTTGTCAAAGCGAATATTGACAAACTGAATGTTGTTGCCACGTGGGTATGTTTAAAAGCCAACAACTGTACCCAGTGCCCATTAACTAGCCCTTGCTCCACGTCAAGGTTACGTTTAAGCATTACTCTACAAATAAGGATAATTTTAATATTTTTCCCAACCCAGCTGTGTTGGAGATTGAATTTTCTAAGGTATTTAGTCTTGTTGTGGCTTGCTCACACATGGGTAGTGTCATACCATGTCGGTCTAGTTTGTCTGTGGCGCAAATTTCCATTATTGGTTGCATTTCTTTTTTTAACATTGTTTCATTGAATTTGAAACAGCTTGCAAGAGTTGGCATTAAGGCCATACAATTGACATTTTTGTGCGCTAATTGTTCCATAACATCAGTAGCACATGCATTATCGCCATAAAGTGCATGAATGTGCCGTTTTTCAATATTGCTTGTGCTTCTTGAGATAGTACACCAACTCTAATGCTTTTTAAAATATTTGCATAAGTGAGATCTGCAGATTGCCACGTGTTTTCTGTTAATTCTCTGTATTGGAAATGTTGCCAAAGGTTGACATTTCCTATGCTGCCAACAGTTTTACGGCAGAGTTTGTGTCCTAAGGTTTTAAAAATAGGTTCACCTTTCACTGGTGTCAATTGTAGAAGATCTCCGAAAACGATAATGTGTTTCCCTGCAAAGAGTTCTTCGTAGTTTGTTTTAAGTACTTCTTGCAATCTGAGGTGAATCAAAGCCAACATTAGGTTGGAGACCATGCTCACTTCATCTATTAGTAGCCTTTTCATTTCTTTTAATACTCTGTGTAGTTCCATTGCAGCTTCTGCAGAAAGTTTGTAATAGTCTAATTTGTTTTGGTGTTCTACTGGAAGGAGAAGTAACCGGTGTAAAGTGACAGCTAAACTTGTGGGGGCAGTTACAACAGTTGACAGTTTGTTGTTTGTCAATTGTTGAAGGAACTTGCTGATGATTTTGATTAAGAATGTTTTTCCTGACCCAGCTGCACCACGTCTTCAAAAATGGTGAGCTGATCTTTGTTAAGTTTTGCTTGTTGTACAGTTAAATCTTCTATATCTTCTTCATAGTGACACATGGTGTTCTCCACTTCTGTCATAGCTAATTCTGCCTCATTGCTGCTATTAGTGGCTGTCCTAGTGGTTCTTGGCTACCTGTTAGAGAAGGTTGACTACTGTCGGAAGTGTCCTTATCTAGTTGGGCCTGAAGATCTTCTTCGTGTTGCTGTTCATTGTGTAACATTAAAGTTCACATATAGTGCTTTCATTTGCTTTGAAGGCATCTCCATAGCAGTCATAGTTGTCTAGTATCTCTTCCTCTTTTCTCCCTGGTTTAAAAAGTTGTAGCAGAGACATGTAATATAGTTCTTTCTGTTGAGGAGTTTTTAATGACAATATGACATGATTAATTAAGCTTCGTTTGGCAAGTTTCACTAAGCTGCCTTCACAATCTGTCACTTTATATGTACCTTTGCTTTCATCGGGTTTTATATTATTTTTGTACGCAAAGTTTTGAGCTATGTTGTATAGACACATGCTTTCCAAAGTGCTACTCCTGTTTGGATAGTATGGGCCTCATTACGACCCAGGCAGTAAGGGGTTAACAGCGCCGTAAAAGGTGGTGGTGCCGTTAACCTCGTACCGCCTAATTACGAGGTCCCTTTGCGGGTCCCTACCTTAACGGCTGGTTTTACCTGCCGTTAAGGAAGGGACCCGCAAAGGGTCCTTGGAGATAATTACGGTACCGCAATTTGCGGTACCGTAATTACCGCCTTCCCCATTCTCATTGAGCCCTATGGGGGCTCAATGGGAATGGGGAAGGGCCAGTGGTGAATGAGGAATTACCGCCCCGCCAACCTTGTGATGTGGGCGGTAATTCTGCCATTCACCATGGCGGAATCCTGCGTCAACCATGGCGCTAATAGCGCCATGGTTAACGCCTGGGTCGTAATGACCCCCTTTGTGTCCAGTAAATTGTTTTTTAAAATGTCTTGGCTGTTGGGATCATTTCTGGCAATTGTTTCTATGTCCTCATATGATTTTAGAACTCTTTCTTTAGATTTAGCAGGACCAAGACTTAGCCATACTATGTTATCTGATTTGGCATACATAGCATTACCGGTTAAACGATCTGCTGCTTCATAGGCGCCACATTCAATATGAGAGAGCATTTTTATGCCTAGGCTGTACGATTTCTGAGATAGTGTTTTGTCTGATGATAGGTCATCCCAGAGGTCTTGAAGCTCTGTTTTTTCTGCTTTTGTTAAGTAGGCTGTAACATATTGTGCAACAGCAGTGGAATTGTCTGCAATGTACTGCACATCTATGTTTGCATTCCATAAGAGGGCAATGATTGCATTGTAATCATTGATATATTTTGATACTTCTGTTCTTTTTATGTAATACGTGTTCTTAGGTGATTTACCTTTAACACTATGTCGAACTGAAGACATGAATTTGTTCACTTCACCTGTTTCTGTAACTGGTCTAGGGAACCAAAGCAGCATTTGGTGTAGTATTTCCCTTTGCTTTTGTATTTGCGATGACAATATATGCCACATTTGTGTCTTTGAAATTGTAAATTCTACCCATGCAGGTCACTATGTGTCCGTTGTGAAGGGATTTCACAAGTGACATATTTTTGGATGAACTGCAAAACAGTGGCATTACTGTTGTGACCAAATGTAGGTGCTCCTTTGATACATACAAGCATATGAATATGTGGTGCTCCTCTCGCTTGGTATTCTTTTCTCCAAAAGAAGTGTGCACTTCTCCGAGGGGAGGAACAGTTTTATTGCAAATAAAGTGTATCATAGCAATGAAATGATGATGGAAATATCTTGACACATTAACTGAATCTAGAGAGCAAAGTTCTCCAGGTTTTAATATATCTATGTTGGTTTTGTTGTTGTTTGATATGCATTGGAACTCATGTAAATCTTCCAATGCATATTCTGCACAACTTAGTGTAACAAACCAAGTCAGTGGTCCAAGGTTTCTGATCGTACAACGTATGTCTGCGTGCCGTCGGAACCAGTATTCTTTTGTACCACGCATGTTTGCAAACAGATTTGTTATACTTGATTGTAAAACCTCATCTTTTTCTTGTACTTTTTCCATTAATTGCGTAGCTGACATATTTTGAAAGTGGGTTCCAGATTTCAAAATGTGTGCAACTCCGTAACACAGGGTTGCTAGTTCACTTTCAAAGAGTAGGTGAAATATGTATTCCACATTTTGTCTAAATCTGGGATCTTGTGAATACATTCGTAATAAGTGGTATTCTGATGCCGTAATCTGAGTGGGTCTATCATCGTATCTTCAGCCTTTACCAGTAGGAAATAGCAGTGGAAAAGCACGTGCTCCTATACTTTTTTCCCATATGCTCATTGATGATGCTTTGGTTTGTCGCATTTGGTAAGTTTCTAGTGCATCATATATGCTTTCATTGGAATGCAATGGATGAATTGTGTAATGGTCCAAAAGAGTGGATACTGCAGCAGGATCCAGAAGTTCAAATTGTCCAGTTTCTGATGACTCTTGAATTATTTCAGTTGTTTCCCTTAAGCTTTCTTCAATATTTATTTCCTTGTAGTATTCGTTATTGTCTTTTAGATATTGAAAGGCTTGTCTAACTTTATGTAAGTCTACCAGTTGTTGCTAATTTTTTTTGTCTCTTGTTGGTGCGCCATTTACCAAGACAATTAAAGAATTCTCTATTGAACGTTGCACTCCTACAGTGTGTACATTTTCTGTTACATCTAATGACAAATAAACTACTTTGCCACAAATGCCTTTCACCAATTCAGAGGGAGGTAATTTTGCTCTTTTTGGTTGAAGGCGTATTATTGCTTGAAATGGGTGCACTGTTAGGATTATGATGCTCTCATATAAATTGAGTTGTTGCAGGGGTTTTGGTAGTGGAAACAATTCCAAATTCTATTACAAGACCGGAGGCGAGCATTATGCTTATTCTTCTTTAATCTGCTTAACCACAGCATTTCAAATCTTCCATTTAATATAACTTTTTTCTTTTTTTTTTTTTTTTTATGAGCCCAACTGGCTTAAAAAATAACAAACAAACAAAAAACAACATGACTGGCTGAGTCAAATTCCTCCATGTCCCATGATCCTTATCTTGGCTAGTAGTCCTAGCCTCCATCCTGTGCACCAATGAGGGCTCCTTCCCTAGTATAAGACTCTGCCAGTCTAGGTCCATTCCTCTTCTTTTTTGCTGCTTTACTACAGCTAAGTCCCTTCATGTTACTCTTGTATAATGTGCATGCGAGATTTCAGTTGTAGCACTTAGCGCGCGTAGTTTCGCAAGGTAAGCGAAGCGCGAGGTGCGTAATACAGTCCGTCGCTGCACTGGTGGTTCGTTTTCGGTACGCGCCCCGCGGGCGACCTTGCTCGCGCTAGGGGCGGGGGTCGCGTTACTATTATAGAGTAGGATTATTAGTATATCTATCCTTGGATTGGTGCGCACACGTCCACGCAGATATACGAGGCCCGGGGGAGGCACGATCACAGCGACGCACCTGAAGAGGCGCGCATGCGCGGTGTCAGATCGGAGCTACGCATACGCGGAAGCTCTGATCGAAGTCAGACGTTTCGCGCTGAGAGCGCCCAGGAAAGTACGGCGTTCCTCCTCATTTAGAGGCTGCGAGAAAAAAAAAAAAAAAAAAGGGAATTCCCCTTTCTACAAGGAGGGACGCACGGCCTAGCTCAGCTGATTTAAAGCAGGCCAACTTACAGAGCGCAAGCCTGTGGCTGCAGTACCCCCAGCAAGTATCCTCCCCCCCCCCCTTCTGAGGGAGGTAGCCATGGCTTCAGACAGACCCGAGGAATACTGGGTGCAGTATCATGACCAGGAGGCAGACATACAAGAAGGCATGGACCTATCCCTGAGCTTTAAAAAGGTTCTGGGTGATTCCCTGGTCAAAGCAGTTGCACAGGGGGTGCAGCCCATTCAGGACAGACTCATGGCCCTGGAAGAATTGTTGGGCACCAGAGCTGGCACATATGATGATCCAGGTGAGGGTACTTCCACGTCGCAGCCTCTGCAAGACTACACTAGGGGGAGTTCTACCGCCCGGAAGAGAAAGATCTCTTCTACCCCCCCGGGCAATATCACGGGGACTTCACCAGCGCCCCAAGAGGCGGCTGATGCCTTCAATAGACTTAAGAGAGCCTTCTTGGCAAAAGCATCAGCGGTGCCCAGCCTCGTACCCCTTACCCCAAGGGCTGATAATTCAGGGGAAGCTCCATCATCCTCGGAAGAGTCGGGACAGGAAGGGCAGGAAGAGGATGACTTTGGCCTCGATAAAGAGGGAGTGCGGGAGCCAAAAGCGAAAGCCAGCTTAGTGGAAGACCCTCAAGACGAGGATCCCCGAGAGAAGGACACCTCGGATATGTTTGAACCAGACTTGATCAGGCACCCCAGGTCCTCAGAATGGTCCCCTTCACCAAGAGTTGCGGCTTACATGTCTCAAAAATTGAGGAAGCCTTTAGATAAGGAAGTAAGATATAGACTCAGAGCGGAGTGTCCCAGACCGGATCTAGCTGGTAAAGTGGCAGAAACACCGGAGCTGGACCAAAAAATGCTCACATTTATTACGAAGGCCAGCAAGGACGCCAGGCGAGGAATGGATAGAGCATGGCGATCCTGCCAAGATAAGATACTAGATCTCTCGGGTCCAATTGCCAAGATAATGGATCTAGCAGAGAGATCCAAGGACACAGGAGAACCAGTCGATCCGGTCCTCTTAGCGGCTTGGGCCCAAAGGGCAGTCTGCCTGTTAGGGAATGCTAACTGCGCCATTTCGGCCGAGAGAAGGAGGTCCATGTTATTGAAGATAGACAATAAACTAGGAGATCTAGCGTCATATGAAGCGGGCGAGACCGCTCAGGGACTCCTATTTGGCGACATGTTCGTCAGAGAAATGAACAAATTCGTAGGCACTTATACAGCGCTAGAGAAGGCGCAAGCTTCGATTCGCAGAGTCTTTCCCGGTCGTGTTTTTGCAGGGGCTGGTCGCTTCAGGGGTCGATCGACCGGCCGCTATGGTTCCAATAGAAGACCTCAGGGCCCGAGAGCCCAGTATTGGGAGTCTCGTCAGCAAGACGTCTTCTTCCCCAATAGGAGTAGGGGATTCAGAGGTCGCCGAGGAAGAGGATACCCCAGACAACACGGCAATAACTCAGGTGAGAGAGCTAGCAGCGACATATCCTCCAGTAGGGGGGAGAACCTCGCTTTTCATGCGCAAGTGGCAAGAGCTTTCGTCAGACGCGTGGGTGTTGCAGACAGCGCAGGGTTTCCACCTAGAGTTCGTGAGCACTCCCCAGCAGTCAGCTCCTCCTCGGCGCATTCATTCGTCGCAGGCAGAAAGGCGCTTATTAGACCTAGAGATTCAGGCGCTAGCGGACAAGCAGGCGATAGAGAAGGCTCAGAACCAATCCGCAGTTTTCTTGAGCAGCATGTTTTTGGTGCACCGCAAAGGCAAGGTGCGGCCAGTGATCAATCTGAAAGAGTTGAACAGCTGGCTGATATACAGACACTTCAAGATGGAAGGAATCCATCTGTTAGCAGATCTTCTGCGAAAGAACGACTGGTTAGCGCGTATAGACCTGAAAGATGCCTATCTAACCATTCCCATAGCGGCGCATTTCAGGCAATTCTTGCAATTCAGCTGGAGAGGCCAGATATGGCAATTCAAGTCCCTGCCGTTCGGCCTAGCGTCAGCTCCCTGGGCCTTCACCAAGCTTCTGAGGCCTCTAGCGGCCGTACTAAGAGATCAGGGTATCCGGATGATCATCTATCTAGACGATATCCTATTTATGGCAGAGGACAGCGACAGACTGCTGAGTCAGGTGCAGTGGGCTACCTCACTGATTTCGGATCTGGGGTTCCTCGTCAGTATGGAAAAATCATCTCTAAAGCCCTCCAGGAAGCTGGAGTTTCTAGGATTTTCTATAGATACCAGAAAGGCCACTTTAGAACTCCCTCCAAGCAAAATAAGGGCGATCAAGAAGGAGTTGAGGTCAGCTCTGAGGAAGACAGTGATATCACTCCGCAGTCTGGCCAGGATAGTGGGCCTCCTAGCAGCGTCTATTCAGGCGATATTCCCAGGCCCCCTCCATTATCGAGCCCTGCAGAGGCTCAAAATCAAATATTTGCAGAAAGGATGGAAATATCATCGATTAGTGGCCCTAGACAAGGACAGCAGGACAGAGCTACGCTGGTGGCTCCACAATATGGAGGCCTGGAACGGCCGGGCAATCTTCGGAGATATGCCAGAGATGACCATAGAATCAGACGCCAGCAGATCAGGTTGGGGAGCCAGATGTGGTCCCACGGAGACAGGAGGGAAGTGGTCGCAGGAGGAGTTAAAACTGCACATCAACTGCCTGGAACTTCTAGCGGGTTCCTTTGCAGTCAAAGCCTTCACCAAGGACAAAGCACAGTGTTGCATCCTCTTAAGGATGGACAACATATCAGCGGTGAGGTACATCAACAAACTGGGCGGAACGAAGTCCAAGATGTTAGCCGAGCTGGCCAAAGACTTTTGGCACGCTTGCATGGAGAGGGAGATTGTGGTCAAAGCAGAATACTTGCCGGGAGCGAGGAATTCTGTAGCGGACTGGAACTCCCGATATCTAGTGGACTCCAGCGATTGGAAGCTCCACAAGTCGGTGTTCGACAGAATTCAGCAGAGATGGGGTCCTTTTCATACAGATCTATTCGCATCGAGGCTGAATGCACAGCTCACAAGATATTTCAGCTGGAGACTGGACCCGGGAGCGATAGGGACGGATGCGTTCCTATACAGCTGGAAAGGGCACATACATTACGCGTTTCCCCCATTCGCAATGCTAGCAAGGACACTAGCGAAGGTGCGCAGGGACAGGGCGGAGCTAGTGATAGTGACACCAGAATGGAGATCGCAAGCGTGGTTTCCAGTTCTGATGGAACTTTCTACGGATTTCCCTCAGAGAATACCAAATAAGGGGCTGGATCTCCTTGCAGATCCGATAGGAGCCCCTCACCCGCTAATTCAGGACCAGTCCCTGGTTCTTCTGGTCTGCAGAATTTCAGGCGCAGATGGTGTTTGCCAGGCCTTTCAGAGCAGGCTACAGAACTTATCAGAGTTTCATGGGCTCCGTCCACAATCAGGAGCTATAATTCCGCTTGGCAGGCTTGGGAATCGTGGTGCGGAGAGAAAGGTTTTTCTCCCATTTCAGCTCCTATAGTACAGGTTATAAACTTCCTAGCGTCTCTGACCCTAGCGGGAAAGGCCTTCCGAACGATAGGAGTGTATAGGTCGGCGATTTCAGCAGGTCATGATCTAGTGGATGGAGCGCCTGTGGGAGAGCACCCGGGTGTCGTGCGACTACTTAAAGGGGTGAAAGTGACCATTCCGCCGCTTCCGAAGTATTCATCACTCTGGGATGTTAACAAAGTACTTCTCCTTTTCGATCAATGGCCTAGGAACGATTTGCTATCGCATAAACAGCTGTCAGGGAAGCTAGCCACGCTGTTATGTTTAGTATCTTGTCGAAGAGTGTCGGATGTTAAAGCGCTGGAGGTGGACAGAAAGATTTTTTATCCCGAAGGGGTGGCTTTTAATATTGCGCAGCGTACTAAGACTAATTCTAGAGTCATAAACTATCCCTATTTTCCAGATAACGGCAAGTTTTGCGTAGCTAGATGCATAAAAGCGTATGAGTCAGTGACAGCAGAACTGAGACCCGCAGGGGTAAAGCAGCTGCTTATAGCGCGCAGGAGACCTTATAGGGCAGTAGCGCCAGCTACCATAGCTCGGTGGGTGAGAGAAGTTATGGAACTAGCAGGAATTGATATTTCAGTGTTTGGGGCCCATTCAACTAGAGGAGCGATGGCTTCCAGAGCTTTTGCAGCTGGAGTTCCGCTGCATGAGATCATGAAAGCAGCAGACTGGTCTAATGACTCCGTATTTAGGACCTTCTATTTTAAGCCAGTAACGAATATTGCGTCAGCGGTCGTTCAGAGCTTTGAACAAGCATAATGCTCGCCTCCGGTCTTGTAATAGAATGAAGATTACCCATGCGGATAGCGCAGGAAGTCTTGATTCTATTAAAGACACGGAGGCGAGCATTATCCCACCCTCTGGGAATTCGGTGATTTGTAGATTGTCCAGTTGTTATAAAAAAAAAAAAAAAAAAATGAATGTTTAGTGACTTCTATTTAGAGTTAATAGCGAATTCCCCTCCCTTACACTGTTGATCTCTTTCCGCTAGGAGAAGAGCAGAAATCTTCACGAGAATGAGAAGTCAGCTCACTTCAGGGAGCATCAGAGAAGACAGAGTAGAAGAGCTGGAACAGTCGGGTACAGGCTGGAATAGAAGTTTGACCAGTTGTGAGGTTAAGTGGAAAGTCAGCCAAAAGAAGAGGAATGGACCTAGACTGGCAGAGTCTTATACTAGGGAAGGAGCCCTCATTGGTGCACAGGATGGAGGCTAGGACTACTAGCCAAGATAAGGATCATGGGACATGGAGGAATTTGACTCAGCCAGTCATGTTGTTTTTTGTTTGTTTGTTATTTTTTAAGCCAGTTGGGCTCATAAAAAAAAAAAAAAAAGAAAAAAGTTATATTAAATGGAAGATTTGAAATGCTGTGGTTAAGCAGATTAAAGAAGAATAAGCATAATGCTCGCCTCCGTGTCTTTAATAGAATCAAGACTTCCTGCGCTATCCGCATGGGTAATCTTCATTGTTTGTGATAGCACGTGAAGGAGTTTGGTTGTTGTCCAGTTTTGTAGTGCAGTAACTGCAACATATTAGGGGGTTCACTTATTTGGTATTTGTTTTCTGCTAAAAGGTAGAGAGCAAATTCAAACCATTTGGAATCTTCATTGTCTTATATTTTGTATGCTATGTCTATATTTTTGTGTACCTTTTGTAAAACGTTCTGCGGCAACACACACACACATGGTTTGGTACTTCAGCAGATGCACTTTTAAATTTTAGTATTTCTTTTTTGTATGTGCGTAATAGAAGGTCGCTATGTGCAGAATTGTTGCTAGTCTGTTCTAAAACTATTGCATTTTGTAAGTGGCTTTCACTTCCAAAATATTTTCTCTGGATACGGTCGATTTCTTCTTGCAGGTATTTGGGTGTACCATGCAGAAGAGTGTTATTTAAATTGGCTAATTCTAAAGCAGGACTTTTACCATAGTATATTTTATACACTAGATTTCTTACATTTGAATGATGTATTGATATCCTTTTGATATCATGGAAGGTGATTTGGCAAATAGGTCCTGAAATTCAGGCTAATGAATATCCTTGTAGTCCTGTGTATTTGCGCACTGGACAGATATCCATATTTTGCAGCACTTTCATTTTAATTTTGTCTTTACCTTTCACATACTGATTGATGAACTGATGTAAAGATTTGAAAGATTTGTTAGAAATGGCACACATTGACGTGCACGGCCATTTGTATACTGGACGGTCTGGTTCAGTCGAATCGAGAGGTAATTCTGAGTTTTCGGGGAATACTTTTCTAAGCAGTGTTTCTTGTTCCATGATGGTATTATTGATTTTTTCATACCCTCGTCCACTGCTATGGATGGCAATTGTGTTTGTTTGATTTTGTTTGTATGCTTCTTCATTAAAATATGGTTCTGTGGTTGTTGTGTGACTCCATTCACCGCCACAAATATGTAAGAAGTTATTTTTGTTGACATTCCGTTTATTGATAAGTCTCTCTTGTAGGTTAGTACTTAGTTATGTTAGTGGTTTCATCCTATTTAACACGAATATAAACAACTTCCTTTTGAGAAGGATTGCACTGTCCACGAGAGCTTGTAGGATTAATTTTCTACGGTAGGTTTTAAGGGTTGAGGATGATTTTGGTCCTCTTCTTATTAGATTCTGAAGGACTCTGTGGTGAAACATTTTTGCTAAAATACTTTTTTACTATGGGTTCTTGTTATTATATCAGGATGAATAGGAGCATTGTTAGCAGTACTTGGGGCCGATTTTTTGTGAAGCATTTTGTGTTTCGTGCCATATTTTGATGGAGGAGGTAAAGTTTCAGTAGTTGAAGCTTCCTTTGTTTCGCTAAACAACTGTATTAGCTGTTTTGTTCCAACGTTCTCTACAAACTCTGCTACAGATGGATGCTTACTTTGGACACTTTTATTTTCATTTGCTCTATTTCTGCATTCCTTTCTATGGACTTGCTTTTTGGCAGGCATTCTTTGGGGTCTGTTGAAAAAAAGAAGGCATGGTTTGGTCTGTTGCACAATGTATGTGTGCTGTGTGCATGCGTGCATGAGTTTGATGGGAAAGCTCTTTGTCGTGGTGTGTGAATGTGCATTGGGCTGTTACAATGATTTGGGAAGGCTATATTTCTGTTTGTATACTACAACAATGTGCTTCAGATGAGAGTACAAAGTGAGCTAGTGGTGAGGAGAAGCATTCATAGTAAACGTAATGATATAAAATTGAAACACTATTTGTTTTCTAGTACTAAGATTCTAAGGTTTCTGTATGTTATTTGAGTTCCAAAAACACAGGGACTTGTGAGACATTCTGCCTGTTATTGTTTGTTTAATAAATGGGGATTTGTGGGTAGAATGGTTCAGAAATCAATGTTTGTTTTGGTGTGCAAATTAAATAACCCACACAGTCTCTTTGAGGAACAGTAAGAATATAAAGGTAGTACTGTACTCACTTTTTTTGTGGAATGACCAGGTTTCTTCGGATATGTCGTTTGCAGTGTAGATGCTGTTGATTTTCAGGAGAGTAGTCTTCACTGTGATTATAAAAAGAAGAAGTTAGTAACTTTGTGTGTTTAAAGCAGTGATGTTACTGTACATGTTAATTTTGCATCCATCGTTGGAGTATTCGGCTTTGATATCTGAACACAGTGCATGTGTGCATTTCACTTCACTATGTGCTGCCTTTGTATGTTATTTGCAGTATGTTAGTTGCACGTGATTCAAAAATGAGTACAATTTTTAGGTTATGAAAATGCCATGTTTTTTTAAGCTGTGTTATCAATAGCAGAGAGGTTTGTAAGTGATAGGTCATTATAGTAGATGGGAAAGATTTCACTACTTTCATATTATAAGTACGAATTCGAAAAATCGGGAGACCCTCAGAGGGAGATGTCACCACAGCAATTGAGAGCGTTTATTTGTCCCATACAATCGCATTGGAAGTAGCATTAATGTAGGCGTTACACAGTAAAAAATTGTGACATTTTCTAATGGAAAATCGTGTTTCACGCTAAATAGGGGGGGTTGTAACGTATGTATAGGTTATGTCGGAGACAGTAAGAAGTAGTGTGGTTTGTCAATGAAAAATCGGACAGCTTGCACTTAAAGGGGGAGCGTTGGTATGTATTTGCTATGCAGATTTAGTGGCAATAATTTGTTTAAATGAAATCATAAGGGTTGTACATGTTCTCTGATTAAAATATGCATACTTGTACTTTATACTCATGCATGTGCGCATGCATGGAACTGTACGTAGAAATCCGTGACACTTGCACAGTAGTTTTTGAAGTAGGTGCTTTGCAATGAAATGCAACTTGCATTCAGAGTGATCAATAGTACATTTGAAGTGCGAAATTTTGATGACGGTGTTAGATGTAGAGATGTTGAATGTGATTGTTGGATGGTTGTGTGACTGCTTAGCTGGGTCCAATGAGGGAATGGATTTGCGAGTGATTTGGAATGGGTAGAAGGACTGGCTAAGAGTTACGTGCCGCACGTAGACAACGCTTGTCCGCTGGTAGGCCGTGTCACATATGGGGTTCTACAGCAAATCCAGCATGCAAAGGGGACTGTAGGCATCAGCAAATCAGATGTTCACATCGCTCTTTTGTGTCGAAAGACGGAGCGTATACTGAAGATGGCAGAGGTGGAGAGGGTCAAGGTTTTGGTGCTTGGAGATATTTTTGTCCATGGTTTACTGCACTATGCTGAAAGTAGGCATGTGGCACACAATTTCAATGTGAGAGGAGCGGAGGTGGTGTGGAGCGCTGAGACTGATCGCAATGTTGCAGCAATTCTCCAAGTTTGCAGAGACATGCGAGGATGACCACTCCCAATGTCATACTTTTGCACTACGGTGCTTGCCATTTAGGCTACGTGAGTTCACGTACTTTGTTGGAAGATTTGGAACAGTTGGTTCAAGCAGTCATGAACATCTTTCCAGCTGCGAAAGTCATTTTTTCTGGGTTACTCCCTAGAGCAAAATGGGACAACAGTTCTATTTTTTGTCGTGATCAAAGTATTGGGAGGTGTAACATCAATCGTGGGATTTGCGTGCTTTCATGTTATGAGCTGGTATGTTTTTCTGCCGCCACGAGAACATTGTTCCCAGTAATGCGGCTTATTTTGAAGCAGATGGTGTTGCGTTATCTTCTTTGGGAAATGCCATGTTCTTTTGGAATGTAAGGCTTGCTTTGGAGAAGGTTCTGTAATGGTTGTAGGAGTAAAGTAAGAAGACATTTTTTTTTTTTTTTTAAATGGCTCTTTTCAGAACCCACCTTAAAGGGGAAAAGGGGAATAATATTTAAATGTACAGTCGTCATGCTCTGATCCTCTACGTGTCCGCAGACAAGGCGGTAGTTTGCAGGCAGCACGTATTACCAGCGGGGATTCTGGGGTGGAGACGCATGCAAATGAGAAAGCGTGAAGGTAGGGATTGGTCAGTAAAGGTCAGTGGGTGTGTTCTAAATGGAGAAATGTATTGAGAAGGTCTTTTCCTTGACAGGAGACCAGACAGCCATGGCTCTGTGTGCTCGAAACAGATTATCTGGATTTTGGGAGACTCATGGATACATTGGTTGAAGGTGTATGCAGAAAGTTGCAGTCTATCTGTAGATCTTGGATTTCCTCATGTGGAAGTGCATTGGCATGGCATGCGTGGAATGAAGTGGCTGGACCTGGTACCTCTCTCTGCTACTTTACAGACAGAGCGTCATCCTGATATACTTATCATTCATTGTGGAGGAAACAGTTTAGGCCATGTCTCTGGAATTTCTTTGCAATTTGCAATGAAGGAAGGACTTGCGAAGGTCATGGACATGTTTCCAAAATGCCAAATAGTTTGTTCCCGTATTGCACAAAGACAAATATGGCTGTGTTCTCCTGCATTTGGTCCACAAATGGAGAAAGCGAGGCGCAATCTCAATAAGGCTGTTTGTGCCTTTCTAAGAGATGTTGGCATGTCCTCATTCCACAATGAAAACATTTTGTTTCGCAGCACTTTCATTTTTTCGCAGAGATGGAGTCCATCTCACAAATGCTGGCAATCAGATTTTTCTTCGCAATGTACAAAATGCATTGCGACCTTTTCTGGATTCATAGTCACCTAGTTGGCAATCCGTTTCTTCCAATTTACCGTTTTTGAAACACACAAAACACCACCGAAAGGCTCATTTCAGAGCCACCACTTACTCCCAGCGTAAAGTGCATTGGTTTTGCTCCGCTTGCACCCTCCATTTTTGTGCATCCTATGATTGTCCGCGGACTTTTTTAAAAATGCGCATGGGCCTAGAACGGTCACTTGATAGTTCTATTGTTAAACTGAGAAAGATGGCTCTGAAAAGAGCCTTTTTTGTAATTTTTGTTGTTTTCCAGTTTATTGCTTTTGAGCATACAACACACTAGGAGAGGAGGGCAAAGGAGGGTAAGGAAGGGACACCAACAATGGGGATAAGGAAGGGCAGGTGGAGAGAGAAAGATGTAGGGTGGGCTTCACTTAGGTAGGGAGCAGTTCTTCTGGTGTCCGTGACCGTAGCCTCAAAAGTACTTCGAAGACTCTCCACCCTTCAGAGTACTGCATCGCAGTACATACACAATATTGTGACCCTCGAAAGATAAGGGTCAACAGCATCGTGAATGGCTTGTGAGGCAGCTGGAGGGATGCGCTCCCCCACAGGGGTGTCTCTTGTGGTGAGAGGATCGGACACGGAGGATGCTGTGGAGGAACTCAATCTACTACGTTCTTCACATGGCACCACCTTGCGAATGTCCACACTGTGGAACGAAGTTAGGTGTCGCTTCATGGTTGTCGTACCAAATCTGTATGCACCAAGTCTCCTGCGACTCAGCACCAACTGCCACTGGTTACACCTGACAAGGTTTGCACGTGCTTTTGGTACGACTCCCGGCAAGTGCTTGTAGTGCAGAGTTTTCAACATTATAATAAGACTCCCTTCTGCACACTTTTCATGAAAAGTACATGCACATGTGATGTCATCAGTGATGTCATCAATGACATGTGTGATGTCATCGTTGATGTCCTGGGTGTTAGTCTTAGCAATGCACGTAGGTGGCGCGACTTATGGTTGCTTAGCTTACCATAATTAGCGAATGTTAAGTGTTTTTCGGTTTTACTGTGAACCATAACGTCCCTTTAACAAAGTTTTTTTTTACTGAATATACATATATATATATATATATATATATATGTATATATATATATATATACATATATATATACATATATATATATATATATATGGCAGTGAACAAAAACAAAGGGGCTACACATGTGATATCATCAGTGATGACATCAATGACATTTGTGATGCCGTCTTCCATGTCCTGGGTGTTAGTGTTAGCAGTGCACAGTGGTGCAGGCAGGTATGGTTGCTTAGCCTACCATAACTGGTGAATTTCAGGGGTTTTTCGGTTTTACTTTGAACCATAATGTCACTTTTGTAAAGTTTTTTAGTGAATTGCACAGGTTTTTAGTAGGCCAATTTAACCATAACGTCCCCTTAACAAAGTTTTTTTTGTGCATTTTACGGGTTTTTAGTAGTGCAACTTAACCATAACGTCCCTTTAACAAAGTTTTTTTTACTGATCTATATATAATTATCTTAATGAATCAACAATATACATATTGTATTCAATTTCATAAAAGACAAAAAATATATGTTTTGGTTAGCTTATGCCACTGTATCAGAATACTCATCATATAATAATTTAAATGTCTATTTTCTAACATGAATTAGTGACATATTAATTACACATTTTCCAATCTGATACCATATTAAGCATAATGGTTAATAATTCATATTTGAATACAACATAACCTATGGACGAACCAATGTGATACATCTAAATCGGGAATATTATTATGTGTAAATATTTAAGTTATTTTTATTTTAATTTTAAATTAAACATTTATTTCTCATTCATTAAAATGTAGAACATGTTTTTTACCGTGTAAGTTGTTCCAAATGTCTTGTATTATTTCCCAATTGTCTCACTTTCGTTTGAATTGTATTCCTTTCTTTCATGTAATTTTTGGTTAGGTACTTCTGAAATAGAATTATGACACAAAACATGTGTCTGTTGCATTTAAATGCAGTGAAGATTATTTAAAATATCTGAACTTCAACACAAGTTTAGATAAACTATTTGTAACATCTAGTCAATGTTAAAATGCAAGGTTGCATATGCATGTTTCTTACCTAAATCTCCTTGTTAGGCTGATGCTCATTGTAAATAGTGTGTGGCACCTGCATAGTTATCCTCTTGCTGTGCCATTTTCAATTCAATTTATGTAGAAAGATCCATGAACATCAAGAGCGGACTTTGTAACTTTAAATGAGAGATTCCAACATTTAAGAAAGTCTCTGCTCCTTTTTCTATTTTGTGTGGTGTCCACGTGGTTATCCTGCCACGGTGCCAGATCTATAAACATCAAAAGTGGACTTTCTTTTGGTTTGAAACTACTTTATTCAATTTCATAAAAGTGGACTTTCTTATACAAACAATGGATTCAGTCATCTTTAGAAAGCTCATTATGTGTAACCATGAATTTTGAATAGTCTCGAACCATGTCTATATGTTTAGCCTGAATGGCTTTTCCAAACTGACCAAGTTCCATATTATATGCACGGTTAGTTAGCCGCAAAACTATTCTAAAGCCTAATTGGAAAGATGATAAAGTAAATAAAAAATCTATGCACACAAAAGCTTGACTAGTTTATAATGTACAAATCATACCGCCATCTTTTTACAGACTTAACAACCATAAATCAAATTATAAGCATTTATTTTCTCCAAAATCTTCAATCAATTTCTTATGAATATAATCAATTTAAATTGCATCTGATTCATGCACACAACTGTAGATGAAGATAATATATTACTACATAACATTATGTTTCTTCCATTAGTTATGATCACATGATTAATAGCCCTTGCTAATGAAACTACTAAAATTACATTTCACACTAGACATATTTTTAAAGTTATACATTTATTTTGTTATCTTTATTCAGACTCATTGTGGTTTTACATTAAAAAATCTTCCTTTCCGCTTGTTTCATTATTTCCTGTTTATCTCCTGTTTAACTCATGGCAATTTTCTCTAGACTAATATTTTCAGATTGATGTTTATCATTTCAATGCAGACCCATGAGAAAACGGTAATCTTTCAATGTAATAGTTCTGACATGTTTAGTGATTCTTTCTCTGAGTTTCCTCTTTTTACTGCCAGTGCATATTTTGTCACATATACAAACAATAACATAAACCACAAAAGTTGTGTTACAATGATTAATTGTGTAAAATGGTACCCACTGTTGTGTATGTTCTTATTTTGTCCATAGTATATTTACAATTGTTACATTTACCACATTTGTATAAATGCGTCCCTTATATTCTCAACCATGATGTTTTTTGTGCAGCAAAATTATTAGGAGATAGTTGCGGTTTTAATCCTAAAATGCCTTTAAATTCCTTGTCTAGTCTCATAATTTTCCAATGTTTACTTAGCCATTTATTAATGAGTTTACTCTCAGAATTATATTTGGTTATAAACCCGACTATTTGTTCAATATCTCACATTTTTCTTGGATGAGGAGTTATTAACTCTATTATGAGTTTATTTTTTTCAAGACTGGATTCTGCCGTATGTAAATTGTTCAGTTTATACCCTCTTTGATGAAACCTATTTATGATAGTTACCTTTTCCTTCTGATGATCCTCCTGTTAACTACAACTTCTTTTTGCTCTTGTAAATTCCCACATTGGTATAGTGTTAATTACAGATTGTTTATGACAGCTTGCACTTTGTAATTTGTGTGTTTACTTCTATATCTTTTTGGAATGTTTATGTGTGCAATGTGCCCTGTTCTTCAAAAATCAGTAAATCCAAAAACACATCTCTTTCTGGCTATAATTGATTGTATATTTAATACCAAAATGATTTGTATTCAGAGTTGCAAAATAACCCAATAGTTGTTCCTTTGCACTGTTAGAGATTAAAATCATATAATCTATATAGCACATCAATTTTTGACTAACGGTGGTGTGATAGATAAGTGCATGGGTTTGTTCCACTAACTTAAAAACTATGTATCTTGTTGCTGACCAACAGAAGAAGATATTTTTGTAGGCTTATGAGTTTTAGGAATGATGGAGAATCCACATGCAAAATGGGTTTTAGCTAGATTCTGTGTTACTGGGGGTCATTACAAGCTGGGCGCAAAGGGATACTGGGCACCGGTAATGACACCTGTGCCGGTAATCCCTTTGCCCCCTATTCCGAGATCCCTTTGTGGGTCCTTCCTTAACGCCTGGTTTTAGCAGGCGTTAAGGACGGGACCCGCAAATGGACTTCAGAGCTAATAACGGTACCGTAATTTACGGTACCATTATTAGCACCCTCCCCATTCCCATTGAGCACTATGGGGGCTCAAATGGGAATGGGGAATGGTATTTTCAATGAGGATTTACCGGTCCCGCAAAGGTTGGAGTAGACCGGTAAATCCCCATTGACCCAGGGCGGACACGGTACCGGTATTGGTGCTAGTCATGGCGCTAATAGCGCCATGACTAGCACCAACCTCGGAATGAGGCCCACTGTCTCCGGTAACCTTTTTGTGCTGTGGCATGTTCCCCAACTATGATATATACCAGCGGCCTGAAAGGTCATACTGACACAGAGCAAGTCACGTATGCCTGCTTCTAAGTGGCTCACCATGTGTGGCTCATACACACATGTGACCTGATTGTGCGCAGCACCACCCAGCTTGTCCTAAATGAACCAATGTTTCACGCAACAGTTGTTTCAGGTGGCAGAAAATGAATATGTTCTTTTACCTTGTTCTCCTTGCTGGCATCTACACATCGTATTCCAGGTTGAACTCCCTCAGACCACACTTCCGTTCCTTTCCCACCACGGAGATCATCTGCACATACTGGAGAAAATTAACTTGTTAAGAGGACAGACGGCGGCCACTATGTCCCCCCACCACGCCCAAAGGTTGAACTTGTGTAAGAATAATCCCCAGAATCTTGCTTTTTAGACGTGGTTTAAAGGAAGGCAGTAATACTGCAACTGCAAGGTTAAAGAGTGTAATGCCACTGGACTTGAAGTCGTTAAGCTTTGGCACACAAGCATTGGGACCGAGTGCAGTGACAGTGCAGAGAGTGGTCCAGGGAAGAGTGAGCAGTGAATCTAAACCTTTAGTAGAAGGAGATAGTGTTGCTGCAGAGTCCTTGGGGATGGGAGGCGTCTGAACCATGTATTGGGATGTCACTAACAGTGTCTGTAAGTAGAGTTTGAGGGGTTCCTCCACAAGAAGACATGGAAAAATAGGTCCAGATAGTGAATTCTGAATCACCTGTGTCCTGATATAGGGATTTCAAATAATTGATAAGCATAAGAAAACACTGACATGCAATGTTTGTTAAGAGTGAGGAACAGCACACTGGAAGATTTGTAACATAATCTTTACTTTAAAGGGATGTGGGGGATGAGGAGTGATGGAAGGAAGGGGGAGAAGTGCATGGGAGGGAGGTAAGAGGAGCCGAAAACCTGAGTCACACATAAAAAGGACTTATGGTGCAGAGGTACACCATACATCTCCTGAGTTCCCTGGATCCAAGAGCACTGCCTCGACATGTGTATAAGTTATGTGAGCACATTGAGGTCGGTCAAGTGGCACTTGTGATGGGTTGAATGCCCCCTGAGTAAGGTTAATGAGTTTGCTGAAGCACTCGTTTTATTGACGACGAGTCCACAGGATGGTTCTGCAGGAAGGATATGGGCATTATTCAGGGGTTTTTCTTCACTTTTAATTTGCGGCATTGTGATTGTTTAGAGCATTGGGGAATTCCCTAATGTGGTGATCCTATAGTGTGGCATGTCTCGCCTCCTCAAAGGGTTTTTTTAATTCAAGGATTTTTTGGTGGCATATATCCACCCGTATCCATCGACATTGCACTCACTATGTGGCTGTAGTCTTGCCATAACATGAAAGGTGTCTCGATATATTTGCATTCACTTGCAGATGTCCAGGGGGTAGTAAATTAGCTGGAAGTATCTGTGTTAAGAGCAAACATAAATAAGCAGAAGATGTGTCTTCGGGAGGTGGCAACATCGCATTGCAAACCGTCAGAGGTCTCCACCAAAAGGGTTTGAGTCTACGGGAGCTTCCGGCAATAAGACTAGCTTACTCCATAGGATGGAAATCCTACCATAGGGATTTGATTCCACGCAAGTGAGTGGGAGGCCCCAGTGCAGACACAGTGGGTTCAGACGCCTAGTGTACATGGTGATGCTAACATAAGGTACGCGCTGTTTTGAGAAGCCCTGTTTTGACAAGGGCTGCTTGTGGCTGGGATTCTCTCTGTGTTTTTCCATTGGTGCTTTTGAAAAAAAAAATGCTAAGTCCTAATGACCCTCCTACTCTACCCAGTAAGGTGTTCGAAATTGTCATGATTCACAAACATCAATATTCTAGAACTTACTGTGTGAGAGAGCGGCAAAGGAATGTTGGGACATGCTCATTTGATAGCAAATTCATTGTGCTTTTTTGCCATGAAATAAAAGTGTATGCTTGGTTCTTTCAGCCCCATTTTACAAAAAGGCAGCAATAACATGCACATTTTAAAGGTCCACGAGGCAGAGTGGACCAGGAAAAGAGTAAAAGCGATGCACACTCACCTTTATGCTTCCATTTTCCATTCTGTCTCATGGACAAGCAAAGACGGACTGTAAATTAAACTGTTTAACATAGTAAAAAACGGTTTACTAATGGATTCCTATGGAATCTGCCCGGTTTTAACAAGGTGCTAAACCGAGATGGATTCCATAGGAATTCATTCATTTTACACCTGCATATAAATCTCATGCAGCCATAAAACGTAGCCCCCACACCAGATGGCCGAGGGAAGCCGGGGTGGGGATCATATCTTTGCCCCATGCTCCTCCTCTGCCTTGTGTCAGCAGTAAAATGGGGCAGAGTGGGAAATGGGGGCATAAATGCATTGCACCTCACATCTACTGCCCCATTTCCCGCTCTGCCCCATTTCCTGCTCTGCCCTATCCTACATGAGGATGCTTGTGCTGCACGAGATGTCATGTGATGCAGATGACTGATTACTGATACTGTCTGGATATCAATAAGTCTTTTGGTGTCATTTGACAAGCCCTGGAGAGCAAACATAAGGTGAAAAAGCATGACGTTAGTCATTTCCACCTTACTTTTGGAGGCGCAGAAGGTGCACGAGACGGGGTGAACATTTCCGCCATGCTTTCCTTCTCTGACTTCAATGAACTCATAGTTTAAATCCAGCATGATATTTGAGGCCTGGCATTATACCAATGGATTCTTCCTGTTTATGGTAACTGGTAAAAGCAGGCGGATTCCATGGGAATCGATTGTCAGAAAGTAATTTTACGTTTAAGGGAGCGACATCGCAAGGCAAAAAACAAAGGCGTAAAGCCGTTTACTCCTTGCTATACCACAGCATTATATTTCACAAAGATTTTGAAGGACACAGTGGTAGACGGAAATACATTTGCACCTCGTACTTCCCACTCCACCAACAAATCCTCTCCATTTCACACCGGCATGAGAGTTTCATGCTGATGTAAAATGAATGGAGTCCTATAACAATCTTTGCAACTGAAGCCAGCATAGCCAATGGTGAGGGATCATGGGATTTGTGGTCCAAACCATCTGGTGAGCCACAGTTTGCAGACCCCTAGCATAGTTTTTAGACAGCATTTACTTTTTCTTTTAGAGAACAGTGAGGAAAATGGAAAAATAAACGATTTTTTTCCCATTTTTTTCTCTTCTCTTTTGTACTCTATTTTGTAAATGTGGCTCAAAAGAAGGCAAGTGCTAATTGTGGTGGTCCGTTGAAAGCAATTACGATTTTTTAAGAACACCCTCATTTTAAATGTTGCGACGTGGGAAATGGACGTATATAAGGAAGGCGTAATACCTTTGCATCGCCATTTGCGTGGAAGATGGGCACAGAGTTCACATAGGAACGCTGTCGTGCTGCGTCATGTCCGTGGACTTCGATTTACATCTTCATGAGACTTTCATGTGGGGGTCAAACAAATGGATTCCTGTGGAATCTTCCCCCATTTAGAGCAGGCAGACTGCCCAGGACTCCATTACTAAATGCTGCCAGCAAAGCGTAATGGACATGCAAGTTCTAATGTTGTTGGTTCCCAACATGCAATTAGCATCGTTTTGTTAACTGCACCACTCTGTCTAATATTTATAATTATATTTAAAATGATTGAAATGAGAAATATGGAACTATTATCCAGATGTCGCTTTTATTGTCACCCGCTTAGCATTAGGTGAATTCGGTTGCTCCAAACAATTTTACAAAAAATTTGGAAAAGGGGCGTTTCTAAATCTATGAGGTTCGAAGCGTCCCTGCAAGCGGAAGTGCCTCAACCATACGCCAGGTGGCAGCATTGAGCCAGCTTTACAAAACACGGTTCCTTAAAGCTGGACAGAACCATTCAATGAAGTTCCTGGCCAATGCATTTCTTCACCATCTCTTCTGTAAAGTCCTCAACAAACAAATAATTGCAGAGGAAGGTTATTTAACTTGAGCAAAAAGAAGGAAAGGAGAACAAACAGTGAACGATGTGGACGACAATACGATTTTCAGGACTGATGCATGCTGTAAAATATAAACGCAGATTGAGCATGCATTCCTTTCAGCTGGTTGTATATTTGTATAAAGCCGTTGACGAGTTAAGCCATTGGGTTTGCCAGAGTTGTTTTTTTATTGCTGGTAACTATAACTGTTTGGCGCTTGTGTTTTGGGTACCCCGCTGGATGAAAGGTGAAGGGGAGGGAGACAGGCTCGCCATACAATGAGACGGTGGCTCAAGCAAGGAGACAGAAATGGAGCATACATTAATAGCCGGTCTCACCTGCGATTGTTTTCCATGAATCTGCGATATCGGAAATTCGAGAACACCTCAAACGTGTTGCCTCTGTCGACCTTGTCGCAGCTCACGCTCTTCCTGTTTTTCTTGTTGTCCTCATCTATCCACTTTGCGACTCTCACACGCCCTCCTTGCCTGATCTGAAGCCTCCGTCTGGAGTCCCTACCAGTGGTCCAAGTGGGTGGAAGCGGTTGGGAACGTTGATCCTCTACTTAAAAAAAAAAAAAGGTTTTACTGTTCCTATTCTTTTATTTTAAAAAGAAACCGTACCAGAATGGTTTAGTTTTAAAATAAAAGTGTCAGAAGAAGTTGAAACTTAGCGTAGCTATGGTGTTTGAGGGGAGCGAGGGCAGACCAACAGGGAACATAGTTCTGCTACTTCTTTTCGTACACTTCGACCACTGGTCACTACCCACTGAGGCTTACACTGCTCCCAATGGACGAATTCAACTTCCCGCTCATGACCACCAGCACCCATTGACTGCTGCTCTGCTCTACTCCTGAGTGACGGCCTACTTATTAACTCTACGCCCTAGTCACTGTCCACAGCAAACTAATTCACAAAAACTTCTTTTACAAAAAGTCCCAAAAATAATCCTCCTTCCATTTTCCCTCAAATATTCAGCCCTCCCTATCTACCTTCCTCGCTCTGACCACAACGCTAGTTGATTCCTTTCTCTATATCCGTCCACTTTCCACTCTCCCGCCCGTATTACTAAATGCCAGAGGCGTTGCTGGGGGGGGCTAAGGGGGCTGTAGCCCCTGGTCTTTTGGTTGTAGCCCGGATAGAATCTCAGGAGCTACAGCCAAAAGGCTAGCTAGCCCCCAGTCCGATACATTTCGACATCAGCGTAGCCCCGGGTCATTTCCAGACCTAGCAACACCCCTGCTAAATGCTAATTCCAACCCGACTCCAGTGTTCCCTAAGTATCATAAATCAGGACTTGTCCTCCTAGCCCTCTACTGGCCTTCGACTGATCACCGGCTTCTCCATTTGAACACACAAGAAGGCACAATGTGAACATGAATGGGCTGCTTATTCCGCGGCTCCCGCTAAATAGCTGCACAGCTGTTGTTGGCAGCATGAAACTACCCCCTATCATTATAAATTAAAGAAGAGATTGAAAAGCACTCTCGAGCCTGGACATTTAATTAATTGAGATATCCCAAAGGAGACAACTACACTGGCGATGCAGGACGGGAGCCTTAGCCCAGCAAACCACCCAAAATGCATGCCTATTTAGAGACAACAAAGAGAGCAGAATCAGATCTCATGTTAGAGGTATGGCCATAGAAAGAGGCTCAACCACCACCAGTGCTTCTAACCAGTCCAGGAACTGCATCCATATCATTGAGCAGATAGTTCAAGCTAGATGATACATACATACAAGTGTCAGATGGAGTGGGGCTTGCTGATGTAAGGAAGAACGTCATGTTGCTAAACAGTCTTGGCGTACATGGGCATTGTGCATCTGAGAGCCTGCTCATACTCCCACCAATTGTGGCAGACACAATGTTGCCTGTTTTTTCAGAACTGGAACTGCACATACAGAAGTGTTTGTTGATGCGCACAACGTAATGCTGCCAAGGCTGACTATGCCATAAGGCAAGCTGCATCAGAGACGACTCAAGATTTTGCAGTTTCCCTCTATGAACTGGCTCTCAATTCTGACTTTGCGAACAGGAATTAGGACAAGATTAAGAGCATGGTTGTAGTAACCTGCAAAGATCCCACTAATTAATCATCAATGCGAATAAAACCGCACCCATGACGAGGTACTTAGCTGAGCAGCTGAGGAGACAACGGTGAAGAGCAGGTACGTAGAGAAAACAGTCCAAGCTGAAGTAAAAGTTGTAACAAGAGTGAAAAGGCAGAATTCAATTGGCCTATAGGGCGACGTGATGTCCGCGGACTTCGGACGTGCCCACTGATTGGATGGCGAAAAGAGTGAAGTGGTCAGATTTTTGGAAACACCCGCCAAGCTGGATTCGTGGCCATCCGCCGGTGTCCGTGAACATTGCAGGAAAGATATATTAAAAAACACAACATTGCACTTGCCAAACATATCAAACAATCCCTAGGGAGGTGAGGAGTGATGAGGATGGTATGGGATATGGCAGTAAGAATACAAAAAACTGGTGTTTTCATCCCCGAATTCCGCAAACAGCCCAGATGTTCGGGTACAGGCCTGTAATGTTCGCAAACACTTCAGACGTTCAGAGACATCTATGCCTATTTCTGCATTACAGGGTTGGTGAAAAGCAGTTTTGGGGTGGCTTATGACTGTGGCGCCACTCAAAGAAACTGCATGAAATTTGAGAATTGTATTCTAGACCTGATCCTGAATGGTTTCGTAAAGTATGGTGTGGTTTTGTCAAGAGGAAACAAAATTAGAGGGGGGTCCCAAAATATTGTAAAGGCTTATGAATGTGGTTCCATTTGACAAATCTGCACAAATGTTTGTAAAATGAGTTTAAATCTAAATATAAATGTTTTTGCAAAGTTTGGTGGGATTTTGTCAAGAGGGGGCAAAATTAGAGGGGAGTCCCAAAATATTGTAAAGACTTATAAATGTGGTGCCATTTGACAAATTTGAACAAAAGTCTGCAAAAAGATTTTAGATCTATGTCAATGGGGGCTAAATTAGAGGGGGATCTCACATTTTTTTCGATGGCTTATAACTTTGTTGCCGATTGACAAAAGTGGACACAAGTCTTCAGAAAGATTATAGACCCAACCTTGAATGTCTGTGGAAAGTCTGAATGGATTTTGTCAAGTGGGGCTAAGTTATATGACTATTGACTGTACATATATTTTGACACTTTTGAAAAATAAAAACAAGAGTGGATTTCCAGCAAGCTCATGTAAGGAGCTTTGGCAAGGAGCTTAAAGCATGGTTTTGCAAATGTGCCTGTGTTTTATTTTTTAACAAGTGTCATAACGTAGGTACAAAAAATAGGGATATATCTTTGGTGACTGAAGTATAGCCTGTGGCCATGGGTATACATGAGCGACATATGGGGTTAAAGGGACCATGTCCACCAGGGACCGGCCATGTGGTAAAGTTATCCGAAAGTGGTATACGTTAAGAAGGGAAAAAAAATGTGCTCATGGAAATATGGTCATAGGGTTCTCTCTTCGCCTTTTGCAGGCTGCCATGGAAAGGGAAGAGGCACTCTGTACAGAGCCTGGCCTTTCCTTTCCATAGTGGCCATCTTGGAAAAGGATTTTCCTTCCTACAGCGGGACACCGGTGAAGGAAGAAAAATACTTTTTTTTAGCACCCCGGGTTACCGCTTTGGGAAACCGGGGTGCTAATGGCCTTCATCCCCCATTGCAGGGGCCGGAACGGTGGATAACAGTCCAGAGCCCTCGTTATCCGCCCTCGGATAGGTTGGGTGGATAACTTGGGCTGTGGGGCTGTTATCCCCCATTCCAATCCCTGGAACGGGGGAAGGACGCCACAATATCCCCATTAGCATAACACAAAACGCTAATGGAAATGTTGGAAAATCTTGAGTCTATATACTTTACTGATGAAAGATGGAGTCTATAATATTTTATTTGTTCTATAACCTTTCTTTGGTTGTTTTTTTATATATTTATTTTTCAGCAGGAAAATATGTATCAACAGCCTCTTTTATAGCTTGCAAGGTAGCTGGTGGTATTTTGTGTCCCACAGAAGTAGGCTGTGTGGTTACAGTATTGGTTGAGGAAGATGAAGTGGAGGAAGACCACCTCCTACTTGCTAAGAAAGGAACAACCTTTCTGAGAGCATTGCGGTCATTGGATTGGGTGTGGCAGCACATGGAGGTGGTCCTGTAGGAGTTATGTCCAGGTAGTCCGCGACTGAGTACAACGTTGCACTCAGTGCATTTCACTTTTGTAGCTTTAGCCTTTAGTACATTCCCAACAGTGGTAAAGAACTGACACACCCATGATTCTCTCTTGGTGCTAGAGGTAGACACTTCCTCCACCTCATCTTCTTGGTCCTCTTCATTATCTTTGGAAGCACTGTGCTTTTTTTGTTGTGAAGGTCCTCCAGCTGGTGGTGGTGGTGGCTCTTGGAGAGGAGGGATGGCAATAACTGATTCCATTTTAAAAAATAAATAGCAGTTTTGCTAAAATCCTTCCATGTATGTACTGTGTACTTAATGGATAATGAGTAAGAATAGGTGTAGGAGCTGAGCAAGGGACATTTTGAAGTTGAAAGTTCCTAGATCAGTAGAAAATGCAGTTCCGAACTCTCTTTAAAGCATGGATCCGATCGCGAAGTGTGGACGTGTTCGCAAACACGTCATCATGATGCACGCAAGCATATGGTAACGTCGCACTGTTTGGATGGTCCGCGATGAAGTCAGATGTTCGTGGACGTCTACGGATGCAAAATTAGTTGAAAAAGTTGCAAAACTGTACAGAAGTGTTAAAAATGATGCTAGAAGGAGGGAAATGGCAGAGTTTTAAGGTGAAACTTTGTAAATTGGACAAAAATATTGCTATGTTGGGTAAGTATGATATTAGTTAGTTGCAGGAAAATAGCATGCACCGGTAAAAACCCATGAAATTCACTGAAAAAACTTTGTTATAGGGACATTATGGTTAAGTTGCATTAATAAAAACTTAAGAAATTAAATGAAAAAATGTTCTTAAAGGGACGTTATGGTTAATTCGCACTAATAAAAACTTATGAAATTCAAGAAAAAAATGCTGTTAAAGGGATGTTATGGTTAAAAGTAAAACCGAAGAACCCCAGAAATTCGCCAGTTTTGGTAAGTTAAGAAACCAAAACTCACGCCACCACCGCGCACTGCTAAGACTAACACACAGGACATCAAAGATGACATCACAAATGTCATTGATGAGATCACTGAAGACATCACATGTGAAATTAATTTTGATGAAAATTCCCAAAAAGGGCTTGTGTTTATATTGTTAGTAACAAGATGTCAGGGGTGATCGGAAGACCTATCATGAACTACTTAATCCATTAAAGAATGTACTCATCTAAAATCATTGTATTGGAGTGTTGTTGTTAATACAGGAACCTAATCATATATAAACATAGGCAATGACTGCAGCATTCACCATAGAAGTACAATATTTATAATGTTGTAATTTTGGATAGTACAATAATGAATGCTACCTTATCAGAGTTCTGAGCAATTTGTTAAACATGTAATAAGTAGCTAACAATTCAAGACTTACTACACTTGTGCTACTGCAAACAAAACATATGAAGAACCACAATGCATACAAATCAGAGGCAAATACAGGGAAACTAAAGTAAGGAAGAAAGAAACAGCATCATCAGAAAATGTTAATAACATTAAAGTTTATCTTCATGTATACAAATGAATTGTGTGTTTGAGGTCTGCTTATTTCCCCATGTATATGCAACATGAGCTGAGACCAAACCCTAAGGAAAGTACTTTAAGAACATATGACAAGGTTAACTTCTAGTTATATAGCACCTTTTCAATTTTAATATTCTGACTGTCAGTGAACAAAACCAAATCGCCTAGACATGTCAGTGAACAAAGCACAAGAAAAAAACGGATAAAGATATAAGAAGAAAAAAAGGTTAAAAAAAAGAATGGCTATATCAAGGTACTGCTTTTAAAAGTTTCTGAAGGTTTACAAAGAAGTTCACCCACCAAGAGACAAAAAAAATGACAGAAAACAGGAACGAGGTGCTTGGGAGAGGGCTACAACCACTGTTACATGATATAGCGAACCAGAATGTGTTTTTCCGTACTCGTGGGTACGCCCAAATGCAATGACGTGTTCAAGCCTAAATTATTGACAAATCACCAAAATGTTTGAGAGGACGTGCCTGCACATATCTGTACCCACGTTGAGGAAAGGCCCAATCACTTTGAAAGCTGTATTGCGCAGCTACGCAGCTTCGACCCTGCTTGTAACAGGTAATCGAATCATGTAACAATTTTGCGTTTCCACTATATCTTTAATGTCTTTTTTTTATGCCAAGTAGACAGTTTAAAGTACAATTAGTACCCGACACGGGATAATCAAATTGTTACAAACAATATGACTGGCCCTCACCATGTCCTTAGCATCCAGACAAGGCACTGGTCACCACTACATACCTTGTTGTTTGTTCTGTGAGTGGCTGCCATGGAAATAGAGAAAAGACTACATGTTCTCCCTTTCCATAGTGGTTATTTTATTTATTTTTTTTCTTCTAAAACTGCCACTCTAAAACTTGAGGAGAACCATTCCGGTTCCGGAAGCACCTCAAAACCTTCCTCTTTTCTTCTGCCTTCGCGCCCCCTCTCCCCTGCTGATCTGTTCTCTCTTGGCACCGTGCACCTGGCCACCCTCTGTCTTTTGGGCCCAGGTACCTGCTCATCCTGCCACCCTCCCGCACTGCCTCCGGGCCACCCCTTGCACTGGGGTCTGTATCTGTACCCATACAGCCCCCCTTTTTCTTCCTGCACTTATCAGACCTACCCTGTCTGCTGCCTTAAACCTAACACTTGCAAATTGCTGGCTGCATTACCTCTGTTTGTTGCCTTTATTGTTTATTTATTGTTATTTATATGTTTCTCCTCTGCTTTGCACTTTCCACCTGTCCCCCCTTCCATGTACTTTTCCACTCCCCCCTCTCCCATGCACTTGTGCGTTCTCAATGTCACTGGGCCTAGTAAGATCGCTGTTTTGTTCTCCCCTGTTCCCCTCCCTTGCCTTGTCGCGCTCTGAAACACTTGTGTACGAGCACGATAGAAATAAAATATCAATCAATCAATCAATTCTAGCTTTTTAATGGCCGTCATGGAAAGGGAGAAGAGACTGCATTCAGTATTGACTTTATTAGGCCATAAGGCCATCAAAGTACACCATAAATATAATGCACAGTTTCTATACATTTAGAATAACTCTCAGAACTTCTAGACAAAAGGAAATCAATGACCAGCACAGTGATGGGCCCCAGGCTTTGCCCTGAAACATTGTCCCATCACCTCCATTATGATTCCGTAATTTGCACATATGCGACTACCCCACTTCTATTAATAGTTCCCCCAGTCTTTTGAGTAATGGAGCCAAGTTGGCTCCTGGAAGTGGGGGGTGCTGGGTCCTATTTTCAATGGGAGGGATCTTATTAAAGAGGGGGAAGGAACTGATCTCAATCCCATTGTGGAAAAATAAGCCCATTCTCATGGCAGCTCCCAATATTTTGTTGATCAATCTTTGGTCCGTCAGCTCTATACAAATGGAGTCAATGGGGCACCCATCGTTGGGGTGAGTCCTTTTGCATCTCAGGATATCATTCCGGGTTAGGAAGCAGCATCCACCAACCATTCAGAACCAGTGAATACATTTGTTGATTAATGAGTCTCTGGGTTCGGGCTGGCCGCTTACAACTTTAGGGACTTTGTCCAAAAAGATCTGCCCCCCCCTTCTTGATCCTCTCAAATGTCCACGCCCCTTTACTTGGCTTCATTGTGGTCCAAAGTCTCTGTGGCTTGGGTTTCTAGGGCCTACAATGGATTTTCGGTGACCTACCCCTTCACCTTGTTTGTCACCCCTGGACATAATCTTCAGCCCCCAGACAGCCTGCCAGCTCACAGCCGGAAATGATGCTTGTACAGTTTTGTGCTGCTAGTTGTAGGTTCTTGGATTCTGGGATCGACTTGCATCCAGGGTTCCTTCTCGGGGTTGGTCATACTACTGCTGAAGGTATCGTTCGAGGTGAGAATAGTAACCTGAGAGCAACATGGTCTCCCAGATAGTGACCGGGAGGCACTTAAGGTTGCTCCCATGCTTGGTGGGCTCTTGACCCTGGCACCACTTCCCCTATGTTCAAGATGAGCATGAGTAGCTTTTTTAAATCTGCTAGCTCATATAGGATAAGATTTCATTGGCACTCTGATGAATGGCCCTCGTCCACTTGGACCAAGATGAGAGCAGAAATAGCAGCTGAACCAAGTGGAACAATAATTGCCGATGTAATGGCCAATGTGCATGTGGAGTTGGCACTTGAAGAAGGTCTATGATCTGCACCATGTCTCTCTGGACATTGGGTGCTCTAGAGGGTGAGGTAAGCAAATTAGTTCGAGGTGACGGGAACCCTTCCCCCGGCTGTATTTTCAGGAGCGGACTAGGCACTTCTTGCTGAGTTACAGTGGCATTGCCCCTATCAGAATTTGGTGGTGTCAGTTGTAGAACATCACCCCCGTCAGGACCCAAAAATATAGGAGGGTTTCGGACTATAGTTGCAGCAATATCAGGCACTGTAGGAATGGTGAGAGGCACAGTTGTAGTACAAAAGGTAGGCAATATGATTAGCTCATGGGCCCATACAGTAACCTCACCAAACCCCAAGCCATTCGATGAGCCCTTGAGCGTGGCACTAGGGGTGACTATTCTGTAAGGGGGCAATCAGGACAATAACATCCCACGCTGTGAGTGGTCCCTTTGAAGTCCTTACTAAAACAACCATAGGTAAGTTACCCTCCTCTCGCATGTCAGTGACTTTGCTCCCCATATCGTCCAGGGGACTCCTAAGAAAGTAATTAATCTCTTTTATTAGCTGGTAAGCATCTCCTGTAAGCATAGTGGGACTACCCGAGGCCTCTTATTACAGCCAGGATCGGTTCCAGGGTCAATTCCCAGAGAGGGGGGAGGACCAGCTTTTTCCATTTCAGATCCAGTATTTTCCTCTTTGGACAGTTACACACTGGGAAGTCGCATGAGGATGAGATTAGGGGGGTAACCACTTCGCCCAGTATGGTCATAGCAGGCATGCTGAGATGCTGGACTGGAGTGGGTGTGGGGAATACCAAGTGGAAAAGTTCAAATGAGGCCCCCTACCCTTTGTTTCACAACTCCTCACCTCAAAACGCCAGGAACTGGAAATGTTCTCTGGTCTTCTCTGGTGCAACACTGTGCAAGTCCCAGACACCTCACTCATTGGTCCTTGACCGGTGCATGCACCGAACACCAAGCGGGAGTGCAACACCTGCACCCTTGATCGCCACGTCGTTCGGCCCTGTGTGTGGTGCAGCAGTACTTAAGGTGGATGGGGATGTGGCTGAGCCCCTCCTGGGCCGAAATGAAAGCAAATGTGGGAAGCGCAACCCCTCACACCCTTGATCCCTGCAGGCTTCAGCCCTGTGGGTTGTGCAGCAGTCCTTAAGGTGGATGGGGGTGTGACCTCTCCCCATAGTGTATGGAGGCCCTGCTGGGCCAAAATGAAAACAAAATGAAAAGCGCAGCCCTGCGTCCTTGATCCCCATGGGCTATCCGTAGTCCCTTCACCCATTCCATGATGGCCATCTTCTTTGTTTAGTTTTTTTTACTGTTTCAAATGGCCGCAATCGAAAGGGTGAACAGACTTCATATCCCATTCCATGGCACACGTCTTTTTTTTTCTTTTTTCAATTGCCAAATGTCGAGTGTCTTCAACCAAATAAAGACACTATTAGTACACCATGATGAAGTGGATGAAGACTTCTGGCAGGTGCATTACATCAGAAACAAAAGAACCTGGGAAGGCCTCTCGCTCATCCAAGAGCTACTGGTGGAGATAGGAGCAGCATATCTTTAGACACTTCACGAAAAGCCTCTTCTTTGAACATTTCTAGCATTTCTTATAACTCTTCAAATAGAGTGTTCCAGTGCTGCCAGTAATTAAAGACTCTGGCTGTTACTAGTAGCACCTTTAATGGGTGGAGGTTGATTCTGCACAACCACCGCTCACAGCTACATTGAAGTTATAAGACCACATATGAGCCAAAAAAGACTGGAGCCCAGTATGGTCCAGACCCTCTCATGCAATTTCCAATACGCAACATCCACATCATCATAGGAAACTCGCACCAAATGATTTATCATAATTAATATTCCCAAGCGTCCCAAACACTTGCGTATGAGCGCGATACCAATAAAATATCATATCTTATCAAGCTTCATATCCCATTCCACGTTGGACATCTTTTTTTGGTCTTTTTTAGTTGCAAAATGCCACAGTGTCTTCAATTGAACAAAGACACTATTTTTACCCCGGGATAAAGTGGATGAAGACTTCTGTAGACACTTCATGAAAAGCCTCCTCTCTGAAACTGTCTAACATTTTTAATAACGCTTAAAATAGAGTTTTCCAGTGCTGCCAGTGTTTGAAGACTCTGGCTGTTGCTTTAATGGGTGGAGGTTGATAATGCACAACCACCGCTCACAGCTACAGTGAAAATATAAGACCACTAATAAGCCAAAAAATGCTGCAGCCCATTATGGGCCAGACCACCTTCTGCAATTTCCAATTTGCATTATCCACATCATCCCAGAAGACTTGCACCAGATGATTTATCATAATTGCTGTTCCCAGGCTTTCTGACAGAACATTAAAAGGGCCACGTCTGAGTGTTTTCTTGCACAATGTTAGACATATTCAAGTGTCCAACTGGTGATGAAATTATCTAAAAAGACAATGCCCCAACAAATGAAGCCGCCTCTCTGACACTCTCTAGCATTTCTAATAACTTCAAATAGAGTGCTCCAATGCTGTAGATATTTGTAACAAAACATTACAAGGGCCTTGTCTTTCTGCTTTCTTGCACAGTGTGCACTGAACATCCTGTGCCTCCCTTTTAAAGCATGGCCTATAATCTGCACTCAGGAATCTACTGTAAAACAGCATCACTACTGCTGCTGTTCTCCAGCCAAATAAAGACACTATCACTACTCCATTATAATGAGCCACAGTCCTAATAGCAATACGCCCAAATCCAAGGGTGCATTCCTGCATCAGATAATGCCCCACAGTCTTTGTTAAAGCCCTCACATTGGTTGGGCCTGTAACTAAGAGCATGCTAAATATTAACCTTAACTCCATGAAAGAACCAATGTGCCCAGTCAACTGGCATTCACAGCTGCCACTATATCTGTATCAAGTAGCAGTGTAGTAACAATAACATTAAAAAAACATCAGTGTGTTTCCCATTTTGAACTGTTGCACATGGAAACTTCTAATAAACCAACCCAAAGTTTTACAACCTTTTGTGTACTAAAATGTGATTGCTAAGTACATACTGCACTAGCATTTATTAGGGCAATTTGCACCAGAAATCCATTTCATTTCTATTTCAAATAATAGCAGTTTGCACAACTAATACCATTCCTATATTATTTATGAATATATTCAAAATTAAAACCAATCATACATATTTTCCATGAAATTAAACACTAGTTTTCACAAAACAATAAACAAATGAAGACAATGCATTTTCTCTTATAGATAACCACACAGTAACACATTTCAGCAAACCAAATCTTTTCTAAAGCACAAACATTTTCAAATCACCCCACACCATCAACAAATTAATATTTCTTAAAACAAACACATTTTCATATCACCCCAAAAAGCACTTTAACACACACCATAAGTGATTATAAAAGCATTGTAGATAAAATCACATTTTCTACTGCTCCGTGATTATTCTTTTATTTTGAGTGCAGGAAGTATACTTAATGATTCTATATCATGCACCTCATTGAAATTAATTTTCTTTCCTAATAAACAATTTCCAACAATTATTCCCAGCCATTTTCTACATATACAGCAGGACCACTTAATTGTTAACAAATACAGTAATAAAAAAACATTATCAAATAAAACTTTCAACAAAACAATGACAAACAACTGATTAATATCAATCATATTTTATCACAGGAAACATGAGCTTCACAGTGTGAGTTCTACAGTCAAAATGGGGAATTTCATACTTTCCAAAATCAAAACCAGAAAAAGAGGACTATATTCTAAGAAAACGAATACAATGGCTGACACATATTCACTGCAATCTACCACAAAGAAGTACACATTTACAACATTAACGCCAGCCAATTACAAATACTGAAAAACACAAAAAAACCTGCCTAGCATCAGTAGTAGCGGCAGATATTCAACACGGCTACAAAGCTTACTTGCAGCCACAGCTACATGTACATTTTCTACAAACTAAAAACCAAGGTTCAAAAATTCAAATAAGACAAGACAACACCTAACCACACATAATAACACCCACAGATAAACGTATGTGCTATATCATCCACATAACAATATGATTATTGCACAGAAAATGTCTGTTTATATACGCAGCTATAAATATAACTGTGCCTACGAACACAACTAATAAAAAGATGAAAAGCATTAATGTGCCTACGCACAAGCTTTTTATACAAATGGTTATAGAAAAACCCATAGATGAGTGTTTTACTGATAGCTGCGGCTATTCGCACAAACTGTGACTTGAACAAATGTATTTCCACTCCCCCAAGCTCCAAGCAAGTGTCCCTAACAAACATATCAGCCACCCTCCACTCCCCCTGGTCCTCCTCCACTCCCCTGGTCTCTCGCTATCCCCCAAAACACTCAATGCATCTATGATGCTACTCCAACCAAAATGTCAGATAGCCGTGGCTACCACACATCCACGAACGTTGATGTGCCATTTGCCACAACATAGCTGGGGCTGCACAGGGTCCCAAATCTACCCGCTGGTAGCAACGCTGCACACTGAGTGACTGCTGGATAGCTGCGGATAATTACAACAGTACCATCAACCAACTACAAACTCAAAAACAACTCAAAAACACACACATCATACATACCCTGCTCATACAAACTACTAGAAATTCAAACTAGGAATAATTTTCCTCAAAACAGAGAACAACTGCAGATATCATGGCTGGTTTGAAAACTGTGTGGACGATCGGAGACAGTTGGCTGTTTTGGTTACTGCAGGTATATCATCTCAGAGGCATGTTCCTGCTACACGTCCACATGTCTTCAGAAGGAATTATTATGAGCAACCCTTGTGAACTGTGAGATATTGCTTGTAAGTTGCCCAGGACCGGGAATATACAAACTTTTTTCCTGTGCAGCTTGTGTGAAAATTACAAGATGTAAGCTTCCCCTATTAGCCACACGCACTTCAGATACATTAGGTTTCTTTTGGTGAGATAAAAAGGATAAACAAAAGAGTGCCACTGTAACTCGATCCAGCAAAGTTTGTGTAACTGGTCGAGCTGTGTTATTACAGGACTTGATTTTATTGCCACAGAAAGCTATTAAAAAGTACTATGATGAAGCAAGCGTGTGGCGGCTCACTCAAAATGGACGAGTGAGCCTATTTAACATCAGGTCCTTTAAAAAAAAAGAGAACACCCAGTCCCACACATCCTCTTTGGCTAGAAACAATCTCCAGAAGGTCCCACTTATGCACTGAGTCCAACAGCTAGTCCTGGGGCTAAATATAGCTTTGTGCTGGTGGGTCTATTATCTGAAAGAGACCTGCAAGATCAGAGAGTGGCTATATTTTAGGAACTGCGTCCGATAAGATCCTGGGCGCTTATTTGTTGCTCAAGAGGGTGCATGCAGCCATCTTTGTAAGTGGGAAGGAAGGAAAGTGGTTCACAACACTTCACATCACGGTGTTCCAACATGGTTCTGAACTTGTCTGTGCTAAGTGAAAGGATGCTTGTGGGGATTTGGTCTTAAGTGTCCCTGAAAACCTTTCTTAAAATGGGTATCAGTGCCCAAACAGGAACCTGCTGCCCAGAGACTCCTATTTGGAATTGTCATTGTAACTGGGGCCCTGCCGCATCCGGAGGTTATGGGCCTAATTCACCGAGCATTTTCCTATGGGATTGTACCATTATAAAACACTTCTCTCCCCGGCAATGTCCAATATTCTTGGCCATGTTTTTAAATGGATGAATTTATTACCGGGGTCACCTGAATGAGAAAAGGAAGCAAGCACAATGCTTAATAAATGCACCTTCAAGACGGGGCCTTTCAGGGGAGTGATATTATCCTGTGGCTAAAATAAGGAGCAAGCCCTATGCCTGATTTAAACTGAACGCTGTATGGTTCGGCAGTATTGCGAGCTGGCAGTGATACATTTTTTGTTGTTGAAATAGCATGTCGATTCATGAACGGGACAACTGACGTATTTCTGCGCATTTTTATTTTAGAAAAACTTTCAACGTGCATTTAGATGAAGGCAGATGCAAGCAATGTTTTTCTGCTGTATAGGGAGTGTCCACATTGCTATTTAAATGTGGACACAAGAGTCTAGTTGTTAGAATTTAGGCTTGTGGCCACAGGTCTTGCTATATGATCCTGGGAGTCATTTTGGTCAAACCGTTTGATTGTGGCTAAATCGTTCATATTTCCTTTAGTCCTGCAAAATTGTGAACGGTGAAAATATAACAGGCATATAGTTAAGTGCAGTCATTTTGCTCCTACTTTGGAGCGCGCACAGCTCCCCGGCAACAACTGCAGGCCGGTAGACGTGAGCAAGAGGGTCAATGCCTGGCTGGTGCTTTGGCCATTTCATCGCCAAGCTTTGGCAAGTTGCCATGCCAACACCATACACTACTCCCCGAATCCCCTTTCTCCTTTCTTTTACATTACAAATGTTTTTGCGATTATTTTGGTGGTTACACCACCAAAAAGTGCCAAAACCAAAAAGGGGTGTCATTGGTGTATTGAGGATCACGCCTAGCAACAGCAATGACTTGGATGTTTACCCGTGGCTTTCCCAAACACACCTGATTGGTTTCGATTTGATTTGATATGATTAGCACATTTATAGAACGCATACCCATGGGGACCCTGGCAGAATCCTGCATCTGGGCTCAGATGATGGTTAAACACAAATCATGCAGAATTGGAGAACTTGCTAGATAATGGTTTACCGGAACAAGTATGTCTTCAGTTGTTTCCTAAACATGCTCAGTGACTGAATTTGTTGTAAGCTATCTGGGAGTGAGTTCCATGTTCGGGGCCTATGCAGGAGAAATGCCTGTCAACCAATCTAGAGGTTCTGGAAGAGGGAACCACCAATAGACCTTGTCCAACATACGGTTGGGCCAGTGTGTAGTAATCTTGGATGATAGGTAAGCCTGGGCCATATTATGGACACTCCTAAAGACCATGCATAGGATCTTGAACACAATCCTTTGTTGTACCGGGAGCCAATGAAGGTTCCTTCGAAAGAGGGAGATGGTGGTTTTTCTAAGTAAATTGAAAATCAGTCTGCTGAATTTTGGACTACTTGCATTCTCTAGAGTTGGTATTTAGGAATGCCAGCCAAGAGGACAGTACAGTAGTCTATTCTGGCATTGACTAATGTTCCCACTACTATCGGACAGTCTTTCTACGAAATGAGAGGCAACAGTGGTTTCAATAGTTTGAGCTGAAATAAAACAGACTTCACCGTCCGATTAACCTGTAAACTGCAACTCAGACTAGACTGCCAAATGCAGCCTAGGTTTTTGACTTTCTGAGTATATTTGGTTGGGGCTCCAAATAGGGTCGGACAGGTAATGGGTTTTAACAAATTTGCCACTTAGTTTTTTAACCAAAAACGATTATCTCTATTTTTTGCAGCTTTAGTTGGAGTTTGTTTTCCAGCATCCACTTTTGGATTTTATTTTATCAGCACAAGACATGATTCAGTCCAGCGCCTCCAGAGGATGTTTTAACCTGACATAGATCTGTGTATCATCAGCATAGGAGTGATAACAGAGATTACATTGAGAAACAATGTTGAGCAAAGGGTGAATGTACAAATTAAACAGTAGCAGCGACAAAGAAGATCCCTTGGGAACTCCACAGGTGACAGGTAGAGGATCAGACAAATATGAACCAACTTTAACCTGTTGGACATGGTCAGTCAAAAAGGAAGTAAACCAGCTCAGTGTCTCATCAGATACTCGGGCCACTGATAACAGTCTGTACCTTAAGATATTAAAATCTACAGTGTCAAAAGCTGGCGATAGATCGAGCATGACAAGCATGCTGACATCGCCATCAATGGCAGTCTCAAGTATATCATTCCAGACGACAGTTAATGCCATCTCTGTGCCATGACCTGGCCTGAATCGTGACTGATAAGAGTCAAGTATATTATTCTCCTCAAGAAACCTCTGGAGTTGCACTGTCACAACTTTTTCCCGAATCTTGGCTGGCCAGAGAAGACCAGCAATAGGACGATAGTTGAATATGATTGTGTATTCCACGGTTGGCTTTTTTGGCAGATTCTGGCAGTACACAGCCTTGGGCTAGTGAAGCATCAATCAAAATTTGAATGTTTCCAGTAAATGCCATTGCATGTTACTTCGCGAGATAGGCAGGATCAGATCGTATGAATAGTTAGTGGGTTTCAGATGACTTATTAGGTTAGTCACATTCTCCTAACTGGCTGGTGAAAAGGCAAATTTAGATAGAGACACTTCTGATTTTCTGAGGATGCCACCTTGGAAATTATATAAAAATGTGGACTTGCACATTGAGCATTAATATTCATCCTGATAGATTACATTTTTCCCACTCTCAACTTTCATCCTTTGTCACTAATTCCTCTCTCCGACCACCCTTCCAATCAGGCGTTCGTCCTAAACACTCCACTGAAACTGCTCTCACCTCCATTCTGAACTCCCTTCTTACTGTCTGCCATGCCAAACAATCCTCTATCCTTATTCTCCTTGATCTCTCTGCTGCCTTTGACACTGTCGATCACCCCCTCCTCCTTCACACTCTCTCCTCCTTTGGCTTCAAGGGCTCTGTACTCAAATGGTTATCCTCTTACCTCCCTACCGGCTCCCTTACAGTCTCCTGGGGTGGCCGGTCCTCTCCTAACTATCCTCTTGAATATGGCATACCCCAAGGCTCTGTGCTAGGCCCTTTCCTCTTCTCTCTATACACCTCCCTCATTGCTCCTGTTATCTCTTCGTTTGGCATCTCCCACCACTTCTATGCCGACGACACTCAACTCTTCCTCTCCTTCTCCTCCTTCTCAACTGACCTCCACCAACAACTCTCTTCCTGCCTTACTGCCATCAAGAACTGGACGTTTTCCCGATTTCTCTCTCTCAACACCGACAAGACAGAAGTCATATTCTTTCCCTCTAACTCTCTTCCCCCTTCTTCTCCTCCCCCTTTCATTCACTTCCCTCCCTCCAACCTCCCTATCTCTCCTCAGACTCGTAACTTAGGCGTTCTCTTTATCTCCTCTCTCTCCTTCTCCCAACACATCTCCCTCACTTCTCGCTCCTGCCGCTTCCACCTCTTCAACATTCGCAAAATCCGCCCTCTCTCACTTTCCACGCTACTAAACTTTTAATCTCCTCCCTCATCTTCTCCCGCCTCTTCTACTGCTCTTCCTTTCTCTTTGGTCTTCCTACTTCTCACCTTTCCCCTCTTAAATCCATCTACCACTCTGCTGTTCGCACCCTCTGTCTCCTTACCTCCCATGATTCCATCTCTTCCTCTCTCTCCTACCTTGGCTGGCTTCCTTTTCACTCCCAACTTAAATTTCAATTTCTCTGCCTTGTCTTCAAATCTCTCAATGGTCTTGCCACCCCTATCTCTCCTCCCTTCTCTCCTTCTACTCCCCCTCCCGTTCCCTTCAGTCCGCTGACCATTTCCTTCTCACTTCACCCCCACCGCCCTATGCCTCCTCCCGTTTTCGCTCCTTCCAGCTCTCAGCTCCTCTACACTGGAACTCCCTTCCTCTTGCTATCCATTCTTCCCCCACCTTCACTTCATTCCGCACTTCCCTTAAATCTCTCCTTCTCCATCCTCCTCCTTGAAACCCCTACCCCCTTCTACTTCCCCTTTCTTCACTCTTTTCCCTGACTCTCTCCCTTCCCCTCCCCTAACCCCCTCTTCTTCCCTCCCTTTCCTCCTCCTGCCCTCCTCCTTCACTCCCCCCAACCTGTCCCATCTCCCTTTCCTCCCTCCCCTACAGTTAATTGCTCTTTTCACTGTTTTGTTGTTTGATTGATTCATATTGTAATGCTTCAACAGTTTTATCGTTCATGTTTTATGTATTATGTTGTTCCATGTACAGCGCTTTGGCGTAAGGCGCTTTATAAATCAATAAAATACAAATACAATACAATTTTCTCTGTAAAGAATATATTGAAGTCATTGACCACTTTTTGAGAAGTTTGGATACTGGTATTGATACAAGAAGGGTTGATAAAGTGTTTAATAACACTGAACAGAGCTTTAGGTCTGTTTTCAGCCAAATGTATTCGTCTTAAGAATCGCGGCCTTGTCTGTCTTCAAGGCAGATTTCACATAAATGTGGTTGCTCAAATTCCTAGTCTGAAACCATCTCTTTTCTTTTTTCTGATAAAGTCCCTTGAGGATCTTCAGTTCATCATTGTACTACTGATTTTTCCATAAAAGGAGATTGTTTAACAGTTCTACACGGAGCAATAGCATCACAGTTGTTTTGCAGTTTTGTCATCAAATTGGTATAGAGAGCTGAACAAGTCGTATTGGTCTGAGGAGCTGCTATAACAGCTGCTATAACAGCCAACAACTGATCACTGGATATGCGGTCTAGATCTTTCTTTCTACGACAAGACTCTAGAGTAGCACTTTTACTCCTTTCTGGTGATATTTCAGTGACTACCATAGTGAAACACACTACAAAATGGTGGGACCAACTAACTGGTATATTTTCATCATGTTTTAAAATCAGACCTCTGTAAAGTATGCGATCCAAACAGTGGCCTCCTGTATGTGTTGGCAGGTTGGATAGTAGCTTGAGAACATGTGATTGTTGAATATCTTTTAGATATGTACAATCTACTCCTTCTGGTGCATTGCACCAGATATTGAGATCACCCAAAATTACCATCTTTTTTTGACCCAGTGCCTCAGAGCCCAAATAAGTGTCTAAGCCATTGAAACATTGTACAGCAGATCCTGGTGGTATGTAACACAGGATCAATTGACATGAGTCATTGGGTGAAAAATGGCAGGTACAGGCCAATATTTGGGAACTAGAGTCCCGATCAAGAGAATGAAAATCAAGCAGTTCCAAGCTAGTTTTAGCCAATATGGCTACACCACCTCCTTTCTGGGACTCCTGATTGATTCACTTAATCTGAAAGAATTGCGGGTCCAATGTATGAAATATAGTAGTAGTACAGGTTGAGGTGAACCAGGATTCAGTTATAAAAAGAACACCCACCTTATTTGCACACATAAAATCCTTGATGGCAACTGTATTTTTAATTGCAGACCTTGCGTTAATAAGTGCCGGAGACAGAGAGGGAGTTGTGGTGGCTTTGTCTTTCAAACCGACCTCATAACCAATATGGGAGAGACAAATGTTATTTAATGAGCGCAGGGAGAGATAGCCCGGTGCTGTATTCCTGAAAGAAAGAAGAGTTTCACTTGAGTATGCAATCAGCACGTTTACACACCCAAGTACTATAAAGAGTGAGCGGCAGTAATGGGGAAAAATACAATCACTGCACTATACCTGGATGCAACATGAAAGAGAGTGGCCATACGAACGTATGCCACGGACTGGCACATGCAGGCTTGTCCCTCTCGCACCAGCGCTCTCGTGCCTGATATGCAAATTAGTAGTGCAAAAGAACTACTGGACAGATGGGAGTTGTAGTTTTACTCCCCTGTCATTTTTCTAAATGTAAAGAGAAAAGGCAGAGCTTGCGCTAATGCACACAGTGGTAGATTCAACAGTCTAGTAGGGATTTGGACACTTCACATGGACAAGTATTAATAAAACAACCCTAAAATGCTAAAAACAAGTATAGTAAAAACAAAGCCTATCAGGGCATGCGTTGTTGCTATCTGCGCGTTTATGCAGCACTATGAGTAGCCGCAGTTAATAACTGGCCCACGCCACAGCATGCAGTGTGTAGACGTGGCTATAAAAATGTCTTTACATAAATATATACATATATGTGTGGGCAGTCATTTTATGAAGTTTATTTTAAGATATATTGAGTGCAGTTTTTGTAAACAGCTATTGTATAAATGTTTAATACTTTGTATTAATTAATAATACATATAAGTGTAAATACTTTAAAAAGTTAAATAAGTATGCAAACAAAGTTTATTAAAGACAGGTTTATTTGGGGGGAATGTGGTTGCGGGTTTTCTTTTTCTTTTACTTTGAACACATGATGCATCTTCTTCCTTAGCCCAATTATGTGCATTATTACTGTGCATGATTTGTCTTAAATTTTCAATGTCCTTTTTTATTGATTGTACTTCTTTTTGAATATTAATTAATAGTTTTCATCGGGACACCTGTGGGAACGCGGGACGGTAGGCCACGTGTTGTGGGGGGCGTGTTTCGATGGGTGCGGCGAGTGAAATGTGCGGAAAAAGCGGTTTTTTCCCCACATTTCCGACTTTGCAGGGCTGTCTGGGTAAAAAAATCTGGGGCGATGGGCGCAAATCACACCTCTGCGGATTCCCACGGGTGTCCTCTTTTCGAAAATGCATGGGGTTCCCTGTTTTCCTCGGTGGCTTGGACACCCGAGGCCCATATCTGTAAGTTGCGCCGGTCGGCAGAATGTCTGAGATTTCCCTCTGACAACAGACTTGGGGTTACTTGTGTTTTAGGCTTTCCCCTTGGCGGCCAGGTAGGTGCACCCACACATGTGAGGTACCGTTTTCATCGGGACACCTGTGGGAACGCGGGACGGTAGGCCACGTGTTGTGGGGGGCGTGTTTCGATGGGTGCGGCGAGTGAAATGTGCGGAAAAAGCGGTTTTTTCCCCACATTTCCGACTTTGCAGGGCTGTCTGGGTAAAAAAATCTGGGGCGATGGGCGCAAATCACACCTGTGCGGATTCCCACGGGTGTCCTCTTTTCGAAAATGCATGGGGTTCCCTGTTTTCCTCGGTGGCTTGGACACCCGAGGCCCATATCTGTAAGTTGCGCCGGTCGGCAGAATGGACAACAGACTTGGGGTTACTTGTGTTTTAGGCTTTCCCCTTGGCGGCCAGGTAGGTGCACCCACACATGTGAGGTACCGTTTTCATCGGGACACCTGTGGGAACGCGGGACGGTAGGCCATGTGTTGTGGGGGGCGCGTTTCGATGGGTGCGGCTAGCGAAATGTGCGGAAAAAGCGTTTTTTTCCCCACATTTCCGACTTTGCAGGGCTGTCTGGGTAAAAAAATCTGGGGCGATGGGCGCAAATCACACCTCTGCGGATTCCCACGGGTGTCCTCTTTTCGAAAATGCATGGGGTTCCCTGTTTTCCTCGGTGGCTTGGACACCCGAGGCCCATATCTGTAAGTTGCGCCGGTCGGCAGAATGTCTGAGATTTCCCTCTGACAACAGACTTGGGGTTACTTGTGTTTTAGGCTTTCCCCTTGGCGGCCAGGTAGGTGCACCCACACATGTGAGGTACCGTTTTCATCGGGACACCTGTGGGAACGCGGGACGGTAGGCCACGTGTTGTGGGGGGCGTGTTTCGATGGGTGCGGCGAGTGAAATGTGCGGAAAAAGCGGTTTTTTCCCCACATTTCCGACTTTGCAGGGCTGTCTGGGTAAAAAAATCTGGGGCGATGGGCGCAAATCACACCTGTGCGGATTCCCACGGGTGTCCTCTTTTCGAAAATGCATGGGGTTCCCTGTTTTCCTCGGTGGCTTGGACACCCGAGGCCCATATCTGTAAGTTGCGCCGGTCGGCAGAATGGACAACAGACTTGGGGTTACTTGTGTTTTAGGCTTTCCCCTTGGCGGCCAGGTAGGTGCACCCACACATGTGAGGTACCGTTTTCATCGGGACACCTGTGGGAACGCGGGACGGTAGGCCATGTGTTGTGGGGGGCGCGTTTCGATGGGTGCGGCGAGCGAAATGTGCGGAAAAAGTGTTTTTTTCCCCACATTTCCGACTTTGCAGGGCTGTCTGGGTAAAAAAATCTGGGGCGATGGGCGCAAATCACACCTCTGCGGATTCCCACGGGTGTCCTCTTTTCGAAAATGCATGGGGTTCCCTGTTTTCCTCGGTGGCTTGGACACCCAAGGCCCATATTTGTAAGTTGCGCCGGTCGGCAGAATGTCTGAGATTTCCCTCTGACAACAGACTTGGGGTTACTTGTGTTTTAGGCTTTCCCCTTGGCGGCCAGGTAGGTGCACCCACACATGTGAGGTACCGTTTTCATCGGGACACCTGTGGGAACGCGGGACGGTAGGCCACGTGTTGTGGGGGGCGTGTTTCGATGGGTGCGGCGAGTGAAATGTGCGGAAAAAGCGGTTTTTTCCCCACATTTCCGACTTTGCAGGGCTGTCTGGGTAAAAAAATCTGGGGCGATGGGCGCAAATCACACCTGTGCGGATTCCCACGGGTGTCCTCTTTTCTAAAATGCATGGGGTTCCCTGTTTTCCTCGGTGGCTTGGACACCCGAGGCCCATATCTGTAAGTTGCGCCGGTCGGCAGAATGGACAACAGACTTGGGGTTACTTGTGTTTTAGGCTTTCCCCTTGGCGGCCAGGTAGGTGCACCCACACATGTGAGGTACCGTTTTCATCGGGACACCTGTGGGAACGCGGGACGGTAGGCCATGTGTTGTGGGGGGCGCGTTTCGATGGGTGCGGCGAGCGAAATGTGCGGAAAAAGCGTTTTTTTCCCCACATTTCCGACTTTGCAGGGCTGTCTGGGTAAAAAAATCTGGGGCGATGGGCGCAAATCACACCTCTGCTGATTCCCACGGGTGTCCTCTTTTCGAAAATGCATGGGGTTCCCTGTTTTCCTCGGTGGCTTGGACACCCGAGGCCCATATCTGTAAGTTGCGCCGGTCGGCAGAATGTCTGAGATTTCCCTCTGACAACAGACTTGGGGTTACTTGTGTTTTAGGCTTTCCCCTTGGCGGCCAGGTAGGTGCACCCACACATGTGAGGTACCGTTTTCATCGGGACACCTGTGGGAACGCGGGACGGTAGGCCACGTGTTGTGGGGGGCGTGTTTCGATGGGTGCGGCGAGTGAAATGTGCGGAAAAAGCGTTTTTTTCCCCACATTTCCGACTTTGCAGGGCTGTCTGGGTAAAAAAATCTGGGGCGATGGGCGCAAATCACACCTGTGCGGATTCCCACGGGTGTCCTCTTTTCGAAAATGCATGGGGTTCCCTGTTTTCCTCGGTGGCTTGGACACCCGAGGCCCATATCTGTAAGTTGCGCCGGTCGGCAGAATGGACAACAGACTTGGGGTTACTTGTGTTTTAGGCTTTCCCCTTGGCGGCCAGGTAGGTGCACCCACACATGTGAGGTACCGTTTTCATCGGGACACCTGTGGGAACGCGGGACGGTAGGCCATGTGTTGTGGGGGGCGCGTTTCGATGGGTGCGGCGAGCGAAATGTGCGGAAAAAGCGTTTTTTTCCCCACATTTCCGACTTTGCAGGGCTGTCTGGGTAAAAAAATCTGGGGCGATGGGCGCAAATCACACCTCTGCGGATTCCCACGGGTGTCCTCTTTTCGAAAATGCATGGGGTTCCCTGTTTTCCTCGGTGGCTTGGACACCCGAGGCCCATATCTGTAAGTTGCGCCGGTCGGCAGAATGTCTGAGATTTCCCTCTGACAACAGACTTGGGGTTACTTGTGTTTTAGGCTTTCCCCTTGGCGGCCAGGTAGGTGCACCCACACATGTGAGGTACCGTTTTCATCGGGACACCTGTGGAAACGCGGGACGGTAGGCCACGTGTTGTGGGGGGCGTGTTTCGATGGGTGCGGCGAGTGAAATGTGCGGAAAAAGCGTTTTTTTCCCCACATTTCCGACTTTGCAGGGCTGTCTGGGTAAAAAAATCTGGGGCGATGGGCGCAAATCACACCTCTGCGGATTCCCACGGGTGTCCTCTTTTCGAAAATGCATGGGGTTCCCTGTTTTCCTCAGTGGCTTGGACACCCGAGGCCCATATCTGTAAGTTGCGCCGGTCGGCAGAATGGACAACAGACTTGGGGTTACTTGTGTTTTAGGCTTTCCCCTTGGCGGCCAGGTAGGTGCACCCACACATGTGAGGTACGGTTTTCATCGGGACACCTGTGGGAACGCGGGACGGTAGGCCATGTGTTGTGGGGGGCGCGTTTCGATGGGTGCGGCGAGCGAAATGTGCGGAAAAAGCGTTTTTTTCCCCACATTTCCGACTTTGCAGGGCTGTCTGGGTAAAAAAATCTGGGGCGATGGGCGCAAATCACACCTCTGCGGATTCCCACGGGTGTCCTCTTTTCGAAAATGCATGGGGTTCCCTGTTTTCCTCAGTGGCTTGGACACCCGAGGCCCATATCTGTAAGTTGCGCCGGTCGGCAGAATGTCTGAGATTTCCCTCTGACAACAGACTTGGGGTTACTTGTGTTTTAGGCTTTCCCCTTGGCGGCCAGGTAGGTGCACCCACACATGTGAGGTACCGTTTTCATCGGGACACCTGTGGGAACGCGGGACGGTAGGCCATGTGTTGTGGGGGGCGCGTTTCGATGGGTGCGGCGAGCGAAATGTGCGGAAAAAGCGTTTTTTTCCCCACATTTCCGACTTTGCAGGGCTGTCTGGGTAAAAAAATCTGGGGCGATGGGCGCAAATCACACCTCTGCGGATTCCCACGGGTGTCCTCTTTTCGAAAATGCATGGGGTTCCCTGTTTTCCTCGGTGGCTTGGACACCCGAGGCCCATATCTGTAAGTTGCGCCGGTCGGCAGAATGTCTGAGATTTCCCTCTGACAACAGACTTGGGGTTACTTGTGTTTTAGGCTTTCCCCTTGGCGGCCAGGTAGGTGCACCCACACATGTGAGGTACCGTTTTCATCGGGACACCTGTGGGAACGCGGGACGGTAGGCCACGTGTTGTGGGGGGCGTGTTTCGATGGGTGCGGCGAGTGAAATGTGCGGAAAAAGCGTTTTTTTCCCCACATTTCCGACTTTGCAGGGCTGTCTGGGTAAAAAAATCTGGGGCGATGGGCGCAAATCACACCTGTGCGGATTCCCACGGGTGTCCTCTTTTCGAAAATGCATGGGGTTCCCTGTTTTCCTCGGTGGCTTGGACACCCGAGGCCCATATCTGTATGTTGCGCCGGTCAGCAGAATGGACAACAGACTTGGGGTTACTTGTGTTTTAGGCTTTCCCCTTGGCGGCCAGGTAGGTGCACCCACACATGTGAGGTACCGTTTTCATCGGGACACCTGTGGGAACGCGGGACGGTAGGCCATGTGTTGTGGGGGGCGTGTTTCGATGGGTGCGTCGAGCGAAATGTGCAGAAAAAGCGTTTTTTTCCCCACATTTTGGACTTTGCAGGGGTGTCTGGGTAATAAATTCTGGGGCAATTTGGGCATATCATACCTCTGCGGATTCCCACGGGTGTCCTCTTTTCGGAAATGCATGGGGTTCCCTGTTTTCCTCGGTGGCTTGGACACCCGAGGCCCATATCTGTACATTGTGCCGGTCGGCAGAATGTCTGAGTTTTCCCTCTGAAAACAGACTTGGGGTTACTTGTGTTTTAGGCTTTCCCCTTGGCGGCCAGGTAGGTGCACCCACACATGCGAGGTACCTTTTTCGTCGGAACACCTGTGGGAACACGAGAAGGTATGACATCTGCTGTTGGCGACGTGTTTCGGTGAGTGGACACAGGGAAATGTCTCTGAAATTGGCCGGAAATGAAGACAAATCTCAGACATTTCCCTCTGGCCACTCACCGAAACACACCGCCAACAACACGTGGCCTACCTTCCCGCATCGCCACACGTGTCCCAATGAGAGGCTCACCTCTTTGTGTGCAGGTGTGGTACCTGAGTGACAATGGGCACATCTTTAGTATAGTAACTTCGCTGTAGTGCGCTTAGGAAACAGTAAAGTACTGCCAGTAAGCCATTTCACATGCACCTTTCCTCACACTTCCCATACATAGCAGACGCAATGCAGTTAGACACGCAAGGTGGGATTTAGCACAAGGACCAACCTCCTTGTATTGCACAAGAAGGTTTGTCCTTGTGAGCAGTGATGCCACGTCAAGGCACCCACCGGATCACTGGCCATTCGTATCCCTTTCGTGTCTGCAGTCAGTTGGCATCCATTTCAGCAGTTGCACTTCTACGAAATCACTAGCACCAGAGCAAGTGTATCTACACATGAGCATATCTACACACTTATACCACATGGACATCTGTGTACAATGCAACTGTGTCTCTAGCAATATCTTAACTATCATTTGGCATCAATTTCATAGCAACTGTGTCTGCATGCAAACTTTATGTGCTGGCAATCACATGTGGACAGTGATAGCAAGTGCATACTGCCTGACTTCACTACCCTGCCCTACAGGCGCTATCTTCCACACCAGCTTTCAGTATGCCCATAGCAACTATGGCCAAACATTCTTATGTCCCACCGTACCCACACAAAACAGCCATCCTGCAAAATGACAATCATTTCGTCACTGCTGGAAAAGTCCATTCACAGAAATTGCAACTGCATGTTCTTTGTATCTTTACCTAATTCACACACCAATCATATCCAATTCATTCCTACAGATGACGTGTCACTTACACCACACATAACATTACTCGAGGTAAAACAATAAACAAGGCAGGATCTTACGAGGTACGCAAGACACCGCTGCCATATAGTTGGTGTCCAAGTACCACTTTCATGACACTTAGACCTCAAGGGAAGGAGCCAAAGTGGCGTGTAATATTTTGAAAAAACACCCCTTGAGTGGAGGGAACCTGAATGCCGTTCTGGTCTTCCACAACGCACGGCTTGAGTAGAGGGAGCGGGACTGGCCTTTCTTTGCTTGCCAAACCTTAAGTGGAAGGAGCCAGATGTGGGTTCCTGTCCAAAGTACGCCAGAAGCGGATGGGGTTTTCCAGACGTTTTTTTTTTGTAAGGCAATCCCGAACAGGAGCAAGCTGCACTCCCATAGGGGAGTGACCCACAGTGCTCCACCCTTCTTCTCCATGGCCCGCCTCAACTAGAGGCGGTGGAGTGGCATTCCTTTCCAAGATGCGCCTTCTTTGGACGTAACAAGCATTGCGTTACTTTGCAAGGCACACCACGCGCAGAGGGAGCTAGACTGCCTTTTCCTTAGGAGGCAGACCTGAAGGGAAAGGTACCGGGGGTGATGTCTCTTTCCCAGGCAGGCCTCAAGTGGAGGGGGCAGGATTAGCATTGCTTGCCAAAGCACGCCAAAGGGGAGTAAAGCAGAGTGCTGTCCCCACCTACTCCAAGGCACACCTCAAGTGGAGGGAGCTAGAGTGGCATTTCTTTCAAAGATGCGCCTGCTTTGGACGTAACAAGCATTGCGTTACTTTGCAAGGCACACCACGCGCAGAGGGAGCTAGACTGCCTTTTCCTTAGGAGGCAGACCTGAAGGGAAAGGTACCGGGGGTGATGTCTCTTTCCCAGGCAGGCCTCAAGTGGAGGGGGCAGGACAAGCATTGCTTGCCAAAGCATGCCAAAGGGGAGTAAAGCAGAGTGCTGTCCCCACCTACTCCAAGGCACACCTCAAGTGGAGGGAGCTAGAGTGGCATTTCTTTCAAAGATGCGCCTGCTTTGGACGTAACAAGCATTGCGTTACTTTGCAAGGCACACCACGCGCAGAGGGAGCTAGACTGCCTTTTCCTTAGGAGGCAGACCTGAAGGGAAAGGTACCGGGGGTGATGTCTCTTTCCCAGGCAGGCCTCAAGTGGAGGGGGCAGGACAAGCATTGCTTGCCAAAGCACGCCAAAGGGGAGTAAAGCAGAGTGCTGTCCCCACCTACTCCAAGGCACACCTCAAGTGGAGGGAGCTAGAGTGGCATTTCTTTCAAAGATGCGCCTGCTTTGGACGTAACAAGCATTGCGTTACTTTGCAAGGCACACCACGCGCAGAGGGAGCTAGACTGCCTTTTCCTTAGGAGGCAGACCTGAAGGGAAAGGTACCGGGGGTGATGTCTCTTTCCCAGGCAGGCCTCAAGTGGAGGGGGCAGGACTAGCATTGCTTGCCAAAGCACGCCAAAGGGGAGTAAAGCAGAGTGCTGTCCCCACCTACTCCAAGGCACACCTCAAGTGGAGGGAGCTAGAGTGGCATTTCTTTCAAAGATGCGCCTGCTTTGGACGTAACAAGCATTGCGTTACTTTGCAAGGCACACCACGCGCAGAGGGAGCTAGACTGCCTTTTCCTTAGGAGGCAGACCTGAAGGGAAAGGTACCAGGGGTGATGTCTCTTTCCCAGGCAGGCCTCAAGTGGAGGGGGCAGGACTAGCATTGCTTGCCAAAGCACGCCAAAGGGGAGTAAAGCAGAGTGCTGTCCCCACCTACTCCAAGGCACACCTCAAGTGGAGGGAGCTAGAGTGGCATTTCTTTCAAAGATGCGCCTGCTTTGGACGTAACAAGCATTGCGTTACTTTGCAAGGCACACCACGCGCAGAGGGAGCTAGACTGCCTTTTCCTTAGGAGGCAGACCTGAAGGGAAAGGTACCGGGGGTGATGTCTCTTTCCCAGGCAGGCCTCAAGTGGAGGGGGCAGGACAAGCATTGCTTGCCAAAGCACGCCAAAGGGGAGTAAAGCAGAGTGCTGTCCCCACCTACTCCAAGGCACACCTCAAGTGGAGGGAGCTAGAGTGGCATTTCTTTCAAAGATGCGCCTGCTTTGGACGTAACAAGCATTGCGTTACTTTGCAAGGCACACCACACGCAGAGGGAGCTAGACTGCCTTTTCCTTAGGAGGCAGACCTGAAGGGAAAGGTACCGGGGGTGATGTCTCTTTCCCAGGCAGGCCTCAAGTGGAGGGGGCAGGACAAGCATTGCTTGCCAAAGCACGCCAAAGGGGAGTAAAGCAGAGTGCTGTCCCCACCTACTCCAAGGCACACCTCAAGTGGAGGGAGCTAGAGTGGCATTTCTTTCAAAGATGCGCCTGCTTTGGACGTAACAAGCATTGCGTTACTTTGCAAGGCACACCACGCGCAGAGGGAGCTAGACTGCCTTTTCCTTAGGAGGCAGACCTGAAGGGAAAGGTACCGGGGGTGATGTCTCTTTCCCAGGCAGGCCTCAAGTGGAGGGGGCAGGACTAGCATTGCTTGCCAAAGCACGCCAAAGGGGAGTAAAGCAGAGTGCTGTCCCCACCTACTCCAAGGCACACCTCAAGTGGAGGGAGCTAGAGTGGCATTTCTTTCAAAGATGCGCCTGCTTTGGACGTAACAAGCATTGCGTTACTTTGCAAGGCACACCACGCGCAGAGGGAGCTAGACTGCCTTTTCCTTAGGAGGCAGACCTGAAGGGAAAGGTACCGGGGGTGATGTCTCTTTCCCAGGCAGGCCTCAAGTGGAGGGGGCAGGACTAGCATTGCTTGCCAAAGCACGCCAAAGGGGAACGACCCGCATGGCACAACTCAAGTACAGGGACTCATAATGATTACTATTTCGTAGGCACGCCTCCAATGGAAGGAGCCTGATTAGCGTTCCTTTGCAAGTCACGCTTTGAGCTGAGGGATCTAGACTGATGTACATTTTCTTGGCAGGCCTCAAGGGAAAGCTACGGCTGTGGTTGCCTTTCCAAGGCAGGCCTCGAGTGGAGGAAGCAGGACTAGCGATGCTCGTGAATGCACGCTAAATCAAGTGAAGTGAGTTGACATCCTGTTGCATTTTCATTGAAGGTACTCCTCCAGGGCAGGGTGCAAGAGTGCCATTCCTTTACAAGACATGCACGATTTCAGGGGCTAAGGGTCCCTTTCAAGGAATGATGGGCATTTTCGGAAATCAGTCGATCTCCCAATATTTTTCCTTTGTATGATACAAAAGGAAACAAGGCTGAAAGCGGAGGGCAGGCTGGGAAGGGCATTGGGGACAGTACACCCGAGTATCCTTCCTCTTTCCTTGTTTTGTACACACCTTACATTTTCGGTACGGTTGTGCCTTCGTGGCAGTGGGAGGAACATAATCACCAAAGTGTCGCTCTTGCAATCTGGCTACATCTTCGACCTCTGGAAAGGAGGGAATTTGTACATGAACATTAGCCAGAGATTGAACAATTTCTAATTCAAAATCCAAAAAGGAGAGCTTGTTTTGTGGAGTAGCTGCACGGTACACCACATAAGCATTGTACGTTGCCATATGCACAATGTGTGTGGCTAACTTTTTGTACCAGAAACGCGACTTGCGTTCAGCGTGGTATGACTCAAGCACTTGGTCATTTTTGTCTACTCCACCCATGTACTTGTTGTAATCCAGAATGCAATTGGGTTTCAACACTTGCTGAGTCTGCCTGCGCAGAGGGACAGCTGAAGTACTTTCATCATGAATAGTACTTAGCATGTACACATCCCTTTTGTCGCAGAATTTCACTGCTAACAATTCATCCTGCCGCAATGCCATACATTGTCCCTTAGCCAACTTCTTACACACAAGTTGTCTGGGGAAGCGTTTGCGGTTACTGCGGATTGTACCGCATGCGAGTGTGCCCACATTGAACAATTCCTTGAACAGTGGAATTCCGGTGTAGAAATTGTCTACATACAAATGATGTCCCTTGTGGAGCCATGGTGTGAGAAGATCCCAAACAATCTTCTCACTTGTCCCTAAATGGGCTGGGCAGCCCGGAGGGTTTAGGGTAGAGTCTTTACCGGTGTAGACTCTCATGCTGCTGACATGCCCAGTGGTACTTTCACACAACATGTACATTTTAATCCCATATCGTGATCTCTTGCTAGGAATGTATTGCCTGAATACAAGGCGACCTTTGAACAACACCAACGATTCATCAATGGATATGTTCTGGCTAGGAACATACACCTCTGCAAATCGGTGAGTGAAATGGTCCAGAAATGGCTTAAGTTTGAACAGCCTATCAAAGTTTGGGTCCGTTTTGGGTAATGCTGCCGAGTTGTCATTGAAGTGCAACATACGGTGCAGTGCTTGAAAGCGATTTCTGCTCATTGTAGCTGAAAAAAACGGGCAATAAAGTGGTGCTACAGTAGTCCAGTACATTGCGACAGACGGCTTGTGTCCAATTCCCATGAGCAAAATGAGACCCCAAAACTGTCTCATTTCAACATCGTTTGTGGGTACCCATGCTTGTGCTCTGGAGTGGGGTTTCAGAGTGGGACCCCTAGACCTCATGAACTGTGCAGCGTATAAATTGGTTTGCTCAACCACGTCTGCAATGAACCCATCATCAACAAAAAGGTTGAAAAAATCAATAGGCTGAAACCCTTCTGTATTCACTGTGCACCCTGATATACCAGTGAAAGGGGGCACAACAGGCTGAGCCATTGCTGGAGGCACCCAGAGCGACTCTTGAGTCATGTCAGGAACTGCCACATTGCGTGGCAGTCTTGCACGTCCCCTCCCCCTTACAGGTCCCCTGCGTGTGGGAAGTGTGCGAAAAGGTGGACGCACTCTTCCTTCCTCTTCATCATCAGATGATGACGATGATGAGTGGGAGGAGGGACTTTCGTCAATGGCCATCTCACTTCCCCAATCACTTCCCTCCTGCCCCTCAGAAGCACTATCTGTTTCAGAATGCATGTACACATCTGTGCCTTGCTCTGAGCCAGATTCCATCACTACAGCTAATGCCTCCGCACCAGACATTGATCGCCGAGAAGCCATGAGTACCTTCGCTATGGAACCCTTCAATGCCCAAAGACCAGATGAAGACTGAAACAAGAAGTATGTGTGCTTCTGAAAGTATGGAACGTAGCACAGTAAGTGGTATTCAGTGCCACAAACCTACTCCACACAGGTACACCAAAAGGTCCAGACTTTGCTCACTAACAGTAGCAGCCCTCTGCAATATGACGTACTCCCTGCACGCTACAATAAACAGAGTAGTACTTTGCAAACACTCACATGAAATGCTAAGGACCAGCTGACTGCTTTCCTACAAGTGTGTAGACAGCTACAACACACCTGCACCTAAAAGAAAGAGAACAAAAAATCTATGGCCAATGTACTATTCCGCTAAACTGTACAGAAATACAAGCGTGGGGACGAGGATTTCAGCCACACTACCTATTCAGAAACAGCCAACATGCTTTGCACCATGCCCTCCCCCATGGGATGCTTGTGGATGGGAAATCGAGGTGAGAAGGAACCATGCAACGTATTAGTGATTGGGTGAGTTGAAAAGCCATAGGCAATGAAGAAGCAGAGAGGGAAGATAAATACAGTACACGGCTGGCCCTTCCGGCCAACTGCTGGCACACTTTTGACAATAACACCTGCTCATTCATATAGGGGTGTCTATTGTAAGGGGAAAGCTCACATGGACAAAATTATTGCAAGGCCAAGCAAATTGATGTAGGCTGAAGCAAGTAGTGATGGGTACCAAAGAAATAAGTAGCAGAAACATACTAAATGCTTTGACATGCCATGAATGCAAACAATTGCTAGAAAGTGGAAGTCTCACTGCCAACATACTTACTACCACTTCTATTCACCTTTCAGATCTTCCAGTGTGTCCATCAGTCACTGGGCAAACTCCCCCTAAAATAGCGTCTGGGCAAAATCCATTATGTTTCCAATGAACAGCTCCATGCCTGTTTTGGAAAGGTGCACCCCATCTCTGTGAAACATCACAGCACCTTTGATATTGCCATGGTGAATGGTCCGTATTCTGGTGTTGCCCTCTGTCAGTTTAGTGAACTCGCCATTCATTTTCCACACCGAGCGGTTGATGGCCCTTCTATTCCTTTCAGTTCTCCAATCCATCCTGGGAATCATCTGGGACCAGGCCACCACAGTGTTTGGAAACCTCTCTGCAATCCATTCAAGGTCTGCCATGAGCTGCTCGCGTACCCCCTTCCGTCCCACAGACGCAAAATCATTTCCTCCCAGGTGAACCACTATAAGGTCAGGGGGGGGGGCCTTTCCTTTTTCTTGGGCAGCGACGATGGCTCCTCGGAGCTGGTGAAGGCGCATCCCCCCCACCCCAAACCAATGCACCGCAAGGCCATCCCTTCCAGACCCAGATGTAGGTGGCCCTCGGAAAAGTCGTGCAGCCCTTTGGATATAAGAGTGGCCGAAAATCCACACAACCCTCATCCTCACTAGGAAATGGAAACAGGAAAACCCCCATGATTATGGCTACACATACATTTTACCACATTACACAACATTTGCACCAACACATGACTCTTGTAACAATCCCAGACACACACTTCACCCATTCGGAAACCACCTCTCATTTGAGATAACAGTAGGTCGACACATAATTGCCACGTTATTTTCAGGGGAAGGAGGTGAAGAAGATAGTATGTCACCTTGTGCCAATAACACAGTTGTGCTGGCGCAATTGTAATCAGTAAAAGTTGTCTGCTCCTGTGGCCCACCGCCTGCCCAGCACGGTGGTAAGGTGACGTCCACATGCTACATCGTTACAATTTGGCAGGGTGACTAGTCTCACGGAGGATATGAAGTCCACAGGAAGTGTGCTTTGTACGCTCTGTGAATATAGGTACCCTGACAGAATGTGCCACATTTACCACAAATGGGTGCACCTTCAGACACTTTCAATGTGAGTGTTTCGGCCATAGCTCCAGGACCACTAGTGACCTTGGGGCCACTTCACTACCAAGGAAGGGAGGTGGACAAGGTCACACCCATCACCCACCACTACCCTACATAGCTTCCTGGTCAGCACTACAGCTTTCCTCTCCTGGAAGGGATTGGACCCTGCACACACTGCTGAATTTGGAGGCAAAATATCCACCTGGGGGACGGACGACCAAGGCCAATGACACCCCCCTCTCTAGCTACCTTGCGTTACAGTTTTTTCCCCCTGCAAAAGGATGGGGACCCTGACAGGGCACACTGCGACCACTGCTGAAATTGGACCACAGAAATGGTGAACTTTGCAGTGAAAGGAATGAGCTCTGTAACAAGTGTGCATAGCATGCTCAGAAAAAATGACCATCTATATAACTACTGGAAAAAAATGTTTAAAATTTGCTGCCAAACCTTTCCTTCTGCAAAGCAGCTGCCTTACTCAATGCAAGGCACACCCATCACTGGCCCCCGACCCTCCCCACTACCCTTTCCCACCCTTATCACTGACAATGCACCCACAATTCCTTCCACCACAGTAACCCTCCACCCCCACATTACCAAGTAATAAATGTTGTACTTACATAAGTCAGCAATAGCTTTTCAGTAGCCGAAACTGCAAAGGAAACATAAAAGATTAAAGTTCAATGCTTTGCCTACCAATTACACATCCAAACTGTCTGGCAACTATCTGTACATTTTTCACTTCCTTCCACCACTTCCATGACACTTCTCAGTCATCTACCACTACGGAAGGCTAGACTGCAGACGGATTGGAAATGGAAATAAGACAAGTGGGCATATGGCATCCTGCAGAAAAAACATAAAAATAAATAAATCCCGGAAATCTGGCACCAACCCATCACTGTTTGGAAACATCTGTGCTATCCATTCTAGTTCCTCCATTAGCAGCTCATGTATCCCTTCCCCTCCCACAGACGCTAAATCTTTTCCTCCCAGGTGCACCACTGTAGGGTGTTGGGTTTGCATCTCCTTTTGCATGGACATCGCTGATGGCTCCTCTGAGCTGGTGAAAGCACTTCCCCCTAACCCCAAACCAATGTACCAGGAGGGCATCCCTTTGAGAGCCAGATGTGGTTGGCCCTCGGAAAATCGTGCAGCCCTTTGGGTGAAAGAGTAGGCAATTATCTACACAACCCTCATCGTCACTATGATATGGAAACAAGTGAACCCCCATGAATATGCCTATACATACAGTTTACCAACTAGCTGAATGATTGTGTGAACACATGGCTCTTGTAACACTCCCAGACACACACTTCACCTATTCGGACATGCACCTCTCATGTGAATTTACAGTAGGTCATTACGTAATTGGCACTTGTGTTTTAGGGGAAGGAGGTGAGGAAGACAGTATGTCACCTTGTGCCAATAACACAGTTCTGCTGGGGCAATTGTAATCAGTAAAGGTTGTCTGCTCCTGTGGCCCACCGCCTGCACTGCACGGTAGTAAAGTGACTTCCACATGCTACACCATTACACTTTGGCAGGGTGACTAGTCTGACAGAGGATATGACCTGTGCAGCAAGGGTGTTTTGTAACCTCTCCGAATATAGTTCCTCTGACAGAATGTGCCCCTTTCATTACACATGCATGCACATTTGGACTCTTTGATTGTGAGAAATTGGGGCGCAGCTCCTAAAGTACTGGTGAACTTGGGGCCATTCAACTACCAAGGCCGAGAGGCAGCCAAGGTCACACACATCAACCACCACCACACTACATCTCTGCCTGGCCAGCACTGCAGCTTTCCCCTCTAGGACGGGATGGGGACCGTGCCGGGGCACCCTGCACCCACTGCTGCTTTTGAGGGACAAAATATCCATCTGGGAGATGGACGCCCAAGGGCAATGACTTAATCCCCCACCCCTCCTGCCCCTCTAGCTACCCTGCGTTACAGGTTTTCCCCCTGCAAAAGGATGGGGAGCCAGGCGGGGCTCACTGGGACGACTGCTGGAAAAGGACCACAGAAATGGTGATCGTTGCAGTAAAAGTAGTGTTCTCTGTATCAAGTACGCGTACCATGCTCATAACAAAATGACCATCTGCATTACTACCGGCAACATTTTTGAAAAGGAGCTGCTACTTATGTTGCCCAGTTTTTCCTTCTGCAAAGCAGCCACCTTCCTCAATGCAAGGCACTCCCATCACTGGCCCCCGAACCGCCCTCCTACCCTTTCTCCCCCATACCACTGACACTGCAGCCACAGTTTCTTCCACCACAGTAACCCTCCACCCGCACATTACCAAGTAATATATGTGGTACTTACATAAGTCAGCATAAGCTTTTCTGTAGCCGCAACTGCAACAGAAACATAAAAGATTTACATTCAGTGCTTTGCCTACCAATAACACATCCGAACTGTCTGGCATATATCTGTACATTTTTCAGCTCCTTCCACCACATACATGAAACTTCTCTGTCATCTACCTCCACAGAAGGCTGGACTGCACAGTGATAGCAAACTGGCCTAAGACCAATGGGTGTATGGCAACCCCCAGCACACAAAACAAACATTGCACAGATGGCTAATTGGCAAACTTCCCTCCCAGGGAAACAGCACTGTTCAGCTGCACTGGGGGGCGTTTTGTCCGCAACCTGGACAAGTGTGTTCCTGGCCACCCCAATACCTCCCCAGAGCACCCACTTCCTTCACAACAGAACACTACAGGCCCTGTTCACCCCCAACCCAATAGCAATGTGCCCTCCACCCACTATCAAATGTTGGAATAAGCAAAATTTCATACGTACATAACAAGGGAGAAGCTTGAACTGCTCAAGACCTGTAAAGGGAAGAACAAAACATATATTATCTGTGTCAGCCCACCCACATACCAGACCACCCATATTGGCCCCACTGTAGCATTGGCCTGTACGTTTTGGGCACCCCGGCGCCAGACTGGCACACCAATGTGCCCCTCTACGCAAAGGCAGGTATAGTAAACGAAGAACCCAATTCAAAATGGCAGGCTGCTCTTTTGTGAGGGCGGAGGGGCCCCCTACACCGCTGTGGAATTTTCTAACGTGAGGGGGGTTGCACCTCTCCACCACCACCCCAATTTGAGGGGCGGCCCATCTCATGTAGCCCTCCCAAGGGGCAGATAAGGGGGAAGGCTGTCCTGCACTCCTCCCTGGGCTCAGGCGTCCGTTCCTAGGAGCAGATATCTGGTCCCAGGGAGGGCTGCATGACATGGCACCCACTCCATTGTGGGCAGGGGGGGGGTTAACGCCCCATTCAGCTTTCCCAACCCTTTGGGGTGCTCCACCGCCCCCCCTAAAAAACCTTCCAACAATTTCACTGTTTTCCTTTGGTAACCCAACTCCCCTTTGTGCACAGGGGCACATTGGTGTGCCAATCTGGCGCCGGAGTGCCCAAACACTACTGCCCCCTCTATTGGGGGTCCTGCCCCACCTTTTGGGGTGCCCCCCCGCCCCACCCCCAATGGCTGGGGGACACACCTCATGCAGGCCTCCCTGGGCCTCCTCCAAACGGCTGCGTGAGGTACACTCCACCTCCATTTGGGGTGAGGGGGGAGAGGGCCACCCCAAAAGGTGAGGCAGGACCCCCAATAGATGGGCCAGTAGGGTTTGGGCACCCTGGGGGCAGATAGCCACACTAATGGGCCCATCTGCAGCAAGCAAAGTTGGGTAAACAAAAAACAAAATGCAAATTCACAGGCTGCTTTTTAGGGGGGGCTGGGGGCCACCCTAAATTGGCAGCGCCTGATGTACCGCAACGGGGGGTGGCCCTCAACCCCCCCACCCCAAATGGAGGGCCCCACCTCATGCAACCCTCCCTGGGGGCAGATATCTGCTCCTAGGAAGGGGCATCTGACCCCAGGGAGGGATGCATGAGGTGGTGCCCCCCCTATCTGCCCCCAGGGAGGGTTGCATGAGGTGGGGCCCTCCATTTGGGGTGGGGGGGGGTTGAGGGTCACCCCCCGTTGCGGTCCATCAGGCGCTGCCAATTTAGGGTGGCCCTCAGCCCCCCCTAAAAAGCAGCCTGTGATTTTGTATATTTTTTTTTGTTTACCCAACTTGGCTTGGTGCAGATGGGCCCATTAGTGTGGCTATCTGCCCCCAGGGTGCCCAAACCTTACTGCCCCATCTATTGGGGGTCCTGCCCCACCTTTTGGGGTGCCCCCCCCGCCCCACCCCCAATGGCTGGGGGACACACCTCATGCAGGCCTCCCTGGGCCTCCTCCAAACGGCTGTGTGAGGTACACCCCACCTCCATTTGGGGTGAGGGGGGAGAGGGCCACCCCAAAAGGTGGGGCAGGACCCCCAATAGATGGGCCAGTAGGGTTTGGGCACCCTGGGGGCAGATAGCCACACTAATGGGCCCATCTGCAGCAAGCAAAGTTGGGTAAACAAAAAACAAAATGCTAAATCACAGGCTGCTTTTTAGGGGGGGCTGGGGGCCACCCTAAATTGGCAGCGCCTGATGTACCGCAACGGGGGATGACCCTCAACCCCCCCCACCCCAAATGGAGGGCCCCACCTCATGCAACCCTCCCTGGGGGCAGATATCTGCTCCTAGGAAGGGGCATCTGACCCCAGGGAGGGATGCATGAGGTGGTGCCCCCCCTATCTGCCCCCAGGGAGGGTTGCATGAGGTGGGGCCCTCCATTTGGGGTGGGGGGGGGGTTGAGGGCCACCCCCCGTTGCGGTACATCATGCGCTGCCAATTTAGGGTGGCCCTCAGCCCCCCCTAAAAAGCAGCCTGTGATTTTGTATATTTTTTTTTGTTTACCCAACTTGGCTTGGTGCAGATGGGCCCATTAGTGTGGCTATCTGCCCCCAGGGTGCCCAAACCTTACTGCCCCATCTATTGGGGGTCCTGCCCCACCTTTTGGGGTGCCCTCCCCCGCCCCACCCCCAATGGCTGGGGGACACACCTCATGCAGGCCTCCCTGGGCCTCCTCCAAACGGCTGCGTGAGGTACACCCCACCTCCATTTGGGGTGAGGGGGGAGAGGGCCACCCCAAAAGGTGGGGCAGGACCCCCAATAGATGGGCCAGTAGGGTTTGGGCACCCTGGGGGCAGATAGCCACACTAATGGGCCCATCTGCAGCAAGCAAAGTTGGGTAAACAAAAAACAAAATGCAAAATCACAGGCTGCTTTTTAGGGGGGGCTGAGGGCCACCCTAAATTGGCAGCGCCTGATGTACCGCAACGGCGGGTGACCCTCAACCCCCCCCCCACCCCAAATGGAGGGCCCCACCTCATGCAACCCTCCCTGGGGGCAGATAGGGGGGGCCCCACCTCATGCATCCCTCCCTGGGGTCAGATGCCCCTTCCTAGGAGCAGATATCTGCCCCCAGGGAGGGTTGCATGAGGTGGGGCCCTCCATTTGGGGTGGGGGGGGTTGAGGGCCACCCCCCGTTGCGGTACATCATGCGCTGCCAATTTAGGGTGCCCCTCAGCCCCCCCTAAAAAGCAGCCTGTGTTTTTGTATATTTTTTTTTGTTTACCCAACTTGGCTTGGTGCAGATGGGCCCATTAGTGTGGCTATCTGCCCCCAGGGTGCCCAAACCTTACTGCCCCATCTATTGGGGGTCCTGCCCCAGCTTTTGGGGTGCCCCCCCACCCCACCCCCAATGGCTGGGGGACACACCTCATGCAGGCCTCCCTGGGCCTCCTCCAAACGGCTGCGTGAGGTACACCCCACCTCCATTTGGGGTGAGGGGGGAGAGGGCCACCCCAAAAGGTGGGGCTGGACCCCCAATAGATGGGGCAGTAGGGTTTGGGCACCCTGGGGGCAGATAGCCACACTAATGTGGCCATCTGCACCAAGCAAAGTTGGGTAAACAAAAAAAAAATTACAAAACCACAGGCTGCTTTTTAGGGGGGGCTGAGGGCCACCCTAAATTGGCAGCGCATGATGTACCGCAACGGGGGGTGGCCCTCAACCCCCCCCACCCCAAATGGAGGGCCCCACCTCATGCAACCCTCCCTGGGGGCAGATAGGGGGGGGCCCACCTCATGCATCCCTCCCTGGGGTCAGATGCCCCTTCCTAGGAGCAGATATCTGCCCCCAGGGAGGGTTGCATGAGGTGGGGCCCTCCATTTGGGGTGGGGGGGGGTTGAGGGCCACCCCCCGTTGCGGTACATCATGCGCTGCCAATTTAGGGTGCCCCTCAGCCCCCCCTAAAAAGCAGCCTGTGTTTTTGTATATTTTTTTTTGTTTACCCAACTTGGCTTGGTGCAGATGGGCCCATTAGTGTGGCTATCTGCCCCCAGGGTGCCCAAACCTTACTGCCCCATCTATTGGGGGTCCTGCCCCAGCTTTTGGGGTGCCCCCCCCACCCCACCCCCAATTGCTGGGGGACACACCTCATGCAGGCCTCCCTGGCCCTCCTCCAAACGGCTGCGTGAGGTACACCCCACCTCCATTTGGGGTGAGGGGGGAGAGGGCCACCCCAAAAGGTGGGGCTGGACCCCCAATAGATGGGGCAGTAGGGTTTGGGCACCCTGGGGGCAGATAGCCACACTAATGTGGCCATCTGCACCAAGCAAAGTTGGGTAAACAAAAAAAAAATTACAAAACCACAGGCTGCTTTTTAGGGGGGCTGAGGGCCACCCTAAATTGGCAGCGCATGATGTACCGCAACGGGGGGTGGCCCTCAACCCCCCCCCCACCCCAAATGGAGGGCCCCACCTCATGCAACCCTCCCTGGGGCAGATAGGGGGGGGCCCACCTCATGCATCCCTCCCTGGGGTCAGATGCCCCTTCCTAGGAGCAGATATCTGCCCCCAGGGAGGGTTGCATGAGGTGGGGCCCTCCATTTGGGGTGGGGGGGGTTGAGGGCCACCCCCCGTTGTGGTACATCATGCGCTGCCAATTTAGGGTGCCCCTCAGCCCCCCCTAAAAAGCAGCCTGTGTTTTTGTATATTTTTTTTTGTTTACCCAACTTGGCTTGGTGCAGATGGGCCCATTAGTGTGGCTATCTGCCCCCAGGGTGCCCAAACCTTACTGCCCCATCTATTGGGGGTCCTGCCCCAGCTTTTGGGGTGCCCCCCCCCACCCCACCCCCAATGGCTGGGGGACACACCTCATGCAGGCCTCCCTGGGCCTCCTCCAAACGGCTGCGTGAGGTACACCCCACCTCCATTTGGGGTGAGGGGGGAGAGGGCCACCCCAAAAGGTGGGGCTGGACCCCCAATAGATGGGGCAGTAGGGTTTGGGCACCCTGGGGGCAGATAGCCACACTAATGTGGCCATCTGCACCAAGCAAAGTTGGGTAAACAAAAAAAAAATTACAAAACCACAGGCTGCTTTTTAGGGGGGGCTGAGGGCCACCCTAAATTGGCAGCGCATGATGTACCGCAACGGGGGGTGGCCCTCAACCCCCCCCCACCCCAAATGGAGGGCCCCACCTCATGCAACCCTCCCTGGGGGCAGATAGGGGGGGGCCACCTCATGCATCCCTCCCTGGGGTCAGATGCCCCTTCCTAGGAGCAGATATCTGCCCCCAGGGAGGGTTGCATGAGGTGGGGCCCTCCATTTGGGGTGGGGGGGGTTGAGGGCCACCCCCCGTTGCGGTACATCATGCGCTGCCAATTTAGGGTGCCCCTCAGCCCCCCCTAAAAAGCAGCCTGTGTTTTTGTATATTTTTTTTTGTTTACCCAACTTGGCTTGGTGCAGATGGGCCCATTAGTGTGGCTATCTGCCCCCAGGGTGCCCAAACCTTACTGCCCCATCTATTGGGGGTCCTGCCCCAGCTTTTGGGGTGCCCCCCCCACCCCACCCCCAATGGCTGGGGGACACACCTCATGCAGGCCTCCCTGGGCCTCCTCCAAACGGCTGCGTGAGGTACACCCCACCTCCATTTGGGGTGAGGGGGGAGAGGGCCACCCCAAAAGGTGGTGCTGGACCCCCAATAGATGGGGCATAGGGTTTGGGCACCCTGGGGGCAGATAGCCACACTAATGTGGCCATCTGCACCAAGCAAAGTTGGGTAAACAAAAAAAAAATTACAAAACCACAGGCTGCTTTTTAGGGGGGGCTGAGGGCCACCCTAAATTGGCAGCGCATGATGTACCGCAACGGGGGGTGGCCCTCAACCCCCCCCCACCCCAAATGGAGGGCCCCACCTCATGCAACCCTCCCTGGGGGCAGATAGGGGGGGGCCCACCTCATGCATCCCTCCCTGGGGTCAGATGCCCCTTCCTAGGAGCAGATATCTGCCCCCAGGGAGGGTTGCATGAGGTGGGGCCCTCCATTTGGGGTGGGGGGGGGTTGAGGGCCACCCCCCGTTGCGGTACATCATGCGCTGCCAATTTAGGGTGCCCCTCAGCCCCCCCTAAAAAGCAGCCTGTGTTTTTGTATATTTTTTTTTGTTTACCCAACTTGGCTTGGTGCAGATGGGCCCATTAGTGTGGCTATCTGCCCCCAGGGTGCCCAAACCTTACTGCCCCATCTATTGGGGGTCCTGCCCCAGCTTTTGGGGTGCCCCCCCCACCCCACCCCCAATGGCTGGGGGACACACCTCATGCAGGCCTCCCTGGGCCTCCTCCAAACGGCTGCGTGAGGTACACCCCACCTCCATTTGGGGTGAGGGGGGAGAGGGCCACCCCAAAAGGTGGGGCAGGACCCCCAATAGATGGGCCAGTAGGGTTTGGGCACCCTGGGGGCAGATAGCCACACTAATGTGCCCATCTGCAGCAAGCAAAGTTGGGTAAACAAAAAACAAAATGCTAAATCACAGGCTGCTTTTTAGGGGGGGCTGGGGGCCACCCTAAATTGGCAGCGCCTGATGTACCGCAACGGGGGATGACCCTCAACCCCCCCCACCCCAAATGGAGGGCCCCACCTCATGCAACCCTCCCTGGGGGCAGATATCTGCTCCTAGGAAGGGGCATCTGACCCCAGGGAGGGATGCATGAGGTGGTGCCCCCCCTATCTGCCCCCAGGGAGGGTTGCATGAGGTGGGGCCCTCCATTTGGGGTGGGGGGGGGTTGAGGGCCACCCCCCGTTGCGGTACATCATGCGCTGCCAATTTAGGGTGGCCCTCAGCCCCCCCTAAAAAGCAGCCTGTGATTTTGTATATTTTTTTTTGTTTACCCAACTTGGCTTGGTGCAGATGGGCCCATTAGTGTGGCTATCTGCCCCCAGGGTGCCCAAACCTTACTGCCCCATCTATTGGGGGTCCTGCCCCACCTTTTGGGGTGCCCTCCCCCGCCCCACCCCCAATGGCTGGGGGACACACCTCATGCAGGCCTCCCTGGGCCTCCTCCAAACGGCTGCGTGAGGTACACCCCACCTCCATTTGGGGTGAGGGGGGAGAGGGCCACCCCAAAAGGTGGGGCAGGACCCCCAATAGATGGGCCAGTAGGGTTTGGGCACCCTGGGGGCAGATAGCCACACTAATGGGCCCATCTGCAGCAAGCAAAGTTGGGTAAACAAAAAACAAAATGCAAAATCACAGGCTGCTTTTTAGGGGGGGCTGAGGGCCACCCTAAATTGGCAGCGCCTGATGTACCGCAACGGCGGGTGACCCTCAACCCCCCCCCACCCCAAATGGAGGGCCCCACCTCATGCAACCCTCCCTGGGGGCAGATAGGGGGGGCCCCACCTCATGCATCCCTCCCTGGGGTCAGATGCCCCTTCCTAGGAGCAGATATCTGCCCCCAGGGAGGGTTGCATGAGGTGGGGCCCTCCATTTGGGGTGGGGGGGGTTGAGGGCCACCCCCCGTTGCGGTACATCATGCGCTGCCAATTAAGGGTGCCCCTCAGCCCCCCCTAAAAAGCAGCCTGTGTTTTTGTATATTTTTTTTTGTTTACCCAACTTGCCTTGGTGCAGATGGGCCCATTAGTGTGGCTATCTGCCCCCAGGGTGCCCAAACCTTACTGCCCCATCTATTGGGGGTCCTGCCCCAGCTTTTGGGGTGCCCCCCCACCCCACCCCCAATGGCTGGGGGACACACCTCATGCAGGCCTCCCTGGGCCTCCTCCAAACGGCTGCGTGAGGTACACCCCACCTCCATTTGGGGTGAGGGGGGAGAGGGCCACCCCAAAAGGTGGGGCTGGACCCCCAATAGATGGGGCAGTAGGGTTTGGGCACCCTGGGGGCAGATAGCCACACTAATGTGGCCATCTGCACCAAGCAAAGTTGGGTAAACAAAAAAAAAATTACAAAACCACAGGCTGCTTTTTAGGGGGGGCTGAGGGCCACCCTAAATTGGCAGCGCATGATGTACCGCAACGGGGGGTGGCCCTCAACCCCCCCCACCCCAAATGGAGGGCCCCACCTCATGCAACCCTCCCTGGGGGCAGATAGGGGGGGGCCCACCTCATGCATCCCTCCCTGGGGTCAGATGCCCCTTCCTAGGAGCAGATATCTGCCCCCAGGGAGGGTTGCATGAGGTGGGGCCCTCCATTTGGGGTGGGGGGGGGTTGAGGGCCACCCCCCGTTGCGGTACATCATGCGCTGCCAATTTAGGGTGCCCCTCAGCCCCCCCTAAAAAGCAGCCTGTGTTTTTGTATATTTTTTTTTGTTTACCCAACTTGGCTTGGTGCAGATGGGCCCATTAGTGTGGCTATCTGCCCCCAGGGTGCCCAAACCTTACTGCCCCATCTATTGGGGGTCCTGCCCCAGCTTTTGGGGTGCCCCCCCCCACCCCACCCCCAATGGCTGGGGGACACACCTCATGCAGGCCTCCCTGGGCCTCCTCCAAACGGCTGCGTGAGGTACACCCCACCTCCATTTGGGGTGAGGGGGGAGAGGGCCACCCCAAAAGGTGGGGCTGGACCCCCAATAGATGGGGCAGTAGGGTTTGGGCACCCTGGGGGCAGATAGCCACACTAATGTGGCCATCTGCACCAAGCAAAGTTGGGTAAACAAAAAAAAAATTACAAAACCACAGGCTGCTTTTTAGGGGGGGCTGAGGGCCACCCTAAATTGGCAGCGCATGATGTACCGCAACGGGGGGTGGCCCTCAACGCCCCCCCACCCCAAATGGAGGGCCCCACCTCATGCAACCCTCCCTGGGGGCAGATAGGGGGGGGCCACCTCATGCATCCCTCCCTGGGGTCAGATGCCCCTTCCTAGGAGCAGATATCTGCCCCCAGGGAGGGTTGCATGAGGTGGGGCCCTCCATTTGGGGTGGGGGGGGGTTGAGGGCCACCCCCCGTTGCGGTACATCATGCGCTGCCAATTTAGGGTGCCCCTCAGCCCCCCCTAAAAAGCAGCCTGTGTTTTTGTATATTTTTTTTTGTTTACCCAACTTGGCTTGGTGCAGATGGGCCCATTAGTGTGGCTATCTGCCCCCAGGGTGCCCAAACCTTACTGCCCCATCTATTGGGGGTCCTGCCCCAGCTTTTGGGGTGCCCCCCCCCACCCCACCCCCAATGGCTGGGGGACACACCTCATGCAGGCCTCCCTGGGCCTCCTCCAAACGGCTGCGTGAGGTACACCCCACCTCCATTTGGGGTGAGGGGGGAGAGGGCCACCCCAAAAGGTGGTGCTGGACCCCCAATAGATGGGGCATAGGGTTTGGGCACCCTGGGGGCAGATAGCCACACTAATGTGGCCATCTGCACCAAGCAAAGTTGGGTAAACAAAAAAAAAATTACAAAACCACAGGCTGCTTTTTAGGGGGGGCTGAGGGCCACCCTAAATTGGCAGCGCATGATGTACCACAACGGGGGGTGGCCCTCAACCCCCCCCCACCCCAAATGGAGGGCCCCACCTCATGCAACCCTCCCTGGGGGCAGATAGGGGGGGGCCCACCTCATGCATCCCTCCCTGGGGTCAGATGCCCCTTCCTAGGAGCAGATATCTGCCCCCAGGGAGGGTTGCATGAGGTGGGGCCCTCCATTTGGGGTGGGGGGGGGTTGAGGGCCACCCCCCGTTGCGGTACATCATGCGCTGCCAATTTAGGGTGCCCCTCAGCCCCCCCTAAAAAGCAGCCTGTGTTTTTGTATATTTTTTTTTGTTTACCCAACTTGGCTTGGTGCAGATGGGCCCATTAGTGTGGCTATCTGCCCCCAGGGTGCCCAAACCTTACTGCCCCATCTATTGGGGGTCCTGCCCCAGCTTTTGGGGTGCCCCCCCCACCCCACCCCCAATGGCTGGGGGACACACCTCATGCAGGCCTCCCTGGGCCTCCTCCAAACGGCTGCGTGAGGTACACCCCACCTCCATTTGGGGTGAGGGGGGAGAGGGCCACCCCAAAAGGTGGGGCTGGACCCCCAATAGATGGGGCAGTAGGGTTTGGGCACCCTGGGGGCAGATAGCCACACTAATGTGGCCATCTGCACCAAGCAAAGTTGGGTAAACAAAAAAAAAATTACAAAACCACAGGCTGCTTTTTAGGGGGGGCTGAGGGCCACCCTAAATTGGCAGCGCATGATGTACCGCAACGGGGGGTGGCCCTCAACCCCCCCCCACCCCAAATGGAGGGCCCCACCTCATGCAACCCTCCCTGGGGGCAGATAGGGGGGGGCCCACCTCATGCATCCCTCCCTGGGGTCAGATGCCCCTTCCTAGGAGCAGATATCTGCCCCCAGGGAGGGTTGCATGAGGTGGGGCCCTCCATTTGGGGTGGGGGGGGGTTGAGGGCCACCCCCCGTTGCGGTACATCATGCGCTGCCAATTTAGGGTGGCCCTCAGCCCCCCCTAAAAAGCAGCCTGTTTTTTTGTATATTTTTTTTTGTTTACCCAACTTGGCTTGGTGCAGATGGGCCCATTAGTGTGGCTATCTGCCCCCAGGGTGCCCAAACCTTACTGCCTCATCTATTGGGGGTCCTGCCCCAGCTTTTGGGGTGCCCCCCCCCACCCCACCCCCAATGGCTGGGGGACACACCTCATGCAGGCCTCCCTGGGCCTCCTCCAAACGGCTGCGTGAGGTACACCCCACCTCCATTTGGGGTGAGGGGGGAGAGGGCCACCCCAAAAGGTGGGGCTGGACCCCCAATAGATGGGGCAGTAGGGTTTGGGCACCCTGGGGGCAGATAGCCACACTAATGTGGCCATCTGCACCAAGCAAAGTTGGGTAAACAAAAAGAAAATTACAAAACCACAGGCTGCTTTTTAGGGGGGGCTGAGGGCCACCCTAAATTGGCAGCGCATGATGTACCGCAACGGGGGGTGGCCCTCAACCCCCCCCCACCCCAAATGGAGGGCCCCACCTCATGCAACCCTCCCTGGGGGCAGATAGGGGGGGCCCCACCTCATGCATCCCTCCCTGGGGTCAGATGGCCCTCCCTAGGAACAGATATCTGCCCCCAGGGAGGGTTACAAGGGGTGCCCCCTTTCTACTTTGGTTGGGGGGGCACCCGCCCCTATGGGGGGACACCCCCTCCCTTTCATTCAGTAAAAAATCCATGGTGGCTAGTGGCCCCCACCCCTTCCCCCAACCCTGTTTCCCATCATTTCATTTTTGTTTTTTATTTTACATTCCCTTGGGGCAGATGGTCAGCCATCTGCCCCAGGGTTCACATACACGTGCCCCCATGCTTTGGGGTCGGGAGGGGGGAGAGGGCTGCTTACTTGAAGCAGCCCCCTTCCCACCCCCACCTCACAAAGAGATCCATGGTGGTCTAGTGGGTTGCTGGTCACGGATCGAGCGCTCTGCGCCGATCCGTGACCAGCAATGCCTCATATGTGGTGTCCTTGGAAAGGGGAGAAAGTCCCCTTTCCAGGGACACCACTTTCTGTTCAATCCCTGGTGGCCTAGTGGGCCCCAGGACCCCAAACCCCCTCCCACCTCCCCCCATCCCTCAGATTATTATTATTTTTTTTATATATATTTCCCTGGGGGCAGATGGCCAGCCATCTGCCCCCAGGGTACATTTTCATGTGTCCCCATGCTTTGGGGGCCGGGGGGGGGGGAGAGGGCTGCTTACCTGAAGCAGCCCCCCTCCCCCCCAACTCGCAAACAGATCCATGGTGGTTCAGTGGGTTGCTGGTCACGGATCAGCGCTCTGCGCTGATCCGTGACCAGCAATGCGGCATATGAGTGGTGTCCCTGGAAAGGGGAGAAAGTCCCCTTTCCAGGGACACCACTTTTAGGTCAATCGATGGTGGCCCAGTGGGCCCCAGGGCCCAAAAACCCCTCCCACCTCCCTCCTTCCCTCGATTTTTTTTTTTTTTTTCCTTTTTCCCCCCACCCCCGGGGGCAGTGATCATCTGCCCCCAGGGGTCCCTGGCGCTGTGGCCCCATGCTTTGGGGCCACGGGGGAAGGGGGCCGCTTACCTAGTAAGCAGCCCCCCCTCCCCCACGCGTCACAAAAGGATCTTCGTTTGATCCGTGACGTTGCTGCCCGCGGATCGAGGCGCCCTGCGCCCGATCCGCGGGCAGCAAAGTCACACAATGGGTACCGTTGGAAAGGGGAGAATCTCCCCTTTCCAACGATACCCGCCTCGATCTCCGGCTTGAAATACAGCCGGAGATCGAGGCGGAACAAGAAGGGCACTCACCTTCTCCCTCCAACGCAGCAGCCGAAAATGGCTGCTGCGGTGGAATTGCTTTCCGTTTCACGCCGACGTGCGTCACGCACGTCGGCGTGAAACTGAAGGAAATCCAACCCCCGGGCAGTGAGGGGGGACCTCCCCCTCACATAGCCCGGGGGTTGGATTACAGTTTTGAGCGATCCCTGCTTTGCAGGGATCGCTCAAAACAAGGTGCCGAAAAGGACGAGCTATCTCGTCCTTGGCACTGCGTGTGCACTTCCAAGGACGAGATACCTCGTCCTTGGCACTTAAAGGGTTAATGTATCCATGACTAGTGTCATGGGTAGTTCTTGTGGTGGTTCTTGTTTAATTCTTCATGTTCCTTGAAAGACTTCTTCATCTGTTTGAATATATTTGAAATATGTGTAAACAATTGAAGATATAATATACTTAAAAATATTTGTGTTGGTTGCATAGACATTTAAAAGTAGTTAGATAAACTCTATCTGTTTGGTGAATTATATTTGTTCTTTAAAATATTATTGTTACTTTCATTTTACATACATATAAAGAATAGACTTACAAAATCTTGAATGTTGTGTATTTTCTTCTTGTCCGTTCTCTTGACAATCTTCCTTTTTAATTTCTTCCTCTGTTGGATCATTTTTCTCCAGACATTACATGTAGTTTTCCATTGTACTGTGATAGAAACAAATACTGCTCGTCACCTCAGATATTATAATAAGCAACATAGGAAGATTACATGAAGAGAGACGGTGGAAATCCTTGCATTTACTTTCTGATTGGTTGTTTATTGTTTGTGTGTCCAGCTGAGTCCTTGCTGTCCTGGGTGCTTTGCTACAGTCATGGTCTGTCTTCCGTGATATTTGTTGGAGGCAGAGTTATTCACATAAATGTTTCCTGCCGGAGCGCAGCGATCGGAGTCCAGCTGAATCCTTGTTGTCCTGGGTGCTCTGCTGCAGTCACAGTCTGCCTTCCGTGACATTTGTTGGAGGCAGAGTTATTCACATAAATGTATCCTGCCGGAGCGCAGCGAGCAAAGTTCAGCTGAGTCCTTGTTGTCTTTGCAGTCTGCGCAGTGGAGTGCATTGGAGTCACCCACTTCGTCAACTCCGATAACGTGTACGTTTATGTGCCATTGATTTTGCTGACCAGCCTGGTGGACACATGGGCAGGTATTCATAGCTGTTGCAAAGCAGTGGTGCTGCCGTTTTAATTGAAATCCTTGACTGAAACTACGCAGAAGCAGAGTTTTCTCCATTCTCATCTTCTGCTAATTGTTGGGTTTATTGCTAATTACTGGGCTAACTGTCTTTGTATACTATCAGCCTCCTCTGCCAGTGGAATAACACTGCAACATATTGCATATATATTCATCCAACGCGCAAGGGACTGAAAAGGGCAGGGGGTGAGAAATGAACTCTGGCAGCTCCTCAAGCCGTCAGGCATGCCCTGCCTTAGCTTGACATCTGCCTTAATATCTGCCTCTCCACTCGGCTTTGGGGAAAAGGTTGACTGCCCAGTTAGGAAGCATGTTTTCCAGCATTTATTGGCCTTTCGCCTTTTGCGTTTGTTCTGCAAGTATGGCACTGCCTTTGATTCTCGACTTGGACTGGGCATTGGTCATCTGTCCAGCAACCACTTTAAAGGGGCTGTGAGTTTCTCTCCTTGTTATAGCAGTGGTTATGGGCGGTGGCTTTGGCAGTCTTTCCAGTGGCCGTGCGATAGATTGGCTTAATGTTTGGCGGTGCCACTTGTTCACTGTGCAGTAGGCAAACCGCTCCCAGTCTGGCGGACTCTTTGTTTCTATTTGATAATAGTATTTGTGCAGCATTCATAATTTTTTTTATCAATTGTGCGTGGCATTTTTATTTTTTAGAATTTTATGTATTCATTTTTGTTGAAATTATATCAAATAAGGTGGCTTTTTTATTATGGGTGTTTTATTAGTGTCTATTTAAATTGCATTTTTTTTAATTGAATGTTATCCAGTGCAGAATATATCTTTTTAAGATACCTTGTACACCATCATTGTTCATTACGAATATATTTGTGTTTTAGCACCCTTTCTAGGATGTCTGTACTAGAGTAACTTGTTTGAGTATTTAAAAATGGCAGAAAGGAAATTAAGAGATGAGGGAGTCTTGGGGAAAATGGCAACAAGTGCCAAAAAAACAAAGCAATCAAGAACTCCGAAAGCTACCCCAAATCCATAGCTAGGACCCCAAGGGCCAGGAGAGCCGATAGCCAACTCTCATTAGACTCCTATTTAAAAACCATGGCTGGGAACCTGGCAGATAGGAGACAGGTTACCGAAAAAGTCAAATGGGAAGCCGCATCTTCTATAGGGGTTGTAGATGATAGGGGGCTGGGGGGCTCTCCTGTGGCTAGGGCAATATGTGAGGTGAGTAATAAGGATGGGGATCAGGGGGTGGCTGGGCTAAACCTGGACTAAGGGCATTGGCCCGTCTATTAACAAGGGGGATAATGTAGCTCCATTGGCTCTAAAAGGGGGTTGAGTGGGAGACGTGGACAAGCAGGGGGTTATCACCTTATTAGGGGACATTTCGTTAGCCTCGACAACAATGGAGGATGATAAGATCCGTTTAGAGTCCCTAATTGTAAAAAAAAACTGAAGCCCCTTTTCCAACGTTTGGCCCTGAAATCTGGAACACCAACCAGAGATCCACCGTTATAGGCAAAATAGTTGGAAAAAACAGAGGCTACTTATGCCCTGCTCCAATCCTTTAAAAGTGGTTTCATGAATACCCTAGCGATACTAGATGACTCCATTAGAGATTTAAAACTGAAAGTGGAGTAATTTGGAAGGGTTAGTGTGAAAGGAAGGTTAGGGCCAGGGTTTGCCCCGATAGCAGTGACAAATAATGAGGGGCAGGGTGTTATGGAGGGTGTTGTTTTAGGAGGCACTTTTCATCTAGGTGGTGGTGATAGTTCGTCCAGAAGAGGCATTGGCCCCAGGTCAATAGCACTGGGCAGGAACAAGACCTTACAGGGTGCCTTGGTTAATGCTGCGGAAATAGGAGCGGGTTTGTGAGGAGACTATTGTGTGAAGTCTTCCCCCGGTGGTGGCACTCTTGGTGGGGGTGATAATGGTGGTCCAGGGCTTGCCACGGGGTGCTCTCAAAGTGACTACATCCCTGATGAATAAGGCCACGCATTGGATTAAGTCTAAAGTGATGGGCCCTAGCATAGATCTGAATCTAGTTATAATGACCAGAAGAGTGGGATGGGTGGGTCCCACCAGAAAATCAGTCGAGGGTGACTGCATTGTGGCCTCGTTTTCCAATCCTTTAATTGCCAGGCACATGGTGACTTCAAATCTAACAAGAGATTTAAGGGCTAACCGTTTGAAATTGGATAGTGCGTCTGGATTATTTCTATCCACAAGAGGAGTTGCTGGCAGATTTGCCAGAGGGTCCCAGGGAAAGGCATTCATTTGGGGACCTGAGAATGGAAGACGGGGGTGGCGCTGTTGCTCAAAATGCAGTTTGCCCAACTCCGTGGGTAAAAGTGGGTAGGAGTAACCCTTATAGATGTGGGAGTGGTGAACTTGCTAGGGGTTTGGTGTTTTGGTACCGATTTGAGCCCCTATCCTCCATGGATGAGCAGGATTGACTGGGGGTTGTTTTGCCTTTGACTCCAGAGAGGGCACCAGTGAAAATGCCCGGAAGTGGGCATGACCTAACCATGGCTGATCCTGATATCAAGATAATTTCTTGGAATATAGCTGGCTCGAGGGGGAAATTGAAGCTGGATGAGAACCTGGAATGTTTGTAGTGCCACGAGATTATCTTACTACAGGATAACTGGGATTTAGAGACTCCACTATTGGACGGCTATGCCTTCTATGGCATTATGGCCCTAAAAAATAGGAGGGGGGGCTATGAGGGCCTGGTCATAATGGTCAAGGCATCACTAGCCTGTAGGGAGGAGGTGGTAGAGACCCAGATGGACTTCCTACAGCTCTTAAGGTTTAATTTGCCTAGTAATGACAGGTTTGACGTCCTAAACTTCTATAATAGAACCAGTAAGGTAGATGGGAACAAATGGAGGAAGGTAAAGGACTTTCTGGAAAAGTATTGGGCCGATGTAGAGGTACTCAGCATAGATTAATCTGGGGGGGATTCTAATATCAAAATGGGATGTGGTTTAGCAAAAGATCTCTATGAAGCTTTGGAAGATCAACTTTTACAGGTTTTGAATCCTCAAATGGAGGATACTAGGGCTTGTTCTAGAGGCCTCCAATTGAGTGCTTAGTTAATCGAATGGGGCATGAGATCGGTGAATGGGCAAATTAACCCAGACATCCCAGGGAAACGTAAATTCAATAACCATTTGGGTTCTTCTACTATTGATTATTTTTTGCCTATCATTAGATCTATGGAAAAATATTGTGAGCTTTGAAGTACCCCGCGTGGGTAACAGTGATCACTACCCCCTGGTTTTAATTATTAGTGGCCTGGCTGTGGGTTGGGGCAATTTTATAGCATACTGTGCCAAGTAGAAATAGATGCCTTGTCTCTTAGAAGTTCAAGTGGGGGGAAAATTCAGGGTTCTGGCCTGCATTTAAAAATACTGGCAGTGCTAAAAACGGAAATAATGGGAATTCTTGAGAACTCAGCTGGTCCCGGGAAGTGGTGGGCTTCTTTATGGTCATTTAGAGTGGTACCTAAACAAAAAGGGAGCAGCGGGAAGAGGGGCTGGTTTGACCGCGACTGTAGGACGGCAAAACTAGCACTTCTAAATGCCCTAAAATGCCCAATGACGGATAGGTGTAACATCGTTCGAGCTCGTTCTGATTATCGTAGGGTGAGTGAGCAAAGGAAAATGGCGCTGGAAGACCAGGCCTGAGAAGAATTCCTGGAGGCAAATAGGCTGAATGATGCTAAAGACTTTTGGGAATTTGTTAAGGGACAGCCTGTCGACAATGGTATGCAGGACCAGAGGGGCAACCATGTAGGGGCAGCGGACTGGGTATCCTATTTTGGGACACTGTTTGGTGCTGGTTGTGCCCGAAAGGAGAAGGAGTCTGGGGGTGTAACACTATGTTTTTCTTTTGAAGAGGTTGTGAAAGCAATTGGGCTCAGTCACGAAATCGAGCCCCTGGTCTGGATGCTATTCCGGCTGACCTCTTCTTGGAATATATTTACCTATGGGCTCCAGTGTTGACCCTGGATTTCAATGCCTGTATGAGTTCAGGGCATTATCCACCCTCATGGAAGTTGGCGACTATTTTCCCCATTTTCAAAAAGGGAGACGTAACAATGCCTTCATCATATCACCCTATATCCCTCTTGGAAACCTCATTTAACATTTTTGGCCGGGTTTTGCTGTGACACATAGAGAGTTGGCTCACAGAGGGGGCAGTTTTGACAGACATTCAATTTGGTTTTCGCCCCGGTTTAGGTATGATGGAACAAGTATTGAATTTGTACCTTCTGGTGTCAAACTTTGTATTTTACAAGGGCAAGGTGGTTTATTTCGCCTTTATGGACTTAAGTACAGCCTTCGACAAAGTTGATCGATTTAAGTTGTGATCTGTGCTTTAGTCTATGGGTTGTCCTAAGGCAATCCTGGGGGTGCTGCGGGAGATTCATTCAGATAACAGAGCTAATGTCCGATTTGGACCCTGGGTTAGGTGTACTGAGTGTTTTAATATAGGGTTAAGGGTCCGGCAGGGTATGTGCTCACCCCCATACTCTTTACTCTGTACATTAATGGGCTACTGCAGGCCCTGTTGAGCACTGGTGCAGATTTTTTGAGTCTGGGGGGCAGGCCTTTCCCGGTATTAGCATACACCGATGATACAGTGCTTATGGCCAGAACCCCCAGGGCTCTACAAGCCTTGGTTGATGCCTATGCTTCCTTCATGACTGGCTTGGGTCTTAAGATCAATGCTGTTAAATCTGCAGTGATGGGTTATAATGGAGGAAGGAAGCTCATGAAGATGCACCCCATAGTCTGTAGTGGGGAAGTTATTCCCAGGGTAGCTGAATATGATTATTTGGGGGTGAGGTTTCAGAGACTCTGTCAGGCAGTGCACATGTAAAAAAAATCAGTCCCTGAAAATGAGCCAATATCTGGGGGACTTATCTCACTTTTTAGCAAGATGTAAGGGACAGGACATGCAATCAGCTCTTAAGTTCTATACCTTACAAATTAAGGCAGCTACTCAATATGGAGGAGCATTGTGGGGTTATTACAAGCCCAGTGATTTACAGGGTAAAGAATACTGGTTCTTTTAAAATCTTTTTGGGCTCCCAGGCTCATCATCCTGTGCCTCGGTTCATTGGTAACTGGGGATGACCTTTTGGGAGGATGATTGGGCAGCCGTCCCGAGTAATCTATGCTTGAGACTATGGGGAACTAAGAATGCAACTTTATGCCACTTTATATTAAGAAATACATTGAATAGGGATAGGTGAGCTAAAATACCTTGGTTGAGGACTGTTAAGGGTCTTTTGTGACTGTGTAATGTTCCTGTCCAGTTTCCTCCTGTTGCAGTGTTATCGCTGTTAGAAGTAAGAACATATAAGGAGGCAGTGACCCAGGGGATTGTGGTAAAACACGCCCTTGCAGCACGGGTGACACATGCTGACAGTTATCACAGGCTTATAAGCGGTATCCCCAATATACAGCCATATCTTATCTGGGCTGGGAAAAAGCATCACAGTTGGTTTATTACGACAGCAAGATTTGATTGATTATTGCTGAGGGGAAATACTGAGAAATGCCTGGATATTCAGATGACCCCAGCTGCCCTGTGTGTGGAGCTCCTAAAGAGAATTTGAGTCACTTTATTTTATTTTGCCCAGGCTATGGGGAGATTAGAAAACAGACAATTTTGTAGATTTTAAAATGTACGGATCTATGTCAGTATAGACCCGCTATGATGTTCCTTCTGACGGCAGGAACTGAACTGACGACATGGACCCTTTTGTCCAATCTGAAGGCTGCTATGTATAGAAGAAAGTTTTTTTTTACGGGGTTAGGATGTTGTATTCTATTAATTGGATAATGTGTGGATAATGTGTGGCTTTAATGTCTTTTATTGAGAACTAGCTGTCCCCGGCCACGCGTTGCTGTGGCTCAGTCTGGATAAATGGACTGGTTAAACGCGCCTATTCGAATGCAACCTTGTGTCAAAATTTCAAAGCAATCAGTGAAGAATGTTCGGAGGAACAAACAAACCTTTAAAATTTTATGTATATAGAAAGACACAGATGTATGAATCTGTTCTGGCGAGTGATTTATCCATTATGTATATTTTGTTTACTTTCTCTTATGTTATGTTATGTTTTGTTTGTGTTTGATGGATACTTTTGTTATCCGAATAAATTAACAATGATGATGATGGTTTGTGTGGTGGGCAGCTGTCAATAGTACCTCAGATGCTGTTCTACTGAGTGATGTTTATATGTGTCACTAAAACTGTAGATTATATTGCATCATAATATTAAGAGTTTTTCTATATAGTACATTTTTATTGTTTGAGGGTGAGGTGTGTTCTTAGGATATTGTGCTATTTTTGGGGCTATCTTCATAGTTTCATTGGATATTTGAAAAATGCAGCCAATTTCTGAAGGTGAGGAATCTCATGGTTCAGAAGACTTTTGATAATTTGGGAATAATAGTGATGTTGAGGACATTGGTGATGTGGTGGCTCTGAAAGTGTTTCTGGTTCTATCATATTATTTTAGAGGGGTTTTTTTTAAATGAGAGGGTTATGCTCAAATTGTGAAGAAATATTTTTGACAGGAAGCAAAGGTTTTTTTCTCTTTGGGAAAAGAAAATTAATTAGTAATCTAAGGAAAGAGCACAGACATTTTCCAAGCTTTTTTGAATTGTAATAGAGGTGAAGAGTATTTCTCTGATTGATTTTTTGTTTGTTATATATTGGTAAAGGAACACAACAGCTCTTTTAAGAGCCACCCAGAGACGTTTATAAGTATATTGGAAAAGGAAAATACTTTTGATGCCTTTTTTTAAAAATAGCCCCAGCTACGGTAGCAGTCAATGAAATATTGCGCCCTGTCAGCGGGGTCAACAGTCTTGAGTACTGGTAAACCAATGCAACATTGTGTGATTGTCGCTTGAAAAATATTGCAGCTGTATATGTGCTTCGTAGATGGACATCAAGCACTTCCCTGTGTCCCTGTATTAGTTACTCCCTATTGGGTCAGAGATATGGAAGTGTTTGAATGTGGCCTTACATTTGGTAAGTCCTATGATGGAGTTCACCTGATCATTGCTAACGTGTTTATGATGCTGGCCAATGCTCTTTTGCTTATTTGTGGAATTTTCTGGATTCCGCACGCTTACTGGGAAAGTTAATCACCACTGGTAAGTTCCCAGTGAACATTTAAAGGATAGTTCCGGGACTTTTTTTTTATTGTCCCTACGGTTCGGCCATGTGTTTTTAAGCATAAATCGGTAGATCGTAGAAAACTTTCCTATGGACCTTACCCGACTTTTCGTCCATTAACGCACTCGAAATCAGCCGCCATTTTCTGATAATCCTATCATTTCCCCCCATCGACCTGACTCACCTGCTTTTGCGGCACTAAATCAAATCCCCCGCCCCTGAAACAGACTTTATCAAAACATTCATGTTCCCCGCCTCTATCCGTGACGTGACTGTGCTGCGTAGGCAAACGCGCCCAGGCGTCTTCTACGCGACTCCACACAGAACCCGGAAATCAACACAGATCAGCTCACAACACAGCGCGCCACAATTGGGAATATGAAACTGTACTTTTAAATCAAACCGCAAGATTGTAAATTTGGTAAAGTACATTTATTTGACATCAAATGTTTAGAGAATATTCAGCGATTTTCATTTTTATTTGCTCACGTTCCAAAAAGTTCGTTTTGAGGCACGCGATGTTCCTTTGCTGTACACAGGGTCTTAGATCATCTCACAATACAGCGCCACAATTCGGAATATGAAACTGTGGTTTAAAAGCAAACAGCAAGATTGTACATTTGGCAAAGTACATTTATTGGACATCAAATGTTTAGAGAATATTCAGCGATTTGCATTTTTCTTTGCTCTCGATCCAAAATAGTTCGTCTTGAGGCAAGCGATGTTCGTGTGCAGTACACAGGGTGTTGGTTTACGATAAAATAAGCTCTTCGGTCGCACTGATAATCGCATGGCTGTTCCAACAACGAGGCACTAGGCCAACACAACGGTCTGTATGTTGCATCTAGCCGTTAGTACCGCGTAAGGGCATACTTGTACTTGGCGATCATCCCATAAAATGGTCAGGGTGGTAACGTTGTTCACGCGGAGAAGCAACTGGCGGTTGAAAAAGCCATCCGCCGGTGTCTGGTACTCGTGACACATACAATAATGAAGGATGTACCTGTTTTAAAAACATAAAAAATGAAATTAGTCTCACCATCAGATCTTTATTAAAATGATTCATTTTATATATTAGGGCGGGAAATTATTTCATAGCTAGGACAGTGCAACTGGGTATTATACGTCAAGGGGGGGCTGTAGGATACTGAGACAGTCCCCCAGTGCAGGGCTTGACAGGGAGGCAGTGCAGGTGGAGAGTGGAAGGGCCCAGGACCGAGGTCGCAGACAGTGGACCAGTTGTAGCAGGGGAGAGGGAGAGAGAAAGCAGAAGCAAAGAGGAAGGTTTTGAGGTGCTTCCGTAAAAGGAGATGGTTCTCCTCAAGATAGTGCGCGGTACAGAACAATATGCCACATAGAACGAACAAGTACAACTTAACCCGTCTTTAAAGCTACTGTATAGTAATTAAATTGTGGTATAAACTCATCTAAAGAGTTACTTACATTATATTTGCATTTTCCATTGTGTCTGTGCGTAGGGCAGCCCCGAAATACCACTCCTTCTATGCCGACGTTATTTCTTCTAATGAACGAACATTAAATGGCTTTCGTTTCTGAAATTATATTCATTATCGTTTCTTACGTTATACACCCCCAAATAGAAGTCTTTCGGGATGGTCCCGGCCTGTCAAGGTCAAATAACAATAGAACCTTATACTGAGTCGTGGGCCATTCCGGCACCCGAGAAAAAATCAAAGCAGCTGACCTTCACTTTGAACGAGCACACATTCCTAGTTAGCTACATTCAGTGTAAGGCCATCTCACAGGACTCACAGAGCAATCACTTTTATTTACACAATACATAGCTACACATATTCAATGGGCCTGCGACATGAGGAGACTCGAGAGAACAGACAATCAAATTACAATCATTTAAACCGTGATGTGTATTTCTCAATGAGCTCTTCTTTAGATGGACATGGAACAGAGGCAATGTTGGGTGGCAATGCAGTTGTCCCCTGCACAGGTTCGTTCACAACTCCATGTATGTGCCTATCTAGGACATCAACAATAAGTCTCTCAATAAAGTCATATTGCATATCCTCAAACACTGGTTTGATAACCCATTGTTTACTTCTTTTAGTGAGGGCCTTATTGTAGCGAAGCGTCCCTAAAGTTCCGGGCGTCCTACTTTGTTGACGGCCAACATTATGGTTATGTGCCAAGACCGCTAGAAGAGTCTGATTTATCATGCCCTCCATGCCAAAATGCAATCGTTTTGGCCTGTACTTTAGGCACATATTGTGGAACACCTCCACATCTCCTGTGTGGCAGAATTCCGTGAGTCCCCTCAAATCTCTTGTTATAGTTTTATCAAATACAATCTTTTCAATGGCTTTGTGAGTGGGTGATGAAGGAATCAACCACTTCTTCTTCCGTGCCTCCTCTGTGGACAAATGGCCATGTTCACAATTGTGGAAATGTTGGTTTGTGGTCCAGCGGTGAACGTTGCTACAGTGTAGCATTACTGACCGCCATTTTTCCAGTAGAATTTCCAACGACCCTCCACATGTTTTTGAGCTCCACCAAAGATGGTCGCTGATTGACTTGGACCACTGTGAAATACCTTGCATATCTTTTTTTTTACCTGCAGCCGACATTTTTTTATTGATTGTTTTTGCAAGATGCCAAACGTCAAATTGGTGATTTATATTTTTGTACTCTTCTCTCATTGTCTTGGCAATTGAAACGTGTCTGTCCGTGGCTATCAGGTCGATCACCATTCCCCGCGATTGTAGTTCTTGCAATGATGCTACAAAGCCAACTTTCTCCATGGCCACTGAGGATGTACTTTGTGACACCTGCACGACCACCGTACTCACAATTTTCTTACTTTCCATGTCCTGAAAGTGGTAGGTGCAGTACTTGGCTGAAAATCCTGGGCTGTCGCACTGTCCATCACCGGCTAGCCTGAACCGTTTGCCCGCGAATGTACTATCAATAGACATTTTTTCCATTCTCCAAGCTTCGCTAATGGCTGGAAATAGATAATCGGTTTGGTATTTGTAGAACTGACTTTTCGCAATGAAATGGATTCCCACAAACTGAAAGAAAGACTCTAACTTTTTAAAACTTGAACCACTAAAAAGTGCAGCCGCTGCACAAAGTAGATTGCCTGCTGGCAGTTGCCCCAGCATGGGTTGTGCAGACCATGAGAAAGGATGATATTTTGTACAGGTGGCATGTATTTTAAGGTTAGTGCCTCGAATTGCACGAGTCACATTAATCAATGGCTCCCCACATACTTCCCCACCAACCGAATGCCCACATTTCATCCGAATAATAATATCAATCAAACAACTATCGAATACAATGAATTTGGCCTCTTTCCTTATACTGTCACTCTGCATCCCAGCTGGTTCGGCCTGTAACGTTGAGGACATGTCACTCACATGAAAGGTAGAATCTCTGATATCGTCTTCCGCTATGTTCAGTGATATTGATGGTGTTTCATTGTCGTCCACTTCATTCTCTTCCATTGCAACATCTGTTCCTTCTCCGGCGATGGGTGAATAAAACAATTTCTTCAACTTTCTCGCGGTCTTAGTTTTTGCGGGTGTGGATTCTGTAAATTGATCTCCGACTGCATCCGAACTACCAGGAGGACATTCACTATCAATGGCTGGTGGTGGTATAGCTCCGTTGTCAATCACTTCATATTCTTCCCATTGGCACGATGCATCTCCAGTCTCAAGTAACTGCCAAAAGGTTTGACAAGCAACATCTCTCGTTCGCTTCACTGTCTGTGTAGATCTAGTTCGTACACCCACTCGCAACTAGAGGACAGATTGGAAAAGGGATGTTCAGTTTAAACACAACTTACAGTATTGAACTATTAACAGTGAAAAACAACATAAAATAGTGACCAGGACAATAACCTTCTTTTGCTTTCTTTTCTTGGAAACTTTCTTGCCTCGAACTTCAACATCAGGACGCTGTTGCTCCGACTCGTGTGTGCATGTCTCCACTTCCTCTTGCGCTGCAACGACTATATTTTCATGATAAGCACATCCATCACGCACTGACGCTCCATCGACTCCCTGAAACAAAGAACTTTCATTAGTATGTATAATAATATTGAAAACACAAAATGTACTTGGGGACCAATACCCACGTACATCTCAATAGCAAAACACGAATGAACGCTTTGTGTAGAACATTCAAACGACAATTATTCACGCATTGTTGATCTAGTTAGATGGAACTGTCAAGATCCATACCTCGGGCTCCTCATAGACTTCCATTGATGATATTATTGAAGATGATGCTTCAGTAACTCCCTGAAACACAGTAATTGCATTAGTATGGTTTTCTATTTTGTTAAAAAGAACATAAACTTTGTGCATAGACCTGCACAAATGATCAGTTGTCTAAAATAAATAATGGATATGTAAATATGATTCGATTTGCTCGATCGTTGGAAGTGTCACCACCCAGAGATCTGCATCAACTACTAGGGGTGATGTTCTTGTAGAAGAAGCTCCGTCATCTCCCTGAAACATAGTACTTGCGTTAATAAAGAAGGAAGTATAGCGGATGTAATCACGTCATATGATTTCGCTTGATCCAACTGTCAGTATCCATACCTCGAAATGCATAAGAACATCAAGGGACGATGTAACTGCGGTGCACACTTCTGCAAGCTGTTGCGCCGACCCGTAACTGCATGCTCCCCCTTCTTCTTGGACTAATGCTCCATCGACTCCCTGAAACATAGGACTTTCATTAGTAATTAACACAATATTGAAAAAAGAAGACACATAGGAGGGCGACGACAGAAGGACATATCAATGGCTAAAAACGAAAGAAACATTGTGTGTAACAATCACGCTACAAGAATGCAAGATATGATGATCTCGATCGATGGAACTGTACGGAAACGTACCTCGAGCATCTGAGTGACATCAACGGTTGTCATCAATACGTTGGACTCCTCAGCATCTCCCTGAAAGACAGTACTTGCATTATTTTGGATAACAATAATTATAACTGAAAACAAAGACTAGAGGACGAGTACAAGGGTGTACCATTAGGTAAAATAATCACACGATAAATTAAAACTATTGATTTACATGCCCAAAACAAGTCAGTGGCAGAATAGCTAAGTAAGATTACCCGATAGGCGCTTGAAGTGGCTGATGACTGCAATAACGACACGGATGGAGAATCTTCCGCCTTCATATTGAGTGGATACATAAATGGGGAAATTATTGTTAGCTAATGCTACACACTACCGCAAGGCCAAGAGATAAATACGTAAACTTGACTCACCAGTGGAGGGATGTGGACGAATAGAGTGGGAATAGCGGTTGAGAGCAATTTTCGCCTCGCTCGCGGTGTGTTCTTCTTTATTAGCAATGATGTGGAGTACATGTCTGAGCTAAAGTGCCTGCTGCAGATGCGGTATCGATCACCCCTCTTGTCCGCAAAGACTTCTAGGACTCTACTTTCAAGCTCAGACGGTGGATATCCGCAATATCGGACCCATTCTCTTATCTGATCTATTGTCTTAGGGAAAACATGCATTATAGTACCTTCAGATTTATTATGTGTCTTCGAAGGGCAACCGCCAATGGAACAGGCAGGCATTGTGGAAAGTTCTGAAAAGTAAAGATCAACAATTCTCTATGAATACCAATGTGTTAAAAAATTAAATGACACATAAAAGGTTCAATGCAAGGTTCGTTTTGGTTCTTGGAACTATACACGTTATTCACATGCGGATAAGTATTTGAATAACTTTAAAAAAATAGAAAGATAATTTGACTAAACTCAGAACATGTGACTAGTTCCTTGCTTGTACTGTCTTGAACGAAAAGAAATTGGACGCAAAATGATTATGGTACATGGCCTTACCTTGACGAACAAACAGTTAGATGCAGGGATCAGAGTAGTTTCTTGTCGTAGAACAGGGAGCAGTTCACAGGTTGCAAACTGACGAGTTTCCTCGAAGTGGTCACGGAAGTTCACAGAGACGAAGAGCAGATAACCAGCACCTTCACGGGTTGACTAGCAAAGCGCAAAGAAGTTCTCATTAGAAATATGAAGTGGGTTATAAAGAATTCGAAACAGGGGTTTGTTTGTGAATGAATGACGTGTATATGTCGTGGCATTATGCGGTTTGCAGGGGGCCGTCCAGCGTGAGGGGGGATGCTTGGCAGGAGACACGGGGTCTGGAGGTAGACATGGGAACAACAACCCATGCTCTATAGACCACTTTGAAGTGTACATGGTCTTTGGCACCTCTTGGCCTTTATCGCTCCCTGACAGCTCCACTTGCCAGCACAAGTACCCCGGTGCGAACTGCCTTTGATAGGGCGGGGGGGTGGATTGGGGCGGTGGTCGTGTAAACAAGACTCGTTTGCCGCAGGGCCTCACCAAGGAGAGGCCATCTAACTGCATGTAAGAGGCAGGCTGCAGGATCTAGTACATGGAAGGCAGGGGGGTGAGTTTATAAATACCTCACCCTCCCAGGAGAATATATGGGTGCAGTTCACCCTGGAGACCCTGGATGCCTAGGCAGTTAGTCAGCAGCAGGCTGGCCTGTGGTGGCAAGGCGGCACGGGCCAGAGGGGGTCATCTCTGTACCCGGTGCCCAAAAGGATGATTTATTATGATCAACCATATGGATTATTTACCTATAACCATGTTTTGTATCAATAAAATCCAACGGCCTTCCTTTTATTGCCAACGCTTGAACAAAGTGGTGTGGTAAGTATTTTTGGGGGAGGAGGCAAGGCCGGGAGGCTTGATGCCAACCCGCAAAATAACATATGTATGTCTGCTGCATATGGGTTCAACGGTTATGTGGATTGAAGGTGGGCGGCCAGCGTGAGGGAGGATGCTGGCCGGAGACATGTGGTGTGACAAGACAAGGCACAGGAAGACTATTCAATGGAGACACACTAGATTCATTTAAAAAATCAAAACAACCATTGTTAAAATATATGTTGGGTTTTTATTTTAGATCTTAATTTCAATTGAACATAAATAATAAACATTACACATTGTAAAGTTCCGGTTGCAGCACATCCAGGGAAAATCCGTGGTATTGTCCACTGTCGCTGGGGAAATGTTGTCTAATGGCAAGTACCGCACAGGCAGGTATTACTCTCCGAACGCGGTGTCCGAGCCTCCCGTGAAGCCACCAAGTGAAGCAACGATAGGCCACCAGCCTGTACCACCTGTGAAAATGAAAGATGCAAACTGTATTAAAATGACAAAACTTTCTTATCACTGTCGATTCAGGTAAAAAATGTCATTCTGCTTTGAAAAAAATTCTATCTAGAAAATGCACAATATGGAACCAATTTACATGCATTCGAATGATATGTAGATGTAATTTTAAATGTGGGAGACGACCATGACATAGTAGTGGCATCACTGACATCACAACCAGAGTATACTTACTCGTTACTCGGATTACGCGGACGAACAGTGCCGCGAAGTTCGTGCATAAGCACCATCATCATCCTCAACACGGTCCGTGAGAGGCAGGCTTCCCTGAACTCTGGCAGCTCGGTGATGCATTGCGGACTTGGCTCGCCTTCCGAAATGTAGGCCAAGCACCCGGAATTTTCACGGCAGCAGCAGTTCTCCTCCTCAGTTGGCATTAGCTCGCACCGATTGCACGTGCACCAGGTGGAGACGCCGTCCATGCGACATGGTCCAGGCTCTTCATCCATTGACTGGTCCTCCCAACTGCCGTCCGAATCCGCATCGTTTTCGCGTGCTTGCCTTTCCAGTAGTTCTTGCTCGGTGTACTCGGGCTCGTACATATACGGCATTATTGTAGCCATTGTGTGGTAAAGAAAGTAAAATAATTTACAGAGATGGTACAGGTGTTCACAAGGCCTAGAAGCGGCGAAGGTAGCTGACCAGAGCACAGAAACGAGTCACAGAATACTCAAAGTAACACAGAGAGAGTAATGGAATCGAAAATCTGCTGCTGTGTGTTGTGAAACGGTGTGTTTATACTTATTGAGGAAAGAGGCGTCCTGCCATTTCCATGGCGACACTTCATTAGCTGAGGCGCAGCGATTGTTGACACGAAACGTGCTTTGGCGTTGGGAAATGGGCGGTACGCGTCTGCTGATGTGAGGCTCAGGGGCGGGGGATTTGATTTAGTGCCGCAAAAGCAGGTGAGCCAGGTCGATGGGGGGAAATGATAGGATTATCAGAAAATGGCGGCTGATTTCGAGTGCGTTAATGGACGAAAAGTTGGGTAAGGTCCATAGGAAAGTTTTCTACGATCTACCGATTTATGCTTAAAAACACATGGCCGAACCGTAGGGACAATAAAAAAAAGTCCCGGAACTATCCTTTAATCTCTTGCAAAGTGGTTTCGGAATTGTACACTGAGGTTATGGCTACAGTATGCCAGGTACTACACAGGTTTTTTGGGGTTTTAAGCCAAATGCACCAAGTAAATGGTTTCTGAGAAAATGTGAAACAAAGTGAAGGAGGTGAAAGTGCAGTGGCTAAGGCCTCATAGTCTGCATTTCAGCTTTCCTGCAGTAATCCGTCAAATGTTGTTGCCGCTTTTTGTATAGGTATGACCTTGCAAATCCCGTGGTTTGTGCATGTCCTTCACCTCATATCTGCATGCTTAATCATTAATTCTTCGGCTGTGAAAGAAATGGTCTCTGTGATATATAAGATTAGTACATTATTCATTCAGGTTTAGCATCCCAAAAATGTACTGTGCCACCACAGATGCATCACAAACTGACCAACTCTGTCATCCATTGAAACTGTACTTTCTCATCTTATTTACACTATATGAGCTGCTCAATACCATCCCAGATTACCCAAGCACTCATATCAGAGCTCGATATGGGGCATTTCTTAACAATGCAGCACTTGCGCTCTAATCTAATCATTGCATTATGTACCTCAGCTATGTACAGTTTTCTCACCAACAATATATGTGAAATTGAGTCTAGCATTTCTGTCACAGATTTGAAAGTACGTTGCATCACTGCATTGTATCTAGAAAACTATGGGTATTATAATATTCAGCTCCATTTTAGAGCGTTTTTTGCAAAAGAAAAAAGTAGAAGTAATAATTAAAAGACTTTTCATATGAAAAGAAAATTGTTTATTTTTGTATTGAATAAACTTAAAAATTTACTTAAGGTGACTACACCATTGCATAGAAATATAGAAACAGTTTATGTACTTACATGTGTGAACTTTTGTGACATGTTTGGGGGGGAATGGAAACACACTTCTCATACAGGAAGATATTTTATTGAGGAGATTTTCATTCAAGTAAAGAATGTGCCCCTTGCTAAATGAGAGTGGACGTAGCTATGAAGTCCAAAACGGTGTGATTTCTAAAAAAGAAGAAATCCTATTATCTGATAATAATGAAATTGAAAGTTTAGGTCAGTCTAGAATAAAACCTAAAAATCAGAGTGAGGTATGGATGTGCAATTTTTTGTGCAATAGTGATATGTTTTCTTGTAATGTTGTAAAGTTATTTTTACAAGTTTTGAACAAAACAATAATATTCCAAGACAGATCAAGATGATACAAAAAATTGATGACTGCCAAGTTCGTAAAAAAAACAGGACTTCTGGGTCACTCTCTAGCTTGTCTAGATAAAAGTAGATTTAAGAGTCTGTTTCATCATATATGGATGTTGGATGCACATCAGACTATAATGAGAAACACTCTAGTTAAACTATATGAGTGCAAACCATGTATGTCTCTTGCACTTTCAGATCAAACACTTCTGACTGGAACTGTAGGCAGTTTAGTTTGTACACTGGAAATGATAAATATAATGCACTTATAAGATCATGAGGCTCATTACGACCCAGGCGCTAATTGCGCCATCATTACCACCATGGTGTAAACTACGTTTACACCATGGTGGATGGCGGATTTACCGCCCCATTCCAAGGTGAGTGGGGCAGTAAATCCCCATTTCCCATTTTCCCTTCCCCATTCCCATTTTTGCCCCATAGGGCATAATGGGAGTGGGGAAGGCGCTAATTACGCCACCGTAAATTACGGTGGCGTAATTAGCATCATGGCAGGTTAGCGCCATGGATTTTAACGGCTGCTAAAAGCAGCCGTTAAAATCAGAACCAGGCGTTAAGGGTTAACGACGGCGTTAACCCTTAACGCCTGGGTCGTAATGAGGCCCCATGTGTACGTAGATCAAACACTTACAGGAAGTGGAAATTATGATCCTAAACTTTCAAAGGATCTGATTTTTCAATAGCTTGAACATGTATTGCAATGTTTGACTTTTCTTCTACTGAAAGACCTGACATTGTTTACATATCTTGTTGACACACTTTTTATAAGTCTCAAGTGCAACTAGTGTACATTAAGGAGAACATTAAACACAGAGTAGAAGATGTTTGGAAACAATTCTCTATATTTGACACATGAGGTACTTAATATGAGGTACTTAATGTTTGTAGACACTGTGTTGGGTTTTATAATCAAACAAGTATTCCTCCAAGAAGTGTCTTTAATGACATGGTAGTGCCTGATATCCTTGTTGTGCTTTGAAAATTGAACATGTTTGAAGTAATTGCGTTGCAAACTGTTCATCCTTTCCAGGTTATTGTTAGATTGCAAACAAAGATGACAAACCTTCCTAAAGAAATCATTATGGCAGGGTGTGAGAGGCAAAGTTGAGTATTTACCTATCAATTTGGAAGGAAAATGTCAACACTCTCGGAGTGAAGCATGACATTGCAGCTTCTTTGTTTGTTTTAGGGCCTCAGTACGACCCAGGCACTGCACCATGGTGCTATTAGCACCATGGTCTTGCCGGTCTCCGGCATGGTGGATGGCGGAATTACCCCCCCATCACAAGGTTGGCGGGGGAAGTAATTCCCCATTCACCATTTGCCCTTCCCCATTCCCATTTTGCCCCATAGGGCATAATGGGGATGGGGAAGGCGCTAATTACGGCACCGTAAATTACGGTTGCCGTAATTAGCTCCAAGGTCCCTTAGCGGGTTGGATTTTAACGCCTGCAAAAAGCAGGCGTTAAAGCCTCCAACCCGTTTAGGGACCTTGTAATCAGGCGCTAATGGTTTAACGGCGCCGACGCTCTTTACGGCGCCATTAAACCATTAGCGCCATGGTTGTAATGAGGCCCTTAGTAAATGGTGTTGCCACAAAAGACAAGAACATTTGCCAACAGCTTATAGATATTGGAAAGGTGAAAAGCGCATTGACCTTTCTATTGGGTTAGTGTTGGATGCAAGGGACACTGCGCACTTCTAAATTTGTTTACTTTTGACAAAATTGTTTGAAGAAAATTACATCCACTAAAGCTGCAAGGTCAACCCAAACTAACAGAAAATTGATATGAAAAGATGGACGAGAAACCTAAGCGCTGTGGATTAGTGAATGAAGGAAAAAGGGGTTTTGTCCTGATTATGGCAATCATATAATATATAACAAAAATAACACATTTATACATAACATTGGCTGGTATAGCTACCAATACATAATCATTATTACCGGGAATCTGACCTGGGCAACAGCCCTCTACCAATTCCTAAAATAATACATTTAAATATAATAGGGAGTGGTATAACTATCAATGTATAATCATTATTATCAGGGATCTGGCCTGGACAACCACCATGTGCTCATTTACCCACGCACAACCAGAGAGTAGTTGCTTTATAAAGTCCATCCATGATGCAAATTAGTGTTAACATATATATTGCCTTATGCCATGGTATTAAAAAATTAAAAGATTAGTGCTCCAATGTCTCAGATTAGTCCACTAGATTGCATATTGTCTGCTACACCTTATCTTTCAGTTGCCTCATCAGGGATTTCATAGCCGAACAAGGTCTCTAACTGGTCTACATGCTACCTCTACAAAAAAATGTTTTTCACCAATTGCTGTTCACCATGTGATTACCTACTATCTTAGAGTCTTGGCTGTTCCAACTGATTATGTTGCTTTCATGAATCGGAATCACTGTTCCCCTATAAGGTCTGTTTAATGCACAAATTATTCCAAAGTTTTCCTCATAGGATTAGCTTTTAGGAAAGATTCAAACAAAATAACTGTCAGTCACTAATTTTTGGTTGCTGGATCTAAAATTTCAAGTACTAGCGCAGTATACAGTCAGCATTGTATTGCTTTAAATTATGTGTTCACAAATTGTTCTTTAAATTATGTATTTGGCCAGACTGCCACTGGCACAGTTTGAATAAAATCATCATATTACGCCCCATTGACTGTATTCACAGATTATTATTTATGATAGAAAGGTTTACCTAGTCATTGAGACTTGACATGACCATTAGGGTGTGTTGTTTCCATGACTGAAAAATCCCTGTTTCATCCTTGGGTCTCTTGGTTTGTGACTTGTTTCAAAGTTGTCCTTATTAGGATCATTATAAAAAACGATGTATTTCTGTTCGGCAATAGCCAAAAATAGGTTTATAAAAAGAATGATTTAACCATGCTGTCCTGTTCCCACCTAGTTCATCATTTGGACCTGGTTCAATTGCAAATGTCTCAAATTAGGATAGCAATTATTTAGTTGAGGAACATTTCAGTAATGTCCTGATTAGGATCGATATGGGGCAATAAAAAAGGGCATTCATTCTTCTGTTCCAAAATTCTGGTAGTTAGAAGTCTGGGCAAGCACCAAATGCAGTTGCAATACACTTTGTTATATTCCTTACCTTAATCAAAGATTCCCACTGTAAAACGACTCGTACCTATTGTGACCGCAACCTTGCTTGTTTCTAAAACTCATTTCCACGCGATTTGGTGCATAGTGACATCATCACGTTACCCGCATCATGACATCACTGTGCGAGTGATGCCACAACATCGCTGACGCAGTGACGTCACTCCCGGCATGTGTTTACATGTTGGCCCGTTCATTCCTGTGTGGTATGAAACAATTTCTACTCTATTTTTTATGTTATGATTATTATTATTCTTTTACATTCATATTTGAAAATTGGAACCCTTTTGCTTGGGTCTGATGTGGGTGCACTTCCATCTGTTGCGCCTTACAGAAAATAAGTTATTAAGAGATCCTATCTGAGTGACCAACCCCAAATAGGATGAAACGTGTGCGCACGGGAAGGTTATTCCGGGTGGAAAAAGCATTATTTCCTACCAAACCACATTTATGGATGAGCACCAAATAATAAGTGTTAGTGAATAGCATCAAATAACTAGGTGTTCCTTACACTACATCATCATTAAGCACCATGATTATTCAAACACACCCTGAAATTCTGGAACTTAATTATATAAAAAATCTTTGAAAATGAGACCACTGTCTGAGCGCCGTGTGATGGCATTTTATTTTATTTGTATTTATTTATAACATGTATTGCATGCCCAGACCCTTGGGTATCACAGCGTAGTTACAGGCATCTTTAGCATTGAACTTGGGCATAGTTACATACAAATTAGCAGCCAGATAACGTTAATGGGCCCAGTGCCTGGCCAAGCATAGATCCTTACACACAATTTCGTTCTTCAACAATTTTTAAATTACACATTCACCTCATAGTCTGGAAATTGACAAATCTTTAAAGGAATATTTCCATCTCAGTGTCCTTATTCAATCCAATAATGGTGCGGCGTAATCGACAAATACGTCTGTATTCTTCCTGCCTGAGGATTCTTTCACAGTCGCCAAGTCTGTGGCTTGAATGGATAGTTATGACTCCAATAAACTTCATTTCCTCTTTATTGTCCATCTGGTGGCACTTGTCCCAGTGTTTCTGTAAGAGTAACCTTCTCCCGGTTGTAATTGACATGTTGCAATGCTCTCTGATGCGGAAACGAAGCTCTATGATAGTTGAACCAACATACATTTTGTTGCAGGCACAAATAATGAAATAAATAACATATTTGGTTTTTCGATTGATTAGATCCTTAATCTGTATAGACAGTTTGTCTGGTGTCACATATTTTTGCACATTGTTTAGGGCATATTTACACATTGAACAGTCCATACATTTGTAAAATACCTTTCACAGGCTTGCCACTTAAAGCGCCTCTCTGTGTTTAATCCACATAATTTATGGTTGAGGGTGGGCACCGTTGTGGTATTCCAAATACAGAATCTCTAACCAATTTAATATTGGAGCGCACCTTGAAACCTTGGCTCAAGGTTACTAAAATTGAACAGACAAGAGAACCAGACCCAATCTGATTCGAAGTGCGCTCTCTCACTGCCCTCTTTATGGAGTTGCTTGAATAGGATTGTTTAATGTCAAATGTTCACACAATGAAAGTCAAAGACTAACATTTGTATATATAGGATGAAGTAGCCACTCTCCAAACTTTAATATCGAGGCATGAAGATTGCCTGACGGTTCAGTGCCAAAGTTTATCTATGCCAATGCATTTCAGACTGAGTCCGTCATCAGGGCTTCCAAGCACTGTACATGGTTTATACAGTTCATCATCATTATATTCGACATGGTAATTGATCAATATTGAAATATGTATCAAACAATTCAAATAATTCATTCATACGAGCATATAAGCCATGAGCAATCATAGTCAAATTGTCCACCATGTTTCACAATAATCATTATCATATTAGTGCCACATACCATCAGTTGGAAAGATTTTCAGTTGAAAGAAAATCAATAAACAAAAAGAAACTCGGAGTAAGCATATATATTATTATTCTCATCTTCATGTTACTGATATATTACGTTTTTATACCCGACAAAATGATCAGTTTCTGAGTCTTGTTAGTCACTGCGTGTGACTGTGGCATGTGTTCTTAGGAGCGTCAAGTACCTAGATTTGTGAGAAATAACGGTGTATATAAATGGCTATGCCTGTAAACACAATGTGCCTCAAGTTGACAAGTTAACAAAGAACATAGAACAAAGAACATAGTTTTTTGATAGTCATTGTGCACCATTGTGCACTGAGGCCAAGCAAAACTTTGACACATAATTGTAAGAATCTACATTTACCAATATACAGACATTTATTATATTTTGAATTATAGACATTGGGTCAGCTTCCCACAGTGGTGCCACATCGAGGCCCTGCGGGACACGAGACAAAATTGTTAACTCTTGCCTTGCATTGCCTCCCATATTTAGAATAAGTACAACTATATAGCGTAGGGATCGTATTAAAACCCGCAGATGGGTCATGTCAACCTCTTGCACAATACAACGCCCACAGGGGTACGTGCCTTACTCCACAATCATGAAGATTTAGCATTAACCTTTGCGCAAAGACAACTGCACTTACAATTAAACAGCACATATCAGAAAATGAGGAAGAGGTCATTACATCTTTGGCGGATACGTGCAGTTGCTTAGCAACACCACGTGTCCTGACTTAGATCCATGGGTCAGTTCACAACTAATCCTTTATTCAGTCCACATGAAATACATCTACGACAGATATGTTTTGTTTACATTATAAGTTTCAATTTAGTCGTTTTCATAAAAAGAAACTGTAACTAGTCAGCCACGTCTGCAAATGCGGCCACGCATGCGCCGGTTGCTCGGCAACGCGCCTACAAAAGAATATTAGCATTCACTATCGGGGACGCCGGCTCTTTCGAGCAGCACATACCACATTCACTCGGCAGGAGTTGCGGTGAGCATTAATCTTCCTCCACGTAGGAGACAGTTAGTTATGGATGACATTCTACTTACAGAGACACGAGTGCTTGCATTTACTATTATTATTTTTCTACACAGAGTCACACTCAAGCTAGTTGACAAAACTCCCCAGGTAGGAATTAACTCCTCCTTTTGAGCTGTGCACAATGATTATCAATGAAACTATGTCCTTTGTTAACTTGTTAACTTGAGGCGCATAGCATTTTCCAGGCATAGCCATTAAATACACCATTATTTCTCACAAATCTAGGTGCTTGATGCTCCTAAGAACACATGGCACAGTCACACACAGTGACTTACAAGACTCAGGTACTGATCATTTTGTCCGGTATAGAAAGGTAATATATCAGTAACATCAAGATGAGAATAATAATATATATGCTCACTCCGAGTTTCTTTTTCTTTTTGTTTATCGATTTTCTTTCAACTGAAAATCTTTCCAACTGTTGATATGTGGCACTTATATGATAATGATTATAGCACTCAGAAATTCCCTTTTGGGAATATTACCAATGACACTTTTCTTGTGGCAGCTCTCAGTGTAAGATTGAATTAACCTCAGTTTCTTTTCTAAAGGTTCGAGTGTGTAAGGTATTGCCTTCAATTATTATGTACAGATCCAAGAAAGTAACCTGTTGTCTGCTCATTTCAAGAGTGAGTTCAACACCAAATCTGTTGTTCAAGTAATTATTAAATTCAGGTAGTCATCTTCAGTTCCATTCCAAATTAACAGAATATCATCTATATACCTGACCCAGGTATGTACTTTGTTAACCACATCCGGATAGTTCTTAACATGAGTATATTCAAATTCACCCATGAAAAGATTAGCCAAGGATGGTGCATAACACACACCCATGGCCAAACCTTTAGTCTGTTTGTATAACGTTTGGTCAAACAAGAAGATGTTATGATGTAGCATAAATGCAAGAAATTCTTTCAACATTAGAACTGACTTCAGAAATGAGGCTAATTTGTATTGAAAAAAGTAGTCTATAATGGTTAAAGCTAATTGGTGATCAATAGATATATATAATGTCTTGGCGTCCATTGTAGCCAAAACAAGATTTGTATTCCATTTGATCCCTTTTAGTATCTCGAGTACATGCATTGTGTCCCTCACATAAGATTTCAATTTCATAACGTTTGGTCTTAACAACATGTCTATGTATTTAGACATACTCTCTGTTATCCATACATTACCACTAAATATTGGTCTGCCATCCGGCAGATCTAAATACTTTTTATGCACTTTTGACAGGAAATAAATTGTAGATATACGGGGTGTTTCACAAATTAATAAGCTTCTTTCCTCATCAGAGATTACTTGTGACTTGTACCATTTATCTATGAGTTCTTTATGTTCATTGATAGTTTTAGTTACAAATTCAAGATTCATTTTCTCATAACAACCTGGCTGGGTAAGGTGGATCTCAGCCATTTTAATATAGTGCCTCCGATTAAGAATGACTATATTACTGCCTTTATCGGCCTCTTTAATAATCACATCATCATACTTTTGTAGCCTTTGCAATGCAGCCTGTTCATCAATATCTAAATTTCCACCATATTGTCGCCTTCTTCTATGCATTTTATCTGACAGTTTATGTATGTCATTAACCAGAGCTTGGAGAAAGGTATCTATCAGACAGTTGTATTGGGTTAGTGGTACAAAACACGATTTGGGCTTCAAATTAGTGTCAAGTATATTGGTATTTGTGATATTGAAGTCATCGAGGACTGCTTCCTGACCAATAATGACATTCTCTGATAGAGACATTGCTAATACAGTATTCTGACCATCCTGAATTGAAAGACTACTAAGTTCAGGACAACATTTATTGTCTTTGTTTTTCCATGATGAAATTTGCAAAAACCTTTTTTTTAAGTTTGAGCTTCCTGACATATTTATAGACATCAATTTGTGTAGTAGTATGATCTTGTATATTAGTTGGTGTAAATGAAAGTCCACGGCTAAGGACCCTAAATTCAATTTCATCAAATGAACAATCTGATACATTTAATACCAAATTACCATCCATTTCTATTTGGGTAGTATTCTGTCCTTACTTGCCTCTGACCTGGTTCACACCCCCACTTTGTCTCCTGTGGGATCTGGTGTGTTTGTTGCCCCCACGTTTGCGTCTTGCATGGGACATGTTGGTGTAATATTGGTATGTATTGGGGTTTGGAACCTTACATGTTTGGTAATAGGTCGATTCCCTTTGTGATATCGTCTTATTTGGTCTATAAAAACTGTTTCTCATACCCAAGTATACTAGTGTTGTCTGGTCTTGTATCTGCATCATTTTCACCATCTGAGCTCACATGAGAGGAACCAGGTGTACTGCTAGTGGAGGAAGGACAATTGTATTGATTATACTTAGGTTGGAAGGTGTAAACCCTATCCAGCCTATAATCCCTGTCATCATGTAAGACTTTTCTCGCTTTTCTTGATTTGACTTCCTCTTGATGTTTTTTAACAATTTCATCTGAAGTTTTGAAAAGATTTTTGTTTGATAGCTCCCAATGCTTCCATTTCCTTAATTTCCTTCTCCAAAATCGCCATTTCCCCTCAACTCATTTGTGCTCCCTATCTGCATGCTCCACTAGTAGTTCTATCATTATTTTAGAACTATTGTAAAATTGGTTTCCCATAAATCTGCCAAATCTGTATCTTCAGGTTTATCAAAGTTAGGAAATGTTAATATTGGAGCACAATGATTTATGCAAAGGCAGTCTGACTGTACCAGACTTGTCTATGCTTGATGTTGAGTCAACAAACAAAAGCAGTGAAGGTCAGTTCCTACGTCTATCTGTTGCAGAAGGGAATAGTTTGTAGGAACATTACGCTATTCGTCCTCTATACTAATGAAGTCATTGGCGACAGTTTAGAATTTTATCAAATGAAAGCAACAAAAGGTGCACCAATCAGTGTCCTGGAAAAGATGTTAGAAGCTTGTGAGGTTCCCTGTGCTTTTTCCTACTCCAACAGTATTTGGATGATCAGAAGGTTCCAAATTCCTCTTCGGAAGATTCTCAATTCCGCTCCAATGTTGAATATATTTGTCACTTACTGTATGAAAGTGAATGTTTAACATTATGTTATGCTATTGCTCATACACTTCAGACGGGAACTAGATTTCTAAATATTTTTGCATGTGAGATGCTTCAACAGGTGAAAGAAAAAAATGGAGTTTTAGAAGGTAAACTTAACAATATTCTTACCACAATTAGAGGAACCAAGGAATATTGGTATAGGAGACACTTATAGGTTAGATGCATAATCAGAAACATTTGACCTCCAACTTGGTGTGTGACTTTACGTTGTGCTGAGTATAATTGGCATGATCTTGCAGAGTGGATTCACAAAATTAATCCACAGAACGAAGACATAGAACACATGACACCAGGGGAAGTGTGTTCTATGGACCCTGCCAGTGTATTGCGGTTCTTTCGTCACAGATTTTTAGCCATGTTTCACTTTATATGCAATAAAGAAAATGGTCCACTAGGAACTGTGGAACATTTCTTTTGGAGGAAAATGTACCAGGCATGTGGGGCTCCAAATATACATATGCTGTTGTCGATTAAAGATGCTCCTCAGTTTGGTAAAGAAATTGATGGCTGTGTGATAGAGTTTTAGAAACATATGTTACTTGTTCCATTCCTGCTCTGCATGTGAATGCTGATCTATGGGACATGGTGGAAAGATTTCAAAGGCACTCATGTGGTAAGTACCATCAGAGAAAATACAAAAGTAGTGCACATTTGGCTTTCCAAGGCCTGTGACACCAGTTGGTTGAGTGAACATGACCCCATCTTACTGGTAATTCACAGAGAAATATCTATCATTTAGAAAGAGATAAGGGATGCCAATTCATTAATGATTACAATCGAGTCATGGCTCAGATTTGGAATTCAAATACTGATGTAGAGTATTATTGCTGATGATACAACTGCTGTTGCTCGTTATGTTTCAGCATAAATGACAACAGCTGAAAAGATTAATGCAGCTGAGGTATAGGCAGACTTATCAGCAGATACAAGTCTTAGAAACTTCTAAGCTTTTGTCTGAAAATGCTCTCACATAGAGAGTGTGGGGTATACAAAGCTGCAGATCTGCTAACTAGTTTGCCTCTGTATGGATGCAGCATTATTGTACTTTGGTTAAGTCTTGGCCCAGCTAGTACTAGAAATCGGGTACTGAAGCCTTTGAGTGAATTTCAGCAGTTAGATAAAACAATACCTGACAGCAAATTAACAAGGGGGGTTCCTGGAAGTCACTCCGCCAGACATTAGTCCTGGTTACGAGAGCCTTACCCAGATTCTTTAGCTCACTATCTTTCACAGAGGAGAAATATCCAAAACATGCCAGTCTTTGTCCTGCCCTGGGGCAGTCCAGCACTGAAATGCTAGGCAATTTTCCACTGAACAAGAGTACCAACAGCATCCCCAGACACGTGTTTCGGTCTGGTTGGACCTCATAAGTAGGGTGGAGCTGTGCCTCTGTAAGAATAGTGAGCAAGGGGTCCACGTCTGGATTCGCCTAGTAACTTAGGGTGACCTTAAGTTACTTACATTATGCAAATTAACACGGGGGTCCTGGGAGTCCCTCTGACAGACATCAGTCCTGGTTATGAGAGCCTTACCCAGACTCTTTAGCTCACTATCTTTCACAGAGGAGAAATATCCAAAACACATCAGTCTTTGTCCTGCCCTGGGGCAGTCCAGCACCAAAATGCTGGGCAATTTTCCTCTGAACAAGGGTACCAGCAGCAACCCTTTTAGGCAGAATCCTATGCAGTACCCTTTGGGAACACCACAAACAACAAACAATTAAAACTACAAGTGACAGTACAAATTCACCTTTGGCACAAGCCTGTACTAGACAGTAAAGTGGTAGCGATGGCTGAGCAGCCAGACTTATCTCAAGACTAAAGTGAGCATTATCAGTTGGTTACACAAAGGACAACAATTGCTATGGTTCAAACAAACACTGTCTCAAGGTTTCTGAGTAAAATAATATACATGTATTTACACATTCATTTGTAAAACAGATCACTAAGTAGAGCAGCAGAAACATCATAATCTTAATATACTACGCAACACCCAATCAATTCTAGACAAGTTAAGCTCAAAATGAAGTGTGAGCAAAATGGCACTCCAGCAATTTAAAAAGGGAGGGAAAGATAAAGTTATTCACAATGAAACAGCACGAACAAGTAAGTAGGCAGGGCAATCTAGAAAAGGCTTGTTAGAATGAGGATTCAAATCAATAGGCCAGGGCCAATGTTAAAGGAATGGTTCGGTCAAAAATGTGTATTGTCCCTACGGGTCGGCCATGTGTTTTTAAGCCTAAATCGCTCGATTTTAGAAAAATTTCCTATGGACATTACCCGAGTTTTCGTCCATTAAACGCACGTGAAAACAGGCATCAGGGAGCTGCCATTTTGTGATAATCCTATCACTTGCCCCATCGCCCTGGCTGACCTGCTTTTGCGGCACTAAATCATATCCCCCGCCCATGAGCCTGTCATCAGCAGACGCATACCGCCCATTTCACAACACCAAAGCATGTTTTGTGTCAACATTTGCTGCGCTTCAGCTAATGACGTGTCGCCATGGAAATCTTTCCTTAATAAGTATAAAGAGACTGTTTCACAACACACAGCAGCAGATTTTCGATTCCATTCCTCTCTCTGTGTTACTTGGAGTATTCTGTGACTCGTTTCTGTGCTCTGGTCAGCTACCTTCATTGCTTGTAGCCCGTGTGAACAGATACCAGTACCACCGCTATAAATTATTTTAGTTTGTTTAACACACATTGGCTACAATAATGCCCTACATGTACGAGCCCGAGTATACCGAGGAGGAACTACTGGAAAGGGAAACAGTGAAAATGATGGGTCTTCGGACGGCAGTTGGGAGGACGATACAGCTGAAGAGCCTGGACATAGTTGCATGGACGGTGTTTCCACCTGGTGCACATGCAATCGGTGCGAGCTAATGCCAACCAAGGATGAGAACTGCTGCTGCTGTGAAAACGCAGGATGCGTGGCCTACATTTTGGAAGGTGAGCCACGACCGCAAGGCATCACCGAGCTGCCAGACTTCAGGGCAGCCTGTCTCACACGGTCCGTGTTGAGGATAATGATGGTGCTTATGCACGAACTTCGCGCAACTGTTCGTCCTCGTAATCCGAGTAACGAGTAAGTATACTCTGCTTGTCATGCCACTCCTATTTCATGGTCTTCTACTATATCCAAAATTACATATACCTATCATTGTAACGCATGAAAGTCGTTCAATAGTGTGCAGTGTCTAGATAGCATTTGTCCGAGCAGAATGCCATTAGTTACAAGAATTGTCATTGACAACAAACGTTTATTAAACTTATCTTGGCAATTTAAAAACAGTTTGTTTCATTCCTTTTCACAGGTGGTACAGGCTGGTGGCCTATCGTTCCTTTACATGGTGGCTTCCGGGAGGCTTTGACACCGCGTTGGAAGAGTAATACCCGCCTGTGCCGTTCGTGCCATAAGAGAAACTTTCCCAAGTGACAGCGGTCAGTACAGGGGATTTTCTCTCGTTGTGCTGCAACCTGACCTGTACAATGTGTAAAGTCTTGTATTTATTGTGTCATCAAAATAAGATACAAAATAAAACACCACATATATTTTAACAAAGGTTGTTTCGATTTTTTAAATGAATCAAGTGTGTCTCCATTCAAGGATGGACATCAGACATCTGTGCTCCGAATGGGTGAAGGTCAGGTCGCTGTGAAGCAGAGTGGTCACTATCTAAGCTAACATAATATATTCTCAATAATGCATGCACTAAATAACACTTGATCAAAGTCTTTCAGTCGGTTATGTCTCTATAAAAGTCACACATATATCTATACTATCAATTAACATTGGATTATACAGGCCTTAGGAATAAGGGTCTTGACCACTATAATACACTGTTTGAAGTGTGGGTCCGTGCTCACAAGAATCTCCGGTATGTGGCATTTGTTATTGATAGGCAACAATATACTGCAGTAGGGGTCTAATGTTAGTTGGGGATCTGCTAGGTGGGCATCATGGCGTGGTCAGTGGTCTGGCACATGAAGAGAATACCTTGCAGGGACACAGGGTCACAATGGCAGTAAGTTTCCACTGGCGAGGGTGCGTGGGCAAGGACACGTTTGTGGAGATGAACGAGCTATGTGCTTAGTTCAGGCTGGTTCACATGCAGGACAGTGATCTCAGAGGAAGAGTGATGAGTTACATTTATTAGCTGTTGCAAATACCTCTGGAGTTTTCCAGTCAGAGTGGGAACGATGGTGGGGGCCATTTGCTCTGCGAAGTGAGGCCTGGCCACCAAGATGGAGTGGAAAGGGGGTACAAAAATGGATGCCCCGTGTCCTGCTCAGTGGTCCCATCTACGCGAATGTCAACCAAAGTTAACATCACATAAGGGCAAGGGACGAACCCACTACTGGAGGCACTTGGTCCCAGTTTCTACTGAGAAGTAAAGGATGAGAGGGGCCTGATGGTCCCTCGCTCCCACACACTTGCCTGCACGCCCACTGGCCCATCCATCCCACCCCCCTCTATCAAAGGCGGTTCGCACCCGGGGATGAGCGCTGGCATGGGGGGCTGTCACGGGCGCAAACGGCCAAGGTGCCAAACAGCATGTACACTTCAAAAGGTATCCCACGCCCAGGGGCCATCGCTCACATGGCCTCCTCAGACCCCGTGTCTCCAGGCAGGCCTCCCCTGAGGCAGGCTGCCCCCCTGCAATCCACATAAGTGTGTCTCCATTCAGCAGTCTTCCTGTGCCTTATCTGCACGCCCCGGGCCCATCCATCCCACCCCCCTCTATCAAAGGCGGTTCGCACCCAGGGATGAGCGCTGGCATGGGGGGCTGTCACGGGCACAAACGGCCAAGGTGTCAAACAGCATGTACACTTCAAAAGGTATCCCACGCCCAGGGGCCATCGCTCACATGGCCTCCTCAGACCCCGTGTCTCCAGGCAGGCCTCCCCTGAGGCAGGCTGCCCCCCTGCAATCCACATAAGTTTGTCTTCATGCAGCAGTCTTCCTGTGCCTTATCTGCACGCCCCAGGCCCATCCATCCCACCCCCCTCTATCAAAGGCGGTTCGCACCCGGGGATGAGCGCTGGCATGGGGGGCTGTCACGGGCGCAAACGGCCAAGGTGCCAAACAGCATGTACACTTCAAAAGGTATCCCACGCCCAGGGGCCATCGCTCACATGGCCTCCTCAGACCCCGTGTCTCCAGGCAGGCCTCCCCTGAGGCAGGCCACCCCATTGCAAACCAAATAAGTGTGTCTATATTCAGCAGTCTTCCTGTGCCTTATCTGCATGCCCCAGGCACTTCCATCCCACCCCCCTTTATCAAAGGTGGTTCCCACCCGGGGATGAGCGCTGGCATGGGGGGCTGTCACGGGCGCAAACGGCCAAGGTGCCAAACAGCATGTACACTTCAAAAAGGTATCCCACGCCCAGGTGCCATTGCTCACATGGCCTCCTCAAACCCTGTGTCTCCAGGCAGGCCTCCCCTGAGGCAGGTGCCCCCCTGCAAACCACATAATACCACAACATACACACGTCATTCATTCACAAACACACCCCTGTTTCTAATACTTTATAAACCACTTGATATGTCTCATGAGAACATCTTTGTGCTTTGCAAGTCAACTCCTGAACCTTCTACCTGAGAAGCACTGAGATCTATGCTAATCTACTCATCGTCGTGCTATCTGTGACCGCTTCGAGCAAACTCGTCAGTGTGCTACCTGTGGCCATCTACCTGTTCTCCTGCAACATACTGCTCGGCCTGCTGAATCCAACTGTTTGTTGGTCAAGGTAAGGCCATGTATCCTAGTCATATTTTGGTCATTTTTACATTTCTATCTATTTGCGATTACAGTACCCAATAGTGCTATGGTCATTGGTCTCATTGCTATTGACTTCACTTTCAATTATTATGCTATCAATAGATCTATTTATTTTCAACTGTGTCAATTGTCATCGAATTGTATCCTTCGGGGGTCCAGTCTATAATGTAAGCATGTTTCCTTCTCTTGCAAGACAGAACATCCAGGGGACGAGTCACATGTTCAGAGTTTAGTCACATCATTTAAAAAATGTCTTTAACTTATGCAAATACTAAGCCGCACATGATGAACTGGTATAGTTCCGGCGACCAAAACAAACCTTGCATTTAACATGGTGTGGTTCATTTACTTTTTTATGACATTTTTATTCATGAAGGTTTTATAATAAACTTGATATTTACTTTTCAGAATTTCCAACAATGCCTGCCTGTTCGATTAGCGGTTGCCCTTCGAAAACCCATGCTAAATCTGAAGGCACTACAATGCATGTATTCCCTAAAACTGTTGATCGAATAAGAGAATGGGTCAGACATTGCGGATATCCACCGGAAGAGCTTGAAAGTAGAGTGCAGCAAGTCTTTGAGGACAAGAGGGGTGATCGATACCACATCTGCAGCCGGCAGTCTTCCTCGAACATGTACTCCACATCTTGGGTAACAAAGAAGAATAAACGCCGAACGACACGAAAATTGCTCGCAAACGCTATTCCAACTCTATTCGTCCACATTCCGCCTCTGGTGAGTCAAGTGTCCGGATTTAGCTTTAGGCCTTGCGGTAGTGTGTAGGTAGCCGAATGGATTAATTGATATTTTGGGTGTTGTGTCCCTTGTAATACTTTCGATATTGATATGAGTGTATAGCTTTTTGAATAATGACATTTATCAATAAATTATTTTTCGATTTTATAACCCCCAAAGGAAATCTATTTATGGGCACAGGGAACTGTGCTATATTGCGCATTTTCAATAGCATTATTCTCAAGTATTCTGTCGGTTTACATGGCAATTTTTTAATATTTGCATTTCATTATCAAACAATAATTTACCTTTACAACTGCTTGACTATCCACTGAATCTGAAGCAAGAACATTCTACATCCGTGCCGTGCCCCCAGTTATCAACCACTTCTAGCGCTTATCAGGTAATCATACTTGGCTATTCCGCTACAGACTTGTTTTATGCATGTCAAGTAATAGTTTTTATGTATCGTGTGATTATTTTACCAATTGTTTGGTTAGTGCTTTCCAACTGATATACACCTTAGTTGTCGTCCCCTGGTGTTTGTTTTCAGTTTTAATTAGTGTTATCCATACTAATGCAAGTACTGTCTTTCAGGGAGATGCTGAAGCATCCACCACATTGACAATAGCCCTAGATGTTCTTCAGCAGCACGAGGTATGGATACTGACAGCTCCATCGACCGTGATCATCAGGACTGGAACACTTGTCGTTTGATTGTTCTACACCATGTTTCATTCGTGGTTAGCCATTGATATGTACCTGTGCGGTCGACCCCAAGTGTGTGTTGTGTTTTCAATATTGTAATCCTTACTAATGCAAATACTATGTTTCAGGCAGTTGTTGAAGCGTCAACCCACGCACTTGATGCAGAGCCTGACATTCAAGTAATTCCAGGGGAAGTGGAAGCAAGACCATGTGGATACGAATCGGCGCAACAGCTTTCGGAAGTGCGCACCACATTTACAACATCCATAGATATTCTTCAGCAGCATGAGGTATGGATACTGACAGCTCCATCGAGCGTGATCATATAACGTGATTCCATTTGCTATACTTTCTTCCCTATTAACGCAAGTACTGTGTTTCAGGGAGACGATGGAGCTTCCACTACAATCACAAGATCCCATTTAGATGATGCAGATGTAAAGAAATCGGAGAAATAGGTCGATTAAATCTGATCATATTGAAATATTCCTTGATTCTTTTAGACAATGCATCATTTGTGGTTATCTCTTTATATGTACCTGTGCCGTCGACCCCAAGTGTGTGTTATGTTTACAATATTGAAAACCATACTAAGGCAAGTACTGTGTTTCAGGGAGTTGCTGATGCCTCCTGTCCAATACAATCATTCATGGCAGTCCATGCAGAGACAGAGGTATGGATACTGACAGTTCCATGGAACTAGGTCATCAGAGCTTGAATACTTGTCGTTTGATTGTTCTACACAATGTTTAATTCGTGTTGAGCTATTGAGATGTACTTGTGTGTTCGTCCTCACGTGTGTTTTATGTTATCAATATTGTGATACATAGTAATGAAAGTACTATGTTTCAGGGAGTCGATGGAGCCTCATTCTGTGCTGTCTATGCAGATACAGAAAATATAGTTGTTGCAGCGCAAGAGGAAGGGAAGAGATGCAGAAACGAATCGGAGCTACAGCGTGCAGATGTTGAAGGTCGAGTCAAGAAAGTTGCAAAGAAAAGAAACAAAAATAAGGTTAGTTACAAACAGTTCATAACTTTAGAATTTCTTTGTGCTGGGGACTATTTTATGTTTTTTCCAGTCAATTGTACTACACTTTATCTTGTGTTTAAACTGAACATCATTTTTCCAATCTGTCCTGTAGTTACCCATGGGTCTACGAACTATACATACACAGACAGTGAAGCAAATGAGAGATGTTGCTTGCCAGACCATTTACACTATGGAGGAACTATTAATTCAGACGCCGCGTGTTGAGACTAGAGATGCTCATATCCAATGGCCAGAACATGAAATTAATGTGTCCGGAGAATCTGGTAAAGTTGTAATGGACCATTGCTACAGTGCGACTGCACCACCACAAGAAGATGATACTGAATGTATTGAGGATAGCTCGGAAGTAGTCGCAGATCAATTCACACAATCTACACCTGCCAAAAAATTACCACCAAAAAAGCTGTCGACAATGTTGTGATCTCCCATCAATGTTGAATTAACAAATGTTGAAATGACAGAGAATGAACCAGCAGCAGCATTCACCGACGCATCAGAACCTGATATCAGCAATATTTCTTTCAGTTGTGTTGAAATGTCCTCAACGATGCAGTCCGAAAAACCAGTGTGACACCGGATGACAGTCTAATGAAAGAGGGCAAATACATAGTATTCAACAGTTGTTTGATGGATATTATAAGTATGCTGAAATGTGGGCATTCCGTCAGAGGGAAAGTATGTCGGAGGCCATTGATTCATGTGACTCGTCAAAAACAAGGCACTTAACGTCAAAATACATGCCGCCTGTAGATTAAATCATTCGTTCTCATGGTCTGCACAACCGATGCTGGGGAAGCTGCCAGCAGGCAATCTACTGTGTGCAGCTGCATCACTTTTTGGTGGGTCCAGTTTTAGAAAGTTGGAGTCTTTCTTTCAGTTTGTGGGACTTCATTTCATTTCTAAAACACAGTACTACAAATACCAACATGATTATCTGTTTCCGGCCATTAGTGATGCTTGGAAAATTGAACAATTGTCTCTAGCAAGTACATTAGAAGGGAAATGATTCAGGCTAGCCGGCGATGGACAGTGCGACAGCCCTGGATTTTCTGCCAAGTACTGCACCTACCACTTTCAGGACATGGATAGTAAGAAAATTGTGAGTTTGGTGGTCGTGCAGGTAACACAATGTACATCCTCAGTGGCCATGGAGAAACTAGGATTTATAAAATCAGTGGAATATCTACAATCAAGGGGAATGCACATCGAACTCATAGCCACGGACAGACACGTTTCAATTGCCAAGACAATGAGAGAGCAGTTCCCACATATTAAACATCAATTTGATGTATGGCATCTTGCTAAATCAATCAATAAGAAAATCTCGGCTGCAGGGAAAAAAAAGGTTTGGAAAGTATTTCACAGTGGTCCCAGTCTATCAGCAACCATCTTTGGTGGAGCTCCAAAACTTGTGAAGGGTCAGTGGAAATACTACTTGAAAAATGGCAGTCACTGATGCACCACTGTACCAACGTTCACCGCTGGTCAGAAAACCTACATTTCCACCAATGTGAACATGGCTCTTTGTCCCCAGAGGAGGCAAGGAAGAAGAAGTGGTTCCACAATATGTGCCTAAAGTACAGGTCAAAGCGCTTGGATTTCAGCATACAGGGCATGAGACATAGGACTCTACTTGCCGTCTTGGCCCATAACGAGAATCTCTGCTGTGAACAATCTAGGACTACGGGTAATGTAAGGATGCCTCGCTACACTAAGGTGTTTTCTAAAAGAAGTAAGCAATGGGTGATCAAACCAGTCTATGAGGAAATGGAGTTCGACTTTGTAAAAAGCCTTATTGTTGCTGTACTCGAGAAGCACAGATATGGAATTTTGAACGTTTCTGTGCAGAGCACTGATGCATTGCCACCAAACATTGCCACTGTGCCATGTCCACCCAAAGCAGAGCTGGTTGTGAAGTACAAATCCTGGTTTAAATAATTGTAATATGATTGTCTTTTTGTAAATAAATGTTATTGTACAGTGTACATACAAAGTATGCTAACCCTAACCCCTCCCTTCACCATCCTGGGTGGCGGACAACCTGGGTGTCATCTTTGACTTCTCTCTCTATTCACCTCATATTGCTGACCTTGTCAATATGTGTATGTATATATTTTTGTTGCTGTAACTAAGTTTCACAATTCCATGTAAATGCTGCGCACTGTTAACCGAGGGGAGGCTTGCGTATTGCAAATAATAAAACAAACAAACAATAAATCTCACTTTCAACTCAACTGCTTGGGTACGTTATACTTTCCCTGACCTTCCCCGGCCTCATCACGACTTTGGCGGTAACCCTTAAATCCGGCGGTCGCGCTATTACCACCGGATTTAAGGGTCTGCCAAATCAGGACTTTGGCGGATTTCACCCCAGCGCTTGGCTGGGGGGAAATCTGTCAAAAATGTGCGCTATTACCGCCGGCGAGAAATCCGCCGGCGGTAAGAGCGCAAATTTTCCCCATTGAGCCCAATGGGGAATGGGGCATTCCCGAATGGGCTCAATGGGGAATGGTGAATTACATTACCGCCGAACTCGTGATCCGGCGCTATTAGCGCCGGGGAGTTCGGCAGTAGGGCTAATACCACCAAAGTCGTGATCAGGCCCAATGGTTCTCTAGGGCTGCAAAGCTCACGGACAACAAGGACAAAATTGGGGGCCTCAGAACGCGCCAAGCGAGCCGTTGCAGATGGGAGAGAAGGCAGTTCGCATTTGCACATTGAGGCCTAGTACATAGATGGATTTGAAAATTCAAGTTCTCAAAGATGGCTTTACACGGGATGTTTCAAAGTAAGAATGTATGCTCATTTAGAGTGAAGGTCAGCGGCTTTAATTTTCAGCTGGCGGCCTGAAGAGGCCCACAACTCGCACTGGCAGTATAAGGTTTTATTGTTTTTTGACCTTGAGAGACAGGGACCATTTGAAGGAGGGGTGCAATAACGTAAGAGACGATAAGGCAGAAAATTCTGAAACTAGACCGAGTTTCATATTAGTTCAGTATACGAAAAATCGTTGTCAAGAGCACAGTGGGATTTACGGATTGCATTACGCAGAAACACAATGGAAATTGCAAATATAATGCAAGTAACTCTTTAGACGCTTTTATACCGGAATGAAGAATTAATGAATGGATGAATGAATGAATGAAGAGCAAGTAAAACGTTTGTGGGATCGTCTTTGTACCGGGCAAATGGGCATGCAGGTCCACATTCCACACGCATGTAGACAAACAGTTGTTTCTCATTCTGTGTTAACCTCGATTTATTTCCTTATTTTTCGCATTGATTTTAGAGCCGAACATACTCTATTGCTCTATCCTTTAAAGCAAATAGTTTCAGATCGGCCGTAATAAATAAAATGAATAATATTAATAAAGATCGGATTGCGAGACTAATTATAATTTTTATGTTTTCAAAACAGGTATATCCTACCCTACTGCTACTGCCACCAGTTTCAGACCCCGGCAGATGTTTTTTTCAACCGTCAGCTGCAGCTTATCGTCAACAACTGCACCACTTTGACAATCTTATGGGACGATCGCCAAGGGCCCATATGCCCTTATGCGGTACTAGCGGCTAGAAGCAACATATCAACCTTTACGCTGGCCTAGTGCCTAGTTGATGGAACAGCCTTGCGGTTCACCGTGTGACCAAAGTGCTTCTTTTAACGAAAACCAACACCCTGTGTACCATAAAGGAACAGCGCATGACTCACGATAAAACGGAACAGGATTTGCGGATAGAGAGAAAAGAAAAAAAATCACATTCCGATTTAATATGCCAATTGCTGAATATTCTATAAACATTTAATGTTAAATAAATGTACTTTACCAAATGTACCGTGTTGCTGTTTGATTTGAAAGTACAGTTTCATATTCCGAATTGTGGCGCGCTTTGTTGTGAGTTGATCTGTGTTGGTTTCTGGGTTCTGTGTGAAGTCGCGTAGAAGACGACTGGGTGCGTATTGCCTACGCAGCACAGTAAGATCACGGAGAGAGGTGGGGAATATGAATGTTTTGATAATGTCAGGCTCAGGGGCGGGGGATATAATTTAGTGGCGCAAAAGCAGGTCAGCCAGGGCGATGTGGCAAGTGATAGGATTATCACAAAATGGCAGCTCCCTGATGCCTGTTTTCACGTGCGTTTAATGGACGAAAACTCGGGTAAGGTCCATAGGAAATTTTTCTAAAATCGAGCGACTTAGGCTTAAAAACACATGGCCGACCCGTAGGGACAATAACAAAATTTTGACCGAACCATTCCTTTAATGCTTCAGAGTCTTTGCAGAGGATCGCACAGTTCAGAGTAGTTTGCGGTTAAGTCTTTGCCAAGAGTTTGAAATGAAGTTGGTCGAAGGAACAGTTATTAAAAAGAGTAGAGAAGGACAAGCCCTCGGATTGGCGAAAGATTTAAAACACTTTCACTGCGGTCAGACGGAACGAACAACCGGGTTTGAACAGTACCTTAGAAGAAGAAGAATGCTGCAGCTGAGGCTGAAGTTCCTGGCAGATCCTGCAGGCTCACGGTTCCTGAAGCGACTGTCGGACTGACACAAAGGAGGAAGACTGGAGGGTCCTGCACTGCCTAGGGAAGAAACCAGCAGCAGAGAAAAGCAACAAATGAAAGGTGCGCTCCTTAAAACCTAAACAGGGGCCGGTCCTCCTGGCTATCCGGTTCACTGCAGCGATGCACAGCAAATTCGACCAGGGGAGGCAGGCCTTGCTTGGTTTTTGGCGAACTGGTTGGTCCCACCAGCTCAAGGGAAGAAGATTCCTTGCCGACCTTCTCCGTCCTCGAAGTGTAGGAGATTCTGACCTACAGCAGGGCTTCACCGGGAGGTACTGTAGTTGCAGCAGTACTCTTCCTTTAGCTTCTCTTCGGTTCTCTCGATCCGGTGGCAAGTCTGCCTTCCAAGTCCCAGAGACCTACTTTTTATGCAGTTTTCCCCCATTCACACAGCCTGGCTGTCAGTCACACAGCAGGGTGGCTGTCCTGGCAGGACAGTCACCTGGCCAATCAAACAAGGGTGCAAGTTGGGGCTCCAAGAAGACCATCTGCAGGGGTCCTACTCCCTCACATCCTGTCTACCTAGACTCTCAGGCACCTAAGGTGGGCTTCTGTGCAGAAGCCCGCCAAAGGACAGCGAACAAAGAAACCAAACCTGGTTTTGGCACGCAGAATAAAACACGAGAAAGAGCTTTACAAAAAGAAATGGCGAATAAACCCAGTCGGAATCAAATAAAAGTAAATGGGGTCCGGTGGATTAAAGTGCAAGGCTAATCACATAGCCTAAAACAATACCAAGGCTATTTTCATAGACCACAGTAGAAAGAATATGGTAGATACCACTGCCACCAGCCAAATCTTAAAGAAAGGGGAACAAAATAATGTTCCATGCGAAACAGACAAAAAGGGATAACTATTAACCCTTTCCAGTACTCTACGGAAGATATTTTGTACTGGGTCTGTGAATTTAAAAATACTAATAAAGTCAATGGCAACTTTACATGTTCTGGGAGATAGTAGTCAGTCCCAGAAAATGGATTTTAAAGTGGGAAGTCTGAAAAAGACAACCCTGTGTCACTGCACTAAAAGTGCTGTGTGACACACAGTAAAAATATGATGCCTATAGAGTAGGTGAGGCTCCACAGTCTATGAACACAAAAATGTAAAACACACAGCAAAACACATGTAAGAGTGGAAAAAAAGGCTCACACTCTTACCAGGTGAAACAAATAAATCCTAGAAATCCAGCAAAGCTGCTGAGGGACTCAGTAGGTAAGGGAAATTAGCCATTCTGGAGAATTCTCCCTAACAAACCCCAGGCACATATTTCGGTCTGGTTGGACCTCATCAGTAGGGTGGAGCTGTGCCTCTGTAAGAATAGTGGGCAAGGGGTCCACGTCTGGATTCCCCTAGTAACTTAGGGTGACCTAAAGTTACTTAAATTATGCAAATTACCAAGGGAGGTCCTGGGAGTCCCTCTGCTAGACATTAGTCCTGTTTACGAGATTCTTACCCAGATTCTTTAGCTCACTACCTTTCACAGAGGAGAAATATCCAAAACATATCATTCTGTGTCCTGCCCTGGGGCAGTCCAGCACCGAAATGCTAGGCAATTTTCATCTGAACAAGAGTACCAGCAGCAACCCCAGACACGTGTTCCTTCTGGTTGGACGTCATCAGTAGGGTGGAGCTGTGCGTTAAGGAGGACATAAAAGATCCAAGAATTTATCGTACAATCGCCATTCTGTCATGTTGACTCTTGAGGAAAGAAAAATGTCTTGTGTTGCTTTGATGTCTACACTTGCCGAGTCTAACAAGTTCAACTCTACAATGCTGCTGTAAGAGAAGCAACATATTGTGGAGATAAAATCTTGTGATGTTTAAGATGGTCATGTTATGTTATTAGAGTTCGATAAAAGAGCAAAAGCTTGATTAGTTCAACTAGAGAATTAAATTTCTAAAACAGCAGGTCTAGAAGCAGTTTTAAAACAGTGCATCAATGCATAAGTTATTTCAAAGAGGAACTTGAATGTAGAAATGTGTTTAGTCAATGGAGCGATGTGAAGAGTGATTGCATTTCACACTTTTCCTCACAGTACACATATTGAACATGTTGAAGTTAAGTTTAATCATGTAGAAGAAACTCATTTGATTTCTCAGACCTCTGCATGTTTCATGCTTTTTAAGGATACCTTTGTGATTGCATATGCAATTACTATTTATAAATAACAAGGGTTGACTTTCCAAACAGCACTCAATGACATTGGTCATACAGTGTTCAAAGAAGGAATGCCATATGTAGCTCTGTCACATGGGAAAAATATTGAAGGTTTATTTTTCATGAACTTTGATGAAAGAAAAGTGACAGCTGACATTTCTTGCATTGAAGAATATAAGAGATTACGTGTACCGTATGCACCTCACCTGAACCTTACACCTGTACCTGCTAAGTACTTAGCCAGGAAACATAAGGAATCATCCACTATCCATGTGTGAGATGCACATCGCCACTGGTTGAGGCTCCCTGGTGTGTACGCACAACCCGAGGCTGTGGCCTCCTGTCCGAGGGGTCTAGCGGTGTGGAGGTGGTAATATGTTTCTCAGGTGTACCGACGTGTCCTGGAGCCAACATTTCTGCAGCCTTGGTGAGGCGTCCCCATCACCAGGTGCGCCCTGGGATGACGAAAGGAGCTTGTAATAATAAAGAGGGGTGCATGGACCAGTTTGCAAAATCCACCCCTAGGCCGTCTAGTAGTACCACTGCCTTGGTGCACACACCGGATACCTCTCCAGCCGCTGTATCCACCACCCTGCTGGATATGCATCAAATCCTGGAGATGCTGCAATGCAGCTTTGCATCAGTGAATGAAAGGTTAGAAGATATCAACACCAATTTTACTACCCTTCGCACTCAGCTGGAGAGAGAGAGACAACGAGATTATGGCGGTGGAGAGCCGGATCGGCACAACTCAAGATGATGGGGGTCATTATGAGTTTGGAGGTAGCCATGGTGCTATGGCTGCCTCCAAACCCGTGTCTGGGTCCGTGGTGTCGGAATGGGGACTTACCGGGACATTCCGACCCTTGCGGACCCGGTAAATCCCCATTCCAAAAACCATTCCCCATTCCCATTCGAGATGGGTTGGGGGCGATACGCATTGGTGCATGGTATATTACAGCGACAAGAAGTATTTTTCGTTAATGTATATGGCCCTAATGTGGACAATCCCGATTTATATGAAAGGGTGTTTCAATCCTGTGCAGTGCACCCCATGGCTTATACTTTGTAGGGGTGATCTCTCCACAGTACTATATGCTATAGATACAGCCACAGGGCCGAAGTCTAGGGAAAAGTGGGGTGCAGATCTGCAGGTAGACTTTAGTGACTCACAGCGGCAGAACGTATGTAATCTGTAAGGGGGTTTCTGTTAATTGAACATGTCGCTTGCTCATTTTAAGACACTTAATAAGCTGTATTATCCGTCTTCTAGGATTAAAAGGTTTGGCTCCTTGAGTGCTAGTGTCTGCCCCAGGCGTCATGACGAGAATGCCATATTGTTGCATATGTTTTGGGGTGCCCTAAATTGAGTGGAAACTGGGCTTCGATTTGACTGACATTGTTGGACTTACTGGGCCGACAACTCAACCTTGAGGTGCAGGATTCTTTGTTGGGATTCACAGGGAAGATGGAAACTGTTAACCTACGATTTCTGAATCTAGGGCTTTTACTTGCTAAGAGAGCAATCTTGCTGAGATAGTCCTAGAATGAGCCACCTACTCGTGAGAAATGGTTGCATGATGTCATGTGGGCAAACGACACGGAGGAACTGTATCTGTCATTGTTGCCAGCAATGTGCCGACCTAGGAATGTATGGCAGGACTTTTGCCATTATTTGATGAGAACTGCGGCACCCGCAAACTGATGCCAACATAATTGCTTGAGTTGCGCTGTGTGATGTGTTAGGTGATGTAACAAAGTTGCTCAGTTGTACATTTTTATACGTGTTTTCTTTCTGTTTCTTTGGACTGTAACTTCCTTGCTGTCGGTTCACCAAGTATTAAATACACAAAAGCAAAAAATACAATTTTAAAAAAGTAACTCAAAATCGTCTGAATTTAGTAGAAAATTGTTTTGAGTGCATGTTATACATGATTGGATCAGACATAATTATCCAGCACTCAATCCATCCAACACAAAAATCTTAAAGGTTCAGTCACAGACAAGGTCCTGGCTGATTCACATTTGGCCATCTCAACTGGGCCGTAGTGCGTCACCTTCAACTAAGGTAAAACACGTAGGAGTCTTGATTGAGTTGCGTTTAGCAATGTAAAAGGATGTATTTGTTCACCACCAAAGTGGTGAACACATGTTTTAACACGATGCGCTCCAAGAGACACGTCTTTCCATATTTCTATCATAGATGTAAGGTCAACAGTGCCTATGCTGGGGTTGTAAAAGTCTGAGAGCAAAGAGTGCAATGGGTACAGAACATGGCTGCCCATATGGTTACAGGACTGAAGAACTGTGGACATGTAAGACCTGCTCTAAACTCACTACACTGGCCCACGTTAGAGGCTTGAGTAGTTGCTAAGTCATGATGCGTTGCCGACAAAGCCATTCAAGGAACATAATGAATGAAATCAAAGTTCCATAAATATAGCCCTCATCAGGCTTTGCAGGCCGATTCATCAAAATCTGTTGATAGTCCAAAGTTCAGCTGCACAAAAGAGGAAAGCAACATCTTTTTCCTTCCACACCTCACCATGCTGGAAGGAAAGGGGCCACTACATATTTAGGAACACACGGATCATCTATGCTTTTCTGCGAGGTCCTGGTAAAGAAACAAGGGTAGAAAGGCTCCCTCCAGCAACCCAGGTTATGAGCCCTTGCTTTAGCACCAGGAGTCCTTTTGGGAGGTGGCAGGATGTACTGTGATAACAGGGAAACATAGCAGGCACCGTTCACCATTGAAATGGTAAGTGAAGCTGACAATGCTGCTGTACTGCTGTGCAATGTCAGTGAATGCCTCATGTGCACGGAATACAAATCACGTGTGTGGAATAGCCACTCCCGTGGAGGTGCTGTCATCATAGGTCACGTGGGGCATCAAATGCCACACTAATGTCAGGCAATGCCTAATTAAGCTTCAAATACATAGGCTAACCACATGTGAGTTACAGGCACAAACGTGCAGATGCTGCCATTCTATATGAAATGGAAGCTTAATGTATTATATAACTTGCTTTTATATGCCACTACCATATTGGACGATGTTAACATTAGTCTTAATTTTCACTTTGTTATTGGATGTTACAGTGTAAATAATTGTGTAAAGGTTATATTTTTAACCAAGAACATGAATACAAAAGTTATAAAAAGCTTAAATGCACCAGTAATGTTTTTCAATGCAATCTATGGTCTCATACACATGTTATACTCAGTATATGTGAGTTACAGCATCAACAATCAAATGCTGCCATATTATGCTAAGTGAGCCATCAAATGTTCCACTAACCCCAACCAATGTAAGTTAATGTTTCATGTTCATGGGTTAGTCATCATATGTAATGTGTAGCATCACATGGCCTGCGCTCATGCTCCTTCTTCTGGGCTTTCTGGTGATACCCACAAATCTTCTTTCTTTGCCCGGGGAAGCAACCGGCTCCATGATGCAACCACTGACGCACTAGATAGTGGATCCCACAGAGCTCCCCCCAGTCTTACCAGAGCTGTTAATTCAAGACCCGCTTCATCACCCACAAGGCTTTCTGGGGCCTGAGACCACACTATCCCCAACTTTCTCTCCCCAAATACCTCCCTGCTAGAGCCCTCTAACTCCAACCCTCTGCTGGTGAAACGTTTCTCCAAGCAGAGAGTGGGGGACAGGTCTCTCTCTTCGGCTGGTTCTTCTCTCTGTAAAAGCCTCCCTGCCTCTCTCAAACTTGAGATGGATCAACTCAAAACTCTGCCTTTCTCCTCCTCTTTCCCTCTCCCCCTTCCCTCCCAGTCATCCCACTGCCGCTGAGACTGGCAGCCTGGGTCTTCATGCATCACACAGGTCACCAGGCCCCTGGCCAGTCGACAACAGCACCCTCCCCCATTACTGACGGTGTGGGCCCCCTATCCGGTGGCTTTGCACCCCTCCCTAAGGGTTGCCTCCACCCTTGCACTTAGACAGCGGCCTGCTCCCTTGGCACACCTCGGCACTTCCCTCCACCAACACTTGCCCATACACTGCTCCCCTCCTCCATCCCCTCCCCTGTCTCCTGCACTTCTCTTGCACGTCCGAATGCCACAAGGCCTAGTAGGACCACGTTTGTAGATCTACTGTCTCACCATTATTATTTACTCCCCTTGTTCCCTGGAAACACTATTTAGTTCTTTAGGCGCCTAACAAATGCTCAATAAATGGAAACTTTACACAATGAAGAGTGGGAAAACGTGCCTCCTTAAAATATCCAGTGGGGACACAAAAGCTAGTTTAGAAACCTCTGAGACACACACACGCACACGGTAGTTTACACACACACGGTAGTTTACAGACTACGGGATTTGTAGGCTGCTGGTGAAAGAAGGATTCACTGCGTGATCTGGCCTGGGTCCACAGGTCCATTCTTGGAGTGGGGCTTCCTGCTCCACATGCGTCAGAGGCTTCAAAACTACGTCACAAAGCGAAATCTTGGCAGCTAGGTAAAAAACCAGAGTCAGGCCATCGGGCTTGGCCAGTGGCAGATTTAAGGCAAAGGGCACCGTGGGCAAAAATTACAGAGGGCCCCCAAGTGGGCAGGTCCTAGAGGCGGGGCCCCAAAGTGGGCGGAGTTGCACAAAGATGAACTTTAGGGACACATGATTCATTTTATTTAAGTTGTGATTTTTAAGGCCGAAGCGCAGACATCCAGCCCTGAACTAATATTACAACAAGCAGAATTCAGGTCTGCTTAAATCTGCATTATTTCTTAACTGTAATGCATTAAACACTTGCTAGAGCACAGGAGCGTGCGTTTCTGGAGAGGGGATACGGCGAGAAGTAAACTGCCCAGTCAGAGCACCCTGGACCGAGCTGCAGTGGACAACTGGGAAGTGATTAACACAGAGTAATAGTTGGCATTGTGCACCGCGCGGCAGGCGTTTAAAGCCCATTAATAGATTTATTGCCTCCATTACAGTGTGCTGTGACCATCTGCTGAATTTCGGTTCTGACTGCAACGTGTGTCTCAGAGAGAGACTGGGAAGGGGTGGGGCAGGGGCCCGCTCTCCATTTGTCTGTCTGCCGACCGTTAAGTCCGCCACTCGGCTTGGCACACCTTCTTCAACCACTGCTTTCAGTCAACTGTGCAAGATAAGGGAGACGTGAGCCAATTCCCCATGAGAGGGACAAGTGGAATACCAGCACACAATGTCACCATCATTCCCCTATCTGATTTAAGTAGCCAGGCAGAAGCCGGGCTCAAATATAACACAACTCCTCTCACCTGAAGTTAAGGAGGGGTGGGGGGAAGGCGTGCCCAAAAGTGGGGGAAATTGGTTCTTTGGGCCAAGCCAATCCAGACAAGTGACGCTCAGAAAGGGACAGGCCAGTGAATATGAGCCATTATTGCACGATCCGACCTATTATCCTCAATATAAAAAGAGGCAGAACGCATTTCATTTCCTGGGGAGAAGATGCCATTCCATTATAGTGACAGTGCAAGAGGAGCAGGAGGGCAAGAGCTGTTTAGAACAGGGTGGTCAGCCGCAAGCACAGCCTATGAATCAAAGATGGCTAAGTCTAGAGAACCGCAGAGATAAAGAGGCCTGTCGGAGATCTGTGCACAGAAACTGTCAGGATCAAGACAGATCTGTTAGAAGAGGTGGTTAAGGCTTGTTATGTTCCCTAAGGCTGCACTATGTCCTCTCAAAGTGGCACAGTGAGCGTGGTGCTATATCTCCAGAACAGAACGTTAGACGACAGAGACAGGGGTTGGGCTCAGACTATGGTGGTTGTGAGTTGGCCATCAGCCATCAGCATGAACCTAAGGGCCCTGATGTTAGTAACCAGTTGGGGGAGAGGCTTCTATACAGAAGTACCAATGTAGGGGAAAATACCTACCCAATTTGTCACTGGGACAAGCATGCACGAGAGGGCCGCAAATCAGAATAGGGAACTATGTGCATTGCCCATTTCGGAGCCTACCGGACAACTGGGGACAGGAGAGGTCAAACCATTACCGGATGCCATCCCACTCTCCTAGGAAGCAACAAGGACAGGAAATAGACACTAATCAGTGACCAGGGTCCGATAGGAACGGAATCACTCCACAATAGTGTTACTGGGTGTTATCACTCTGGAGCCTTGCTTTCTACAGTAAGGCCAGGCCTTTTGGACTCAGGGAAATATGTCCTTATACAGCAGCAGATATTCTGTATTAGCACATGGAAATCGTCATTGACCACCTCTCAGCCAATCAGAATGTTTAAAGTACAGTCAATAACTACTGGTATTGACTGCACTCTAAACATTCTGTCTTCAAAAGCTGACAAACAACAATGCAATTTTCAGGCTAGATTTCTTTTAACAAGCATGTTCCTTTCTGAGAATTTGTTTTTCTTGCAACATTCTATTTAACATACAAAAGTGAAAAATAAAACAGGGGAAAAGTTTTCTCTTTTTTATAGAGAAACCGTTAACTCTTACATGACACCAAATACATGCTCATGCTAAACCTGTTTCATTCAACCAAGTATGCAATTAAAATGATTAATTTATGAGGACAACTATGTTATTTCAATATTACAAAATAAAACCAATTTGAATTGACTTATTCAGTTGCCTATTTACTTTATCCAATATTGAAGTAACACTTTTTACTTCACCACCAAAACGCCAAAGCATGTATTTCTACCACCACTATGGGCTAATAGCCAAAAAGATTTCGGGAGGGGTCATGAACGCTTGGGATGATGAACCTTCCCAACTTATAGCTCTTGTCTTCAACCTTCGGCCATAGCTTGGTGATGGGTCATTATCGGGCCATATTGACCCCTCCCTCTGTCTATAAGGCTATATTGTCTCACCTCGCCTGAAACATTGACTTTACAGCTCTCTCTTCTTCTGTTATATAGCTAAACCCCAAGTTCACATTGGAATTCACCCAACCTGTCCCTTAGACTCAAAATGGGAGAAATCACTGGGCTTAGGACTCAGTAGCCACATTCTGGGACACAGACAGTCACAGTGTCTTAGTCCTCAAGCCACTGGATAATGGAACCCCCCAAACTGTGAAGGAAGCCTTAATGTTTTGTATGTTAACACTCATTTGCCCAGAGGCCTTCCGGTATCATTATTTTTCTTTACATGCAACCATATTCTTTATGTCAATAAACTGTGTGGAAACTTGAATTCACCTTCCATAGGAGCCCATAGGGCAGCTCGAATGCTGTTGTAAACTTGCTGAGCAGTGAGGGTGGGACGAGGAGTTTCAATCCCTTCAGCTGCCATTGAGTAGTTCCTAAGGTCTTTGGGAGGAGCCTACCAAAAAGTAAACAAAGAAGTCACACAGCTGAGTTTAGACATGTTGTTCAGTGCTGCCCCTGAGACCTCTGAACCTGGGGTCACGATGGTAGCACCAATCACAGCAACTGTAAGTACCTTTGGTACTATTATTACATCTGCCAGGGTTTGGAAAAGGCACCAGGAGGGCAGAAAACACATTTCTGTTCATGTTTATCTAGTTTTGGAAGTGAAAAGCACTAAAGCAAGATGGTGGATGCCATTATCACTTGCCTGTGTTCCAGGCCCAGTCGCACATCCAAAATATGTTTTGTTGCTTTTTCTACAATTTTTGGAAGACGTGAAAAGGCATAAGATTCCAAACCACATATAATATCGAACGCTCAAGACCTGTCAAAAACCTGGAAATGAATGCCAGCAGGTAGGTCTGATAAGAACAGCAAATGCGCACGAGATGTAAATAGTCCAATGTATAAAGTAATACATTTGTGAAATATTGTTTTATGTCAGTTTCGCATCTGCAACATGCAACCCTATATAATGCGCAATGCGCCATAGTTGCTGTCCCCAATAGACATTGGCCCTCATTACGACCCTGGCGGAAAGGGGAAAACGATGGCGGAAAAGCAATACCGCCATCGAAAAGCGCTCGGTGCGACTATGACCCGTCACCGCAAAGTACGAAGCCATTAGCGACACCGTAGTGAACGCCAACGCTAACTGCACTAAGCACGCGCGCGCGCACCATGCCAAACCGCAAACACCACCATGGTGCAACGGTACGCCAATTCCGACCCTAGCGGACATGTACCTAACGCCATCAGGCATGGCGGAATGGACCATCCCGCCATGGCGAGAAATACGGCATCGTGAACCAACCGTAAATGGCCCACTGAGTGCCTGTACTCCACTCCCTGGCCACATTGCACAACTCCTGGCAGGCGCAATGTACTCACACCATGCAACCAGTGAAATCTACAATTCACCCATGCATGCCAACGTAGAAATGCATGCAGGTGTTCAAAGCGCCCCGTGAGTGGGCATCCATGTACGGCATGTCACCATAGCCGTACTGATGCAGCACAGGCATGTGAAGGTACAAGACATCAAAATGGAACTCAAGAACACATGACACAAAACAACAGTAGTCCCCCATCGCTTGCCACCAGCTCAAGGCAACATCCAAAACAGCATCCTGAGGGGGATTGCACCAGCCCTGTACTCTTGCCAGTAAACAAACCAACCATCAGCAGAAGCATGTACCACACAAGTTGGCAGAGTGACTGAGCAGCCAGGCACATCCCAAGAGGGGCCGATGGGAGCTGCAGGGCACAGATGGCATCAATACAGAAGCTATTCCAATGGACATGACCCCAGTCCCCCTCCAACAAACGCACGCAAACACAGGCACCTGTGACCAGCCACATTCTGAACATCCCATCATACCATCAATCGACCTGGCTGACAGGCACCAGTCGGCCAAAAGCCAATCCCCCGCCCCTGAACAGCACATCATGTAAACAGTCACAATGGCAGCCCCTATCCGTGACCACACTGTGCTACGTAGGCAAAAGCGGCCAGTACTGTACCACACAACTCAACTCAGAAGGCGGAACACAATGCAGATCATCTCGCAATACATACCGCCACAAATCGAAAATCGTCACATCACCTGCAAAGAATAACGCAACACGCCAAATATCGGAATACAATTTAAATGCACATCCAAATGACAAAGGCCTCACAGCAATTTGTAAAATAACACCAAAACATCCATCATCACCGAGGGCTGCATCTGCAATAATTGACCAGCTTCCACTTGTGTGACGCCCTGTACCATCATGGCACACAGGGCCAACATCAACGTTCCAAAAGGCAACATGGAAGCGGCAAGAACCGCAGGTCCGTCCCATGAGGCAGGCACTAGTCCAGCTGAAAGGCCGAAATGTTGCACCTAGCCACCAGAACAGCGTAAGGGCATGTGGCCCATTGGCGATCGTCCCATAAGATCGTAATGGTGCTCCACTGATTCACCCGAAGCTGCAGGTGTCGAGAGTAAAATCCATCTGGAGGAGTGGCGTACAGATGGCATCTGCAATAGGGCAGGAGATACCTGTCACCAAAATGAAACACAAATTAACCGATTGCACTACAGGACACATGATGCATCACTATCTTCATTCAACACACCAAATCCACACCCATATGCATGCTAGCCCACTCCAAAGGAATATACACACCCCTAAATCAGTATCGATACATAACGAAACCAATCGAGGTTAATACACCATTGGCAACGTCGGTTACTGTGCATGCGTCCGTCAAGATAGAACCCATGACATGGGATTAGTAACGTGCCTAGACACAAGTGTATGAAGGCGCGTCGAGACAGGGAGGATCCGACAAGGGCAGATAGACGTAAGTCCCACTATGGCAGCCTTGCATCACATAGCGCAGGGGAAGGGGATTGAATCAAAAAACACATGTACATGGCAGACCCTAAATGGAATCATCTGTCCATGCATCCATTCATCATTCCCTCATCCCGCAATGAAAACGCATGAACATTCACTCACATAATATGTGAAACTTCCATCGCGTCTGTGCGTAATGCAGTCTGCAAAAACCACTGTGCTCCTGGCCGGATCTGTAGTGTCGTGAAGCTAGATGGACTTGGGAACGTCCTGCCTTATCGTCCACTACGCTATTGCGCATCCCATTCAATTCATGTCATTCATTGCTTGCTCGTTATGGGCCCTGTCCCAAGGACATTCAACAATAGAACGTTACATTTCCAGGCAGACCTGTGGGCGTCTCCTCACCGCTACTTCGCAACCAAAAATCCTGGCCTTCGAATTCCTCACTTGCAACATTACGTCGAAAAGGCTTCTGTGAACGCTTGCATTCACAATTACATCAATGTAGTGCGGCTGTGTGTCATAATGCTAACTGGCTGCAATCACAAATGGGACGCCACGCCCGTCGGTGAAGTACGATACTGTGCTGCATGAGGGTCGGCCATCGATCGAGCCCTACATACCACTGACTCTTCACAGGTATGTAAGCGGCTGCAATCATAGCATGTGTAACAATGGGAGCATAGCATGAAAATCAGTCAAAGTACATCACACTGCCATCGGGATTTGATACATGATTCCAATCCCAAGATGCCATGCGGCCAAATGCAGCCTTACGTGCGGGACGTGCTCGGCCAGAAGGGATTGCATCTGCCACAGATTCATTCAATCAGCACAGGTGGAGGCCATACAGGCCGACAGCACATATATAGCAGACCCAAACCCCTCCCACAACCACTCCCACTCCAAAATGCTACCGGCAGGACTAGCGATGTTGGGCCTGGGGCACCAGATAGCACTGCAAGTGCTACAACTACAAGAAGACGACGAACAACAACAGGTACAACAACCGGGCGCACAGGGGAGACGGAGGAGAAGGAGGAGGAGGAGGGCAAGGCAGGGTCAGCAAGGCCCACAAGCACTGCCACTACCAACACGCAGGCGGCCCGCAATCCCACGCCTCCGAGCTGATCCGTTCAACCTCACTGCTGAGCAGATCCACACCCTCTACCGTTTGGACCGGGACACCATAATCGCCATTGTGGACATGACACATGCTGACCTCGTGAGCATGATAGATAGCCCAACCGCCATCCCACCCCTACTGAAGGTGGTGTCTGTACTCCACTTCCTGGCCACAGGCACCTACCAGCACACAGTGGGACAGTTGCATGGCATTTCACAGCCACTGTTCTCACGGACACTCTCCCAAGTGCACGATGCCCTCCTGAAGCACGCCGACGACCACATCACACTACCACGCACGTACCAGGAGATTACCAACGCAAAGGTGGGATTCCATGCACTTGGCGGCATCCCGGGTTGCATTGGTGCCATCGACTGCACCCATGTTGAATTGGTTGTCCCACATGCCATGGAGGTCCAGTACCGCAACCGGAAACAATTTCATTCAATCAATGTGCAAATGGTGTGTGACTCCAACAAGATCTTTACGCATTGTTGTGCCAGATTTCCAGGATCTACCCATGATTCTATGGTCCTGAGGAACACAAGAATACCACGCTACATGGAGCGACACGCAGGGCACAGATCCTGGCTACTCGGTGAGTCTCATTCCATGCATGACATCGTGGCCCATTTGATGCGTCAATGACCTTGCAGGAGGGGGGGGGGGCTACTTAGCACTATCATTCCACTGACACCCTTTATTCGTCCCATACAGGTGATGCCGGGTATCCACTGAAGAGATGGCTCCTTACACCAATCCGGAACCCACAGAACCAGCATGAGGAGGACTACAACCATGCCCACTCACGTAGCCGTGTGGTCATTGAACAGGCATTCGGCCTACTGAAGGCTCGTTTCCGCAGCCTCAGCAGGTCTGGCGGGGCACTCATGTACAGCCATGAGAGGGTTTCTAAGATGGTCATGGCATGTGTCATGCTGCACAACATGTGCATACGTAGGAATGTGCCCATGCCCCCTGACGCTGTACTGCATGCACCTGAAGATGATGATGATGAGGGTGGGGATGTGGAGGCACCCCAAGGAGTCCATGAGGCACAGGATGCACGTGCAATCCGACAGAGCATCATAGATGCATGCTTCTAGCAACCACGCATGGTGCCTATTACACGGAAAGGGGACCTGTGGCACTGTGTGTGTGTAGTACAGGCACATAGTGGACTGTACGCCTATGAAGGCCTCGTACGCAAATATCAATGTCCACACATGTCATTGGATGATAATGAAGTGCTGTATTGTTAATGTGATTTGATTCATACACCCTATGGACCCGCCACCCAGTGAAGCCCAACACACCCCCTCCACCCTACTTCCTCCCCCCCCAACACCAGTGTCCAAATATGCATGCTGCCCGTGGGTAGACGCTATTGCAAGCCCCCTCTACGGGTATCAGGGGCACCCCTGCCCGTGGAGCGCAGGTTCCTGCCAGATCTGCGTTGGGGGCTGCCCTGGACGGAACTTGCCACGGATGACGTCTCTGCCTGCTCGCGTCCATGCATGTCTCTGAGGGTTTGTGAGAGCTCCGAGAGCACACGGCGCACAGCAGCAAGTTCAGCACAAACGTCTTTGGACGTCGCATTCAGTTCCCCCCTCAGGCTCTCGGTGCTTTTCTCCATTTGTGCTCTCAGGCTCTCGGTGCTTCTCTCCATTTCTCCCCTGAGGCTCTCACTACTTTTCTCTATTTGTGCCCTGAGTGTCTCGGTGGATGTTTCCATGGCTGCCCTGGAACCCCCGCATTCATTCGCATGGTCCTTGAGTAGCGTGGACACTTCCTGCTGTTGCTCGATCAGCAGGTCGAGGGACTGTTGCCTCTGCTGGGCCATGGACATTTGCGGTGGTGTGACAGGGGGGCTGCTCAACACATGTTGCCTTGGCACAGGACTTGTGGGGGTTGGCCAGTCGTCGTCTTCAGGGTGCCCCTGCGTGGTTTCGTCATGGTGTAGGGGATGGGACATGCAGGGGGATTGGGAAAGGTCATGGATGGTACCTACGTCGCCAGCACTGTTTTCCGTGTCGGAGCATGCTGGCATGACAGCTGTGTCACCTATGGTGCTGCTAGCACCAGAGGCAGTGCCATCAGATACGTTCTTTGGGGGGACCTGTGGTGCTGGGGTTGTGGACTTGCTGGCTGCTGGGGTGCCTGTTGCAGTCCCCTCCAGTGTGCTGGCACTTGATTCCTGCTGCTGCCGTGTCTTGATCCTTGCACCTGAGGTGGAGGCTCTTGGGACGTTGGTCCTGGCCCTCTTTGCAGGCGTGCTGGTAGGGGTGTCCTGCAGCTCGTCGTTGGTATCGGACCCTGTGGTGGAGTAAAGAGGGGCGAGCGTTAGTTATGGGTCTGTCGGATTTGGAATGGCAACGTATCAAATGCATTGGGGTGGTACATGAGGCTGATATGGGACTGGGCCTTGGAGGTGGTCTCATTTTCGTGTGGATTGAGGATGCATTCATTTGGCTGCCTGCAGTTAGGGGGTGCATGCTGCACATGTAGGGGTTGTTTATGGCATCTTGATTAATTTGTTTATTCATTCTGACTTTTAGAGGGCGCTGTCAGGGCAAAGTATGTATTGCACTATGGGGTCACATGGTACTGCACATGTTCGTGGTTTGTGGATTTCGCATTGTTTCTCTTGGCCAACCTACCTGATTCTCCGGATGTCGGCACTCCTTTCTCCATCCCTCCGACTCCCTCTATGCTCTCCATTCCTATGGTGGAGGCGCAGATCTCCTCCCAGGGGGTCAACTTGATGGGCGACTCTGATCCCCCCCCGGTAGCTGTGGCGATGTTCCTGTTCGCAGAAAGTATGCTGCGTACGCGGATCCGCAGGTCGTCCCACCGCTTGCGACATTGCTGTGGCGTGCGGGGTGTTGTCCCCACCGCACTTACGCGCTGTGCCACAAGGGCCCATATGGCCTTCTTGTTGGCAAGGGCCGTCCTGGTCATTTGACTGGAGAAGACGACGGCGGCATTTTCCTGCAGGGTCTCGGTCAGCACGGTCAGTTCCTCTCGGGAGAAGTGGACCTGCCGCTTGCGATCACACGCTTTCTTGGCTACCTTTCCCATATTTATTTTTTTAACTGGGGTTGCTAACGGGTTGGGATGTGTGTCAGGGTCGGATTTTTAATGGTTGTGTTGGGATTCGGATTTTATAGTTGTGCGGCGTGCTGTTTCCCGTTCCGGCCACATGCTTTTACTTCCGTTTCCGTATATTTACGGTGCCCGTAATTTGCGGTGCCCGCTCATTACGGTGCCCGCTCATTACGGTGACCGCTAAGATGGGTGGCGGTATTGCACCTGGTGCAGCGTACGGCGGCGGTAAGGGCCGTTTTGGGGTCATTTCCGCCATCGCAGCCTTTCGGATTCCGCCATGGCGTAATGCTCGTGCCCGATGGGTCGTAATTAGCCGCACTTTGCTCCTTCGTGCAATGGCGGAAACGCTATTTACGCTGTTGCGGTCCGGTCAGTCAATTTCCGCCAGGGTCGTAATGAGGGCCATTGTGTAGAGTGCCGAAGCTGTTGCTAACAGCATTTGGAGCTCTGTTGTGGCGGTAAATATTAACAGGGTAATTCATAGAATTTCGCAGAAAAGTGTCGCAAGCGGCTGGCGCAGAGTGTCCGCGTGCGATTGTCTGCGCCAGGCACGTGCGCGAAAACCGATTTCCGCGCACAGCGTATTCATGGATTTTAGGCTCCCAAACCAGCCGTGGCGCAGAGAATCGCAGCGACCCTGCAGCAGCGCCAGTAACGCCCCCAAGAACGCCCTCGCGCAAGGAAAAGCCATCAAAATCGCTAAATCATCGCAAAGGGCTGCGCTAACCCTGGACCAGTTCACCGGGCTGGCAAACAGCAAACGCCAAGCGGGGAACGTGTATTTCAGGGGTGCGCGGGAAGTTCCCCACGCGATTGGCCCCGTGCAAGCAGGGTACGTGTATTCCATGGGTGCGCGGGAAGTTCCACACGCGATTTCAGCAGGGTACGTGTATTCCAGGGGTGCGTGGGAAGTTCCACACGCGATTTCAGCAGGGTACGTGTATTCCAGGGGTGCGCGGGAAGTTCCACACGCGATTCCAGCAGGGTACGTGTATTTCAGGGGTGCGCGGGAAGTTCCACACGCGATTTCAGCAGGGTACGTGTATTTCAGGCGTGCGCGGGAAGTTCCACACGCGATTGGCCCAGTGCGAGCAGGGTACGTGTATTCCATGGGTGCGCGGGAAGTTCCACACGCGATTGGCCCCGTGCAAGCAGGGTACGTGTATTTCAGGGGTGTGCGGGAAGTTCCACACGCGATTGGCCCAGTGCGAGCAGGGTACGTGTATTCCATGGGTGCGCGGGAAGTTCCACACGCGATTTCAGCAGGGTACGTGTATTCCAGGGGTGCGCGGGAAGTTCCACACGCGATTTCAGCAGGGTACGTGTATTTCAGGGGTGCGCGGGAAGTTCCACACGCGATTTCAGCAGGGTATGTGTATTTCAGGGGTTCTGGGGAGTACTACACGTGAATTGGCCGTGTGGGTCCTCCCAGGTGTACGCTCCACAACCTCCACGGCCCCTGTAGGCAGCCCACACCACGGGGGACTACCCTGCACCCCTGCTCATGTCCCACAGGCAGCCCATCCACCATGGGCATGCCCCCCAGCCAACCCACATGTCACCTTGCACTACTGATCAACAATGCATGTCTCCCACCACCCCCACCCCCCAGCAGTGCAGGGGCAGCCTCCACCAGGCCCCCACTCATGTCTCCCACCGCCCCCACCCCCCAGCCACCATGGGCAGCCCCCACCAGGCCCCCACTCATGTCCCCTATCACCCCCACCCCCCAGCCACCAGGGGCAGCCTCCACCAGGCCCCCACTCATGTCTACCACCACCCCCACCCCCCAGCCACCAGGGGCAGCCCCCACCAGGCCCCCACTCATGTCTCCCACCCCCCCACCCCCCAGCAGTGCAGGGGCACCCTCCACCAGGCCCCCACTCATGTCTCCCACCACCCCCACCCCCCAGCCACCAGGGGCACCCTCCACCAGGCCCCCACTCATGTCTCCCACCACCCCCACCCCCCAGCCACCAGGGGCACCCTCCACCAGGCCCCCACTCATGTCTCCCACCACCCCCACCCCCCAGCAGTGCAGGGGCAGCCTCCACCGGGCCCCACTCATGTTTCCCACCACCCCCACCCCCAGCAGTGCAGGGGCACCCTCCACCAGGCCCTCACTCATGTTTCCCACCACCCCCACCCCCCAGCCACCAGGGGCACCCTCCACCAGGCCCCCACTCATGTTTCCCACCACCCCCACCCCCCAGCCACCATGGGCAGCCTCCACCAGGCCACCACTCATGTCTCCCACCACCCCCACCCCCCAGCCACCAGGGGCACCCTCCACCAGGCCCCCACTCATGTCTCCCACCACCCCCACCCCCCAGCCACCATGGGCAGCCTCCACCAGGCCCCCACTCATGTCTACCACCACCCCCACCCCCCAGCCACCAGGGGCAGCCCCCACCAGGCCCCCACTCATGTCCCCTATCACCCCCACCCCCCCAGCAGTGCAGGGGCACCCTCCACCAGGCCCCCACTCATGTCTCCCACCACCCCCACCCCCCAGCATTGCAGGGGCACCCTCCACCAGGCCCCCACTCATGTCTCCCACCACCCCACCCCCCAGCAGTGCAGGGGCAGCCTCCACCACGCCCCCACCCATGTCTCCCACCACCCCCACCCCCCAGCCACCATGGGCAGCCCCCACCAGGCCCCCACTCATGTCCCCTATCACCCCCACCCCCCAGCCACCAGGGGCAGCCTCCACCAGGCCCCCACTCATGTCTCCCACCCCCCCACCCCCCAGCAGTGCAGGGGCAGCCTCCACCAGGCCCCCACTCATGTCTCCCACCACCCCCACCCCCCAGCAGTGCAGGGGCACCCTCCACCAGGCCCCCACTCATGTCTCCCACCACCCCCACCCCCCCCCACCCCCCAGCCACCAGGGGCACCCTCCACCAGGCCCCCACTCATGTCTCCCACCACCCCCACCCCCCAGCCACCAGGGGCACCCTCCACCAGGCCCCCACTCATGTCTCCCACCACCCCCACCCCCCAGCAGTGCAGGGGCACCCTCCACCAGGCCCCCACTCATGTCTCCCACCTCCCCCACCCCCCAGCAGTGCAGGGGCACCCTCCACCAGGCCCCCACTCATGTCTCCCACCACCCCCACCCCGCAGCAGTGCAGGGGCAGCCTCCACCAGGCCCCCACTCATGTCCCCTATCACCCCCACCCCCAGCAGTGCAGGGGCACCCTCCACCAGGCCCCCACCCATGTCTCCCACCACCCCCACCCCCCAGCCACCATGGGCAGCCCCCACCAGGCCCCCACTCATGTCCCCTATCACCCCCACCCCCCAGCCACCAGGGGCAGCCTCCACCAGGCCCCCACTCATGTCTCCCACCACCCCCACCCCCCAGCAGTGCAGGGGCAGCCTCCACCAGGCCCCCACTCATGTCCCCTATCACCCCCACCCCCCAGCAGTGCAGGGGCACCCTCCACCAGGCCCCCACTCATGTCTCCCACCACCCCCACCCCCCAGCAGTGCAGGGGCACCCTCCACCAGGCCCCCACTCATGTCTCCCACCACCCCCACCCCCCAGCAGTGCAGGGGCACCCTCCACCAGGCCCCCACTCATGTCTCCCACCACCCCCACCCCCCAGCAGTGCAGGGGCAGCATCCACCACGCCCCCACCCATGTCTCCCACCACCTCCACCCCCCAGCCACCATGGGCAGCCCCCACCAGGCCCCCACTCATGTCTACCACCACCCCCACCCCCCAGCCACCATGGGCAGCCCCCACCAGGCCCCCACTCATGTCCCCTATCACCCCCACCCCCCAGCCACCAGGGGCAGCCTCCACCAGGCCCCCACTCATGTCCCCCTGCACCCCCACCCCCCAGCCACCATGGGCAGCCTCCACCAGGTCCTCACAATCCCCAATCATGTGTGTTATGGTCAGCCTCCACAGCCAAAAAGCCCTACCAAGTAACCCATTCACCCACATGGAAATGGAAATTACATGTTACACCCCCAATGTTCATAAAGCTAATGAACCCATGTCCGTCACACACAATGGTTGCAATTGAATGGGAAAACACCCAACATGACATGCATGAAACCAATGAGATGATACCACACAGTAAAGTATGAAAACAAAATTGTATTAAAAAAAATAAGAATGCAAAAAAAATGAAACAAACTACAATGGCAATGAAAAAAAGATAAGCTGCATGTCCGTTTAAAAAAATAAAAAGACCAAATCCTAATCCAAAAAAATGTTGTCCAAAGTCAAATGAAAAATAAAATCAATCCAATGAAAAACTATGTACAAAACTTCCAAGGGTCCATGAGCCCAACTGAACAAAGGAAACCTACAAAAAACCCTAACTAAAATGCAACTATATACAAAAAGTGGAGCAGTGTCCGTCGACTCCAAATCATAAGAACAAACAAAGGAAACCTAAAACTAAAGAACTATATACAAAGGCGGCGGGCAAGTCCAGCGGCTCACTCCGTGGTGTTCCGGGCCAGGGCATCATCGAACTCCTGTTCGATGTCCCGGAGGCGGTCTGTTCCATGGCCCCGAGGGTCCGCAGGGATGACGCCGTGTCCTCCTCCAACCCCCTGCGGATTGCCTCGAGGCACTCGGCCCGCCTCAGGGCCCTCCGCATGGAGTTCTCCGCCCTGACCATTGTGAGCCGCGCCTCTTCCACCCGCCGCCGCTCCGCATCTATGGCGTGTCCCAACCGCTGCCACACGGAAGACACTCTCTGTCCTGGGTCCTCCTGCCCTCCGGCCGATGCCTGCCCCTCCGATGTCGAAGGCCCCGAGCCTTCATGGCTCCCACCATGTTGCTGCTGCTGCTCTGCCTCTGCCCGTGCACTGCCTCCTGCTGCCTGCACATCCTCCGCCGGCTGGGGTGCAGTCGTAGATGTGGCCACCCCTGCTGGACGTCCGACTCCCGACTGTGGCAGGGATGCCTCCTCCACCAGCCTGGCCGCACCGTCAGAGGCAGCTCCACAGGGCACCCAGGTGACTGATGGGTGGGAAGATGGCACAGAGGACGACTGGCGCGTAGGGGGTCCAGTTGAGGAGGGGGTCGGAGCAAGCCCCATCAGACGGAGGAATCCGGCGTGAGTGACCTATCCCAGCAGGCTGACGTGGTCAACGAGCCATTCGAGATGACGTGCAGTCTCTCCATGAAAAGACTGCAGGTCACCTCGCATGGCCCGTTGTTGCAACGCCACACCAGCCAGGACAGGCTCAACCCAGACCTGGATAGCCACGTCCGCAGGCAGAGGAAGGCCAGTTGACGTCAGCTCATCCCCTGCCTGAAAACGGGTCTGGACGTAGGCATCCCTGCTGGTGCAAGATGATGCAGGGACAGGATCGGGGACAGGATTGCACACAGGCACCTCCGCGGCGGCCTGTGCTGCCTCCTGTCCCTGGTCCTGCACTGCACCACTAGCACCAGTGGGATCCCCACCTCCAGACCCCGTCTCTGGTGCTTGCACGGCCTCCTCCTCCACCAAACCCCCCACCAACCTGGATGACTCCGTGCCATCTTCTCCTGTTGGGCCCTGTGGGGTCCCAGCTGCCCCTTCTGTTGCCTAGGAGTCCAACTCCAACCTCCGCCTCTTGGACCTCCCCCCGGCAGCTGCGGCCTGGGACGCGGCACCGGACTCCTCACTCCCCGACGAGATGACAACACGGGAGGGGAGCCGGGCCTTGCGTCTCCGGCTGGCGGTGGGATCCCCGCCGCTGTGCTCCCCAGCACCTTCTCCGCCCTCTTCATCAGTTGACGCTGCAGACAGGGAGAAACAAAACACAGGCATCAGGGCACTGTACAATGGACACATACACACATGACAGTTGCACATGAGTGGCATTGGCAAACCTCAGACATGTCGTCACAATCCCCAACACACATGTCATTACAACTCGCACACATGAGCCATACCACAGCCATATCACAACTGCCACCACCATCCCTACACATACAACAGCATGAGCAGCCAAAGGTGAGCCCGACATCACATGCAACACAGGAAGTGCACCACACATGTACACACACCACCACACTTGCATGCATGTGTACACCTCTGCCAAGTGTCGCAGTGTTCAGACGGGCATCCATGTAACATCTGCCAATCAGGCTTCCACAATCCGCTGTCACATGCATCCATGTTGCATCACTGTTGCACCCTTGTCAAATACACACACATGCAAATGTACACGGTGCTGATACATGCAGCCGAAAACAACATACATGCGTGACATCAAGGACATGTCTTCTTACATATACATTCATCCAAACATGTGTGCCCACACAACTGCATTTGGCATGCAAGCCTACACACACAAGCACCATCCATGTCTCACACATTACAGCCCTCGCATGTGTCAGCCCCACGGCCCTGTACACTTCCACCCATAATCGACCCCATACAAACAGATGTGCAACCTGCACACTACCGAATAATCACCACACGCACTGCTCACAATCAGGATGCATGTACACTCACCGCTCGACTCCAGACGGGTCTGCTTCTCTAGGACCTGGACGTGGAGCGCTGGGGATATGCGTTCCAGGACCCTTATCTGTTCTTCCGACAAGTGGCCCCGGCGCCCCTTGGCATCCGCTGCCTTCAAGAGGCGCCGGGCCTTGTTCAGGGTCCTGGACCTGAAGTCCTCCCAGCGCTTCCTGACATGTTGAAAGTCGCGGACTGCCACCCCCTCCACGTTGATGCCAGTCACGATGTCAGTCCAGATCCGAGTCCATCCTTCCTTGTCGGCGCGGGAACTTCCGAAGAGGGCATCATACTGCCCCAGGACTTGCTCCACCAGGACACCAACTTCGGTGGCACTGAAGCTGGTGCCCCTCTGCCTCTCTGGCCGGGGGTTGTCAGTGGTCACAGATGGTGTTTGCCCCGACATGACAACCCCAGAGGCAGGAGTGGGTGGGCAACTGGCTCCTGGGGCTGGGCTGTGGAGCGATGGAATCCCAGTCGGGAGTCTTCGGTTCCAGCAGGGGTGGTCACAGCAACAGCACCCCTGGCTGATGTGCAGGCAGCAAATGGCAGTGCACGTGGGCAGCAGGCAGTCAGGCAGCAGCAGATGGCAGGTGGGAGCGTGCTCGGGGCTCTGGGGGGCAGTAGTTCGGCCTTCTGGGCAGGAGCGTGGTCTTCCGTGTGCATACGCGTGGCCAGCTTGATACGGAGTGATTTGGCACGTGAAAAATCTGCACGTCAGCGTGTAATTCGAGGAAAGGCCCTTAGCGCGTAAGCGCGTCTGCACGCATATGCATTTTCATTGGACAGAAGGCCCCTCAAGCACAAGAGCCCCTGTGACGTGACGCGTACAGACGTGCATGCGCATTTCAGCGCGCGTGAAAAACTGCACGTCCGCGTGTAATACGAGGAAAGGGCCATGCGCGTATGCACGGCAGCACGCATATGCGATGTCATTGGACCAAAGGCCCTTAGCGCGAAAACGCGTCACCAGCGTATGCGCGTCTATGAAGTCATGTGCACGTTGAATTGGGCACACGTTTGAAAATGTTGCGTGTTAAAAAAATGAAAGACACGTCCGAGTGTCAAAGCGTGTAATTGGTGGGAATGGGCCTAGCGCGTACACGCGGCAGTGACAAAGCGTGTAATTGGTGGAAATGGCCCTACACGCAGAAGTGACAAAGCGTGTAATTGGTGGAAATGGCCCTAGCGCGTACACGCCGCGTAAGTGACGCTGGACGTGTGGGCCTGTATAAAAGGTATTTGTAGAACACCATTTCCTTGTACGTGCTTTTCGTGGAGAGCGAGTGGGTGAATTCTGTACTTCTTGTCGTTTCACACGCGATTTACTTCACGGCATTTCAAGTTCGTATTCCCTGTTACCTCTGACAGCTTTTTCTCTTTTTTCTCTTTTACTGGTTTACCTGGGCCTGTTCCCTCAAACAGTGTTCCCTTCTACTGTTGTCCTGTCTCCTCAGACAGCGTACAAATCTTCTTTTGGCGGGGGTGTTGCCAACCAAACGCGCTCCTTTTTCACGCTCTTTTACCTGGCAGACGGTGAGTCACGCACGTATCTAACATCTGTGCTTGCCCCGTGTGTAGCCTACCCCTTCAGAGGTCATTCTAGGCTGCGTGTGACACGCATACGTTCATTCTTGTGTTACTGGGTGCCACAGCGTAGTGCAGGTTTTTCTTTCTGCACACGTGGTCTAGGAGGGGTTGCGTGCACGTCATCTCCCTTTTTTGGAGCTCCTGTGCGTAGCGTGACCCGTCATCTTTCCCCAGGGGTTACATTCAGCCTTGCTAGAGCACTAGGGTACAATTACCATCTGGTACCCAACCCCTTTGACCCCCAATTGCCCAGGACAATAGTTTACAGCCACTCCCATACGCACATTAACATCAGTGCCATGGCTGGGAGGCGAGGATTCCGTAAGGGTGGCAAAGGTGGAAGAGCCACAAGTGGTGGCCGTGGTGGATCCGGTAGGGGACGTGGTCGTTACTTGCAGGGTGAGCCTGTCCCCCCATGTGTGGAGGACCAGTCAAGGGCACCCATAATCCCCCCCCCCTCCCGTTGAGGCTGATGTGGCTGACACCATCCATGCTCAGCCCTTGTTGGACCAACCCATTGTGGCACCAGACCTGGCTGACTCCATGGCTGACTTCCAGGTCAGCAGGCCTATGACACGTGCGCTGGTGCACGTTGATGTCATCATGCCACGTGCATCTGGGGCAGCAAGGTCATCTGCTGCCCCAAGTAGGCTGCCCCAAGTAGGGCGGAGAGGCTGCAGGGGCAGCTGCAGCTCCATCCACCCCAGCTCTCACACACCCAGCCAGGACAGTGTCGGTCCTAGTCCATCCTGCTGACATTCCCCCTGACACTTGAGCCAATGCCTGCACCAACTCCCATGCTGAGTGTGCAATCCCACACTCCTGATACAGAGTCCACCAGGGCTCCTGCCCCTAGTGTCCAGAGCGGCGCAGGACACTCAGGATCACCACCACCTTCCAAGCGGAAGAGGAAGAGTGCTCGTCCGGCACAGGCTGATGCCCCAGACACGGCTACACAGTCCGGCCCGTCGAGGAAGCCCAGCTTCACGGATGATGAACTGAATGCACTTGTCGAGTATGTGTCCACACATGATAACGAGATGGTCATTGTTACAGGATCCAAGACCACACCTGCACAACGCCAGGCACACTGGCAGACCGTTGCGGACATCGTAAGTGCCCTTGGAATCGTGAGGCGCACAGCCAATGATTGCTATGAGCGCTGGAATGACCTTAAGCGCAGGGCAAAGAGTAAGCTGGCCTCAAGTCATGCCGCAACTCTAGTGACTGGAGGTGGGTCTCCAGTAGTAGACATGGAACTCACTCCACATGAGTCAGTCACTGGGACCTACATCACGGAGGAACAGATCCAAGGCGTGGGAGATCTGCCTGATTACGAGGCATTGTCCGGTGAGTGCACATGCATGTGTGCGTCATCCATGTGCATGGTGTGTGTGTGAGGGCTTCTGTTTGTGTGCCAGGTGAGAGTGTGTGCGCCTGAGTCGTATGGGTCAGCCATGTGCTTCATGCAATACATCCTGCGCAGCTGCATTTGGCCATAGCAGTATCCCTTCTGCCAACAGTAGACATCTAGCCCAACTGCACGCCAGTTGCCCTTGAAGTGTCACCTTGCCACAACATTGTTGCTTATTTTTCACTGTTCATTCAGTCAGATTGTTTGCATTCCACCACTTTTACTAGGCATTTCGCAGTCCTCTAGTCACATGTCTGACATGGCTATGGTAAAATGGAGTTACTTTGTTACCTGGATATCATTTGTTCACACATGTCCCTGTGCAATTGGACCATTTAGGACTGGCAGCTCCAGGTGAAAAATCTGACCTGTTTGAATTAGAAAAGCTATTACATGCGGGAACTGGACTGAATGAATAGGTGCTGCCCTCCTCTCCATCTTCACTCAATAGCAATGGTACATGCCATCTGTGTGATGGCATGTGTGTTTCACCTGGCAATCACAGGCCAATGTGTGATGCCACTGCCAGGCAACATGCAGAAAATGTGTTCATCTTCCATCTTGGTGTCATCAATGTGTGCCATTTGCCTCCCCTTCATACGCAGTGAGGGTGCATGCATGGGAGGGTTTTAGTCATGTGGGACATGTGTCAATCAAGTACCGGTTCTGTTGCTTCTCAGCCCTCATTGTGTGCCATGGTGCTAATGCCTGTTTCCATTTCTTTGTTTTTATGTCTTTGCAGGGGAAGACGCACCTGATACTGCTGGGGTTGTGGAGATGGTGCAGACCCAGGAGGGGTCCGAGGGCCGACCAACCACCAGTGAGGGACGTGGTGTGGTGTTGGGTGAGAACCCACAAGTGCTGCAGGTCGTGCTCTCAAGGGGTGTCTCTGGCTGCACCTCCCCCGAGCTGTACTCAGGTGTTGATTTGGATGATGAGACCTATGTGCCGTCGCAGGTGAGTGTTCCAGGGAGGGATTCTGTTCTGTCCCACCCACCTGCACCAGGGTCAGAACCCTCAATGGGGATGTCAGTGTTGGCAGCTACGCCTTTGGTGGTTACGGATGCAGGGTCACACTCCGCGACATCTGATCCTGTTCCTGGGCCAGCAGATCAGAGGGGGAATGCAGTCCTGCAGCCTCAGGCAGTGCCGGCATAGCAAGGCGCAGTTCGCCTTGCCCCAGACAGGTGTGGTGCCCGCCGACGTGGTGGCCGTACGCCACCTGGCAATACCGCATGGGAGCAATCCATTTACGGTATGGCAACCCAACAGGCAGCATCATCCGAGATGATGGCTCAGGCCATGGATAGGGTGGCCACTTCCATTGTCCCCCCTGAAAGGCTGATGGAGCGACTACAGCAGGCAACCGACTCCATCTGCCAGTCACACAGGGAGGACATGTTTGCGACCAACAGGGACAGGCGGGCGGCACTGGCGACTCTGCAGGAGGCCATCTCCATAGAGTCCCAGGGCCACAGGGAAGCCCTGAGGCAGGAGCTCCTTCACCTCAGGACGACTCTTGTTGAGCTTGAGGCTTCAACACACCAAAGGACAGAACAGCAGCTGGAGCGTCTCACCCGTACGCTCTCAGCTGAGATGCAGGCAACAAGGGCGGAGGTCCGGGCATCCCGTGAGTTGTTGCATGGGGACCTCCGCACACTCATCCTCCAGAACGAGACCTACCACACCCGCATGCTTGCAGCCATGGAGGAGCAGACTAGGGCCTTGCCTGGGCTGCCTCCCATAGTGCAACCACCTCCGGATGCAGCTGCACAGGGTGATAATAGCGACAGCAGTGATACTCCCACAATAGGGTAGCCGTGTGGGCCATGAGCCCATGGAGGTGTTTTTTTTCCCAGGATCCACACAGGTGGGTTTTGGTGTTCACCCTGTCCTCGGACCTCCTGGGTGGCCTCCCCAACCCCCCCAGGCCCATCAATGGCCATTTTTGATTTATTTTTATTTTTATTTTTAAATATTTTTTTCCCAATTTTTTTGGGACAATTTGTTGCCTTCCGTGGTTCCTGTGGGCATACGCTGCATTGTGGCTGGGCACATGCAGGCTTCTCATGTATTTGGTTCAGATGCTTGGGTTTGAGTCACACACACCCCTCCTGCTTCCCGTTTCCATGGGCTTGCAAAGGGTGTGCCCAAGTGACATTGACGTACATGGTGACATTGGACTCCCACTACATGTGTGGGTAGTCTAGTCAATACTGTGTATACATTCCTAGTGCATATTGCTGTTGTGTTGTACACTGCATGTTGCATTGATGTGTAACTCATCATCTGTGTCTACCTCCCAATTTGCAGGTCCCTTCCTCATGTCTACACAAGGCCCTCTAGTTTGGAGATGGGGTCCATGTTGGCAGGAGTGCACCTACGACTCTACATGGTGCCAACACTGCACAGTTGGTAGTGGTGGGAGTGCAGGCATTTCCAGGTGGTGAGACTACTAATTTATTACATTTGTGATGTCATGTTAATGGTAGTACCTGCTCAAGTTTGTTGTTGGTCCTGCATTACTGTGAGCATTTCAGGTGTTGCAAGTTTCAATCAGGGACACTGAACATTGTGACACTAGTGTCATGTTGTGGGGATTACTTTGTTTACCTGCAAATAGCATGACATGGCACGGTGTGTCGTGTGGCGGTGCTGGGGATGGGTTGGCTGACATGGCACTGTCCTCTTGTTGCATTTTGCAAGTGGGTATTCATTTTAGCTGCTTGAATGTGTTTCTTCACAAAACTGCATTGGTGGTGTCTGTGTGGGTAGGGATGCACACATTGTAACACTTCCAGGTGAACAATCTCAGGCTGATATGGTTTTCACGGTTGATTCTCCAGACATTCAGGATCAGTGTCAGGTTGAGTCATCATTGATTGTCAGATGGAATGTGCCAGGGCAGTGTGCACTCCACAGGGGTGTGATTTCTATGTGAAGTAATTAGCCACTAGCTGTGTACGGGCTGCCTCCCCACGTGCCCTTTCCCCTCCCATGCGCAGCGGCTGTGCATGTGGTTGGGGATGTGGGGCCACCACCATGTCCACGGCCAGGCCCCGGCGTGTTGCAACGTTGTGCAGGACACATGCTGCCACTATGATCCTGCACACTACTGGGGGAGCGTACAACAGCTGCCCGCCAGAACGGTCAAGGGAGCGAAAGCGTGACTTTAGCACTCCGAATGTGCGCTCCACTATGCCCCGGGTTGTAATGTGGGCTGTGTTATATCTTACCTGGGGTGGCGTGGTGGGGTTCCGAATTGGCGTCATCATGTGGGGGCTGAGAGGGTAGGCACTGTCCCCTGTGGAGGTGGTGATTTGTATCATTGGTGGGGTTGTGACCTTGCTCAGTATCTGACATGCATGCATGTGCAGTGGCATTCATATTCACCAAGCAGCCATGTATCGCCATGCCGCCCAGCTTCTAGGTCCCGGCTTAGGGTGGACATTCGGTAACTGAAGCTGTCGTGGGTGGACCCGGGATAGTTGGCATATACTGAGGTGATGATTCCCTTAGCATTACATGCTACCTGCACGTTGATGGAATGCCAGTGCTTGCGGTTCCTATAGATGTGCTCTGATGCCCTGGGGGGACGTAGAGCCACATGGGTGCAGTCGATGGCACCCAGCACTTTGGGGAATCGTGCCACACCGTAAAAATCCAGGGTGGCAGCATGCCTTTCTGCAGGTGTTCTGGGCAGGTATATGTGCCTGCGGACTGATGGGCGTGCAGTGATGATGTTCAAGACCTGGTGTAGGCAGCGTGACTGGGTGGCCTGTGATACCCCACCCACTATGGCACTTGTCCGCTGAAATGATCCAGTGGCTAAGAAGTGCAGTACATTGAGGACCTTCTCCAGGGGGCTGAGTGCTTGGGAGCACAGGGTGGGTGATGTGAGGTCATCCTCCCACTCACTCACCAGGTCCAGTATTATGTGTGGTGGAAACCTGTACCTCCCATACACCTGGTCATCAGGCATCCCGAAAAGGCTGGTTCTGGGTGTGAATATTCTGGCCCTGACTATCCTCCTCCTCCTCCTTTGGTAGCCCACGCCCACTGCTGCTAGGAACGGTATGTTCATCCTGGGTCTGAGCTTGTTATTTAGTTAGCGCGCAAATTTATGCATTGCGTGTGTTGTAGGCGAGCGTGTGACCCGCGCACCCCTGAAATCCAGTACCCAGTCCAATAGCATGTGGAAATTACCGCGCACCCCGGGATACAGGTGCGCTGACGTAGTTGCGTGTGTAAGTGCCCGCGCACCCCTGATATACACGTACATAGGCCAATCGCGTGTACGCGCACTTTTGTCCAATTACACGCAATGACACTCTGACGTGCTGTCCAATTACACGCGATGACACTCTGACGTGCAGTCTTTCCACGTGTGCTCTGTCATCACGTGCTGTGTGGGAAACACCCGTGCGGGTCACGTCACAGACGCGCTTACGCGCTGAGGGCCTTTGGTCCAATAGAATCGCGTATGCGTGCTGACGCGCTTACGCACTAAGGGCCTTTCCTCGAATTTCACGCTGACGTGCAGGATTTTCACGTGCCAAATCACTCCTTATCAAGCTGGCCACGCGAAAACACACGGAAGACCACGCTCCTGCCCAGAAGGCCGAATTACTGCCCCCCAGTGCCCCGAGCAGCCTCCCACGTGCCATCTGCTGCTGCCTGCCTGCCTGCCTGCTGCCACCGTGCCCTGCCATTTGGTGCCTGCACATCAGCCATCTGCAGGGGTCCAGTTGCTGTGTCCACCCCTGCTGGAACTGAAGACTCCCGACTGGGATTATATCGCTCCACAGCCCAGCCCCAGGACCCAGTTGCCCACCCACACCTGCCTCTGCGGTTGCCATGTCGGGCACTTCCACATCTGGCACCAGTGGCAACCCCAGGCCAGAGGGGCAGAGGGGCACCAGCTTCACTGCCACCGAAGTTGATGTCCTGGTGGAGCATGTCCTGGGGCAGTATGATGCCCTCTTTGGATCGTCCCGCGCCAGCAAGGAAGGACGGGAGAGGATCTGGGCCGACTGTGTGGTTGCCATCAACGCGGAGGGGGTGGCAACCCGCGACGTCCAGAAGATCAAGAAGCGCTGGGAGGACTTGAGGTCCAGGACCCTCGTGAAGGCCCGACGCCTCGTGGAGGGGGGCCGGGGCCGCATGAGTTCCATCCAGATGAGGGTCCTGGAACGCGTACGCCCAGCGCTCCACGCCCAGATCCTTGAGAGAGAGACCCGTCTGGAGTTGAGCGGTAAGTGTCCAAGCATTGCTGTGTGAGACAGGGCATGTTGCGGTGTGCTGGTTCTTTGATACTTGCCTGTATGTGTGACATAGGCCATGTATGCATGTATGTGTGCAGGGACATCATGGTAATGCATGTGCGACCAGTGATGTGTGAACCACATGGTTGTTGCATGTGTTTAAATGCCACATGGGGAGCCCTATGCAGATTTTAGACATGAGAGCATGCCAGTCTCTGTTCCTGGACATGGGTGGGGGTGAGGGATGGGTGCTGATGGCAGGTACATATATGGTAGCCATGTCTGTGTGCCTGACCTGCGTGTCTGTGACTTGTGCATGCCATGGATGCATGACACATGTGTGTGACAATGCACAGATTCACTGATGCAGCCTAGTTACCCTTGTATCCGCTGTGTTTGGGGTGTATGGGGCCAGATGGTTGTGACTGAGGTGAAGTGTGTGCATGTGATAGGCATGACCCATGATGCATGTGAGTTCCATATCATTGTATGTTTCAAGAGTCCATTGGACATGTATGGAAATGTCCATTTATTTTCAAATCTGTTTATTGGCATTTGTTATTTATTACAAGCACAGGAAAAGTGCCATGAGTGCCATCAAACAATAAATCACATTGCATCTCGGATTATTAACATTTACAACTTAACATTAAAACTTTAACTATCTCCAAATGTTTGTATCTTGAGAAGCCGGTGCCGAGTGGGGCACAGGGGGGGATTGGGGCTTTCAGGGGGGGGGGGGAACTTCCCGTGGCAGGGATCGCATGAAGTTTGGATTGGGCTGCCTCGAGGAGTCCAATTCTGTCCGTGGGTCTACCCACTGTGGGTTTGTGCTGGTTCATGGGGGCTTATCGTCGGAGGGGTAGAACAAGGGGTCTGTGAGTCCTTTCCAGGTGTCTAAGGTCGTGCTCGAGACATCTGTGGATCTGGCCACGCTTTCCTCCCAGGCTCTCGTTTCTGCCAGCACCCATCGTTTCAGTTCACTGTGCCAGATTTTCTGTTGGGGTCCCGATGGTTTCTTCCAGGACATTGCAATTGTCCTCTTGGCCAGAATGCACATAATGTCCATTAATCTAACGAGGTGCTTTAGCTTTGCTGGTCTGGGGTATGTGCCGAGTAGGCACTCCGCAGGAGTCCATTTATATCTGGTCAGCCCCAGGTTTTCACTTGTCTGCTGAATTAAAGACCACAGGGACTGTGTTCTGGCACACCGCCAGAATGCGTGGAACAGGTCTGCATTGTCCATTTCGCACCAGGTGCATTTGGAGCTCTGGGTTTTATGGAGTTTGGCCAGCCTGGATGGGGTTAGATATGTCCGATGCAGAAGATTCAATTGTATTTGTCTAAATCTATGATTTCTGGATACTGTTTTTGGAAATGTCAGAGCTCTTTCCCATTCCCCAACTGTTAATTCTCGGCCTATGTCTGTTTCCCATCTGGACTTCAGTCCATCACTGCGTGGGTTGGTGCTATCATTTAGGTGGCTATAGATCTGAGACACTGGTCTCCCTCCTTCTCCCAGTTCATACAGTAGCGTAAGCAGGGGGTTTGTGTCTGGTTCCTCCGGCCATGTCGACCATCTGGCGCGTGCCGTGGATCTTAACTTTTGATACCACAGAAACTGGCCTGTGTGGACATCATTTTCTTCTTGAAGTATTTCAAATTCTTTGAACACCCCCTCCGTGTATAAGTCCCCCCATGAGTATATCCCTTTCTGTTCCCAGTGCCTGAGGTGTTGCAGATCCCCAGGGGATCTGCATAGGTCCGAGACAAGCGGTATGTTCGGGGAGTATTGGTGTTTGACATGGGCGAGGGATTCAGTCCTATGCCAGATTTTGCGTCCAAGAGTGACCATTAGGGGGGCATTTCTTATCAGGTGGGTGGGGGCCCAGGAAAGTTCTTTCATATACAACGGGGAGACCAGTGATTGCAGGAGAGGGGTTTCCGATGTGGCATCGTCTGCTAGCCACTTGGTGACAAAGCTAAGCTGCGCTGCCAGATAGTATTTTTCAAAGTTCGGGAGTTGGATTCCCCCCTGAGTATACGGTAATGACAACGTGGTAAGCGCTATCTTGCGTCTTCCCTTCCCCCACAGGAAATCTCTCAGCATACTTTCCAGTAGGCGAAAGAAGGGCGCTTTGATGTAGAAGTGTACGTTCTGAAATCCATACAAGAATCTGGGAAGGACGATCATTTTAGTTATGGAGGCCCTGCCCATCATGGATAGGGGAAGTTTTGCCCAGAAGGCTATAGATTTCCTCAAGACCGGGAGAGCAGCCTTAGTGTTGCGCTCATGCATTTGTTCCGGGGAATGCATTATGTGTATGCCTAAGTATTTGAACGAGGTATGTTCCCACCGTATTCCCACCGAGGGAAGCTCCGATTCTTCCTGTCCCTTAAGATTTGCCAGGGGGAAGAGGCAGGATTTAGCTCTGCTGAATTTTATTCCAGAAACCTTCGCGAAATTGTCTAGGACCTCCAGCATCGTGGGCACATTGTAGTATGGGTCTCTAACAAATAAAAGAATATCGTCCGCATAGAGAGAGATAATGTGGTCAGTGTCTCCCAGCCGGATCCCAGCATCAAAAAATTGCTTACGGAAATAGATAGCAATGGGTTCTAGGCCTAGTACGTAGAGCATGGGAGAGAGGGGACAACCCTGTCTAGTTCCTCTGCATATGTTCCAGACCTCCGATATGTGCTTCCCAGTTTTTACTCTGGCTCTAGGTTCCGTGTACAGTATCTTGATCCACCTAATGAACCTCGGGCCGAAGCCAAACCCCTCCAGGACCGCCAATAGCCATTCCCAAAAGATCGAATCGAACGCCTTAATGGCGTCCAGGGACAGCAGTGCGTATGCTTCTGTGCAAGCTTCAGTTTGGGCGATAACGTGCTGCACTCTGCGCAAATTCATGGTTGTGTTTCGGGCTGGTATAAAGCCACATTGGTCTTCATGTACTACTCCCCCTATAATTCTGGCCAGTCTACTTGCTAACACTGTTGTCAGAATTTTCGCATCGTAGTTAAGCATTGCTATCGGGCGGTAGGAGTCACATCTATCAGGGGGTTTATTAGGCTTAACAATCGGGATCAGGAGGGTCTCTCTCATGCTATCGGGTAATATCCCTGTCTCGTGTGCTTCTTGAAAGACCTCGTGTAGCAGGGGCGCTAGGGTGGACTCATACGCCTTATAAAACTCCGTGGGCAGACCATCGCTCCCAGGCGACTTGCAAGTAGCTAGTGATCTAATAGCTTCTGTGATGTCCTCGGTTGTGATTTCTGCATCTAGGGCCTCTGATTGTTCAGGGGGCATCTTGGGGAGTTCAATCTCTTCGAGGGTGTCCATGATTTTGTCTAGGGGGATCTGGTCATTATGAGAGTAAAGGCGTTCGTAGAAGCCCTTAAAGGTATCGTTTATGGCTTGCTGGGTCTGTGCTATCCCCCCCTCTTCAGTTTGTACCCCAGTGATTGTATGTCTGGGGTGTTCTTTCTTGCAGAGCCAAGCTAGCATTCTGCCTGGTTTGTCTGCCTCTGTGTGTATTCTATTAGTTTTGGTGGCATAATCAAATTTGGCGAGCCTATTCCATGCTAAGGTAGAGTTAGTTCTGAGTTCTTTGAGGCTATCCTCCCTTTGTTCTGTGGCGCCCGGGGCTGCTTCCAATTGCTCTATTTGCTGCTCCCAGTGGATCAGTTCGTCCGTAAGTTGTCTCTTAATGCCCCCTGCCTTTGCTATTATTTCCCCTCTCGTTACTACTTTTAGGGCGTCCCACATTGTGCTTAAGCGATCTACGCTTCCGGTGTTTCTTTCTATGAAGCTTTCTATGAATTCGTGTAGGTCTTCCCTAAATGTCGGATCTCCCAGGGCATCTATCGGCATTCTCCACATTGGGATAGGAGGTCTGGGGCCAGTGTGATTCCAACCCACCAGAAGTGGCGAGTGGTCGGAAATGGTTCTGCCCAGATATTGGGCTTCTTCTATTTGTGGCAGGTGTTCGTTACTTATGAAAACATAGTCCAATCTGGTGTGGAGACCGTGCGGAGAGGAGAAATATGAGTACCCTCGAGCGTCAGGGTGACACTCTCTCCAGGTATCTGCCAAGTGTAGCCTGTCGACTAACAGGGAGAGGGCTGTTGTGGCCGCTGAGGGCCCTTTTGGATGCGGGAAGGACCTATCAATTATCGGATCATGGACACAGTTGAAGTCTCCCCCCCAAAAAAGGATTTCATGCCTATGTGGCGCAATCTTGGCGTACATGGAGTTTAGGTGCGATGGGATGTTAGTGTTGGGGAGGTAAGAGTTCACTATGCAAATATCTATTTGTTCTAGCCTGCCCCATAGTATTACAAACCTTCCCTCTGGGTCTACCTCGGACTTAATTACTTGGAAAGGGAGTTGTGGGTGAATCCAGGTATATACCCCTCTAGCATACTTAGAGTATGAAGTTCCGACCCCCTGGCCTCCCCAATGTTCACTTAGCCTCGCTAGGGATTCCGCCGTGCAGTGCGTCTCTTGCAGTAGCGCTATCTGCACCCTCTTTCTGTTTAAATAGGACTTGATTCTGTTCCGGCGTGGGTATGAACCCAGGCCCCTCACATTCCAGGTCAATATTTTTATATTTGTTCTAGCCGCCATTGCGGGGTAGTTGAGTAACACTCACAGTTGTCCGTCCCCTGTTGACCACGTTGGTCCTTCCATCCTGTCCTGATCTTCTCCCCACCTGTCCTCTCGTTCCGGCCCCAAGTCTTTCGCTGGTTGGAGATTTTTGAACTTGTGTAAATCCCATTGTGTTGAATGGGGGAAAAAACTAAACAAAACTTTCCAAACAGACCCTAGCAGCTGCTTTTAACTTACAGCGCTCAGGGGCTCCTGAGCCTTCCAGGCCACTCCTGGCCTTCCGGATCAGGATTGTGTGTGAGCAAACTGCTTACACCTTTTCTGGTGGGGTGGGTTGTTTGTCCGCCGCTTGCGTGTTCCTCCGATCTCGCGTCCGATGTTGCGAGATTTGTAGTAGGACTTTCATAGTGGTTCGTCCGACTTCGGTTCGTGTTGATTTCCTTTTGTTATCTGCAGGGGCTGCCTTCTGCTTGCGTTCGTCGGGGGGTGGGTGGTCATCCTCGATCTGAGTTCAGTGGATCTTCCTTGTCGTCCGCCAGGTTGTTGTGCTCAAGCCACATGTTTGCTGCGGCTGGGGTCTCTAGGAACGTTGCTTTCCCTTTATATAGAATTTTGAGACGTGACGGGTATAAGAGCATGTATTTCAAGTTGAGCTTTCTCAGCCGGGCTTTTATTGGAATGTAAGAGTTTCTGGCTCGTTGTACTGCAGGGGTGTAGTCCGGGTATATAACTATTGTTGAGTCGTTTCTTTTTATCTCCCCGCCTTCTCTAGAGAACCGTAGTATGGTTTCGCGGTCTCTGAAATTTAAAATCTTTGCTATGATTGGGCGTGGATGAGATCCAGGTGGGGGACGTTTCTGGAGAGACCTGTGGGCCCTTTCGACAGAGAACCCCTGGGAGAGGTTTGCCGCCCCTATTTCTTGCTGTAGGAGCGTTTCAATGAAGGTCGTCGGGTCTGGACCTTCTAGGTCTTCCGGGACCCCCAGTATACGAATGTTATTGCGGCGCGCCCGACCTTCTGCATCCTCAGAGCGGGCCTCTAGCCTAGCCACCTTTTGTTCTAGATCTCTGACCGTCATCTTTAGGTCTCGAGTGCTCTCAACATTTTCCTGTAGAGCGGTCTCTGTCACCGTAACTCTTTCCGTTAGGTTACGGGCGTCCTGTCGCATGAGTTGCATGTCTGACTTCACCTCTTCGAGCCGTCCCTCGAGTGATGTGCGGAGGGCGGCTATTGCTTGGAGGACTTGCGTGTGTTTAAGGTCTTCCCCTTGTTGAGGCGAGTCTTCAGGGAATTCTCGGTCTTGTTGAGATGACTGCCGTTGGGGTCTGACCGTCGTGAATAAGTCCATCGTGACTAGTTTCGGCTTGGTCCTGGGGGGAGACATCTCCTGGTTTGAGGACTACAAGTGCTACCCCCTGCAGAGTGCAGATCTGTCGACGACCCCTGTATCAAAGTTTACGTGTGGGCTTCAAGGGAACTTTGGACCCAGGGATCCAACCCCAGCTTTTCGGATGTTTCTGGTCGCTGGTGTTTCCACAATTAGGTTTCAAGATCTTGACCTGGCTGTGGGCACAGGTTGTATGGAGGGCCTAGTTCTGGGAGTCGTAGTGGTGCAAATAAGTCCCGGGCTGCAGGCAGCGATCAGTTTAGTTCTGGTTCCCGCCTGCGTCTCCAATGGGTTACTGGCAGGCAGGTGGGGCCCCCAGTATATTATTCGCCCTTCTCTTCCTCAGGCCTTAGTGAGTGGGATCTTTCTGCTGGGGTCTACCTCACATGGAACTTCATGCGTATCAGGCAGCCTCTAGGGCGAACGGGGTCCCACAGGTCTAGGCCAGTCCTCCTCGCGAGAGTCAGCGTTAGGCCTTCGCTCCTTCAGGCTGCTGGGAGGCCGTATGGGGCAATTTCATGTGATCCCGTTAGGAAGTGTCGTGAAGGGAACCCGGTCCCGCTTTCAGTATTACTGGGGGTCCCGCCGCCTCCAGTACCGTTCCCCGTATCTCCGCTCAGCTGTGAGCTGTGATCGTGGTCGCGCTCACCTTCATGCCGCTGGAGCTGTTCTGTGTTCCAGGCTCCAGCGTCCGCGGCGGACACAACCTCCTCCTGGCCGCGCCCACGCCACGGTTCTTCCGACCTCCGCGGCCGCAGCAGCAACCAACGTCGGCCTCCCGCTCTCGAGTGTCCGTCGGCGGAGCAGGCGACAGGCTCCTCCACAGCGGCCACCCCAGCCGCAGCGGTCCGTAGGATGACCCGGGGGGCCGAGGCCGGCTCGATCTTACTCCGCGGCGGGCGCCGCCATCTTGGAGTCCCAGGGGGCTCGACTTCGGGCTTCCCGTTTTCCGTCGTCCGCACTCCGATTCCGCCCAGTATTGTTGCCGAGTGCTGGCAATCGGTTCCCCCACAATATTCTGGCCCCAACTCGTGTTGTGAACCTGGAATCAGCGAAAGTTAAGCATTAGTCTCAGGATCGCGGACGGAGCTTCGTGGAGGTCTGTCTTTACGGCATGCGTGCTGGCCACGCCCTGTATGGAAATGTCCATGGCATGCAGCATGCCTGTTACTGTGTGTGTTTTGCCTGGACTGACCCATGTGTTGTGGAGGGACATGATGGAAGTGTACTTTGACAGTGGTACTCATCTGCTATTGCTTCCTGTCTAGGGGACCATTGTACAGTACCCTGATGCTTGTGTTCTTTGTCTCCCTCTACGCAGCGGCTAGTGAAGAAGAGGGCGGAGACGGCGCTGTGGAGCAAGGCGGCGGGGATGCCCCCACGGCTGCAGCGGAAGGGGTGGGTGAGCCCCCACAGGGGCCTGCTACGGTGGAAGACGGTGAGGAGCCATCCAGGTTGGTGGTTTCCACAGAGGAGGAGGAGGCCGCCACAGGGGCACACATGGGGCCTGGTGGGGGCATCCCTGCTGGTGCAAGTGGTGCAGTCCAGGGCCAGGGGCAGGAGGCAGCACAGGTCACCGTGGAGGGGCCTGTGCATGTCGCTGTCCCTGACCCTGTGAGTGCACCACCATGCACCAGCAGGGTTGCCCCGTCCCAGGCCCGTCCGCAGGTAGAGTGGATGTCCATGTCACCTGACTCCCCTCCACCTGCGGACGAGGGGACCCGTGTCCGTATGGAGAAGGTCCTGATTGGGGTTGGAATGCGCGCGGGTGCAATTCGTGATGACGTGCGTGCTTCCCGGGAGGAGCACACACATCATCACGAAGAGCACCGTGCCGACGTGGCCCAATTGGGATCTTCCATGTTCGGGGGTTTCCTGCATGTGTCGGCCAATCTGGCGGCCCTCTCCTCCTCTGTGGTGGCTATACGCCAGTCGTTCTCCTTGCCGTCTTCCGGCCCAGATGCCACCAGGGCCCCCTGTGGACCTGCCCTGACCTATGCAGCCAGCTCGGTGGGGATCCCATCCCTGCCACAGTCGGGAGTCGGAGGTCAAGCAGGGGTGGACACCACAGCAACTGTACCCCAGCAGATGGAGGATGTGCCGGCATCATCAGGCAGGGCACGTGCACGACGGCGTCGGTGGATTCCATCAGCCTGGATGCCGTCGTGCTGGCAGAGGCAGTTGCGTCGGAGGCAGCAGCAGAGTCAACGTGGGAGGCATCATGGCTCGGGGCCATCAACATCGGAGGGGCAGGAGGACCCAGGACAGGAAGTGTCTTCCGTGTGGCTGCGGTTGGGCCAGCAGATAGGTGTGGAGCGGCGGCGGGCAGAAGAGGAGCGGCTCACGATGGTCAGGGCGGAGAACTCCATGCGGAGGGCTCTGAGGCGGGCCGAGTGCCTCGAGGCAATCCGCAGGGGGTTGGAGGAACAGATGGCGTCGTCCCTGCGGACCCTCGGGGCCATGGAACAGGACCGCCTCCGGGACATAGACGAGGAGTTTGATGATGCCCTGGCCCGGAACACTACGGAGTGAGCCGCTGGACTTGCCCGCCGCCTTTGTATATAGTTCTTTAGTTTTAGGTTTCATTTGTTTATTCTTATGATTTGGAGTCGACGGACACAGCTCCACTTTTTGTATATAGTTGCATTTTTGTTAGGGTTTTTTGTAGGTTTCCTTTGTTCAGTTGGGCTCATGGACCCTTGGATATTTTGTACATAGTTCTTCATTGGATTGTTTTATTTTTTAATTTTATTTTTTCTTCTCCATGGAGCAATGGTGTTTGGATTTTATTTTTTTTCTGTCGGATTGATTTCATTTTTAATGTGACTTTGAAGTACATTTTTTTTGGATTTGGTGTTTTTCATTTTTTGGGATGGACATGCACCTTTTCTTTTTTTCATTGGCATTGTAGTTTGTTTCATTTCATTTGCATTCATATTTTTTTAATACATTTTTATTTTCATACTTCACTGTGTGGTATCATCTCATTGGTTTCATGCATGTCATGTTGGGTGTTTTCAAATTCATTTGCAACCATTGTGTGTGACAGACATGGGTTCATTTGCTTTATGTACGTTGGGGGTGTAACATGTAATTTTCATTTCCATGTGGGTGAATGGGTTACTTGGTAGGGCCTTTTGGCTGTGGAGGCTGACCATTACGCACATGGTTGGTGATTGTGAGGACCTGGGTGCAGGGGGACATGAGTGGGGGCCTGGTGGAGGCTGCCCATGGTGGCTGGGGGATGGGGGTGGGTGGGAGACATGAGTGGGGGCCTGGTGGGGGCTGCCCATGGTGGCTGGGGGGTGGGGGTGGCTGGGCGACATGAGTGGGGGCCTGGTGGGGGCTGCCCCTGGGGGGTGGGGGGTGGGTGTGATAGGGGCCATGAGTGGGGGCCTGGTGGAGGGTGCCCCTGCACTGCTGGGGGGTGGGGGTGGTGGGAGACATGAGTGGGGGCCTGGTGGAGGCTGCCCATGGTGGCTGGGGGGTGGGGGTGGGTGGGAGACATGAGTGGGGGCCTGGTGGAGGCTGCCCCTGCACTGCTGGGGGGTGGGGGTGGTGGGAGACATGAGTGGGGGCCTGGTGGAGGGTGCCCCTTCACTGCTGGGGAGTGGGGGTGGTGGGAGACATGAGTGGAGGCCTGGTGGAGGGTGCCCCTGCACTGCTGGGGGGTGGGGGTGATAGGGGACATGAGTGGGGGCCTGGTGGAGGCTGCCCATGCACTGCTGGGGGGTGGGGGTGGTGGGAGACATGAGTGGGGGCCTGGTGGGGGCTGCCCCTGGTGGCTGGGGGGTGGGGGTGGTGGTAGACATGAGTGGGGGCCTGGTGGAGGGTGCCCCTGGTGGCAGGGGGTGATAGGGGACATGAGTGGGGGACTGGTGGGGGTTGCCCATGGTGGCTGGGGGGTGGGGGTGGGTGGGAGACATGAGTGGGGGCCTGGTGGAGGCTGCCCATGGTGGCTGGGGGGTGGGGGTGGGTGGGAGACATGAGTGGGGGCCTGGTGGGGGCTGCCCATGGTGGCTGGGGGGTGGGGGTGGTGGGAGACATGAGTGGGGGCCTGGTGGAGGCTGCCCCTGGTGGCTGGGGGGTGGGGGTGGTGGGAGACATGAGTGGGGGCCTGGTGGAGGCTGCCCCTGCACTGCTGGGGGGTGGGGGTGATAGGGGCCATGAGTGGGGGCCTGGTGGAGGGTGCCCCTGGATGCTGGGGGGTGGGGGTGGTGGGAGACATGAGTGGGGGCCTGGTGGAGGGTGCCCCTGGTGGCTGGGGGGTGGGGGTGATAGGTGACATGAGTGGGGGCCTGGTGGAGGCTGCAGCTGCACTGCTGGGGGGTGGGGGTGGTGGGAGACATGAGTGGGGGCCTGGTGGAGGCTGCCCATGGTGGCTGGGGGGTGGGGGTGGGTGGGAGACATGAGTGGGGGCCTGGTGGAGGCTGCCCCTGCACTGCTGGGGGGTGGGGGTGGTGGGAGACATGAGTGGGGGCCTGGTGGAGGGTGCCCCTGCACTGCTGGGGGGTGGGGGTGGTGGGAGACATGAGTGGAGGCCTGGTGGAGGGTGCCCCTGCACTGCTGGGGGGTGGGGGTGATAGGGGACATGAGTGGGGGCCTGGTGGAGGCTGCCCATGCACTGCTGGGGGGTGGGGGTGGTGGGAGACATGAGTGGGGGCCTGGTGGGGGCTGCCCCTGGTGGCTGGGGGGTGGGGGTGGTGGTAGACATGAGTGGGGGCCTGGTGGAGGGTGCCCCTGGTGGCTGGGGGTGATAGGGGACATGAGTGGGGGACTGGTGGGGGCTGCCCATGGTGGCTGGGGGGTGGGGGTGGGTGGGAGACATGAGTGGGGGCCTGGTGGAGGCTGCCCATGGTGGCTGGGGGGTGGGGGTGGGTGGGAGACATGAGTGGGGGCCTGGTGGGGGCTGCCCATGGTGGCTGGGGGGTGGGGGTGGTGGGAGACATGAGTGGGGGCCTGGTGGAGGCTGCCCCTGCACTGCTGGGGGGTGGGGGTGATAGGGGCCATGAGTGGGGGCCTGGTGGAGGGTGCCCCTGGATGCTGGGGGATGGCGGTGGTGGGAGATATGAGTGGGGGCCTGGTGGAGGGTGCCCCTGGTGGCTGGGGGGTGGGGGTGATAGGTGACATGAGTGGGGGCCTGGTGGGGGCTGCCCATGGTGGCTGGGGGGTGGGGGTGGGTGGGAGACATGAGTGGGGGCCTGGTGGGGGCTGCCCATGGTGGCTGGGGGGTGGGGGTGGTGGGAGACATGAGTGGGGGCCTGGTGGAGGGTGCCCCTGCACTGCTGGGGGGTGGGGGTGGTGGGAGACATGAGTGGGGGCCTGGTGGAGGGTGCCCCTGCACTGCTGGGGGGTGGGTGTGGTGGGAGACATGAGTGGTGGCATGGTGGACGGTGCCCATGGTGGCTTGGGGGTGGGGTGGTGGGAGACATGAGTGGGGGCCTGGTGGAGGGTGCCCCTGGTGGCTGGGGGGTGGGGGTGGTGGGAGACATGAGTGGGGGCCTGGTGGGGGCTGCCCATGGTGGCTGGGGGGTGGGGGTGGTGGGAGACATGGGTGGGGGCCTGGTGGAGGCTGCCCCTGGTGGCGGGGGGGTGGGGGTGATAGGGGCCATGAGTGGGGGCCTGGTGGAGGGTGCCCCTGCACTGCTGAGGGGTGGGGGTGGTGGGATACATGAGTGGGGGCCTGGTGGAGGGTGCCCATGGTGGCTGGGAGGTGGGGGTGGTGGGAGACATGGGTGGGGGCCTGGTGGAGGGTGCCCCTGGTGGCTGGCGGGTGGGGGTGATAGGGGACATGAGTGGGGGCCTGGTGGGGGCTGCCCATGGTGGCTGGGGGGTGGGGGTGGGTGGCAGACATGAGTGGGGGCCTGGTGGGGGCTGCCCATGGTGGCTGGGGGGTGGGGGTGGTGGGAGACATGAGTGGGGGCCTGGTGGAGGGTGCCCCTGCACTGCTGGGGGGTGGGGGTGGTGGGAGACATGAGTGGGGGCCTGGTGGAGGGTGCCCCTGCACTGCTGTGGGGTGGGTGTGGTGGGAGACATGAGTGGGGGCCTGGTGGAGGGTGCCCCTGCACTGCTGGTGGGTGGGGGTGATAGGGGACATGAGTGGGGGCCTGGTGGAGGCTGCCCCTGCACTGCTGGGGGGTGGGGGTGGTGGGAGACATGAGTGGGGGCCTGGTGGGGGCTGCCCCTGGTGGCTGGATGGTGGGGGTGGTGGTAGACATGAGTGGGGGCCTGGTGGAGGGTGCCCCTGGTGGCTGGGGGGTGGGGGTGATAGGGGACATGAGTGGGGGACTGGTGGGAGCTGCCCATGGTGGCTGGGGGGTGGGGGTGGGTGGGAGACATGAGTGGGGGCCTGGTGGAGGCTGCCCATGGTGGCTGGGGGGTGGGGGTGGGTGGGAGACATGAGTGGGGGCCTGGTGGAGGCTGCCCATGGTGGCTGGGGGGTGGGGGTGGTGGGAGACATGAGTGGGGGCCTGGTGGAGGCTTCCCCTGGTGGCTGGGGGGTGGGGGTGGTCGGAGACATGAGTGGGGGCCTGGTGGAGGCTGCCCCTGCACTGCTGGGGGGTGGGGGTGATAGGGGCCATGAGTGGGGGCCTGGTGGAGGGTGCCCCTGGATGCTGGGGGGTGGGGGTGGTGGGAGACATGAGTGGGGGCCTGGTGGAGGGTGCCCTTGGTGGCTGGGGGGTGGGGGTGATAGGGGACATGAGTGAGGGCCTGGTGGGGGCTGCCCATGGTGGCTGGGGGGTGGGGGTGGGTGGGAGACATGAGTGGGGGCCTGGTGGGGGCTGCCCATGGTGGCTGGGGGGTGTGGGTGGTGGGAGACATGAGTGGGGGCCTGGTGGAGGGTGCCCCTGCACTGCTGAGGGGTAGGGGTGGTGGGAGACATGAGTGGGGGCCTGGTGGAGGGTGCCCCTGCACTGCTGGGGGGTGGGTGTGGTGGGAGACATGAGTGGGGGCCTGGTGGAGGGTTCCCATGGTGGCGGGGGGGTGGGGGTGGTGGGAGACATGAGTGGGGGCCTGGTGGAGGGTGCCCCTGGTGGCTGGGGGGTGAGGGTGGTGGGAGACATGAGTGGGGGCCTGGTGGGGGCTGCCCATGGTGGCTGGGGGGTGGGGGTGGTGGGAGACATGGGTGGGGGCCTGGTGGAGGCTGCCCCTGGTGGCGGGGGGGGTGGGGGTGATAGGGGCCATGAGTGGGGGCCTGGTGGAGGGTGCCCCTGCACTGCTGGGGGGTGGGGGTGGTGGGAGACATGAGTGGGGGCCTGGTGGAGGGTACCCATGGTGGCTGGGGGTGGGGGTGGTGGGAGACATGGGTGGGGGCCTGGTGGAGGCTGCCCCTGGTGGCGGGGGGTGGGGGTGATAGGGGCCATGAGTGGGGGCCTGGTGGAGGGTGCCCCTGGATGCTGGGGGGTGGGGGTGCAGGGGGACATGAGTGGGGGCCTGGTGGAGTGTGCCCCTGCACTGCTGGGGGGAGGGGGTGCAGGGGGACATGAGTGGGGGCCTGGTGGAGGGTGCCCCTGCACTGCTGGGGGGTGGGGGTGATAGGGGACATGAGTGGGGGCCTGGTGGGGGCTGCCCATGGTGGCTGGGGGTGGGGGTTGGTGGGAGACATGAGTGGGGGCCTGGTGGGGGCTGCCCATGGTGGCTGGGGGGTGGGGGTGGGTGGTAGACATGAGTGGGGGCCTGGTGGGGGCTGCCCATGGTGGCTGGGGGGTGGGGGTGGTGGGAGACATGAGTGGGGGCCTGGTGGAGGCTGCCTCTGGTGGCGGGCGGGTGGGGGTGATAGGGGCCATGAGTGGGGGCCTGGTGGAGGGTGCCCCTGGTGGCTGGGGGTTGGGAGTGATAGGGGACATGAGTGGGGGCCTGGTGGGGGCTGCCCATGGTGGCTGGGGGGTGGGGGTGGGTGGGAGACATGAGTGGGGGCCTGGTTGGGGCTGCCCATGGTGGCTGGGGGGTAGGGGTGGGTGGGAGACATGAGTGGGGCCCTGGTGGGGGCTGCCCCTGGTGGCTGGGGGGTGGGGGTGGTGGTAGACATGAGTGGGGGCCTGGTGGAGGGTGCCCCTGGTGGCTGGGGGGTGGGGGTAATAGGGGACATGAGTGGGGGACTGGTGGGGGTTGCCCATGGTGGCTGGGGGGTGGGGGTGGGTGGGAGACATGAGTGGGGGCCTGGTGGAGGGTGCCCCTGGTGGCTGGGGGGTGGGGGTGGTGGGAGACATGAGTGGGGGCCTGGTGGAGGCTGCCCCTGCACTGCTGGGGGGTGGGGGTGGTGGTAGACATGAGTGGGGGCCTGGTGGAGGCTGCCCATGGTGGCTAGGGGGTGGGGGTGGGTGGGAGACATGAGTGGGGGCCTGGTGGAGGGTGCCCCTGGTGGCTGGGGGGTGGGGGTGGTGGGAGACATGAGTGGGGGCCTGGTGGGGGCTGCCCATGGTGGCTGGGGGGTGGGGGTGGTGGGAGACATGGGTGGGGGCCTGGTGGAGGCTGCCCCTGGTGGCGGGGGGGTGGGGGTGATAGGGGCCATGAGTGGGGGCCTGGTGGAGGGTGCCCCTGCACTGCTGAGGGGTGGGGGTGGTGGGATACATGAGTGGGGGCCTGGTGGAGGGTGCCCATGGTGGCTGGGAGGTGGGGGTGGTGGGAGACATGGGTGGGGGCCTGGTGGAGGGTGCCCCTGGTGGCTGGCGGGTGGGGGTGATAGGGGACATGAGTGGGGGCCTGGTGGGGGCTGCCCATGGTGGCTGGGGGTGGGGGTGGGTGGCAGACATGAGTGGGGGCCTGGTGGGGGCTGCCCATGGTGGCTAGGGGGTGGGGGTGGTGGGAGACATGAGTGGGGGCCTGGTGGAGGGTGCCCCTGCACTGCTGGGGGGTGGGGGTGGTGGGAGACATGAGTGGGGGCCTGGTGGAGGGTGCCCCTGCACTGCTGTGGGGTGGGTGTGGTGGGAGACATGAGTGGGGGCCTGGTGGAGGGTGCCCCTGCACTGCTGGTGGGTGGGGGTGATAGGGGACATGAGTGGGGGCCTGGTGGAGGCTGCCCCTGCACTGCTGGGGGGTGGGGGTGGTGGGAGACATGAGTGGGGGCCTGGTGGGGGCTGCCCCTGGTGGCTGGGGGGTGGGGGTGGTGGTAGACATGAGTGGGGGCCTGGTGGAGGGTGCCCCTGGTGGCTGGGGGGTGGGGGTGATAGGGGACATGAGTGGGGGACTGGTGGGAGCTGCCCATGGTGGCTGGGGGGTGGGGGTGGGTGGGAGACATGAGTGGGGGCCTGGTGGAGGCTGCCCATGGTGGCTGGGGGGTGGGGGTGGGTGGGAGACATGAGTGGGGGCCTGGTGGAGGCTGCCCATGGTGGCTGGGGGGTGGGGGTGGTGGGAGACATGAGTGGGGGCCTGGTGGAGGCTTCCCCTGGTGGCTGGGGGGTGGGGGTGGTCGGAGACATGAGTGGGGGCCTGGTGGAGGCTGCCCCTGCACTGCTGGGGGGTGGGGGTGATAGGGGCCATGAGTGGGGGCCTGGTGGAGGGTGCCCCTGGATGCTGGGGGGTGGGGGTGGTGGGAGACATGAGTGGGGGCCTGGTGGAGGGTGCCCTTGGTGGCTGGGGGGTGGGGGTGATAGGGGACATGAGTGAGGGCCTGGTGGGGGCTGCCCATGGTGGCTGGGGGGTGGGGGTGGGTGGGAGACATGAGTGGGGGCCTGGTGGGGGCTGCCCATGGTGGCTGGGGGGTGTGGGTGGTGGGAGACATGAGTGGGGGCCTGGTGGAGGGTGCCCCTGCACTGCTGAGGGGTGGGGGTGGTGGGAGACATGAGTGGGGGCCTGGTGGAGGGTGCCCCTGCACTGCTGGGGGGTGGGTGTGGTGGGAGACATGAGTGGGGGCCTGGTGGAGGGTTCCCATGGTGGCGGGGGGGTGGGGGTGGTGGGAGACATGAGTGGGGGCCTGGTGGAGGGTGCCCCTGGTGGCTGGGGGGTGAGGGTGGTGGGAGACATGAGTGGGGGCCTGGTGGGGGCTGCCCATGGTGGCTGGGGGGTGGGGGTGGTGGGAGACATGGGTGGGGGCCTGGTGGAGGCTGCCCCTGGTGGCGGGGGGGGTGGGGGTGATAGGGGCCATGAGTGGGGGCCTGGTGGAGGGTGCCCCTGCACTGCTGGGGGGTGGGGGTGGTGGGAGACATGAGTGGGGGCCTGGTGGAGGGTACCCATGGTGGCTGGGGGTGGGGGTGGTGGGAGACATGGGTGGGGGCCTGGTGGAGGCTGCCCCTGGTGGCGGGGGGTGGGGGTGATAGGGGCCATGAGTGGGGGCCTGGTGGAGGGTGCCCCTGGATGCTGGGGGGTGGGGGTGCAGGGGGACATGAGTGGGGGCCTGGTGGAGTGTGCCCCTGCACTGCTGGGGGGAGGGGGTGCAGGGGGACATGAGTGGGGGCCTGGTGGAGGGTGCCCCTGCACTGCTGGGGGGTGGGGGTGATAGGGGACATGAGTGGGGGCCTGGTGGGGGCTGCCCATGGTGGCTGGGGGTGGGGGTTGGTGGGAGACATGAGTGGGGGCCTGGTGGGGGCTGCCCATGGTGGCTTGGGGGTGGGGGTGGGTGGTAGACATGAGTGGGGGCCTGGTGGGGGCTGCCCATGGTGGCTGGGGGGTGGGGGTGGTGGGAGACATGAGTGGGGGCCTGGTGGAGGCTGCCTCTGGTGGCGGGCGGGTGGGGGTGATAGGGGCCATGAGTGGGGGCCTGGTGGAGGGTGCCCCTGGTGGCTGGGGGTTGGGAGTGATAGGGGACATGAGTGGGGGCCTGGTGGGGGCTGCCCATGGTGGCTGGGGGGTGGGGGTGGGTGGGAGACATGAGTGGGGGCCTGGTTGGGGCTGCCCATGGTGGCTGGGGGGTAGGGGTGGGTGGGAGACATGAGTGGGGCCCTGGTGGGGGCTGCCCCTGGTGGCTGGGGGGTGGGGGTGGTGGTAGACATGAGTGGGGGCCTGGTGGAGGGTGCCCCTGGTGGCTGGGGGGTGGGGGTAATAGGGGACATGAGTGGGGGACTGGTGGGGGTTGCCCATGGTGGCTGGGGGGTGGGGGTGGGTGGGAGACATGAGTGGGGGCCTGGTGGAGGGTGCCCCTGGTGGCTGGGGGGTGGGGGTGGTGGGAGACATGAGTGGGGGCCTGGTGGAGGCTGCCCCTGCACTGCTGGGGGGTGGGGGTGGTGGTAGACATGAGTGGGGGCCTGGTGGAGGCTGCCCATGGTGGCTAGGGGGTGGGGGTGGGTGGGAGACATGAGTGGGGGCCTGGTGGAGGGTGCCCCTGGTGGCTGGGGGGTGGGGGTGATGGGAGACATGAGTGGGGGCCTGGTGGAGGCTGCCCCTGCACTGCTGGGGGGTGGGGGTGGTGGGAGACATGAGTGGGGGCCTGGTGGAGGCTGCCCTTGCACTGCTTGGGGGTGGGGGTGGTTGGAGACATGAGTGGTGGCCTGGTGGAGGCTGCCCATGGTGGCTGGGGGGTGGGGGTGGGTGGGAGACATGAGTAGGGGCCTGGTGGGGGCTGCCCCTGGTGGCTGGGGGGTGGGGGTGGTTGGAGACATGGGTGGGGGCCTGGTGGAGGCTGCCCCTGGTGGCGGGGGGGTGGGGGTGATAGGGGCCATGAGTGGGGGCCTGGTGGAGGGTGCCCCTGCACTGCTGGGGGGTGGGGGTGATAGGGGACATGAGTGGGGGCCTGGTGGGGGCTGCCCATGGTGGCTGGGGGTGGGGGTTGGTGGGAGACATGAGTGGGGGCCTGGTGGAGGCTGCCCATGGTGGCTGGGGGGTGGGGGTGGGTGCGAGACATGAGTGGGGGCCTGGTGGAGGGTGCCCCTGCACTGCTGGGGGGTGGGGGTGATAGGGGACATGAGTGGGGGCCTGGTGGAGGTTCCCCCTGCACTGCTGGGGGGTGGGGGTGGTGGGAGACATGAGTGGGGGCCTGGTGGAGGCTGCCCATGGTGGCTGGGGGGTGGGGGTGGGTGGGAGACATGAGTGGGGCCTGGTGGAGGGTACCCCTGGTGGCTGGGGGGTGGGGGTGGTGGGAGACATGAGTGGGGGCCTGGTGGAGGCTGCCCCTGCACTGCTGGGGGGTGGGGGTGGTGGGAGACATGAGTGGGGGCCTGGTGGAGGGTGCCCATGGTGGCTGGGGGGTGGGGGTGGGTGGGAGACATGAGTGGGGGCCTGGTGGGGGCTGCCCATGGTGGCTGGGGGGTGGGGGTGGGTGGGAGACATGAGTGGGGGCCTGGTGGGGGCTGCCCCTGGTGGCTGGGGGGTGGGGGTGGTGGTAGACATGAGTGGGTGCCTGGTGGGGGCTGCCCCTGGTGGCTGGGGGGTGGGGGTGATAGGGGACATGAGTGGGGGCCTGGTGGGGGCTGGCCATGGTGGCTGGGGGGTGGGGGTGGTGGGAGACATGGGTGGGGGCCTGGTGGAGGCTGCCCCTGGTGGCGGGGGGTGGGGGTGATAGGGGCCATGAGTGGGGGCCTGGAGGAGGGTGCCCCTGCACTGCTGGGGGGTGGGGGTGATAGGGGACATGAGTGGGGGCCTGGTTGAGGCTGCCCCTGCACTGCTGGGGGGTGGGGGTGGTGGGAGACATGAGTGGGGGCCTGGTGGAGGCTGCCCATGGTGGCTGGGGGGTGGGGGTGGGTGGGAGACATGAGTGGGGGCCTGGTGGAGCTCGCCCCTGCACTGCTGGGGGGTGGGGGTGGTGGGAGACATGAGTGAGGGCCTGGTGGAGGGTGCCCCTGCACTGCTGGGGGGTGGGGGTGGTGGGAGACATGAGTGGGGGCCAGGTGGAGGGTGCCCCTGCACTGCTGGGGGGTGGGGGTGATAGGGGACATGAGTGGGGGCCTGGTGGAGGCTGCCCCTGCACTGCTGCGGGGTGGGGGTGGTGGGAGACATGAGTGGTGGCCTGGTGGAGGGTGCCCCTGGTGGCTGGGTGGTGGGGGTGGTGGGATACATGAGTGGGGGCCTGGTGGAGGGTGCCCCTGCACTGCTGGGGGGTGGGGGTGATAGGGGACATGAGTGGGGGCCTGGTGGGGGCTGCCCATGGTGGCTGGGGGGTGGGGGTGGGTGGGAGACATGAGTGGGGGCCTGGTGGGGGCTGCCCATGGTGGCTGGGGGGTGGGTGGGAGACATGAGTGGGGGCCTGGTGGGGGCTGCCCATGGTGGCTGGGGGGTGGGGGTGGTGGGAGACATGAGTGGGGGCCTGGTGGGGGCTGCCCATGGTGGTTGGGGGGTGGGGGTGGTGGGAGACATGAGTGGGGGCCTGGTGGAGGGTGCCCCTGGATGCTGGGGGGTGGGGGTGCTGGGTGACATGAGCAGGTGTGCAGGGTAGTCCCCTGTGGTGTGTGCTGCCTGCAGGGGCCGTGGAGGGTGTACAGGGAATACCTGGGAGCACACAGCCAAATCACGTGTAGAATTTCCCGCGCACAACTGAAATCCACGTACCCTGACAAATCGCGTGTGGAACTTCCCGCGCACCCCTGAAATCCACGTACCCGGCCAAATCGCGTGTGGGACTTCCCGCGCACCCCTGAAATCCACGTACACGGCCAAATCGCGTGTGGTACTTCCCGCGCACCCCTGAAATCCACGTACACGGCCAAATCATGTGTGGAACTTCCCGCGCACCCCTGAAATCCATGTACCCAGCCAAATCGCGTGTGGGACTTCCCGCGCACCCCTGAAATCCACATACACTGCCAAATCGCGTGTGGAACTTCCCGCGCACCCCTGAAATCCACATACCCTGACAAATTGCGTGTGGAAGTTCCCGCGAACCCCTGAAATCCACGTACCCGGCCAAATCGCGTGTGGTACTTCCCGCGCACCCCTGAAATCCACGTACACGGCCAAATCGCATGTGGAACTTCCCGCGCACCACTGAAATCCACGTACCCTGACAAATCGCGTGTGGAACTTCCCGCACACCCCTGTAATCCACGTACCCGGCCAAATCGCATGTGGAACTTCCCGCGCACCCCTGGAATCCACGTACACGGCCAAATCGCGTGTGGAACTTCCCGCGCACCCCTGTAATCCACATACCCTGACAAATCGCGTGTGGAACTTCCCGCAAACCCCTGGAATTCACATGCCCTGCCAATTCGCGTGTGACACTTCCCGCGCACCCCGGTATACACGCACACGTATTTTTTGTCAGCGGGTGTCCGTGTTTGTGGGTACCCCTTTGCACGTCATTTGTCCTGGAGGGCCACAGTATGGGACATTCATCATGGCAGTATATAGGTGCTATTTTTGCCCGCACCTTTTGGCGCACATTTCTTACAGGCCCAGAGACGCTACCACCTGCTTTCTTGTGGCGGTCGTGTTTGTGCCTGTGCGCTGGTTTGAGCGTGCGCTTTTTTGGCCTATTCTATTCCATGAATACGTGTTGTAGGCGAGCGTGTGGGCGTTCCGTGCACTTGTACCCTGTACTTCCCCCGTGACGCCCACATTTTGGCAAGTTGTTCCCCATTCCGAGTGTTACGCCCCGTGTTCCGCCTACTTTTGTTGCGTGCGCCGCGCTATGTGCGATTTTCGCTGTGGCCTGTGCGATTTTCGCTGTGACCTGGCGCACGCAGTTAGATGGCCTGTGCGATAACATGCGCCGCGCACTTTATTATCGCACATCCGATGGTTTTCTCGCGCACGGCCTTCCATGAATCTATGTGCGCTGCTTTTCGTGCGATTTTCGCACTTGCACTGCGATTTTCGTTATTCCACTGCGATTCGCACGTTTTTGGCCACTTGCGCCGCGCTAATTATTCCATGAATCGGCCTGTAAAGCGCGTCTCCTTAGATTTTTATAATTTATGGCAGTAGCTACTTAACTGCTTCTTGTTATACTTCATTTGGTTAGACACCTTGGCATCACCATAGCATGGCATATCGATTTCTGATGACATATGTATTGTATAACAGCATTGGTTCATTGACTAATATCCCTGTTAGCCATCCTTGACTTCCATTAATACTTCTACTAATACTGATACCACCATCAGATGGCACTGATGAAGGGTATTGGCAGGAGACGCAACAGGATGTTGAGGATCTTCGCTGTCACTCTTGGATTGCAAATACAATGACACACGAAGACTTGTAGCAAAATGAGCAGGAACTGTCATCCTGCGGTAGTGAGTTACAGCAGGATCACGGCTGTGAGTTGTAGATGGCGCGCGGCTGCGAGTTTTAGATGGCGTGTGGCTGTAGTTACAGATGGCGCGCAAGCTATTGGAGGAATGTTTGCTACTAGGGCATCACATTTTAAGGAACTGTTTTACTTTTTGTTAAGCTGTTGATCAGTGAATAAGCATAAAAGGACCTTGGTATATAAAGCTGTAATGCATAATGTTGGACAATTTTTGAGTCAGTCATATTTAGAAACACACACTTGCAAGATCTACTCACTGGTGTTGCAGGCATGACTAATGCCAACACCATGTGCAGAATGGCACCTCAAAGGGGGAAGTAGTGATGTCCATTTGTTGCAGTAACGAGGGCAGGGTCTTTCTGGGATTCCGATACTTTTGATATTGTCAAGAAAATGTCTCAGGGTGAGGGCCCAGTTGATAGGTTCAGAATGTAGAAGTATTTCACATGGAAACACGTAGATCATTGGCAACAAAGAAGGATTGTCTGAGCAAGTTCAGAAACCACCAATAGATCAACCCACGGTTCGATTTTGCAGATTTAGGACAGCAAACTACCAGGGAATGAGTAAGTGAAAGTTCAAATTCACAATTCAGGAAATCCAATGTGGTAAAGCAGGCAGTCTACCAGTCATATATCAACCCATGGAAAGTATGTAATGCAGGAGATCCTTTACAGGCGCCTTTAACACAGAATGTATTTGATATGATATGATGAGTCACTTTTAACGCGCCTGTACACATGTGTTTCTAGGAGCAACAAGACAAGGGAGAGTACTGAGGGAGGACAAGACATACAATGTTACTAGGTCTTGCATCATTCAGCTCGTTCAAGTATGGTAACACAAAGTGCAGGGGAAGGGGGCCAGGGGAAAAGCAAGAGGCAGGTGGAGGGGAAAGTGCAGTCAGGACAGCATTGCTCTAAGAAGTGCAGCCAGGGCAGCGCAGCTCTGGGCAAGTTCAAGGAGGCAGGGTCTGTGGAGGTTACAGATACAGCCCCTTGTGCGTGACAGGCCTGGAGGCAGTGCGGGTGAGACTGGTCAAGATGAGCCAGGTACCCAGTGAGACTCTGAGGATAACCAAGCAACCAGTTGGTGCAGTAGACAGGTAGTTCAGCAGGGAAGGGAGGGAGAGAAAGCAGAGCAGAAAAGGAAGGTTTTGAGCTGCTTCCGGAATTTCAGGTGGTCTGGCTCAAGTTTGAGAGGGGCAAGGAGGCAGTTCTAGAGGGAAGTACCTGCAGGGGAAAGTGATCTGCCCCTACTCTCTGCCTGGAGAAGCATCTGGCCCTATGATAGTTGGAGGCAGCAGAGCGAAGGACTCGAGAAGGAAGGTGTTTAGGAAGAGAGTGTTGCATGTAGTGCAGGCCCCCGGCCCCAAAAGCATTGTGGACAATTCAGAGGGTCTTGAACTCGATCCTTTAAGTCACCGGGAGCCAGTGGAGAGATTTCCAGGCTGGAGAGAAACAGTCCCTGGGCTTGAGGCCAAGGATAAGTCTTGCAGTTCTGTTCTGGATTAGTTGCAGAGGGAGGAGAGTAGAAGAAGGCAGATTGAGAAAGAGGCTGTTACAGTTGTCCAACGTAAAGAGAACCAGGGCTCTGGAGACAATGAGATTCTGGGGAAAAGTGAGAACAGAAAGAATACCTCTGAGGAGGTGCAGCTGGTAGTGGGCATTCTTGGTAAGGTCTGTGAAAGATGGAGGGTGCCCCTGGTGGCATCAAGATTTTGTGCCTCACCGGAAGGCAAAGGAAGAGAGCCAATGGAGGGCAGCCAGAATGAGAGATGGAAAGTGGGAGCAGGGGTCGAGGTGAGAAGGATCTCTGTCTAACTGGCATTAAGGCAGAGATTGTTGGATGCACATCACTGCTGAATTGCGGATAGACAGCCTGGAATGCGCGAGAGAGGAGAGGAGGCTGTAGGGAGCCGGAAAGAGAGCTACGTCTCTCATTTGCATAATCTCCACCCAGAAGAGCCCCTATGTATCTTTTGAAGGCTCCACCCAGAAGGTGGGGATTAGGTGGGCCACAGGGGTCAGATAGAGATTGAAGAGCTAGGGTGATGGGTTAGAGCCCTCGCTGTTAGGCAGAATTACATGCAGTACCCTTTGGGAACACTACACACAATTAAGACTACAGGTGTAAGCACAATCTCACCTTTGGTATAGGTCTTTACTACATAGTTTTGTGGTAGCAGGGCTGAGCAGCCAGGCTTATCTCAAGAGGGATGTGAGAAGTACAAGGTGTTACACAAAGGACTTGCAATCACAGTGGTTCAAACAAACACATACTCCAGGTTTCTTGGTAAAACAATATTAATTTATTTACACAATTATTTAGAAAACATTCCACTAGCAATAAGCAGCTCAATATCACACTATAATACACTCCAGTACCCAACCAATACATTTCTGAACAAGTTAGGCTCCCCAGAAGTGAGAGCAAAATGGCACTTCAGTAACTTTAAAAGTGAGTAAAAGACGCAAGGTATAAGAATTAAACACAAATACTTTCTTAGGTAGGGCAAATAGTTTCAGTTCACTACAAGAGGCAGTTCACTTCAATAGGCTTGGGCCAAAGTCAATGGTTCAGTGTCTTGGATAGGATAGCACAGTTCTGGTAGTAAACGGTTAAGTCTTTGCCAATGTTCTTAGAAGTAGTTTGCACGAAAAAGAGTTATATGTCGGATTAGGAGCGAACAAGACTCGAAACTTTCACCACGGCAGAGAGAATTCTCAACCGCGTTTGCACAGTACCTTGGTAATGAAGAAAAGCTGTAGCTGAGGCAATTGTTCCTGGCAGTTCCTGCAGATCTCGCTGCTCCTGGGCCTCAGTCGTGGGTACAAGAGGGAGGACGTCTAGAGGTTCCTGCACTGCACGGGGATGGATCCACAAACTTGGCAAAATGTCGGTTTAAGGTGCAAGTGCCTTAAAGTCCACAAACTGCAATCCTTCTCACTGGCAAAACAGTTTTCAACAGACTCTGAAAAAATCCGACTAGTATGGAGATGGTTTCCAGGTGGCTTGCGAGTTGGTTGTTCCCACCAGCTCAAGGAAAGAAGTCGTCCTCGAGGGAGATTTTCTCTATTCAGACCTGCAGCAGGGCCTCACCGGGCAAACCAACGGTCCAGGAGTTGCAGCAGTCGTCTTCCTTCAGCTCATCTTTAGTTCTTTCATGCCAGTGGTTGACTCTGACTTCCAAGTCCCAGAGACCTGCCTTTTAAACAGTTTTCTCCCATTCATTCCAGCCTAGCTGCCACTTACCCAGCAGGGTGGCTGTTCTTGCCCGACAGTCAGCCAGCCAATCATGCCAAAGTACATTCAGGTCTCCTAGGAGACTAAGCATAGGGAGTTTCGGGCACCTCCCTCACTTCCTGTCCACCCCAGACACTCAGTCGCCAGAGGCGGTCTTCAGTACTGAAGTCTGCCAAAGGCCAACGAACAAAGGGACCAAACCTGGTTTGGCGCACAGAGACAAACTCTAGAAGTACCTTTCCAAACGAAATGGCGAAAAAGTCGATCAGAACCTGTTTTTACAGAGGGGGCTCAGATGCCATCTTGAAAAACATGGATCCGGTGGATTTTGGCTACCGGAGCGTTTAAACGGGTCACAGTCGGGAAAATCATGGTAATACCACTGCCACCACCCATTGTGAGAGGAAGGGGTAGCTTTTGAGGGCTACATGAGTTTTCTAGGCATAGGGAATACTAGTTATTCCCTCCAGCACATTCACTGGCAGACAGTAGTCAGTCCCAGAGACGATATTTAAACCTTGGGAAGTCTGAAAGACATCCCTGTGCCACTGCACTAAGGGTGCTCTGTGACACACAAGAAAAAATGATGCCTATGGAGTTGTCTAAAACTCCATATCCAAAGAACACAAAAGTAAAACACACATCAAAATACACGAAAAAGTGGGAAAATGGCTCACACTCTTTCCAAGTAAAAATTAAAGTCCTATAAGTCCAGCAAAGTTGCTGGGGGTCTCAAAAGGTAAGGGAGATTAGCACATTTATGAGAATTCTCCCTAACACTTGGGAACACCACATGTGTAGATAGAGGTGGTGGAGAGAAAGGACCAAAGTTGGACCTCAGAGGGTCGATCCAGGAGGAAAGAAGTCAGCCACTCCAGGGCATAATCTGCGATGCCCAGGTTCTCACTGAGTTGGTTGATCAGGATGGTGTAATTGACCATATTGAAAGCAGAGGAAAGGTCAAGGAGGAAGAGGACAGAAGGGGTGCTTGTGTCAAGATTGGAGAGCAGATCTTCAAGGGTGTTCAGGAGAGCAGTTTCCATGCCTCTGGCTACTCTGAAGCCAGACTGGTGGTCATGGAGACAGCCAACAGTTTCAGTGTGGAGAGTAAGTTGGGAGAATGCCAGCTTTTCCAGAAGCTTGCCCAGGAAAGGAGTGATAGTGATCGGTCAAAAGTTAGCCGGACAGGTAGGATTGGCAGAAGGATTTTTAAGGAGGGGGCGCTTGAGGAAAGAGAGGAAAGCCCGAGTGGTAAAAGAGTGATTGCAGGAATCGGACAAGGCTGGAGCGAGGGTGTCAATGTGGTCCTTGATGGTTCTAGAGAAACAGGAGAGCACCTGTTTGGATGTCAGTTTCAAAGATCGGACTTGTCTGCAAACATTGTAAGGTATTATCAGAGACAAAGAGGAGAAAGGAGGAAGAGAGGGAGAGGTGGCTGGATGGGGGCTGAGAGCGGTAAAGTAGAGGGAGAGGAAGAGGAGTGCGGAGACAGGTTGTCCTGAGTTTGGGTAGTGAAGTGAGAAGCCAGGTCTGTACAAAGAGCCTGGGAGGGACCAGGAGAGATGGAGACTGCAGAAGGATTGGCCAGCTCCTTGACAATTGTAAAGAGTTCGGCCGTGTTGTTAGAGGCCGCAAAGAGGCGTGCTTGGATGTGGAAGGAATTAATAATGGATCTCTGCTCAACCCCAAATAAAATAATTCCTACCATGAAAAATGCATTTTTAGACATTGTCAAGAGATGGGATGGATATAAAAGAAGGCAGACTAAAGGAATGGGAGTCTCCACTGATTATTTCTCTATGTCTTGTAGTCAAACACCTATGCCGATAGTGCCAGCATTCACAATAAAGTGACCACAGTAAATTATGTTTTCTGTACCCTTCCATGTAAGTCAACAGGTTGAATTGGCTCGGATGTAACATCCATGTGCTGCAAATCCATGTCAAGGTTTGAACCGGGTGGCTCGAAGAGAATATATACAGAAGGATTGTGGGTAGATAGGGCTGGATAGGCAAAAATGTCTGCAACAATTTGAAAGTTCAAGAATATGCTTTCAAAAGGTATGGGGTGGGTTCTTAAAAGCTCTCCATGGCTCTTAAAAACAGGTTACAGGTACAGAACAACTGTGCATAACTTTATCATTTTTTTGGGTGACTCAACAACATTGAGACAGACTAGTTAGTGTTTATTAATGGGTCAAGTTGGCATCCAGACACTGGAGTAAGTACTCCCTGTAGACAGCAATGGTGCTAAGATGATGAAGTGTGTTCACTGCAGTCTAGTGATGCGGTGCGTACCTGCAGCATTAATGGCTAGAATTGGCTGAAGAACAGGCAGGCAGTGGTTGAGTCGGTGACATGAAATGGTCGAGCCGGTTTGATGACGTCCAGTGATTAGATGCGGATCTGCAGCAATGATCATCTCAAAATGGCTGGAGGGCATCCAGACCATAGTCAAGTCAGCAGCTCGATAACTTGAAGCAATCCAAAATAGTATTGAGTGTTAAAGATACCTTTGGGGTCCTGCAGCAGTCCAAAAATGACTTAAACTAGGTTGAGTTGGATTGAAAGCAGATCTAGATGGGAAGCACAGCCCAGGTCATCTTCTTGGTTGCTGAGAGATCCTGTCAATTGCCTCCATGGATAAGGGGGGCCCTTTGTCTGCCCTTTCCAGCTAGAAAGGTTACCAGAGTACCTGCCATGTCTAGTGGGAAGATTACTGGTTGGGCGTACTCAAAAAACCTAAGGGTGACTGCATGTAATTACAGTTACCCTACCACTGTGTGAATTATTTTCTCAGCTCCAATTTTAACGGTAGCCTGCTCTTCAAACAATACTGTGTTATTACCTTTACATTTATTCTGTCCAACTCAACACTGGGGGCAAAGTGGGGCAGACAGAGAGGACGTCAGCAGGCAGCATCATTTTGCGTAGTCTAACTGCGAGCAGTATCCCTTGACGATTCAGCTCACCAATCATTGTGCACACTTGATGATGTGGAGTGACTAAATCCCTTGTCATTACTACCAACCCAGGCAGTAGCCACCATGTTCTCGAGGAATTGCCTAAATATCAGGAAGTTGAGCAGCCAGAAGATATGGCTGGCTCCTGTAGGAACATTTGCAAAAAATGTCTTTTGTCTTGTGGCATATAGCAGGTTTAGGAACCGAGCTTGCCCCCATCTGATATACCAGCTAGACTTTGGAATATGTTTTTCTATCTGAGAGCTATTTGTGAGCTCATGGAATACCACTGAACATTTTCAACATATAATAGAAATTTTATCAGATGGGTAATGCTGTAACTATAAAGAGCCTGATTACGAGTGTGGCGGGAATGGGAAAACGTGATATTGGAAAATAAGTTATTATTCACTGCACTGTACAATCACGAGTCAGTTACTGCATGCGAGAATACAGGTGAAAAAACACCCGTAAATAATGGATGCATCATGCATGACTTACCACAACCAGTGGCCAATACCAGATGCAGTATTACCATGCAATTTAGACTGTCATTACCAGGTACAAAAACACCAGAAACACAAGAAAGAAATACCGGCATGAAAAAGCCAGCGAAAATGAAAGGCAGGTGTAGCAAAATCATCACAAGGGCACATCATCAGCCCTCCCAACGTAGGAGGTCCCCACCAGACCACTTCCAACACCAACAGCAACAAGCAGCCCAGAGGAGCACTGCCAATATACCTCGGGGAGCTGTACCAGCTTTTCGCTTCGGCTCAAGCTGCTCAGCGGGCAGGCAGCTGTTGGCCACTGTGTGTGATGCTGAGGCAGTGAACTGGAGATGTGAGGAGGTGTGAGTAGTGGTGTCGACCGCAGCAGTCGCTGCAGGGCCAGGGCTACCTAAGGGTGATAAATGGGAGGATCTCTGCTTAGGACAGCTTGATCTTTTTTCACTGACTTTGGGATTGCCCCGCTCTGTTTCACAGTAGGCTCATAGGTATGGTGTGTCACCCATTCCTGGGAGCATGGTATCTCCCAGGGTTCGTGCTATGGTCACATGGTGGTGACCATGTGACCTGCATAATGAAAGGGACTAGCCAGTTCCGGTTAGTCAGTCGATGCTATGGAGACCTGACTGCTGTGTGTGTCTTTCAAGCAGCGCGCTGCTCGCACAGCATAGCAGGTGGAGGGCCTGCTGCTGCAGGACCCTCCACCCGGACAGAGCCCTTGCTGGCAAACCGTGTCCCAGATGTCTACCCCCATGTTAGCAGAGCCCCTGCCGGTCAACTCTGCATCTATGGCCTTGCAGAGCCCCAGCTGGGCAACCCTGCATATGGGCACCGGTGCACATGCTGGGCAAAGCCGACGCTGTCTTTGTTGCTGGCCTGGATGCCCCCAGGCCAGGGAAGAGCCTGTGTGCTCACGGGCTGAACGGGTGCCCCCGGTCTTGCGATATCTGCTGGGTGCCCAGAGCATGTCGGCTGGTTCCCCCCAGCCTTAGTCTGCCTGGCCTGCGTGACCGCAGGTCAGGACATAATAATATGGTGAGGTTGTAGGCTTTTACACATGCTGTCTCTGGGGGTACCTGTCTGCAGCGTGGCCTGGTGCTGGGCTGGGCTTGAGCCTCTGGGGTCATGACTGCAGTGGTTTTTGGTTCTCTTATCTGGAGTCAAACCTGTAGAAGGTCGTGGGGTCGAGGTTGTTGCATTGCTTGTCTCTCTCTCCTTGAGCTGCCCCTCTAGAAGGGACGTAGAGTATCTGTATTCTGATGCCCCAGAGTTTTGGGGGGTTGAAGGTTCAGGTCCTGCTGGCAGAGTTAGCTTTTAGGACCCACAATACTCAGGTGCTTGCCAGCCCATTGACCCAGTGAGAGAAAGTAGTCCCTCATTCTCCGACAAAGAGACGGTGTGTACTTGTGCCATCTATTATTATAAAAGTAACACACTATCCATGAAAACATCTAAATAGCGCAGACCTGGCCTGAGTGAGGATGGTGTTATGTCTAGGTTAAATAATTCTTTAACTCCGGACGAAGCCCTTGCCTCACCGACATTAAAAGCAGTTGCCTCTACAATGGATACTCTGTTCTTACTATGCACCAATATGGCCGAGACACAGCGTGACCTTAAAAGGGTATTGACTAGAGTTATCAAAATCATACTTGGCTGCTATTCAGACCCCAATCGTATCCAGGGGGACCCTCCGGAGTGCACTGGCACTACTTCATTAGTATGTTCTGATGATGCTCCTCTGGATAGCATTTTGGCATTGTGCCATGCAAACGTTCCTCCTCGGCAAATACCGGAGCATGACACTTTAAGAGCATTGCTAGCGGAGAGTCCCATAGTAATTTCATCTCAAGCCTCAGCCCATTCAATCACTAACTCTCTGGTTTTAGTAGAAGAAGTGTCAAAGGCTGAGATAGATACACCTACGAGTCCAGTAAATGCAAGGGAATGGAGGCGGAAAAAACGTCAGCGTATGTTTGTACAAACTGCATTGGATAGACGTAGAGAGGTTCTCTCTGAGGTCAGACCCAATAGTGGATCCTCATGTGTGACTTGCTTTATGGCGCCTATGTTCTCTGGTGAAACCCAGGTTACTAAAAACCAAGGGGATGGAACTACTCGACAGGATAAATAGCTTCAGCTTAATATTGTTCCATCCCTGCGCACTGTGACTTTCTCGACTCAGACTGACATCCCTTATGAAGCCGAGGTAGAGGGATCAGCAAGTGAAAGGAGGGAACACGTTCAGCCTGCTATACTTGTCTCACAGTGCACCATAGAGGGTTCTAGTGACTTGGCCATACCTAATGATGGCTCTGTGAACCTGTATGCACCCAATAATAACATGTTTATACATTATGCTGGCCACGTTAGACCACAAACATCAAATAATATCTCGCTATGTGCTACATCTGCTAATATTCTCCAATGACCCATCATTAGCGAGTTAATTAAATCATAATGGATTGGCAGGTAATACTCTCCCTTTAGGGAAATGGGCTAAATTAGGAAGAAATCTATACTAAAGCAGAGAGCCCTTTTTTAAACAGAGCTTTTCTTTTGGCCCTTTGGCAGGCTATCCCGTGCCGGTCTTCCATCAGATCTGAAGACATGTTACATGTGGAATTACCCAAAGCAGACAACTCAACTTATTGGGTATTAATTGAATTTGTATTGCTGCCAGTGGTGGGGCTCCTGTGTACCTGCTCTGTGGATTTGCAAGCTGTGGGCCTCTGTCTGACTGTCTACAGAAAACATACTACCAGGATTTTGGATAATACAAATACTAACAATGTCACCAACAGCTATGACAAAAGCAATCTATCTGCTGTGCAGGTCTCAGAAAGGACTAGTCTGCTGGTACTCCTGGATGTACCGTCAGATGCCCATGCGTCAAAAAGAGAAGTTTCTCACTGGATACCGGAATCTCTTTCTAAATATGGTAAATGACGTTTGCATTGAATCAACACCATGTTCGTTCCTTTTTGTCTCACCCTCAAGGATATGCACATGTCATTTCAAGTGGGATCTTTCTCCTACCAGAAACCTGGTCTATAAAGGCATTTAAAATTGATGTGTTTCAAATATTGCATCGGCCTGCCATCGTTAAGGCAAAAGGACGCCCAGTTGGTGGCCTGGCAATTGGAGCACTATCCCATTTTAATTTGAAACCTTTTTCTGCTGGTCCACCTACTCCTTATGTTTTGTCTGCTGTGTTTCATGACTCTTCGCATGCATCTGCTCAAATACTGATCATTAATGTATACAACACTCTGGGGTGCATGCCACCATGGTAATGTGTAAGAGTATTGAAAATAATTTGTATAGTTGGGTTGACCTTTGTCCCGGTGGTAATGTCATTGTAGCCGGCGACTTCAACGCTCCACATCTACAGTCTATATACTCTCTGATGGACATTCATTTGCATGACCTATATTGGGCAGAGAGTATGGCCCACTCTGGGAATCTCTCAGAGTAGGAACTTCTGGCTAATACCTTCAACTTATTTTGTTTGGATAATATGAATTGCATAACCTAGCAGCCTGGCGCTACTTGGACTAATGGTAGAACCTCTTCTTGCCTTGATTATGTGTTTTTAGATGTGGAGTTTTGGAAGCGATGTAGTTCTAGTTCAATATTGCAAACCGAGATATGTGATCATTCTCTATTGACTTGGACGCACAGATTAAACAATCCTAGAGGGATTAATTATATTGATACTAACATTGGTGTGAATATGCAAGTAAATCACATTACTTGGAGTAATAAGAAAGTTAACAGGCTTAATGATTACATTTGTGTTATTTTGTGTTATTTCATCTAACCTTGAGCAATTGCTTGCAACATATGATTGTAACCTATGCAATCTAAGGCAAATACTGGGCAAAGGTCTCCAGCTGGACTCCAAGGTAACCACTGGTACCTGTGTGGAGAGTGGCCTATTTGATAAAAGGATACATACAGCAAGAGAAAAAGGCATGTAGTAAAGATAGGATTGCCATTAAAAAGAATTCCTCCCTATCGGTTAGTGAGAGAAAACATTGCTTATACGCACTTCCACACGCTATAAGAACTGGCATCGAGCATATAAATATGACATGTCTAATGTCAATTGGAAATATCTGTTTCGATTGCTTAAAAGCAATAATAGTAAGAGATGTTCTGTTAGGAATTTTATTTCTAGGCAAAATGTACAAGAACTTAATATGATAAGCGAATCCAGCTGGATAAAAGCCATCACCAATGTATTCTTTGATCCTGAATTTCAGACTGAAGTGTCGACTTATCTTCCTCCAGCTACCCCATTTTGGGCTTTAAGAGCAGAGATATATTTGAAATAATAAAATTACTAAAATGCTCTTGTGCACCAGGACCGCACTCCCTGACCAATGTGGTGTTGAAAGCTAACCTTGGGCATCTATATGGCTAATCTTTTTCATAAAATGATGTCAAGTGGGATTATACGTGCAAGTTGACGAGAGTCTATTTTGATCCCAATGTACAGAATAGGAGGGATCCTCTATCCAACTAATTATAGATTGCTAGTTATGCTGCACAATAGTCAGAAGATTTTTGCTACTATTATTTTTTTAAAACTGACTAGGTGGGGTAATGAAAAAATGGTTAAAGCAAATGTTCCAAACTGGATTCTGTAAAGAGCATAGCACCGTACATAATCTTAGTGTGCTCCACTATCTCATAGCTGGGCTTCAGGTCAGGACAACTAAGCGGCTCTATCTTTGCTTCGTTGATTTTACTAAAGCCTTTGGCACCGTAGTACGGTCATTACTGTGGAGCAAGTTAAGTAAATCGGGAATTTGTCCCTTTCTGTTAAACGTTCTCAAAGCTCTACATACAGACACTTCGGTCTCTGTGCGCATAAGCCAGACTGGGGTCATCATGGAATGCATTGCCACCAACCGTGGCCTCAAACAGGGATGCGTTTTGGCACCCCTGTGTACAATCTCTATGTAGCTGACATGGGGCATGCGATTAGCTCTTCCTGTAATTTCCCACCTACTATCGGCAGTGCCCCAATTGCATGGATAGAGACATACAATGTTACTAGGTCTTGCATCATTCAGATCGTTCAAGTATGGTAACACAAAGTGCAGGGCAAGGGGGCCAGGGGAAAAGCAAGGGGCAGGGGTAGGGGAAAGTGCAGTCAGGACAGCATTGCTCTAAGAAGTGCAGCCAGGGCAGCGCAGCTCTGGGCAAGTTCAAGGAGGCAGGGTCTGTGGAGGTTACAGATACAGCCCCTTGTGCGTGACAGGCCTGGAGGCAGTGCGGGTGAGACTGGTCAAGAGGAGCCAGGTACCCAGTGAGACTCTGAGGGTAACCAAGCAACCAGTTGGTGCAGTAGACAGGTAGGTCAGCAGGGAAGGGAGGGAGAGAAAGCAGAGCAGAAAAGGAAGGTTTTGAGCTGCTTCCGGAATTTCAGGTGGTCTGGCTCAAGTTTGAGAGGGGCAGGGAGGCAGTTCTAGAGGGAAGTACCTGCAGGGGAAAGTGATCTGCCCCTACTCTCTGCCTGGAGAAGGATCTGGCCCTATGATAGTTGGAGGCAGCAGAGCGAAGGACTCGAGAAGGAAGGTGTTTAGGAAGAGAGTGTTGCATGTAGTGCAGGCCCCGGCCCCAAAAGCCTTGTGGACAATGCAGAGGGTCTTGAACTCGATCCTTTAAGTCACCGGGAGCCAGTGGAGAGATTTCCAGGCTGGAGAGAAATGGTCCCTGGGCTTGAGGCCAAGGATAAGTCTTGCAGTTCTGTTCTGGATTAGTTGCAGAGGGAGGAGAGTAGAAGAAGGCAGATTGAGAAAGAGGCTGTTACAGTTGTCCAACGTAAAGAGAACCAGGGCTCTGGAGACAATGAGATTCTGGGGAAAAGTGAGAAAAGAAAGAATACCTCTGAGGAGGTGCAGCTGGTAGTGGGCATTCTTGGTAAGGTCTGTGAAGTGAGGAGAGAAGGAGAGGGTGGAGTCAAAGATGACATCAAGATTTTTTGCCTCACCGGAAGGCAAAGGAAGAGAGCCCATGGAGGGCAGCCAGAATGAGAGAGGGAAAGTGGGAGCAGGGGTCGAGGTGAGAAGGATCTCTGTCTAACTGGCATTAAGGCAGAGATTGTTGGATGCACATCACTGCTGAATTGCGGATAGACAGCCTGGAATGTGCGAGAGAGGAGAGGAGGCTGTAGGAAGCCGGAAAGAGAGCTACGTCTCTCATCTGCATAATCTCCACCCAGAAGAGCCCTCATGTATCTTTTGAGGGCTCCACCCAGAAGGTGGAGATTTTAGGTGGGCCAGAGGGGTCAGATAGAGATTGAAGAGCTAGGGTGATGGGTTAGTGCCCTCGCTGTTAGGCAGAATTACATGCAGTACCATTTGGGAACATTACACACAATTAAGAATACAGGTGTAAGCACAATCTCACCTTTGGTATAAGTCTTTACTACACAGTTTTGTGGTAGCAGGGCTGAGCAGCCAGGCTTATCTCAAGAGGGATGTGAGCAATACAAGGTGTTACACAAAGGACTTGCAATCACAGTGGTTCAAACAAACACATACTCCAGGTTTCTTGGTAAAACAATATTAATTTATTTACACAATTATTTAGAAAACATTCCACTAGCAATAAGCAGCTCAATATCACACTATAATACACTCCAGTACCCAACCAATACATTTCTGAACAAGTTAGGCTCCCCAGAAGTGAGAGCAAAATGGCACTTCAGTAACTTTAAAAGGGAGTAAAAGACGCAAGTTATAAGAATTAAACACAAATACTTTCTTAGGCAGGGCAAATAGTTTCAGTTCACTACAAGAGGCAGTTCACTTCAATAGGTTTGGGCCAAAGTCAATGGTTCAGTGTCTTGGATAGGATAGCACAGTTCTGGTAGTAAACGGTTAAGTCTTTGCCAATGTTCTTAGAAGTAGTTTGCACGAAAAAGAGTTATATGTCGGATTAGGAGCGAACAAGACTCCAAACTTTCACCACGGCAGAGAGGATTCTCAACCGCATTTGCACAGTACCTTGGTAATGAAGAAAAGCTGTAGCTGAGGCAATTGTTCCTGGCAGTTCCTGCAGATCTTGCTGCTCCTGGGCCTCAGTCGTGGGTACAAGAGGGAGGACGTCTAGAGGTTCCTGCACTGCACGGGGATGGATCCACCAACTTGGCAAAATGTCGGTTTAAGGTGCAAGTGCCTTAAAGTCCACAAACTGCAATCCTTCTCACTGGCAAAACAGTTTTCAACAGCACTCTGAAGAAAATTCGACCAGTATGGAGATGGTTTCCAGGTGGCTTGAGAGTTGGTTGTTCCCACCAGCTCAAGGAAAGAAGTCGTCCTCGAGGGAGATTCTCTCTATTCAGACCTGCAGCAGGGCCTCACCGGGCAAACCAATGGTCCAGGAGTTGCAGCAGTCGTCTTCCTTCAGCTCATCTTTAGTTCTTTCATGCCAGTGGCCGACTCTGACTTCCAAGTCCCAGAGACCTGCCTTTTAAACAGTTTTCTCCCATTCATTCCAGCCTAGCTGCCACTTACCCAGCAGGGTGGCTGTTCTTGCCAGACAGTCAGCCAGCCAATCATGCAAAAGTACATTCAGGTCTCCTAGGAGACTAAGCATAGGGAGTTTCGGGCACCTCTCTCACTTCCTGTCCACTCCAGACACTCAGTCGCCAGAGGCTGTCTTCAGTACTGAAGTCCGCCAAAGGCCAACGAACAAAGGGACCAAACCTGGTTTGGCGCACAGAGACAAACTCTAGAAGTACCTTTCCAAACGAAATGGCGAAAAAGTCGATCAGAACCTGTTTTTACAGAGGGGGCTCAGATGCCATCTTGAAAAACATAGCTCTGGTGGATTTTGGCTACCGGCGCGTTTAAACGGGTCACAGTCGGGAAAATCATGGTAATACCACTGCCACCACCCATTCTGAGAGGAAGGGGTAGCTTTTGAGGGCTACATGAGTTTTCTAGGCATAGGGAATACTAGTTATTCCCTCCAGCACATTCACTGGCAGACAGTAGTCAGTCCCAGAGAAGATATTTAAACCTTGGGAAGTCTGAAAGACATCCCTGTGCCACTGCACTAAGGGTGCTCTGTGACACACAAGAAAAGATGATGCCTATGGAGTTGTCTAAAACTCCATATCCAAAGAACACAAAAGTAAAACACACATCAAAATACATGAAAGAGTGGGGAAATGGCTCACACTCTTTCCAAGTAAAAATTAAAGTCCTAGAAGTCCAGCAAAGTTGCTGGGGGTCTCAAAAGGTAAGGGAGATTAGCACATTTATGAGAATTCTCCCTAACACTTGGGGACACCACATGTGGAGATAGAGGTGGTGGAGAGAAAGGACCAAAGTTGGACCTGAGAGGGTCGATCCAGGAGGAAAGAAGTCAGCCACTCCAGGGCATAATCTGCGATGCCCAGGTTCTCACTGAGTTGGTTGATCAGGATGGTGTAATTGACCATATTGAAAGCAGAGGAAAGGTCAAGGAGGAAGAGGACAGAAGGGGTGATTGTGTCAAGATTGGAGAGCAGATCTTCAAGGGTGTTCAGGAGAGCAGTTTCCATGCCTCTGGCTACTCTGAAGCCAGACTGGTGGTCATGGAGACAGTCAACAGTTTCAGTGTGGAGAGTAAGTTGGGAGAATGCCAGCTTTTCCAGAAGCTTGCCCAGGAAAGGAGTGATAGTGATCGGTCAAATGTTAGCCGGACAGGTAGGATTGGCAGAAGGATTTTTAAGGAGGGGGCGCTTGAGGAAAGAGAGGAAAGCCCGAGTGGTAAAAGAGTGATTGCAGGAATCGGACAAGGCTGGAGCGAGGGTGTCAATGTGGTCCTTGATGGTTCTAGAGAAACAGGAGAGCACCTGTTTGGATGTCAGTTTCAAAGATCGGACTTGTCTGCAAACATTGTAAGGTATTATCAGAGACAAAGAGGAGAAAGGATGAAGATAGGGAGAGGTGGCTGGATGGGGGCTGAGAGCGGTAAAGTAGAGGGAGAGGAAGAGGAGTGCGGAGACAGGTTGTCCTGAGTTTGGGTAGTGAAGTGAGAAGCCAGGTCTGTACAAAGAGCCTGGGAGGGACCAGGAGAGATGGAGACTGCAGAAGGATTGGCCAGCTCCTTCACAATTTTAAAGAGTTCGGCCGTGTTGTTAGAGGCTGCAAAGAGGCGTGCTTGGATGTGGAAGGAATTAATAATGGATCTCTGCTCAACCCCAAATAAAATAATTCCTACCATGAAAAATGCATTTTTAGACATTGTCAAGAGATGGGATGGATATAAAAGAAGGCAGACTAAAGGAATGGGAGTCTCCACTGATTATTTCTCTATGTCTTGTAGTCAAACACCTATGCCGATACTGCCAGCATTCACAATAAAGTGACCACAGTAAATTATGTTTTCTGTACCCTTCCATGTAAGTCAACAGGTTGAATTGGCTCGGATGTAACATCCATGTGCTGCAAATCCATGTCAAGGTTTGAACCGGGTGGCTCGAAGAGAATATATACAGAAGGATTGTGGGTAGATAGGGCTGGATAGGCAAAAATGTCTGCAACAATTTGAAAGTTCAAGAATATGCTTTCAAAAGGTATGGGGTGGGTTCTTAAAAGCTCTCCATGGCTCTTAAAAACAGGTTACAGGTACAGAACAACTGTGCATAACTTTATCATTTTTTTGGGTGACTCAACAGCATTGAGACAGACTAGTTAGTGTTTATTAATGAGTCAAGTTGGCATCCAGACACTGGAGTAAGTACTCCCTGTAGACAGCAATGGTGCTAAGATGATGAAGTGTGTTCACTGCAGTCTAGTGATGCGGTGCGTACCTGCAGCATTAATGGCTAGAATTGGCTGAAGAACAGGCAGGCAGTGGTTGAGTCGGTGACATGAAATGGTCGAGCCGGTTTGATGACGTCCAGTGATTAGATGCGGATCTGCAGCAATGATCATCTCAAAATGGCTGGAGGGCATCCAGACCATAGTCAAGTCAGCAGCTTGATAACTCGAAGCAATCCAAAATAGTATTGAGTGTTAAAGATACCTTTGGGGTCCTGCAGCAGTCCAAAAATTACTTAAACTAGGTTGAGTTGGATTGAAAGCTGTTCTAGGCGGGAAGCACAGCCCAGGTCATCTTCTTGGTTGCTGAGAGATCCTGTCAATTGCCTCCATGGATAAGGGGGGCCTTTTGTCTGCCCTTTCCAGCTAGAAAGGTTACCAGAGTACCTGCCATGTCTAGTGGGAAGATTACTGGTTGGGCGTACACAAAAAACCTAAGGGTGACTGTATATAATTACAGTACCCTACCGATGTGTGAATTATTTTCTCAGCTCCAATTTTAACGGTAGCCTGCTCTCCAAACAATACTGTGTTATTACCTTTACATTTATTCTGTCCAACTGAACACTGGGGGCAAAGTGGGGCAGACAGGGAGGACGTCAGCAGGCAGCATCATTTTGCGTAGTCTAACTGTGAGCAGTACCCCTTGACGATTCAGCTCACCAATCATTGTGCACCTCTTTCTACACTTGATGATGTGGAGTGACTAAATCCCTTGTCATTACTACCAACCCAGGCAGTAGCCACCATGTTCTCGAGGAATTGCCTAAATATCAGGAAGTTGAGCAGCCAGAAGATATGGCTGGCTCCTGTAGGAACATTTGCAAAAAATGTCTTTTGTCTTGTGGCATATAGCAGGTTTAGGAACCAAGCTTGCCCCCATCTGATATACCAGCTAGACTTTGGAATATGTTTTTCTATCTGAGAGCTATATTTGAGCTCATGGAATACCACTGAACATTTTCAACATATAATAGAAGTTTTATCAAATGGGGAATGGTGTAACTATAAAGGGCCTGATTAAGAGTGTGGCGGAAATGGGAAAACGTGATATTGGAAAATAAGTTATTATTCACTGCACTGTACAATCACGAGTCAGTTACTGCATGCGAGAATACAGGTGAAAAAACACCCGTAAATAATGGATGCATCATGCATGACTTACCACAACTAGTGGCCAATACCAGATGCAGTATTACCATGCAATTTAGACTGTCATTACCAGGTACAAAAACACCAGAAACACAAGAAAGAAATACCGGCATGAAAAAGCCAGCGAAAATGAAAGGCAGGTGTAGCAAAATCATCACAAGGGCACATCATCAGCCCTCCCAACGTAGGAGGTCCCCACCAGACCACTTCCAACACCAACAGCAACAAGCAGCCCAGAGGAGCACTGCCAATATACCTCGGGGAGCTGTACCAGCTTTTCGCTTCGGCTCAGGCTGCTCAGCGGGCAGGCAGCTGTTGGCCACTGTGTGTGATGCTGAGGCAGTGAACTGGAGATGTGAGGAGGTGTGAGTAGTGGTGTCGACCGCAGCAGTCGCTGCAGGGCCAGGGCTACCTAAGGGTGATAAATGGGAGGATCTCTGCTTAGGACAGCTTGATCTTTTTTCACTGACTTTGGGATTGCCCCGCTGTTTCACAGTAGGCTGATAGGTATGGTGTGTCACCCATTCCTGGGAGCATGGTATCTCCCAGGGTTCGTGCTATGGTCACATGGTGGTGACCATGTGACCTGCATAATAAAAGGGACTAGCCAGTTCCGGTTAGTCAGTCGATGCTATGGAGACCTGACTGCTGTGTGTGTCTTTCAAGCAGCGTGCTGCTCGCACAGCGTAGCATGCAGAGGGCCTGCTGCTGCAGGACCCTCCACCCGGACAGAGCCCTTGCTGGCAAACCGTGTCCCAGATGTCTACCCCCATGTTAGCAGAGCCCCTGCCGGTCAACTCTGCATCTATGGCCTTGCAGAGCCCCAGCTGGGCAACCCTGCATATGGGCACCGGTGCACATGCTGGGCAAAGCCGATGCTGTCTTTGTTGCTGGCCTGGATGCCCCCAGGCCAGGGAAGAGCCTGTGTGCTCACGGGCTGAACGGGTGCCCCCGGTCTTGTGATGTCTGCTGGGTGCCCAGAGCATGTCGGCTGGTTCCCCCCAGCCTTAGTCTGCCTGGCCTGCGTGACCGCAGGTCAGGACATAATAATATGGTGAGGTTGTAGGCTTTTACACATGCTGTCTCTGGGGGTGCCTGTCTGCAGCGTGGCTTGGTGCTGGGCTGGGCTTGAGCCTCTGGGGTCATGACTGCAGTGGTTTTTGGTTCTCTTATCTGGAGTCAAACCTGTAGAAGGTCTTGGGGTCGAGGTTGTTGCATTGCTTGTCTCTCTCTCCTTGAGCTGCCCCTCTAAAAGGGACGTAGAGTATCTGTATTCTGATGCCCCAGAGTTTTGGGGGGTTGAAGGTTCAGGTCCTGCTGGCAGAGTTAGCTTTTAGGACCCACAGTACTCAGGTCCTTGCCAGCCCATTGACCCAGTGAGAGAAAGTAGTCCCTCATTCTCCGACAAAGAGACGGTGTGTACTTGTGCCATCTATTATTATAAAAGTAACACAGTATCCATGAAAACATGTAAATAGCGCAGACCTGGCCTGAGTGAGGATGGTGTTATGTCTAGGTTAAATAATTCTTTAACTCCGGACGAAGCCCTTGCCTCACCGACATTAAAAGCAGTTGCCTCTACAATGGATACTCTGTTCTTACTATGCACCAATATGGCCGAGACACAGCGTGACCTTAAAAGGGTATTGACTAGAGTTATCAAAATCATACTTGGCTGCTATTCAGACCCCAATCGTATGCAGGGGGACCCTCCGGAGTGCACTGGCACTACTCCATTAGTATGTTCTGATGATGCTCCTCTGGATAGCATTTTGGCATTGTGCCATGCGAACGTTCCTCCTCGGCAAATACCGGAGCATGACACTTTAAGAGCATTGCTAGCGGAGAGTCCCATAGTAATTTCATCTCAAGCCTCAGCCCATTCAATCACTAACTCTCTGGTTTTAGTCGAAGAAGTGTCAAAGGCTGAGATAGATACACCTACGAGTCCAGTAAATGCAAGGGAATGGAGGCGGAAAAAACGTCAGCGTATGTTTGTACAAACTGCATTGGATAGACGTAGAGAGGTTCTCTCTGAGGTCAGACCCAATAGTGGATCCTCATGTGTGACTTGCTCTATGGCGCCTATGTTCTCTGGTGAAACCCAGGTTACTAAAAACCAAGGGGATGGAACTACTCGACAGGATAAATAGCTTCAGCCTAATATTGTTCCATCCCTGCGCACTGTGACTTTCTCGACTGAGACTGACATCCCTTATGAAGCCGAGGTAGAGGGATCAGCAAGTGAAAGGAGGGAACGCGTTCAGCCTGCTGTACTTGTCTCACAGTGCACCATAGAGGGTTCTAGTGACTTGGCCATACCTAATGATGGCTCAATGAACCTGTATGCACCCAATAATAACATGTTTATACATTATGCTGGCCACGTTAGACCACAAACATCAAATAATATCTCGCTATGTGCTACATCTGCTAATATTCTCCAATGACCCATCAGTAGCGAGTTAATTAAATCATAATGGATTGGCAGGTAATACTTTCCCTTTAGGGAAATGGGCTAAATTAGGATGAAATCTATACTAAAGCAGAGAGCCCTTTTTTAAACAGAGCTTTTCTTTTGGCCCTTTGGCAGGCTATCCCGTGCCGGTCTTCCATCAGATCTGAAGACATGTTACATGTGGAATTACCCAAAGCAGACAACTCAACTTATTGGGTATTAATTGAATTTGTATTGCTGCCAGTGGTGGGGCTCCTGTGTACCTGCTCTGTGGATTTGCAAGCTGTGGGCCTCTGTCTGACTGTCTACAGAAAACATACTACCAGGATTTTGGAAAATACAAATACTAACAATGTCTCCAACAGCTATGACAAAAGCAATCTATCTGCTGTGCAGGTCTCAGAAAGGACTAGTCTGCTGGTACTCCTGGATGTACCGTCAGATGCCCATGCGTCAAAAAGAGAAGTTTCTCACTGGATACCGGAATCTGTTTCTAAATATGGTAAATGACGTTTGCATTGAATCAACACCATGTTCGTTCCTTTTTGTCTCACCCTCAAGGATATGCACATGTCATTTCAAGTGGGATCTTTCTCCTACCAGAAACCTGGTCTATAAAGGCATTTAAAATTGATGTGTTTCAAATATTGCATCGGCCTGCCATCGTTAAGGCAAAAGGACGCCCAGTTGGAGGCCTGGCAATTGGAGCACTATCCCATTTTAATTTGAAACCTTTTTCTGCTGGTCCACCTGCTCCTTATGTTTTGTCTGCTGTGTTTCATGACTCTTCGCATGCATCTGCTCAAATACTGATCATTAATGTATACAACCCTCTGGGGGTGCATGCCACCATGGTAATATTTAAGAGTATTGAAAATAATTTGTATAGTTGGGTTGACCTTTGTCCCGGTGGTAATGTCATTGTAGCCGGCGACTTCAACGCTCCACATCTACAGTCTATATACTCTCTGATGGACATTCATTTGCATGACCTATATTGGGCAGAGAGTATGGCCCACTCTGGGAATCTCTCAGAGTAGGAACTTCTGGCTAATACCTTCGACTTATTTTGTTTGGATAATATGAATTGCATAACCAAGCAGCCTGGCGCTACTTGGACTAATGATAGAGCCTCTTCTTGCCTTGATTATTTGTTTTTAGATGTGGAGTTTTGGAAGCGATGTAGGTCTAGTTCAATATTGCAAACCGAGATATGTGATCATTCCCTATTGACTTGGACGCACAGATTGAACAATCCCAGAGGGATTAATTATATTGATCCTAACATTGGTGTGAATATGCAAGTAAATCACATTACTTGGAGTAATAAGAAAGTTAACAGGCTTAATGATTACATTTGTGTTATTTTGTGTTATTTCATCTACCCTTGAGCAATTGCTTGCAAAATATGATTGTAACCTATGCAATCTAAGGCAAATACTGGGCAAAGGTCTCCAGCTGGACTCCAAGGTAACCACTGGTACCTGTGTGGAGAGTGGCCTATTTGATAAAAGGATACATACAGCAAGAGAAAAAGGCATGTAGTAAAGATAGGATTGCCATTAAAAAGAATTCCTCCCTATCGGTTAGTGAGAGAAAACATTGCTTATATGCACTTCCACACGCTATAAGAACTGGCATCGAGCATATAAATATGACATGTCTAATGTCAATGTCTAATGTCAATTGGAAATATCTGTTTCGATTGCTTAAAAGCAATAATAGTAAGAGATGTTCTGTTAGGAATTTTATTTCTAGGCAAAATGTACAAGAACTTAATATGATAAGCGAATCCAGCTGGATAAAAGCCATCACCAATGTATTCTTTGATCCTGAATTTCAGACTGAAGTGTCGACTTATCTTCCTCCAGCTACCCCATTTTGGGCTTTAAGAGCAGAGATATATTTGAAATAATAAAATTACTAAAATGCTCTTGTGCACCAGGACCGCACTCCCTGACCAATGTGGTGTTGAAAGCTAACCTTGGGCATCTATATGGCTAATCTTTTTCATAAAATGATGTCAAGTGGGATTATACGTGCAAATTGACGAGAGTCTATTTTGATCCCAATGTACAGAATAGGAGGGATCCTCTATCCAACTAATTATAGATTGCTAGTTATGCTGCACAATAGTCAGAAGATTTTTGCTACTATTATTTTTTTAAAACTGACTATGTGGGGTAATGAAAAAATGGTTAAAGCAAATGTTCCAAACTGGATTCTGTAAAGAGCATAGCACCGTACATAATCTTAGTGTGCTCCACTATCTCATAGCTGGGCTTCAGGTCAGGACAACTAAGCGGCTCTATCTTTGCTTCGTTGATTTTACTAAAGCCTTTGGCACCGTAGTACGGTCATTACTGTGGAGCAAATTAAGTAAATGGGGAATTTATCCCTTTCTGTTAAACCTTCTCAAAGCTCTACATACAGACACTTCGGTCTCTGTACGCATAAGCCAGACTGGGGTCATCATGGAATGCATTGCCACCAACCGTGGCCTCAAACAGGGTTGCGTTTTGGCACCCCTGTTGTAAAATCTCTATGTAGCTGACATGGGGCATGCAATTAGCTCTTCGTGTAATTTCCCACCTACTATCGGCAGCGCCCCAATTGCATGGATAGGCTATGCTGACGATACTGTCATGTTGGATTTTACTCCCATCGGTCTGCAACATTACATCAACAACCTCTTTTCCTATGCCGAAAGAAACCAGCCTATGGTTAATATAGCCAAAACAAAAATCCTCATTATTGATGGCAGAACTAAGAACATTTCTTATCAGTGGCGCATTAACTCTCGTTCATTAGAAACTGTAGATAGTTATGTTTACTTACATGTCCCAATTAAAAATGGACCTGACAGAAATATTTATGGAGATTTTATTACTTATAAAGTACTTAAAAAGGGGATGATATTAAAAAGCTACATTAGGAAAAAAGGTGGCCTGAATATTGAGGGCTTAGTGATGATTTATCATACTAGCATAGTTCCAAGAATTGTATATGGCTTGGCAGTACTACCTGATCTAAAATTACTGGGCTGGAAAGATTGAAGGGAAAGCTTTTGCGCTTCATATTAGCTCAAGTACTGCTTCAGTTGAAGCGTTGTGGTGCAAACTTGCCCTTTCCTCGTTACGCTCCTCCTGGTTAGTGCAGCACTGTAAGCTTTATTTAACTCTCTCTACCTCTTCGGCTACAGCAAAGACCCTTATGGCCCTATTAGCCAGCCAATATGAACGCTCAAGCTTGAATCCTTTCCTAAGTGAACTACGTACTATAGCCCTTAATAATTTTGCGCAAATAGAAACCACGTTAGTTCAACTGATTGATACTCCTAATTTTGTAATTATATTAAAAAAAAGACTATGGACATGGATATCGTCTCTTACATTACCAAACTTCAACTATATTGTACTGAGAGTTTTTGTGTTAAGAACATGTGCCCTTATCTTTCAAAATGATGTTCACTTCAAATTCAAAGATTTATTATGTATCTCCAATTCAATATACTACCCACCTTAGAACATACGGGTAGATGGATTGGTCTGCCTCATAAAGACTGATTGGGCCTCATTACGAGGTAGGAGGCCCAATCAGTATTCCCCCCTTATCGCATTCCGGGTCCGTGTTCCCGGAATGGGGACTTACCATGTCATTCTGACCTTTGCAGGATCGGTAAATCCCCATTCCGGGAACCATTCCCCATTCCCATTTGAGCCCCCATAGGGCTCAATGGGAAGGGGGAAAGCGGCAATAACGGTATCGTAAATTACGGTACCGTTATTGACCCCGGGTGTCCCTTTGCGGGTCCCGTCCTTAACGCCTGATAAAAGCAGGCGTTAAGGAAGGGCCCGCAAAGGGAACTCATAGTAGGGCGCAAAGGGATTACCGGCACCGGTGTCATTACCGGTGCCCGGTATCCCTTTGCTCCCTACTTGTAATGAGGCCCATTGTGTCGACTTTGCAGATTGACGGTAGAAACTGCACGACACATCCTGGCTGCATGCCCCAACATGAAAGCACAATACTTAAAACGTTACTTACATCCTACAACTAATGCTTACCTGACTTCTTTCCACAACATATACTGGCCTTTCTGATGGAGGTGTGTATTGGACAAGTCTGCTTGCCACTGTAGTCTGCTTTCCATCTCTCAGAGACCCTGGATGACTGCCTGATGTTGGGCTTCTATTAACTCTTATTGACCGGTGACTTCACTGCTTTTAGCTCGCAAGTGCGGTGCAGGGGGAGCAGGTGCAGACAGGATTTCTGGAACCACTTATCCTATATTTGTGAGCCCCTCTGAATCAGGGGACCACACTCCAATGTTGTCATCTGAACCATCTGTGGCAACTCGTACATGTGTGCCCAGTGGAGTGACTGAATCATCCATCCTCTCCATGGTTACCCCCAAGGTCTACTGCTAAGACTATGGATGGTTGGATGAGTGCTAACACATCATGGCCAACATCTACAGGAGCAACATGTGTGGACGGTCACCTTTTGGTTACTTCTGAGGGATGAAACCCTTTGGTTTGTATGGGTGGTGCCTGTAGTTCACTTTGTGCCAGCTGCTCAGCTGGAGGGAAATGACGTGGCTTGATTGGGGTTTTCCCCCTTTTCTGGTATGGCTTGTACAGCATGGGCGGCTGCTGCCTTCTGGGATGTCTTACTCCCTGATTTTCCAGATGGTATGGAGGTGGTGGGGCAAGTGTTCGGGTGCCTGGCAGACCCTCTTGATCACTGGTGGTGTCCTCCGCGGAAACACATGAGAAACATGTGGTCAGTTACTGATGAGGATGCCTGTGATGCACACATACTTAGCTGCCCTAGCCGTGCCCATCTGCTGTGCAGGCATGCCTATCCAGTTAGTCTCCGTCTGGGGGGTGTCACCTGCATATGTGGTGCCTTTGGCAGGGACACACTTGCTGACATTTCTTGGTTCTCATATTTCACCAGAAGATATGTTGGAGTGCAGACATGTTCATGCAAAATAGCATGCTGGGTGTGGGATGGTGTCATGTGTATGGTTGGACACATTCCCCTATCCCTTTTCAGTGTATTCTGGAACACACGGACATGCTGTGGAGTTTACCTCCATGCACTTTCTATACATTATTGTGGCAACTTGTATTGTGTAATCACCAGCTTCTAAATGTGCCACTGCCCTGACCCTTGCATCACCGGATACAATGATGCCTCTGATGTGCACCAAAGTGACTGCCTTTGCCTGCCAGGGTTGTAGCTATGGACCTGAAACCGATCCCCCTTAAGTTGCCATGCACTCCTGCCAGAAGTCTGAGGTGATGGAGCAGACCTTTTCTTTGAGGTCTTTTAGATAGCTCTCAAGAATCGTAAACCCTGGATGGAGCCTATCAACATACGTGATTGGGTTTTAGTGAAGCTTTTGGAACGTCTCTACTTGGAATTTTTATGTGATATTGGATAACTCTGGATTTTTTTTTAATACGGTGTTAATATTTAATGAAGGTGACCTCTCCACAGTGTTCGATTCAGTGGACAGAACAAGCATTGGGATATTCTAAGGAAACGGTTTTTCCTTTTGCCCTGTTGAGGATTATAACTTTCCTCCAGACTGAAATAAAGTGCATCTAGAAAGAGATGCCACAGAACACAGAACTATAACCAAGCCTCTTACAACTGATCAAGGAGTCTGTCATGGTAGGATGTTAGCTCCGTCCCTTTTTAATATGTTTGCGAATGAGCTACACAAAACCTTAGCAATGGCAAATACAGATGTACCCATTTTTGAGTATGTGCCAATCCCAATGTTTGCCTATGCTTTGATACCGCCTTCATTGCACGTACCCAACACTCCCTTGATTGACACCTGTATGGATTTCATGGATAGTCCGGGTCTAAGAATCAAGGCAGAAAAGTCTGCTCTCTTGGCAGTAGGCCATGGGGTGAAATGGTACTCCTCCTTTATTTGGGAAACCAAGGAGGATGCCATTTTGAGAGTTAAGTCGTACAACTATTTTGAAGTGACATCCCTGCAACGGCTAAATGGCCATAAACATGTACTTAAAAAAATAAGCATTTCTGAAACATTTTGGGGTTAAACCAATGTTAAAGATACAAGGCAGTTTCACAATAGGGATCTGACGTCTGGGGCTTTGCTGAAATAAAGAGCCCATACTTTTGGAGAAAAATAATATTGCAGGGTCCATGGCTCATAAACTCTGCCTTGCTATTTGGTTCACTTACTGCTCTGGGGCGAAATTTTCTGGAAGATTGCTTAAAATCAAGCCCAGCTGTATTGCTAATTTACATAATGATAAACCAGAAGGAAATCCTACACCCCTTAACAATGAAAGATTTCTGGCACCATCTCAATTCCAGAAACATCCTGTGGATAAAACATGTTGCAAGGGATTGGCTAAAGGTTTCCCCTTCAGTTTCATTATTCATTGATATGAAATTTCTGGGAAAGGGATTAGATAAAGGGTTTAAGGATTCCTGGCTAAACCGGTATGGTAGTTCCAGGGAACTGGAGCAAATGAGGTAACCAGCCAATAATGATATAGCTTACATTTCAATGCCCTGGGCACGGCAGCGGTATCTAGATCAGTCACCCTATCTTAAACATTGTGCCCTGATTACTAGGGCATGTTTTAATTGCCTTAGTATCAACACTGCAACAGACCACTGGGAACAGCAACCAGCCACCGTGATAATATGTCCATTTTGCTATTGGAACATGGAATCTGCTATGCATGTGGTTTTCTTTCATCCAACATATATATTCATTTCTGGGGAACAAATACAAAAATATTATACTAGTTTTGAAACCACTGCAATTCATACAATGCGGTGAGCCTCTTTCTTCGTGCTACCTTTTAATTAGATCTGTAGTTCTTGTACACTCTTGCACTTTCTCAGTCCAGCTGTTTGTCAGAGGGAACGTCCTTTGTTAAATGGAATTTGAATTGATATATGCAAATGTCAACACTATACTATGGGAAACGTTTTTTTAGGAAATTTACTTATGGGACTACTCTATGTGTTCCATTACTGTGTTTCAGGTGGATGTTTACCTTTTTGTTTTAATGCAATTTGTATCTTTTCATTCATTGGCCCTCATTACAACACCGGCGCTAAACCATGGTGCTGTTAGCACCATGGTTGGTGCCGGTGTTGTAACGGGTCCGCCATGGTTGAATGGGGAATTACCACACCATTCCAAGGTTGGCGGGGCGGTAATTCCCCATTGAACCATGGACCTTCCCCATTCCCATTTTCGCCCCATAGGGCTCTTTGGGAATGGGGAAGGCGCTAAGTACGGTACCGCAAATTGCGGTACCGTACTTAGCACCAAGGTCCCTTTGCAGGTCCCTACTTTAACGGCTGGTCTACACCAGCCGTTAAGGTCGGGTCCCGCGAAGGGACCTCGTAGTAAGGCGCTAAGTGTTTAACGGTGCTGCAGCCTTTTACGGCATCGTTAAACACTTAGCGCCAGGGTCGTAATGAGGCCCATTGTATTATAAGAGAAGCCTAATTCTCAATAAATTTAATGAGTGGTCAGTGTGCAGTGTGGAGGTTAAAGAGAGTGTGGGTGTGTTGGGTGTAAAATGACACTTGCTATACTTCTGTGGTATAGGTGTGTGATTCAGATGATGGCATAAGAGATGAAGGGTCTCTCTGTGATTCTAATGTAGAGGAACCTGTGTCGATAAGGGCATGCGACTAAGACGTAGATGTCAGTGTTGGGTCTGCGGTTGGTGTAGGGCCCATCTGAGGGACTTATTAAGTCTATCAATTCATAGGAACGAGCACTAATATCAGTGAGACAGGATTCCCATCCTCAAGATATGTATGCCCTTTGGTCTTCAGGACAGGGCCTAACAACACCACGGAGATTACCAATTCATCGTAAAAATATCAAGGCATGCCCTCAAAGAATCTGTACAGGCCCACTCAACATCAGGACAGTAATAATAATTGTGCACAGTGTTTGGGAGACACAGCGCGAACCTGAGGAAAAGACATGGGCCTCACTATAAGGTTGGCGGAATGGTTTTACCGGCACCGGTAAAGGTGCCGGTGCCGGTAAACCCGTTCCGCCCTATTACGAGGTCTTCTCGCGGGACCGGCAATGGGCGCCTGGAAAAACCAGGCGTCCTTACCGGGTCCCGCGTGGGGACCAGGGAGCTAACAACGGGCCCGTCATTAACGGGCCCGTTGTTAGCTCCATCCCCATTCCCATTGAGCCCTATGGGGGCTCGAATGGGAATGGGGATGGACCGGGTCCGGGTTCCTCGGACGGGGAATTACCGGGTCCGCCAAGGTTGCGATGGCCCGGTAATTCCTCATTCGAGGAACCCGGGCCCGGATTGCGGTATGGAGGCAATCATGCCGCTAAAAGCGGCATGGTTACCTCCAACCTTCCAATGAAGCCCAATGTTTACATATTTAAGAAACGAGAAAACATGGCTTTCATGCCACCCAGAGCTAAGACAGGCCTGAGCGAAGTGAGGGACGGAGCTTGGACTAGGGGCCGATAAAGGCCATGTCCGCCCTCCAGTCAGGACATGAAAGCCATTGACACACTGGGGTTCAGCTGAGGTGCGAATGGCTTTCACAATTTTTCATCAGGAGATCTGTGCTGCCAGCGTAGCCGATCTCCCAATGAAAAATGTTTTTTTTTTTAATAAGATGGCCACCGCCATATTGAAAAGGGACTAAATCCCTCTTCCATGTCTATGGCGGCGGACAGATGGGAGGAGCGCTGGGTCCGCAGGTAAGTGAATGGGCTGGGGGGGAATCAGGGAATTTCGTGGGCAGGGGGCAATAGGGAGAGGCTCTCTGTTGCCTCCCTGCTTTGAAAGAAAAAAAAGGCAGCACCCAGGGAAGGGCCTCGGGTGGCTGGGACAGCGGGCGGGGATTGTGTATTCTAACCCGCTGTTCCAGCCACCTGATTGGTTGAGCGCCCGTCGCCGGGTGCGAATCATGTTTCAATCACAGTAAAAATGGCAGCACATAGTCCAAGGAGGCCGTTACACAAATCAGCCTAAACTAAACTGAGAATAACCTCTGGGCCTGGTGCGCATAATTTAAGCCCTTCAAGGAATCAAAAACTAGAACAAATATTTCATCACAAATTAGTTTAATAACTATCACAAATAATGCTCATCTTGACCATTGTAAAGTTAGGCATGTATCCATAAATGCCTAGTGCCAACCGTAAGAAAGTTAAGCTGATATCAACTAGTACCATCTAATACCAGCCATTGCTGAGTTGAGCCCATATACACATATGACAACATCTATCGACTGGAGCACGTGCACATGTGTTGCCTTGTGCAGGCTTTGTCTAGGCTTAACATTGTTTCTATCAACAACTAGTGAAACAAAATATATCAAAAGTATTGCACAAGTGCCAGTCACACATGACCCAGCTGTTGAAGGGAAGAAAAAAAGATAAAGGAGAAATGAGAATTTATCGCATATATTTTTCATATGAATCCAAATAATCTGAATTTGCATATACAAATCACCTCCATCTTTATCATTGCAGAAATATTTCATGGTAAGCGCTCTCCACCCATATGATTAACACACTATCATTTGTTGCATGTCCATGCACACATAATCATCGTGTGATCTATAATCTGTCACAATGGGTCTAACCTATGATAAGGCTAGGCAAGAGAGTTAGCTACTTAAAACGTTCCCAAATAAGGCTACTAATGGTAATGTACTTTCTTAGGTTCTGATATTGTCCACCACATTTTTGATACTTGTGAGGGATAGCTGTAACCAAAGATACAACCAGATATAATTAATGATTCCCATTATAAACACGCAACTAACTGGTGACAAGAAATCATCTGTGCGTTCATTTACCTCACAGTGTTCACTGCTGTTTAGCAGTTCTTTGTGTGATCCGAGCTAATTCTGTCTCCCTGAGATGGGTTATTGTATTGTTTAATGCTGCATATATATTACTCAACATCAGACAGAACACCATCCTCATCAAGATATCCTTTCTGATCATCGAGTCAGGCAATGAAAATATCAAGACAGAACCCTAAATTATCAGGAAAGACCTTCATCAAGAAAGGTCTCATCAGGACAGAATCCCACACCCTCACACAGTTCAGTTGGTCACTGGGAAAGGGCCTCACAACATCAGGATACGGCCCACATAATGATGAGACGACTTTACACCAATAGACATATATGGAAAGGCTCTCACATGTTAGGAAAGGCCCTAACACCATCACAACAAAAACTCACACCCGCAAAACAGACTCTTGCATCATCCGAACAGACCCTCTAATCATCAGAGCAGGCCCCGATATCATCAGGCCCACACAACACCAGAACAAACCCCGATCCCCAGAACTTCAAGACAGACCTACTCATATCTTATGTTGTGATGTTATGGAGAATGTTTATGAAGCTCACTTGTGGAATTGACATGATTTTATGGAGCCGATGACCATATCGAGTGAACATCGATAAATTAAACTGTGTCACGGATTTCAGGTTAAAGGTCTGTAAGATCGGTGAAGTGAGTAGTCCTTGTAGGAGAATCTGGACTTTACAGGCCTTCCCCTGAAGATTGATGAAATGCTGAATGATCTTCATGATTGGTGTTGGCAGGAATAATTGCTCGTTCATAGGCCTATGCAAGGCCTGCCAGTTTCAGTTTGTGTGTTGGAAAGGAGCTGTATAATCATGAAATGCGGGTTGGACATCAAAAGGCCCTCCCCTCATGGCCACCTGTTCAGGCATTTTAAATACCATATTAGAGTGATAAGGACATTTCATACCAGTGGTCTGTAGGGTAAAGTACACGTGCAAAGTGTTACTATGTGGCTAATAACATGTATGTTTGCATTAACCGTGCAGTACTTTCAATCAGGAGTAAAGCCAACATGGTAAGTGTTATAACTTGTGTAGACTGGCCTACAATAAACGTAGGCCAGTCCATCCAGCCCACTTCTGCTGCCTGTCTCCATATGCTTTTTTTTACTTTGGCATGACATTTGTTTACATTTGTGGCTCCAGTATGGATATATATATATATATATATATATATATATATATATATATATTCAGTAAACAAACTTTGTTAAAGGGACGTTATGGTCCAAGTAAAACCGAAAAACCCTTGAAATTCACCAGTTATGGTAAGCTAAGCAACCATAACTCGCGCCAACACTGTGCACTGCTAAAACTAACACCCAGGACATCAAAGATGACATCACAAATGTCATTGATGACATCACTGATGACATCACATGTGCATTTATTTTCATAAAAAGTCTGTAGAAGGGATTCTTATAGTAATGTTGATCATAAAGTGTGAAGGATTATTGGAATAAATTTCATGAGGTACGTAGTGCATTAAGTAATGCATTGCTACGAATACCATTCTATTATCAGGTTCTTTCCAGTATACTAAGCTAATCATGTAGAAACATAGGCATTGTGTGCAACATACATGATGGAGGTGCAATATTAATAATCTTACCATGTTGAATAGTAAAATGATACATGCTTCTTATTACAGTTTTGTCTACTGGGCAACATTTAATAACTAGCTAATAAAACCCACTTACTACATAATTGCATTATTCAAAACGAAACACAAATAACAACAACACATACAAATATGAGCATATACAGGGAAAATGAAGTAAACAACAGTATTAGCAGCCAATCTTCATACCCCAACTGATGAACTTTATACACAGAAATGATCGCTGTGCTTCAAACCTACTAATTCGCTATGTATAACTATCATATGATGTGACTGGACCCCAAGGAGAGTAGTGTACATACAATGTATACAAATATGAGCATATCCAGGAAAGTAAAGTAATTTTAAAAAGGCAGAACTATAAGAAAGTGTTGATAAACTTACTGATTATCTTTATACACACAAAGCATTGCTGTTTTCCAAATCTGTGTTTTCCCCTATGTATATGTTTCATATGCTGTGAGTGAAACCCAAGTGAATTACTGTAAGAACATATTTGAAGTATAACTCTACAAATATAGTACTTGAAAATAAATAATGAGTTTATGATTTTTTTATTCCTGACTCTTACTGGCCTAGATATGTCAGTAAAGGAAAAAAGAGGGAGCTAGACATGTGATGTCATCAGTGATGTCATCAATGACATTTGTGATGTCATCTTTGATGTCCTGGGTGTTAGTCTTAGCAGTGCACAGTGGTGGCGTGAGTTATGGTTGCTTAGCTAACCATAACTGGTGAATTTCAAAGGTTTTTCGGTTTTATTTGGAACCATAACTTAACTTTAACGTTTTTTTTACTGAATTTCATAGGTTTTTAGTAGCACACGTTAAAATAACGTCCGTTTAAAAAAGTTTTTTTACTGACTTTCATAGGTTTCTAGTAGCACAACTTAACCATAATGTCTACGAACATCTGACTTCATTGCACACCTTCCGGAGAATGCCACATGACCATATGCTGGCGCAAATCATGATGACGTGTCCGAGAACCCGTACGCACTTCACAATAAGATCTGTGCTTCGTGGACAGTGTGGAACTACATTTTCTACTGATGTAGGAACTTGCAAGTTCAACATTTCCCTTGCACAGGTCCAACAACTACTCGTACTCAGCCATTAACAATCTAGTACACAATACATACTTTTAGCAAAACTGCTATTTATCTTAAAATGACATCAGCTAAGGCCATCCCTTCTCCCCAAGAGACACCACCACTGCTGTAATCAAGGAGCATGAGAAACACTGCGCCCTACCTTAGAAATAACACACGCGCAACAATTTCCCCCGTCCACCTGGCCCTCCATATTACTGTTTGGTGCCTCTTCCCTCAGTTCCCTCCCCAACTTTCATTCTTATCTCTCCTGCCAAAAAAAAGCCACCCAAAAACAAAATAAATGTTCCTTTAGGAACCACCTTTCAAAGTTAAAAAGTAGAACTAAAAAAAACTGCATAGACTCCATCTACTTTATATTTCTCAGTAAAGTACATAGACGCAATAAGATTTTCCAACATTTCCATTTGCATTTTGTTTTATGCTAATGGGAATATTGTGGCGGTTATCCTCCGTTCCAGGGACTGGAACGGTGGATAAAGGCCAGCAGTCCAAGTTATCAGCCCAATCGAAGCGAGAGTGGATAACGAGGTCTCTGGACCATTACCCCCCAATTCCAGCCCCTAAAATGGGTGATGAATGCCATTAGCAGGGTAGGTTTCCAAAGCGGTAACCTGTGCTACTAATAAAGAGGATTTTTCATCCTATACCAGGACGCCTTTGGCGTCCCGCTTTAGGGAGGAAAATCTTTTTCCAAGATGGCCACCATGGCAGCCTGAAAAAGGCAAAAACAAAACCCTTTGACCATATTACCATGAGCACAATTTTCTTCCCTTTCAAATCTATCCTAATTTCGAATAACTTTACCACAAAGCCAGTCCCAGGTGGACAGGGCTACTTTAATCCTATGTTTTGTCCCTTCTGGTTATGGCCAGTAACCACATTGTCCGGATCATGACCTCATACGATGACCCCAACATTCTGGCTACTGCCCATGGCTACAGCCTACCCCTCAGTCAAAGCTATACCGCTATTTAACTACATTATGACAGTTGCCAAATAACAAAACACTGCCAAATTTTTTGCAAAACCATGCTTTTCGATCGTTGACAATGAGCCTTAAGCAAATTTGCTGGAAATCCACCCACGTTTTATTTTTCAAAACTGTCAAAAGAATACACAAATGATTTGTCATATAAGGTGTGCACAAAATCCCAACAAACTTTGTAAACTCATTTGAAATCACGTCAGAAATATTCCATCCATCAGCATTACCCCTCACCTCCCCAAACATTATTCCATAAGTTTCACAAGTGCAACGCTCAGAAAATATTATTATCCTGAGGGTTCGACCATGTGCATTTCCAAAGCACCTTACCTCATTTTTCCTCTTTTAGAAACATACGAAATCTGACAGCAGGGCGCGTCCATCTTGTGCTATTCTTATCCATTGTTGCATCTGCCTAAGGTAAACTACCCTGATGTCACTAAATCATATGCTCCGCCCCTGACCCTCCCATAACCAACACTAGTGATATTCAACACCTTTCCCGGTGACGTTCCTCTTCAGCGTAGCCAAATGCGCCCATAATCACCTACGTGCCGTGATGCAGAACCCGAAAATCAATACACATCGACTAACAACATAGCACGTCACAATTCTAAATATTAAACCGGTCTTTAAAAGAAAACAATAACACTGTACAATTTGTAAAGTACTTTTATTTCACAATAAACTCTCCGAGAACATACGACTATTCCCATATTCAATCAAATTGCAAATTTGTTTCTTCATTCGTGATCGAAAATGTTAATCGTGAGGCACACGTTGTTCTTTTCCCATGCACAAAGTGTTCGTTTTCGATAAAGGAACCGCTTGGGTCGCACAGTGAATTCCAGGGTGTCGGCATGAACTTGGGCCTAGACCACCATAAAAGATGTTATGTTACTCCTAATCGCTAGTGCAGCATACGGGCACATGGGCCCTGGGCGATCGTCCGAAAAAACAGTCATGGTGATCCAGCCATTGACGACTACGTACACCTGGCGAATAAAAAAACCATCAGTTGGCATCTGGAATCCATGGCAAATGCAGTAAGGCAGCATGTAGTTATTTGGAAAACATAACAGAAAATATGTATCAATACCCAACTTTTATTAAAATACATCTATTGATTTCTTAATTCGGCATACAGTTTAAACTAACGATTAGCACACACAGCAAACAATCTCAAAAAAGACAAAAAGAACGCGGAAACTGATACACAAATCAATATGGTCATACATGTCATTTAAAAAAAATATGAGCGTTGAACCTGGGTGAATCTAGTCATACTCTACATAAATTCTGCACTCATCATAACCACAAAAAATGACAACCACACAGAAAGATAGTACTTCAGTTACATAGCCAAAATGAATGTTCAGATAATAATAAATTAAAGCTCGTTCCGGTGTACATTCCTCAAAAGCAAACTTACATGGTATTCACTGTCTCCATTCTCTTCGTGTAACTCAGACTGCAATGCTCAATGCGCTCGCACCAAAGAATCTTCATGAACTGATTTTACATGTTCCTTACAAACCTTTGGAATGCATAACCTTATCAAATGTTCCTTATTACAAACCTCCTCTCCCTGCATTTGTTCTGAATATTCCCTTTCCCTCAAGGTCAAAAAACAATTGACCCTTATAGTTTCTGTCCCATGCGTGGGCTTCCTTACCTCGCAACCAAAAAATCAAAGCTGGTGACCTTCACTCAGACTCTAAATACATTCTCACTTTGCAACAACATGGCTCAACGCATGCATGAGAACTCGTACTCGCAAACACGTGCCGAGCCGCTGTTTCCATCAAAACCTGTAGGTGGCTGCCTCAGATGCCAAACTCTAGGGGGTGCCAGTGTGACTCCAATATTATTTTAAATACATTGTAACACAGACAAATTAGTCATTCCCCTGTACTTTACGCACATTATATTGAGGAACAAATCCAAATGTACGGTATAACTTTCGTGACAAAAAAACACCACTTTTATACTTCTTGCTGCCACATCCCATCCCAGCCTCATCAACCCTCACCTTCAGAGACAGTATTTGATAAGTTTAACAAGTGCAATGTAATGTTTTTTTATATGTTTTGCGGCGATGTCCGCGAACATTAAAACATGGATGAAAGATGGCGGACGCATAGGAACAATCTGACGCACTTCGCGCTCTTCACCATCCAATGAGTGAATGCGTCACATGTCTGTGGACATGACACGCCCGATTAGCCAATCGTTATCTTGTCCGCAGAGTGAACAGGGAAGTGTGACCGTGGAGTGGACATAGATATCACACATTTTTTGAGACCTACTTTTTGATCGTTTAAAAAAAAAGTACTGGACGAATTTTCACCAAATTTGCAAAAGCACGTTTTCAGGACCAAACCGCTGCTCCTGCCGCAAATCTGGTGAAAATCCATCCAGCAGTTTGATCTGTAGCCGTGCGCAAAGTTTTCCCCCATTCAGTCTATGGGAAAAAAATAAATTTTGGAACCCACCTCTATAACTTTGCCCCCCCTGGACCAAACCTCACCAAACTTTGCAAAAAAATACAGAGTGGCCCATATACTTGCAAAGTTTAGTGAGGATTTGTCCAGGGGGAGCGAAGTTATAAGCCGTCCAAAAAGTGTTCTTCCTATGGAATTTGCAACTTAACCATAACTACACCGCCACTACCATGGCTGTGTAATAAGTGTTGCACTTGAAAACCTTTTTTTAATCATGAGGGCACATATAAATATATGGCATTTTTTACACATACAAACAACAAAAGATAACATTTAAATAGAACATGTCTGTAATATATGCAATTCTGTGTAATTGTTACTTGTATGTGTGAGCCCAAACAAACATGGCCACAAGATATAGAGTGTGTTGTTTAAGTCACCTTTACTATATTTATCACTAGGGTGTTTTAAAATGAACTTCCTCATGAGGCGGAGTTACTGTGAACAAGCCACTGGGTTGTGGCAAAACGCGTCAGGCTGCCGTCTGGCAACAATATTGCTGGGATATTCTGATTATTTTTTTTAAACTACAGATTTCGAAAAAGGCTGTTGTTTTTGCAAAACCTGCACAGTTTTTTTGTTTGGTTCCCGTTCTCCATTAACTGTTTAGAACCCATGAGTGAGGAGTGCTGCTCGTCGGAATGGCGTCTGGCATGCTGTTCCTAAATGGAATATATATATATATATATATATATATATATATATATATATATATATATATATATATATATATATATATATATATGAAATAAATGCTTTTCAAAGGAAAGGCAGTGAATGGAATGCACCACACAGAGCAGCTACAACAGGAGAACAATGTCCTTGCAGCAAATAAGTGGAAAAAACTCCTCAGCATTCCTGGCAGCACGTTTTCTTTATTAATATAAGTGCATCGGGAAAGGGAAACAAGAAAAAAACGACGCATTTCGCGGTACACAGACCGCTTGATCACGTAGGTCACGTATATATATATATATATTCAGTGAAAAAAACTTTGTTAAAGGGACATTATGGTTAAGTTGCGCTACTAAACACCTATAAAATTCAGTGAAAAAACTTTGTTAAAGGGATGTTAACCGAATAACCCATGAAATTCGGCAGTTATGGTAAGCTAAGCTAACATAACTCGCGCCACCATTGTGCACACCCAGGACATCAAAGATGACATCACAAATGTCATTGATGACATCACTGAAGTTTTTTTCACTGAATTTCCTAGGTTTTTAGTAGTGCAACTTAACCATAATGTCCCTTTAACAAAGTTTTTTTTACTGAATATAGATATAGACAATATACTTTTGATAAATGTTTCCTAGGATTCCCTTACTTTATATACATATAACATAGAACATACTGAACCCCCTACCTGCGCTAGTGGGTCTACTGTTCGCGGAGCATGCATATGTTCGCGGACGGACTTGGTAAACATCAGCACTATCCAAAAACTCAGGGGGTATCTTACATTGTTGTATCATACAGTAGAAACACTGAATATTTTCAAAAAAGTCGCACATAAATACATTACATTCAATAATAAATAAGAAGTGGAAACTGTATATGTAAGACACCAAGCGTCCAATTACATAACATATGCAACAAAATGCAATATACCCAAACAAAATAAATATGCCTCCAACAGAATTACCTCACGCAAACTGCCAGCAAAAATCAGTAGTACACCTATGCAGCAGTAACAGCAAAACTTAGCAAGAAACTAGTCAGTACACTACATTTATTTTATATATTTATAAACTTTCACTATTAGGTACAGTAAAAACAACATATATATATATACTTTTTCCATAATAAGCTCCAATACTGTGTCATGCACTTGCACTGTATGATTACTTAACCTTCTTCAACTAGGCTATGCTGCTAGAGTGACATGCCTTTGCACTTTATATAGCAGTTTACAACATGCTTTTATTCTAAAGGTTGTATTCATTGATTGCTAAATCCTCAATGAATAATGCACTTGCACTTTATAATTACTTAACCTTTTTAGATTAGGTTATGCTGCTAGAGTGATATGTTTACGATCTATTGCACTTGCACTTTAAATTGCAGCTTGCTACATGTTTCATTACTGAGCATGCATTCACTGACTGTTCTAAAATCCCCCATGAATTGTTTATGCCTACCTTGTTGATTAAGCTACATGGTTAATGTGTTACGTTTACGGTCCAATGCACCAGCACTTTATATTGCAGTTTGCTATATGGTTTTATCGTGCAAGTTACATATAGGTTTGTCCAAGCTGTTTTCTACTCTGGGAGCATATATTACATACTGCCATGGTTAGCGAAGATATGCACTTGCATTTCATCCTTACACATTTATGTATTTAGACTTGCCTGCCACCGGCATGATTAGCTTTTAAGCGCTTATAGCAAAATATTTGTACCATGTCACAGCTACGGACTCTTTATTAATTCTAATTTTTGCTCATGTGTACTAATTCTTGTACAGCAACGTGTTTTGACATCCACTGTATTGTCTGACTTGTCTTTTTATCAACTTTCCGTTTCAGCATTTATAGTGTGGGATTTTAATGTGCTCTATACTTTACTGTTGTATCTAAACTTGCACTCTCTATGGTTAAAGCAGCTTCTTGACTACACTCTAAAATGGCCGCTATGGTTTCATGCAAGGTTGTGAGCTTAGGTTGGTTGGCAACATGGAAGAAGGACCAGTTTACAATATTAACTTTCATTTTCAACACGTCCTCCTAACGTGATCAAGCGCTCAGGGAAGCGCGAAACGCGTCGTTAAGGACACTGCCTAGGCGTCCTGTATCGCTTGCTGTGTGGTTTTGCCATTTATTTTGTATTTTTTACCATTCATTAAACTCGATTTTTCCACTTATCTGGATTCGAGTTTTTTTTCATTTGTTGGGATTCACTGACCTCCTGCATGGAGTGCAGGTTTTTTCTATCCTCCATGTGTTTACATATATATATATATATATATATATATATATATATATATATATATTTTTTTTTACACATAAATGTCTAGTACTTTGAAATGCCTGGAAGAACATTTTCCTTGTGATGAAATTAGTGAAAACAGTGATATTACTGGTAGACACTACACATTTCTTCATAAACTTTACTTTATGTGTACTTAGCACTTAGCAATTTTTTTTACACACACCATACAAACAGTAATAATATAAAACAGAGACCTTAGAAAATCATCTGCATCAAATGGATCAAAAAATTGATCTATTGAAGGAATAGTGCGCTCAGAAATATTACTGTCCCTAGGGTCGGGCATGTGTTTCTAAGCATACGTTGATCGGTCGTACAAACATTACCTATGCACCTTACCATAGTTTTCCTCTTTTTTACACATGCGAAATCAGGCAGCAGGGCGTGGCGCTGTTGTGATAATCTTATCCTTTACTGCATCGCCCAAGGTAGACTGCCCTGTCGGCACTAATACATATCGCCCACCCCTGAGGCTGACATCAGCAAACCTAGTGATATTCTCTGCCTATCTCCAGAACGTTATTGGCAGCATAGCCAAACGCACTCAGTCATCACCTGGATGATAATGTTAGTTGACACAGAACCCGGAATATCAACACACATCATCTCAGAACACAGCGCGTCCCAATTTTGAATTTAAAACCATACTTTTAAAGGAAATAGCAAAACTGTAAATTATTCATAAAGTACTTTTATTTCACAATAAACGCTCCGAGAACATCTGGCGATTGCCATAATCAAGCAAATGGCTAATTTTTTTCTTCATTCTCGATCCACAAATGTTTATCATGAGTCACACAGTGTTCCTTTTGGGTATAAATAGCGCATTGGACGCACTGTAAATCACAAGGCTGTGGCCTCAGCTTGGCGCTAGACCACCGTAAACGATGTCAGGTTGCTCCTTATCACTGCTGCCGCATAAGGGCATTTCGGCCCGTGTTATTCGTCCCAAAAAAGAGTCCAGCCATTCACGTGTATCTGCAGCTGCCGGTCGAAAAACCATCAGTTGGTATCTGGAATGGATCACAATCGCAGAAAAGCAGGATGTACCTGTTTAAAAACGATAACAGAAATGTGTCTCAGTAGCCAATTTTTAGTACAGTTTATCATTTTACCCATTAATTCGGCCCAGTGTTAAAACTAATGATGAACACGTACGTGAAACAATGGGAACACAGAGAACAACGTGAAAAGTAATCATAAATTTACGTCAAAGTTTACTGCTATGCAGTTTGTTCACCGCGATGATACATTGTAGTTTAAAAAGTTTTACGCACCTTTTAAAACTACAGTGTATCATCGCTGTTTCTTGTCACTCACTGTATTGTTTCTTTGTCATAAATGTTTACTTGTTCCACATACAACACTGTCTTTCAGATAATGACAGTAAAGGATTCATACCTTTTCTAACACACAAGCAACTGTATCTCCTATTTCTGTATGCTGGTGTGTGGTATTTTCTCTGCATGACTAGTATAAAACACCCAATGATGTTATAACCTTGTACCCCATTTCTGTTGATCTATGCAACTTTATATAAAACCAAAAAATGCTGTCAAGCCTGGGTACAATAGATTGAGTTCTTTTTCATAAACTCACATGGTGATAGGGTAAAGGAGAGTACTGGAGCAAATATCTCGACCTATTCGAGTGTATCCTTGTTTCTTGTATTGTAGTTTGACATATATGTGGCTTCTTCCTTCATTATTTGCTTGAGAACTGTACCCTAATGCCTCCACTACAGGAAGCAGATGCAAGCTGTGGGTCCTGATGGTGTGAGCTAATAGCCCCTTTACTTTTCAATGGAAGGCCAGCAAAGGAGCAAAGTGTCTGCCCGATTCTATCCTTCTGCCAGGATTGCCAACGACTGGGAGAGGTTGGCTCAATATGCAATGAATGTGTCCAATGCCCAAAATACACCCTGTTTAAAATCTACTCACACCCACGTAAATAAAGCACACAAGCCACAGGTAAAAGAACCCCTCCTTTCCATGGAGCCCAAGCTCACTTGGTGTTAAAGCATCTTCTTGCAGGTGGGTGAAACAGTGAACTATAGCATGTTGAGCTGCAAGACAGTACGCTGAAAATAAACAAAGATACTTTGAACGTAGGAATGCTGGTGTGATATTCTGTAAAATGATCAATACACCACTTCATATATCACATTCTTTATTTCTGCATCACAGTATTTACTTCAGCATAACAGCAAACAAGACTTGCTGCCAGCAGTGGCATAGGCATAGTGTGGCATAAGGGGCAAGCACCAGCTTCATTGCCTCATGGCCAGTCATTGCATTGTTGTCAGAACTCGGAGCTGATCCTGGTAGATGATAGCGGGCAGGAAACGTGTTTAACTTTTTTGTGGAACTGAAAATGTTATGCATAAAATAATTGTTTGCCAAGGTCAAAAAAATATCTACAATCATAACTTAATCACACAGGGCCTTCTATAGTGAGTCTTAGACCTGGAAGTAGTGCACCAAATCAGGCAGGATCTCAAGGTGCCCATGCCAGGTGTGAAATGATCAACCAGTAAAGGCTTTTCAGCTCACTGAACATTGTATTCTGACACTTGTAGGTCTGCATTTGTAAACTGTACAGGAATGCAAAATGATATGAGCTAACAACCCTGTGACTTACAGGAGCATAATTTGGGAGATCTGTTACATCATATTTTTATGAAACAAGAGTCTTAATTACGTAGGTGTGTGAGAAAAGTGGCCAATCATTTGTTTGTGTTGCTTTCTCTAGAATTTTAACTTTAGCAATTACTGCTGGGTGGCAAGGAGAAAACATATACCTATATACGTATTTGTGTGTAGTATTTACATATTGCAACCTTAGCTTGCGAGCAACGGGTTGTTGTACAAAAAAGGATGACAATGCAGAGACAAAACAACTAGAACTGCCAGGGGCGCGGGGAATGGCAATTTAGAGGGTTCATCCCTTGGGGTGAATTTGACATACATGTAGATCTCCAGAGATCTTTGTGAAGCTTGCATACATATGTTCAAGCTTTGGAAGGGTTCTTCCTGCCTTATATCCTCACACAATTGATAAAAATGGGAGCCATTTAGATGGTATTAATAACTTCTGTGTTTTTTTTTTAACAATGAAATGAAAATATGTAATAAATGATCAAACTTTGGTTTGGGCGGAAGTAGTTTCGGCCATGTGCAAAAGAGCATCCTGCAATTAAATACGTCTTCCCTATTGTATGGGGACCACGTCAGGAAATGACGTACATACGTTTCAGGTTTCTGGTTGCAATGCACAGCATTGCCAGCTGCTAGATAGACCCACACATCACACCACTAACATGTACATTTAGTTTTATAATGCAGCAGCAATCTGATTATTTTGGGCATCACTGGAGTTCAGCAGAATTACAGATACTGAAACATCAGACATATACCCACACTCGTCATACAGGTGTGCCACATCCGAGTCTGCAGTATAAGCATGGTTAATGCTCCGGCCAATTTTCAATGGTTTCTTTAATGCATACACATTCTTCGGAGCAAACTACACACACATGTACATTACATGAGGCATAACCAAAATGAAAGAGAAAGTATCAACATTATTTTCTTATATAAAGTGTGACAGTGTCAGAATAACATGCTTGTGCATATCATGTGCAATATTTACATAACAAACACATGCATAGACACGACAGACCACATAATGCTCCTCTAAAGCTACAAATCTTCACACGATACGTCAACAACTATTCTTCCTATTTGTACTTATTTTTTTAATTCACCAGTCTGCCATCACTAGGTGAACTCAAATTAGTAATAAGTCTACAGAACTCTCTCCAGAGGCTGAGCCGATAAACTGTCATCAAAATAGTTATTTTTCTTTGCAAGCCACTCAAATCTGAAACACACTGCTAATGGCAGCTCATGTTTCTGCAGTGCTGGCGCGCACATCTGCACTCTCCCTGGGACTTGCCGCTACAGTTTACATCTTTTTTTTTCCAATTAGAGGAAAACTGCAATTGAAGATAGGATGTATCATTAGTGCTCACCTAAAGGTTTTCCCTTTGTACGTAATTTACTGGTGGGACTGGGAGAACCGCTAATTGTTCTTGCAGAGCCTATGGAAGGAAAGGCAGGCAGGTTCCACCTGGGACCTCCTAGAGAGCTGCACCTTTTTCTGTCAGGCTCTTTAGTCACACAAGCTGTTCTTTTGAGCAATGAGGGTGGAGGTTGGCGATAAACTGACTCTCTGGGATAGAAAGAAAAGTATTAGGATTCTTTTATTTTTTGGTTTACTTTTACTGCGTTTTTCAAGGGGCAGGGTAGGCCCACTTGAGATGGTGTTACATTGGAATCCACGTGTGAGATGGTCTAGTCTGGGGTACAGTGCAGGGTGTATAAGGTGGGGAGTTGGTGAACTTTGACTAAGATTGCATTGGAATTATATTCACTGTATTTTGTTTTAGATTGATCTATAATCTCATAAACTAAAAAGCCTGGTGTCTTGATGTATACCCTATAATCCTAAATATTTAGACATAAAGCAGGTTAATACCAGAAATCCATTTCCTCCTCTAAATACTTTTCAACCCTTTCTCCGCAGGTTTTATACGTAAGCAACAAATATATTTCAGATTGTTTGTCCTCTACTTTTCTAGGCCTTTAAAGGACGTGGTCTATCCCACTGAAGTACATCCACATATCACAATTTGCACCCTTTCCTTTCATGTGTTCCCACATTTCAAGCTGTATTCCATTTCTCTTTTCCTGCTTTCTCTTTCTATCCTTTCCCTCCCATCTTCCTTCCCTTATTTTCATTTTCCTTCAGAGAACTAAGGTCTGGTGATCCTGGGGCAGAGATGCAATACCTTCTAGAGCTCAGACAAGGATAAGCACTTTGAGGCTACTACAGTTGTGATTAATCACAGTATAATCGCAGCGGCTTGTTGCCTGAGGGTTTAGCGTGCTTCTACAAATGTAAAAATAAATAAACAAATAAAACCTCCATAATTTACTAATTAACGTTTCATATTGTATGGACAGTTATCTCTTATAGGTGTGGTCATGCTAAAATATGGCCTGAGAAGTGGGCATGACTTATCTGGCAAGTGTGTGAGTAAATTGTATGTTATTCAGCCTGCATGTGTTCTGCATTTAAAGTATAGCAGAGACCTCAAGTATAGACAGTTGCCCTTGGTGTTGATAGACTGATTTTTGCTAGCCCCTGTTCGACCTTTAGCACTACGTCTCATAGAATACAGCTGAATCCCACAACAAATGTGGTCCAGCTGTCACATCACCACTGACATAGCAATCTACGTCATGCGTAAACAGTCTCCGACCTTTGGCTATTGTAATATTGTAATTGTAATGCCATTGCACTAGTCTTCTGTGCTAATAATTACGAAGCCACTTGCAATTATAAATACTTCTCTCATGCAAGCTAATGCTCTTTTATTTCATGTCTGTTCAGACTATGGTCTACAGAAGGGCCTTTCTCCCAGAGCACCTCAACCCATAAAAATAGCATTAAAACGCTATAGAAATATTAAGTACCATACCCTGACCTGACATGAGTTCACTGAGGTGCCATTACTTTGCTTTGCATGGATACATTAGTAGTCTCTGTGAAGCTCCCTAAATGCTCCTACCTAGGAATTGTACTGATAGGTCCGTGGATATACATGAGATTTGCATGGTGCCGAGAGACAGCCATCAATGTAGCCTTGACATAGAGACACCAGCCATGTTAATGTGTGATGGTGAAGACTGAGAGTTGATTAGTTGCAAACGCGCATGTGCCCATAAAGCAGGCTGAGGGTAAGCTAGCATCTGATGCTCATGTACGCCTAAACACATGCTTAACATTACCACATTAGATCATGAAGGCAAATGTATCTGCCTAAGAATTGGAAAATAGTGATTATACAACTGCTGAGCTTGCAGTTTGTCTAAATCCTGAAAATGTTTTGCTTAACGACCCCTAGAATGTTTTCTCACCATCCTCAGCCACAAGAGAAGTCTCCAACAAGTGAACAACAACTCCAGGCTATAGTCAAACTAGAGGGTAAGCATCACCTCATGATATGATATGACATGATATGGCATTTATAGTCCCCACCCGTGCCCCATTCCCCTCAACCAATCTTCTAGTGTCACCACCTCAGCCTACAGTTGACTAAAACATAAAAGATGTCTAGAAACTGCACACACATCAGAATCAGAAAGAATGAAAGGAGAAGGAAAAAGTTGAAATTGTCGTTTGCCACTCCTTCATATCAGTCAACCAAAGACTCTAAAGGAACCCCACTTCCTCACCTCAGGATAACCCTAACAGCAATAATCGCCAGATACCTCCTGATGGATCCACCCAAATCAAACTATCATGAACAAACATTGTTAAGAGAAACAGCACCAACCCAACAGTCTCACCTATGTTTACGCCAGCAGGCATCTAATAAACCATAATAACTCACCTACAAGAAGCAATGCCTACTAAACCATCCACTACAACCCCTCAGGAAAACAGGTAGATAAACCTGACTGCAAAAAGAACCTACTCAGCCACTTTGAATATGAAAGACTGACTATAGAACCCTGGGAAACTAATCAAACCAACTATGAACAATTTAAAGACATTCTTTCAACCAACCAAAGCTACCCTGGAATGATGGGTACACAGGGTTCTTGATGAATGCATGCTCTTTCTCCCAAAAATACTCTGATATTGTTGACCTTCTGTCTGAAGATAAAATAGACCTACGGTCACTAGGCGTTTTGATGACCAATCACCAGTGACCCATGAGAGTATCCCATGGGGCTACAAGATCATATGTGCAAATCACATCACTAGGAGAGAAGGAGGGATAGCACTGGTCCACAGAGACTCCATCTGGGTTTCAACTCCTCCATCAACAACATATCGTAATGTGAGTACCTCACTCTCACCTACTTCATCTCTCCCACCTCTTCAGTTATCTTCCTCTTAATAAACAGACCTCTTTCCTACAGACCACACTTCACAACCTCAGTGATATGGCCACCAGCTTGTCGATAGATCATCAGCTTCTAACTATACTCAGAGATGTTTACATCTAGATTGAGAAAGAAGACAACCCTGTCACAAAATCACTCAGAGTGAGTCTTGCCACATTACACCTCAAACAAATGGTTACGGGTCCCACTGAAATAGTCTCACTTTGCCTGGCATTTTCTCCAAAGTAAATATAGTCACCAGCTCTCCTGTATAAGCTCCCCTGCGGAGACCATCGACTGACACCTTCCCTAATATTCAAAGAAGAGACACCATCCCTCGTCGAATCATCGAAAGAGTAGTCAACATTGACCATCATCTGACAAGAAATACAAATCAACGCTCTGCTAAAAAGACTAGAAGCAAAGAATTGTACCCTCCACAAATATGGACTGACAGCAATGCTGAATGCAAACCTTTACAGCACTGGATTGATTATTCCTCCTTTAATAGTAACGCTTCTAAAAACCTGTTGAAACACACAAAAGAAGAAAGTAGCAAAATAGTTCACCCTCAAAGTAAACTACTTGAAAAAGGAAAGTTGTAAACTGGAGGAAATCTGGAGGAAAAATAACTATAAACAAACAAATTCACCTATCATGAACAGCTTTTTTAGGGCAGAATACATCAAAGCAAAGTAAGCGCACTAATCCAAATTCAATGAATCAGCAGACTACATCTAAAAGCACTACAATAAATGTATTGCATAAGACTGGAGCCACAGAGCGCTTGTCAATGCTATAACTTGAGTAATGTCAATATTAACCCTTTAATTCGTGGTTGAGAATTGGTTGTTTCTCTAATGAAGTATGCAGCCAGTGGTTGTGATGATTTGGACCTTATGCCCAGGGTAACCAACAAGGAATTTAAGTACAATGGATTCACAACCGCACTGCGCATACACGTTAAGTTTAGAGAGTGGATGCACTGCGGGCTGCCAGAGACATCAGAGTTTAGATCTACGCAATTGTGGCGAATATAATTTACTTTAAGTGGGGGAACAGAACACAGTCACGCCTGGAAGAAGACCTTGTGGTCGAAACACTTTGCAGCTGTTTTCACTTTTATTAAAATATTCCATTCAAAACTTAACATGTATGCGCAGTGTGGTTGTGAATCCATTGTACTAACATCTAAAAGGAGATGTTTAACATCATCCAAGAATTTACCTGCAAGCCTCTGGGATTGGATTTCTGCACATTTCAACAAAACGATCCTCCATATCCAAGAACACCTTTGCAACAGGGGAGGCTCACACTGACAGGTCACCAATGATACTTCATTGACCCCTTTCTCCTGCACCTCTTTAATCTCACGTTGCCTTGTCTCTGCAGATGATCTACTCGCTACCCTTGACTCCTGGATCTCAACCAGATCGCCAGAGTATCCTTGCCCCCCAGATTTATAAATAAATAATGAAATGTCTGGGATAACACCTATGTTCCCAATGATTTCATCAACACCGGAAGTGACCCAGCTCCGTTGACATCTGCCTACATCACACCTCTCCTCAAGAAGCCCACAGCTGACCCAACTAATCCCACAAGTGGCTGCCAGATCTAAGAAACATTCTTGAAAAAATGCATATATGGTTAACTCTGGGACTTCATAGAAACAAACAACCTCCTGGATGAGACACAGCCTTGCTTCAGACCACCCAGGGGTACAGAATCAAATCTGGGGTCAATCTGGGGTACACTTAAACACAATGTAGATGACAATTCTGAGAGTGCATTCATTCTACTCGACATCTCAGCTGATTTTAACACAATCAGTCACGCGATACTTCTAAAAAGACTGGAAAACATTGGAATTAAATCAACAGCTCTCTGTTGGATGGCCTCCTTCCACATGGGAAAATTAAAAATACTATCAAGGGCTTTTTTTATAAATCCCAGAGTTGTGCAGTATCCCAATGATCCACTCTGTCACCAGTTCTGCTCAACAACTACATGCCACCCCTACATGATCTTATCAATGGATCTGGCAACACCTAGTAAAATGTGGTGGATGACACACAAAGATATTAATACATGGACAGGAGGGAATCTTGTGGCCTTTTAAAACCATTCAATCATAAACATGTAATTATTACTGCATGTTCAAAACAAAAATATTTGATACTAGCAAAAAGAACCCGTACACCGCACCGGTTCTGTAGACATAGAAACACTCTTTTTAATTTGTAGACATAAATGATGTAGGTTGCTGTTCTGAGTTGCTTATCACTTGATGTGCTTTCCACCCTGAAGTAAACTGAACTGAAAATGGGTGCATGTCGCTGGCTTACATACACCATACCTGACATGGAGGGGAGGCGAGAGTTGGCATGCTGCAGCATACTGGGACCTACTGTGCGCTATCCCCACCTGTCGCCTCACCCTGGCATGTTGCTGTGTTTTGCAGTGCGTTGTGGTGCAAATGTCTTGGAACCGGTGTGTCATAGGGACTTGAAACGTGAAATTCAAGGATTGAGTTTTGTTTCTCGTGTCAGGATGCTTAAAATTGGCATTTTCCTGTTCTTATACGACCACACTGATGTTTCACCGATTTCAGGCAACCCTGATATCTGGGAAATGGGTGGGGTGTGCAAATGTCATGTGGTCAGTAATGTCTGGAGGGTCCTGACAGGTAACTATGCAACATGCTGTGCGCTCTGCCCACCTGTGGCCTCACCCTGGCATGGCGCTGTGCATTGCAGTGCAAATATCTTGGAAAGGATGCATTCTAGGGGCTTGAAACGTGGTTTTCAATGACTTTGAGTTTTGTTTCTTGCGTCGAGATGCTTAAAATTAGCTTTGTCCCGTCCTTCTATGACCACATTGATGTTTCGCCGATTTCAGGCAAACTTGAAATCTGGGGAAAGGGTGGGGTCTGGAAATGCCATGGGGCTACTAATGTTTGTAAGGTCCTAACAGTTAACTGTGCAAAATGTGGTGCAGATCACTGAAACGGTGTAGAATTATATAAGGAGCAAATAAACAGACTTTCTGCCTTATATATAAAGATGGGCATATAACCCGAACCAAAGAATACTCACTACAAGAGTGAGTTTTAATTGACTTTTCCTCGGAGCAACAACATCATTAGTGCCTGGAGACTGCCCCCAGGTGGTAGAGGTGTGCAGTATAAATCAACATAATGTAACATAACATCATGGAAAGGCAAACACGCAGAAAAACATTGTTTGCTATTTCAAGTCCCAGAAGAAGACTTAATGCACTTCTTGTTCATCTGCCTGGCGTATTCAACTATTAGAATTAGCACTTTAAAACCCATATTAAGAGAGGCAGGCTTTATCCAGTGGCACCCAGCCCTATTGTACTTGTCATGGGCAGACAACCTGAAGGTCTGCTGATCCTTACTGTTGTATTTAAAATAAGCCTTGTACAAAAATAAACTATTACTTGCACTTCAAGAAGCTTTACTAGTTTCCCTAATTGTATTTGGGGCATTGTTAGTCTTTTATGTATTTTATGCAACAATGGTAAATATCCTGTTTTTATGGAACATTACTTCCGAAATAAACATGACTTGATTAATTAATACATACCTTGCACGCATGGATCACATAAAACACATTAAAACCCAATGCTATCAAAATAAGTAGTGCTCTTCAAACATACAAATTCTAACAGCACCACAATCTCCTGAGATGGTGAGGGGGTCCCATGCCAGTATCATCCACCATAGCAAGGAATTTCAATTGTTTGGGGATGTTTGTGGACACGTGCAGAATGGATGTGACCTAGCAGTTTGGGCTGGGCTGCCCCTTTTGGGGTGGGACCAAGCCTGATTTGCATATGGTCTCTCCTCTTTTGTAATGGCTTGTCAGGCAAAGAACGATGGCCCGGAGGATTGCCCAAACCAATGCCAGAGGTTACGATTTATTCAAAACCTTCCAGCCATCACACCTTTTGTTTTGCTAAGCAATTTCAGAACCACAATGGACAATTTCTTCACACTCGAAGCACCGGTCAGAGCTATAGTCAGAAACTGCCTTTCCCAATTCCATACTAGACGCCATATCTTCCCTTGCTTAACATTCGTTAACAGACCATGTCCATGATTTTACTAGTACTATCTAGACTAGATCATGCTAACAGCCTCTAACTTACTGACCACCTGATGAGAAAACTACAGAGTCCAAAATGCAGCAGCAAGACTACTTCTCAGAATGAAAAGATTCAAACATATTTCACCAGCACTACATATTCTCATCCAAGAAAATGAATAATTTCTAAATCTTGTGCTTTGCACATTGCTCTTGCCAGGGAGGGGCCCATGTTCCTTTAGAAGGAAATTCTAGAACACTAAGGTTCAGCATCGTTGCATTAGTCCTATTCCCAAACCTTAATAAAAAACAACAATGGGGGTTCATCTTTATCTCTTCTAGTAGTAAAGCACCCTACCTAAACATGTACACACAGAGGAACCCACCTAACATTCAGGAAACACCACACGTCGTGGCCCTTCAACCAAACAAATTCACAGAAACAGCAAGTGACCAAAAGCTATGCAACAGATATCCTCCCAATCCCAGTACCACACCAAGTAAATGGACAAGAGGTCCAGTGTGTCGCGCAAGCATGTCATATTGTGAGAGAAATCTCTTCTTAACATCCTTTTAGAGAAGAAAATTCTCTCCCAGCTCCACACTCCTCAATATTATTAGCTGTTATCTGAGATAACAATACCTTAATATTAATGTTCCCTTTAACCCTCAGGAAGCTACAAAAACGTAGTCCCTCTCCCTCGATTCACCCCTCTCATCCCCAAACTAACTCCTGTTTGCAACCTTACATTCCACTCACTCCTATCAGATAACCAACCAGGTTGAGTGTACTTTACGGACTCTTCTCTACCCATCTTCTATCAACAACCACTTTCAATTGATGCTTCTCAAGCAGAGGGCAATCCTTACGGCTAGCCTATACCAATATATATACCCATAACAAATAATGCAGAGTTTTCATACAGTCACACAGGTAACAGGTACTTCTGACCTGCATCCATCAACACCAAAGGTTTTCAGCATCTGCCTTCCCATTCTCTCACTAACACACTTCATCTGTCTTTCTTAGAGACCATGCAAAGCAAGCCCAACATTATTGGCTGAATGTTGTTATACAAGACCACTTACCTTCCCATTTACTGTTTCTTACCTTAAATGTCGCTGTTGCTGTTCTCAAATGATTCCCATGCTTGCACACCTCAAAGTACGTTTATTTTTCGCACCTAATGTAATGTAACCTGACACTGTGTAGCTGCTTCTGGACTATTTATGTCTCACTGGGCCTCATTCCGAGTATGGCGGTAAGGGATAGCGGCCACCGCTAACGAGAGCGGTGGCGGTAATCCCTTACCGCCATACTCCGAGTTCCCTTAGCGCCATGGTGCTTTTAACACCTGCTTTTAGCAGGCGTTAAATACCATGGCGCTAAGGGACCTTGATGTTAATTACGCCACCGTAATTTACGGTGGCGTAATTGACGCCTTCCCCACTCCCATTATGCCCTATGGGGCAAGAATGGGAATGGGGAAGGGTAAATGGGGATTGGGGAATTACCGCCCCGCCAACCTTGGAATGGGGCGGTAATTCCGCCAACCACCAAGGCGCTGCCGGTCCGGGTACGGCGTCAACCAAGGCGTTAATAGCGCCATTGGTTAGCGCCGTACTCGGAATGAGGCCCACTGAGATGAAAAGTGTGGAAGCAGGCATCACGGACGTATTGATTGTGTAAAAAAAATTGCTTTAATGAATGTAACATGCAATAAAGTTACAAAATAATTGTAACCTGGCTTACCATTTTAACCGACTACTGCTGCAACAAAAAAAGAATAAAAAAGTCCAGTCTAAATACTCCACCTCACCTAACTTCCTGTCCAAAATACTCTCCCCTCTTGTAAAGAAACCTATTTACTTCTCTCCTAAAGGATTCCTTCCATAACTGAACTTCTGTGGTACTGGCCATCTCTCTTAGCTCAATCACTACCTCTCAGTTTCCACACCCTTACAACCAAATGTACACTGGATTCGTTACCAAATGTAACGCATCCATTGTTTCCTGTGTAAAGCAATGTATTGGACTTCCTATTTCATGTGGGATGCCCATCTCTTCCACCATTGCTCATAACCAGATCTGTCTAATACGAATCAGCTGGAATGCCATCTTGGCCTGGGGCTTTAGATGATTTCTAAAACAACAGTGACTCTGTTGGTCACCAGACAGTCCAGTGCTAACATTGTTGGAAGACCTTCGTGCTCTGAAACACTTGTGTGCGAGCACCTTACAAATAAAATATCAATATCAATACCTCTTGCATCAAATTGTAAAGACAAGATATCATTGGAACCTTTATCAATGCTGTTAAAGGTTTGGCTTATTGGATTACTTTGACGGGTTGGTCCGCCAAAAGGAACCCTGCTGACTCCGATGTATAGAGTTCAAGGGTGTACAATTCCTTGTACATGGGATAGTCATATCTCTTGTGTGAATTGTGTCTGGGACTAGCGGGGCTTGGGATATTTGGGCCTTGGGCTGGCCCTCTCTCTCCTGTCTACCTCGGTCTTGTCGACACCTCCCTAACCCAGATGTGCCTATCGGGGATGTTAGTAGCACTAGGAATGGTAACAGCTTTCTGTGTTTTTCTTTCTGGGCTAATGGTGTTTTCCCTAAATCATTGAACAGCTAATTGCCTAGGGATCTTGTAACTTTACCTCTCCTATCCCTGCTTAGTAGTCTTGGGGAATAGGGAATGGTGCCTCCTCTCGCCCCTTGTTACGCTCACTCCTTTCACACCTTCTCGTACCTGACCCTTTGTTATACCAACCTCTTAAATTGTTCTCCTCCCACCACGTCACTGTCCCTCCAACCTCTCACTCTGCCTTTTCACCTCCACCATTAGATCTTACTTCCTTTCCTACTCGTATTCTAACTACTGATTGTTCCTCCGACTATCCCTATACCTCCATTATTCTTTTCCCTCCTTCCTCTAACTCTACTCCCCACCTCTTACTGTTCGTCTGGTTACCAGCTCTGTTTTACTGAATACTCACAGCTACTCCCAGACTCCCATTCACTATCACTACCCCAGTCTCTTTCTCTCTCTCTTCTACTATTTCTATTCTTCTACTGCCATACCCTTCCTCTGTCTTTCTCTCTCTGGATTCCAGGGATATCGTGCCCTGCTCACCCCTCTCTCTAGTCCATGGTCAGACCCCCAAGGACACTCAGGGATAGTGTGCCCATCTCTTCTACTACTAACTTCCACGCTACCTCGTATCTCATTTACTCACCAAGCACCACTACCTACTTACTTCCAACTACTGCCACCACCTCCCCTGCTACCAATACTCCACTCCACCACTACTCCTACCCTACCGCTAGTACTCACACTCTCCCCTCTCTCACACAACTACTCACCAGGCCCCCCTTAACAATAGTATCCACACTCCAATTGCTCTTGCCTCCTCTGGTCTCTTGGACATCATCCACAACCACCTATCCTCACCCAACTAACCCACACTTGCACACTCACATACACACCCTTAAATACCCCACCCCCTCCCAGGGTTGGATGCTTACCCTGCCCAATCATTTACCTGGCTCACGGGGTGTGGCAGGGAAAGGCCATAGGAGGGCTTAAAAGGCCTTTCCAATATGGACCCTGCTAGGCTCCAGGGTTGTTGCAGTGCTCTAGGTCTGGAAATAATAATTATACCCATGGTGGTATAGTGGGTAAAGGTCTTAGCCGGGACTTTATTTATAAATAACATTTCCCTGGCGGGCTAGTGGAGGCTTGTCCCAGTGCAGGCTCCATCTGACGCTGTCAGCTGGAGCCAGATTTCTTTGACATCTGGTGTTGTAGTGTTCGTGGCACCCAGGGAAGCCTCCTAAAACGCCGGCATCAGAGAGCACGTCTCCTGCTGCTGCTGCTCTACTGCGGCCTGGAAGCCACCATTGCTGTAGGTAAGGAGGGGTGGGGAGGGGACCTGCCTGCACTCCGGCACCCTTGTTGGGCTAGGTGGGGCTCCCTCTCCCAACCTTGAGAGGGCCACAACGCTGGCTCTGTTACACTACATAGACAAGGGCAATACATTTCTAAACCCCCCATATAGTGTTTGCTATCAGTCTAGCTCTTGGAGATCTTGTTAGTTATTTAATATCAGCATTGGTGGTGGGGCCTGTGGGACATGGGTGGTGGTCGCCCCTCCCTGAACTCCTAATTGTTGCCTGATGTGCCCCTCCTGCCTCATCCTGAGCTGGTGCTTGCCTATTTGTTTAAATATTATTTATTTTAATACTTCGAGCCAGAATGCTACCACCAGATTGCTAAGCAACCAAGCTGTGTTTAGCTGACTGATGGCAACCAGTATGTTCTGTTTTTCCAAGCCCTCCCATGCCAGATCAGCTTGAATTAGTTTCCACCACTCATGCTGCCTGCTTTGTGTTCTCTCTTTGATCAGAAGGCAGAAAATAAGACCTAAACATAAGAAGTAAAAAAAGTGTTTGTGCCATATTTGTGCATGGAGGTCATGCATGCACTTTGTGTGTGCCCCGGAGGTTTGAGTGACTGTATGTAGTGCAATGTGTATGTTAGTGTCAGTGTGTGTGAGGATTTCTGTGTAGATGTGTGTATATAACTGTGTCTGGCAGAGAGTATGGGTATCTTCCTGAATATGTGTGCAGTGTGAGTACAGTGTGCAGATGTGTGTATATAACTGTGTCTGGCAGAGAGTGTGGGTATCTTCCTGAGTATGTGTGTGCAGTGTGAGTAAAGTATGTAGATAACATGCATGTGTCTGTTTGTGAGGTAGGTAGCAATACTGATAACTGCACACATTTGTGCAAGTGGTTTACAGTGATTAATACTGACATCGAAAGTTTTGGGCTACAGTTTTGTGCAAGCGATTAAGAGTGCCCATTACCTACATAGGTTTAGGCTGCAACTTTGTGCAAGTGATTTACAGAAACTGTTGCTGGTATAGGTGGCCTGTGGCCTTAGCTTAATGATAGATATTTACAGTTTATATATCATTTTCATTAAACTGAGGCCACACGCTATGCATACCAGTAATGGTCTTTGTAAATTACTTTCCTGACTGTCAGAGATAGGTTGTGGATGCATCTTGGTGCATTTGATTTACAGTGACTATTACTGGAATAGATCGATTCATGCCACAGTATTGTGACAGAGATTTTCAATAAATGCTACTTGCATAGATAACTTGCGGGTGCAGCCTCATGTAAGTGATTTACAAAAAACAATACTTGCAATGATAGATTATGGCTGCAGCTTCATGAAAGTGATTTACAGTGATCATAACTGGTAAAGATAAATTGTAACCACAAAGTCATACATGTGATTTACAATGGCAATTACTGAAATATATAGGTTGTGGCTGCAGCCTCATACAAATGAGCTATAGTGATCACTAACTGCATAGATAGATTGTGGCCGTACCCTCATTCAAGTGATTTACTCAATTAACATACTCTTTAAACACATGGTTAGTGAGGTGCAAATCGATAATCTCTGATTAACTGAGACACAAAAACTATTAACATACAGAAAAGGAGAGACCAATATTAGGAAATCCAGTACCTCAAGTATTTCTCCTAAATGTAAAAATATATATATTTATTGTATGATTCTCAAATTAATATGACACATGTAGAAACGATGTGCATTGTGAGGCAGGCATGGCATCCCAAGTAAGGATACAGACACAAGAGGTACACGTTTCAACACCTTTATTAAGTTTGACTGGGGTTGGAGACTTCCTACCTGGCCCTAATTCTATAATGGGAGTGGTATCTACCATTAAAGTAAAGTAAAAGTGGAAACAGTGAGTCAAACAAAGGAAAAGTCTGTGTCAGAAACCGATACTTGCCCTCATGTTTCACATTAACTAAATGAAGGAAAAATGTATGAAAATAAAAAGAGTGCACCAAAAGAATGTCAGATTGGCACTGGAAGTGGGTCACCATTCCCTCTTCTGGGTTCAGTTCACTGGGGTTCTTACACATTTCCTTCAGGGTGGATAGTATGCACAGTTCAAAGATCTTCCCTAAATCAGGTAGACTTCCCTCACCTATTTCAATATCAGTTCAACGTGTATCATATTGCTCGTCAATGGATTCCTTCAGGCTTTCGTCACCCAGCTTCACCATTCTCAAACAAACAGATATTCACAAAGTTCCTTCTTAGTTACTTTCACAGGCTGCTCTGTCTTCAAACACTTAAACACGGCTGAAACACTTTCCAGATAAACAGCTCCACTTCACAGAGCTCAGGGAGAACTCCCTTCACCAACCTCTGTACTTCTCTTACACAATGTTCACCTTTCAGAGACTTTTGCAACTGCAAAGTATTCTCACCCATTTGTGTGACCACTCTGACAATAGGGTTGGCTTTTTAATGTCTGTGTCTCTTGCACTTGGTTTCTCAGAACGGGCCCTCGGGCCACTCTGTTCTTCATTTCACAAAATCATATAGTTCATAAGGATGGGCCTGTGGCCACTCTATTCCTTATTTTCACAAAATAACAGTTTACTTTTATATGAGCTTTTTGGGACCTCTGCACGCTCTCCCTTCTCCCTCCTTCGTGACCTTTCTTTCAATGGCTTTCAATACATTTCACTTGCACTTGTCATTGTTCTGGTATCTTTCATGAAGCTTTTAACAATGTGCCTTCTCACAGGGCACCACTCCGTTACTTTGTTTCTCGCCGGCTCCCTCGCTGGCGAAATACAATCAGGCTTTCAGTTCAAAGTCTTTATCCTTCCACCTGTAGACTGGCATGCAACACTGTATCCTTTCACAATCGCGTGTATCACAAACCAGTCACTTCCTTTCCTTGAACTCACCGGCTGTGATTGCTTTTGCATGCTCTTCGGTTTACAACTCGCCGAGATCAGGGTCTTGCCCACCTGCCCCTCATACACTCCTGGGCAGCCTCAATACCCCTGGGCAAAACAATAAGTTTGCTGGTTCATAGAGAAAAGGGACCAGGTGACCTCTGGGCTCCCTTCTCCAAACTCTCCTGGCTTCTTGGAGACACGGCTCCCTCACCACACTTTCTCCTGCCTCAATGTGCAGCCTGTCACTGTCTCAGCCTTCCATTCTCCCTGGCCTTGTTCTCAGCAGCTCTCTCTCATCTGCTCCTCCATCTTGCCATCCAGCTTGCCTTCCTTCTTGGCCTCTGCCTCGCTCTCCATGTCTTTCTGTGCTCCACCTTTTATACTTAGTATAACTGTCCCTGGGTTTCAGGTGTGTGTGATTGTGACTGAGTGCCCAGCCTTGCCTGACCTTATTAGTGGGACAAGGCCAGTGCTTGCTACTAGTGGTAATCTTCATAATCTCAGTTTTCTTCTTATTTGTCTAAGTAGTTTGTCTGGTAAGGAAGGGAGGGGAATTATGGGAGCTGTAGTATCCCATAAAGGTAGAGGGAATATGGGGTAAATAACTGTCAGGAAATGGGGGATACCATGTCTTACCTTCCAGTGCCTCCTCCCCACTCTCCGAGTGCCCCCTAACCAGGTGATCCTCCCTCACTTGTCCACCCCCTTGGCTGGGATCCAATAGCGATGGCCTTTCCCATGCCACCTAAGTAAGGGATTCCCGGGGACTGAGTAGTGAAACACCTTCAGGTTTTTCACAGCATCATAATGAATAAAATATGCATGCATGCTATGAGAACATTTTATTTAGAGACATAGGCCCCAATTCATGGAATGATTTGCGTGGAAAATAGGGGGCATGCGCGTGAAATCGCCCGCAAGCGCCAGTTTGTGTATTCATGGAACACAATGCGCTGGGTTTACCAGGGACTTGCGAGGAATCCGCGTCGGTCCAACACATCACTGCAACACCATGAACGCCTTGCGCGAGACTCGTAGCGAAGGGGCATTGGGTTCAGCGCAGTCACCTAAAAAGGGGGCAGAACGCATGGAATGGGGAACAACAATCAAAAATATGGGCGTAACGAGGGATGTACCAAAGTAAAATCCTTGCAACACCTATACACGTGCTAAAACCCTGTATTCATGGAATTGAACAGGGCTGTCCGTTGTGTGGAAAAAGACACTCAAATCTGGAAACATGTACGCCACGCAAAAGTTGCCATAAGCGTTACCCCGCACTTAAAACAATGGTTAAAAAAGGGTGCACAAACAACAAACTTGCGTATACAGCTATGATGAATGTGTCATTTGTCACAGCAGTGATCGTGGGACACCTCAGGAGGAGGAGGAGGAAGGCCAGGGCACTGATTTTCCTACCTAGGACCAGCCTTTTTGGAATGCCCGATGACCAGGTCTATGGCAGGTATAGGTTTCCACCTAATATCATATTAGACCTGCTTAGGGAGTGGAAAGATGACCTCACATCACCCACCCTGTGCTCCCAAGCACTGAGCCCCTTGGAAAAGGTGCTCAGTGTTCTGCATTTCTTGGCCACTGGGTCATTTCAGCGGACAACTGCCATAGTTGGGGCCTTTCACAGCCCACACAGTCACGCTGCCTACACCAGGTGTTGGCAATCATGACTGCAGGCCCCTCAGTCCACAGGCACATCTACATGCCCAGAACACCTACAGAAAGGCAGGCCGTGGTCCAGGATATTTTATGGGGTTGTGCACTCCCCTTAAGTGCTCTGTGGGATTGATTGCACCCATGTGGCTCTACGTCCACCTAGGGCCACAGAGCACATCTATCGCAATCGCAAGCACTGGCATTCCACCAACGTGGAGGTTGTATATGATGCCAAGGGTCTCATTCTGTATATGCAAACTATCCAGGGTCCACCCATGATAGCTTCATATTAAGAATGTCACCCATAGACCGGGCCCTGGAAGCTGGGAGGCATGGCAACACATGGCTCATTGGTGAGTATAAATGCCTGTGCACATGCATGCATGTCACACATAGACAAATACACAGCAATGACAAACATTTTAACTGCTACAGCGGACAGTGCCTACCCGCTGAGTACCTACATTATGACGCCAATATGGAAACCTGTCACACCACCCCGGGTAAGATACAACACAGCCCATATTGCAACTCTGGGCATAGTGGAGCACACATTTGGAGTGCTCAAGTCACGTTTCCGCTCCCTTGACCAGTCTGGTGGTGAGTTGCTATATGCACCACCACTAGTGTGCAGGATCATTGTGGCAGCATGTGTCCTGCACAGTGTTGCAACACAGCGCGGTGTACCGGTGGACATGATGGTGACCCACATCCCCAACCACATGCACGTCGCTTGCGCATGGCAGGGCAAAGGGCATGTGGTGCGGCTGCCCGTACCCAGCTTGTGGCACAATTTTTCACCTAAAATCCAACCCCTGTGCAAAGCACACAGCTATGGCACATTCCAGGTGCCATTTAATGATGACAAAGGGCCAATTATCTGGGCCCACCAAACCGCCCTGAGAATGTGTCCTTGGAAGTGCTACATTGTGTGCATCCCTCAGAACTAAAAATAAATATTAATTTTGGCTTTCCAAATGAAACACATAGATGATGGACTGTGCCATTACCATCATGCCAAACTAGACATCCAATGTCCTGTGTGTCACATAAACCGTCTCATATTTATTTTTAATATCATTTGCATATATAAAGCACACAACAGCCATTGGGCATCACAGCACTGTCACAGAAGGCTTACTTGGTTACATAAGTGCTTGTCAAAACATACATGTTGACTAGCACCATGTTGCAGGGTGGCAGCATGATACAAATGGAGAAAGTCAATTTAGGTGGCGGCTAGGAGGAGAGCAAAGAGGGGAGGGGAGGACAACGAGAGGGGGGCATACACATCACAGGCAACCCTGGGGGGTATACACAACATCACAGGCAACCATGGGGGGTTGTGGGGGCACACACCACATCACAGGCGACCGGGGTGGGCATACACAACAGCACAGGGGACCATGGGGGGACATACACAACATCACAGGTGACCACGGGTAGTTGGGGGACATACACAACATCAGAGGCACCATGGGGGTGGGGAGGTATACACACAGTGCCCCATTCCTATGCAAACACCACCAAAGTGTCAGCAAATGCCATTCACTGACCTGTCCGTGGAACTCACCCGCCTTGCATATGATGCACACCATCATGAGACGTTGCACCTAAATGCAATGAAATGCAGAGTAACAGCACAAAATACATGCACATGCATTATCACAATTGACACCAGAAAGAAAATATGCATACAGCACAGAGTGGAGGAGCAACATAGGGTGAATGTCCATTGACATTGAAATGCACAGGAGTACAGTGTACCACACCGGAGAGAGCAGAAGGGAGAGAGAGGGCGTGGCACAGAGAATGAATAACAAGGAAATGACAGATCAAGGAGTCCATGGCCCGGTTCATCAATGTACAATGACATGCTGCACAGCACAGTCAATGCGCCCATTCAGGTATCCACATAGGTAGGTAACACAGTGACATGAGCATGCAAAGGCCACATAAGAGAACCGACACATGCATCAAAGATGACCAACAATGAAGCATGCACAACATGCAAGACAGTGCGAATGCTTACCAAATAACGGCATTTGAATGCTGTAAATCCCACATGACCTTCACCAGTAAATGTGTTCCTTAATTTCATAAAGGAACGCCATTGTCTGCTGGAGGGCATGAGGAGTGTGTACTTCGAATGGTGCAGGATGTCTCACCCGGGACAGCAGTCACTGCTGCATCACGGATTACTCTAACAACATGGGCGAACATATTAAAAAAGACATTGTGCAGTATAAATGAGACAGCACACACGTGCCATGGAAACACAAAGCTATGATTACCTGCACATGCCACCCGGTGCACCCCCATGCAAACATGCTAGATTAGTTCATCAGGCATGCCTGCACGTACACCACTGGACATGTACAGTCCCAGAGGAGTTAATGGCACACCTCAACGGCAATGAATGCAAAAAATAACAAAGACCACAACCAAGAAAGGGCAAAACACAATATGACATGCCAACATCTGGACATGGGGGGGTGGAAAAAATAAAACAAAATCCATATTGGACCAGGGGGTGTCCACCAGGAGGGGGGAGGGGCAGGGTGCACGCCAACAACCACATGTGTGGAAGTTAAAAAAAAAATCCCTCCATGGGTACATGGACCACAGGGCTATCATGGATTGGAAGGGCTGTTGCTGCAGTCGCCACCTTTCTGTGTAGAATGTGAAGGTGGTGATGGTAAGGGAGGTTGACCATGAAAGGCTCTGACCTGGTCCTTCATGGCAATGGTCAGGAGGGACCCAGTTGAATGCATCTAGAACATGAAGCATTGGAGGTCTGCATGCAACACCTCACAGGATGCACAGAGTTCCTCCAAGATGGAATAACTCAACAATTCCATCTGCTGTTGGCACTGTGTACTGCGGGCTGCCTCTCGCACTTTGAAGATCTGAGGGCCAGTAACTCATGCCTCAGGGCTGCCCTCTGGGCCGACCCTCTGCAACCAGGGATGCTTGCAGAGACCTCAGGTCGGCCCGTAGGCTCCTCTTGCTGGCCACCATGTGTACCGTGTGTGAGCGGCATGTGGACCACAATGCCTGAAGCTGGCACGCTACATGTGTTTCCTGTGAGAATGTGGAATTGGCCACCCTATCCATGCCCTGAGCCTCATAGGAAGCGACCTGTTGCTGTGCAACATGCAACATTGACTGCTCCCACACATTATCCCCAGCCACTACACATCCACAACATGTGCATGCCCCACGGTTGCTGGACCCAAGGGAGCGTTGCCCTTGATGTGAAGCCGCTGTTTGTGGCTGCAGGACTGCATCCCTGCCTTGGTCATCCATCCTAGGACCGGAAGCCAATACAGTGGAGCGTGGCCTTGCTGCCGTAACCACCACTGACAGACGTGGCAACACTGACTGGCCCTGTGAGGGGACGTTACCTCTGCAGATGCACAAGCTACATCGGAACCATCACTTGATGCACTCACCTCCGACAGCATATGGGAATGGACGTCCGCTCACCACCAGTGCCACTGGTATCATTGGAGGTGGACTCATATTGAGTCATGCCCCATGTGGACTGTAGAACCAGTGGATTCTCATGGCCTGCCACAACACGTCCTCCACTGGTGCTCTCTTGGGGCTCAGGCTCCCGTTCCTCCTCTAGCTCCTCCCCTGAATCTGGTGGCTCATCACCTGCACATGGACACATGAAGACATGAAGAATCATGTTAATTGCTTCTACTACATGCATTGTCATCACAATGCTGTCCTGCAACACATTTACATGCATGTTAACATGCCATTATTTGCATTCATACACTATGTACAGAAATCCCAGAACTCAAGGTGTCTGCAGACTTGCCACCACATCCCATGTCCCTGACCATGTAAGCACTGCAGACGTTCCTAATAGACATGTGTGGTGTCCCAGGTGTGTGATGTGGAGAGAGCGAGTACATGTGCTTGGCAATAGGAAGAGGGGACGGTGACACACAAGAGGGACAGGGCCATGCACCCATGGGGGGGTCCAGTGTGGCAGGTCAACATGGATAACTTCAGACTGATTTCTTACAAAGGGGCTCAGTGTCATAACTGCGGCAGGGATTTGTATGGTGTAGTAAAATTCTAGGACACTCATAGCACAATCTCCCGCATGCTGACAGTGTGCATGGAAGGTATGTGTAGCATGAAGCCACCTATGTACATGTGTGGATGGAACATCTACTACATGCAGTGCATGATGAATATCACATGCTTCAGACACAAGCACTTGAATGGCAGAGCTGAGTCACTAACATCACTGGTGCACATAGCCAGATGCCACGTTGTGTTGGCATGCTGGAAATGTGTATTAGTATCTGATAGTTGTGGATGAATACTGTCACAAAGCCATGTTCGACCGATGTGCAGCACATGTGTTGTATGCACTCTGCAGTACACTAAGCACGAGTCAGTAGACATGACATGGTTCACCCATGGCAGTCAAACAAATGCAGGCAGAAGCGCCGCACAATCATACCAATTCATTCAATCTACATACACATTTTCTGGATGCACATGCTTCTTCACTCACCGGACGTTGCCTTATATACTGGCAGGCCTCCCATGCCTTGGATCTGATCCACTTGAATCAACTCACTCATGGCCTCTTCATGTGGAGTGAGCTCCTCCTCCTCCGGTGACCCACCTCCAGTCATCATAGTAGAAGCAAGATTGGCACCCAGCTTTTTTTTGGTTTGACGGTGAAGGTCATTCCACCGCTTCATGACCTCACGAGCCGTGCGACTCTCATTCCCCAAGGCGTTGATGCCATCCGTGACTCGCTGCCAGTGGACCATATGCTAAACAGGCATATGGGTGCTCTTCCTGGCCGCGTGGACATGTCACGGTGGTGGTCGCACACGTAGTCCACGAGATACTTGAGTTCATGATCATTGAAGCTCCTCTTCCTCAATGTGGCAGTCTCCTTTGCCATGCTTTGGAATTGAGTCTTTCCCTGTCCTGTCTTTTGGAAGGTGGTGCACACCCTATGTGGCTGGGACCACTCAGGGCATTAGAGGCTGGACCACTAGTGGCCTGGGCCATGGCATCACCCAATGATGTTGGGTCAGTTACTGGCCCTCCATCTCCCTGACCCAGAGTGCTGGGAAGAGGTCGTTTGTGTTGCCATCCATTCCCCATGGACACACGGGCATTAGCTGGCCCTGTGTATCTGTGTCCCTGGGGGACGATGACAACAGATACTGTAGTTGCTCCCGGACTCTGGTTGTTGGGGACAGGAGCTGCCCCTGCAGGTGCCTCAACCTGGGAGCAGGGGAGAGCAGATGACCCTGCATCCCCCTGTCCCAGGGTGCTGGGGACATGTGCTTTGCATTGCCGTCCCTTCCCCTTGGACACACAGACATTAGCTACCCCTGTGTGTCCGTGTCCCGAGGGGGGGTGGACAACAGATACTGTAGTTGCTCCCTGACCCTGGTTGTTGCAGACAGGAGCTGCCCCTGCAGGTGCCTCAACCTGGGGGCAGAGGAGAGCAGATGACCCTGCATCTCCCTGACCCAGGGTGCTGGGGACAGGAGCGTGAAATGCAGCTCCCTGGCCGTGTTGGGGGTGGTGCACAGCTCTACCTGCACCTCCCCGACCCTGGCCACCTCGGCCAACTCTGCCACCTTTCCCTTTTGGGGCCTTCCCAACCATGGTACTGATGGATTAGTACAGTGGGAAGCACAAAAAGCAAATGTGCTGGGCAATTGCAGTAAGGGGGAAGGGTAAGTGATGTAAAACATACTAGTATGATCCAGCAAGGCTCAATATTACCCCTGGTGAAAAAATAAATGGGATGTGTAATGCGCAGGCAACCCAAATATCAAAAAAGCATGTACATGATCCCTCGGTAGCTCACGTGAAAAGAAAAAGTGTTACGCAGTACGCTGTGGAACCCAGCAATACAACAAATGTGTACGCAAATCCCACAAAAGCCACGGTGACGTTAACAATGGGGGTACGCAATACACAGGGGCAGCCAGAGTATGAATAATGCATACGTGACTCACTGTTAGCCTCAGAAAAAGAAAAATACAAGTGTGTCTGTGCAGAGGCAAATCCCCCACCAAAATAAGAAGTTTGCATTGGCACAGTAGTGAACAAAATGTGTGGCACCCCAAAAATCTCCGAAGTCCACACGCCCGTCCACTCCAACTCGCACAAGCCATGTGATGTTCTCCTATGCACTCCTTATCCCGAATCTGAACGCCAACGCCCAATGGCTAGTGCATATCAACGCCCAACAGCCATTGCGTGTCATGTAACTTACGCGATTAGACCCTTTCCTCTGATTTCACATGTACGTGCTAATTTTGCAAGTGCAAAGTAACTGTTTCTGGCTGCCCACGCGAGTAACATAAAAGACTCAGTTCAGAGGGGGTGGCACCCCAGGACTAACACCATGTGCACAAGCACTGGGAGGACCTGAAGTCCGGGAACCACAACAAGGACCGGCGCTTCCTGCAGGCTGGTGACAACCAAGGGGAGCGCTGGGACCAGTTGAACACCACAGACATGTGGGTCCTGTAGAGCTTTTACCCGGCGCTGCACACGCAGATCAGCGATTTGCAGCAACGTCTGGAGTCGTCCGGTTAGTGTTCATGTGTTGCTGTCCTCCCCTGTGCATGTGCATGTTGATGTATGGTGAGAGTGTGCACCTTAGCCTTATGGCAAGTATGCCTCTTATACAGATGTCCCAGACAATGCTGCACGTGTTCAATGAAGCATGTGTGATTCCAACAGTGTTACTTTTGCAATGTGTGTTGTACTGCAGCTTATTCCGATGTGCATATGGTTTCTTACATGTGTCTAAGACGTGCCCATGTGGGAGGTGTGACACATGTGTGTTGTCGTCAACATCATGAACACGCATGGTGTACATGTGTATGTGTCTGAAATGTGACTGTGTGACTGGCCATCACTCCTGGATGGATGTAACTGGTGCATTTCAATGTGTGGCCTATTCTTGCTGCCTGATTGACGTTGAGGGGCCTCTGATGTGATAGCTCAGTGCACTGCTTCAGGACTGTGAGGTGATGTGTGTGCATCACATGTGCATGCACAATATGTAGGTGGTGACAGTGCCATGTCCAAGGATGTGATTGTCTGTTGTGAAGGAGGGACATTTGAAGAAGAAGGTGGAGAAAGTGCTGTCGAGCAAGGCAGCAGGGATGTCTCCACTGAGCAGAGACGCAAGGCCCTGTCAGGCCCCCTGGCATCAACAACATCGGGGAGCGAGGAGACTGGTGCCGCGTCTCAAATATCAGCCACAGCTGTTGAGGGGAGGTCCAAGAGGGCAAAGGTGGATGTGCACTCCTCAGCAGCAGGGAGGGGCAGGTGAGCTCACACAGGGGCTATCCACTGCAGAGGACGCTGGACAGGCATCCAGGTTGGCAGGGGAGGAGGAGGAGGCCGTATCAGCCCAATCCATGGGGCCTGCCGGGGGTGATGAGGAGGGTGTGACTGGTGCAGTCCAGCCTCAGGGACAGGAGGCAGTGCAGGTTGCCGAGGAGGAGTCTGTGCCAAATCATGCCCTGGGCCAACGCCTGCACCAGTATGCGCCTGCCGACATGCCAAAGGCTGAACCATCTGCAGGTGTTGGATGTTTCAATGCAAACCGACACCCCAATGCCTGCGGCTGTGGCCATTCAAGACAGAGTGGAACCCGTACTAGCTGGTATCGTTAGGCATACAGGCACCATTCGTAATGATGTGCAGGCTTAAAATCGTAGGCTTGCACATCATCACAATGAGGTCTGGCATCTCCTGAACTGGCTAGCTACATTCCTGGTCTCGAATTGGGTGTGTGCGCTGGCCACTTATGCAACCCCTTCCTCGTCTTCCTCCTCTGTGCGCAAGTCGTCCTCACTGATGCTTCCAGCCCAGAAACCACCAGGGCCCCCTGTGTACCTGTCCCAAGCACATCGGCCTGTCTGGGGGAGATCACATCCCTGCCTGAGTTGGGAGACAATGGTGGATCGGCCGAGGTGGTCACCACACCAATCCAGGCTATGACAGGAGCTGTGGCAATGGAGGGAGAGCAGGCATCCAGGAGCAGGGCACGTGCCAGACGCCCCTGGGTAATTTCATCAGCCCGGAGGCTGGCCAGGCAACGCAGGCACCGGGCAATAAGGCAGCAGCAGGCTTTGAGTAGGATGCTTCGGGACTCAGGGCATACCATTGAAAAGGGGCAGGTATCTGGCGTTAGGCAGGACGCAAATGTGGACCTTCACACAAGGATGTCTTCTGTGTTTGTGCAGTACGGGCAGGAAATCGGGGCAGAGAGGCAGCGGGCTCGGGAGGCGAGACTCAACATAGCCAGGGTGGAGATAGCACTGCGTCGGGCTGAGAGGCGGGCTGAGGGCCTTGAGGATACTTGCAGGGAGTGGGAGGGGAAGGACCATGCTGGAGTCCCTGCAAGCCCTTGAGGTGAGAGCGGAGGCCCGCATAGGGCAATTGGAGGCAATGTACGATGTTGCCCTGGCCGACACATTGAGGGAGGATGGTGAGGAGAAAGACTAGCCGACTGCCTTTGTAAATAGTTTTTTACATTTAAGTTACAATTGAATGTATTTTTTATTTGGAGCTTGGGACATCACTTGTTTTTTTGTACATAGTTCTTCCTGTGTGGTTTTCCTTTTTTCATTTTATGATTTGGAGCAGACTGTGGACATTACTCCATACTAATTGTGTAAATAGTTTATAATCCTTTCTTTTTTTCTTTTGGTGTTCATCATGCAGTAATGGTTTTTGTTTTGTTTTTGATGGCATTGGCCCTCATTACCACCCTGGCGGAGTGGGTCTACGCCAGCGGTATTCGCGGCGGACCCGTCCGCCCTACTACGAGTTCCCGTAGCGCCATGGAGCGTTTTCCGCCTGGTTTTTCCGGGCGGAGAAATCCATGGCGCTACGGGACCTCGTTGTTAATTACGCCACCGTATTTTACGGTGGCGTAATTAACGCCTTCCCCACTCCCATTATACCCTATGGGGCAAAAATGGGAATGGGGAAGGGTAAAATGGGGAATGGGGATTTACCGCCCCGCCAAGGTCGGAATGGGGCGGTAAATCCGCCAACCCCCATGGCGGTATCGGCAGCTTTCCGCCGTGCTCCATGGTGCATATTGCACCACGATTTCCGCCAGGGTCGTAATGAGGCCCATTGTCTATATTTTTCAAGGACATGGGGCCTCATTACGACCCTGGCGGTAAGGGGTTTACGCCAGCGTTAGCTGCGCCGACCCCTTACCGCCAATTACGAGGTCCCTTAGCGCCATGGAGGTTTTAACACCCGCTTTTAGCGGGTGTTAAAATCCATGGTGCTAAGGGACCATGGAGTTAATTACGCCACCGTAATTTACGGTGGCGTAATTAACGCCTTCCCCACTCCCATTATGCCCTATGGGGCAAAAATGGGAATGGGGAAGGGTAAATGGGGATTGGGGACTTACCGCCCCGCCAAGGTCGGAATGGGGCAGTAAGTCCGCCAACCACCATGGCGTAAACGTAGTTTACGCCATGGTGGTAAAGTCACGGCCCAGGCGGTAACTTACCGCCTGGGTCGTAATGAGGCCCATTTTTGCATTCGTTACTTTTATTCATGTACAGATTTTGAACTTTAATTTACAGTGTGGATGTGCACAATACAACTGTTCAATATAATTTATTTTCTTAACTCACAGTCATTGGGCCTCATTACAACCTTGGTGCTAAGTGCACCAACTTTACCACCATGGTGTAAACTCCGTTTACACCATGGTGGATGGCGGATTTACCGCCCCATTCCAAGGTGAGTGGGGCGGTAAATCCCCATTTCCCATTTTCCCTTCCCCATTCCCATTTTTGCCCCATAGGGCATAATGGGAGTGGGGAAGGCGCTAATTACGCCGCCGTAAATTACGGCGGCGTAATTAGCACCATGGCAGGTTAGCGCCATGGATTTTAACGCCTGCTAAAAGCAGGCGTTAAAATCAGAATCAGGCGTTAAGGGTTAACGGTGGCGTTAACCCTTAACGCCTGAGTTGTAATGAGGCCCATTGTTTCTCCGTTTTTTTTGCAGTGTGCCGGTTTGGTAGTCCGTTTGGTGTCCCTGGTTCTGACCATTGTTGTTCATGTGTGTGGTTACTTGCATGCATGTGTCATGTTTTCTATCCATTTGTGTGGTTAATATACACATGTGTGTTGGCTCTCACTGTGTATGTGAGGGTGGTGGGTGGGGTGACTGTGGGAGTGTTACATGTTCAGGATATTGGCACATGATTTGTTGTGCTATCCCCTTCACCAGCATGTGTTTGTGCAGTTATCATTGTCTCTGGTGTTGGTCGGACTCTTGCACTGCCATGCAATATTGGCATTACTTTGGATATACACATTGGCATACCAATGCAGCAGTCTCGGTGTGTGGCACACTGTCTGATTGCCATGTACTCAATCCAGACTCAAGTCATTCCTCTTTGCTTGTGCTTTCTGTCCTCCTCTACCTTGCTGAACTCCTGTCTGTATCTGCACTGGTCACCTGGCTACCCTCTGACCTTGGGCCCAGGTCCCCTCGCCCTCCACTTGCTAACCCACACTGCCTCCCTGTCATCCCCCACACTTGGACTGTTTTTCTGATTCCCTAGAGCCCCCTACCTGCACTTGACACCTGATCTCTGCACTTAGCCTTGCACTTGCCACCAGCTGCCCACACTTTGATGCTTTTCATTGTTATTGTATTTCTTATGGTGTCCTTCCCATGTACTGCACTGCCCCATCCACCCCCACCCCCTGCAATTCTCGCCTTCCCCACTCCCCATGCACTTGCACCATCTCAATGCCATGTGGCCTAGCAAAATCATTGTTTCTGTCTTCACTCTATTCCCCCTCCCCTGACTCGTTGCGCCCTCAAACACTTGTGTATAGGCACATTATGAATGCCATATCATTGTATTTGATTTCATATCATATCATATCCTTCACACATGGGAGGTACAGTCATGTGTTTATTGGGAAATCTGTTCTGGTAATAGCAGCTCATTGAGGGTCAGGCTGTGACATGCCTGGGCAGTGTCTGTTCATATGGCACACATTGAGGATGCTTCTTATTATGTCATTGGCCCTCATTACGACCCTGGCGGAAAGGGTTTTACGCCAGCGTAATGCATGGCGTACCTTTCCGCCTTACTACGAGTTCCCGTAGCGCCATGGTGATTTTTACGCCTGCTTTTTGCAGGCGGAAAAATCCATGGCGCTACGGGACTTGTTGTTAATTACGCCACCGTAATTTACGGTGGCGTAATTAACGCCTTCCCCACTCCCATTATACCCTATGGGGCAAAAATGGGAATGGGGAAGGGTAAATGGGGATTGGGGACTTACCGCCCCGCCAAGGTCGGAATGGGGCGGTAAGTCCGCCAACCCCCATGGCGGAGTTGGCAGCTTTGCGCCATGGACCATGGTGCAAATTGCACCATGGTTCTCCGCCAGGGTCGTAATGAGGCCCATTGTCTGGCTATTTCTCCATGGGGATTTGTGACATGACATTATTACATGGCCAGCAGGGCCTCACTTCACCATTAACTTGTTACATGTGTATGTTGGGAGATAGTTGCGGACAGCAATTTTGTTTGAGCAGCTGCCACACTCAAGGGCCTGGGCCAGGTGTATGCATTTATTTGTGGTTGCAGGATTCATTTTGCAGTGGATATTCAGGGTGGTGTCACAACTCGGAGGTCAAGGTGCACGACACACCATTGATGGACTGATGATGTGTCACTATGTCAGTGTCCAGCATGCAGGTGATGTCTGGTCTGGAGGGGGCTTCCTGCAGAGTGGGGTGATGGGGGCTGGGGTGAGGATGTCCCATGTGGAGGGGGCTGCCTGCAGGGTGGTGTCACAGGTGATGGGGGTTGGGGGTGTCCCATGTGGAGGGGGCTGCCTGCGGGGTGGGGTCATGGGTGATGGGGGCTGGGGTGTCCCATGTGGAGGGGGCTGCCTGCAGGGTGGAGTAATGGGGGCTGGGGTGGGGGGTGTCCCATGTGGAGGGGGCTGCCTGCAGGGTGGGGTCAAGGGTGAGGTTTGGGTATCCCATGTGGAGGGGGCTGCCTGCAGGGTGGGGTGACAGGTGATGGAGGCTGGGGTGTCCCATGTGGAGGGGGCCGCCTGCAGGGTGGGATGATGGGGGCTGGGGTGGGGGTGTCTCATGTGGAGGGGGCTGCCTTCAGGGCGGGGTCACGGGTGATGGGGCTGGGGTGTCCAATGTGGAGGGGGATGTCTGCAGGGTGGGTTGACAGGTGATGGATGCTGGGGTGCCCCATGTGGAGGGGGCTGCCAGCAGGGTGGGGTGATGGAGGCTGAGGTGGGGGTGTCCCATGTGGATGGGCTGCCTGTAGGGTGGGGTGACAGGTGATGGAGGCTGGGGTGTCCCATGTGGAGGGGGCTGCCTGCAGGGTGGGGTGATGGGGCTGGGGTGGGGGTGTCTCATGTGGAGGGGTCTGCCTGCAGGGTGGGGTCATGGGTGATGGAGGCTGGGGTGTCCCATGTGGAGGGGGATGCCTGCAGGGTGGGGTCATGGGTGACAGGGGCTGGGGTGTCCCATGTGGAGGGGGCTGCCTGCAGGGTGGGGTGATAGGTGATGGGGGCTGGGGTGTCCCATGTGGAGGGGGCTGCCTGCACGGTGGGGTGATGGGGGCTGGGGTAGGGGTGCCCTTGTGGAGGGGCTGCCTGCAGAGTGGGTGATGGGAGCTGGGGTGGGGATGTCTCATGTGCAGCGGGCTGCCTGCAGGGTGGAGTCACGGGTGATGGGGGCTGGGATGGAGGTGTCTGCTTCCCGAGGATTGTGAGGTCCAGACACACTATTTGGCTGTGGTTTGGCCAGGGAAAGCACAGAGTTTTCACGCAATTTAGCTGAAGTGCAGCTGGGGATTGCAAGGTTTTTTCACGTGATTACGCTGGGGTGCAGCCGGTGATCATGAATATTTCTCACGCAATTTGTTATGGGTGTGGCCGGAAACGCACAGAGTTTTCACGCGATATGGCTGGGGTGCAGCCGGGGATTGCACAGAGTTTTCACGCGATTTCGCTAGGGGGGCTGTATGTTGGCCCAGGGATGGCGTGGAGCCTTGCGCCTTGTTAGGCGTTTAACTTGCTTTTTTAACTGCAAGGGGGGCATGTTGTGGGCATTTTCTGGTGAATATGCGAGCCGCACAATAATTTCTCTGCACCACGGCTGGCACACACTCCTTCTCGGCCCGCGGGGCTTCCGCCTTTTCTGCGCCACATTCTATGAATCGGCCCCATAGAGACATACAAACAAATTCAAAAAGCAATTGCTTTACAAGACCATGATCCATGTCAAAGTCAACAAAAGTGTATAAGGAAAAGAACAGTGATTGTGTATTATGTATATAAAAAACAAAAAATGCATCAAAATGAAAAATTAAGAATTCATCAAATCACCTCAACATTTAATTCATCATAATCAGTTTGTTCCCATGTATTGTAATGTATATGATAATAAACAACAGGCACACCACATTCACTGTATGTATTCTGTAAATGAGCATAAATGAGCATACATGAGTGCATACACTCACTTCTATCTTTGCTGGAAATTCCTCAGGGGTCTAACAGATACTCAAAACAACTAATTTCTCAGATAAAAATGTAATCCCATGCAACACAAAGGTGCAAACAAAGGTACAATCCCTTCTGATTTGTGAATGTGAAAAATTTATGAGAATCCTATTCTTTTTCTGATGTTTATAGGATGTTCTATAAGTATGTCTCGTCTCACATGAACTTCTGATTTCGAGTGAGGTGTTCTATATACTTTCCTTTTCACACATAAAGTTCTGTAAGTGAATTGTGGTGATCACTGCTGGCATAGATCGGTTGATGACACATTATTGTGCCAGTGATTTACAGAGACTGCTACTGGCATAGATAGATTCTAGCTTGCACCCCATGTAAGTGAATTACAAAAACATTACTTTAATTGATAGATTATGCCTGCAGCTTCACAAAAGTGATTTACAGTGACCATAACTGGCAAAGATAGATTATGAATGCAGCCTTATGCAAGTGATTTACAATGATAGGTTGTGGCTTCAGCCTCATGCAAGAGATTTATAGTGACCATTAACTGGATAGATAGATTGTTGCTGCAGCCTCATGGAAGTAATTTACTAATTAACATACTTGGTAAACACAGTGTTAGAGATGTGCAAATAGGTCATCTCATATTAACTGAGACACAGCAACGATTAACATACAGAAAAGGAGAGACCTGTATAAGGAAAGTGCAGGAGGAGTGCTGAGTTGTGGCTGGTTCGCTTCCCCATTCCGTTTTCTATGGTCCATGTATATGTTATGTAATGTTATGTTACTTGGCATTTATAAAGCGCTATATAGCATATCATTGGTATTACCTCAAAGCGCTGGTAGGTTGAACGCCCTCGGGAACAGTAGTTCTGATTAGTATAGAGAGATAGAGTTGTAGGGTGCATGGGCGCACTGGATATGTGTGCAGCTGATGTAATTTCCAGGTGGTAGCTGCATCCTAGCGTTAGGTGTGGTGAAGTAGATATCAGTTGTATGTGTGCAGTCTGGTGGGTGGACACATAAACTGGGCTCTGGCTGCGTTAGGCCTGAAGCACGCCTATGTGAGCAACTAGCCTGGAATGTACTCGGATAGTTGCGTTTTATTATGGTGATGAGGTGTTCATGGGGTCATGTTCGTTTGTGAACAGCTAGGCCAAATTAATCAGGGATATAGCTGTGATCTAGTTGAATGATGGTGTAAAGTAGAGAGTAATCATGGTGATGTGATATGATGGTTATCTTTAAAGCGCCCGAGACCAGGCACGTGTATTGGGTGGCAGGGAACAGAGCGACACACAGACATATACAGACAGGGGATGGGATTACGGCAACAGGAGGGATAAGGATATGTGGCAACAACATGGTAAACAGGAGGGCAGGGTACACAGTGATACATGTGTGGGGCATGTTAACATTTACATTCATATTTCTATCAGATGCGATTCATGCCATTGTTCACAGCTCCAAGTGTGGGACAGGCCAACATTTGCACTTCCATCCGGAGTCGGCTCAGGCCAATGTTCACAATCCTCACAGGATCTGGTGCAGGCCAATGTTCACAGTTCATCCACTCCATCCACCCCATCTGCTCCGTCCACCCCATCCACTCTGTTTACCTCGCCCACCCCGTCCACTCTGTACGCTCGGTCTACTCCTTCCACTCATCGACTCCCTCATTTTATTGATTCCATCCGTTCTATCTGCCCCATTCATTCCGTCCACTCTGTCCATTCAATCCATTTCATCCGCTCAGTCTATTCTAACCACTCTATACATTTTATCCATTCCATCCATTTTATCCAATATACCAGTTGCATCCATTCCATCCATCACACCCATTTCGTCCATCCACTTCATCCACTCTATGTATTCCATCCACTCTATGCATTTTGTCCATTCCATCCACTCTATCCATTTCATCCACTCTATCCATTTCATCCAATCCATCCACTCTATTCATTTCGTCCATTCCATCTACTCTATCCATTTTATCCATTTCATCCCCTTTATTTCATCCACTCTATCCATTTCATCCATTCTATCCACTCTATCAATTTCATCCCTTCCATCCACTCTATCCATTTCATCCATTCTAATCATTTCATTTCATCCACTCTATCCATTTCATCTGTTCCATCCATTCTATTCATTTCACCATTCCATCCTTTTCATCCATCCCATCAATTATATCCATTCCATCCACTCTATCCATTCCATCCGCTCTATCCATTCCATCTGCTCCATTCATTCCGTCCACTCTGTCCATTCAAGCCATTTCATCCGCTCAGTCTATTCCAACCACTCTATACATTTTATCCATTCCATCCATTTAATCCAATATACCAGTCCCATCCATTCCATCCGTCACACCCATTTCATCCATCTACTTCATCCACTCTATGTATTACATCCACTCTATGCATTTCATCCATTCCATCCACTCTATCCATTTCATCCACTCTATCTTTTTCATACAATCCATACACTTTATTCATTTGGTCCATTACATCTACTCTATACATTTTATCTATGTCATCCATTCACCCATTTCATCCACTCTATTTCATCCACTCTAACCATTTCATCCATTCCATCCACTCTATCCATTCATCCATTTCATCCATTCCATCCACTCTATCCATTTCATCCATTCTATCCATTTCAACGATTCCATCCACTCTATCCATTTCATCCATTCCATCCACTCTATCCATTTCATCTATTCCATCCATTCTATTCCTTTCATCATTTCATCCATTCCATCCGCTCTATCTATTCCATCCGTTCTATCCATTCTACCCATTCCATCCAATCGATCAATTTCATCCACTCTATCCATTTCATCCACTCTAACCATTTCATCCACTCTATCCATTTTCATCTACTCTATCCATTTCATCCACTCTTCCCATTCCATGCACTCTACCCATTCCATCCACCCTATCCATTTCATCCACACTATCCATTTCATCTACTCCATCCATTTCATCTACTCTATCATTCCATCTAGTCCATCCATTCTATCCACTGCATCCACTCTCTCCACTCATCCACTTCATCCGCTCTGTCTGTTCTGTCTGTTCCATCCGATCCATCCATTTCATCTCTTACAACCATTCCAACCATTCCAACTGTTCTATGCACTCCATTCACTCCTTCCGTTCCAACTGTTCTATGCACCTCCGCCACTCTATCCGTTCCATCCACTCAATCTATCTCATCCATTCCTTCCTCCCATCCATTTCATCCACTCCGTCCATTCCATCTACTCCATCCACTTCATTCATTCCATCCATTCCATCCATTTCACCCACCCCATCCATTCCATCCACTCCTCCCATTCCATCCGCTCTGCCCACTCCATCCACTGTCAATTCTCTGTACATAACTTCCAAGCATTCTGCATGCATGCATGCCATCCAATGCATCTACTTGCCCCATATGCATTCATCCACTACAACCATGCCATCTATTCTTCTGTCGTCCATCTTTTTATCTATTGCGTCCATCCATTCCATCCACTCAACCCATTCCATCCGCTCCACCCACTCCATCCACTGTCAATTCTCTGTACATATCTTCCAAGCATTCTGCATGCATGCACGCCATCCATTCCATCTACTTGCCCCACATGCATCCATCCACTCCACCCATGTCATCTATCTTTCTGTCCGCCCGTCTTTTTATCTATTGCGTCCATCCATTGCATCCAGCATCCACCACCCATCAACTCCGTCCAACAGTTCTGTTGATTCGTCTATTCTCACTCGTTTATTCATTCTATTCACTCTAAATACATACCTTCCATTCATTCTACATGCATCGGTCCCATACATTCAAGCCCTTCAATTCACATGCATCTATCTGTTCCATTCATTCCATACTCTCCATCCGTTTGCTCCGTCTGTCACTCCATACATGCATTCACAACATTCATTCCATTCCATCCATCCATTTCGTCGATCCATTACTTCTATCGTTCCCTCCATCCTTCCTAACCTGTGGGTAGGATCAGAGGTCATTGAACACATGGTAGAGAGTGTGATTGTATATTTGGTCATTGGGTTGTTGGGAGTTCAGACATTTATGGTTGTTATTGGTGTTATGGAAAGAGCCATGTTTTTAGTAATTTGCGGAACGTCATGTAGTATTGGGAGTGTTGGATGTGAGGTGGAAGCAAAGTCGGGGCCAATGCTGAGAAAGAGGATCCCCCGATCCTGACAGAGTTGGTGGTTGGGAACACTAAAAGGAGGGCAGAGCTTGATCTTAGAATGCGGGCTGGGAGGTAAGGTTTTAGCTTATCTTGCACGTATAGAGGGCCGATCTTGTGCACTGCACGATGAGTGATGCACAGGGTCTGGAAAGTGGACCTTCGTCCAACTGGAAGCCAGTGAAGGTTTTTGAGAGCTGGAGAGGTGTGATCTTTTGGACCCAGGGATAGTAGCATTTTAGCAGCAGTGTTTTGCACTCTTTGGAGTTTGTTAAGGTGGTATGCTGGGACTCCTAGGTTAAGAGAGTTTGCATAGTCCAGTCTCGACATTACAATGGACATAACGACAGCCAGTCTGTTCAGGAAGGAGAAGTAGGGAAAAATGTGCTTGACATTTTTGAGATGGTAGTGACAAGATTTAGATACATTGTTGATCTGCCAGGAGAGAGTTAGGTCAGAATCCATAGTGCATCCAAGGTTTTTTACGAGATAGAGGGGGTGGGTGGTAGGCCCATGGAAGGTGGCCAAGGGAGTGGACGAGGGAGAAGCTCAGTGTTGCCACACACCATGATTTTGGTTTTTAGTCGGGTTTAGGAGGTGGTGGTTTGCAGTCATCCAACGGTCAATATCTAGAAGGCAGGCTGCAAGGTCGGGCTGAGAGTTGGCGTCTGAGTTGTGTAGTTAAAGGATGATTTGGGTATCATCGGTGTAGTTGTAACACAGGATATTGTGCATGTGGATGATTCCAGGGAGGGTAGACATGTAAATGTTGAATAGGAGAGCTGATAGGCAAGCGCCTTGCGGTACTCCAGTATTAACTGGGCGAGCAGCTGAGACAAAAGGGGAGAGGAGGGTTATTTGTTTCCTGTTGTTGAGGAAGGAGGTGATCCATTTGAGAGCGGTTCCACGGAATCCTAGGGAGTGGAGGTGGTCAAGGAGGATTGAATGGTTAATTGTGTCGAAGGCCGCAGACAGGTCGAGAAGAAATAGAGTCAGCAGTGATCTTAAGATCGTCCCAGATTGAGGCCAGAATAGTTTCGGTTCCATGTCGCGGTCTGAAGCCTGACTGGGCGTGGTCAAGGAGGTTGTTATATTCGACAAAGGTGTTTAGTTGGGAGTATGCAGTTTGGTCAGTGAGTTTTGCAAGAATCTGGTGTTCGAGATGGGACGGTAATTTTTGAGGTCGAGGGGGTCAAGGGATGGTTTTTAAGAAGGCTTGACATATGCAATTTTGAAGGCATCTGGAAGTATTCCAGAGCTGAGGGAGTCATTTAGGATGGTTCTTGCATGCTCTCCATCGCAAATGGATGAGAATATTTCTTTGAGGACTGAGGCGGGGCAGGTGTCTAGGGGGTATCCAGAGGGTTTTCGAGCAGATATAAAGTCAAGAAATTTTTCTCTGGAGATTGGTTTGAAGGAGTCAAAGGTGGGTAGGGAGGGCAGGTGGTGGCTGGGGGGTGGTTTTTGGATTGGACGGTATTTGTGGTGGGGAGAGGAGGGACAGTTTACTGTTAAGGGAAGTCGTTCTGTCGAGTGCAGTGGTGTAGAAGTGGAGGGGGAGAGAGTCACAGAGCGATTGTGATGGGTTAGATTGGGCAGAGGTACAAGCGGGTTTGACGAATACAGATATGATTCTGTGGAGTTCTTTGCTGCGGTTTCCACAGTTGAGAATCCGATTGTTGTGGTGGTTTTTATTGGCTTTTCAGATTCCTGCTTTGTAGTTGTGATGGTGTACGGCGAAGATGGATCTACTGAGACTGTTTTTTTCTACTCGCCATTTGCGTTCCAGGGATTTATTAAGTTTCTTGGCATTCCTCAGTTCAGGGGTAAACCATTTGGGAAATGGTCCAAGGCATGAGGAGGAGGGGCATGTGGGGGTGAGTGGGATTAGTGAGTCATTAAGCCATGAGTCGAAGGAATCAATGGTTAAGAATCCATCAGGGGTGTTGTGGGGGGTTTGAGAAGTTGGGCTTCAGCTAGGTCAGGGAAGACCTTTAGTTTTTTCCAGCATTTGCGCTGATGGGGGGCGGCGGGTTGGGGGTTGTGGGCAGGGGAGAGGATGGCGAAAGGGACGATAAAATGGTCGGACCAGATGAGTGGTAAGGGGGGGGCTAGATGTATCAGGTCATGGGAGCTGAAAATAGCAACTAGGGTGTGCAGTTTAGAATGAGTTGGGCCGTTCATGTGAAGGGAGAGGTTGAGCGCATCAAGACTGTCGACCAGTGAATAGGTCATGGGGTTGGGTGGGATGTCTCCTAGGATATGAAATGATATGGCATTTATAACGCGCCTATACACAAGTGTTTCAAGGCGTGATGAGGCAAGGGATGGGGAAAAAAGGGAGGACTGACAACGATCCTACTAGGCCAGGTGTCATTCAGATCGTGCAAGTGCATGGGATGGGGGAAATGGGAGAGTGCGGGGGAAGGGGGAAGGGACAGTGTAGTACATAGGAATTGAATAATAACATAAGTAAAAGTAACGTTCAGCAGGTGGCAAGTGCAAAGGTAAGTGCAGACATCAGGTGTCAAGTGCTGGTAGTGGGACCTTAGGGATGCAGAAAAACAGTCCCCAAGTGCGAGGGTTGCCAGTCAGGCAGTGCAGGTGTGTCAGGGAGGGGTGATTTACTTGAATGGTCGCTGCAGAGTCAGAGAGGTTGGTTGTGAAATGTCTGTCATAACCTGGGGGTCTGTAAATGATTAGGAAGCTGCGCGAGAAAGTCGGCGGTACTGATAGTTTAACAAGGAGGTATTTGCATGATGGAATTCATGACTGAGAATCTACGAGTGAGACGGATAAGTGCAATTTGAAGAGGACTGCCACGCCACCTCCTCTTGAGGGTCTGTTGAGTGGAATGAGGGAATAGCCGGGGGGAAATGCCTCATGTGCAACAGGAGAAAAGTCGTTTGAGAACCAGGCTTCCGTGATAAAGACTAGGGGCCTCATCATGAGTTGGGCGGTATTAATAGCCCTAGCGTCTGTGTTAATAGCCCTACCGCCAAACCCCTCGGCGCTAATAGCGCCGGAACACGGGTTTGGCGGAACGGGATATCCCCATTACCCATTGAGCCCATTCGGGAATGCCCCATTCCCAATTGGGCTCAATGGGGAAATTTCACGCACATAGCGCCGGCGGATTTCCCGCCGGTGGTAAGAGCGTGAATTTTCGGCAGATTTCCTCCAGCTAAGAACTGGGGGGAAATCAGCCAAAGCCGTGATTTGGCGGATCCTTAAATGCGACGGTAAGAGCGCTACCGCCGCATTTAAGGGTTACTGCCAAACTCGTGATGAGACCCTAGGTCAGGTTTGTCAGAGAAGAGGAGGTCGAAAATGCTGTGTCTGTTTTTCACTAAAGAGCAGGCATTAAAGAGAATGCGCTTGACTTCAGAGTGGGGTGTGGACATGGAGGTAGTTGGGGTGTGAGTGAGAGGTGCGTGGGGGTGGTTGGCGGAGAAGGGCAGGGGGGTGGAGGCAGGTCTGTGGAGGCTGGGAAGAGTAGACAGATGGAGGAGGACATGAGAGGGGTGTGGGTGGAGATTAGGGGGCGCGAGTGGGCAGATGGACTTTGGTTGAGGGAACAATGGGGGGAGAGTCTCAGGTGTGTCTCGAAGGATTGGGGTGGTCCATTGTGCAGGGTGAGAAGTCAAGAGAGAGGGAGTGTAAGCAGGGCGAGGGCAAGGGTGAGTGTAGTGGGGATGGGGAGGGAGAGATTGGAAGGCTGGGTAGAAATGGTGAAGTGTAGGCAGACATGGAGGCCGTCCAGGATCGTTCTCTACATTTCAAGGGTTTCTGTGGAGTCGGGGTGTAGGAGAGGGTCGGAAGGCAAAGGAGATGCAGCTACTGTTCTTGCGAGGGTGAGACAAGCTGCTTTTAGAGAGGGAAAGGGATATGGTGGGGGGGTTGTTGGCAGGTGTCGAGGAGAGGTTAAGGGGGGCGGGAAAGGGTGGAGGCGGTTGCGGATGGCGGGCTGCGCATTTATGGGATTGGATAGGGGATAGGGGCTCTGAGCTAAGCAGGGAAAGGAGGAGTGGGTTGGTTGCAGTTGGGAGCGCAGTAGGGGTTGAGGGAGGTGAGGTTTTGGGGTGTTTTGTGGGCCAGTGGGTTACTCTGGTTTGGAAGTTGGGTTGGGAGTGGGGTGTCCTGGTGAGGGGTATTAAGGAGTTTTCAATTGCAGTCAGCGGGATGGTGGAGGGTGTTGAATTTGGATGGGAATGGAGGGGCTGGTTGGGTTTCAGGGGCGGGAGGTGGTTGGCTCACCAGAGTGTGGCTCTGATTTTTGAGTTTGATGTGGGGCGGGGTGTCATGTCGTGCTGTATTGGGGAGTTCTCTGAAGTGGTCAGAGGGAGGGTTGGTGTCGATGAGTTTGGGTGAGAAGGGGTAGGGAGGATGGGTTTCTGAGGAGGGGGAGATTGGCTAGCCAGAGTGCTGCTCTGATTTTAGGGTTCGATGTGGCGTGGTGATGGGGGAATGAGGGAGTGGCGGTATGCTGAAGTGAAGTGGACGAGGGGATTTCTACAGGTGTGTTCAGGGAAGGATTGGTTATAGGGCTCGAGGAAGTGGGAGCTAGTTTGTGGGTGGTGAGCCCTGGGGCTGAGTGAGGATGGGGGAGGGAGCGTGAGGTTCTAGGAGTATGGACGGGTGTGAGAGGTGGATATTTGCGAGATGGGGTTGCCATCTAGATGCAACACAGTCTTACTAGGTAGAATTCGACACAATAAATTTCAGTACGCTAACTGGATTTGAGATGTACTAGTAGCGTGGAATGCAACACAATATCTCTTGGGTACAGTGTCTAGATGTGACAATCTTAAGGGGCAGAGTACAGCACAGTACATTTTGGCACACTATCTAGATGTGAGACAGTCGTAAGAGGCAGAGTATGGCACCGTAATCTTTGTGCGCGCTATCAAGAAGTGACACAGTTTTAAGAGGATGGTTACAACACAGTAGACATTCAGCACACTATCTAGATGTGACAATCTTAAGAGGCAGTAATCTTCGAGTGCACTATCTAGTTGTGACAAACTTAAGAGGCAGAGTACAACACAGTAATCTTTGGGCGCACTGTCTAGATGTGGTAAACTTAAGAGACAGAGTACAACAAAGTGGACTTTCAGTGCACTATCTAGAAGTGACCGAGAGTCTATGCCTAACAGCTCAAATGCTTACAATACTAACACACAGCTAGTTTTAACAGTATGAGGTTGAGGTAGGCAGCAGAGATAATTTTATATCAGTTTGATAAGTGGCTAGGCTTCCGGGGTAGAGTAATTGCTCTACTCCCCACCTACTCTCCACCTAGACCACTCCTACCGTGCTGTTCCTGGTCATTGCTGGTTGATGGCTGGCTTCACTGGCTTCCCCTGCGGACAACTGCTGACACTTATTGGAGCCGCCTCTGTAGAAGCCGTCCTTTGCCTTGGGGCCCTAAACCACAGGGCTGCACGGGCAGAGGGCTGCCCTGGCGAGATCAGTTACAGCTGGTGGAGGAACCAATCAGGAGGGGTGTGGGCAGGATGGGAGGTGGGTAAACAGGGAAGTAGATGCGGGCAAGGTCGGGAGCAGGAGGGTAGTAAATTGGGGTACAAAAAAGAGAATTTAGGCAAAAAGCAAGCAGAGGACAGATTTCAGGTGTTGACTCGGGAGCTAACGCACAGAGGGCCAATCAGGGACGGTGGGCGGGCACGGAGGAGGGCTGAAAGAGGGAAGCAGGAAGCAGGGAAAATGGCGAGGGAAGTGGGCTACAGTAATGCTTTTTCACAAATTATGGGCAATTTACTAATAAAGAGGGGCTCAGAGGCACTCACCTGCACCAGCACCAGCGAATGGCAAGAAGCGTCTGGGGGCTGGGCACGGGTCGCTAGACTCGGGAGCTAACACACAGAGGGCCAATCAGGGATGGTGGGTGGGCACAGAAGAAGGCTATAAGAGGGAACCAGGAAGTGGGGAAAATGGCGAGGGAAGCGGGCTACAGGGACGCTTTTTCACAAATTATGGGCAATTTACTAATAAAGAGGGGCTCAGAGGCACTCACCTGCACCAGCACAGCGGATGGCAAGAAGGGGCTGGCGGCTGCACACGGGTTGCTAGACTCGGGAGCTATCACACAGAGGGCCAATGAGGGACGTGGGCGGGCACAGAGGAGGGCTGAAAGAGGGAACCAGGAAGTGGGGAAAAAGAGGAGGGAAGCGGGCTACTGCAACGCTTTTCCGCAAATTAGGGGCAATGTACTAATAAACAGGGGCTCAGAGGCACACACCTGCAACAGCATAGCGGATGGCAAGAAGGGGCTGGGGGCTGCGCACGGGCCGCTAGACTCGGGAGCTAACGCACAGAGGGCCAATCAGGGACGGTGGGCGGGCACAGAGGAGGGCTGAAAGAGAGAACCAGGAAGTGGGGAAAATGGCGAGGGAAGCAGGCTACAGGGACGCTTTTTCACAAATTATGGGCAATTTACTAATAAAGAGGGGCTCAGGGGCACTCACCAGCACCAGCACCAGCGAATGGCAAGAAGTGTCTGGGGGCTGGGCACGGGTCGCTAGACTCGGGAGATAACACACAGAGGGCCAATCAGGGACGGTGGGTGGGCACAGAGGAGGGCTGAAAGAGAGAACCAGGAAGTGGGGAAAATGGCGAGGGAAGCAGGCTACAGGGACGCTTTTTTACAAATTTTGGGCAATTTACTAAAAAAGAGGGGCTCAGGGGCACTCACCTGCACCAGCGGATGGCAAGAAGGGGCTGTGGGCTGCGAACGGGGCACTAGCCTCGGGAGCTAACGCACAGAGGGCCAATCAGGGATGGTGGGTGGGCACAGAGGAAGGCTATAAGAGGGAACCAGGAAGTGGGGAAAATGGCGAGGGAAGCGGGCTACAGGGACGCTTTTTTACACAAATTATGGGCAATGTACTAATGAACAGGGGCTCAGAGGCACTCACCTGCACCAGCACCAGCATCCCTCAGCATTGGCTTGTGCTACTGGTGTTCTTCTCTTCCTTGGCAGCCTCTTGGCAGTTAGTTGTGCTCTCCTAGCCCTGAACTGGAGGAGACGAAGAAAAAGATTGTGGATTCTGCTTTGATACAGCTGTTGCTAGCATTAGCCCCATCCACGGCATCAGTATAAATTGTGAACAGAGGAAGTAAATCAGCGCGAGTGCTACGTGAGGTGCTGTTAGCTGTTTGCTGGCTCACAGCATCTTCAGATCACTGCAACATTAAGGTATTCCCTCACTCCTGTGTACCTTTAGTGGCTGATTCTGTCTCTATAGCCTCATAGACTCTTTCGGAAGGTTCTTGTTTGCCCCCTCCCTTTCCTCACCTTTCACCCTATTTATTAGCTGAAGTCTTTCCTCTGTGGGACAGTCTGTGGCGAGGTTCTTTCATTGTTAATTGTCTGCGCGAATCTATAAACTAATTGGACAAGAGATCTACTCCCTGCCTATTACTAACAAGTTTAACCGGGTATCTTCCCAGTTTAGAGAATAATATTAGTGCCTCTGGTGATTGCTGCTCCGCTTTGTACACTGTGTGGCCTTTCCGCAGCCATGTGGACTATTTGCCCTTAGCAATGGAACACATTCTGTCTGATATTATTGATTCCGACACTAACATTAATACTAACTCCAACGCCAACAATGCAACAATGAAAGACTCAGCTGATATGGAAATGCACAAAAAGCGATTGGGTAATGCGGTTGTAGAATGACCGAAACGTGCTAGCAGAGCCTGAGCACGCAAAGCAATATACAAACCAGGCCAGCTAAATTAAACCAATCTAGCTAAAATGACGAGCTTTTTTTTCTAAAAAAGAGACCAAAGAGATGATTGAGAGAAAAGAGCTGACTAGGCTGAGTAGCATTGATGAAGAGTGCGCCCTTAATTTAATTGCAGAAGACCTAAACGCAGTTTTCCCATGTTTTGGACCTAAACATACCTCACATGTTTTGATCCAACTGGGAGAAGCTAGAGACGATGAGATTGCATGCGATCAACAGATGGTCCGCTCTGACGCACCACAAACTGGGCAGGTTGATAAGAGTGCAGATCGAAATGGAGAAGGTGCTGCTACTAAGATTCTCTCTGAGGCCCCGTGTGCTGACTGCCTCCATGCAGCTCACAATGATTTAGATATGGTGGGGGAAGTACCTTACCAGGTCCTGTGTGGACCAGAGGCTTTGCCCTTCCAAGCTTTGCCCCTCGCATTCCTTGATTACTTACCCATCCGCGCCCCTCTATCCCTGCTTGCTACGCCCTCGCCACCTCCATCCTAGAATTGCTTGCACTTCACCTCCCTTACCTTTGTGGTCCCTCGCAATCCCACGATCGCGTGTGCTCTAGCGCCCTCTCCATCCTCTGCCACGCTCGCGCCTGTACTCCTTTAGCCCGCATGGTCGCTCGCAACCCCCTATCGCATGTGCCTCGCGCCCCCCTTCTCCAGCCTCCTGCACCCACACGCCCCCATTGCTCTTCCTCACTGACTGTCCTGTTTTGCATTGCATTGCTTTGTGTTCTGCTGCATTCTTCCTTCTTCTAGGCTTACATTTGTCAACTGCTTTGTTCTTTTCTATATTGTTCTGTGTTCTGCTGTGCTCCACCCTCCTCTAGTTTCCCTTTTTAATGACTGCTCTGTTCCTGATGCCCTGGTAACCTGATTTGCTTACCGGACTGCCTTGTTTCCTGCCTGCTCGTCCATCTGAACTCTTGTCTACTTAGTCAATCGTCCACTATTGTCTTGTCCCTTTCTGTCTGGTCTGCTTGTACCCCTCCTTGTGTCCTCCCCTAGTGTCTCCCCACCTTTCCCCCCCACCCCTCTTCCTCTCTCCTCTTCCCCCACCTACTCTATGGTGCTCTCTGTTTCTCTTATCTTTTCAAACTGCTTCTCTATCGACTAGCCTGCTCTCCTCACTAAGTCTGGTAGAAAAAAGTTCAAAAAGGATATCCTGGTCTCCAACTCAGGCCTCCCTATCACTGACACCTATACCACTGCTTCCTCCCTCGTCAGACCTATGGACTCTTCATATGGTCTCTGTACTCTCTCCTTTCTCTTCTTCTCCCATTAATGGTGGCACCCGGTAGGAGGCCCTCCTGGCCCCCTTCCACTCCTCTAAGGTCATCATTAATGTTTATCTGAATGGCACCGTCTTGGTCCAAGGCCCTCAGGCCAACCTTCTCCTCTTTGATAGATGCTTCCTGCGCCTCATAAAATTTCCCTTCTCTCCCTTCTTCGGCTTCCTTGCCTCCCCACTCTGCCTCCTCCTTGGCTACCTTGCCCTCTCTTCCTTCCTCTTCTGCCCCCCCTAGCTCCACTTGTACACCTCCGCAGGGCGTACCTCTGATTTGTACTCCTTCCCGGAAGTCTTTCAATGTTGGCAACCTTCTCCATATTGCTACTCTCAACTCTCGCTCAGCTGTCAAACACTCCTCTGACACCTGCCGCCTTGTGAGAATAACTTGATCTCGATGTCCTCGGTCTCACCGAGACATGGTTCATGGCCAGCTCTGTCACAAGCTTTGACACTCTCCTCCCTGATGGCTACAAGATCCTCTCTGCAACCATATCGAACCGTTCTGAAGGGGGTGTAGTCTTGATCTTCCCGGAGTGGATTCCTGCCTCTGTCATTCCAATGCATGCCTACTCCTCTTTTGAATCCTTATTGGTTTACCGCCATCCTGTTTTAAACTATATCGGGAGCTTCCATGTTTAGTTTCTTTTCTCGTCTTCTCCAGCCAACTCGATTTCGTTGGTTCATTAATGGGTGTCAACTCTATCGGCTCCTTGTAATGTACATCTCTTTTTAACTTCCTGTTGTGCTCTGACATTTTATTATTAGGGGACTGAGTGTCATTTTCGAAGTTTGTTTTTCTTAATGTTCTGGTCTGTGATTTCTCTGTCTCTCGACATGTATATATTCCTGTTGAGGTTGTATCTCAAACCCTATATTGCGTATTTGATGTCGTTCATCCCACATCAGTTTTCTCATTGCTAAAGAGGGAATTTTTATAATTGCTGTGTCCATTCTTTTAATTCTTACAATTGTGAAAATTTCTATATCTCTAGATCTAATTGCTCCTAATGTTTCAATGGAATGTATCGCTGCTAATATGGTAGTTCTGTTGGGGTACAGGTCTTTCTCTCTTCTATCTGTCATTATTATAAACTTCTTATTACTGAGCAGGTTTGCATCTCTCTGCTGTTGATCATCTCGCCTATGCTTGTTCTCTTCTCTTTGTATTGAATCTTCTGTCTATCAGTTAATTGTTCATCATTATATATTTTTTTCTCCTCTTCTCTATTCCCAATCCACCTGCCTTTTTCCCCTATGGTTTTGTAGTTTGATTGTACTATGTTATCAAATGTTTTTATTAAGTCCAGAGAGATTAGGTCATCACCTTCCCTCGCTTCCATTTCTGGCTCATCCTTTATTGAGTAGGTGCTCAAGTTCAAAACCCGTTGTTCTCAATCTCTATCTCATGAGGGGGGGAGGGACTCTGCGTCTGTAGTAGGAAGAGCACAATGTTTCTCATTTTGTTCTCTTTCAGATCACACTTTGTCATCTAAACTTGTTTTTTTTATGTGTCTTTCTTTGTTGGTGTTCTTTTTGATTACATTTCATATTAAATGGTAGGGTAAGGGCTTTTAAAAAACATCTTTTGCCTACCATTTGCTTGTTGTATTTTAGTCTACACTGGTTTTTAGTTTTAGTTATTTGAATCAGTGTTTTTTATTATTATGTCTTTTTCGCTGTGGTTGGACTATATCATACATTTCAACTTGTTCTAATGAAGGTTCCAGCTCAGTCACACTATGGTTATCATGTGTGTCACCGACTAACACTACCTTTATTCTCTCACTTTCGTTCATTTCACTACTATCCTCCAACTCTGACCTGGCCAGGGGAGTCATGACGGACTCATGAGGCCTGTCCTCTTCCTGTGCTACTGGTTGATTAGGCACATTTTTTGTGTTGAGCCTTGTGACCGGCCTCGAGCTTCCACTTGCCTTCTAATATTATCAGAAATCTCTTGCGTGTCAGTTCTGCCAGTTTTAGTTGCGTTTTTATTTTCTGCATAATCAAATTAATTTGATTCAGCTCAGAGAACACTTGCTCAAAATGTTCACTATATGTTGCAAGTGTTCTGGTGTTGTTTCAATGTTCAGCTCCATAGGCTCATACAATTTAGTAAGACCAAATAAGCCAGTATTCATGGCTACAAGAGTTGTGTCATAAGCTGAGACGTTTGGATTTCTGAAACCAAACGAAGGTCTCGGGCCGGTCGTACATGGGACTTCTCTGTCGAAGCAGAGGAGTTTCACATAACATTCTTCTCTCTATTACCCAGAATTGGGGAAGCAGACAAGTTAGTTACATTTTGCAATCCCTTGTCACTAGGGTGCTCATCCATCTGTTGTACTTGCGTATCAGGCACAAATATTTCCTCACTCAAATCACAAGTTCCATATACATGATCATTAGCAACCTGCATACGTGCGTCCATGCCAATATTTCCCATATGGTTCTCTAGGTCACCCTTATTTTCTACAGACAGTCTATTCGGCTGGTTGCATTCTTCAGGTACCTCGCCATTTTGCAAACATGGACTTTCCATTACACCTTGTGAGTACAATCTCAGGATGTTTAAATGCTCCGGTGCATGGACCTGTATTACTTTATGATTGTGTACCCTCATAGGTTTGTAAGGGTCGGCATACAGAGGTTGATCTACTTTACTAGGATCACTTACCTCTCTATGATCGTGCGTTCTAAGCGACATGAGTTCTGCATTAGTCACATACGCAGAGGCTGTCTGTGCTACACAGATGGCGGGGTCCGAGGCTGGCAATCTCACATTGTTCGCAGAAGAAACCGCATTCATTTTGATCCGGGCAGGAGACCACATGTCTCTAATGTCCGCTCCAACTAACTTGGAGCGGCACACGTTTGTCAATTCCGGGTGGTCTTTCCATCTGTTTGCCACTGATCTCGTTGTCCACTCCTTAACAAGAGGAGCTATTGGGCAGTCCATGTCACCACCAACCCGAGGGGGCATATTTGTTGTAAGCGTATACATCCAAGTCAGTTCAAAGGAACAAAATGAGCGGAAAGAGAAAAGCCCCGCGCCAAGACCAAACTTGTAAAACCAAGATTTATAAAATAGGGAGGAGTCCCGAGGGCCAATAGGCTGCGCGGGCAAAATATGTATGCACTTCAGGGTAAAAGGGGCAGGTCCCAGTATTTAAACAAGCAAAAAGAGAGTTTTAGTATGTTTTAAAGTTCCTCAGTGGTTTTATAATGGATTATATAATAGCAGTTTCCAGGATAGCTTGTCTCCTACCAGGTGATCCACAAAGTTTATATCACTGAGAAGCAGCGTCTCCAGCTGATCAGTACATACAGCACTCGCCTACAGCACTCCGCTGAAGCGCGGGCACAGAAGCGCGTGGGCACAAGAATATATGCGCTACTGGGTAAAAGGGGCTGGGCCCAGTAACAGGTGATTCACAAAGTTTATATCACTGAGAAGCAGCGTCTCCAGCCGATCAGCACGTATAGCACTTGCCTTCAGCACTCCCTTGAAGCACATTCATATAATGTATCCCTGGAGTGGAACTCATTCTTCCTTCATTATTAAAAGATATCATCATGTTAAGTTTTGTCATTAAGTCACTACTTAATATGTTAACTGGCGCCTGCCTAGAATATAATAATGGCATAGACATGTCGTGTTCTCCTATAGAGATTGGTAATTTGTCTGTAAAAGGAACTAAACTCATCGCCCCAGAGAATCCCAGAACATTCATTGCAATACCTGACATTGAATATTTTCCCTCACAGACACAGGAATGAGTTGATGCGGGGAATTCAAGAAATGAAAATGTCTTGCCTCCTATCCTCACCTTGACCCTTGGTTCCTCTTGAGGGTCTGGTGTCACTGGTAGTACTGACTGTTGCTCTGTGGGCTGTCATATTTTCGATATAAATTCATCCCTGTACCTGTGAACGGATTTCCTTCTACCACAGTCGCACTCCCTAATTTAAGTGTAGGTGCTTGCTGAGCTCCTGTAGTCATATTCCATTGTGGTTCCATAGCCTGTTATGTCTATGCTTGTTGTGTTGTTACTTGTTGTGCTTGCATGGGTACTTGCTGTGATTGCCCTTGTGGCAATTGCATTTGTAATGGCACTTGCTGCATTTACTGTGGTTGCAGTGCATATGTCTGAACCTGCGTGTGATCTTGAGCATAATATTCCTGTGGTTCTTTATTATATTGTGGAACATAACCCATATCCGCTCTTGGAGCTTGCCAATTTTGCTGCAAGCCTCCTATGCTTCTATATGTTCTAGCTATGTGTCAGATTCTTCTGCAATTCCAGCATAGTTGCGGTTGTCCGCCAGTAAATGCTCCTCTTGGCTGAGGGTTTTTAAATCCACCTCACCCTCCTCCTCTCTGCCCATTTCCTCTTCCTCTTGGCCAGAAATTATGCCTGCCCTGATCTGTGGGATAACCTACATTATTCTGATGCACTGATAGCATTTACTGTGTCACCCTACTTTCATTACTCATGAAGACCACTCCCTCCATGGCTATTTTTGAAAACTTCTTCTGGACTAACTTTGCGTCTTGCTGCTTTTATTCTCGACTTTCTTCTAATTTTTCTCCTGCATTATTCGGCAGTGATGCACTATCGTCAATTGTATTTCTGGCCATGGCTTAGCTTCCATTCCCACCTGTTTCTTCAATTGCCATTGCACTGGCTCAGGCAGTCCCTCAAACACAATGTGGTAAAATAATGCTACTGTTTCATCCCACGGTTCACGCATCTCCTGGCACTATTTCTCTTGAATATCTTGAATGTAAGCAACAGGGTCTTCAACGTCCACCACTTTCCTATTCATTATCGCACCCGTGTCTGATCTTTCAGAGTATTGCACTCTGAGCGCCTGCCATTCGCCTGCTCTGCAATTATTAAATGGCAATTGATCATGTGTCGTGTTTTGTGCAGTCACACCTGCGTATCCTGCTTGTTTCCAAATTTTGTCAGCTATCTCCCTCATGATAGCTGCTAGCAAGCCTTTTATATCCCCTATAGCTAACGTCATTCCTTATGTCATCCTTTCTAACTCATAAATCCATTTTCCCGCAACAGAAGTTAAGCACAGTAATTTACACTTTAAATTGTCTTTATCTATTTGTGGTCATGGTATATATTGTGGTCGTCCGCCGCCTTTTTCTAACAATGGGAATTGTGAATCCTGATCCTTAATCATATCTGCCCACACTTCTCGTCTTCTAGGCGGGGCTAGTCTTGCCCATTTGTCTTCATCCTGGTAGTGCCCTTAATCTGATTACATAAGGTGTGGATACATCCCCTGCACTGCGCGATCATGCTTGTTGTTGCTCAGTTTATGGTGTTGATTCTGGTGTTCTCTCTTTGGGGTCTTCTAAATCTGACCATTTTATCCCTTTGCGCTCTTTCATTTTCTTCCCTCTCTTATGTCCCAGCTTTTATGGCTGTTATCCTTTTCCATGTCATCAAGATCTAGTCTGCTGAAAGACAGCGCTCTTTGCTTGTCTGTCATGACGTCATCTGACCTACCCCAAGTTTCCCTTTAAAGAGATCCTTGTATGTTCTTTTGGTTTTGATACTCTTCATTATCCCTCTTTTGCCAATATAAATCCACAAGGCTTTTCTCTACGCTTTCTGTATCTCGCCGATCAGCCCATGATGATATTCTTGGAATCTGTTGCCGCTCCTGCAGGGCTGTTGTGACCCTCTCTTCTTCAGATCGTTCTTGTACTTCGATCAGCACTATGCTTCAATGACATAGATAATCTATTTCATCATCTTTTAGTCCCCTACTTCTGTTCATTTATTCTTCCCTTCTCCGCATCTCCCTTAATTCATCTTCCTTTCACCTTCTTTGCAACCTACGTTCTTGTATTCTTTGCACTTCTACCTCCTCTCTTCTCTTCTAATGTCTCTTTTTCTTTTCTTGCCTCGTGCCTTCTTCGTTCTTCCCTTCAGTATTAGGTCAAGAGACCTTTTGTTTAAAAGCAATTTTTAAAAAATGATTCAGAAAAACCGCTCCATGACCGCATGGAGTGGTCTTTCTAAATCGAACTGTCACGCCGTTGCCTCACAACAGTGCGTGCAGGGGCTGACAGCCGCGTCAGGACCCGGAAGCGCCATCGAGCGTAACTGGGTAAGTATGTGTTTGTGTGTGTGTTTGTGTGTGTTGTGTGTATGTTTGGGTTGGGGGAGTATTGAGTGGGGAGCGAGGTGGGGTGGCTATTGGAGGAGGTTTCTGGGGGTGAAACCCACCAATTTCGAATGAATAGCTTCTGGGATGGGGGCTGGTAGGGGTCGGGGTGGTGCGGGTTGTGGAGTGTAGGTGAAGGAATGTAGTTTTTTTCACTTTTTGTAGGGCGCCCAAAATCAGCTAAAAAAAAAACGGTCTTTTGGTTGGGTGACCTACAAAAAGGGAAACTAGAACCATCCCTTCACCTGCATTCTATTTCTTTCCCTCCTTCATATGCTCTCTCTTCTTCCTTTTCTTTCCTTTCCCGCTCTTCCCTTTTTTCTCTTTCTCGTACCCCATCAATGCCCTTATCATCCAGCTTGAGTAATATATGTCCTCCCATCCATTTGTTTAGTAATATTGTTATTCCCTTAGCTGTATCCTTTATTTCTTTCTGCTTCTTTGCTTCTTGCTCTATCTCCATTTGTTTATCTTGTCTGTCCTTCCTCTCATAACGCTGTTTACTTTCATTACGTGCCGAGATATAATTGTCTTCTCTGTTTTTACTCTCTTTGGCATTGCCCTCACTGTTATAAGCAGGGGGCTCATATGTCAGATTAACGTACCTCGTCGCTGCTTTCAATTCCTTTAAAATCCTCTCTCCTCTGTATCTACGCTTTTATTTTCAGGAGAGGAAGGGGGAGCTGAAGGCATTTTATCCTCCCCTTTATGCTGTTTAAGCATCCACATCTTCTCTGCTGGATCTTCTTTCTCACTGATACATCTTCCATAGCTCTAATAGCTCTAAAACAGCAAGCCTTTTATGTAACTTCTTTCCCTTATATGTAGCATGCAAATTTATGTTGTCATATGTCGCAATACAGTTCTTGTCAATGAACCCTCCTGAGGCCAGGGCATGAGTGTCTTATTGGTCGTGCCCGGACCCATTCCGAATGATGTTTCCTTATATTAGCTGTGTATCTTGGCAATGACCTGCACAAGTGTAAGACAGGAGTGTCTCACATGATGACAAGTCGATCTCAACTGTATCTACTTACCTGATTTTTTTATTCTTCTCTTTATATCATCAGATATACCATACTGATCAATTTGAGCAGGCACCATCAATTACCATTTGATTATCGGAAAATCAAAATATTGTATCCACTTTTAAAATTCTACACAACGATATTTTATTTACTCCTTCGTTTACACTTTCTACCACTTTTTAATATCTCGTTGTTCTACCATTGACATTTTAAGAGTCTCTTCCTTATTTATTTATTACTTGACTTTGATTTTTATTGATTTTATCGTGCTTGACATCAATCTTTTGATCTAAAAATCACCTTAATTTTGTACTATCGTTTTATACCCACTACTTTAAACACAACTAAAACTTTATACTAACATATTTATAACTCCACACATGTGCTGTTTAATATATTTTCCCCTTCCTACGCCTTTCTTCACTATCCTTAATAAATATATCTCATCTAATTTTACCCCATTTTGGAGCGTTATGCACACTCTTCTTACTGGCTTTTCAACAGGTATCCTTAACACCCCTATTTGGAGTATTTTTAGTGCATACCCTTACGTCCCCTCGGAACCAGCAATTGAGGTATCTACATTTCTTCTGTATAACCCCCAAAAATTCTGTTACTTTTATACATATGTAGATTATTTAAATTTTTGCCACATTCGCTGTTCTACTTACATCCGATTTCCACCAGAGCGCAAGGAAGCGTGCTCCCTAGCCTGATGCCCATCTGCACACCTGGAAGCCATCCCCGCTCACCACTGGACTCTTGCATGAGGTAGGAGGCTGCATGGAAGGAATCCTACATCTTTGAAATGCCACAATATCTTTGCAATTCATAAAAGAAAAAAAGAAAATCTTTATCCTAATTTTATCAAAATTACTTTTGAATACTGCGTGTTGCACACTGTGCTGCCCTGTATCTCCCTTCTTTATTTCATCACTTTCTTTGTGAGGGCTTGGGAAAGCTCTCAGTTGTTTCCTTTGATGCCGTTCTCGCAGCATTGTTTCAACATGTCCACTGTTGTCGTGGCTGTAAGGCAACCTGAGGGCTTCCTGATCTGCCTTCCTGCCTTGCCATTGGTCTTCGGGCACCTCAAGTAAAACCTATTGGGGACCGGCAGGCTTTAGATGGCCCCTTATCGAAAGGCCCATTTCCTAAGGCCCCTGTCTGCTCACTACCCACTGCTGGTATGCTGTATGGGGATTTCTTGCACCCCCCTCACTTGAGCATTCAGGATGTTGCTCCAACACTCTTCAGTGGAACCTGGACTACCATGACTTTCTCACCTCCATAACAATGGGTTAGTCCCGTCAACTGGACACATTCCTTCCCCTTTGACTTTACCTCCTTCTCTTCATCTCACTTTGTCTCCCACGCTTACAGCCTGTGATTGCACTGTGTTTTCACGTACTGCTACCAAATTTGAATTTAGCTGTGTTTTCATCTACTCCTACCAAATTTGAATTTAGCTGTGTTTTCACCTACTGAAACCAATTTGAATTTAGCTGTGTTTTCACTACTACTACCAATTTGAATTTAGCTGTGTTGTCAACTACTGCTACCAATTTGAATTTAGCTGTGTTTTCACCTACTGCTACCAAATTTGATTTTAGCTGTGTTTTCACCAACTGCTACCTATTTGATTTCAGGTGTGGTTGTATTGTGTGCTTTTTCTCTTGAACTTGGTTGGCCCAGTGACAGCATTGTGCTACTCTGCCCTGCTGGTGCTATCCTGATCCTCCCTCTCTGCTTCTCCCCCCCTCTCTCTCTCTACCTCACCCATGACACTCTCTGTTTCTTCTATCTTCTCTAACTGTTTCTCCCTTGACTATCCTTCCCTTCTCACTAAGTCTGGCAGGAAGAAGTTCAAAAAGGAAATAACCCTGGTCTCCCTATCGCTGGCACCTATACCAGTGCTTCCTCCAGACGGACCCTCACCGACATCCCCTTTGTCGTGCCTTCGCCAGATTTATGGCCTCTTCATATGGTCTCTGTGCTCTCTCATTTCTCCTCTTCTCCCATTAATGGTAGCACTCGCTGGGAGGCCCTCCTGGCCCCTTCCACTCCTCTAAGGTCATCATTAATGTCTACCTGAATGGGACTGTCTTGGTCCAAGGCCTTCAGACCAACCTTCTCCTCTTTGATAGACGCTTACCACGCCTCGTCAATTTCCTTGTTTCTCCCACTATTCCCTCTCTCCCTTCCTGGGCTACCTTGCCTCCCCCCTCTGCCTCCCATTTGGTTACTTTGCTCTCTCCTCCATCCTCTCCTGCCCCCCCGGGTTCTCTCTACACCTCCTTCTATACCTCTGCAGGGCATACCTCTGATCTGTACCCCTCTCCAGAAGTCCTTCAAGGATGTCAACCTTCTCCATTTTGCCACTCTCAACTCTCGCTCAGCCATCAAACACTCCTCTGAAATCTGCCGCCTCCTGGAAGAACTTGACCATGATGTCCTCTGTCGCACTGAGCCATAGTTCATGGCCAGCTCTGTCACAAGGTTTGACACTCTCCACCCTGACAGCTACAAGATCCTCTCCGTACCCAGATACACCCAGTCCAGAGGGGGTGTAGCCCTAATCTTCCCAGAGTTGATTCATGCCTTTGTCATTCCTATGCAGATCTACTCCTCTTTCAAATGCCTTGTCTGCAGGCTTTCTCTCTCTCCTAGCCACTCTCTTAACATGGCTACTATCTATCGGCCACCTGGTCAGATCACCTCCTTCCTCTCTGAGTGGGTGAACCTCTCCTCCTGGCCTCAACCACTGAACTCCTCCTTCTTGTAGACCTCAATATCTATCTGGTTGCCCCCTGTTCCTCCTCTGGACTCTTTCATAACCTCTGTGATTTTCTCTCTCTGACCATTCTCCCCTTTAGCCCGACTCACTCTGCAGGGCACACACTGGATGTTTTGATCTCCACTGACTTCCCTCTCTCCATCTCTCTGACCACTCCTCTCTCCTGGAGTGATCGATCCCTCCTTTCCTCCCATCTCTCCCTCTCAAACCCTCAGGCCAAGCCAACTCCAACACTGCCACCTACCTTCTCATTCATCCGACCCATGAAACGTGTCAGTTGAGGTTTTCACCACAACTTTCTCTCCCCCTCCTCCTCCGCTGGCTGACTCACATCCCGACACAGCCCTTTCCATGCTCTACTCTTCTATCTCTGATACTCTTGATGTTCTTGCCACTGTCATGAGGATCCACATGAAGCCCAAAGCCAAGTGCAACTCTTGGTACAACCTCTGACCTAGATACCCTTAAACGCAAGTGTAGGGTGGCTGAGAGGAAATGGCGGAATTCTTGTGCATCTTCTGACAAACTGGCCTGCCACCTGCTCAAAAGGCAATACCGGCTCCTTGTCTGAACTAAGAAGAGAGCCCACATCCAAGCCCGCGTCTCTCCGGCATCTTACAACTCGGGTGAACTCTTTAAAATCTGCAAGGAGCTGGCCAACCCTGCTGCAATCTCTACCTCTCCTGTCCCCTCCCAGGCCCTTTGCATGGCCCTTGCCTCTCATTTCATCTAAAAAACCTAGGACATTCTGTCCACCCTCACGTCCTCCCTCTTCCTCTTCCTTTCATCTAAAACCATCAAGGACCATCTTGACACCCTTTCTCCTGCTCTGACTGACTTCTGCAATCTCTAATTCGCCCCTGGAGCCTTTCCCTCCCCTCTGAAGCACTCTCTTGTGCACCCTCTTCTCAGGAAACCCACAGCCGACCCCTCATGGCCAGCTAACTATTGCCCAATCTTCATCACTCCTTTCCTGGGCAAACTCCTGCAAAAGCTGGCCATCTCCCAGCTTAGTCTTCACATTGATTATGTTAGTTGTCTCCATGACCATCAGCCTAGCCTCAGAGCTGCCAGAAGCATGGGAACTGCTCACCTGAACATCTGTGAGGACATGCTCTTCAACCCTGACTCTAACATCCCTTCTGTCCTCATCCTACTTGATCTCTCTTCTGCCTTTGACACGGTCAACCGTGTTAGCCTGCTCAACAGTCTCCATGATAACCTGAGTATCACCAATCAGGCCCTGGCCTGGCTGACCTATTTCCTCTCTGATCGACCCGCCCAGGTCCAACTTGGGTCTTTCCTTTCCTTTGTCTCCCTTTCTACCTGTGGTGGCTATTCAACCAGTACCTGGCACCCCTTACACACCGCATTGATGCTCTCTGCTCCAACTTTCAGTGCTATTCGGATGACATGCAGCTTGTTTTCAGGCTTCCCTCTGCCACCTCTTCTTCTCTCATCTTTGACCGTCTGTCTGCTATCCAGGAGTGGTGTCCCACCAATGATCTCTGCCTTAATGCCAGTAAGACGGATATTCTCATCGGCACACCTGCACCCTCCTTTCCTGTCACTCTCTGGCCAGCCTCCATTAGGCCCTCTTCCTGCTCCCACCTGCGGGGCTGAGAACCTAGGGCCCATCTTCGACTCCACACTCTCCTTTTTTCCTCACATCTATGACATCTCACAGAAGTCAAACAACCAACTGCACCTCCTCAGAGGTTTTCTTCCTTTCCTCTCCTTCCCCCAGAAGCGTACTGTCTCTAGAGCTCTGGTTCTCTCTAGGCTTGACTACTCCAACAGCATCTTTCTAAATCTGCCTGCTTCTGCTGTCGCCCTCTGTATCTCATCAAGGCTTTCCTCTTTGCTTCTGCCTTTGCTCTTCCTCCCTCCTGCTGATCTGTCTGCTTTGGCACTGTGTACCTGGTTACCCTCTGATTTCTGGCCCAGGTCCCTGCCCACCCTTCCACACACCTGCACTGCCTCATGGCAACCCTTGAACTTGGGTCTGTATCTGTAACCCTACAGTCCCCTTACCTGCACTTATCAGACAGCCCTTGTCTGCGCTTTAACCTTGCACTTGCCACCTTGCTGGCTGCACTACCATTTGTTTTTGTTTTATCCCTTGCACAGCACTTTCCACTTCTCCCCTCTCCCTTGCACTTTCCCCCTTCCCTCTCCCCCGCACTTGCACATTCTCAATGTCACTGGGCATAGTAAGATGTTTGTTTTGTCCTCCCTTGTGCCCCTCCCTTGCCTTGTCGGGCTCTGAAACACTTGTGTATGAGCACGATACAAATAAAATATCATATCATATCATATCTGTGGCTCAGCTCGAATCCCTCAGCATAGACTTTCCCTCAACGACCAGTTCAACTTCTGTCCACGGGGCACCTGCAGGGACCAGACAGGAATTTTGTCAAAGGGGTGCCTGCCAACTGTATCATTTTCACATGGTTTGTTGTGCACCTTTCTCCACAGGAAGCTCTGCGGGCTTCAGTCTAACGGCGGGAGCAGCCAAAAGTCTGAGAATCCGGATCCTGGCCTAGGTCGATTAGATCTAAACCATCCTCTGCTACCAACATGTGCTCTAGCACCTTCAAGCTTCTATTGTAGTTGGCACTGGTGAATGAGAGGCGAAATGGCGTGATGTAATGTGGAATGCTGGTGTTTGCTGGGTGACCAGATTCTATATTTCTGTGAGTGACAGTTGTAGGGTGCTAGCTGGCAAGGATGGATGCTCAATTTCTCTGTCAATTGATCTTACCTGTTCTCACAGTCAGGGAATAAACTCACCAGTAAACTTTGCACATGACTCCAGCATGGTGTGTAAGCAGGTGAACCCCATCAATTCACTGGCAACGAGGTGGAATTGCCTGCTGGCAGAGGGCAGCAGTGGACGAGATACTACCCTCCAGGAGTAACATCCATCCAGGAAGGTGCCAGCTGCCCTTGGGACCAGAAGGAGATAGTCCTGGGCAACCCTGCATGCCGGATGGCACAGGAGCTGCTGTGCTGTTGGTAGCTGCAGTTGATCCTGTCACTGGAAGGTGGACAGCTCAGTGTCAGAGTGAGGTGTGGCCTGTAGAGAGTGGTCCATGTACTGGCTGTCAGTCGTCGTTGGTTATAGTTGCCCAAGGTGATAGGGAGGAATCTGGAGCAGAGGCAATCATGTGGATGTTGTTTGGTTGGAAAGTTGTGGCCATTGCCGGCGAAGTTATTAGGGACAGGATGGTGTCCTCATCCATTGCTGGAGGTGAAATGATGATGTCACTTGTGCTGGGGAGACTGACGCTAGCATGCAGTGTGGAATACAGGGTAACGATGGAACACAGCACGTTGATCACAGAGGATTCTACTATTGTTTCCTGTCAGTGTGTCAGTAGTAAACGGGAACAGCCAAATTCTGCAGCCAAAGTGAGGCAATGTGGAGGACAGCAGAGTGCTGTGAAGAGGCAGCATTTGGCTGCCACGCAACAATGGACGGCCAGGTGTGTTCCAGGACATGAGCAGAAAAGGCGGTGATTACCCTGGTGACGAGAGCTGTCCCATTTGTACGGTGGGTCGACTTTGGGGTGAAGAGTTTTGCAAAAGGTGTTGCAAAAGGTGTTGCTGGTTTTTGGTCAATTTGGAGACTATGGATTCGGACATCTCATCATTTTATTTGCATTTGAGGGGTCTCACTTTGTCAGAGCACTGATGAAGCTATTTATTGGGGGAATCCATTATTGTGTGCCATTGTGATATGGGTTGTGGCCTCTGGGTTAGTGATGCTTTAGGTGGGTTGGGTTTTGGGCTAATGTCTTGTCTCGGCCTGCTATGAAATGTGTTTGTGTTTATGCTGTGGTCCCTAGTATGGTTCGCAAACTGTGATGCTCGCGTGTTTTTCCTTTTCAGGTGGGCAGAATGCACATGCAGGAGTGGGGTGCTTCCTTTGCATTTGGGAAGATTTATTGACATTTCTACTGTGGGTGTTTTTGTTTTGTGGGGCAGTGAACATTCCTTGAACAAGTGGGTGCGGGGAGCTGGTGATAGGTATTTCTAACAAACTTTAAGGACACATAGGCCCTCATTACGACCCTTGCGGAAATCAACCGACCGGACCGCCATAGCGTAAATAGCGTTTCCGCCATTGCACGATGGAGCAAAGTGCGGCTCATTCCGACCCATCGGGCACGAGCACCACGCCATGGCGGAAGTGCAAAGTCCGCGATGGCGGAAATGACCCCAAAACGGCCCACACCGCCGCCGTACGGCGCCCTAGGTGCAATACCGCCACCCATCTCAGCGGACACCGCAGTGAGCACCAACCGGAAAGTACGGTGACCGTAAATATACGGAAACGGAAGTAAAAGCATGGTCCCGGAACGGGAAACATCCCGCCGTACACCTATAAAACCACAAAATCCACACAACCATAAAAAATACTACCCTGAGACACATCCCAACCCGTCATCCACCCTAGTGAAACCAAGAAAAATGGGAAAAGTAGCGAAGAAAGCGTGCGACCGCAAGCGGCAGGTCCACTTCTCCCGTGAGGAACTCACGGTGCTCACGGAGACCCTCCAGGAGAATGCTGCCGTCGTCTTCTCCACGCAAATGACCAGGACGGCACTTGCGAACAAGAAGGCCATATGGGCCCTGGTGGCACAGCGTGTAAGTGTGGTGGGGACCGCACCCCGCAACCCACAGCAATGCAGAAAGCGATGGGACGACTTGCGGATACGCGTCCGTAGCATACTTTCTGCCAACCGCAACATTGCCACAGCTACCGGGGGAGGATCGGAATCACCCATCAAGTTGACCCCCTGGGAAGAAATCTGTGCCTCCACCATTGGAATGGAGAGCATAGAGGGAGTCGGAGGGATGGAGAAAGGAGTGCAGACATCCGAAGATTCAGGTAGGTGTCCCAAATAAAACAATGCCAAAACCACAATGTCCAATCATGTGAAGTACCACGTGCCCACATAGTGCAACAGGAACACATGTCCAGGAGAACGTCCACATACATAGGCCTGATAGCACACTTTAAAACTCACATCAAATACATAAATAATTAAAAATCCTAAAAACACCCTCTACACGTGCAGCAGGCACACCCTAACTGCAGGCTGCCAAACAACTGCACCCTCACTCCACACACAAATGAAACCACCTCCAAGGCCCCGACCCAAATCACCCTCAGGTACCACCCCAATGCATGTGATACATTGCCATTCCAATTCCCACAGACCCATTAATAACGCTCGCCCTCCTTTACTCCAACACAGGGTCCGATCCAAACGACGAGCTCCAGGACACCCCTACCAGCACACCTGCAAAGAGGGCCAAGACCAACGGCCAAAGACCCTCCACCTCAGCTGCACGCATCAAGACACGGCAGCAGCACAAATCAAGTGACAGCACACAGGAGGGAACTCCAACAGGCACCCCAGCAGCCAGCATGCCCACAACACCACCACCACAGGTCCCCCCAATGGATGCCACAGTAGGCACTGCTTCTGGTGGCAGCAGCACCATAGGTGATACTGCATTAATGGCAGCATGCTCCGACACAGAAAACGGGGATGTCGAAGTTAGATCCATCCATGACCTGTCTCAATCCCCCTGTCTGTTCCATCCGGTACACCATGAGGATACCACGCAGGGGCACCCACAAGACGACGACTGGCCATCCCCCACAAGCCCTGTGGCAAGGCAACATGAGGTGATCAGCCCCTCTGTGACACCACCGCAAATGGCCATGGCCCAGCAGAGGCAACAGTCCCTCGACCAGGTAATCGTGCAACAGCAGCAACTGGCCACGCTCCTCAAGGACCATGCCGATGAATGTGGGGGCACTAAGGCAGACATAGAAACATCAACTGAGACACTTAGGGCAGAAATGGAGAGAAGTACAGAGACACTAAGGGCACAAATGGAGAGTAGCACCGAGAGCCTGAGAGTACAAATGGAGAGAAGCACCGAGAGCCTGAGGGGGGAACTGCATGCGACGTCCAAAAACGTATGTGCCGAACTTGCCGCAGTGCGCCGTGTGCTCACTGAGCTCTCACAAACCCTTAGGGACATGCATGGACGTGAGCAGGCAGAGACATCATCCGTTGCAAGTTCCGTCCAGGGCAGCCCCCAACGTAGATCTGGGAGGAACCTGCGCTCCACAGGCAGGGGTGCCCCTGATACCCGCAGAGGGGGCTTGCAATAGCGACAGCCCACTGACAATGAGCATCTTTGGACACTGGTGTTCGGGGGGGAGGTAGGAGGGTGGAGGGGGTGTGTTGGGCTCACTTGGGTGGCGGGTCGATAGGGTGTTTAACATGATATCACATATGCCATAAACAATGCACGATCATGCAATGAGATGTGTGGACATTGATCTTTGTGTACGAGGCCATTATAGGCGTACAGTCCATATTGTGCATGTTCCAGACACACACAGTGCCACGAGTCCCGTGTCCATGTATCAGCCACCAGGCGTGAGTGCTAGAAGCATGCATCTATGAGATGCTGACGAATGTCACGGCCCTCCTGTGCCTCGCAGACTCCTTGAGGTGCTGCCACATCCCCACCCTCATCATGACCATCATCAGGTGCTTGCAGTTCTGCGTCAGGGGGCATGGGCACATTTCTACGTACGCACATGTTGTGGAGCATGACACATGCCATGACCATCTTTGCAACCTTCACATGGCGGTACAGGAGTGCCCCGCCAGACCTGCTGAGGCAGCGGAAACGAGTCTTCAGTAGGCCGAATGCCTGTTCTATGACTACACGGGTACGTGAGTGGGCATGGTTGTAGTCCTCCTCATGCTGGTCCCGTGGGTTCCGGACTGGTGTGAGGAGCCATCTCTTCAGTGGATACCCGGCATCACCTGTATGTGGACAAGAAAGGAATATTGAGGAATGCCATTGCTACGTACGCACCCCCCCCCCTTCCTGCCAGGTCATTGCCGCATCACATACCCCACATCATCATGCATGAAATGAGACTCACCGAGTAGCCAGGATCTGTTCCCTGCGTGTCGCTCCATGTAGCGTGGTATAGTAGAGTTCCTCAAGACCATAGAATCATGGGTTGATCCAGGGAATCTGGCACAACAATGTGTAATGATCCTGTTGGAGTCACACACCATTTGTACATTCAGGGAATGAAATTGTTTTCGGTTGCGGTACTGGGCCTCCATGGCATGTGGGACGACCAATTCCACATGGGTGCAGTCGATGGCACCAATGCAACCCGGTATGCCGGCAAGTGCATGGAATCCCACTTTTGTGTTGGTAATTTCCTGCTCCGAGCGTGGTAGAGAGATGTAGTCGTCTGCGTGCTTCAGGAGGGCATCGAGCACTTGCAATAGTGTCCGTGAGAACAGTGGCTGTGATATGCCATGCAACTGTCCGACTGTGTGCTGGTAGGTGCCTGTGGCCAGGAAGTGTAGTACAGACACCACCTTCAGTAGGGGTGGGATGGCGGTTGGGCTATCTATCATGCTGACAAGGTCAGCCTGTGTCATGTCCACAATGGCGGTTATGGTGTCCCGGTCCAAACGGTAGAGGGTGTGGATCTGCTCATCAGTGAGGTTGAACGGATGTGCTCGGAGGCGTGGGATTGCGGGCTGCCTGCGTGGTGGTAGTGGCTGTGCTGGCGGCCCTTGCTGGCCCTGCCTTGCCCTCCTCCTCCTCCTGCGTCTCCGCCGTGCGGCCGGTTGTAGTTGGTGTTCGTCTTCTTCTTGAAGTTGGAGTACTTGCAGTGCTATCAGGTCCCCCAGGGCCAACATGGCTAGTCCTGCCGGTAGCATTTCGGAGTGGGTGTGGTTGTGGGAGGAGACTGGGTGTGCAATTTATGTGTTTTCAGGCTGTATGGCCTCCACCTGTGGTGATTCATTCCACCTGTGCAAGCTGCACTCCCCTTTGGGCGAGCACGTCCCGCACACAACGCTGCAATTCGACGAATGGCATCTTGCTATTGCAATCATGTATTTGTACCCGATGGCAGTGTAACATTGGTTGATATGTTCATTCGGCTATGGTCCCATTGTTTCACATACAATCTTTGCAGTCGCGAACAGACTTGTGAAGGGTCAGTGGAACGTAGTACTCGAGTAACGGTGGACCCTCATGCAACACTGTACCGAGCTTCACCGACGGGCGGGGCGTTCCATTTGTGAGTGAAGGCAGTTGCCATTTTCACACACAGCCGCACTAGATGGATTAATTTGTGGTTTCAAGCGGCCACAGATGCCTTTTCGACGTGATGTTGCAAATGAGGAATTCGAAGGGCGGCGCTTTCGGTTTTCAGCTAGCGGCGAGGAGATGCCCACAGGTCTGACTGCAAATATAACGTTCTATTGTTCAATGTCCTTGGGACAGGGGCCATGGCGAGGATGCAATGATTGATATGAATAGTTTGGGATGCGCAATAGCGACGTGGGCGATGAGGCCGGACGTTCCCAAATACATGTTACTTCACAACACTGGAATAACGGGCTGGGGCACAGTGGATTTTGCAGGCTGCATAACGCACAGACTCAATGGAAATTTCACATGTTATGTGAGTATGGAAACAGGCGTTTTCATTACGGGATGAGGGAATGATGTATGGATGCATGGACTGATGATTTGATACAGAGTTTGCCATGTACAGGGCTTCTTAGAATCTATCCGCCTCCCCTGCGCTATGTGATGCAGGGCTGCCATAGTGGGACCATCGTCTATCTGGCCTTGTTGAGCCCTCCCTGTCTCGACGCGCCTTCAGACACTTGTGTCTATGCACGTTACCAATCCCATCAGATGGATTCTGTTTTAACAGACGCATGCACAGGTACACTTGTTTGTGATAGTGTTTTCACCTCGATATAGATAGTTATGATTCGCAAGTGGTTTTTGGGTGGTGATGATCCTTTGGAGTGGGCTAGCATGCATATGGCTGTGGATATGGTGTGATCATTGAAGTGAGTAATTCGAATGTAGTTCTGATGGCCATACTATTCTTTTTCATTTCATTTGGTTGACAGGTATCTCCTCCCCTTTTGCCACTGCCATCTGTATGCCACTCCTGCAGATGGATTTTACTCCCGACACCTGCTGCTTCGTGTTAATCAGTGGAGCAGCATTACGATCTTATGGGACGATCGCCAATGGGCCACATGCCCTTACGCAGTACTAGTGGCTAGGAGCAACATTTCGGCCTTTCAGCTGGACTAGTGCCTCCCTATTGGGACGGCCCTGCGGTTCTAGGCGCTTCCATGTTGCCTTTTCGTACGGGAATGTAGCCCCTGTGTACCATGAAGGAACAGGGCGTCACACAAGAAGTAGCTGGTCATTTATTGCGGATGCAGCCCACAATAATGAAATATATTTTGGAGTTCATGGCCTAATGGCTGTATGGGCTTGGTGAATTTGTTGTGCATTAAATTTCTATTCTGATATGAACCGTGTAGCGTTCTTCTTTGCGAGTGATGTGGCATATTCCTATTTGGGGAGCGATGTATTGTGAGGAGATCTGCATTGGGTTCCAGCTTCGGAGTATAGTTGCGTGGTACTGTGCTGGGCGCGTTTGCCTACGAAGCCCAGTGAGGTCAGGGATAAGGGCTGCCATTATGACTGTTTTGATGATGTCATGCTCAGGGGCGGGGGATTAGCTTTTGTGTAACAGATGCCGGTCAGCCAGTTGGATTGGTGGAATGATGTGATTATCGGAATATTGCTGGTCACAGGTGCCTGTGTTTGCGTGCGTTTCTTGGTGGGAGACTGAGGTCATGTCCATTTGTATAGCTTCTGTATTCGTGCCATCTGTGCCCTGCAGCTCCCATTGGGCCCTCTTGAGATTCATTTGTTCGTTGGCAGGCATGGATGACTAGTACATTTCACTGGTTGCATTGTGTGACTTCATTGCACCTACGGGGGGTTGTACAATGTGGCCAGGGAGCGGTGTACAAGCACTCAGTAGGGCCGTTTACGGTTGGTTCGCGATGCTGTACTTCTCACCATGGCGGAATGGTACTTTCCGCCGTGCTTGATGGCGTTAGGTGCATGTCCGCTAGGGTCGGAATTCGCGTACCGTTGCGCCATGGTGGTAATTACGGTTTGGCATGGCGCGCGCGTACTTGGTGCAGTTAGCGTTGGCGTTCACTACGGTGTTGCTAATGGCATCGTACTTTGCGGTGACGGGTCATGATCGCACCGAGCGCTATTCGATGGCGGTATTGCATTTCCGCCATCGTTTTTCGATTTCCGCCAGGGTCGTAATGAGGCCCATAGTGCTTTTTAAGGACACATAATGCTCCTTGTTATTTGTCTCTTGCTGTGTTGTGTCTTTTGTCCGTGTGTTGGTGTGAAGGGAGTAATTTGTGTTGAGAATGCCAGTTGGGTTCTGCATGCTGGTGTGGCTGTGGTCACAGCCATGTTGATTGTGTGTGGTATCATACAGAACGCAGGGTGGGTTCTGTATGTTGGCATGGTTGTTGGTTACAGCCATGCAGGTTGTTTTTCACTGTTGTCTTACAGTGCTTGGTGATTACAGAATGCTGGGTGGGTTCTGCAGGCTGGTGGTGGCTGTTTGCTACAAGTGTGTGTTATGTTTTCACTGTTGGCTCCAGTGATTTTGGATATAAGTAATGCCAGGCAAGTTCTGTGGTTTAGGGAGTCTAGTTTTCACTGTTGTTCAGAGTGGTTTGTTGGTGTGGTCTAACTGTGGGTTCGCAGTTGTGGTCATGTTCACAGAATGGCCGGTTGGATTCTTTGTATGGTGGGTGTGTTGTATGGTGGTTGTATAGAATGTTGTGTGGGTTTTGTATGTTTGCTTTGCTGTTGGTTATGGCAAAGTGGTGTTGTCCAGTGTTGGTTACAGTGTGTGGTCAGTTGGCCTGTCTGTTTGCAGTGTGGCCGGGTTCACAGAATGGCTGGGTGGATTCTGTATATGGTGGATGTGTGTGTGGTGTAGTGTGTTACAGAATGCCGGTGGGTTCTGTGCATTTGGTCAGTCACTGGTTTTACAGTGCTTGGTGTTACTGGACGCTTTGTGGGTTCTGTAAATTGTGGTGGCTGTTGTATGTCGTGATGTTGTTGGTTACAGCTGTTGGTGCCACTGTTGGTTACAGTGTTGCAGTGACCTACCTTTATGGTGGAGTATGTGTTTGGTGTCTGCGTTCTTCCATTTTGTGCTTTAACTAGGTGTTGTTGTGTGTGAAGGGAGTGGAGTTGGCGTTTGAGTTCCAATTGGTGTTTGAATTCCAATAGGTTTTGGAATATTTTTTGGGATGTTGTTTCCAGTTGGGAGTTGGAGCTGGGTTTTCATTCGGTGGTGGTCTTTTTTTCATTGGAGTGGGTTTTTTCCATTGGGAGTTTCCGTTCCAGTTTTTCCAGTTTGCTCTGGCTTGTGTGTGTTGTAGCATATTTACATTTTTCCTTAAGGCATGTTCCAGTTTTCCTTTTTGCTGGAGCATATTTGTGTTAGTCGTTCACACCATGCAATCTCTTCTTGTTTTCATCTATGCGGGTGGGACTATATAGTGGTGTTGGTGTTATTGCCTCATGGTCAGTGTCTGTCGCCATGGGGTTTTCCTTGTTCCTGTGATTTCCACAGTGTGAAGTACATTAGTGTAACTCGACTGTGTCTGTTGTTGGGCATGCATGTGTTGGTAGTTTCCTGAGGGTCTTAATTGGTCTGCGTGCTGGCCACACATAGGTTCTACGAGAGTTGGTTGTGTGAATTGTGGATCCTTCCCTCTTGTGATTGTTAGGCAGGAAGAAGTGATGTGGTTGGCCTTGGTGTGTGAGAGGCAAAATGGCGTGATGTCATGTGAAATGCTTGTCTGTGCCGGGTGAACAGATTAAATAGATCTGAGAGTGAGAGTTATAGGTTACTAACTGGCACGCATGGATGCTCTAGTACTCTGTCCATTGATCTTGCTGTGCTCAATATCAGGGAATAAACTCACCAGTAAACTTACCTCCTGACTCGAGCGTGGTGTTTGAGCAGGCAAAGTCCATTACTTCACTGGCTCACACAACACTTGCATTTGGGAATGTTTATTGATGTTTTTGCTGCACGTGCTTTTGTTTTGTGGGGCAGTAAACATTCTTTGAACAAGTGGGTGTGGGGAGCTGGTGATGGGTATTTCTAAGGACCTTTACGGACACACAGTGCTTTTTAAGGACACATAATGCTCCTTTTTATTTGACTCTTGCCGTAATTTGTGTTGTGTCCCGGTGTTGGTGTGAAGGGAGAAGTTTGTATTCAGAATGCTGAGTGGGTTCTGCATGCTGGTATGGCTGTTGATTATGGCCATGTTGATTGTGTGTGGCGTGGTGTCATACAGAACGCTGAGTGGATTATGTATGTTGGCATTGTTTTTGGTTACAGACATGCAGGTTGTTTTTCACTGTTTTACGGTGCTTGGTGATTACAGAATGCCGGGTGGGTTCTGCAGGCTGGTGGTGGCTGTTTGTTACATCGTGTGTAATGTTTCACTGTTGGCTACAGTTCTTTTGGGTGTGCAGAATGCTGGGTAGGTTCTGTGGGCTAGGAATTCTAGTTTTCACTGTCTGTTCCAGTGGCTTGTTGGTGTGGTCTAACTGTGGGTTTGTGGTTCTGGTCAGGTTCACAGAATGGCTGTGTGGATTCTGTGTATTGTGGGTGTGTGTTTTGTGGTGGTGTACAGAATACTGGGTGGGTTCTGTATTTTTTGGGTTGCCATTAGTTACAGCCATGTGGTGTTCTCCACTGTTGGTTACAGTGTGTGGTCAGTAGGACTAACTGTCAGTTCGTGGTTGTGGTCGGGTTCGCAGAATGGCCGGGTCCATTCCGTGTATGGTGGATGTGTGTGTAGTGTGGTGTTTTACAGAATGCCGGATGGGTTCTGTGCTGGAGCATGTTTGCATTAGGTGTTCATCCATGTGGGTGTGACTATATAGTGGTGTTGGTGTTATTGCCTCGTGGTCAGTGTCTATCGCCATGGTGTTTTTCCTAATTCCTGTGATTCCCGGGAGGTGGAGTACATTGGTATGACTACACTGTGTCTGTTGTTGGGTATGCATGTGTTGGGAGTTTCCTGAGGGTCTTAATTGGTCTGTGTGCTGGTGTTACGCTCACCTGGTCTCTGCAGAGGCGTTGGGGCACGGTTGCAGCCCTCCTGGGGGTGAGGTCTCTTGGGTCTGACTTTGCCCTCTGTGCTTATTTGGTGACTGGTGGTAATAGGTAATGCTGTGCAGGACTGCTCTTGCATGGAGAATAGGGGGCATGAGTATGCCGGTTTGTGCACCTGATCCCCTTCCAGACCCCTTCTCCCAAACCGTGGTACCCATGGGATGCGCTGTCCCTGGAAAGCTCACCTGTTGATTAGTTTTGGTGAGCACTCCATCCTGCTGCTTCTGGCAGGGGCGCTTGTATGATCTGGACCGAGTTCCTTCACTGGTCCCTTGCGCGTGGTAGTCCCATCCTGCTGCGACTAAGCCACTATACTTCAGGTAAGTGTTCCTGTTTGCCTTTGTCTTTCCTCGTCTGTTTTTGTTGTATTGGAAAGTTAAATGTCTTGTATTGCTGTCCGTTCCACTTTTGATGTTTGCTCTTTTGCTTTCTTCCCTTGCAGGTGATGTTGCCGGCCCTACAGAAGCTGCAGAGCTTGAGGCGACAACCGGAGGGAATGAAGAACGAAGCTGCAGAGGTACAGTAGCTGGTAAATTGTTAACTAGGGGGCGTGCGGGGTTGAAATGTGGCGCGGCCCTGGGACGTATGTTCTAACCTTGTCTTTCTTCTTCTTCACAGGGTCCGAGTTTGTGGATGCAGAGTGTGGTGCTGCGGCGTTGGGATCTATATCACTGGATGTCAGGAGATGAGTCTGCAGATGAAGCCATGAAGCACCGGTTTCCTGGAGTTGAGTATGCAGGAGAATGCCTGGTTTCAAAGGTAAGTAAACTGGTCCAAGTGGCGGTGAGCATCATGTTGCACGCGAGTGCACAGTAACACGAAGCACCAGCCTTAAGGATGGAGCAGCTTATATAGCTGAGCTTCTGAAGCCACGCCCACCAGGTTCAGCCTGCCTGCCACCCCCGATGAGTCAGCACATGAAGACCAGCCCTAGGGAACCACACCCGATGAGTCAGCACATGAGGATGTTCTCTGGAATAAAGGCTTTCAGCTCCTGGAAAGTTCTTGTAAAATAAAAGCACTCCTGCACTGAAATAAAGTAAAAGCACTCCTGCACTGAAATAAAGTGTTCCTGCTCACATCTATATGAGCCTGGCGCCAAAGGTGCCAGGACTGAGTCCAGCCAGAGCCCCTGTGTTTATAGGTCCCAAAACGATATAAGTGAGTCAAGGGACCCAGTGCCCCCATCACTAGGGGGTGTGGCTTTTGTGTTCTGGGGCCTGTGGCCATGACAGCTGGCCACACGTAAGTTATGCAAGAGTTGGTTGTGTGAATTGTGGATCCTTCCCTCTTGTGATTGTTAGGGAGGGAAAAGTGTTGAAGATGGCATTGGTGTGTGAGAGGCGGAATTGCGTGATGTCATGTGAATGCTGGAGTCTGCTCAGTGACTAGATTCTATGGTTATGAGAGTGAAAGTTATAGGTTGCTAGCTGGCAAGGATGGATGCTCCAGTACTCTGTCCATTGATTTTAGCTGTGCTCACAGTCAGGAAATAAACTCACAAGTAAACTTACCTCCTGACTCCAGCGTGGTGTGTGAGCAGGCGCACCTCAATACTTCACGTCTCTTGTACTAGATGGAATTACCAATAAAGATCTCAGATCAAATAACCAGACAGACTCAAGGAATATGGCAAAGTACTACTTTATTTTAAGGTTAAAAAAAGATGAGTCAACTGACAAACAACAGACAAATGCTTGCACTTTCACATATAAACTTGATTACACAGAGGTCTTATACTCCAATATGTGTCATCTTTGTTGTCACCTACATGGAAAACCATAAAACCTATTAGCGGGTGGGATTTGATATGGGGAACATATCCACTTATGGAATATATACAGGCTAGTATTTCATTGGCTGTCTCTTACCTGTAAGACAACCCTCAAGCTACCTCTAAATATGTATAATACTGATTATAGCAAAGAAAATGGCAGCAGATTGGTCTATGCGGCATTGTATAGCAGGTTACCCCATAGATCCACTGATTGGTTGGCATTCTCACCCAACCTTGGACTTTCGGCTTGGCTAGGAGCACGTAAGGAAACTGAAATCCCAGGTGCTTGGATCACCTCAGATTACGCCCCACTTTTCCAATTAGTCCATCATCTCTCATCAGACCGGCCATAAGCCAAAGATTCCCATCTGCAGTTGATCTTGTAGCCTGTTCTCTGTTCTAGGACATTCAAGGGAGTGAAAACACAACACTATATTCATTTGAGACTTAATGAATAGCACTTGTTTTTGACTTCTGAGTCACAATTTGTCAATTTCAGCCTGTTATTTGATTAATTATGCTGGGTGTCGTTGCTCTTCTTGGCCTCTAAGGACTTGTTCACTCTACCTTGTATAGACTTCATACACTTTTAATTATCCAATACTTGGCTGTTGCAAATGTTTTCTTCTCTTTTAATCTAAGATAAGTATGTCTCATCCATGGCTTATCCATCTGCCACTCTTTGTGCTTTCCAGCTATTCTTTAAAAATAGCATCCTTGATCCCAATCCAACATTGACTCCTCTTTGCTTTGCACACAAAGCTGTTCTTGCAGTGTCTCCTGACACTGCAACCCTGAGCAGCTTCTGAGGTAGTTAAATTGCATATTTACACAAGCCGGCATCCATTTCCCAATAATGGCCGTTCTTGCCATGTTATGTATTCCTCTATAGCAAGTTTCTATGTATCTCTTCCACCTTGCTTTACTGCGTATTTACACTTATTTGTCAGCAAGTTATTTTATCTTCTTTTACATTCATGATTACTTTATAGTTTTGTCCATGTTTCTTTTAGCGCTTCAGTTATATTGTCACTCTTCAGTATTTTCACATCGTTTCAGCATGGCTTCATACATCTTCTCCATTACATCACTCTGCCCTCGTCATATTTCACTCAGTGCTCCATGATGTTCAATGGTGCATGCTGACATCCTTCCATGCGACATCCTTCCACACTTTCAGTGTGAGGATACATTTGATACAGTTGTTTGAGTGCATATCGTCTCTCATAAACTCAATGAGGTAATGGCATAACACATGGGGTCTCAAATAGAGCCATTCATTTTGCTGTTCCAGTAGGACTGCAGTGAGTGAGCGGGAGCTAAGGGAAATGTGTCCACCTGCTCCTCTACCACAATGAGCAATCACTGTCTTTAGTCAAGTCAAACAGCTTCTTTCAGGATGGCAGCGTTCCGCATTATGTCACAGCGCAGAACGCTGCCATCCTGAAAGAAGCTGTTTAAAGAAAAACCCACAGGATTAGAAGGTCCCACATTGGGAAAAGTTGAAGATAGACTCACTTAAACAGAGGTCTAGAAACGACTAAAGACAAATGATATGGACATAAGTTGAGTAATGTTATATTAGAAATGTGCAATTTAAATAATTGTAAACCCTGATACAATGTAATAAAATGTTCAGCCAGAAAATCTGATACTCATTTCTTTCAACCTCATGTAATTGCCATACCTTGAATAAGGTCAATAACGTGTTTCACTGATAATAATGTGAATAGAATCAATGTGACACAGATGTACCAAATAGAAATAAACATACTCAGCCAGGCAAAACTAAATACTACTATATTGCCTTGAGAAAGCCCAAGCAGGGGTGAAACCAATTCACTTGCCTCCAAATTGGAGAAAAGTTAAACTAATGCACGTGCCTCCTAATTGGAGAAAAGTTGGCACCTTTTATAATTTATGGCAAGTACAAATGAAGAATAAAATATATATTTTTTTCAAACTATACATCCAGTGAGTAAAAGTAACTCATTGTTCTCCGGAACAAGGCACAGGAGTCCAACTTGGGGTATCTCCCCGAAACTCATGATAGTAGTTGCGCCTCAAACCTCTTTGTCCTCTTCAGGTGTAGAATCGGTTTAAAAATAAAAAAATAAAGACATTCACTGTAAATAGTCATTTCCCTTTCCACAAATATGGGAGGCTGGAAAAAGACAGTACACGTTTAACAAAGTAGAGAGAATAACTGGAAATGCTACTAGCACTTGTGCAAGGACACATATTGAATAATGAAGTTCATAATAAGCTACCATTATAGCTACCATTATCAAAAATGTACTAACACTGAAAGTATAATATGTTTTTTTCAATCCACCTCAAATTTCTTTCCCAGGAACCAATGATTAGAAATATGATAATACAACAAAAGTCTACTATAAACAAATGTTGTACAAAACATACATAAAATGTTCTACCTATGAGTGACAAAATAAATGTAATTCATGTACATTTCCCACGTCATGTTCTAGTACTAAATATATTTTCTCTTCTTTACAGACAAAACATTCTATGACCTGTCCACAATTATCAGCCCAAAGCAACACTGAGACTACAACAGCCGTTACAACATCATCACTTTCCTAAATATTACATCTTCCAATCTACAACTTCACACTTGCACTAAGATTAACCCACACTCTAACATCTGAGCTGCTTGGTCTGCCTTCAGAAACCACGGCTTTTTGCATTATGACATAGCTGTTAAAAGCTTAATGATGGCAGATGCATTTGGGAACCATCAATTCTAGTTGCGGTAAAGATAGGTGCTGTTTTCACACTATGGGCCTCATTACACGGAAGGCGGTGAGCCATGGCGCTATTAGCGCCATGTCTCATGCCGGTAAAATATCGGCACCGCCTTGGCGGAAAGGGGATTTACCGCCCCATTCCAAGGTTGGTGGGGCGGTAAATCCCCCTTCCGCCATTGCCCTTCCCCATTCCCATTTCTGCCCCATAGGGCTCTATGGGAATGGGGAGGGCGCTAATTACGGCACCGCAATTTTGCGGTGCCGTAATTAGCTCCGAGGTCCCTTAGCGGGTTGGTTTTTAACGCCTGCAAAAAGCAGGCGTTAAAGCACCAACCCGCTAAGGGACCTCGTAGTACGGCGGTAAGGGTTAACGGTCACCGTTGCCATTAACGGTGACCGTTAACCCTTACCGCCGTCCGTGTAATGAGGCCCTATGAGTCATTTGTAATAAAAATAAAGATAAACTAATAAATGTATAGCAGTCAAAACATAAAAAATTAACATAGTACATGTTTACTGCAAATTCACAGATCAACCTATGAGGTTTGTTATTTTCAAGACAATGGGCCTCATTACGAGTTTGCCGGTCCGGATACAACGGTACCGGTAAGCTTACCGGTACCGTTGTATCCGGAACGGCAAACTCTGAGTTGTGCTCACAAGTGCCTTTCATTCCGCCAGGTCTGACCTGGCGGAATGAAAGGCACCCGCGAGCAAAGCATGCCTGTAGCACAGGCACCGTTATGGACAGTGCCGGTGCTACAGGCATATCCCCATTTCCATTGAGCCCTGTGGGGCTCAAATGGGAATGGGGATCACCCAATACCGGCCCCCCAAAAGGGCAATTAAGGGGTCCGGCGGGGCCGGAATACCCAGGTAATTGCCCATTTGCAGGTGCCGGACTTTCTTGCAAGTTTGGAGGTAGCCTTGCAGATTCTTCCAGCAAGGCTACCTCCAATCTTGTAATGAGGCCCACAGTGAGTTGTTAAACCCACTTTCTAACCTCTGAGCCACTGGTTCTCCCCTTGAAATAAAGCATGGCTTTTTACATTATGACATATCTGTTAAAGGTGCCATGGGTGACGATGTATCTGGGTACTAGCATTGCCAGTTTGCATAAACATAGGTGCTGCATGTGTAATGCAACTAAAGATAAAATAATATAGTTGTATTAAAAAATAAGAATAGTACCTGATTCCTCCCAATGCGCAATACAACCTATGAAGTTGTGTATTTTCAAGCCATTGGGCCTCATTACGACCCTGGTGTTAAGGGTTTAACGGCGCCGTAAAAGGTGTCTGTGCCGTTAAACCCTTAACGCCTGATTACGAGTTCCCTTTGCGGGACCCGACCTTAACTCCTGCTTTTAGCAGGCGTTAAAGTAGGGTGCCGCAAAGGGACCTTGGTGCTAAGTACGGTGCTGCAATTTGCGGCACCGTACTTAGCGCCTTCCCCATTCCCATTGAGCCCTATGGGGCAAAAATGGGAATGGGGAAGGGCCCATGGTGAATGAGGAATTACCGCTCCGCCAACCTTGGAATGGGACGGTAATTCCGCCATTCACCATGGCGGACCCCGGGGTCGTAATGAGGCCCATTGAGTGGACTTGAACTGGCAATCTTGCTATTGGTTAACCCACACTCTTACCTCTAGGCTGCTGGGTCAATTTTCAGAAAATTCTAACTTTCAGCATTATGTCATAGCTGTCAAAGGTGCAATGAATGATGATGCATCTGGACACTAGCAATGCTGATTGGGCTAAACATAGGTGCGGCTCTCCGTGAGTCATTTGCAATGGAAATAAAGAGAAAATTATATATTTAGAAAAGTAAAAAACATTAAACACTACAATTGTTACCCATTTCCTCCAAAAGCACAACTCAACCTATGAGGTTGTGTATTTTAAAGCCATGTAGTTAACTAGTTCCTTGGTCAAAATGCCAAGCTTTTGCGTTATGAAATAGATGACGATCCACTTGGGAGTTAGCATTGCCATTTGGGATGAACAGAGGTGCTGCTCTCTCTCTATGAGTCATTTGTAATGGATATAAAGATAAAATAACATATTTATAACTGTAAAAGATAAAAAAGCTACCTATTTCCTCAATGCACAGCTAAACCTATGAGTTTGATGTACGCTGAACCCAATGAGTGAATTTGAACAGGCAATTTTGCCATTGGTAAACCCATCCTTCAACCTCTACTGGGTTTCGCTTCAGAAAGCATGTCTTTTTGCATTATGACATAGTTGTAAAGATGTAATGTATGAAGATGGATTGGGCAACTAGCAATGCCGGTTGGGATAAACATAGGTGCTACTCTCTCCCTATGAGTCATTTGTAATATTTCCTGTGAATTCAGAATGGTTTGCACTTTCATGAGCATGTTTAAGAGTTTGCACAGTGCCTCCCTCCCCACGGCCATATTATTTGCCATTTTCTTGAAGTTCTGCATATCCTGCCCCCTTTTCGCACTTTGTGCTGGGCCTTCCTTTGTGCTAATGTTGCGCTATCGGTGTGGAGCGCAGTGGGCTCGGCTAGAGTGCAAAGTGGGAAGGCCCAGCCCAAACTGCATCCCTGAATCGCTTATAAGATTTTTGCAACATGCACGGTGCATTTCTTTAGGTGCAAAGTCACTTTGTGCGGTGCAAATCATTTTGTAAAGCAGGCCATGTGTGTGTTCATGTTCTGTGTGTTTTCATTTTTGCACGTGTCTATCTGTGTGTTTGTGTCATTTGTGCAGGTGTGTTAGTCTGTGTGTATCTACACGCGCAGAGGAGGTTTGTGTGTGCGTGTGTTTGTGTGTGCATCTGTTTTTGTGAGTTTTTTAGTCCAAGTTATTTTTCTTGATGCCATAAACTAACCAGGCAAACTCATCTAATCTCTGCTGCAGACTCCTTCATAGCTATCATTTCTAGTATTTTTCCCTTTGCCTTTCGTTGTATATTTCAGCACATCTTCATCAACGGTTCATTGGTTTGTTTTGACTTGCTTAGCCGCTTGCTAAATTGACAGTGTGGTTGTTGTGACTACCTGTGAGTCTCTAAGGTGCAGGGCTCCACCTTTGGCACTGCCCTGGTCACCGACCGTGAGTAGGATTGGGAAAAGCCAAGCATGGGCTCTGGTGTCCTTGGGGAGAAAGGCCATAACAGGTCTCCTGGTGGCCATTACCAGCCAGAGCAGAATCTAAACCGACGACAAAACATGATTAGGAAATATTAATCTTTACCTACGTATCATACTGTAATAACGTGCTGGATATTGATGTTTTGGTTATTTCACCTTTTAATCTGATGTTTATTCGAGAATACAACACATTTTTCAATGGGAGTTTCCCATTGAAAATGCTTCGTAAATCAGGCCCAATGTGTTTACTATAAAAATCACTTAACTTGAACTGTAACGCAAGCTCGTTTTTGTTTTTATCGAAAGAGCATTTGATAAAACATGCAGGGCTCACAGTTTTTTTGGTATTGCCGTAGTTCACCTAATGCAAACTTGACCTCCTCCCATTTGACTGCATCTTTTTGACCTAATTCACTAGGTCAAATGGTACAGTTTAATTAAGAAATAGTTGTGTGGTGGAGTAAAGGAATCGGTTGAGGTGGAGTGAAGTCAGAGGGGCTGCGGGAGATCTCCCCCCAGACTAGGTGGGTTGCGGGGGTCTCTCTCCGCAGTAGGGCAAAAGAAATTAGGTCAAAACTATTAGGTCAAATGGGCAGTAGGTCAAGTTTTCTATGTCAAACAACCAATATCCGTTCTTTTCACATGGAATGTACTGCTCCCACAAATGATTATTTCCTAAAATGAAAGGCCTCCTGACTAGCACTCATCATCGCTTATACATACAGCCTTTTTTTTATCAAACACACTGGATTTAACCTAACAACAACAAATGAAAATTGTCAACAAGAAATGCTTTGCAAAATTATGCATGCTTGTCCCTGCAGTGTTAAGTGACAGCGAACTCCTAAAATATGTGTTTTGTTGGTGTAAAATTGTGACATCAGTCTTATTGTCTATGTTGTACAATGTTGTAAAACATTGAGGTACATGCATTTTAATTACAGCATCTTAACATTAGTGAGTTATTCTTGCGCGTCTTCGAATCACTTATCTAATAGCTCTAATACAACGATTGCTCCTTATTGTATGGACCATCATTGCATACGTTTAAAACAAACGGTGTTCAGAAGCGTCTAGGCTTAATTGCGTGAATTCCCCTGTGCACGGCAACAAACTGAAGGCATGATTCAAAGTCCCACTGCAATCAAGGAGGAGCTCTTGGTCACTTACTGAGCTCTTCTGGTAGGCTAAATTATCACCTTTTCGAACATGATTAATACAAAACAAACAGAGCACAGTGCAATGCGGCAAGCCCAGCCCATCCTGCCGCGCCATTAGCATAAGATGAAATCATGCAAGTGGACAGGCAACACATGAAGGACATTTAAGTGGGGGAACAAACGGCTGAATTGTTTTCCCCAGTCTGTGTGAAATTAACATAGTGTACCACGGAACACTGGGATATGCATACGACGCCTGCTTAAGGTTACATTGAGTACAGTTGCATTTGGAAAATGTCAGTCATGACTTTCATCACTATCTAGGAATTCATTTGATGTTTGTTGATAGGTGCTTTTATTTATATTTCTTTACTGCACACCCAATGGTATCCTTCAATCATGTATTCTTTGAAGGTCTTATTTTGCAAACTTGTTTATCACTTCACGACTCCTGCTTCCAAACATATGACCTATGATTAAAAAATACAAACAAAAAAAAGTGAAGTCTTAAAACAGTAGAGGTAACAATGGTAAGGTAGAAACACTGACTCCATACCGCTACAAATGTAACGATGAATCTCTCGAAATATAAACACCCACTCCATACCACTACAAATGTAACGATGAAACTCTCGAAATATAAACACTCACTCCATACCACTACAAATGTAACGATGAAACTCTCGAAATATAAACACTGACTCCATACCACTACAAATGTAACGATGAATCTCTCGAAATATAAACACCCACTCCATACCACTACAAATGTAACGATGAAACTCTCGAAATATAAACACTCACTCCATACCACTACAAATGTAACGATGAAACTCTCGAAATATAAACACTCACTCCATACCACTACAAATGTAACGATGAAACTCTCGAAGTATAACCACTCGCTCCATAACACTAAAAAAATTAAACCAAAAACTTTAAGAATAAACACTTGATATGTACACTTCAAATGCAACCTTAACACTCGAAATCTGGATCTGATGTAACCTGACAACCATTGAAAGTGTGTGTTAGAGTTGGATTTGTAGTGGTATGTTGTGAGTGTTCTACATATAAACACTTGCAAAACATCTGGTAGGAGCAGCATACCTTACACATGATCTGGAAAACACACAGGGTGAGTCCATTACAACTCACATCAAAATCAGATGTATGGCGGGAGTGCCGCGGCATGCAGCATAAGCACCCATCAACACTGTATAGAAAGGGGAAAAGGAAAGTCCATTGAAAAATGACTCTATGCCAATGCCATAATTGACAATTGTATTTCATTCCACTTATTACAAGCCGGCATTTACCGCTACTGCAGATTAATAATAAGAAAACCTATACATATACATTTAGCATCCTTTTTGGAACATTCAGATTAGCTCAACCAATGGGAGTGAGGATTTACAAATTCTGGGTCCCAAGAACCTGGCATTTGCTCTACATGCCTATTTGCTGCATGGCAAAAACAAGCAGAGGGTGCTCTGTCCCGCAACCTCCATCCTCAGTGCCTCTGCTATTGCTTTCCCCATGCCCAGCTCTACTGATAAATGCAGGGACCAGATCCCACTACAGTACTGGAGTACTTCCTGACTGCACTTGCCCGCATCTCTATCCCAATATTGAGGGGGGCAGCCTGATGTTTCATCTCTCTCCCGCTCGCAGCCTTTCTTGCAGCCCTGCATCAATGTGGCACCACACTTCACACCATGTTGCCATGGCTTAACAGCACAGTTTGGACACACGCTATCTAAAAAGTGCTGATTTTTTTTGGAATGAAAAGTTGCCCCTCCATTGTGTGCAAAAGCTGTTGCACACCTGAGAGTGAAATTTGCGCCCATTTGTTCGTGACCATTAAGTTAGGCTTCATGGGCTCCAATTGGTTTACATGCTTCCACCTTCTGGTCATTAATGCTTACATATATACATTGTACTGACACAAATGTGTCAGCATTGCTGCAATTACATCAAAATTGACATAGGAAAATGCACACAAATCCTCTCTGGTGCAACTTTTGTTCTCATCCATAAAAGTTAATCAAGGTTGGTATGTACCTAATCTGGCTAAATCGAAATATTCATGCCAATATTAACAAAGTATTAGTATTGTTTTCATGCAAAATAATAATTGCTGAATACGAGCTTTTTTGCACTGTTCTTGAGACATAAAGGATGTAAAATATCTCAGAATTGTCTGCTTCAATTTTCAATTGTTTTGGCATGCACGACGTCCTTAAACTGTGGTAGTGCATGTCACAGAAATTTAGAACATTGCATTGGTGCAATTCATAACTGCGTAAGCTAAAATATATGCATAAGGTTCCTAGGTCCAATGGCGGTTCATGCAAAATAAAGTTTATATCACTCAGCAACCAGAAACATCCACAACTAACGCACAAACCATGGACCGCGGGTACAGTGAGGTTAGAGAAGCAAGCTCATTTAAACGTATACCAGTCAACACATAGAAACATCTTTACGCAGCAACGCCAACATGGAAGAAGTGTGCAGAATGGTTAGAGAAATTAAAGCAATTTAGAGCTAAAGTTCATAATGCTTAGAAATACCCTTAGCACGTAACCTACACACACACACACACACACACGCACATAACCATACCACATCCTGTATGCAGAAGCAAATATATGCTTGCTGGAGCAAAATTCATTGTGCGTTACACTGCATAAGTGATGTAATAGTCAATCACAAATCCACGCTTTTATGTAAACTGGCCCATGCACAACTACACTACCTAAATAGACAGGGCTAAACAAAATAAAATGTGTACCTCCTCACACACATTAACATCTAACATTACACACACACGGGTAAAGGAAAGCTTTCTGCAACACAATATAGTATATATTCATTGCATTTAAGTCATGTAATGACTAACTACAGTGCCACATTACAGCGTAAACGGATCCCTTTATATCTAGCTTATTTATATATTCAAACACACACACACACACACACACACACAAACACACTCTGCTACAGTGATTCACTGTGTGGGCTGTGGACACATCACCTCATCAGAAATATACATGGACAAAGTGTCAACTCTAACTTGATAAAAATATCACAAGATTTGAACTAGTAGACCAAATACAAAGATGACGGAGTACACAAGTGGTTTTAGCTTGGTTTACAATTCCCAAATTTATTTTCTTTAATTATGCAAAAAATGCTATATCAAAAAATATATATATTCGACATTTCATGTAATTCTGTGGCCCATGCTCTTAATTCATTCATTCACATTTATACTTTCTTCATCAATCTCTCATTCTGCACTTCATACTTTGAAAAAATGGTCTGTATATAAAAAACAGTAAAAACATCTGTTATCTCTACATATGTTTACAATTCATTGTGAAAAACATCCCCACCAATTTGGGGTATTACACAAGTCTGTGTTCTGTTATTCCCACAGTTCTCACGTCGACACGTGTTTCAGTTGCTCTCAGCGAGCATCAACATTAATACTCTCTTTGTATGGCAACCTTCTTCAGGACAAAACAACCCATTTTTCAGGCACATGTATTGACATGGGCCACACCATCTCCTATCCTGATGGGGTCAGGAGGGACAGTGGAATCTGGAGGCCAATAGTCCTCTCGTTCAAGGTAGCAACAGCCACAACTTCCAAGGTGGATTCTATGGATGAAATGTCTGAGGCGGAGGCTTATAATTCCAAAGCTATCCTTCTGTCAACGCCTTTTCTTCTAATTCATGAATCCACACGAATCCTCGGATTCGTGTGGATGGTACTTACGACCCGCTGGCTGCTGTATGCGTTATTTTGGTGCAGGCAGGAGAAAATCTGAGACGGCTAGAATCGGATTCATGAATTAGAAGAAAAGGCGTTGACAGAAGGATAGCTTTGGAATTATAAGCCTCCGCCTCAGACATTTCATCCATAGAACATCACGTCTTGCATGAATCCACCTGGGAAGTTGTGTCTGTTGCTACCTTGAACGAGAGGACTATTGGCCTCCAGATTCCACTGTCCCTCCTGACCCCATCAGGATAGGAGATGTTGTGGCCCATGTCAATACATGTGCCTGAAAAATGGGTTGTTTTGTCCTGAAGAAGGTTGCCATACAAAGAGAGTATTAATGTTGATGCTCGCTGAGAGCAACTGAAACACATGTCGACGTGAGAACTGTGGGAATAACAGAACACAGACTTGTGTAATACCCCAAATTGGTGGGGATGTTTTTCACAATGAATTGTAAACATATGTAGAGATAACAGATGTTTTTACTGTTTTTTATATACAGACCATTTTTTCAAAGTATGAAGTGCAGAATGAGAGATTGATGAAGAAAGTATAAATGTGAATGAATGAATTAAGAGCATGGGCCACAGAATTACATGAAATGTCGAATATATATATTTTTTGATATAGCATTTTTTGCATAATTAAAGAAAATAAATTTGGGAATTGTAAACCAAGCTAAAACCACTTGTGTACTCCGTCATCTTTGTATTTGGTCTACTAGTTCAAATCTTGTGATATTTTTGTTAGATTGACCTGTAGAACTAGGGACTTAAAAACAGGTACCCCTTCTCTTTATTGCAACTCTAACTTGATGACAGGGCCACTAGAGGAAAGGTTTCTTTATTAAGAACTCAAAAAAGGACAAGGCTCTCCCTCGTTGCACCGAACGGTGTCCTCGTAGCAATGTACATTTTTCCAAAAGTCCAACACAAAGTTCCAAAAGGCAGCAGTAACAGAAAAAAGGCGTGGAGCGTGTATCAGACCGGACTGCTGTTACCTGCTGGTTCGAGTTCTGCTACAGTGTTTCTTCAGTTCCATTGCTGCCAGGCGGAGCCACACAGCTGGAGCTCTGCAGAAAGTGATTATAATCAGTGATCTTATGCAGAGCGCGGCACGCATTGTGGAGTGCGAAGCAGAGTGGTCTGTTGTGGTCCGCTGGGAACTGGGGTGTGGTGGAAGATAAATGGCTCTCAACTAACTAATACCAACAGGGGCTAGAGGTGGGCTACAGCTACAAGTTGTCGGCAGCAGCAGAAGTTAAGCGAGTAAAGAAATCTACCACCCGCTCTGCCTTTAAGAACCCCAACGCTTACCGGTGCCTATTTTGGTCAGGCTCCGATCGTGATCATACGTTAAATTATGATCATACTTTAAAACATACTTAACTAAAACTACCCGGATGCCTGGATAAGTGGTAAATAAAACCAAAAATTATAAGTTAAGGCAAGAAAAGCCCTATAGTGAAATGCCACAAAGAAGGTCACGTGCCAACATTGTTGAATCACGAGTGGGAATGGACTTGGAAGCGACAGGGTGTGAAGAATCAGTTTTACAGTTTGTGGTGAAGATACTCCTGAAACTGTGTGGCACAATACAGGAGGAGCTCAAACTGCATGGGGAATCTATAACCCATCTATCCGGGCTGTTGAAATATAAAATACAATCTGATTTAAATGATGGAGTTCCCGCAAATACAAAAGAAAGAAGTTGTAATGACTGTACCTTCTGCGCCTGCATGTACGGAAGGGACCCTGAAGAGGGGGTAGGAATTGTTGAAAAAGACAAGTCTATTATATATCAGACTCGAAAGGAGAGACATTTGGCTAAGTGCCGTTTACGTTGAGGGGTGATACCAGCCATAGTCATCAATCCTCTTGACAGTGAATCCCACAACGAACCGTTAAACCCGACTATTGCTACAGCTATTTGCCCTAAATCAAAAAAGTCGAAAAAGAGAGGGTTGTGGCTCAAAAAATGATCCAAAAGGACCCCAGAACTCTAACAAGCTGGCTTGTAAAAGACAAAGGTACAGAGCACATAGAAGAAATCGGAGACAATGACAACTCAACCTCCTGCGACACTTTTCGGGGTAGCCTGAGTAGATCCCCCATGGAAATATTCAGCCATAAGAAGAATGTAGAGGTCAGACGACAGATACAGGAGTCTTCCCCAAATAGGGTGAAAACTGTTAGGTCAGGGGAGTTTACGATGACTCTAGATACAAGGATCTTTACGATCAGAATAGACTCTCTAGATCCAACTAAGAAGAGGGTCAACTGTCCCGAGTTATCACATCTTCTCCATAAAATTCCTTCAGTGAGTGCGCTAAACTCTAGTGACTTTGATTGCGGAGTCGCTAGTTTACAACAATGGGAGCATTTCTTGTTTTCATTGGCTTTTGGCCTGAAATTGGTCAATTCAGGATATGTGTTGGACAGGGAAGTGCCGATTCCACCAGCTGCCGGATGATGCAACAAATGTCAGGGCGGGTCAAAGCAGAGGCCCAATGAAGCTAGGAGCAAAAGTATTGCACTTTCTCTGACTTTGAATGAAAATGCAATGGGCTGGGAATGGCTAAAAAGCTTCTTGCATATGCAAGGAATAGAACAGAAATTAACCATGAAGGTGGCTTGCTGGAAAACCAGAGGCCATGCGCATAAGATATCTAAAGAAGGATCCCTAGATACTCTCCTAAACTATGATGTTTTCTTGGTACAAGAAACCTTGCTGGTCTCTGCTATCCCTATAGATGGTTTCCAACTATATAAAGAATTAGCCAAAATAGTCTCCCATGGACGGCCTTATGGGGTCAAATTATAGGTATCAAGCTTAAGATCATCTGCAATTATACCCAAGGACAGTAACGGAAATGTCTTAGCTGCGGAAATTAAATTCACGAAGGAGATGATGGTGGAAACATGCTTATGTTAACTGTTTACGTTCCTCCAGGAAGAACTGATATGAGGACATTTTTGCCTATATGGACCTAATTTGTACCGAATCGTTCTGGGAACCTAATCACAATGCAAGTTTGTTGGGAAGAGAATTAAATGCCCTCTGTAAAGTTATGATACATGTGCAGTGGATGAACATGTGCCTAGTAAAAGTGTGTTGCTGCAAAAAATGACAAATAAGCAGGGCAAGCAGTGGGTGTCCTTTATAAAGGAGTGGGAGCTGACTCTTATGAATGCAGAGTAAAAGGAGACTGGCCAGGGAAGGCTACATGGACCAATGGGCGTCGCTGGGCCACTTTAGAATACCTGTTTGGCAGTAGTGCATTTTTGGAAAAAGTGCTAGAGCAGGTTAGTATACCTAGTGACAGTAGGGACCATGCAATTGTCTCTTTGACTCTGGGAATGGGTGTTAAGGACTCCAACCAGACCTGTAATGGAGGGCTGGAGCCCAATCATGCAGGGAATCGCATATATTGGTCACTATATAACACAAATAAGGCCACATTTGCTGTTTCTCATGCTGCTCTTCACAAAAAAACCTATTCTCAGTCGCCTTACGGCAAATGAACTGGAAGATTGGTTAAATCCAAGTTGCCTAACACTAACAGGGCGGGGGCATGAAAAGCGAAACGTCTTGCTGTCGTGGACAAAGAACACACATTTATTTTATGTGGTAATCTGGCCTGCCAGGTGTAATTTGTGAAGAGAGCTGAGGAAACAGAGAAATGCGACTGGCTCTACAAAGGGGAGGCTAGCGCGGGTAAAGGCAGCCAAATGCGGCTATCTCAGTAGGCTGAAGCGCTGGAAGCTGTCCATAAAGAACGTGCAGTGGCAGCGCATACTAGGAGTACTAAGGAGCAGGAACACACAATCAATTTGGCAAATACTATCCACTGTGAAGGGTAATGCAACTGAGTCAATCGTAAACCCATCAAAGAGGAGGAGTGGATAAGACACATAAGAAAGACAAAGGATTATGTCAAACAACTCTCCCCATTGGATCCAAATATAGCAAAATGGTGGCCAATTACCCTGATGCATGAGGTACTGGCTATTGAGAAGTTGAAGTGTTCCAAGGCCCCAGGACCAAACGGTGTGGCGAACGCCATGCTCAAAAAGGACCTGATGAGGTGGGCAATGATATTAGAGCTGTTATTCGAAAGGGTCTGTATAGAACACGTTATCCCCACATCATGGCAGCAGTCTATATTGATACCTGTCTTCAAGAAGGGTGATAGAAGTTCACCAGACAATTATAGACGGCTGTCCATGCTGGACGTCACCGGGAAGCTGTTTGTTTCATTTGTATTAAAGGGACTCCAGGCATGGGCGGAGGCAAATGGCATCTTGTATGCACTCCAGATGGGCTTCCGGCCTGGGTCATCTACTGCGCACAAAATAAGACTCATTGATATATTGATAAATTGGGCCAGTGGCAGAGATTGACCCATGCTATGTGTTACCTTCGTTGATTTCTGATCAGCATTCGACCGGGTCGACCGAGCCATTTTGTGACATAAATTAGCTGCCATGGCATGCCCGTGCTTGCTGCTATACATAATTAAACTCCTTCACACTAATACATTTTTCTGCGTACATTTGCACAATTATGGCCTCATGTCTGATCAGATAGTGGTAAACAGGGGGAGTAGAGCACGGGTTTGTGCTGGCTGACCTGCTGTTTAATTTGTACTTAGCAGACTTGCCATCTCGATTACTAGGTAATGCCAACTGTCCTCCAAAGGTTGGTATGAACAGAATCGCCAGCATGCTATATGCAGACGATCGGGGGATTTTTGATCACACCTGTAGGGGCCTGAAAAGTATGCTAAACGAACTGGGAGTCTTTGCTGTAGAAAATGAATTGGAAATGCACTTAAGCAAGACTAAGAGCATGCTGGTGGTGTGTAGAAAAGTACGTAGATTAGCAATGACCACATCTATGGACAGCATTGATTATGTTGGCAGCTATATATATCTGGCTTGGAAATAAGCGCTGTGGCTGATTACCTTCTTATAAAGTAGGCAAAAAGCAGAAAGGCCCAGTAGCTCACCTATCTGTTCTCTTAATTTGCTAGACCGACAGCTGGGTTTACTATAGAGGTTCTATTGACTCTCTTTAAGCATTGCTTCTGCCCGATTGTGCTCTATGGTTTAGAGGCACTGACATTGAAGATGTAGCCTGGCTCAATAGATTGGAGTGTTGCTTTTGGTGGAAAATCTTAAACTTGCCCTCTTCTACTCCAATGCAGTATCTGAGGCTGAGCAGGGCTTGATCTCTTTAAGTAGCCAGCTGCATAGAAAGAGATGAGAGCTCTATATCAAATCAAAGACTGCACCGGTATGTACTCTGTTGATGGCAATAGGGGCAAGATATGATACCGAATTTAGAAACCGGGGCAGAAACTTTGAAGAATTGAATTTGGACTTCTTTAAATGGATACATTGTGTTCCACATTTTGAATATGGAAATACTATAAAGTCCTCTAAAAATCTTTTCAAAGAAAGGATAGTCTGTGAGAAAACTAATCCTTTACACCTATCAAACCTGCAGAATTATGAAAATGTATCGATTGTGACTCATCGATATTTGAAAACTCAGCTTTATCTACTCCGGAGCCCAAGCCGAGCAGTTTTCAACCTAATTTGGCTCCTGCGTACAAATCAGCTGCCTCTTCTAACTATTTGGGGATCTCAATTATACATTCCCCCTCAGTTGAGGTATTGTTGAATATGTAAATCCTCTAATAAACCAGAAACAGCAAAACATGTATTCACATAGTGTAGGAAATTAGGTTCGGTATACATGTATATCTTTGAAAAATGTATGCATGGCTATGATACGATAAAGACTAGAGATTTCTGGAATTATTGCCTCAACTCTGGGTCTGATTCCTTGCACGTCGTACTTTACTGATTATGGCAACGGGCAGTAAAATATCTGAAAGCCTGAATTAAATAGCGCTGGAATAAATTAACATTAGATGAAAAATCAAATATGGTCTAAGTGTGATTGTGTTCGTTTAGACATTTGGGGCCTCATTACGAGTAGCCCGGTAAAAACGGGCTCATTACTGGCATGCCGGTAAGAGCGGGTCCGTGCTCGTATGAACCCGCTAATAGCGGGTGAATTATGAGTGCACGAGCACACGCAAACCCCCATGCCGGTAATGGGAATACCGGCATGCCGCTAAAGCCCTCCAACCCCCCAATAGCGGAATCCCGGGACCCGCTGACACCGGCACCGCCTAGGAGCAACCCCTAAATACCGGCCCAGTAATACCACCATGTTAAAACCGGTTTCGCAAAACCGGACCCGGAATTAACGTCATCGCGCAGGAACGGGAAATGGGCCAGCGGACATCTTTAAAATCACAATCCATTGCAATCCTCCCGAACCACCAGTCGATATTTGGAGAGCACAGTGGAAATCCATAGAGAATGTCAAAGGCTACCAGGAAGACCACCCCCCGGCTGTGGAAACAGAGCTGACCATGTTAGCGGACACTCTAGCTGCACATGCAGACATAATCCAATCCCAGGATAAGAAGCGGGAGGTGCAGCAACAAAAGAGGCAAATCTGGCAGGAGGTAGCCCGCAAGGTATCAGCCGTAGGTACCACCCCGCGCAGTGTGAGGGAGTTCAGGAAGCGGTGGGATGACCTCCGGTTGAGGGTACGCAATATCATGGCCAGCAATCGGAGGGAGGCCATGTCCACAGGCGGGGGTGCCCACCCCCCCTGCCAAATTGATGCCCTGGGAGGAGACGGCTAGCAGATTCATCAGTCCTGAGTCCATCGAGGGATTATGCAAGATGGAGACGGGTGCAGCATCAACCGCGGAAGGAGGTGAGAGACCCTGCAGATCCCTGTAGGGAGACCATGACGTTGCACAAGTGAAGTGGTAGAGAGTCTAGGCAAGGCAATGCATGTCCCAACACCCACATGACCATATCCAAGTCCAGACGGCGGGCCAAACGCTGCCACACTGAAATGCATGCTGAGTGCCAATCCCATAACCTACACACAGCCAACACACCTGGACCTTGCCCATGTGATACATCACACAAACCCCAAATTAATGGCATGCCACCTGCCATGCAGTGAATGCTAACATGCCCCCTCTGAATACCCTGTGTGACACACCTGTAAGACATGAATGCATGATCAAATGAATAATGAACAGCACCATCTTATGCCTCTGCCATGTAACACCATCACTGATGCCCTGCATCGTTTCTACCCCCCCCAGGCCCCGATGAGGAAGAAGCAACCCAGGAGACCACCATGAGGGCATCCAGCTCACACCCTAAGAAGAGGGCAACCACCACCACCACCACCTCCGCTGGAGGCAACCAGGCCACAGCCACTGCCAGTGTGCCTGTGCGAGCTGGCACACATCCAGCAACACCTGCTGCCAGTGTGCCTGACACACTACTGACCCAGCAGGCCACACCCAAACCTGTCCAAGGGGAGTCCCTGGAAGCACCCACCTGCACTGGGGAACAACTTGATACCAGTGTGGAGCCTGAGGGAGACACCGAGGTGACATGCCCGCCCACCCCAAGCCCCAACACCTGCAGTCACCCACCTGCAGTGAAGCTGATCCCTGCCTCCATGACTGTGACCTACCCACCTCTGAGGAGTACAGTCCCGAAAATGCCATCCACGTGACTGCACAACCCACCACTCCAGCCCCCTCAAAAACCCTTGAAACACGATTGTCGATGGTGGAGGCCTAACAGGAGGCCATGTTAGACCTACTCTGCCAGTACATAGCGGACGGGGAGGAAACCAGTTGGGATATTGCCACAGCAATTGTGGGTACCACAGCGGCCATCGAAGCCAACACAGCCGCTGTTAATGCATCGGCTTGGCTAATGAGGGACAGCCTGGGGGCGGTGACACAGGTGCTGACTTCAATGCTGCTCCATATGCAGCGGCCACGGCTTGCAGGAGGTGTGGAACCTGCCAGCGACTCACCTACTACCTCCACATTAGCTTCATCTGTCCCCACAAGCCCAGTGCGCCAGAGACGCAGGAGTGCAAGGCACACTGAAATGCCACCTTCGGACAGGAAGAAGTCCCGGAAGTAGTGTTGGCGGACAATGGGAGTGGGGCACAAGGTTGGGGGTGAAGGGGTGCATCTTGTGGAGTCTATTGGGGGTATTGGTGTTGGTTGGGGGGCTTTGGAGTTTGTTGGGGGGGTCTAGGAGTTTGTTGAGGGGGTCTAGGAGTTTGTTGGGGGGGTCTGGGAGTTTGTTGGGGGGGTTAGGGAGGGGGGAGTGGGCACAGTATTGCTGTTGTAAATAATACACATGTTGTGACAAGAAAAATCCATGGCTGGCTATTGTTATTTTCGTGTGCATCCATTTAATGTGTTACGGTGTTCAGTGCCCAAATCCCAACATTCCCTGTGTGCATGTCCACATTGGCCCAGTGTCTGACTGACATATGTCTTTCATAGTCCCTGTGGGTCAGGAGTATTTGTGAATCTGTGCTTGGCGTACTGCATGGCCATCCCATGCATCATGTACTAGCAGGGGGGCCACTTCACCTCCGTCTCCATCCTCATCATCCTTACCCGGGCCATGCATGTCAATGTCAGGTGGCAGTGGTACATTTCTCCGGACGCACATGTTGTGCAGCGTGACACAGGCCATGGTGATCTTTGCCACCTTCTCAGGCCTATATAGGAGTGCCCCACCAGACAAGCTGAGGCCAAAGATCTGCTCAATCACAACACGGGTACGAGTATGCACACGATTGTACTGCTCTTCATGGCTGTTCTGCGGGTTCAGCACAGGGGTAAGTAGCCAGGGCCTCAAGCAATATCCTCCGTCACCTGTAAGCAGATACAAATAGGTGTGTGTTACTCTGAACTGCCACCTTCAGGGAGCACAGTCATGGCGGCAGCTATTTGGTGTGGGCATGCACATGTCCCTGTACGCATGCAAAAATGTCACCTAGATGCAATCTATACTGTCATGAGGTGTGGTAGTCTGGATGGCGTTCAATAGATGATGCAGTGTGTAATCATGCATGCTGAGGCAGATGTGCTGTGGTAGTGCAACAATGTTTAGCCTCCAATTCATGCTGTTCATTCTTCACTATGCATGGTCACACTGACCACATTGCCACAGTTGCCACCATGTTCATTCATGCATTGCTTGCCATCACCATGGTGGCCTGGTTGTGCCTCTTACTTGTTGTCATCGATATGCATTGTTTGTGATATGTGGCCCAGTGATGTGTCATGTTCCGTTTGGCCGGTTCAGGTCAGGAGTGTTTAGCTCTGCATGCATTATCCAATCACTGGCAATTGCCACCCAGGTGGAGTATGCCCCCCCTTTCCCACCCAGGTTGAGTATGCCCCCCCTTTCCCACCCAGGTGGAGTATGCCCCCCCTTTCCCACCCAGGTGGAGTATGCCCCCATATGCATCTCTACACATCAGTACCCCAAAGCACTGCCATGGGACAGTTGTGCAACTCACCAAGCAGCCAGGCACGTGGTCCAGCATGTCGCTCCATGTGACCGGGCGCAGCAATGTGTGATGATCTTGCTGGAGTCACATACCATTTGCACTTTGATGGAGTGGTATTGCTTGCGATTGCGGTACACCGCCTCTATGGCATGGGGGACTACCAATTCGACATGGGTGTAGTCGAGGGCACCAACACAATTGGGCATGCCTGCCAGTGCATGGAAGCCTGCTTTGGTGTCGGCTATCTCCTGGGCAGTCCGTGGTAGGGATATGTGGCTGCTTGCGTGCTTCAGGAGGGCATCCAGCACTTGGTTCAACATGCGTGAAAATAGTGGCTGTGAAATGCCATGCAGCTGGCCCACTTTGTGTTGGTAGGTGTCTGTGGCCAGGAAGTGTAGCACAGACACCACCTTTAGTAGCGGGGGGGTGGCAGTGCGTATTTCTATGAGGCTGGCAATGTCATTCTGTATCATGTCCACTATGGTGGTGATGGTGTCACAGTCCAACCGGTACAGGGTGTGGATCTGCTCAGGGGTTAGGTTAAAAGGGCTGGGTCTGGTACAGGGGAATGGTGGTTTCCTACGAGGCACTGCTGGCTGCGCTGGTGGTAATTGCTGGGCCTTTCTCACCCACCTTCTCCTCCTGCGTCTCCTCTGTGATGCCTGTTGTTGCTGCTGTAGTTGTTGTTGCTGCTGTTGTTGCTGTAGTTGTAGCAGAATGGGTATGTCCTCCAGCGCCATGATTGCAACAGCTAGTGGTAGCATTTTGGTGTTGGAAGGGGTGTGGTGTGTGGGTGTGCTCATTTTATACTGGCCCAGCCTCCATTGACTCCACCTGTGGGGATTGTGTGCACCTGTGGCAGTTGCCTTGTATCCTGATTGCTGTTTGCGGGTGGTCCACGATGCCTGTATGGCCGACATCGTGCAGCCCGTGATTACCGGCTTCATGATGCCGGTATTTGCATGTCCGCGTTGGTTGGGATGTCCCCCTATTACCGGCATGCCGGTATTTGCTCCCTGACGGGGCGCGTGTACGCGCCCATGCCGCTATTAGCGGCACTGTTATTTAGGGTGCCGCTAATACTGGGTTGCCGGGTCAGAATACACCGGAGCAGTAAACAATGCCGGTATTAACATACCGGCATCGTTTTTGACTTACCGCCAACCTTGTAATGAGGCCCTTGGTATTTTATATTATCCTTATTCTCATGTCTTATCCTCTTTAAAGATGAAATGAATTTTTTTTTGTTTTAATCATTTATTAATTAGATTGATTGCAGGATGTACTGTTTTTTTTTCATGATGTATGGTAGATGAAGTGGACGATGAAATTGAAATTGAAATTGAAAACAAAATTGTAATTTAACTTATTCAATTAACTATTGTAAATTAATTAATCACTTGAAAGTAATGGAATTTGTTGTTCTTACATTTTGTTAAAGTTCTTAAGGAACTAAAAACAAATATAAATAAATACAATAAAATAAATAAACTCAACTCTCTTTAAGGAGACTGTCTCCTTTCCTACTCCTGCACCAAAGAAGGCGGTTTGCTCCTCTGGTTGTCTCCTTGTCCCACCAGTAATTCTCTGCCATGCTCCATGCTGTCAGACTGGTATTGTGGAGGTGTGCCAGACCTTTGCCTCCTCGGTTGTTTACCATGGTGCTGTCCCCTGATTAGAAAATGTGATTCTGTTAAGGTGGGTGTTTAGGCAGCTGTCCTAAAGCTTTATAGAGGCCAGACATCATGTTAGATGTTATACTGGCCTCTGCTGCTTGTGTACTTTCATCCCCCTCCCTTGAGACCTCCTGTGGGGCTGCATGATATTCTCTGTGTTCGCTGTTAAGTACGTAATGTGTTGTTATCTATTTGCAAACTCAACTGTAAGGCTGGGGAAGTGTCAGTTACCTTTGTGTCTGTTACCAAGGGTTTGAGAGCTAACAATATTAACAAGTTATATCCTGCAGTGCTAGTCGGGGCGGGGGCACAATGCTGGATATCGTGTAGCTCTGTTTGTGTTTGTAGTTTTTCCCTTGACAGGTATACAATATAACAGAGCCATTGTTCTCTTTTCTACACCCAGAGATTGCATTTTTCTCCCTTTCATCTTTACAGGCTTGAATTGGAAGGGGGTTTTCTGACTCTTTGGACTCTGGAAGTTCCCACGGGCGACTTGTAATGGCAAAACTTGACAGGCACCCACCCTCAGAAGGAATGGCTCATCATAAAATACAAAAACACACAAACATATGCACAATAATACATACACACACATAAACTTAGAAATCAACTACTGAAAGATACTGCTTTCTCTGTTTATTTCACAGGATGCCTACCAGACAGAGCTTCTTCTTGAAAGTGACTCGTAGGGTGAAGACATTTGCTGGCTCAGGCCTACAAGTGCAGCGACAAAAAGGCTTGCATGCACCTCATCTTACATATGTCGAGACTTAAAAGAAATCCCTTGCTAAAAAAGTCACAGTCATCATATGCTTGGTTACACACTGTCACCACTAGATACTCCAACAACATCACACAGGGACATCACAACATTTGAACGCTCTGGGCCTCATTACAAGTGTGGTGGTTCGGAAACAAAACCTTTTTCCAGCCCGCCAAGCTATGAGTCTGTCTGTCGGGGCAAAAGCACTGGTGCTTCTGAATCTCCATTCTAATGGCGTCCCTTGAGACTCCATGGGAATGGGGACTTACATTTTCTGGTGCCTGACTTCCCGGGCCGCCGGGACCTGTAATGTCCCGGTGGCACCGGAAAGCTAGGTCCTGAAAACGGGGTTACGGGGTTACCGCTGACCTTGTAATGAGGCCCTCTATATCTGATGACAGGGAAAATTCACAATCAAGATCAAGCATTATTTATTTATTTATTTATTTATTTATTTGTTTATTTATTTATTTATTTATGTTTTATTGCCATTGGTAAAGCGCACCTAAACCTATGGCATCTAGGCGCTGACAATCTTGGCAATTACACACACATTGTGCTATCATTATGTAGCATACATCTTGTTTCGTTGTATTACGGTGGTAGAATACATAATTACAGATTCTGAGTGTTATCATTAGATTACATGCAAGTAATTAAGATCAGTTATTCACAATAATCTATGTTTTGAGGAAGGTGGTGAGAAGCTGTGTGCAGAGTGAGAGAGGGGGGTGCAGGAAGGGAAGCTGAGGCGGCTAAGTTAGATGTCATGTGCTAATGTGAATAGTCGGGTTTTCGTTTTTTTTCCTGAAGGTCCAGAATGAGGCTTCTGTCCTTAGAGCTGTTGGGAGAGCATTCCAGTGTTTGGCAGATAGCACTGGGAAGCTGTTGCCACCTGCTTTCTGGAGTTTGTATGTGGGAATGGTGAGTAGATGTGTGTACGCACTGCACGTAGGTCTGTTGGGTTTGTTCAGTGCAAATTTATTTGCAAGATATTTGGGGGCAGATTGCGAGATGCATGTATGTGTCAAGGAGAGCGTTTTGAAGAGGATGCGGTCTTGTACTGGCAACCAATGGACAGAGTGCCTAGTTTCGCTAATGTGATTCCGCTTAGGGATATTCAGAACAGCTCTTAGTGCATTATTTTGAATAATTAACTATAGTTTCCTTAGGTTACGTTTATTGGTCCCGATGTAGAGGGCATTGCAGTAATCCAATCTGGATAGGATGAGGGCTCTGGCTAAGTGGTACAGCTGGTTGGGGATAGTAATGATCTACATGCATTGATGAGCTTGGATATGTAGGCCCACCACACTACGAGTCGGCCTGCTGGGGCCGCTGTGCCTGACAGATCTGACACTGCCAGGCGCAGCATGGTTTGTTTGTTTGTTTATTAATTTGTAGTGTGCACCAGACCCATAGGTAACTCAGTGCAACAGACTACAGATTTTTAAGTATACTTAAAGCTTAGTTGCAGAAGTATACATTTGAGAATTACATTATTCATTTACAGAGTTAGAGAGCTATGCATACAGGAATTACATTGTACATTTATATATGCATTTGACACATCTATTAAGGAATGTACATGTATACATACAAAAGGCTAGTTACAAATACGTGGAGGGGTAACTGGTAGTGAGCCAGAATGCAATCAGCAGCTAGCTGGTATGGGGTGGTATGGGGTGCGTCAGTTAGTCGTGGAGGTCATTCAAATGTAGCCAATTTATAATATTTCGCCTAAAGCTATAATAGCATTGCTCTATCCTTATGTCAAGTGGGAGTGCGTTCCAATACTGGGCTGCCTTGACTGGGAAGCTACAACCACCTGTTTTCTTAACCTAAATCTAGGTATCTGTAGGCATTGGGAGTAGGAAGCTCTGGAAGGACGGGACAACGTTTTTTTGACTATTCTCTCTATGAGGTAAGGGGGAGCTGCATTGTTGATACACTTGAAAGTTAGTGAGGCTGTTTTAAGTGAAATCCTGTCTCTGATTTTTAGCCAGTGATGTTCTTTTCTTTTGTTCGATACATCTTCTCTAGTAGGTAAGTTTAGGGCTGTTCTAAGGGCGTTATTTTGCAGTATCTGAATTTTGTCGATATTATATTTATTCACGCCCAGATATAAGGTGTTGCAATAGTCTAATCTACAGAGTATTAGGGCATTGGTGAAGATCATACAGCTGGCTTGTGTTAGGAAGGTTCGGCATGCCCTGTGGGATGTTTTTACCCATGCATACAAGCCATACCATAAAACTGTGCAGTACTGGCATGGAAAACAACATGTTGGCCAGTACTCCCCAGAGAGTGCACAGGGAAAACATGAGGAATAGACTGCCACCCATTTTTGCCTATGTTGTGAGCACAAGAGGGCACTGCCTAAAACCACCATTGGGCTACACACACAGTAGCCTGAAACCATTGGGAATGGCAATGCTGATTGCCAAAAAAGCAACTCAGAACTGTGGGGAATTCATTTTCTTAATCCCAAAAATGGTTGCATTACCAGTACTCACCACTATCAGAAAGCCTGCGTTTTAAAACCACCAGACTTTTGTGTAAAACTGAACAAATGAAACAAAACCAGACCAAGGAAAGACTTGCTAAGAGGTGGATACAATGTAAAACTATATTCTGAAATGACTTGAAGGAAGTAATTATTCAATGTATATGTAAACATTGTAAGTGATTTAAACTGGGAACAAAAAGTGACATTTAGCTGAAACCTGGCTTAATGAAACTGAATTCTCCCTGACAACTACCCCCGACAGGAGTTGAAACTGGATGCTGAGCCACTCTTCCCCTTGCCAAAAGGAGTTGTCACCTCTCTGATTAGATTAGGGGTGGAGCAGCTGGGGACTACAGGGAGTTGAACAAAGGCCTGTCCTGGACTCAGGCAAATGTTATATTGGGGGCGTCGTAAAATAGCTTCCTCTTGGGAGAAACTGGGGAGCAGCTGTGCCTCTGTGAACAAGCTGGCTTGGGGGAAGTGGATAAACCAGTTATTCCACCCTGTGATGTGGGAAGCCACACCCCTTTTTGACCAGGGCATAATTTTAAAAAGATAGATAACTCATAGTGCGGACTTTTCAAAATTATATAAGTAATATCATTATTTTTGTGATTTTTCTGTGAACATTTTAAGAGGCGTTAGGACCCTGTGGTGTATTCTGGGGGGTTGCTAGCGGAAAATAGGGTCTCACTCCAAATGTATACATGTTAAGAATCCGACACTTTATCATCTGTAACCCATATCCCTGGTGCACATTTGTGTAAAATCTCGAAAGGTTTAGAGGTCGTTATCTGGATGAAAAGGGGAGGATTCTGTCATCAGTGGACACGACATCATACAAAGACAGGGATCAGATGGTTTGGTGCTACAGAAAATATGTTAACTGGACCTATAATATTAGAAAAATGGTACATAGATAAATATGTATTTGGGTCAGAAATAGATGTGTGTGCAATCTGACAAGGGGAGGTTCTTCTGACCATAAAACCTACAGCATCACTCTGACTCACATTTCCTTCCCCCAATCAAGGGAGAGAGGAGGAATTGGCCAATGATAAGTGAGAGGGGCAGGTTTAGCTATGACCAACGCACACACCACCTTTCCAAAACACATAAAAAGAGACTGCTGGGACAGGTAGAGACATTCAATTCCATTTGCTGTGGAGCATGCTGACCGACGAGTTACATCCAGAATCCAGAGAGGCTAGACCAGCAGAGCAGAGCTGACCCAGATCGCTGTGAGCAGAACCGGTGCCTGATTGACCCGCCGAGCAGACAGAACCGCAGCCGGACGTGTTGACCAGATCCGTGACGAGGCCTAGTTCAAATTTATATTGTGAGTACCTAGCAGAACTGTGCAGAACCAATCTCTTAGTTAAAATAATCTAATCCAAACTATTTTACCCTCAGTAGAACTGCCTCCTAGAAATTGTGTCATCTGTCATTTTTAAAGCTGCACAACTGTCACCTGTCAATTCTGCAGCTGCAAACTGTCACCTGTCATTTTGAGTTACTTTAAATCCGAAAAACTACCTTTATTAAATCGTCCGTATCTCTGGAACCGTTCCTTCTCCTTATAGTTTTGCCGCAATCACGATTTACGCACTCGCGAAATTTACCGCGATATGCGATTTTGGCTCAATTTCTCCACTTGTCAAAATAGCAGCTCCATTCTTTCTTTTGTTAAAATCCGTTGCAGCTTGGTAATAACTCATAGAGCATTGCTAAAGTGAGCCTGAACTAATACCAACACGCATCTCCCACTCACCCTGAATCTCTAGAGGGAATTAAAATCTGTTGGCACATTTTCCCATCCATTGCCATCACATTTAAAAAGCATTTTGGGCCTGTGTTTCAAACTCCTACCTGTTTCCTCTAGGCTTGCTGGGGGGAACTGAATTTCGTATTGTATTTGATTGCATTCCTGAGAACTGTGTGCTCCTCTTTCCATCTCCTTCCATTTCTTACATTGCATAGGGGAGGGGTGTGAATTGCCATTGAAAAAAAAGTGATTATCTTATCTTTTGCTAAAATCATATCAAGTATTTCTGTACTGCATTTCTTTCCTCATTGCTTTTCCCTTGAAATCATAAAAGTATTTTTGCTACTTTATCCATCCTATACTAACTCCTCATTGATTGTAAAGAAGTGTGCTAGTGCCAGATTACCCATTGTTGATCAACATCATATGTCTAAGTGTACTATCAGATATTAATTTATTATAAAGTGTGATATATATATATATATATATTGTTTAAATTCTCAAATAAACCTTTTAAATTGAAAAACAAACCTACTTCTTGGCTCAGTGGGGTCAGGGGGATTCTAAGAGGGGGTGTTATACAAGGGTGGTCATCCAGAGTACTGAACTAGACATAAAAATACATTAATAAGGGTTTTCCTCAGCATCCCAGACTAGGCATTGACTTGGCTGTAGTGTTGATTGAATATCGCTTACAAAAGTGGGGGCTCGGAGCCGGGATATTCTGGGTTAGATTTACCACTTGTGCAGATTAATACAGTGTGCCAACTGACCAGATACACATATCCGGTTAGATCACCACGCTGTTTTACACTGTGAAAGCATCCCTCAAAGGAACGCTCTAAGGAAACGGTCTGTTTTGCAAAATAAAATACAAACTTCTGTAAGTCAGGAAGGAACTCAAATTCCAGAATGACGACCTTGGTAGACATGAAAATAGCCAGAGAGCACTTCTTACATAAGCTATTTGTGAGAGGTGAGTGGACTCATCAGGACCAAACGGTCTGGTTGCAGGCAATCGCGCAACATGTCACTGAAACAGGGTCAGATATATGGGGAGATCAGGGTCCCCTACATGTGGCCCTGAGTGAACTATATATGGCCCCTAAAGCCAAAGATGAACATAATAAGATTGCCAGGATAGCGGCATATTTGTATCTATATATGGGAACCATGCAGGACAAATGTGCTGAAGGCCCAGATCTGGCAAATAGGCAACAGATGGCGTTAGATAAGGCCAAATCTGATCTGGACTCTTCTGAGCAGAGGCTGCTCAGGAGCCAGGAGTCAGAAAAGGATAGCAGACAGTACATCACTAAAATAAAGGAGGATATGGATGTGCTGCAACAGGAAAAGGCGGACCAGGATACCAGATTTCTGGCCTTGCAGAAGGAGTACCAAGAAGGTTTGGACTCCCTACTTCAGAGCCAGAAAAAGCTGGAGCAACAATTAGATTTCAATAGGGCATGTGCCGAGCAGGTAGTCACCCTGCAAAGCCACCTAGATAGGGAGAACGCAGAGAGCAATAAACTGATTTTGAAAGACCTGGATACCCAGGCAGAGTTTGACCAGGAGCGCCAGCAGAAAGCTGGTGCCTTCCAAAGGCAAAGGGACGACCTGGCGGCACAGATGCAGGCTCTTAGTCAGGAAAGGGATACCTTAGGCCAGGAAGTCTGCCACTTAAAAAGGAAAATGGAAGAAAATCACCTGGCCCTCCAGGGACTGGGTGACCTCCAAAAAGAACACCAGAACTTGTTAGAGCACACTAGGAAGGTGGAGGATGCTCTGGCAAGAAAGGAGCAGGCCAGTAGGGATGGGACTGAGGAGGTAACCCTCCTGCAGCAGAGACTTGCCCAGTACTCCAGGACCAATAAGGAGCCACAGAGAGAAAATGAGGCTCTCTGTCAGCACAATGATAGGCTCCAGCAACAGGTAGCCATGCAGGAGAGACTGATAGAGTCTAGTAAGGCCTTAACTGAGGAACTGAAAGCGCAGGCTCTTGCATTGCAACAGGAAGCAGGGGCGGATAGAGATGAGGTTCACTGGGAAAGAGAAACTCCTGAGCATAACCTCAGGAGCCCTAGTACCAGAGGCCTTCATCTCTCCCAGTCCCTGGACTCTGCCACCCCCATGTCCCCTCGCGCACATGAGCCCAGGGCCACGGGGATGGCAGATTACTATCCAGCTAGAAGTATGGGGCTCATAGGCCATTACCTCCCAGGAATGGATGGGCGGGCATCCGGTTATGGGCACCCAAGTACAGTGCAATTTAGTGGGGAACCCCAGGAGAGTAGGCCCACTAAGGGCATCCTGAAAACCTCTGCCCAGTTAGGTCAGTGGGGGGGATACCCAGCAAATCCTGGTAGCAAGGAGGGATCTGAAGACTCCTCTGAGCGTCACAGGACACAGGAGACCAGGCCCCAAAATTCTGCCAGCCATTGCCAGGCTCGCAGAATCTGGGAAAATCTGGAAGATCAGACGGGCACCTCTGGGAGTAGCGCTTCTGAGTCGGAGGATGAATGGACCAGGGTTACCCGAACCAAAAGGGCCAATAAGGCAAAAAGGGCCTTGCTTAAGGACCCATTGAAACAAATAAAGGCAATAAGGAGTGTCATCACGCCTTATCATAAGAACGCCAAGTATTCTGTTTGGGAACACTTGGAGCTCTATGAGCAAATGATGGAGACTTTCCATTTGAAGGACAGCCAAAGCTGTATTCAATATGTAAAGTGGACCTTCTCACCAGAATACTCCAGTTTCTTTGCGGGGCTGGATGATCAAAACCATTTAAGGTGGTCCACATACAGGGCGGCCATCTTGAAACATTTTTCTGTGCACAGAAATCCTCAAGAGGCTCGCAAGGCAGCCTACAATTTGCAATGTGGGGAGGATCAGGCCCCACAAGAGTTTGTGCAAGAATTAAAGAGTGCTTTTGTGCAGACCACCAGAAGGGTGCGCACAGATAGCAGAGAATTTATCAATATGTTTTTCCATGCCTTACCCAAATACATAATGACCCAGCTCGTGAGAGATTTTCATGAGAAAAGATCTTTAGACTGGGTCATTGAACAGGCTACCCGGATCTATGAGGTGCAGAAGCCCATCGAAAATAAAAATAATGCTCCGAAAAACCCCAAAACCAACAGCACCCCTGCTGCTGCCAAGGTGGCAGAGGTAAAGGTTGCCCCCGTTTTAGAGTTGAAGATGGGGGGGCCTAAAAACCTGCCTGCACCAAATAATTCACAGCCCAGAAGGCCCTCGGGCCAGTCACAGACAGGGAGTCGAGGAGGTAGTCCCACAAATGGGGTCCCCCGCTCCCCTGACTATGTAAGTCCCCGCTACAAGGGAAACCGACCCATCCTGGGTTATGTGTGGACTCATCCAGCCCAAGGGGGGGGATCCAGTCAAGCGCCCAACCCAGGGAACTTCCATCCCAACTTCCCACAGGAGGGCAGAAATTCTCCAAATCCTGGGCAGAACTTTTTCCCCAGGTATCCACCCAATTTCCAGCCCCAAAATCATCCATCTTTCTTTCCCCAATTCCCTGAGCCCAGACAACCTAATCCGGGAGAGGGGAGGCCAAGGGTGGAGGGGTACCAAAATCTTCCCAACCAGAGGTACTACCAGAGAAGGGATAGCTACCCTTCCCGGGATCAGCCCAGGGGAGAAAATAGAGCCCCGTATCAGCCTGAGCGGGTTTCACAACTTGAGCGCCAGGTCCAAAAAATGGCACGGGATCTGGGTCACATACTGAGGGCTCAACAGAACCCTCAGATGAGCATGCCACCGCAGAATGCCCCAAACTCTGGACCTGGTGCTCCAGAACAATGACGGGGGCAGCACCCCGATAACCCACCGGTTCCCAGGGAGGAGGCACAAGGGGAAGGGGGGTGTAAAGCCTTGGAGGAAGCTTCCTTCCCAACTTGTAAACAGCCCCTGGAAAACCAGGAATCGGAAACAAAATCTCCTACCCCTGAAAGTCTGCCACCCAAGGAGCAGAGAGGAGGTAGGAGAAACAAAGGACCCAAACAGACCCACTTTGTGGAGGAGGTACAGGTCTTCCAATTTGAGGGAGAGGGATCCACAGAAGATCCTGGGAAAAGGATCTTCTCCTTCAGAGATGGGGGAACTCCTCCCAAGGAAAAATGGGTCCCAAGGGATGCCAATTCAGACTGGGGAGATGTGGAGACTGAGCTACCGCCACCCATCATCTCATCCCAGAACCGACAATACCAAAATCCCAAGGGTCAAACCCATCCTGATGATTGCCTCCAAAAAGGGCGAGGCGGCCCAGAACCGGAACCAGGGGAACCCACAATGGCTCTGATCTCCAGTTGCCAACTTTTTCTTTCAGATTCCCAAGGCTCTCCACAGAATTCTGCCCAAATCTCTTCACTAGCAATGTCCAAAACCAGAAAGTTAGCCCACCAGTTGTCCAAAAATGTGCATTATCTGTGCCCCCTTGAGGAGAAGGAGGGAAGATATTATGCCCCGGTACAAGTACAGGGGCAGGGTACAATTGCGGCACTGGTGGACACTGGATCTCAAGCTACCCTTCTGTCCAGAAGGGCCTTTGATGAACTGAATGCAGGAAGGGGAGAGAATTACTGTATTCCTCTCACCTCTCTTCCTGGACAACTGCACAACTTTGACGGGAAGGAAATTCCTGTCGAGGGGACTGCAGATTTGGACATCAAAATTGGGCGACACAAGGTGAAACACCCGGTCACAGTAGTGACTCCAGAGGGCACCCCTTGTTTACTAGGGAATGACCTCCTGAGAAGGTTGTCACCCCTAATAGATTGTGTAAACAAGGACCTCTGGACCCAGACTAACCGACCAATAAAATTAAAACAGAGTGTCAACCATGTTAGTTTAAACGGCACTTGCCACATGGTTGAACAAAAATCTGACCAAGTAGAATTTCACTTCCAGAACAACCAAACTCCAGACGTGACAGTAATAGCAGTAGGGCAACAGACTGTTGATGGGGGGTCCTCTCTATTTCTGAAAATCAACCTTCCTTCCAGTTTAAGGTGGTATTCCACACTGGAAGGAAACACCCTGAAATTCTTTACCAATCCACAATCAGAAACTCCCACTCCTATAGTCCATAAAGATGTGAAATCAGCTCAGAGCCTGGCTGATATTCAGCAAATTGGAGAGCAGTTGTTCATCCCTGTTCAGTTAAATGATGGGAAGGACTCTGTTCTCGCTCGAGTGTGCATGAACAACGGTAAGTGCTTCATCAGCGAAGCCATGTTCCGCCAACTCCCAAAAGATCCAGCCATTCCCACATTCAAACTGATAGACAAATGGGAAATGGACCTGGAAGCGCCTAATTCCAAACATCTCCTGCCAAGCAGGTGTATGCTCAAAATCTCCATTGTCAACAAGAGCATAGTCCATAATTGTTGGGTCATGCGAGACGTCACTGCCGCCTTTTACTTAGGCAGTGATATTCTCAATCGCTTTGCCATTAGTTTGGACCTAATAAACTTCAAAGCTTGGTCCTGATTAGCGGATAATCCCATGGGCTTTGATGATCCAGAAAAAGCATTTAGGTCAGCTCAATTGCTACCTTATGCAGTTGAAATTCAGAACAAAGAGGAAGTCACCATCCCAGAAAGGACCAACAGTTCTCCCTGGAAGTGAAAGTTAAAAGAGGACATAAATTGCAAAACCCTGATGCTTATATTCATCTAAATGCTTCTCTCCAACAGCAAGGGTTAGGGGTAAACCCAACACCATTAGTCAACATAGAACATGACACCATTCCAATAGAGGTGGATAACAGCGACTTAAAGAGTATTACTCTAGCCGCAGGCACCATTATTGGAATGGCGGTTGATGACCGACATTTCTCCATTGATTTAGGAAATTAACTGTTAGGACCAATCCCCAAGGACTGTTTTGACAGTGACAGTGATGACGACACAACACCAGACAGGATTTTCACCCGGCATAGGGGGAACTTCCTGGTGTACACTTCTTGCCCTTATGGTAGGGAAGATGTGACTTGTGACTTCAGGAGGGATGAGGTGATTTTCCAGGTCCATGAGGGCTGCCTTTCCCACCTGAAGCCTCCAGTCCAAATCAGCACTCTGACCAGGGACTTCTCCACCCAGCTGGAGGAGGCCGCTGAGATAGCCAAACCAGAAGTCTTTCCAGGCTTCAGGCAGATGGTGGAAGAGAGAGTCAACCTAGCTGATGCCTGTGTGACTCTGGAACAGAAGCAAAAGTTGAAACAAGTTTTCTTGGATTTCCAAGATCTCTTTGCGGTAGACTCATATGATTGTGGTCGCACGGACATCCACACCACAACAATTCCCACTGACCCTGGCATGACTCCGGTGTTTGTGAAGCAATATCGTTTGCCTCTCGCATCCATGGAGTCCTTTACTGAAATAATTAAGAACCTTGAGTCCCGGGGAATAATCCGTCCAGGACACAGCACCTTCAATAATCCGGTGCTGGGAATATTGAAGCCAAACGGCCAGTGGACACTCTGTGCCGACCTTAGGGAGCTCAACAAACGGGTCCATACTTCCCGATGGCCTCTGCCCTACATTGACCAAGGGCTGGCCCAGATTCAAGGGTCACAAGTATTCACGGCAATAGACCTGACCAATGGATACTGGACCGTGCCTGTCAGTAGGGAGGACCAATACAAACTGGCTTTTACCTTTGGGGGCCAGCAGTACACATGGACCCGGACTCCCTTCGGATACCTCAACTCCGGCAATGAGTTCAACATTTTCTTACATAAGGCCATGCCCGACCAGGGTGCGAGGGGTAACCTGGCTTATGTAGATGATGTCCTCATCAAAAGTTCATCTGTGGAGGAACACATAGCAGAGATCCATTATGTTCTGACGCAGTTGAGGGCCGCCGGAGCAAAACTTTCCTTCCAGAAAGCACAGTGGTGTAGAACCCGTGTAATTTCTTGAGGCATGAGATTACTCCTCAAGGCCTATGTCCCGAAGAAAAGAAAGTGGAAGCACTTCAGAAACTGAAAGACCCCACAACTCTGCGGGAACTAAGGAGCCTCCTTGGACTGACTAATTACAGCAGAAAGTTCATTGAAGGCTACGCAGAGATCACTAGACCCCTGATTCATCTCTTGAAGGGGGGGTCAAGCGGGAATGGGGTCCAGAACAATCCGAGGCAGTAAGACAACTCAAAAGAAGCCTCTCACAAGCGCCTTGCCTAGCTTACCCTGTCAGAAACAAGGAGTTCTTCCTGGAGACAGGGTTCTCTAATACGTGCTTGACGGCAGTATTATACCAAAAGCATGACAAGGTCAATAAAGTAATCTCCTATGCGAGCAAAACTTTATCCTCTGTGGAGGAAAAATTCAACGATTGTGAGAAGGCACTCCTGGCAACGGTGTGGGCATTGAAGAATTACCACCCGTTTATCCAGGGGGAACACATCATAGTGGAGACTCCACACCAGCCTCTGCAATATCTCCAAAGTGACAGAATCCGGGCCGGAAATGTGAGTAATTCCCGAATTACTTCCTGGATTCTGTCAATGCAAGGCTTTCCTGTGGAGGTCAGATATGGCCAAAACAAGAAGAGTCCCCTCGCGCAAGGTCTGGCTGACTTGCATGATTGTGCCAGAGAAAACTGTCTCGAGGACGAAAGTCTAAAAATCAAGGACAACATGGAGGCATACCTTAATTCCCCACACAAAGTCTTTGAAGAAGACAAGTGTGAGGGAATGCCCACTGTCTATGTGGATGGATGCTCTTACCATGTTGACAACGACGGGGAGAAAGAACTGGTGGCTGGCGTAGGGAATGCATGGGTGAAGGAGTTCCCAGAACCCTCCGCTGGATACAAAATTGGTCCCATAAGTAGTCAGGTGGCAGAATTGATGGCTGTGCATCAGGCCATCCTCACTGCTGTCCAGCATCAACTCCACAAACTGGTCATAATCACAGATTCAGATTATGTACGGAACTGGTTCGTGGAGCACCTGGTTAATTGGAAAACCAGAGGCATGTTATGTGCTAATAACAAACCCTTGAAACATGGGAAGTTAATCCAAAACATTGATGATCTGGTCACATCGAATGGGATGACCATCTACTGGAAAAAGATCAAGGGTCATTCCAAAGTAGAGGGACCAGACAAAACTGGAAATGACTTAGCTGATCAGCTGGCCAAAACCGGGGCCATCCAAGGGGATCTCATAGAAATAGAGTCCCTGTTGGGGGAAATCCAGGTCACTGCTATCACTAGGTCCCAGACAAATGCTCACAATGATCTTTCAACTGCACAATGGAGTAAGGAGACCCCTGATGCTGATTTAATTACAGCTCAGAAGGGGGATCCAATTATTGGTAAGTTTTACCAACACCTTGAGGACCCTGAGAACTTTCCCCTGACGGATACCGATTACATTGGGAAAGAGGACCTAAGAGTGTTGATGAAATGTCCAAAAATGTTCCGAATCCAAGACTGTTTGTTTGTAAGGAAATCCCAAACTGGCCATGATCAGTGGGTGGTTCCTACCTCATTCCGAAGCCTGATGTTAAGTCACGCCCATGATGCGGACACCGCCGGTCATAGGGGGTTTCACACAACACTGGAAATCTTAAGAGAGGTTGCATACTGGCCACACATGGGGCAGGACCTCGACCAATACTTGAAGGGGTGTCTTGTGTGTGCACAATTTCAGCCATCATCCCTCACACACCGTGCGCCTCTCCAAAAGAGGGGGATGACACTGCCATGGTCAGATTTGCAAATCGTCTTTGTAGGCCCTGTAATTCGTTCGTCTAGAGGAAACAAGTACATGTTGACCGTTACATGCTTGCTCACCAAGTGGGTGGAATGTCTCCCAGCCCCAAACTGCAATGCAGAAACAGCAGCTGCCCTGATGATTAACCACATCTTTTCCCGTTTTGGTCCACCTCAAAGGATTGAGTCAGACAGAGGTAGCCACTTCACCAGTGAAGTAATGACAAAGATGTGGGAGATACTGGGGGTTAAAAGGAAGCTACACATTGCTTCTTCTGGAGCAGTGAAGAGATATAACCGAACCATTGTGAGCATCTTAAAAAAGTTTGTGGCAGATTCTGAGCCAAGTTGGGATATCCGATTACCTCTGGTCCTAATGGCCATCAGATCTACCCCTTCATCTACAACTAAAATGTCACCATTTGAGTTGATGACCGGACACAAGATGGTGCTTCCTTAGCATTTGCTCTACAGGACAATTTCCAAAGGAACCAGGCCAAACAGCGAAAATTCTTGCCTACATGGAAGGGACCGTTTGAAATTATAGACAAGATCTCTCCTGTTGCCTATAAGATCTGCATCCCCAAAGGCAGTCTGGTGGAAGGGGAAGACAAGTGGGTACATATAAATCAGCTAAAGTGTTGCCATCCCAGGCACACTATGCAACAACTGGAGGAATCCACTGGAATCCCAGAGGGGTCCGCTCCAGAGTAATTCAGTTCCAACCCTAAAATATTCCACATATAGCATATAAAATTCTGTGATCCTTGTATATTTATATGTTCTTGTCTCCTAATTTAAAAAAGAAAATGTATATGTTCATATCTTCTGATTCATAAAATGTATATGTTCGCCACACCATTAACAGTGGAGAAGAAATGTCTACGAATAGGTATTGCCGCTTTGCTTTATCATCCTAGGAGAGATGAAACCATGGAGACTGACCAAGGAGGATGACCGGGGACCGGGAGCAGAGACCCGAGGGGCCCGGGGTACCGCCCAATCCTCCCATCAGGACTAGCAAGGAGAACTGATTGATCGACTGGAGGGAGGAAAAGATGCTGAACTGTGCCATCCATGGAATTGGAAGAAGAGGAGGCGAACATCCCAGATCTTGCGAGTTCCATCAGCGAAAAGACAGAATGGCCATCGCAAGAGGGGGGGCATGTGGGATGTTTTTACCCATGCATACAAGCCCTACTATAAAACTGTGCAGTACTGACATGGAAAACATCATGATGGCCAGAACTCCCCAGAGAGTGCACAGGGAAAACATGAAGAATCGACTGCCACCCATTTTTGCCTATGTTGTGAGCACAGGAGGGCACTGCCTAAAACCACCATTGGGCTACACACACAGTAGCCTGAAACCATTGGGAATGGCAATGCTGATTGCCAAAAAAGCAACTCAGAACTGTGGGGAATTCATTTTCTTAATCCCAAAAATGGTTGCATTACCAGTACTCACCACTATCAGAAAGCCGGCGTTTTAAAACCACCAGACCTTTGTGTAAAACTGAACAAATGAAACAAAACCAGACCAAGGAAAGACTTGCTAAGAGGTGGATACAATGTAAAACTATATTCTGAAATGAATTGAAGGAAGTAATTATTTAATGTGTATGTAAAAATTGTAAGTGATTTAAGCTGGGAACAAAAAGTGACATTTAGCTGAAACCTGGCTTAATGAAACTGAATTCTGCCTGACAACTACCCCCGAGAGGAGTTGAAACTGGATGCTCAGCCACTCTTCCCCTTGCCAAAAGGAGTTGTCACCTCTCTGATTAGATTAGGGGTGGAGCAACTGGGGACTACAGGGAGTTGAACATAGGCCTGTCCTGGACTCAGGCAAATGTTATATTGGGGGCGTCTTAAAATAGCTTCCTCTTGGGAGAAACTGGGGGGCAGCTGTGCCTCTGTGAACAAGCTGGCTTGGGGGAAGTGGATAAACCAGTTATTCCACCCTGTGATGTGGGAAGCCACACCCCTTTTTGACCAGGGCATAATTTTAAAAAGATAGATAACTCATAGTGCGGACTGGTCAAAATTATATAAGTAATATAATTATTTTTGTAATTTTTCTGTGAACATTTTAAGAGGCGTTAGGACCCTGTGGTGTATTCTGGGGGGTTGCTAGCGGAAAATAGTTTCTCACACCAAATGTATGCATGTTAAAAATCTGACACTTTATCATCTGTAACCCATATCCCTGGTGCACATTTGTGTAAAATCTCAAAAGGTTTAGAGGTCGTTATCTGGATGAAAAGGGGAGGATTCTGTCATCAGTGGCCACAACATCGTACAAAGACAGGGATCGGATGGTTTGGTGCTACAGAAAATATGTTAACTGGACCTATAACATTAGAAAAATGGTACATAGATAAATATGTATTTGGGTCAGAAATAGATGTGTGTGCAATCTGACAAGGGGGGGTTCCTCTGACCATAAAACCTACAGCATCACTCTGAGTCACATTTCCTTCCCCCAATCAAGGGAGAGAGGAGGAATTGGCCAATGATAAGTGAGAGGGGCAGGTTTAGTTATGACCAACGCACACATCCACTTTCCAAAACACATAAAAAGAGACTGCTGGGACAGGTAGAGACATTCAATTCCATTTGCTGCGGAGCATGATGACCGACGATTTACATCCAGAATCCAGAGAGGCTAGACCAGCAGAGCAGAGCTGACCCAGATCGCTGTGAGCAGAACCGGTGCCTGATTGACCCGCCGAGCAGACAGAACCGCAGCCAGACGTGTTGACCAGATCCGTGACGAGGCCTAGTTCAAATTTATATTGTGAGTACCTAGCAGAACTGTGCAGAACCAATCTCTTAGTTACAATAATCTAATCCAAACTATTTTAACCTAGGTAGAACTGCCTCCTAGAAATCGTGTCATCTGTCATTTTTAAAGCTGCACAACTGTCACCTGTCAATTCTGCAGCTGCAAGCTGTCACCTGTCATTTTGAGTTTACTTTAAATCCGAAAAACTACCTTTATTAAATTCTCTGTATCTCTGGAACCGTTTGGGCTAGGAACAAGATTTAACTTTCCTCTGAAAGCTTAGAATCTAAGCTTTCCAATAAGCCTAGAACCTACTCCTTATACTTTTACCGCAATCACGATTACGCACTCGAGAAATTTACCGCGATTTGTGATTTTGGCTCAAAATAGCAGCTCCATTCTTTCTTTTGTTAAAATCTGTTGCAACTTGGTAATAACTCATAGAGCATTGCTAAAGTGAGCCTGAACTAATACCAACACGCATCTCCCACTCACCCTGAATCTCTAGAGGGAATTAAAATCAGTTGGCACATTTTCCCATCCATTGCCATCACATTTAAAAAGCATTTTGGGCCTGTGTTTCAAACTCCTACCTGTTTCCTCTAAGCTTGCTGGGGGGGAACTGAATTTCGTATTGTATTTGATTGCATTCCTGAGAACTGTGTGCTCCTCTTTCCATCTCCTTCCATTTCTTCCATTGCATAGGGCAGGGGGGTGAATTGCCAGAGAAAAAGTGATTATCTTATCTTTTGCTAAAATCATATCAAGTATTTCTGTACTGCATTTTTTTCCTCATTGCTTTTCCCTTGAAATCATAAAAGTATTTTTGCTACTTTATCCATCCTATACTAACTCCTCATTGATTGTAAAGAAGTGTGCTAGTGCCAGATTATCCATTGTTGATCAACATCATATGTCTAAGTGTACTATCAGATATTAATTTATTATAAAGTGTGATATATATATATTGTTTAAATTCTCAAATAACCTTTTAAATTGCAAAACAAACCTACTTCTTGGCTCAGTGGAGTCAGGGGGATTCTAAGAGGGGGTGTTATACAAGGGTGGTCATCCAGAGTACTGAACTAGACATCAAAATACATTAATAAGGGTTTTCCTCAGCATCCCAGACTAGGCATTGACTTGGCTGTAGTGTTGATTGGATATTGCTTACAGCCCTAATAGGTTTGCAAGTATAGGCGGTAGAAGATGCTAGAGAATGTACCTGTTTCGTAAAGATCAAGGTGGAGTCAAGGTAAAAACCAAGCATTTTCACCTCTTTGGCTACTGTAATTATGTTGCCATCAATGTTAAATATTGAGTAGTTGGGGTTGAGTTTTTTTAGGTTGGCCTCGGATCCGAGGAGCAGGATCTCTGTTTTATCATCATTCAGGCAGAGGCCATGGGTTGCCATCCATGCCTGAATGAGGATGCATATTTCACTTACCAAGGCCATATCAGAGACAACATTGCCTGAAAGAGGAATGAGGATCTGGGTGTCGTCTGCATAATTAGTGTAGGTGACAGCCAGTCTGTCAAATAGGGGCTGATGCCGATGTGGAGAAAACTCTCATAGTTCTATTGTCTAGGAATGACTGGACCCAAGCTATAGCTTTGTTTGAGAAGTGTGCAGCCTATGCCAGGTGTTTGCACAGGACTGCGTGATCCACCAAGTCAAAGGCCGCCGACAAGTCAAGGAGGAGCAGCATGGCAGTGTTTCCCTTGTTGTTGAGCTCGTCAATTTGTGTCTTTGGATCGATTAAGGCCGTCTCTGTACCATGTTGTGGTAAAAACCCAGATTGGCGGGAGCCTAGCAGTTGGTTAGTTTCAAGATAATCCTGGATTTGTAGATAGGCTACTCTATCGATTATCTTGAGAAGGAAAGGTACTGTGCTAATAGGCCTGTAGTTGGTAGGGATAGCAGGGTCTAATGTTTGTTTCTTAAGGAGGGGTAAAACCCAAGACTCTTTTAGGTTGCTTGGGACAATGTTAGTGGAGAAGGATGCGTTGATTAGTTTAGTAATAAAAGAGGCTAGCTCCCATTGACTTGTCTCGTCAGATTGAGCGTGGAATCAAGATAGATACCTAGTGTTTTTCCTTCTTTGAAACTTTGATGTTAATGCCGTCTGTCACAAATGAGTTATAGGAATTGTCAAGTTTTTTTTGTCGGAGTTTAGAGCCGATGAGAAGGAGCTCCGTCCTTTCATCATTAAGGCAGAGGCCATATTGGGCCATCCATGCCTGGATAGTTTGGTAAATTTGATTGAATGATTCCGAATGATTCCGCTTTCCCAACCTAAACTAACAACCCATTGCACAATCACACACCATTACATGTATTCCTACTCTCATACTCAGACAATTATGCACAAGGCACATATATAAAGTGCACACCCTCCCAACAACAGTTTCTTTTTTGTCCAACAGACACCAAAGAATGCCTACCAAAAAGCAACTCCTAGAAAGCAACGCAGAAATACAGCACATCAAACTAAAAGCGTACAAAAATACCAAACTAAGTATGTGTATGTTGCTGTAGAACATTTTATAGAAGCAGCATCAAAACTGTAGATATAATGCAAAAAATAGAAGACAATGAGGAATCCCAATGGTTCCAATTAGATCTCTACTTTATAGCAGAAAGCAAATATGAAATTACCAATCCCTCAATACTGTGCACATACTGCAAAGCAAAACTGGACAATAACGAAATGCCTTCACGAGCAATCAGTATTAACTTAGAAATATATCCACTCCCAAAACCACTCCAACAGCTTATCTTCTATGAGAACATTATAATCCAAACAGTACACCCATTTCAAGCAATAACACGCTTCCACCAAAAACAGCAAAGTTGCCCCCCTCTGAATTACTAAAAGGCATTTTTGGCAAAGTAGTCTATTTGTCATTAGATCTCAAAGAAAATGTAGATACTCTAGGAGTACAACGTTCAATAGATCAATCTTTGATTATCCTAGTAAATGGTGTACCTACAAAAGACAAAATAATTTGGCAACAACTAGTAGACTTAAATAAAGTTAGAGAAGCCCTGAAATATCTTGAAGACAACAATGAATACTACAAAGAAATAAACATTGAAGAAAACCTGAGGGAAACCACCAAAATAACTCAGGATTTTTCATATACTGGACAATTTGAAAGCTTAGATCCTACTGCAGCCTCCAATATTTTAGACCAGTATACAACTCACCCACTGCACTCCAAGGACACCATAGACGATGCACTGGAAACATAAAATGCGACAAGCTAAAGGATCTTCAATCAGCATATGGAAAAAAAGCATAGAAGCACAAGCCTTTCCTATACTTTTTCCTACTGGAAAAGGTGGAAGGTACGATGAAAGATGCGTACAGATAACTGCATTAGAATACCGCTCTTTACGAATGTATTCTGAGGACCCCAGATTCAGACAAAATGAATTCCACCTCCTGTTTGAAAGTGAACTAGCAACTCTATGTTACGGAGTTGCACACACATTAAACACAGGTTCAAATTTTCAAAACATTTCTGCTACGGAACTACTGCAAAGGTTTCAAGAGGAAGATTACGTTTTACAGTCCAGTATTACTTGGCAAACATGCATGGAACAAAAAGTACTGGTTCCGCCGTCACACAGATGTATGATGTATGCTTTCCAACCTTGGCCTACCCACATGGTTTGTCACTTTAAGCTGCACACAGTGTGCATGGGAAGACTTGCACGACTTCCTACGCATAGCAAACAACAAAAAAAAGCCGGTATTGACATAAAAACACCAGGAAAACTCTGTTCTCTGTATCCAGTAAAGTATCAAGGTACTTCCATCATCGCTTTATAGCCATGATGCACTTCATCTGTAATAAAACAGTTCCTCCCCTCTGAGAAGTGGAACACTTCTTTTGGAGAAAATAATATCAAGCCAGAGGAGCACCACACATCCTGTTACGCTCACCTGGCCTCTGCGGGGATGTTGGGGCACAGTTGCAGCCCTTCCCGGAAGTGAATTCCCCTTGTTAGGCCTCTTCCCCTGCTCGTGTGCTGTGGACTGCGCTGATTATTGACACTGATCCTGTTGATTGATGATGGCGAGCTCTCCGTCCTGCTTCTCACTGCAGGGACACTTTTGATGGACCAAGTTCCTTCACTGGCCCATGTGCGTGGCAGACCAGACCGGCAGTGGCTGAATCACTCCTGAAGGTAAGTGTCTTATAGCTTTTAAAAGATTGTGATGTTGATTCTTGATTATTGTCCGTATATTTTGAATGATGTCTTTCCTCTGCTTTCTCCCAATAGATGATATGCGGCCCAGCAGTAGTTGCGGTGCATGAAGCGAGGCCAAATGGGAAGAGAATGGAGTCTACGATGCTCCGCAAGAAGGTGAGTGTTGGTTTAAGGTTAAGCGCAAGCATTTGTCAAAGCACGACCTTAAACGTAATGTCTTAGCGAACTCTAACCTTGTCTTTATCCTTTTCTCTTGCAGGCACCATCTTTCACGACGTCAGGTTGGAGCGCAGCTTTCCGGAGGCCTGGTGATGGAAGATGAATACCAGAGTCCACAATGATGCGTGCCGAAGGAAGCAAATTCCAAGATAAGTGCTGCGGCTGGTAGCTGAAACAAGGTAAGATGCGCTCAGGCAGGTAGCTGGAAACAGGTAAGATGCACTCAGGCGTGTAGCTGGAAACAGGTAAGATGCGCTCAGGCTGGTAGCTGGAAACAGGTAAGATGCACTTAGGCGGTGGTGAGCGTTACGCTGCAATTAGCAGAATAACGCGAAGTGTGTGCATGAAGGCTGAGCAGGCTTATATAGCCTAGCTCTGGCCACGCCCATTAGCCTTGACTCATCGGTCCCACCCTGCCACTCGCCTTACCCAATGCAGGTGGGGGCCCCTGCAGGGAAAACCAAGTACTTGCACCAAATAAAAATGTGCTAGTGCACATTTATTTATGAGACTGGAGCCAAAGGCGCCAGGACTGAGTACAGCTGGGCCCGCCATGTCGTATTGTCCCCAAGGGACTATAAAAGGTTGCATTGCCCCTTGCTCTCGTGCCCTGATGGTGTGGGTCTGAGGTTCCGGTCCCATGGCCATGACACATCCACATGCTTTTGTGGATTAAAAAGGCGCCAACATTTGCTCTAGACAGTGATGCCACTGTTTTGGACTTCATCCACAAATATGTCACAAGTGAAATCCCTTCAGAAACTTCACAGTGTGACCTACATGCCCACATTTTGCAATTACAAAGATACAAATGTGGCAAATATTCTTGTCGCAAATATAAAAACAAAGGGAAATATTACACCAAATGCCGCTTTGGTTTCCCTAGACCAGTTTTAGCAACAAGCCAAGTGAACCGCTTCATGTCTTCAGTTAGACACAGCGTGAAAGGTAAATCACCTAAGAACACATACTGCATAAAAAGAACCAAAGCATCAAAGTACATCAACGATTGCACTAGAGTCATTGCCCTCCTATGGAATGCAAATATAGATGTGCAGTACATTGCGAACAATTCCACTGCAGTTGCATGATATGTCATAGCCTACTTAACCAAAGCAGAGAATACAGAGCTGAAAGACCTCTGGGATGACATATCATCTGACAAAACACTGACACAAAAATTGTACAGCTTCGATATAAAAATTCTCTCCCATAGAGAATGCGGCTGCTACAATGCCGCAGACCATTTAACCGGCACCACCTTCTATGGCAAATCTGAAAACATAGCCTGGCTAAGCCTGGCTCCTGCTGCATCCAGAAAAAGAGTTCTCAAATCATACCAAGAGATAGAAACAATAGCGAAAAATGACCCCAACAGCCAAGATATTGTGAAAAACAACTTATTAGACACATACTACCTAAACAGAAGTACTGCTTTGAAAACCATGTGCCTATACCATATAACCCAAAACTTCTCATACAAGAATAATATTAAACCAGATGAGAAAAAAAGTAAATACATAGTGAAAGATTGTGAGGGCAGCCTAGTTAAACTAAACCTATGAAGCTATCTTTAAAAACTTCTCAACATAAAGAACTATGCTACATGACCCTACTCCAACTTTTTAAACCATGGAGAAAGGAAGAAGATTTATTAGACACACATGCCTCCTATGAAGATGCTTTCCATGCAAGCGAAAGCACTGTAATAGACATACATTTTACACAGTACACAAACAAGTTGGACAATGAACGCCAACAAGAGGAAGAATTTCAAGAACAACTAAATATAGACACTCCTGAGTGCAATCAACCTTCTCTAACAGGAAGCCAAGAACCACCTGGACAACCACTTAAACCAAATGAGGCAGAATTATCCATGACAGAAGTAGAAAACACCATGTGTCAATATGAGAAATTTACAAAAGACTTTGCTGTACTGAAACCACACTTAAACAATGAGCAGCGTAGCAGTTTCGTAGAAGTAAGTGAAGCAATTGTACATGGTGTACAGCACGAAAGTAAAATGTGCACCTGTGAAGACTATAAACTTATACTGCCCTATGTAAGTGGTCAAGCTGGTTCAGGAAAAACATTCTTAATAAAAATCATCAGCAGGTTTCTCCAACAATTAACAAACATGTTTTCAGCTGGTGTAACTGCCCCCACAGGTTTCGCGGCCTACAACATAGGTGGTGTCACTTTACACTGATTTCTACTCCTTCCAGTAGAGCACCAAAACAAATTAGACAACTACAAACTTTCACCAGAAGCTGCTATGGAGCTACGCAGAGTTTTAAAACAAATGAAAATGCTCCTGATAGATGAGGTGAACATGGTCTCCAACCTAATATTGGATTTGATTCCCCCCAGATTGCAAGAGGTCCTTAAAACAGATTATGAACAACTCTTCAGTGGAAAACATGTTGTTGTTTTTAGAGATCTTCAATTAACACAAGTGAAAGGAGAACCTATTTTTAAAACCTTAGGAGACAAACTGTGTAGTAAAACTCTAGGCAGCATAGGAAATGTAAATCTCTGGCAACATTTCTAATACAAAGAATTAACAGAAAACATGAGTCAGTCTGCAGACCTCACCTATGCAAACATTTTGATGTATTCGGATTGGTGTACTATCTACGGATGCACAGTCTATCTTGAATACCAGATGCATCCATGACCTATACGGCCATAACACAAGTGCTACTGATGTCATGGAACAATTAGCACACAAACATGTTAAATGTATGTCCTTAATGCCAACTCTTGCAAACTGTGCAAAATTAAATGAAACAATGCTGAAAAAAGAAATGCAACCACTTGTACAAATTGATTCCATAGACAAACTGGACGTGCACGGTATGACACTACCTATGTGTCAACAAGCCACAGCACGACTTAGAAAACTCTATCTCTAACAGAGCTGGTTTAGAGAAAATGTTAACACTGTTTAAAATGTGGAGTGATGCTGAAGCGTAACCTTGATGTGGAGCAAGGTTTAGCTAATGGAGCACTGGGTACAGTTGTTGGCTTCCAAACATACCCACGTGACAACACCATTCAGTTTGTTATTGTTCACTTCGACAAACTTTCAGAAGTAAAAAGGATAGGACGCTCAACAGCTCGATTTTTTCTTTTCAAAGACATGTTTGTACGCAGAGAACAGTTTGCTCTATCAGTAGCATATGCAGGCACCATTCATAAATCGCAAGCTCTAACCGTAGATCAAGCATTGATTGATATTGGCACCACAGTTTTTAATGAAGGCATGAGTTACGTAGCACTATCACATCTACGTACACTTGAAGGACTATTTCTAGTCAATTTTGATGCAAGTAAAGTCAATGCTGACATTCCTTGTATTGTAGAACACAATAGACTACGTGCACTCTACACACCCCACCTGAAAATGTATCCTGTTCTTAAAAAACACAAACTTCGTTAAAGAAAACTCATTGAGCAGAACTTATACAGAATCTCCCAATAGTACCATCAAAAAATTTGAAATCAGCTCATACTCCATTAACTACCAAAACCACAAAAGGATGTATTGAAAAGTCAAATGCATACCAAACTCCTCAGAAAAAGGCCACTACCCCTACAAACAAACCTCATGGAATTCCATAATATGACTCAAACACAGAACTGTCTGGTCCATTCACATTTTCCAATTCAACTGAGGTCAATTGCTACGCAAATGTAGCAATCAAAGTTATATTCCAATTGCCACCAGTTCTTGAAAACATTTACTTAAATGGTGTAGAGCAGTTGTGTTAACAAATGTTAGTCCTTCACAGAAATGCAACAAACAATCCTGACAACACTTACAGTGTTTCTGGAATAAGACAGGAATTGGACTACTGTGCAGAAATGGTGAGATTCACTCTAAACGCCCAAGAAGATACGCAAGAATTTCTAATGTACTTACTGCAAGTACTGGAAAGCAAAAACATACCTATAAATGAAATCTTCTAGATTTCATACAAGTGGAACCATACATGCACTCTCTGCAGTCATGTAGTGCAGGAACAAGTCCCTAACAAGCGCTTTGTGTATGTATCCATACCTAACTGTGAATCCATTCAATTTCAACAGCTGGTACAAAATGCAAACCATGGCATATTATGTAATACTTGCAATTCCGATAAACGTTCCACTATACAAGAACAATCGCATAACCAATACGTAATAATAATGCTTTTACGATACAATGAAGATGTAACCAAAAACAACTGCAAGCTTACTAGCTTCACACATGGACAAGCATCACTTGGCAAGAAAACATTCACAACAGTAGGCATAATCTACCACACAGGCACCACAACCAGTGCAGATCACTATACTGGATACATTGAAAAGAAATGTGTATGGAAAAATGCAATGGTGCGTCCATTACTCTGAAACAAAGATTACCAGAAAATCTTGCAAATGCCTACTTAATATTCCTGAAACCAAACTGTACTCACTAATCTACAAAAGTAGAATAATTTACTGCTGGATACCCACATACTACTTAAAAAGAAAATCCTTTCTCTGAGCAACTACAAACTGTCCTGAAACCAACCACAGATATGTTAAGGCAACAGCTGTCAAACAATACCCATGCAAGCATGCAAAATGGGCAAATAAATGAACTACACCCATAGTGCCAATAAAAAAAGTACACAGTACTGAAAAATGTAAATATACCATAAAAAATGAATGTGCTTGAAAACATAACCTGCAAAACTGGAAAACTGTAAACAGTTAGAATACACCAACAGGGTATCTAACTACAACCATAGTACTTCAATATTACTTCCAGTGATCAATCTGCCAAATGACCTGCAACCATAGTACTTCAATATTACTTCCAGCGATCAATCTGCCAAAAGCAATCTTCAGCAACCACAGTGCTACAAACAAACCCTCAACAACTTCCAAACTATCAACAGTTAGAATATGCCAACAGGTATCTAACTGCCCCCACAATTCTGCAATATTACTTAGAACACTTCAACAACAACCAAAAACATGAAAAGATACTGCTAACAAGAACAAACAGGTAAACAGTTAGAATATGCCAACTGGTATCTAACTACAACCATACAAATAGCAATTCCAAATGAAAATCACCTCAACTATTCTTATAAATAGTGGTCATGTCACTAAACCAAACTATGCAATGTAACAACAATTAAACGTAGAAGTTTTTTTTTTATCCTGCATGGATTTTGTTTATCCCAATGACCCAATGATTATGATACAAAAACACAGGAACTGAGCAAATTGCACAGTACACTAGTTTAGCACTAGTTTAGCATAGTATTTGTGAAGTACTAACTATGAAGGCCAACAAACTATACAAATGTCTGCAATGTAATGCAATACAACCTTGCAAGGTACCTACCCTAAAATGCTATATTTCTTTTTATAACAGAGAATTAAAGAAAAACGTATTGTACATTTCCACAAACCATGCAAACAAAACAGCAGAGACCCTCAACAATAGAAACAGTAAGTATACCATTATTGGTGTCACACTCTTTGTAATCAGCAAATATACATTCTCTACATATGTTTCTCCAACCCTTATACCAGCATGAAAATGTTGCCTACATGGCTATATTATACTGCGGTGGTTGTGGTCATGACCTGGAGTCTTGGGTGTATGGCCGGCCATGCACACAAACATCTGCCCACTTACCACAACACAAACACATAAAGCATATACTTCAAACCCTATCCACTTATGTACCCATAGTAATCCAATACATACAACCAAACATAGCACAATACAAACATCCTCATATCATCTGCAATGCACTCCCATACACTAATAAAGCCTGCTTGCAGTCACTAAAATAACTGTCTGCCCAAGGATCCATCCGCAGACTGCCATGGTGACCATGGACACCGCGGACAAAACAAATGCATCTTGCACCTAACCAAATGTATGTTATGACCCACCTTTCACTCCCCCACCCTTTCCAGCCCTACTTCCCACCACCAAATGCCCCAAAACACGTTTTCAAGGCCCTTTCGCGGTTATCCACGAACACAAGATGGCGGGTGTTTCTCGAAATGATGACGGTCATCACGATTTCCTTCAGCCAATCAGCGGACTCATTGGGTGTCCACAGACATGACGCACCCGCTAATCCAATCGGAATGCTGTCCGCGGAGCGAACAGGGAAGTGTGTCTGCGGACCGGACACAGATATCACACATTTTATTGACTTACTTTTTGGTCAAAAAACTGCTCGATGAATTTACACCAAATTAACAAAAGCACACTTTTGGGACCAGGCCGCCGCCCCTGCTGCAAGTTTTGTGGAAAAAAAAAAATTTTGGAGCCCCCTACAACTTTGCCCCCCCTTGATGAAACCTCACCAAACTTGGCAAAATAATTCAGAGCTGGTCAACTACTATTTTTGACAAAACAGCTTGGAAGGCGCTATCGCTATTCCGCAAATGCATATTGGTGCCCGCCATCCCTCCATTTGAAATTCTCTCCCAGCAGTTGTGGGAATGGAGTCCGATATTCTGCTTCAATGGAAGGTCCACTGCAGCGCCCTATTAGAGTTGTTAGCTTCTAGTATTGAACTTCTAGTGACTAATCCGGACAAAGTCAAATGGAAAATCTGGATGCAGGACTGGATAAAAACTCATGAGGACAAACTCCCATCGCTGGCAACTGAGTAAAGAATCCAAGGCATTTGTACAAGGCCCCGATACTTAAAGCTCTTCCCGTCCCATGGTATAGAACTCATTAAATGTTCTTTCCACCAACGAAATCCTGAAGCGATACAGCAAATCAAACATAGATGAATATAGATTTTGCCAATATGAGGCCAGGTGGAATAATTGCTTCACATTTTGGTGAGCTGCAGGGGTTTACTTAGAACTTAGAACTAAGTTCTTCGGAGAGTGCCTAAAAACAAGACAATGGGCCTCATTACGAGTAAAAACATGTTCATTACCGGCATGCCGGTAAGAGCGGGTCCGTGCTCTTATGAACCCGCTAACAGCGGGTGATTATGAGTGCGCGAGCACGCACAAACCCCCATGCCGGTAATGGAAATACCGGCATGCCGCTAAAGGCCCTCCAACACCCTGATAGCGGTTTCGCGGGAACCGCCGATACCGGCACCGCTTAGGAGCAACCCCTAAATACCGGCCCAGTAATACCACCATGCTAATACCGGGTTCGCAAAATCGGACCCGGAAATAACGTCAACGCACAGGAAAGGGAAATGGGCCGGCGGCCATCTTTAAAAACACAATCCATTGTAATCCTCCTGAACCACCACTCGAAATTTGGAGAGCACAGTGGAAATCTATAGAGAATGTCAAAGGCTACCAGGAAGACCACCCCCGACTGCGGAAACAGCGTTACTCAGACGCAGAGCTGACCATGTTAGCGGACACTCTAGCTGCACATGCAGACATTATCCAATCCCACGACAAGAAGCGGGAGGTGCAACAACAAAAGAGGAAAATCTGCAGGAGGTAACCCACAAGGTATCAGCCGCGCAGTGTGAGGGACTGCAGGAAGCGGTGGGATGATCTCTGGTTGAGGGTACGCAATATCATGGCCAGCAATCGGAGGGAGGCTATGTCCACAGGCGGGGGTGCCCACCCCCCTGCCAAATTGATGCCCTGGGAGGAGACGGCTAGCAGATTCATCAGTCCTGAGTCCATCGAGGGATTATGCGAGATGGAGACGGGTGCAGCATCAACCGCGGAAGGAGGTGAGTGACCCTGCAGATCCCTGTAGGGGAATCATGACGTAGCACAAGGGAAGTGGTAGAGAGTCTAGGCAAGGCAATGCATGTCCCAACACCCACATGACCATATCCAAGTCCAGATGGCGGGCCAAACGCTGCCACACTGATATGCATGCTGAGTGCCAATCCCATGACCAACACACAGCCAACACACCTGGACCTTGCCCATGTGATACATCACACAACCCCCAAATCGACGGCATGCCACCTGCCATGCAGTGAATGCTAACATGCCCCCTCTGAATACCCTGTGTGACACACCTGTAAGACATGAATGCATGATCAAATGAATAATGAACAGCACCATCTTGTGCCTCTGCCATATCACACCATCACTGATGCCCTGTATCTCTTTTACGCCCCCGGACACCGATGAGGAAGAAGCAACCCAGGAGACCACCATGAGGACATCCACCTCACACCCTAAGAAGAGGGCAACCACCACCACCACCACCTCCGCTGGAGGCACGCAGGCCACAGCCACTGCCAGTGTGCCTGTGCGAGCTGGGAGGCAGCCAGCAACACCTGCTGCCAGTGTGCTTGACACACTACTGACCCAGCAGGCCACACCCACACCTGTCCAAGGGGAGTCCCTGGAAGCACCCGCCTCCATCGGGGAAGAACTTGATGCCAGTGTGGAGCCTGAGGGAGACACCGAGGTGACATGCTCGCCCACTCCGAGACCCGTGCCCACCCCCTGACCCCAACACCTGCAGTCACCCAACTGCATTGAAGCTGATCCCTGCCTCCGTGACTGTGACCTACCCACCTCTGAGGAGTACAGTCCCGAAAATGCTGTCCACGTGACTGCACAACCCACCACTCCAGCCCCCTCAAAAACCCTTGAGACACGATTGCCTCCGCCAGTGCATAGTGGATGGGGAGGAAACCAGGTGGGGTATTGCCACAGCAATTGCGGGTACCACAGCGGCCATCAAAGCCAACACAGCCACTGTTAATGCATCGGGTCGGTAATAAGGGACAGCCTGGGGGCGGTGACACAGGTGCTGACTTCAATGCTGCTCCATATGCAGTGGCCACTTTTTGCAGGAGGTGAAGAACCTGCCAGCGACTCACCTACTACCTCCACACCAGCTTCATCTGTCCCCACCAGCCCAGTGCGCCAGATACGTAGGAGTGCAAGGCACACTGAAATGCTGCCTCTGGACAGGAAGAAGTCCCAGAAGTAGTGTGGGTGGACAATGGGAGTAGACACAAGGTTGGGGGTGAAGGGGTGCATCTTGTGGAGTCTATTGGGGGTATTGGTGTTTGTTGGGGGGGTTTTGGAGTTTGTTGGGGGGTCTAGGAGTTTGTTGGCGGGTCTAGGAGTTTGTTGGGGGTGGTCTGGGAGTTTGTTGGGGGGATAGGGAGGGTGGAGTGGGCACATTATTGCTGTTGTAAATAATACACACGTTGAGATAAGAAAAATCCATGGCTGGACATTGTTATTTTCATGTGCATCCATTAATTGTGTTACAGTGTTTAGTGCCCAATTCCCAACATTCCCTGTGTGCATGTCCACATTGGCCCAATATCTGACTGACACATGTCTTTCATAGTCCGTGTGGGTCAGGAGTATTCGTGAATCTGTGCTTGGTGTACTGCATGGCCATCCCATGCATCATGTACTAGCAGGGGGGCTACTTCACCTCTGTCTCCATCCTCATCATCCTCACCCGGGGCATGCATGTCAATGTCAGGTGGCAGTGGTACATTTCTCCGGACGCACATGTTGTGCAGCATGACACAGGCCATGGTGATCTTTGCCACCTTCTCACGCCTACACAGAAGTGCCCCACCAGACCTGCTTAGACAGCCGAAATGCGCCTTCAACAGGCCAAAGGTCTGCTCTATCACAACATGGGTGCAGGTGTGCACACGAATGTACTCCTCTTCATGGCTGTTCTGCGGGTTTCGCACAGGGATAAGTTGCCACGGCCTCAAGGGATATCCTCCGTCACCTGCAAGCAAATACAAATAGGTGTGTGTCACTCTGAGCTGGCACCTTCAGGAAGCACAGTCATGGCGGCAGCTATTTGGTGTGGACATGCACATGTCCCTGTACATCTGCAAAATTGTCACCTAGATGCAATCTAAACTGATATGAGGTGTGGTAGTCTGGATGGCGTTCAATAGATGATGCAGGGTGTAATCATGCATGCTGAGGCAGATGTGCTGTGGTAGTGCAACAATGTTTAGCCTCCAATTCATGCTGTTCATTCTTCACTATGCATGGTCACACTGACTACATTGCCACAGTTGCCATCCTGTTCATTCATGCATTGCTTGCCATCACCATGGTGGCCTGGTTGTGCGTCTTACTTGTTGTCATCGATATGCATTATTTGTGGCCCATTGATGTGTCATGTTCCGTTTAGCCGGTTCAGGTCAGGAGTGTTTAGCTCTGCATGCATTCTCCAATCACCTGCTATTGCCACCCAGGTGCAGTATGCCGCCCCTTTCCCACACAGGTGCAGTATGCCCCTCCCCTTATGCATCCCTACACATCAGTACCCCAAACCACTGCCATGAGACAGTTGTGCAACTCACCAAGCAGCCAGCCATGTGGTCCAGCATGTCACTCCATGTTATAGGGTAGCGTGCAGTTACGCAGTACCATGGCATCATGTGTTGATCCGAGAAATCGGGCGCAGCAATGTGTGATGATCTTGCTGGAGTCACATACCATTTGCACATTGATGGAGTGGTATTGCTTGCGATTGCGGTACACCGCCTCTATGGCATGGGGGACTACCAATTCCACATGAATGCAGTCGAGGGCACCAACACAATTGGGCATGCCTGCCAGTGCATGGAAGCCTACTTTGGTGTCGGCTATCTCCTGGGCAGTCCGTGGTAGGGATATGTGGCTGCTTGCGTGCTTCTGGAGGGCATCCAGCACTTGGTTCAACATGCGTGAAACTAGTGGCTGTGAAATGCCATGCAGCTGGCCCACTGTGTGTTGGTAGCTCCCTGTGGCCAGGAAGTGTAGCACAGACACCACCTTTAGTAGCGGGGGGATGGCAGTGAGTATTTCTATGAGGCTGGCAATGTCATTCTGTATCATGTCCACTATGGTGGTGATGGTGTCACGGTCCAACCGGTACAGGGTGTGGATCTGCTCAGGGGTTAGGCTTGTCTCACCCTCCTTCTTCTCCTGCGTCTCCTCTGTGCTGCCTGTTGTTGCTGCTTTAGTTGTTGTTGTTGTTGTTGTTGCTCTTGTTGCTGTAGTTGTAGCAGAATGGGTATGTCCTCCAGTGCCATGATTGCAACAGCTAGTGGTAGCATTTTGGTGTTGGAAGGGGTGTGGTGTGTGGGTGTGCTTATTTTATACTGGGCCAGCCTCCATTGACTCCACCTGTGTGCACCTGTGGCAGTTGCCTTGTATCCTGATTGCTGTTTGCGGGTGGTCCGCGATGCCTGTATGGCCGGCATCGTGCAGGCTGTGATCACCTGCTTCGTGATGCCGGTATTTGCATGTCTGCGTGGGTTGGGATGTCCCCCTATTACCCGCATGCCGGTATTAGTTCCCCGAAGGGGCGCGTGTTCGCGCCCATGCCGCTATTAGCGGCACCGTTATTTAGGGTGCCGCTAATACCGGGTTGCCGGGTCAGAATACACCGGAGAGGTAAGCGATGCCGGTATTACCATACCGGCATCGTTTTTGCCTAACCGCCAACCTTGTAATGTGGTCCAATCTATGGAGGCGTGAAGCTTCTGGACACGCCTTTTGGGTGGTGAAGACTTTGGTTTAATTTTGGCTTCCATACAGTTTCTAAAAGAAGTGCTTCAGTTTTGAAAGGGATGGAATTAATTGTGGAATGAATGTGTGTTGACATGTGTTGATTTTGAGGGTACTATTTTGACAAGTTTTAAAGGAATTCATAAAAGTTTTTAATTAACTATGCAATCAATACAAAACAAAATAATACATTGTAACAAAAACCTTGAAATATGATATCTGACAACTGTGATGTCATCATTGTGCTGCTTCCGGCATGCTCCCTTTCCTAATCTCACTCCCTTTCTCATCAATTTGGATACATTCCTTTGCAACTTGAATACTTCATCCCCATCTGTAGCTTCCTCCTACTCTTTCTCTGACACCACCTCCTGATTAACATTTAACACTTGCTCCTCATCACTTTCATCATCATTGTCACTCTCCACAAAATTGGTCAATCGTGATAAACAATCAGATGATTTGTTTCTGACTCCAGGCGCATACTCTATTCCCCAGTTATAATCTTGCATGCTCTCAACCCTCTTTCGAATTCTTGAAGAAACCTTATCTAATCCCTTGGTCATCAAAATCTCCTTGAGCGGTTTGTGATCCGACCTAACCACAAACCTCACACCCCACAGAAACAAGCAAAACGTATCAATTTCCCATTTGACAGCCAAAAGCTCTGTAACGCTCTCCTGATTCCCACGGAGGCGCAGGTCTTGGCAGGAAGCTGTCTGTGACTCGAAAAGTGATGTGCAGGACTCGATTGGCTTCTGGGGTCGAACCTCTTCGCACTGTGTGTAGGACTCGAAGAGTGAGGTTTCTGCAGGTGAAAGAATATGGGGGTTAATGGTCTGGGTAGTTGAATGTCCCTCTCTCCCTCTCTCTTCCCAGCTTTTTCGTAGAGCCCCCAGGTCAACGTGCTCACCTTATATAGGTGAATGCTGGGCTCTCCATCTGCGTTTGGTGCAGGGTGCCGTTGCCAGTTCCTTCACTGGTGAAACATAGGCCTCTTGAATTCAGAGGATGGTTACTGTCGTTGTCTGCACGAGCGGTGAGTTTCTGGACACCTTTTGTCTGTATAGTCTTTAAATGCGTGGCACGTTTATATGCAGACTCTATATAATGCTTTTGCCTTATGTATTGCAGGGCTCTTGAGATGGAAGATGAAGTAAAGCGCCTGGAAGTTTGTAAGTATGGCAAGCGCTCTAATTGTCTCTTTCCTTGCAGCTTAGTTCATGTTAAAGAGACGCCGGAGTATTTGCAGGCGTTTAATTGCGACGAGCGGGATAGACGTAAGTAAATACCTGCTTAATGTCTTTTCTTTTGCCTTTCAGATGTTGGTTTGCAGCGCCGGAGTCCGCGGAATGCCAGTAAGTTGTTAACGATGCTTTGTCTTTACAGGCGGCGATGCAGAACGAAGAAATCCGGAATCCACAGCGTGCCGGTAAGTATGGCAATACTTTTGCCTTTGCAGGTGGAGATGCGGCGTGACGAAGCGGCCGCAGCCGATGGATCAGGTGAGTAAGTGCTGCGTGTAAAGTTCGCCTTGCTAACCTGTTGTTTCTGTTCTTTGCAGGTGCTGATGATGTCTGGATACTGACATGGTAAGTAGATTCTTGCAGGTCCAGGATCAGAAGAAGAAAAGCCGGAGCAGACTCGGTGAGCGTTCTGCTGCAGATGCAGAATAACGCGAAGCACGCTTCATCTATCGGGTGTGGTTTAAATAGCCTTGGGGTGATGAGGCGTCTTCTTCCACGGCCCCGCCTAGGTAAGAAAAGAGTTCCAGTTTCCAGAAGAGTTCCAGTGCTGTATCCAGGGAGTGGAGCTGCCCCACCCAGGTAAGAAAGTAGTCCCTGTTCTTAGATAGCTTCTAAGTGACTGGTAAGTAAGCAGCATGGTCTGCTGCAGGTAAGTCCACCCAAGCATCCTTACACCTATTATGAGCCCGGCGCTTCCAGTGCCGGGACCAATGGTTTTGATGAGCCTGGTGCCACCGGCGCCAGGACAAGGTCCAAAAGGTCCCAGTGGGGACCGGCTGGTGCCTAGGATTAGGGTTAGGGGCCTGCTTCCAAGGACGTTGGGCTGGTCCTGGCTCCTTGGAAGCAGTGATCATGACAAGCTCCTTTTCAATTGTGGAGTAGTTACATTCTGCCTCTCTCAAAACCCTAGACGTGAAGGCAATTGGATATTCCTTCCCATTCTCTACTTGAAACAATACTGCTCCCAAACCATGATTACTGGCATCCATGGTAAGGATGCTTTTTTGTTGGGATTGAACCCTTTCAAAATGGGCGCATTTTAAAAGCTACCTTTATCCTTTCAAATTCATGCTCACATTGATCATCACAGTGAAACCTCACACTTTTCTTCACCAGCCTCCTCATGCGAAATGTCTTGCTAGCTAGCTCACGAATAAACTTGGCATAGTATTCAGCCATGCCTAAGAACAAAATTACTTTATACTTGCTGTCAGGACAGGGAACATTTAAAATAGTGTTCACCAATTCTTCCTTGGGTCTAAAACCCTGATCCGAAATCTCATGCCCCAAGTATTGTATGGTGGAACTACTGAACTTTAACTTGTCTTTAATAAGTGTCAGACCAGCTTCCTTGAAGATGTCTAACACACTGTGAAGTCTAAAATCATGCTCTTCCTGATTTTCCCATAAACTAACACTTCATCTTGAAAACCTAATACCCCTTGCATGTGCTGAAACAGTTGGTACAGTATGCGCTGAAACACAGCTGCTGCAGATATAAGCTCAAAAGGCATGCGTCTACATTAAAATAAACCTTCAGTAGTAATGAAAACAGTTACATTTCACAACACGGAATGTAATTCAATTTGATGGTGTGCAGACTTCAAATCCAGAGTACTCATCACCTTTGCACCCTTAATAGTTCCTAGCAGTTCTGTTGTTAGGTATAGTATGTCGGTCTGGTATTATACATTTGTTCACACATCTAAGGTCTATATATAACCTAGGTTTTCCATTAGGTTTGTGAACAATAACCAATGGTGAAACCCATTCAGAAGATTCCACTCTTTCTATCACACACTGTGCTTCCATCTTCTCGAGTTTTTCTTTAACCACAGCTCTGATTGCCAGGGGCACCAACCTTACTTTCTGTACAATTGGAATGGCATCATTTTTCATGCAAATTGCCTAGTTCTTCTAAAAAAACAGAGTGTTGTTTGAATAGTCCAGATAACTTGTCTTGGTCTATCACATGAACTACTTCCTCCGCATTGCGATCAAGTCTGATTTCAAGTCTCTTTTGGTGAGACCAACTCAGTAGTGGATACATTCCTTTCTTGGAAATATACATTTTTCCTTTGGCCGTTCTGTCCTCAAATTTCATGATGACCAGAACCAACCTTCTAAGTCAATTCGTTTTCCGCCATAGGCAACTGGTTTGACATCCACTTCTTTTAAGACAATGGGTCTCTTTACGACTTCAGCTGCTGTACCTGCCGCCGGAGTCATTTTTTTACTGACACCCAGGAATGGGCAATTACCGGGTCATTACGGCCCTGCCAGACCCGGTAATTGCCGATTCCTGGGGGCTCAATGGGAATGGGGAGGCTGGATGCACTGGTACCATTCAGAATGGTGGCGGTGCATCCGGCATGGTCTGCTCGGGGATGCCGGTCTGTCCGGCAGGCCAGTCCTGGTGGGCTGGAAGGCATCCGCGAGCAGAACTCGTAGTTTGTCAGTCCGGCAACAATGGTACCAGCAAGCTTACTGGTACCGTTGTTACCGGTCCAGCAACCTTGTAATGAGGCCCAATGTCCTTCCTCAATTTTTTGTCGAAAATGGATTTAGATAGAAATGTATACTTGGCTCTGGAGTCAATTACCATCTCGATTTTTGAACCACTAATCTCTATAGTTGCCATTGGTTTCTCTACATCGGCATCTTCATCTTCCACCATGTTTACTTCAGAATGATCAATGATGAATGTGCATTCTTTAAGGTCTTCACATAGCTCATCAACACAGTCAATATTCTCCATTTTCGTTCTACAGCACTTGATAAAATGCCCTTTCCAATTGCCCCTCTTGCATATCTCCCTGATACCAGGACAATTGTCGGTGCTGCCAAGATGATTCAAACAGTTCCATCAAAGACATTTTCTTCTCTCATTAGCATCCCTCCTCTCTTTATATCTAGTTCCTTTTTTCTTTGTTATGTTCTCTCTTTTAATACCCACTTTCTTTCTAATCACATTCCTTACTTGTATTGCTAAAACATCTGGTATTTGTGGAATCTCCTCGTTCTTTATTTTGACTCTTCTTTCTAACTCCTTTACACACTTGTTGGTGTGCTCAACTTCTTTGGCAACTCTGAACACCTCTTCTAAGGATGAGTTATTTTTTGACCGAAAAGCTTCTCTCACTTTGCCGTCGTTGCATTCTAACATAAACTGATCCCGTAGCCTCTCATCAAGATTGCTCCCGAATTCACATGAAGTAGCTAGCCGTCTTCGGGCGGTAATATACTGCTCCACCGTCTCTCCACCCTCCAGCATCTTGTTTCCTTTTACTGAAATGGTGTCTCTCAAGTATGATGCTGACTGATTTTTCATAATATTTATCTAATATTCTAATACATTTCTCATATTCTGTAAAACCAGCTGATTCTTCATCGGACGGAGGAGGAAGATTCTCAAATTGTTCTTGTCCATAGTTGCCTAAACAGTGTATAAGTAAACACTTTTTCCATTCACTGGCAAAATTAAGACCATGCGCTGCAAAGACATAATGATCAAAACGTTTTTCCATCCTTTCCAGGGCACCATAGGTTCACCCTTTGTGTCTAGGAAGTGGTTTGGCAGTGGTATTCCTTGCATAATTATCTGTACTTGCAGGTTTCAGCAAAACACTGATATATGCTTTGCACTGGCTATGCACTATGCACCTTGGTTTAAATCTGGGTTTTATCGGTTGTAGAAATATATTTTTCTTGAGCAGTTAATGTTATCTTGGTTTGTAAAATTGCAGGTTGGACTGTGTCACATTGCATTATAGAATTACATGGTAAATGTATCATGTTACAGTATTTCAATCAGTCTTACTTCTGGGATTCACTGAAAGGTTCTATGGGCCTGAATATAAGTTTGTAGGTAGTCTTGCCAGTAAAACCGGCAAGGATACCTCCTAATGGACATGAAAAGCTGGCACCCATGAATTGGCAATTACCGGGGTATTCCGGCCCTGCCAGACCCGGTAATTGCCCGTTCATAACAGTGCCAGTGCTACAGGCTTGCTGTGCTCGCTGGTGCCTTTCATTCTGCCAGGGAAGACCTGACGGAATTAAAGGCATCCGCGGCACAACTTAGAGTTTGCCGGTCCGGATACAACGGTACTGGTAAGCTTACCGGCACCGTTGTATCCGAACCGGCAACCTTGTGATGAGGCCCTATGTCCAGCTTTGATTCTATTTTTGGTGACTAATGTGGCACTTGATAGTCAGACATCCGTTTACATTATTTCTGGTTTAATGTATTGAGTCTCCGACTGCTTGTAGCGTTCGATGTTCAGACATCTGATATCATTTCACTTGCTTTCTTTGTCAGACCAAATGAAGCTTGCATCGCTCTTACACCGATTGACTAATCTAGTGGCATTGGGTTACTAATGGCAACAAAATGGTGGCACGCAGAAAGTGCGTACAGAGGCCCTTTACTCTAACATTCAGCGGCTTTGATTTGATGATAAAGCTGCTTCCGCGTGCACTGTTTGATACAGCTGGGCAGCCTCGCGTTGGGGCTCGCTCTGCTTTGCTTGTGGTGCTGCCGGTTTTGCACTGGGCCCAATTTCGCAATTAATTGTTTTGTGCCAAAAAGGGTGAAGGGATTGTAGTGGAGGTAAGAGGAGCTAGCACAGCGCGGCTCACTTACTTAAATGCCCACGGTATTCAGGTTTCGTAGACGCCCGCCTTTATGTTGTACAGGATCCAATAATCATTTTGTCATACTGGAACAACTTTTTATCCAGCCCTCCTTAACATGTTGTCCGGTGCTGTAGTGTCTTGGTAGTTAGCATTGCTGTTTGTAGGTTGCAGCTTGTGTGGTTTTATTTTTTTTATTTTTCTGTCGGACGTCTACTCGGTGGGCCACCGTTCGGGTTCAACTTCGTCCTCACTGAAAAGATCTCTAACATGGCTCACTTTTGTAAGATAGTTTTAATGAGAACAAGCGACAGCCCACCGGCTACAAACAGCGAACTTGTCAACTGACTTTCACTTATCATTTTTCCCTTAGCCGTCCATGTTCCATGTTCCACATTCCACGCTCAGTTCAGCATGGATTGTGAGACCTGAAGCATAGAATGCTACAGAGATTCTCTGCACCTTCTGTACCAAGACTATAGACTGTGGGCCTTTGGATGTTTCATCTCAAAGCCTAGGAACATCAATAATGATAAACTATTTAGTTTGATTCCATTGGGATGAGGAGGATGATGAGTATAGAAAAGCACACAAACATAATAAAAGGAAAATGCACGGGGCCCATTCCTTGAATGGAAGGCGATCAGCACTACCTGCAGAACCTCCATCCACCAGTGCATCAACAACTCCAACTGGAAATGAAGCCTCTACATCAGCAGTGGTATCCACTACACAGACTCCTCTGTTATTGCCACCTGATCTTACCATGATGCAAGTAATGTGTAAAAAATGCTGCAAATGGGTAGCCAAGGAAGGTGCCACATTTAACAAATGGCAGTAGTTAATCGCACAACACCAGATTACCTGTCATTGTTATTTTTTTTTAAAGTGGCAATTCCCCCACTCCTTTTTTTCTAAAAAAAATAGATAAAAATACATACTAATATATGTTTCTTTTTATTTTAATTCTCTTTGTTATATGTTTCATCCTTATGTTTCTTCCACCCCTATTCCACCCCCTCATTCCATCCCCCAAAATGGCATTTTTATGGGCCATCTTTTAACTTATAAAAATAGATAAAAATGAACAGAAACTGCAGAAATATATTACAATACATATTGTAATTTATTTAATGCAGTTTCAGTATTCAAACCCCTCAATTATTTTGTTTGTATCCGTGGTTACAATGTTAACAGGGGAAACAGTTTAGCTGCAAATAAAAGCAACCCAGTCATTGCTATCTTTAGCCACACAAGCGAAAACCAGCAATTCATTGAATGAATGCTGTAGCCGCCTCTCTTTGCATGGATTTCCATCAAATGTGTGGCAGGAGAGGCAGCTTAGTCTCGAAAGCGTGCTTTTGAAAATTTGGTGTAAATCCGTCCAGTAGTTTTTTTTAAATGGCCAAAACGTAAGGCAAAAAAATTAGTGATATCTATGTCCACTCCGCGGACACACTTCCCTGTTCGCGCCACGGACAGGATACCCATTGGTTGATCAGCTTGCGTCTTGTCCGCGGACATGAACGTGTTCGCCGATTGGCTGGGGTGAACCATGAGGCGCTTCACATTGTTTCAAAGTTCCTGCCATCTTGGATCCACCGACAGCGCGGCAGTGAACAGAGGGAAAATATAATTTTGGGGGGTGTGTTGGTGTTCAGGAGTGCTTGGGGAGGGTTTAGGAGTAAGAGATGGGTCAAATATTGTATTTGTTTATTAGGTGGCAGGTGCCCTTGATGCGTTCGCCATGCCCGTGGTCATAGTGGCTGTCCGCGGATATAATGAATGCACTACTAGCTATTTTAGTTTAGCATGATGTTGGTTTTGAGTTGTTAGTCCAGCATTGATTATAATTAATATCATCTAAAAGCAGCCCACATACCAAAGTCAAAATGTTTGGTATTATAGGTGTGTTATCCTGTGGTGGTTGTGGCCAGGGCCTAGAGTCTTGGGTGCATGGCCGAAGGCTGTAGGCCGTAGGCCATGCACCCAAGACTCTAGGCCCTGGCCACAACCACTGCAGCATACTCACATACCACAGTCAAAATGTTTGGTATTATAGGTGTGTTATGCTGCAGTGGTTGTGGCCAGGGCCTAGAGTCTTGGGTGCATGGCCGAAGGCTGTAGGCCGTAGGCCATGCACCCAAGACTCTAGGCCCTGGCCACAACCAATGTAGCATAACACACCCATAGAATCAAACACCCATCAAATATCCACAATACAGAAGTTTGTGTACTGTTTCATTTGTAGAGTTTGTATGTGAAGTTTTGGCTAGGTTATGCAGATGAGATTGTAGAGTTTGTAACAAGGATGCCGTGTTTTTGAGTTTATTCTTTGGATACTTACTGGTTAAGTTTTTTCTGGTTGTATGCAGTTTTTTCATGACATGGGTAACTGGACCAGACATATTTTTTCGATCTCTGTGATAAAAGAAAAGCTCATATGTTAGAGTGTTTAGTTCATAATGAGTTATTGCATTGCATAATAGACATTTCTGTATTTTTTTACCCTCATATTTAGTACTTTACGAGTATTATAGTTCAAACCAGTGCACTGCGCAATTTGCTCAGTTTCTGTGTTTGTTTTCTAAATCATTGGGTATGTGGGAAAAAAATCCATGCTGGATTTAAAAAAAAAATCCTTCTATGGTGTGGTACAATACATTTCTTTCATTTTTTTACTGTTTATTTCTTGTTTCTTGCTTATCTTCTATCTTTGGCTTGTTGTAGATTTGTGGGGCATTAGATACCTGTTGGCGTATTCTAATTGATTATTTTGACTTTTATGCTATTCATCTATCTGTTGGGTTGTTGCAGATTTTTTGGGGCAGTTAGATACCTGTAGGTGTATTCTAACTGTATATTTATTGTTTGATTTTAGTAGTATTTATTTATCTGTTTGTTTGTTAAAGATTTTTGGGGTAGTTAGATACCTGTTGGCGTATTCTAACTGTATATTTCTTATTTGATTTTTGTGGTATTTATTTATGTGTTTGCTTGCTGCAGAATCTTGGGGCAGTTAGATACCTGTTGGCGTAGTCTAACTGTGTATTTCTTGTTACATTTTAGTGGTATTGATTTATCTGTTTGCTTGTTGCAGACTCTTGGGGCAGCTAGATACATGTTGGTGTACTCTAACAGTGCACAGTTTTGAAGTTGACGTTTTGCTTATGTTCATACACAGATTACATATAAAATGTTGGTTTTAAGAATATTAAGTAAGCGTTTACAAGATTTGCTGGCAATCTCTGCTTTAGAGTAATGGTACTATCATTACATTCGAACCATCCACAATTCTTTTTTATATATGCAGTGTATTGACCTGCATTGGTTGTGGCTCCTGCGTCGTAGATTACACCTATTGTTGTGAATGTTTTCTTACCAAGTGATCCTTGACCATGTGTGAATCCAGTAAGCTTATGGTTGTTTTTTTGGTACCATCTGCATTGTAACATAAAAGCATTACTATTATGTATTTGCTATGTGTCTGTATTTGTAAGGTAGAGCGATTATCTGAATTGCAGGTAGTACATAATGTGCCATGGTTTGCATTTTGTACAAGTTGCTGAAATGGAATGGATTCACAGTTAGGTATGGATACATACACAAAGCGTTCATTAGGGACTTCTTCCTGTGCCACATGGTTGCAGAGAGTGCATGTATGTTTCCACATGTATGAAATCTGAAATATTTCATTTAAAGGTATGCTTTTGTTTTCCAGTACTTGCTGTAAGTACATTAGACATTCTTGTGGATCTTCTTGTGAGTTTATAGTGAATTTGACAATTCCAGCACAGTAGTCCAATTCTTGTCTTATGCCAGGATTGTTGGTTGCATTTCTATGAAGGATTAACATTTTCAAACACAATTCTGTACTGTATAAGTAAATGTTCTCGATAATTGGTGGCAATTGGAATAGAATATTTATTGTTACATTTGCGTAGCAATTTATAGCAGTTACATTTGAAAATTTGAATGGACCAGATAGTTCTGTGTGGAAGTCATTTCTTTGGAGTATGTGTTGGTTTTTTGAAGAAGTAGTTGAGTTACTTTGACCACTAGATTCTTGTTTGATTGTGGTACTTCAAGAAGTATTAGCTTATTTTTTTTTTTCTATAGGGGATTTGTAGTGATATCCTGTATCGTTTCAGTTTGAAGTAGCTTTCTTTTACAATGTTTTGCTTCTTGTGGAACAGGATAGGTTTTTAGATGGGGGTGTAGAGTGAACGTAGTCTATTGTATTCTAGAATGCAAGGAATATCAGCATTTACTTTACTTGCATCAAAGTTGATTAGAAATAGCCAGTCAAGTGTATGTAAGCGCGATAAAGCTATGTAGCTCATGCCTTCCTTAAAGACTGTGCTACCAATATCTATTAATGCTTTATCTATGGTAAGACCTTGTGATTTGTGACTGGTCACTGCATATGCTAGAGTTAGTGAAAATTGTTCTCTGTGTACATACATGTCTTTGAAAAGAAGGAAGCGGGCTGCTGAGCGTCCTGTCCTTTTAACTTCTGATAGTTTGTAAAAGAGAATATTGACAAATTGTATGTTGTTGTCACGTGGGTATATTTGAAAGCCAACAACTGTACCAATTGCTCCTTGCTTTAGGTCAAGGTTATGTATAAGCATTACTCTACAGTTTAAATATAATTTTAATATTTTCTCCAAACCAGCTGTGTTGGAGATAGAGTTTTCTAGGGTATTTAGTCTTGCTGTGGCTTGTTGACACATGGGTAGTGTCATACCATGTACGTCCAGTTTATCTGTGGAGCAAATTTCAATTATTGGTTGCATTTCTTTTTTCAACATGGTTTAATTGAATTTGGAACAGCTTGCAAGAGTTGGCATCAAGGACATACAATTGACATTTGTGTGTGCTAATTGTTCCATCACATCAGTAGCACATGAGTTATGGTCGTAGAGTGCATGGATGTGCCTGGTTTTTAATATTGATTGTGCATCTTGAGATATTACACCAACTCTAATATGTTTTAAAATGTTGATGTATGTGAGGTCTGCACACTGGCACATGTTTTCAGTTAAATCTCTGTATTGGAAATGTTGCCAAAGGTTTACATTTCCTATGTTGCCAACAGTTTTATGGCACAGTTTGTACCCTAAGATTTTGAAAATAGGTTCAGCTTTCACTGGTGCCAATTGAGGAAGATCTCCGAAAACAATAATGTGTTTTCCTTCAGAGAGATGGTCATAGTCTGTTTTGAGGACCTCTTGTAATCTGAGGTGAATTAAAGCCAACATTAGGTTGGAGGCCATGCTCACCTCATCTTTTAGCAGCATTTTCATTTGTTTGAAAACTCTGCGTAGTTCCATTGCAGTTTCTGTGGAAAGTTTGTAATACTTTAATTTGTTTTGGTGTTCTACTGGAAGGAATAGTAATCAGTGTAAAGTGACACCACCTATGTTGTAGGCAGCTAAAGCTGTGGGGGCAGTTACAACAGCTGACAGTTTATTGTTTGTCAATTGCTGAAAGAACTTGCTGATGATTTTGATTAAGAATATTTTGACTGAACCAGCTTCACCACTCACATATAGCAGTATATTTTGGCAGGTACAGTTTTTATTTTCATGTTCCACACCATGTTCAAATTGTTTTGTTATTTCTTGGAAAATGCAACACTGTTCATTGTTCAGTTGTGATTTCAGTACAGCAAAGTCTTCTGTATCTTGTTCATACTGACACATGGTGTTTTCTACTTCTGTCATGGCTAATTCTGCCTCATTTGCTATTAGTGGCTGTCCAAGTGGTTCTTGGCTTCCTGTTACAGAAGGTTGACTACTGTATCCACTTCTAGTTGGGCCTGGAGTTCTTCTTGGTGTTTCTGTTCATTGTGCAACATTGTTTGGAACTGTGTAAAGTTTATGTCTGTTATAGTGCTTTCATTTGCTTTGAAAGCGTCTTCATATGAGTCCTACGTATCCAGTAAGTCTTCTTCTTTTCTCCATGGTTTAAAAAGTTGTAGCAGGGACATGTAATACAACTCTTTATGTTGAGGAATTTTTAATGACAATTTGATATGATTAATTAAGCTGTGTTTGGTAAGTTTCACTACGCTGCCTTCACAATTTACCACTCTGTATCTACCTTTATTTTCATCTGATTTAACATTTGTTTGTATGTGAAGTTTTGGGCTACGTGGTAGAGACACATGGTTTCCAAAGTGGTACTCCTGTTTAGGTAGTATGTGTTTTGTAAATTATTTTTAAAAATGCCTTGGCTGTTGGGATCATTTTTGGCTATTGTTTCTATGTCCTCATATGATATGCAAACTCTTTTTCTAGATTTAGCAGGATCAAGATTCAGCCATACTATATTGTCATATCGTCTAAACAAGGCAGTACTGGTTAAACAGTCTGCAGCTTCATAGCAGCCACATTCTCTATGAGAAAGCATTGTTATGCCTAAACTGTACCGTTTCTGTGATAGTGTTTTGTCAGATGATATGTCATCCCAGAGGTCCTGCAGCTCTGTTTTCTCTGCTTTGGTTAAGTACGCTGTGACATATCGTGCAACTGCAGTGGAATTGTCTGCAATGTACTGCACACCTATGTTTGCATTCCATAAGAGGGCAATGGTTGCATTGTAATCATCAATGTATTTTGATTCTTCTGTTCTTTTTATGTAATATGTGTTCTTAGGTGATTTACCTTTGACACTATGTCTGACTGAAGACATGAAGTTGTTTACTTGACCTGTTGCTGAAACTGGCCTAGGCAAACCAAAGCGGCATTAGGTGTAGTATTTCCCTTTTTTTTATATTTGCGATGACAATATTTCCCACATTTGTGTCTTTGAAATTGAAAAAATGTATGCATGAAGGTCACTATGTGTTGTTTGGGAAGGGACTTCACAAGTGACACATTTTTGGATGAACTCCAAAACAGTCGCATCACTGTCCTGACCAAATTTATGAGCATTCTGTTCTCCAAAAGAATTGTTGTACTTCTCAGAGGGGAGTAACAGTCTTATTACAAATAAAGTGTATCATAGCAACGAGCGATGATGGAAATATTTTGATACATTTACAGGATCTAGAGAGCAGAGTTTTCCTGGTGTTTTTATATCTATGTTTGTTTTATTTTTGTTTGCTATGCGTAGGAAATCGTGTAAATCTTACCATGCATATTCTACACAACTTAATGTTACAAACCAAGTGGGTGGGCCAAGGTTTCTGATCATACAGCGTAAATCTCCGTGATGTCGGAACCAGTATTATTTTGTACCACACATGTTTGCTAAAAGATTTGTATTACTTGAATGTAAAACCCCATCTTTTTCTTGCATTTTTTGTAATAATTGCATAGCTGACATATTTTGAAAATGGGTACCTGATTTTAATGTGTGCAACTCTGTAGTGTAGAGTTGCTAGTTCACTTTCAAAGAGAAGGTGGAATATGTATTCCACGTTTTGTCTGAATCTGGGGTCGTCAGAATAAATTTGTATAGAGCAATATTCTGATGCTGTTATCTGTGTTGGTCTCTCATCGTACCTTCCTCCTTTTCCAGTAGGAAAGAGTAGCGGAAAGGCCCATGCTTCTATACTTCTTTCCCATATGCTGATTGGAGATCCTTTGGCTTGCCGCATTTGGTACGTTTCAAGTGCATCATCGATAGTATCTTTAGAGTGTAAAGGATGAATTGTGTAATGGTCTAAAATATTGGATTCTGTAGTAGGATTTAGAAGTTCAAATTGACCAGTTTCTGGTGACTCTTGAATTATTTCAATGGTTTCTCTTAGGTTTTCTTCAATACAAATTTCTTTGTAGTATTCATTTTTGTTTTTTAGATATTGCAGGGTGTGTCTAACTTTATGTAAGTCTACGAGTTGTAGCCAAATTCTTTTCTCTTTTGTAGGTACACCATTTACTAAGACAATTAAAGATTGATCTATTGACCATTGCACTTCTAGAGTGTGTACATTTTCTGTGAGATCTAATGGTAAATAAACTACTTTGCCACTAATGCCTTTGACTAATTCAGAGGGAGGTAATTTAGCTGTTTTTGGTTACAGGAGTATTATTGCTTGAAATGGGTGCCCTGTTTGAATTATGATGCTCTCATATACATTTAGTTGTTGCAGGGGTTTTGGTAGTGGGAATAATTATTCCAAGTTATTTGTAATAGCACGTGAAGGCGTTTGGTTGTTGTCTAGTTGTGTAGTGCAATAATTGCAAAGTATTAAGGAATCAGTAATGTCGTATTTGTTTTCTGCTATAAGTTAGAGAGCTAATTGGAACCATTTTGAATCTTCATTGTCTTCTATTTTGTACGTTATGTCTATAGTGTTTGTGGTACTTTTATAAGAAGTCCTGCGGCAACACACACACACATGGTTTGGTACTTCCGTGGAGCTACTTTTAAACTTTAGTATTTCTTTTTTGCATGTGTTTAATAGAAGGTTACTATTTGTACAGTAATTGCTAGTTTGTTGTACATTCATTTCTCATCCAAAATATTTTCTCTGGATATGGTCTATTTCTTCGAGTAGTTGTTTGGCTGTACCATGTAGAAGATTATTATTTAAGTTGGCTAGTCCTAAAGCAGGACTTTTAGCAGAGTAGAGTTTTTGGACTAGATTTCTTATAGTTGAATGATGTGTTGATATCATTTTGATATGATGGAAGGTGCTTTTGCAAATAGGTCCTGAAATGCAGGCTAATGAATGTCCTTGTAGCCCTGTGTATTTGCGCACTGGACAGGCCTCCATATTTTGTAGTAGTTTCATTTTCAATGTGTCTTTGCTTTTTACATACTGATTGAGGAACTGGCGTAAAGATTTGAAACATTTGTTGGCAATGTTACACATTGATGTGCACGGACATTTGTAGACTGGATGTTTTGGTTCAGTAGATTGGGGAGGTGATGCTGAGTTTTCTGGGGATATTGTTGTGAGCACAGTTTCTAGTTCCACAATGGTGTTAAGTTTTTCATACCCTCGTCCACTGCTATGTAAGGCAATTGGGTTTCTTTGCTTTTGTTTATATGCTTCTCCATTAAAATATGGTTCTGTGGTCGTGGTGTGACTCCATTCACCTCCACAGATGTTTAAGAAGCTATTTTTGGTGATATTCCGTTTATTGAGAAGTCTTTTTTGTAGTTTAGTAGTTAGTTTTGTTAGTGGTTTCATCCTGTTCAAAACTAAAATAAATAACTTCCTTTTGTGAAGGATTGCACTGTCTACGAGAGTTTCTAGGATTAATTTTCTACGGGAGGTTTTAAGGGTTGTGCATGATTTCTCTCCTGTTTTTAAAAGGTTCTGAAGGACTCTGTGGTGGAACATATTTTGTGTAAATTTTTTTTGCTATGCTTACTTGCCATTACATCAAGATTTATAGGTCCAGTGTTAGCAGTAGTGGTAGCTGAAGTCTTGTTACTCACTTTCTGTTTGGTTTTACATTTTGATAGAGGAGGCAAAGTTTCTGTACTGGAAGCTTGATTTGTTTCGCTTAATGACTATTAGCTATTTTGTTTGAACTTTTTGTAGAAAAGTTGCTTGAGATGGATGCTTATTTGGACACTTTTATTTTGATTTGCTCTACTTCTGCGTTGCTTTCTCCAGAGCTGTTTTTTGGTAGGCATTCTTTGGGGTCTGTTGGAGAAAAAAAAGAAGGTGTGGGTTGGGCTGTTGTGCAGTGTATGCATGCTTTGTGAATGAGTGTTTGATTATGATGGTAAGTATGATTGTTGAGGTGTGTGATTGTGCAATGGGCAGGTACCTCAAGTCGGGAAGGCTATTCTTGCATTTGTTTGTTACTATACGGCGCTTCAGATGAGAATATTAAGTATGCAACTGGTAAGGGGAAGCACTAATACTACATCTAATGGTAAAGGGTTAATATATTTGTTTCTTCTACAACAGTAAAATGCTAGTGTGTTTGTGCAACAGTTAGAACATTATGTTAGTTTTGTACTTACTTTTTTGTATGGAAAGAGTCGATTTCTTCTAAGTCCTTGTTCGTACTTCAGATGCTGCTGGTTTTCAGTAGAGTGGTGTTCACTGAAAGTGTAAAAGAAAGACATTAGTGCATATGTGTGTTTATAGTAGTTTTGTTAATGTAGACATTGTTTTGCACTATTCTTTGCCTATGTGCGTCCTTTATTTTTATTTAGAATCTGTTAGTTGAATATGTTTTTTGAATGAGTCTCATAGTGAACGTATAGAGCACAGTTGTTTTTTTAATGTTATGTTAATGAATGTTAGAGATAGAAGAAATAATCATATGCATTGTGTGCTATTTTTGCAGGTTAAATGGCAGGGATTGTATATAAAAGCATTTCATGTATGCCTTTGTGAGGGTGTGGGTAAGAAAGCAGAATGATTTGATATAGAGGCAGTGGTGTTGTTTGATCGGGGAGCTTTTCTAATAATTTTTTCTGTGTGTGTGCTTGAATGAAGATGTACTCATCCTGCCTGCGTGTAATTTTATAACACACTGGACAGTTTTTTTCATAATTATACTGTTATTTATCCCATCTTATAATATGAAACAATATTTTTTTAGATAGGAGTGTGTGTAAACAAAAACTTGGACAGCTGAAAGCTTAGCAAGTGACACTTCAACATAGCAGATGGGAGAAATGACTGTAAGTTCATTTTACAGTTTATACAGGGTCAGTGGCATTTACTCTGTTCATATATTTATTTATTTTGTTTTACATTTTTAAAGCGCTTAGACAGCCCGTGCGTATCGAGGCGCTGATACAGGAATTTTTTGTTTTTTAGTTGTGTAATTATTTTGTCTTAGTTGCGTATTTATAACGCGCTTAAACTTCGAGAGGTTGCTAAGCACGGACTCGGGGATCAAACCTGTGTTGCTTCGTGTCGTCTTGCTTTCAAGGTGCGCACGTTGCCGCTGAGCTATGCTGTTGGGATGTATTATATTTCTAGAAGAGGTGTACATATACTGTGTAGAAAATATGCATACCTGTAGTGTGTGTTCCTGCATGTGGATGTGCATGAATCTACAAGTGGAAATCTTGAGAAGTTTTATAGTAGTTGTTGCTGTAGGTCCTTTGCAATGACAGCCAAATTGTACTGAGAGTGATCAATAGTACATCTAAAGTGCTGATCTGTGATGACAGAGTTAGATATAAAGTTCTTGGATGTGATTGGTGGATTATTGTGTGACTGCTTAACAGTAGCCAATGAGGAAATGGTGCAGAGAGTGCAGTGAAAAGGGTAGAAGGGCTGCCTTAGTGTTACTTGCTTGTTCTGCGGACAGCGCGGCTGTTCGTAGGCAGGACATGCTACATCCGGGGTTTCTGAGCATGAAGTGGGAGTGTATTTTGAGGATTAGCCAATCAGGTGTTGAGGTTCTGCTTCATATTGAGAGAGGCTGTGTGTAGTGAAGATGGTGGAGGTGCAGAAAGTCAGGGTGTTGGTGGTTGGAGATATGTTTGTGAATGGTTTGGAGCAGTATGTAAAATCTAGGAATGTGGCTAACCATTTTGACACAAAAAGAGTGGATGTGGTGTGGAGCACTGTGTCTGATTTGAATTTTCAGGAAATTCTAGTAGTTTGTCAGGATGTGGCTAGGTTTCATAGTCCACATTTAGTTGTGCTACGCTGTGCATTTGGGCTATGTCAGTGGCCCTACTTTGTTGCAAGATTTTCAGAATTTGGTTCAGGCAATCATGAAAGTCCTTCCGAATGCCAAGGTTATTTTTTCTGGGTTGACACCTAGGGCAAAATGGGACAATTAATCTGTTTTTTGTCCTCAGCAAAAGATTGCTAGCTGCTTAGTCAACCAAAGCATGTTTTTTTTATGACTAAATCGGGCATGTTGTTTTGCGACAATGACAACATTGATTCTGTTAATGTCGATTACTTTAAGGAAGACAGCATTTCTTTATCTATTATGGAAAATGCTATGCTGTTTTGGAACGTAAGGGTTGCTTTGGTGAAGCTAATGTGAAGATTTTTGGAGGAAAATAAGAAGAAAAAAACAAAAAATAGAAAATAAAAGGTGTTTCTGAAGCATCTGCAAAAAAAACCCCAGCTATTTTCAGAGCCAACCTCAAAGGGGAAATGGGGCACACTATTTAATTTTTCATCCCCTACGCTCAGATTTTTTGATTTGTCCACGGACAGCGTGGTTGTCCGAGGACAGCGCGTATTACATACAGGGATTTTGGGGTTGAGTGGCACGCAAATGAAACTGAGCAGAGCAAGGGATTGGTCAATAAGGTTTACTGGGTGTGTTGTGTAAGGAGAGAGTTTGTCAGTAGGTCTTTTTCATGATAGAAGAGCAGATGGCTATGGCTGTGTGTTTCAGAAAGCAGATTGTTTGGATTTTGGGAGATTCGTGGATAAATTGGTTGGATGTGCATGCAGATTGCTGTGGAGTGGCTGCACATCTTGGATTCTCTCATGTTGAAGTGCACTAGCATGGAGTGCGTGGAATTAAGTGGGTGGATTTGGTTCCTCTCTGTGCTTCTTTGGTGACACAGTGCCATCCAGACATTATTTTTATTATTCATTGTGGAGGGAACAGTTTAGGACATGTGTCTGGAATCTCTTTGCAATTTACAATGAAACAAGGACTTGGGAAAGTCATGGACATGTATCCAAACTCCAGAGTAATTTTTTCACGTATTACGCAGAGACAAATGTGGCTGCATTCTTTTTCATTTGGTCCATAAATGGAGAAAGCAAGGTGCAATGTTAACAAGGCTGTTTGTGCCTTTTTGAGAAATGTTGGTATGTCCTCTTTTCATAATGAAAATATTATCTTTTGTAGCACACACATTTTTTGCAGAGATGGAGTACATCTTACTTATGTCGGCAATCAGATTTTTCTGTGAAATATACAAAATGCATTGCAACCTTTTTTGGAATTAGAGCAATCCATTTTGCAGTAGATGTTGACCATTTGAAGTTTTCGAAACACAAAAAGGTTCTTTTCAGAGCCACTACTTCCTCCCAGAGAAAAGTGCAATGGTTGTGACAGGGTAGCACTGCAGAGATTTTAGGTGTTCGCGGACTGTCCGTGGACACCTAAAAACACAGGGCCCTGCACTATTTATTTGTGACTTCTATTTTTACACTGTGAAAGGCGGCTCTGAAAAGAGCCTTTTTTTAGTTTTTGTGTTTTTGTTGTTTTATATTTTTGGGGATTTTTTAAACACGACACAGAAGGAAAGGAGGGTAAAGGAGGGTAAAGAAGGGACACCAACCACGGTGATAAGAAAGGGCAGGTGGAGAGAGGACAATGTAGGGTGGGCCTTATTTAGGTAGTGGGCAGTCCTTCTCATGCTCCTTGACCGCAGTCTCGAAAGTAGTTTGAAGGTTCTCCCCCTGCAGAGTACTGCGTCGCAGTACATGCACAATATTGTGACCCTTGAAAGGTAAGGGTCAACATCATCCTGAATGGCCTGTGAGGCAGCTGGAGGGATGCACTTGTACTCCCAGACTCATGGCCGGCCCATACAGCAGAGGTTTGCTCAGAAGTACTTTAAGACGAGATAGCTGCACCCTTGAGATGGATGAGGTTGCAGATTTATTACTCCAACACCAATCAATAGGGACAACTCAATGGTTTGGCAAAGGGAGTCTGTTTAATGACAAGTACAAAAAAAGGGGAGCCATGGATATTAGCAGTGATGCAATCGTCCTTCTCGCTTCAAATCCAACTAACTTCATACAAGTTGTAACATTTATACTCAAAACTCATCATAACTGACGTGTAACACTCAAAAGTTAACATGCAATTCTATTGGTTAGGAAAAGGTAACTTTACTATAGGTACTATATCTGTATATGGTAACGGAGTGAGGGGATTGGATAAACACTGTCAGGTGGGCATCTAAGCCCTTCCTTCAAAATGACTACTGTAGATGTCACTAAAAGTAAAATATCCCTTTGGATCTACTAACTATAGGACCCTAGATTATTTGGTCCTTTGTGATTGAGTTGGCACCAACCCCATGCATACTTTTCCACTTCGCTTAGCAGCACGCAGAATGGTCAGCCAGGTGTGGGGTGCCCCTTAGTTACCCGGCCTTCCTCCGATTATGGTTACAATCAATCATCACTTTAGTAGCCATCTTCTGTCTGGGAAAGTTCTGATATCTCCTGCCTGGTCACATGCCAAGCGTAGGTTTGAACCCTCACTTCTTCTTGCTTGGCTGGTCACGTGCTTCCCACACAGTGAATTTGTCTCTTTTCTCTCAATTTGTGTATTTGATTCTCATTTAGCCCTCCACCTGCCTACATCTTCTTATCTCGACCAGGATATTCTGTTCTTAGATTCAATTAAATGTAGCTACTGTTCGCTTCGTCTATTGGTATGACCTCGGCTGCCCTGGCACGAGTTGCTTCTGCTGAGTTTCGATTCAGCCGTCTCTTCTCGTTTCGCTTAATATGAATCTCTGCTCATTTGGACTTTAGTAACCTGGGTTGATTCTGCTTCGTTTGCAAAGTACAAATATACTTCTAATAAATTACTTCGTTTGAGGTAGATTTATGTATAATGGCGCTTGCTGCACTACTCTTCTACTTAGCATAGCAAGCCCCACTGTTTCCTTAGCTTTCTTGCGGCTCCAAGCATATTTACAGGTGTAAACTGGTCGACTGTCTTCGCGTTCCTTATAGCTTAATTTTCTTACATTTGGACATCATTCTTTTGTTTTATGTTCACGATAGCCTTACTCATGGCATTTCGTCTCTTTGTGCCATTCTCGGGTCGCCATTTCTTCTATCTGCGAGTCTGTCCGGGTCCTCGTGACGTCACCATTCGTCTTCCATTAAGACCTTTTTGGTTTATTCCGGGACAGTACTTAGGAAATCTTCATTTCGTTTCATTTGCTGGTAGGGTTTCTTTAATGGATACCTTACTGTCCATGGTTTTCTGGTACCTCAATAGGTTTTGTGCTTCTGATAGGTACTGGGCAGAGCCCCACTGCGGCTCTTTGCTGGTTTATTTGCTCATCATATGTCACATATGTTGGTGTGAACGTTCCTGGTACTCCAAAACGGGTGACTGGAGTGCAGGTTTTATTTGGGACCTCCTCTACACACTGTCCCACAAGAGTGTCTTTTGTGGTGACAGGAGCAGAAATGTAGGATGTTGTAGAGGAACTCAACCTACTACATTTATCGCAAGGTACAACATTATGAATAGCCCCATCGTGGAATGACTTTAGGTGTTGCTTCATTGATGTAGTTCCAAAGCTATACGGAACAGGCCTGCCACAACTCAGTACCATGCGGCACTGAGTGCACATTGCCTTGTTCGCATGAGCTTTTGACTTTCCATCAACGGTGGTAAATAACCGCCACACCCAAGACTCACGATGAGTGCTGGTAGTAGGGACTTCCACTAACTCATACTATTCATCCTCTTCATCTGTCTTCTCTGTATCCTCAAGCCTGTTCCCCTGTGAAGGCACTGGGGGACATGGTGGTGGTGGAGGGGTGGGGGTGCTGATGTGGAGGCAATAGCAGCAGAAGCAATTTGGGTTGCCATCTGGAAGGTTAATTACCAGGAACTAGGAAGCAGGAACCAAGAACAGCAACTTGCATAATTGTCCTGTTGTAAATCTTGGAAATCCAAAATCAGAATGAGGATCAGCTATGGGGTGTGGCCTTTTATAGAGGTGCTGGGGGGCATTTTGCGGACACCCGCGCCGTCCCTAAACACTTCGAACACTAAGAACGGACTCAAAAAGTTCCAAAAAGTATGTAGATCGGTTGGGAGATTGTCTGGGACATGTGCAATGGTGAACTTTTACTGTAAAATACCTTGAATTGCTCACAAAACACTTTTGTAAATGTCCGGGGACCCAGACAGTGTCCGGAAATAAGGATAGACACTCATCATGGGTGCAGTGACATGATGACGTTGTGGACACGTTCACAAATGGGAGGGCTGTCCCCAGCACACCAAATGCGCAGTGGCAGTTGTGCGTATGCGTGCGGGTGTTCTACGGACAGAGTTTGGGTCGCCGAACTAATTAAAAGTGCGACACACGTGTTGGCGGACAGTTGTGGAGAGGCGTGATGTTCGTAGGACCCAAGTGTGTGATGCGCATGTGCGTGGGTGTTCTACGAACAATGTTGAACTCCCCGAATAACATAAAAGTGCGTCAAATGTTTGCGGACAAGCGGACGGGATATGTGTTCTATGGATATATTCATTCTGGTTGCGGACATTACGCACAGTGGGGGTGTTATTAGGACAAGCCTATTTTGGGTGATTGCGGACAGGCGGACATCTTGTGTGTTCTAAGGACACCTCTATTTTAATTATGAACAGTACAAACAGGTATATTGTCCTTAGGACACCCCCATTTGGGTTGATTGCGGACAAGCGGACATCTTGTGTGTTCTAAGGACACCTCCATTTTAATTGCGAACAGTACGAACAGGTATAGTGTCCTTAGGACACCCCCATTTTGGTTAATTGCGGACATAACCGACACCCGCGTGGCCACGGACACCCTAACTGCCTTTTAGAAAACAAAAATAAGACAGGGGTATATATTAAGAACACATTTAAAATGTTATTATTGTTTAACAGTAAAAATATAGGAAACAGAGGGAGAAGCAGAAACTGAAACAAATATAGGGGAATTAGGGCTTTGGACATGATGTGTGGGAGGGGAAGAAGGGATGGAAGTTTCATCATACCGTTTTTGTTGGTGGGGAGGGTTTGGGGATAGATGGCTTGGACATGGAGAAGGGGAACAGGTACATGTGGGACAGTGGGATTTAATGTTTTCTTTAATGTGGTCCACAATACACTTTTTACAAGTTTTGTCGTAATAAATCAGTTTTCAGTTCAATTCGTTTGAGAGGATCTTCTATTATCTCTTGTGGTATATTAGTTTTATTGGTTGACTGGTCTGTTAAAAAAAATTGTTAAGTACATGTAAAGTAATGGTTTTTAATTGGTTTATATAGAGAAATGTTGTGTCTATCATTATTATCACTCTCTTCACTCATCTCGTCTCGTGGGAAATTCTCTCCCACCATTCCTAAGTACTGGACATTTCTATGAAAGGGGCCCCTAGGGGACCCTGACGTCTATGGAAACAAGGCGGGTCACCACACACAATAGAGACGCCAGACACGAGGTTGTATTCCCAAAGCTAGGGTTTTATTGCAAAGCAAAGTCTCAGTTGGCCAACTCGGTCTCACGCCCCGCAACGTGTATCTCTAGACCTCGAGAGACGCAAGAGAGTGAATTACGTACATCAGTTACATATATACAAAATGCATATCAAACAATCAGCTATGACATGTTTAACACCCCCCTTTATTGGGTTTCTTTGAACTTGGTGTGATGATGGACATCTCCGACCACTATGACACCTTCAAAAATCTATTCTAGTAACAATTTGCAATTTGTGAGTGCGAAGGCATCTTTCGGTTATTGAATAGAACACGGCGCTTCTGTTCTTGGAAGCGAACTACATACGGGGGGAGTTGCATTCCGGACCTTGCTATCTATCAGGTGCTATTCGCGTCCTGGGAGCCAACATGCTCTAGCGGGCTCAGCAAAGGGGGACCGTTAGAACAGCATAATTCAAGCCTTTAGCGGTATTATTCTAACATATTCTACCATATAGCGAGACTGGCTGGCAGCTGTGAAATGATTAAATGCCCTGCAGCTCTGCTTCAAGGCTACATTCGGGAGGGAGCCGGGCATTCTTCCTGGCGCTGCCTATGTTTGTGTTTCAGCGAACTCTTGTTAGCCTCACGGCTCTGTGGCCTTGTCCTTTTCACATACAGATAACAATGTTTCACAGTCGAGCAGTGTAAGCAGAAAATATAATGCAAAGCAATAGGAACAGAAAACAATGAGCAATGGTTAGAAAACAAAATGGCGATTCTTGTTACATCAAAATGGCCGCTCATTGGCAAACTCGAAAACCTATATTCTGTCATATCGTGCATGAGACGGTTGGCCCACGGCCACCAAAATGCGTTTGCGGTCTCGAAGTAGAGGTATCCATATTTCTAGACTGACAAACCCTCCTTTGGCCGTATGCCAAACGTCTCATCTATTTATTGAAACCTCCTCTAGTGATGATGAATCTGAAGTACTTATGTCTAAGTCTTGCATGCTATCGTGGACACCATTGTCTTCATCAATATCTATTGCCATCAACTCTTTTACTGCTCTCATCTCATCTGGGTCTGGGCTAGTTCGATCATGAGGTTGTTTTTTTCTTTGTTATCATATGCATGCATCCTTCCGTACATCCCTCAGTTACCTCTGCACAAACTATGGGTAAACAATGTATACGACAACAGCATGTTAGGAATATTCCGAACACCACTACTAATATTGAGATCAACTTCCATCCCCAAGATCGTAGTATTTCCCAAAACCAAGATCCTATTCCCCAGCTCCCTTCTCCAATGGGGAGTTCAGAACTTAGAACGTGCATTTTCTTTATTGCTTCAAAGATCGTGGGGGAATAGTCATCGACATAAACGCAACATGCTGATCCCACTATTTTGCAAATTCCCCCACGATCAACCAGGATTACATCGAGAGCCATTCTATTTTGCAGCGTCATTAACCTTATTCCTCTTTCTTCCAGCGTCATGTTAAATAATATATCTGTTGTTGTGTTTATTGTATTCTTTAGGATTCTGGACAGTTGCCTTATATTATAGGAGTTCACTATCTGTCCTAAGAATGGAATGAATGATTTTGCTGCATCAGTTGCTATTAAAACACCTTTGTCAGTCCTTATGACTCTAGTTCTGGATAATCTGGCCATGGCTGCTGTTTCTAAGAGGAATACTCCTGGGAACAGTAGCCCTAGGTAACATGTACCTCCCCAGTTTCTGGGCAACGAAGGGTATGTTTTCTCTCTACATATAAAATAAACTGGATCACCTACGTATACTGGTTCTATTTCCCATTTTAGTACCACTGTATTCATACAACCAGTATATGTTCCGACTGAAAAAGAGCCTTTCTTTTTTAGACAAAAAGGGACAGTTCTTGGGCTATAATTCACCATGTAAGATGGGGGAATTGCATTTTTGTCCCCTTCTGTTCTTACACGAAACGTCATTACAGATGTTTTTTCTGGCGGGGACAATCTATCTTGTCTATTTTGTCGTGTTATCTTCCATGTACTTTTCCTCGTGGGCTCTGGGCCTATTACTTGTGCTTTATGGAAAATGGAACAACCCACAGGCTTCATTATTATCTCCTCAAACTCATTCATGTTGGTTCTGTCTAATTGACCCGTATTACTCTCATTCCATTTCCCATAGAACATTTCACCTAAAGATGCACTACATGCAGAACTTAATGGTAATGGCTGCACATACCACCCTATTCCTTTTCCGGCATGCTGTGGTAAATGGGCACATACCCAGCAGTTTGTTTTCTTTAGGATTGCATGCGTCATGTTCATTATCAGCAGTAAGGTGTTATTTCCAAAACCTTCCCTGTGTTTTTCTTCCATTGGGGGTAGGGTATAAGTGATCACCTGAACCGGGCTTTCAGTAGTGGATATATTAATTATTGGTAAAAACATTTCTAATGGGTGTATTGTTTCTACCCACCATAATATTAGGGCTGTCGATATTGGTGCTACCACGCTCATAAAGCACATTATTATCGTTAGTGCCAGCATACAATTTGTTTTACCATGCGTTTTTCTTAAACTTATAGGCCCTCATTACGACCCCGGCGGTAAGTAATGGACATTACCGGCATGGCGCAACTAACGTGTCCGTGCTGGTCTTGAACCGTTAAAAGCGGTAAATTACGACCCCTACGGCACGAGCATTGCGCCATGCCGGTAATGTAATCTGCGCCATGCCGGTAACGTCCCAAAAACGTCAGCTACCGGCATTGTATGCCGTGCAAACTGCACCACCACCACCCTACCCACCGATATTAGCGAGCACCGCAAATAGCGATGACCGCTATTAGCGGTGATCGCTATTAGCGGTGACCGTAAAGAAGCGGATCTGGAACTTACGCCGTTGCACCGGAACGGGAAAGAGCACGGCGGCCATCTTTAAAAACACAATCCATTGCAATCCTCCACAACCAGTGCACATCTGACCCCGAGATCTGGCACAAAACTTCACCCACATCCACGCATCCCCACAATGCCGAAAGTTGTAAAATAATCTTGCGATCGGCAGGAGCGCTTCAATAGAGAAGAGCTTACAATGTTGGCTGAAACGCTCCAGGAAAACGCGAACATTGTATTGTCCACCGAAATGACCAGACCGGCAATAGGACGGAAAAAGGCCATATGGGAACTTGTCGCACAACGGGTCAGTGCCGTAGGAACAACACCCCGCACCATCAAACAGTGCCGTAAAAGGTGGGACGACCTCCGGCTCCGTGTAAGGAGCATACTGTCGGCCAACCGAAACATGGGCATGGCAACTGGCAGAGGAGCACACTCTCCAATTAAAATGGAGCCGTGGGAGGAGATATGTGCCACAACGATTGGCATTGAGAGCATTGAGGGGGTCAGTGGAATGGAGAGAGGAGCCCCGACATCAGTTGACACAGGTAGGTGCCTCAAATTAAGCCATACTAAACTCCCTGAAGTCCACTTAAATGGGAATCACAATGTTGCCCAATAGGGTTAACGCAACACATCAGCAGAAGACTGCCAACAGGCATCATTGACCTTGTACACATGCAGTATGCACACTCCACTGTAGGCACCCACATTCCTGCATGCTCAACCCACCCAAAAGGGAGACAACTTGTATGTCACTGCCTCCAAAGTGCACCATCTATTCATCAAATTCATGGCAGTCGTCACAATGCCTGCTCAATGTCCGCAGACCCATCAATAACACTTTCCCTCCTTTGCTCCACCACAGGCTCCCATTCAGACCCCGGCGAGGATGAGACTGGCACCACACCTGCCAAGAAGGTCAGGCCAGAGGCAACACCACACCAACCCTCCACCTCTACTGGACCCAAAAAAAAAACACAGCAGCCAAAATCGACTGCCACGACACAGCCCAGGGCAGCGATGATCCCCAAGGCAAGCAGCATGGTACCACCAGCAACAGACATGCAACAACTGGTGGCCACTGAAGGGAATGTGTCTGCAGGAAGCAGTACAATTGGGGAGACTGCTGCCATTGCAGCCTGCTCTGATAGTGATGTGGGGAATGATGAGGATGACACAGAATGTCCCCCCACTGCCCACCCTCATTCCCCCCACCTGTCCCCATGTCGCCTGCATACTGATAACACACAGGGGCTATCCCCTGATAACTCCTGGCCAGCCACTCCATGCCCAGTGGGAGGTGTGAAGGAGGCGAGTAGCCCAATGACCCCGCCAATTGCATCATTCAATGCCCCAAAATACCAACAGTCGCTGGACCAAATATTGACAAGGCAACACCAACTGTCCTCACTTCTCATGCAGCATGTGGCCGATTGTGGAGGTGCCAGTGCTGAAATGCAAAGATGTGCCGAGACTGTGAAGGCAGCCATCCAATCCTCCAGCAAGGACATCTGTGCTGAACTTGCCGCGGTGCGGCACATGCTCTCTGAGCTCGTACAGACAATGAGGGACATGCGTCATAGCGAGCAGCCGAGTACCTCCTCCGCTGCCAGTTCTGCCCCAAGCAGCCCCGTCCGCAGGTCAGCCAGGAACCTGCGGAGTACAGGCAGGGGTGCCCCGGGGGCCAGCAGAGGGGGCTGCCAGTAGAGGCCACCCAGTGGATCAATTTCACATTAGGCACTTCAACACAGGGATCAACACACTTTTGCGGGGAGTTGAGGGGGGAGCGGGTAGTGGGTGTGTTGGGGAGTTGAGTGGGGAGGGGGGAGTGGGTGTGTTGGGGAGTTGAGGGGGGAAGGGGAGTGAGTGTGTTGGGGATTTGAGGGGAGAGGGGGGAGTGGGTGTGTTGGGGAGTTGAGGGGGGAGGGGGCAGTGGGTGTGTTGGGGAGTTGAGGGGGGAGGGGGGAGTGGGTGTGTTGGGGAGTTGAGGGGGGAGGCGGGAGTGGGTGTGTTAATTGAATTCACATTTACAATACAATTTGTTCTTGATCACAAGTCACATGTGTGGACATTGCTCATTGCGTATGTGTGATTTATTGGTGAACAGTCCACAGTGTCCATATCCCAGACACACGCAGTGCCCCAATTGCCATCTCCATGCGACACCCCCATCCGTGTGTGCTAGAAACATTGGTTGATCAGAGTCTGACGCATTTCACGCCCCTCCCGTGCATCGCTGCCTCCCTGAGCTGCTGCCCCATCCCCACCCTCCTCATCCTCATCATCAGGTGGTTGCAGTTCTGCATCAGGGGGCAGGGGCACATTTCGTCTGATGCACATATTGTGTAGCATGATACATGCCATGACAATCTTTGCCACCTTCTCATGGCGGTACAGGAGTGCCCCACCAGATGTGCTGAGGCAGCAAAACCGTGCCTTCAGTAGGCCGAATGCCTTCTCAATCACCACACGGGTACGTGTATGTGCACGGTTGAAGTCCTCCTTGTGCTGGTTCTGTGGGTTCCGGACTGGTGTAAGGAGCCACCTCTTCAGGGGATAGCCTGCATCACCTGTATGTGGGCAACAATGTATGTGTCAGTCATGACATCAAATTCCAAACATGACGTGCCACCATGGCATGCATCCAACTGTTACTTTGTACCACTTTTACGTGCACAAATGGATTCACACTATGTGACTGGTATATGTATATTCCTCTCATGGACTGTTTTACATGCCATCAACCAATGTATGCAGGGGGGTCAAGTGCCTTGTGAGTGCCCATCCACTGTGTTCGTTCATGGCGTTTGTTTTGGTGACCTGGCAGGTGTCCTGTGATATCAACGCTCTCATCATGGCCACATTGCTGTCAGCCTCATGATGACCCCACTGAGCACTACTAATGTTGATAGGGAAATTTTTGGGGCCTCGGTGTCTGTGTAGTGGTGTATTGATGTTTTTGTCCATCATGTGCCTCCTTTGTGTGCAAGTTATGGGGGACTGGCCTTTCAGTTGATGGTGTTTGGTGCCGTGTATTGGCTAAAGTCATTGCATGTAGGCGCATTTCGTTGAAGTCATTGTGGTCCGAATCGCAATGCACTTGCAGATGGTTGTGTAATGGTTGGGACACACCTTCATTCACATGGTAGGGCTTCTTACATCGAGCATTATGTGTACAGGTGTCAGTTGACGTTTGTGCTGCTTTAGGGTATGAGCTGGCTCCATTGCCTCTGCTACTCGCAGCCAGGTAAAGTACCCACTTCACATTTCCATGGCCATGACATGAGACTCACAGAGTAGCCAGGATCTTGGCCCTGCATGTCGCTCCATGTAGCGTATTGTGGAGTTCCTCAGGACCATTGAATCATGGGTTGATCCGGGGAATCGGGCACAACAATGTGTGATGGTCCTGTTGGGGTCACAGACCATTTGCATGTTGATTGAGTGAAATAGTTTACGGTTGCGGTACAGTACCTCCATGGCATGTGGGACCACCAATTCCACATGGGTGCAGTCGATGGCACCAACGCAACCAGATATGCCGGCTAGTGCATGGAAACCCACTTTGGTGTTTGCAATCTCCTGGGCAGACCGTGGTAAGGAAATGTGGTCGTCTGTGTGCTTGAGGAGGGCATCGAGCACTTGGATCAGTGTACGTGAGAATAATGGTTGTGAAATGCCATGCAAGTGCCCTACTGTGTGCTGGTAGGTGCCTGTGGCCAGGAAGTGGAGCACGGACACTACCTTCAGTAGGGGGGGGGTGGCAGTGGGTGTTTCTATCATGCTGACGATGTCGTTGTGTATCATGTGAACGATGGTGGTGATGGTGGTGATGGTGTCCCGGTCCAAAGGTATGGATCTGCTCAGCGGTGAGGTTGAATGGACTGGCTCGGATGCGTGGGATTGGGGGCTTCCTGCATGGTGGCACTGGCTGTGCTGGTGGGGCTTGCTGGCCCTCCTTCTCCTCCTGCGTCTCCTCTGTGCTGCCTGTTGTGGTTGTTGTTGTTGTTGTAGTTGTAGCACTTGCATTGCAATCAGGTCCTCCAGCCCCAACATTGCTAGTCGTATTGGAATCATTGTGGAGTGTGGCGGATTTAGCACTATGGCGGTATGGTACTTAACGGCCTTTGCGATGCCGTTAAGAGCAAGTCCGCTTGGTTCGTGATTTGCCTATCTTTGCGCAATGGCGGTACTTACGGCGTGGAAGGTCGCGTGTGCGCGAACTTGGTGCTGTTAGCGGCATCGTTAAGTACGATGCCGCTAATAGCACTTTCACGGGTCATGATCGGACCTAGCGGAAAACGATGCCGGTAATCATTTACCGGCATCGCTTTTCGCTTACCGCCGGGGTCGTAATGAGGGCCATCGTCTTTATAACTGACTCATTCTCAGTGGTGGTGGTGCAGGAGGAGGCTGGAACCGGTCCCGGCATGTTTCTCGTCGCCCTTCTTTTTTATCACAGCACGTTGTGGATATCTTTCTTCGTCGCGCTTGCTCTGATGTTAATAAGTTCAATGGAATTGTCACAGTTCAGTTTTGCCTGTCATTTTTAGCCTGGATTCGATTATTCGTTTTTAGGCAAGATCACTTGTCCCTTCTTATACTGCTCAGAGGACCTTTGATCAGTTATCGCCTCAGTATCATGTGCGCCCAGCTTGTCTGCTCTGGTTCCGGACACATGTACTGTTAATCAGTTATCTCACTTGCCATAGTACCATTTGCGCCCAGCTTGTCCGCTCTGGTTCCGGACACATGTACTTTTTATGATCGCACCGAGGAGCCGCGAGTCTTGAATTGTCCAATTTGCACAATTCTCACGCTTCTCTCCTCTACACCCCTGGTTCCTTCTCCGTCCATGAGCTGAACCAGAGGTTGACATGAACACCAAAAAAAAACTGCGGATCACTTTGTCTTCCAAGGCCGCAGGTTGTATCGCCTTGCTCCTGGTATCGTATGATCCGTGAACAGTGCCAATGCACTTTCAGATTCAGGCTTGAAGTCAGCCTGTGGCGCTACTGCAGGTGCTGGTGTGCGCCGCGCCAATGATATAGATCCATTTTTTGGCATGCTGGCAAGTGCTGGTGGGCGCCAAAGCGGTACACGATTTGGTTTTGCTGGTATCTGCAAGGCAGATTTCACGTCGGTCAGCAGTGATGTCGATTCTGGCTTTGTTCGAGTTTCACTTCTCGTTTTGGCAGATTAGGTGGCTGCTCACTGGCAACAGTTTCTTTCGTTTCTGGGACCGCTGTCTCTTTCCGGTCATCAGTGTCAGGCCAAACATTCAGTGCCGGAATCTTTTTGGCATGGGTGGCATGGATCCACGACTTCCTTCCATCCACCCGTATTGCCGTCTGCGTCGCCAAAAGTACTTGATGGGGCCTGCGCCACCTGGGTGCTAATGATGACTTTCTTTCAAAGTTTTTTAGCAGCACCCAGTCTCCTGGCTCCAGCACGTGCGCCGGACCGGTGTACCTTACTGATAATGCCTCCTGCACCTGCTGATGAATCAAACGCAATTTCTGCATTAAAAGGCCACAATAAGTACTAAGCACAGGATGTTCTATCTCACTAAGTCGTTTTGGCTGAGGTGCGCACCAAACATTTGCCGGCCTCCCCATTACGATTTCGTACGGGGAGAGCCCAGTTTTAGCCTGTACAGACGTATGCATGCATAATAGTGCTATTGGTAATGCATCCACCCAACTCAACTTGCTTCCCGCACAAATCTTGCTAATCTTTGATTTAAGAATCCCGTTGTGCCTCTCCACAAGACCGGCAGAACACGGATGCCTTGAACTATGGAATCTCTTATCAATCTGGAGACCAGCACATATCTGTAATACCACTGCACCCACAAAATGCGGTCCATTATCAGACCATAGGACCCGGGGCAAGCCAAATCTGGAAAAATACTCCTTCAACATTACTTTTGCCGTACTCATTGCTGTGCAATCATTCAAAGGATATGCCTCCACCCACTTACTGAATGCACAGATTACCACCAAGACGTATTTTAAGTTTTGGCACCTCTCCATCTCTATGAAATCAAAATGAACTACCTCAAACGGCATGGAGGGCGGGCCAAAACTGCCTGTTGGAGTCACTGTTCCCTTTCCTACATTGTGTTGTAAACACGTGATACAGTTCTGCACCAACCTCTCTGCATTCTTTTTTATGTTTACATTCTGCCATACTGTAGAAAGGTGCTGTATCATTTTCTTGGCACAGATGCGCGTAGGGCTGTGGGCCATTGTGACCATTGCAGTCACATATCAATTTAACAACATCCAGTTTCTAGTTCCCTTGTCCACCCAACAACCCTCTAAATCCAACTCAGCAGATCCCTCTGCCCATCCCTGTATTTCATCGGCCGTAGCCTCGGCCTGCATTTCTTTGACAGTCGCAACTCCATCTTCTATCATGCAGGGTACTTCCTCTGTCAGAACCGTCATCATCTTGGTATTCAAATCAGTGGCAGTTTGTTTCGCAATTCTGTCTGCAAACGCGTTTCCCTCTCCTATTTTGCATGTTACTTTTTTATGTGCCTCGCATTTCACTATTGCTAGGCGCTTTGGAAACGTGAGTGCAGACAGCAATCGTACAATCAAAGGGCCATGTTGAATTCTGGCACCATGTGATGTCAGAAACCCTCTCTCAGCCCAGAGTCGACCAAAGTTATGAACCACTCCAAAAGCATACTGACTATCAGTATATATATTCACATTCAAATTTACGGAAATCTCGCAGGCTCTGGTCAATGCTATTATTTCCGCGGCTTGGGCTGAATTATAGGGGATTCTTTTACTTTCTACAACACTCTCTAGGGTAATGATAGTGTATGCGTAAGTTGACGTGCCATCTGGTAATTTAAAACATGAGCTGTCACAAATAACTCTCCATCCGGCTCTTTCTGTGGAATATCACTTAAATCAAATCTTCCCTTGGTTTCTTCCTCAGTGACCATTAAGCAATCGTGGGGGGGGTGATTCATTCTTCCCAATTTCTTTTATGGTTAGTGGCATTAATTCTGCAGGATTCAAAGCGCTACACCTCATAATTTGGATATGGGGCGCAAACAAGATAATCTCATATCTTGTCAATCTAGCAGAGGTGAGGTGTTGCGTCTGTGTCCTATTTAATAGAACGTCTATGGCATGTGGCACCATCAGAATTAAAGTGTGCCCCAATACCATCCCTTCCGTTTGTTTCACTGACGCAGCAGCTTCCGCGACAGATCGCAAACATCGTGGTAGTGCGTGTGCTACAGGGTCCAGCGCAGAAGAAAAATAGCCGCACGGCCTATTTCTTCCACCTTGTTCCTGTGTCAAAACCGCCAATGCACATCCTTCACTTTCACACACAAATAGTCTAAAAATGTTCTCATAGTTCGGCGTACCCAAAACTGGAGCCAAGCATAATGCAGTTTTCAATCCATCAAATGCTCTCTGACATTCCTCATCCCACTGCAAAGGCATAACCGCATCTTTTCTAGTTAAATTCACTAATGGTTTCACAATTAACGCAAAATTACCAATCCATTGTCGGCAATATGAAGCCATGCCTATTATGGCTCTGACTCCTTTTTGTGTCTTTGGAATAGGCATACAAGAAATACTTTCTATGCGTTGTGGCGTTAGTCTTCTCCCTCCTTTCGAAAGTAGGTAGCCCAAATAAGCCACCTCCTAACGATTATACTGACATTTCTTCAAACTAGCTTTATGGCCATGTGCCGCTAGGTGTGACAGTAGTAATACAGTGCTTTCTTTACAAATCTCCTGTGTGTCTGCAGCTAGCAATAAATCGTCTATGTATTGCAAAAGTACACAACCCATGGGTAATTCCAGCATGTCTAGCTGTTCTTTTAATGCTCTACTGTAAATACTTGGACTTTCCGCATAGCCTTGCGGAATCCGCATAAATGTAAATGATCGTCCTCCTAATGTGAACGCGAACAAATATCTACTGTCCTTGTCCACTGGAATACTAAAGAATGCGTTTTTCAAATCTATTAGACTAAAACATTCTGCTGAAACAGGTATCATTGTCAATATTGTAGTGACGTCTGGCACTAGAGGAAATTGCGGATCTACTACCTTATTCAATGCGCGTAGATCAATTATGAAACGGTATGGTACCTTATTACCTCCTTTTTTATAAACCGGAAGAATCGGGCTGTTGCATGTACTGCCTGTGATTTCCTCTATTACCCCTAATTTCAACAAATCAGTAACAATACTTTTCAATCCTTTCTCACCTTCAACCGAAATTTTGTATTGGGGTATTCGCGGTAGGGTAACACCTTCTTTCAAAATAATCTTTACTGGATCTATCTTTAAACATCCCACATCGTTGTCATGCATTGCCCATATACAGTTTGGTACTTTACTTAGTTCCCCTGGTAACGCTTCAGACATGAATTCTGACACAAGGGCATCGTGTGGCCATATCGTTAGAAACACTCCGTCTGTCGTGCAATGTATAACAGAACCTAGTTTTTTCAACAAATTTAATCCCAACAAATTTTCTCCACAATTTTCTGTTAGAAGGAAAGGACAATGTTCAGTAAATGGTCCTATGGTAACTAGGACTGGTTTGGACACTGGGTTTATGACTGGTGTACCTGCGAACCCTACGGAAATATTCTTTTGCCCTGACAGTGGTATATTCGGAACCAAGCGATGGTCTATTGAACACTTCTGTGCTCCTGTATCTACAAGAAAGTGGTGCTCCTCATTCCCGACTCTCATTTCTACGTAGCGTCCTCTCTGATTCACGGGAATAGACACTGGTTCAGACCCCTGTCCTGCGCTGTCCTATTGGGGAAATAACACATCGTCCGATGTGTAATCATTACTATTACTGCAATACGTGTTTGGCTGTGTATCGAAAACATTTCCACTCTTCCCTCTATTTCCCCCACTCTGATTTCCATATTGTTGATTTTGCTGTCCCTGACTCTGGTTTGGGGCATTTTGGTTTTGGCCTTGGTTTTGATTACCTCCGTTATTATGATGCTCCTGCATACTATTCCTATTTGGTCCATTCGCTCCTGGGTGTCCTCTATGCTGTCTCCTCTGACCAGACCCATTTCTATTCTGTAGATGCGGGCATTACGCTCGCCAATGTCCTTCCTCTTTACAATATGCACACTGATTCGGCCCCACTGTTCCCCCATGCATATTCAAACTACTCCTTCCTTGTGCGTTCCCTCACCCTCTATTATGTCCTGTTTATTGCTGCAATAGTACCTGTGTTCTAATTAGACATTCTTTCAAGTCTGCCCCCACCTGTTTTAGCAACGATAATTCGTTCACCATCTCCTTCTACCCCGGCGATGGTAACTGCTACTGTTTATTATGCGACCCCTTTTCCCCCTTCCCAGGTCTCCCGACTTCCCTACTCCTGTACGCGGGTGTAGCAAACACTTTGACAGGTGCAGTAAATGTTTGGACATAATCATTACCTAATTCATCTCTAAGCTCAAAAAGTCTATACACATGTTCTCTCACTTCTTTATCCCTCTCCCTACAGCGTGCTAATGCATTCAAATCTAACAATCGCTGCGGTGGTAATTTCCCAATTAGCTGTTTCCATTTCTCCACCAAATATTCACCCATGCATTCCAACACTACCTGTCTTTCGTTGCTTCTACGAAAGTCATATATCAAAGCCAATGTTGCTGTCACATCATTCCCGTCCATATACATCTCTGCCTGTTGCTGCAATTCCACCTTCCTTTCTTTGCTGATTGCGCTGCGGGTTACCCTCTTGCGCTCCCGTTGGTCAGTCCCACCTCTTGCCTCGCAGTTTCAACTTCAATCCCGGGAGGAACGGACGGTACCGAGTCTGTGTCTAAGGCGGGAGGTGCGGATGGGACAATGGGAACAGGGAGTGTCTGTTGTGGGCCTGGTTGGCTAATAGGAAGTGTTACGTGCGCGGTCTGTGGCTGTGGGAGGGCTTGAGCTACCGGAGGGGGAGCTTTGGCTACGGGCGGGGTCTGGGCAATAGCTACTGACGTGTCTGGTCTTACTTCTGATCTTGGGCCTTGTTTTGTATGGGTCAATATATTTTCTATCAATTCATCTGCTATGTGTAATTCTCGCTGTGGGTATATCTTTTCTATTTTCAACTGGTCACGCCTGCCTGCCCTTCTTAGACTCTCAGTCCACTCCTCCTCTTCTTTTTCTTCCGCTACCTCACCTTTTGATTTATGCCTGCGCGCATGCTTTGCTCTGCTTTTAAATCAGAGCATTGCTTCCTTTCTCCAGTCTTTAATAGTCTCAAATGCTGCAGGACGCGCTTTCTTTCTTATCAACACCCTTTCCAAGTTATCTATCCTCGCCATCTCCAAACCACCATTAATCGGCCACTGACGGTCTTGTTGCTTTCTGGTTTGCCTATGCCAAGTCTCACAGAATATTATCGCACCCACTCCATACTTCACATACATCTCATACGCTGGCGTTCCCCCAGGTGGTACAATTTGGCCATCTTCCAAAGATTGTCTACCACAGCGGAAAAACCCCGCTAGGGTGGACAATACCCCAGGCATGTTTCAACCTTCCCCCTGGTTAATAAACCTTACCTAGGGCGTTTGATTTTGCAAAGTCAACTCTCAACCAATATCAGGATGCTTTGAATCGGGGAATGACTCACCTGATAAATCAAGTTGTCTGTATACTGACGCACCAAAGGACGTTGTGTCTGCGTTTCTTGGCTTCCGCCTCGTTTCGGGACCCTCGCCTCCTTGTTCTCTAGCCAGGCACGTCAATCAGGGATCAGATGTGTGCAGATCTGCAAAGGAGTCTCTCATCACTTTTACAGGGCACCCAAACACCTCTTGATCCCGGCTCGATCGTCCCGTCCCCGCCGTTCTCTGCCTTTCTCAATTATAATGTTACGCGAAGGACCAAGTGGGGGAGGGTCCCTATTCGGGCGCCATCTTGAAAGGGGCCCATAGGGGACCCTGACGTCTATGGAAACAAGGCGGGTCACCACACACGATAGAGACGCCAGACACGAGGTTGTATTCCCAAAGCTAGGGTTTTATTGCAAAGCAAAAGTCTCAGTTGGCCAACTCGGTCTCACGCCCTGCGATGTGTATCTCTAGACCGTGAGGGACGCAAGAGAGTGAATTACGTACATCAGTTACATATATACAAAATGCATATCAAAAAATCAGCTATGACATGTTTAACACCCCCCTTGATTGGGTTTCTTTGAATTTGGTGTGATGATGGACATCTCCGACCACTATGACACCTTCAAACATCTATTCTAGTAACAATTTGCAATTTGTGAGTGCGAAGGCATCTTTTGGTTATTGAATAGAACACGGCGCTTCTGTTCTTGGAAGCGAACTACATACGGGGGGGAGTTGCATTCCGGACCTTGCTATCTATCAGGTGCTATTCGCGTCCTTGAAGCCGACATGCTCTAGCGGGCTCAGCAAAGGGGGGCCGTTAGAACAGCATAATTCAAGCCTTTAGCGGTATTATTCTAACATATTCTACTATATAACGAGACTGGCTGGCAGCTGTGAAATGATTAAATGCCCTGCAGCTCTGCTTCAAGGCTACATTCGGGAGGGAGCCGGGCATTCTTCCTGATGCTGCCTACGTTTGTGTTTCAGCGAACTCTTGTTATCCTCACGGCCCTGTGGCCTTGTCCTTTTCACATACAGACAACAATGTTTCACAGTCGAGCAGTGTAAGCGGAAAATATACTGCGAAGCAATAGGAACAGAAAGCAATGAGCAATGGTTAGAAAACAAAATGGCGATTCTTGTTACATCAAAATGGCCGCTCATTGGCAAACTCGAAAACCTATATTCTGTCATATCGTGCATGAGACGGTTGGCCCACGGCCACCAAAATGCATTTGCGGTCTCAAAGTAGAGGTATCCGTATTTCTAGACTGACATCTATGTTAAAAAAAAATTATATATATCAGTTTTAGTGTACATCATACAGAAAATGTATACGTATATGAAATAAATGTAGTGTACTTACTACTTTTTGACAAATCTTTGCTGTTACTGGTGTGTAAGTAGTCTTGCTTTTTGCTGTGCAGTTTCTGTGAGGTAATTCAGTTGGAGGCATATTTATTCCATTATATTGGAAATGCAACTTGAGTGGATGGTTGGTGTCTTACATATACAGTTTCCACTTCTTATTTATCATTAAATGTAATGTATTTATGTGGTGCTTTTTGAATATGTTTGTGTGTTTTTATTGTATAATACAATAATGGAAGAAACCCTCTAAGTTTTTGGATAGTGCTGATGGTAACCGCGTGCGCCTGTGGATATGTGCTCGGTCCGCAGACATCAAAATCACTAGCGGGGTTGGGGGTTTAGTATTTTCTATGTTATATAAATGTAAGGTAAGGGAGTTTTAGTAAACATTTGTCATATTTCCATTATCTATTTTTATATCTAGTGAAACAAACCTTGTTAAAGGAGACATTATGGTTAAGTTACGCTACTAAAAACCTATGAAATTCAGTTAAAAAACGTTGTTAAAGGGACGTTATGGTTCGAAGTAAAACCGAAAACCCCCAGAAATTTGCAGGTTATGCTAAGCTAAGCAACCATAACTAGTGGCATCACCATGCACTGCTAAGACTAACACCCAGGACATCAAAGATGACATCACAAATATCATTGATGACATGGGTGTTAGTCTTAGCAGTGCACGGTGGTGGTGCAAGTTATGGTTGCTTAGCTTGCCATAACTTGCGAATTTCAGGGTTTTTTTTGTTTTACTTCGAACCACAAAGTCCCTTTAACAAAGTTTTTTTTCACTGAATTTCATAGGTTTTTTGTAGCGCAACTTAACCATAACGTCCCTTGAACAAAGTTTTTTTCACTACATATATACATATATCGAATTTATTAAACAACTTACCAAATACCTTTATACATTTTCTTTCTTTCTTTCTTTCTTCCATAATGTCAACTCTGAAACAAAATAAAATACACATTTCTTTTTCTCATAATGGTACTAAGTGAATACTGATTGTATTCCTCGTACACAACCACTAACAGGTTGAATTCATTAATCAAACTATACAGGAAAATAAAAACTTCTCATTGGAGAGAAAAAACAAACTCCATTTAGTTATTTTTAATATTTACCAATCATTATACATACATATACAAATGATACTTTAGCCAACACAACATGCAAAATGAAGATGTCAACAATTTGATAAAATAAAAATGGTATCGATAAAAAACCCTTTACAAAATAACACTTTCAGAAAGTAACAGCTGCTACAGTGTAGTATAGGGAATAGAAACAGAGTATTATCACCTTAACTATACTAACCAACTGCAAACTTGGTTTTTGCGTCAGCAAATTCTAAAAAGAATTGCCCACAAATTCAATAGTTTGTACACATATAAAGACATTTCAGTACAATGCACATATGTTACGGACAGCATTTAATATTATATGATAAGAAATGTACAGATTACTTTATGCAACCTTTATCAGGAAACCGAGATATATAACATAATTGTTTACAAGTAAAAAAATGAAGACATGGCAGCAGTGTAACATTATTTTGAGTATTAATCTTTTTAAAGTATAGTCATACTTGTATGCAAATGATAGGTAGACAATAAAAACTGTTGTGAGTAAACATATTAACACTTAGCAAAAACTACACTAATAACATAACAAATGTAATTTCGATACTTCTTATAAAATCTGTGTGCGTCCTTTGTTTGGCCACCTACACACATAAGAAGTTCATAATGACATTTCATATTGAACACATCATATTTAAAATCGTTTTAAACTACAATTTATTGTATAAACTTCTGTTAGCACTGATAAGTTTACACAGTGTAGAGTACCTTTTTTTACTATATCAAAATTCATTCCAAATTAGAAAAATTATATCTACATTACCATTTCATAACTTCTTTCATAATATGGCATGTGTCCTTTTTCTGACCACCTACACACCTAAGAAGATAATGACAATTTTCTTAAACCTACCATACAAAACGAAAAAACAGGTACAGGTACAGTATAATGACAAGAAATATTATATGACTTTTCTAAAACTTCACACTGCATTTAGAAAATATTTATACATTCAACAAACGTACCCTTTCAGTAAGATATGAACATTTTTTATTTCCATTCTGATACTTTTTTGAATATGTTGTGTGCATACTTAACTTCACCACCTTTAGAGATAATAAGTAAACACAATAAGCCTCATTACAAGTATGCCTGTCCGCAAACAACGGTGCTGGTAAGCTTACCGGCACCATTGATTCCGGACCGGCATATTACAGGTCTGCCTGCTGGAACCACTGTGCCCGACAGGTCGGACCCTGCCGGGCACAGCAGCCATGGTAGGCAGACCGTCCCAGAAGCACCGGCACTGTTATTAAAGGTGCCAGTGCTTCCATGGTCCCCACTCCCATAGAGACCTATTGGACTCTATGGGAATGGGGAATTACAATTTACCGGCGCCTGACTTTCGGGACTGCCGGGGTTATAAATATTTACGGGTCTGGCAGCAACCGGCCAGTATCACTGGCACGGTTACCGCCGGACTCGTAATGAGGCCCAATATATCTAAATGCTTCCTTAAATGTGTTATTAGTAGTAACATCTCACATATTTTTCAAACATTACATTATATCTGTTTTTTGTATCTAGATCCTACTGTTTACTTGTTTCAGATGTAAACAGTCATAACCTTTCTACACTCACACTCAAAATAATGTACATGGCACCATTTTCGGAACCTAGCACATATAGGGTACACTTGTATATATTAAAATATACAGGGCCTCATTACGACCCTGCCGCAACGGGTTAAACGGTGCCGTAAAAGGTGACAGCGCCGTTCAACCCGTTCCGCCACATTACGCGGTCCCCTCGCGGGACACGTTAAGCACGCCTGGGAAAACCAGGCGTGCTTACCGGGTCCCGCCAGGGGAAGAGGGAGCAAACAACGGGCCATCTCGTTATGGCCCGTTGTTTGCTCCCTCTCCCATTCCCATTCAGCCCTATGGGGGCTGAAATGGGAATGGGGAAGGACCGTGTCCGGGTCCTTGAGGGAGGAATTACTGGGCCATCTGAACTCGGAATGGCCCGGTAAGTCCTCATTCCGAGGACCCGGACATGGATGCGATTTCGGCAGCAGCCATGCCGCCAATAGCAGCATGGCTACCGGCCGAACTCGTAATGAGGGCCACAGTGTTTAACACAATAAAACAGAAGTAGAAGAGAGGAGAATGTTGTTTTCTCTTCTAATTTATATAATCTTCTGTACATGACCTATACATTTATTACGTACTATTTTTAAAGTGCATCCTAGTAACAATCCATCTACTACTTTCCATAAAACACAAACTACCCTATTTTTCCATTTTAAACTGTTTCTATTCACAAAGAATATTACACTTATAGTTTAAAATTTGGTTCTAACAACATTAGGTAAGCATTCTTTAAACCCTTTGGTAATCCAGCTTCGTGTGTGACTCTAGAGTCATTACAAACAAGCCAATCTACTTCTGTACACACCCATGCTGTGAAATTTCCACAATCAATGGATGCCCCCACATGAAAAATAATTACAAACGTTTACGTTTTCTTACTAATAGAAACTTTACCAAATTTAAAATTCATTATAGATGTTTTTAAATTTCCTACCTTCTACAGGGTATCTTAGAAACATAATCAATACAATATAATCAAGTAGATTTTCCAGTGTTGATTGTAAATTAAAACTGTCAATGCATTGCATGTCATGAATGCTTTACTTACAAGATCAGAAAAATGTACACTTTTCTGATCAAGGATAGGCACATATACAAATCTTTCACAAAGATCTGGAGTAGACTCAAGTTTCTTACATAGTGGACACATATAATTCCACTTGTAACTAATTCCTACACACCTTTCTAGACTGTTTCCTGCATTAATAAATTGAAGACAGTCATTACAAATTATTGACTATCTTCCTGAGTACTTTGAGAAAATTGTTGATTTCCACTTGCAACAACGACTACATTTTGAATTGACATTGCCGAATGCATACTGTGTGGTTTTTCATCTACAGATTTTTTAAGAAATTAAAGTTCCACACATAGCTGCTTCTCTGCTGTGGAAGCTATTTCTTGCAACAATGGTGTCTTTTGAAACAACATATTCAAAGCTGCATTAGAATAGCATTCAACTCCTGTTTCATTACTAACGGGCTGATTCATGGAATAAATGTGCGCCGAAAAGGGAAGCGCAAGCGGGAAAATCACAGCGCAAACGCGAAAATCACAGCGCACCCGTGCCAAAGCCGCGCACATCGATCCATGGAATTAAGTGCGTGTGTAAATCCTGGGATGTGCGCTAAAATCGTGGTTGGTGCACGCGAGCGCACACGTCATTAAACGGCATGCGCTACGCGCACAGGGAAAGCCCACATAGCGCAGCGCACACAACAAAAGTGGGCGTAACACGGGGTGTAACACACGGAATGGGGAACAACACAGAAACATGTGGGCGTTATGGGGGAAGTACAGGAGGTAAATGCCTGCAACGTCCACACACGCGCCAACAACACGTATTCATGGAATCGAACAGGGGAAAGGCGTGCACCAAAAAAGACGCGCTAATCCGAAAACACGTATGCCAGCAGGAAGCAGGCGTAAGCGGGCCTGCGCAGCATAAAAGTGCGTGCAAACAACAAACAAGCTCAGACGCTACGATGAATATACCGTTCCTCGCAGCAGTGGTTGTCGGACACCGCAGGAGGAGGAGGATAGCCAGGCCCCGCATTTTTTTACCCAGGACCAGTCTTTTTGGGATGCCTGATGACCAGGTGTATGGGAGGTACAGGTTTCCACCACACATAATCCTAGAACTGGTCAGTGAGTGGGAGGATGACCTCACATCACCCACCCTGTGCTCCCAAGCACTGAGCCCCTTGGAAAAGGTGCTCAATGTACTGCACTTCTTGGCTACTGGGTCATTTCAGCGGACAAGTGCCATAGTGGGGGGTGTGTCACAGGCCACGCAGTCACGCTGCCTACACCAGGTGTTGGCCATCATGACTACATGCCCCTCAGTCCGCAGGCACATATAGATGCCCAGAACACCTGCAGAAAGGCAGGCCGTGGTCCAGGACTTTTATGGATTGGCACACTTCCCCAAAGTGCTATGTGCCATTGATTGCACCCATGTGGCGCTACGTCCTCCCAGGGCCACTGAGCACATATATCAAAAACGCAAACACTGGCATTCAATCAATGTGCAGGTCGTATGTTATGTTATGTTATGTTATTTTGCATTTATATAGCGCCTTATATACCATTGGTATGGTCTGAAGGCACTGGTAGGTTGAACACCATTGGGAACCGAAGTTCAGATCAGAAGAGAGAGTAGAGAGAGTCAAAAGGTGCGTGTGAGCACCGGGTATGTGTGCAGCTCGTGCAGTATTCATGTTACAGCTGCTTCTTAGCGGTAGGTGTGGTGGTTGAGAGATAGATCAGGAGTATGTGTTCGTTCTGGCAGGATTTATCTAGACTGGATGTGGCTGCGTTAAGCCTGAGGAGAACGCCTGGCAGTGGGGTGAGTAACCAGCAGTGTTTAACTAGGGTGATGTGGAGTGAGCGGCGGATGTTGGTATGAGAACAGTTATACCGAATGGTGTCATAGTATCTCTGTGTTCTAGTTGAGTGTTGATGTAAGGAGAGAATAAGCGTGGTGGTATGATATGATGCGTTATATGCCCTTTCAAACGTTCTCTGCATTCCAAACCTTACTATATACGTCATGCATTTCTATGCGCTTCAGTCCGTTCCTTGCACTCATATCCACTCCATGCACCCCAGTCTGCTCATGTACTCCGGACCGAATCACGCACTCATGCATTCCAGTCCGCCCGCGCGCTCCCGTTCGCTCTGCGTGCTCCAGTCTGCCCCACGCATGCACTCTTGTGTGCTCCATGCATGTACTCTTGTCTGCTCCACGCATGCACTCTTGTCTGCCCTACACATGCACTCCTGACTGACCATGCGCTACGCATTCCGCAGCTCTACGTACTCCTCCATTCTACCTACTCATCAGTACTGGATGCAGTCTGTGCTCGTTCATTCTACGTACTCGTCCGCTCTACGCAACACGTCCGTTCACTCTGGGCGCTCGTCCCTACAGGCATTCATCCGCTTTATGCCCTCACACGTATTATGCATTCATCTGTTTTATGCGCTCACCCCTCTACGTACTCACCCCCACTGCGCACTCATCCCCTCTTCGCACTCGTCCCCTCTGCGCACTCATCCCCTCTACGCACTCATCCCCTCTATGCACTCATCCCCTCTACGCACTCATCCCCTCTATGCACTCATCACCTCTACTCGCACTCATCTGCTCCCCGCACTCATCCGCTCCCCGCACTCGTCCCCTTCAAGCACTCGTGCATTTCACGCATTCAGCAGCAATATCCTGTTCTATATGTTCATCTCTACATTCATCTGTTCTATACTTTCATCTGCTCTGCACGCTCATTGCCTCCACACGCTCATCCCCTCCACGTGCTCATCCCCTCCACGTGCTCATCCCCTCCACGTGCTCATCCCCTCCACGTGCTCATCCCCTCCACACGCTCATCCCCTCTATGCGCTTATCCCCTCTATGCACTCATCCCCTCTATGCACTCATCTCTCTATGAACTCATCCCCTCTACGCACTCCCCCCTACGCACTCACCCCCTCTACACACTCACCCCCTCTACGCACTCACCCCCTCTACGCACTCATACCCTCTACGCACACATCCCCTCTATGCACTTGTCCCCTCTACGCACTCGTCCCCTCTATACACTTGTCCCCTCTACACACTCGTCCCCTCTACGTGCTCTTCCCCTTCAAGCATTCGTGCATTCCACGTGTTCAGCTGCTATATCCTGTTCTAAATGTTCATCTCTACATTCATCTGTTCTGTACACTCATCCGCTCCATACACTCGTCTGCTCCATACACTCGTCCGCTCCATACACTCGGCCGCTCCATACACTCAGCCGCTCCATACACTCGTCCGCTCCATACGCTCGTCCGCTCCATACACTTGTCCGCTCCAAACACTCGTCCGCTCTATACACTCATCCACTCTATACACTCGTCTGCTCTATAAACTGGTCCGCTCTATACACTCATCCGCTCTATACACTCATCCATTCTATACACTCACCCGCTCGATATATTTGCTAGGTCTGTACATTCATCAGATCCAGTGATCTACACACTCTCCACTCTTCCGTATTCATCCGCTATCCACACTCATGCGCTCTGCATACTCATCCGCTCCACTTACTCGTCTGCTCAACACACTCATCTAGTTTACGCTCAATCGTTCTGCACATTCATCCGTTTTACGCACTCCTGCATTCTACTCGCTTCTGTGTATTTACGCACTCATCCGCATTACACGCTCGGCCACTCTACACACCCAGCCGCTCTACACGCTCATCCGCTCAACATGTTCATTCATTCTATACACTCATCCGATCTACATATTTGTTCGATTGATCTGTTCTTCCACTCATGCATTCTTCCACTCAGCGTATTCATCTGTTCCACCTGCGTCATCCATTCTAACTATTTCATCCACCCAATTCACTTAGTTCACTCCACAAGCATTCTGTCCATTCCAGGAGTTTAAATCTCTTTACTCTTTCCGTATGACTTGCTCTTATTAACCATTTCACTGATTTGCTCTGCTTTATTCGATTAATTCTGTTTGTCCTTCTAGTTTATATTAGGGGTTATTAGCTGTCAATTTCTCGCATCAGGTAGTTTGTTGGATTGGTGTAATTGAGTTGCTGTTAGTTCGTTTGGGTTAGTTTGGTAAGGGTGGGTTTTAGGGGAAGAGCCAGGTTTTCAGCAGTTTGCGGAAAGATGTTAAATCCTCAGTTAGGCGGATGTGGGGTGGGAGTGAGTTCCATAGCGTGGGGGCCAAGGCTGAGAATGATGATCCTCCTAACCTGACTGAGTTTGTCTTTGGAATGACTAGGAGGCCGGCTGAGCTTGACCTTAAGGTGCGTGCGGGGTGATATGGTTTTAGCTTGTGATGCCAAGGGAATAATAACTTCAGTATATGCCAACTATCCAGGGTCAAGCCATGATAGTTACATTTTCAGAATGTCACCCCTAAACCAGGACCTGGAAGCTGGCCGGCATGGCGACACATGGCTAATTGGTGAGTATAAATGCCTCTGCACATGCATGCATATCAGAAACTGAGAAAAGGGAAAACCCCACTAATGAGAACCATAATCACCTCCCCAGGGGACAGTGCCTACCCTCTGAGCACCTACATGATGACGCCAATTTGGAACCCCACCACACCACCCGAGGTAAGATACAACACAGCCCATATTGCAACCCGGGGCATAGTGGAGTGCACATTCGGAGTGCTCAAGTCACGCTTTCGCTCCCTTGACCACTCTGGTGGGCAGCTGCTATACGCGCCCCCAGTAGTGGGCAGGATCATAGTGGCAGCATGTGTCCTGCACAACGTTGCAACACGCTGGGCCATGCCGGTGGACATGGTGGTGCCCCCACATCCTCAACCACATGCACGGCTGCTGCGCATGGGAGGTGAACGGGCACCTGGTGAGGCTGCCCGTACCCAGCTTGTGGCAAATTACTTCACCTAAAATCACACCGCTGTGGAGTGCACACATCCCTGGCACATACCAGCTGAGAATCAATGATGATGTCAAAAGGGACAGTCAATTGTCACAACCTTACCAGCCTGAGATTGTTCACCTGGAAGTGTTACATTGTGTGCATCCCTACCTACTCAAAGACACCCAATGCTTTGTCACAAAAAGACACACATACACACAGCATGAAAGATTACCCCCTTGCAAAATACCACATCAAAATACTGCCATGTCACCCAACCCCTCCCCATCTCAGCTACCCAACACACCATGGCATGGCATGCAATGTGAAAGCAAGTAAATGAGTGCACAACACATGACACAAGTGTCACAAAGTGCCATGTTCCAAATGTAAACAGTCCACAGACAATATGCTCTCCGTAATCAATAAGAAACACCACACATGAACAAATACTTACCAGCAACACAATACATCAGTACAGGAAGAAAGCGTGGCAATACAAGATAGGAAAAAATCAAAGTAGTGCAAGTATCACAACCTGACCAAGGCAGCACATCGACCCCTTCCAACTGCAGAGTGTTGCTGTCAGGAAAGTGTGTCAGTGTACTGCATACAACATGAACTGCATCTGCAAAGGAGACGTCCTTGTGAAGACATGAAGAACCTACATGTAAACAAGGAGAAAGACATGGATGCACAAGCACATATCAATACACCATGCATTGTAGAATCCAGCAACAATCCCCACTAGGGATGTACATACAGTTTTGACTACAGACTGCCCACACAACTCATGGGAGCCAAATGTCACTGTGTAAGTTACTGTAACTTGATCACACCCTTTGCAAGCCCATGGAAAGGGAAAGCAGGAGGGGTGTGTGTGTGTCAGGATACCAAGCATCTAACCCAAAGACAGGACAAGCCTGCATGTGCCCAGCTGGAATACACAGTGGATGCCCACGGGAGCCACACAAAGCAACACACTGTAAAAAATAAATTGAAAAAAAAAAAAAATGGCCATGTGTGTACCGGGTGGGGGAGGCCAGCCAGGAGGCAGGAGGTACAGGGTGCATCCCAACACCCACATGCATGGAGGTTGGGAAAAAAATACCTCCATGGGCTCATGGCCTGCACGGCTACGCTACAATGGGAGAACTGCCGTCGCTCTCTTCACCCTCTGCTGCTACATCAGGAGGTGGCCGTGATATGGGAGGCAGCCCACGCAAAGCCCTGGTATGGTCCTCCATGGCAGCAAGCATGCGGGTCTGGAAGGTTTGGTTCTGCAGGATAATGGTACGGAGATCCCCATGCAGCACCTCACGGGTTGCCTGCATTTCTGCATGCATGGCCTCGCGTGATGCCCGGATCTCTCGGGTTGCCTGGAGCTCAGCTGAGAGTGAACGTGTGAGCTGCTCCAGCTGCTGTTCTGACCTAAAATTCTGGGAAGCCTCAAGTTCACTCAGAGTATCTCTGAGGAACCTGTGTTCTAACCTCAGGGCTTCCCTGTGGGCCTGTGACTCTACAGAAATGGCTTCGCGCAGAGCCTCCAGTACAGCCCATCGGTCCCTGTTGGACGCCAACATGTCCTCCCTGTGCGAGTGGCAAATGGAGTCTGTTGCCTGCTGCTGGAGCTCCATCTGCCTTTCAGGGGGGAGAATAGAAGTGGCCACCCTCTCCATTGCCTGAGCCATCATTTCACAATATGCTCCCTGTTGTGCTGCAATACTCTACATGGAGTTCTCCCACACTGTATTGCCTGGTGGCACTCGGCCACTGCGTTGACGGGCACCACACCTGTTTGGGACAAGGCGATCTACACCTTGCTGTGATGGCACTGCCTGAGGCTGCAGGACTGCATTCCTCCTTTGATCAGCTGGCCCAGGAACAGGAGCAAACATTGTGGAGTGTGACTCTGCATCCGTAACCGCCGCAGGCGGACTTTCCAACACTGACATCCCCATAGAGGGGTCTACCCCTGGTGCAGGTGGGTTGGACAGAACAGCAACCCTGCCAGAAACACTCACCTGCGATGGCACATATGTCTCACTGTCTGATTCAGCACCTGAATCATAGAGGTCTGCGGAGGGGTCCCCAGAGACACCCGTGGACAGTATGGTCTGCAGGAGGAATGGGTTTTCACCCACCACCACCCCATGTCCTGCACTGGTGCCCGGTTGTGGCTGAGATTCCTCCTGGGTCTGCAGCATCCCCTCCTCCTCAACAGCATCAAGTGCCTCATCACCTGCAAAAACATGACAGACAACAAATGGAAACAGGCATGAGCACCATAGCACACACATAGGCCTGACGAGACAGAGATCCAGTACATAAATTGCACATGTCCCACATGAATATAACTCTGGCATGCATGCACTGTCAATGAGTTGGAATGGGAGCCAAAAAGCACACACTGAGGACTCCAAGATGGAAAAGCAGCACATGTGCAGCATGCTGGATTGCACTGGAATCACACATTAGCCCGTGAGTGGCATGTCCAATACACATACATGACACATGCCATCACACAGATGTCACGTAGCATAGCCATGGTACATTTGACAACTGCAGCCATATGTTAGTGAATGAGTACTGTCACCCATCCATGTGAGATGGTCATGATGAGATGAAACATGCAAAATAGTGTGACAAAATACTCATGTGCCACACACTGCAACACATCCAGTGTTCAATTATACAGTGATATCAGGCAGATGGATACATCAATGATTGGTAACTTCAACATGACAGAAGACAACAGTCATGTTCTACATACAAACAGGGCCCAAAAAGTGATTGTGAGCAGGCCATTACTCAATCAGCCTGAATGGTTAAATCATTTTCATAACAAGGTAATAAATGTGGGCCATTGTGGGGTGAAATCTATGACAGAAGCATGTCACATATGTGGCAGTAGGGCAGAAAAAGTCATTGTAAAAATGGCAAGGATTGAAACAATCAGGCTGAATGAACAGGAAAACATTATGAACAATGTTGTTGCAAGATGACAGTTGAAGGGCAACTGCAGTAATCTGGTGCAAATTGGCTACTGTGGTCAGAAGGAATACTGTCATACCCAAATCCAAGTCAGAGGAATGGTTTGGAGGAAGCACATGGGTGACCCATACCAGTCATGACTACACACCCTCACCTGGCACTCAATCAGAACACATCACCCAAGCAACATACACATGGATTACACACACATGCATGGGCACTCACCGGACAATGCTTCAAAATCTGGTAGGTCTCCCACGCCTCGGATCTGTTCCTCTGTGACGAAGGTGCCAGCAACAGACTCATGTTCAGTGAGTTGCTTGTCTTCTGGTGGAGACCCACCACCAGTCACCAGAGTAGAGGCATGATTGGAAGCCAGCTTGTTCTTTGCTCTGCGTTTCAGATCATTCCACCGCTTGTAGCAATCATCAGCTGTGCGCCTCACAAATCCAAGGGTACTAATGTGGTCCGCGATGGTCTGCCAGTGGGCCCTACGTTGAGCAGGCGTAGTCTTGCACCCTGCAGTCACCACCATTTCGCGGCTATTTGCCAACACATAGGCCACAAGTGCATATAGTTTGGCGTCATTGAAGCTAGGCTTCCTTGACGTGCCGGAGTGTGTAGCCGTGTCTGGGGTCCAGCCTGTAGTGCAAGAGCAGCCTTCTTCTTCTTGGAAGGTGGTGCGGATCCTGAGTGGCTTACGCTGCTTTGGTTGGTAGGGGCAGGAGTGCAGGTGGACTGGGTACTTGAAGTTTGCAAAGGCACAATGACCAAAGGTCTCGGTGCAGGCATTGGCTGCAGGGTGATGTTGGCCTGACCAACGTCGGTGTGATGGACTTGTACCGACACTGTCCCGGCTGGGAGACTCGGAGCTGGGGTGGATTGAGCTGCAGCTGCCCCTGCAGCCCCCTCACCCTGGCTACTTGGGGCAGCAGATGACATTGCTGCCCCAGATCCTCGTGGCCTGGTGACAGCAACTTTCACCGCCACACGTGGATTAGACTTGGTGACCTGGAAGTCAGCCTGGGAGTCATCCTGTGCCGGTTCAGTTGACAAAATGGGCCGGTTTAACAAGGGCTGAGCTGGGATGGTGTCAGCTACATTTCCCACAACCATTGGGGGGGGCATAGGTGGCCCCGATTGGTCCTCCACACACTGGCCTCTTGCGGCACCCTGCACATCCTGGCCATGTCCCCTACCGTGGCCACCTTTTGGAGGTCGGCCACCTTTCCCTCCCTTACTGCTTGGTCGCCTCCCAACCATGGCACTGATGTTGTTGTGCGTATGGGAGTTGCAGTAAAAAATTGTCCTGGGCAATTGGGGTGAAAGGGGTAGAGTACTAGATGGAATTCGTACCCTAGTGCTCTAGCAAGGCTGTCTGTAACCCCTGGGGGAAGATGACGGGTCACGCAACGCACAGGCACCCTAAAAACAAAAGTAAACTTGCACGCAAACCCTGGTAGACCACCTGCATGGAAAAATGAACCCGCACTATGCTGTGGCACCCAGAAACACAAAAATAAGCATACGCGTGTTACACGCAGCCTACAATGACCTCTGAAGGGGTACGCAACACACGGGGGCAACCACAGTTGGAAAATACATGTGCGCCTCACCGTCTGCCTGGAAAAAGAACGTGAAAAAGACGCACCTGTGCACGTTGGCAACACCCCCGCCAAAAGAAGAAAAGAACACAGTCTGAGGAAACAGGGAATACGAACTGGAACCGCTGTGAAGTAATCGCGTGTGAACCGACAAGAAGTACAAGAATCACCCGCTCGCTCTCCACAAAAAGCACGTACAAGAAAATGGTGTCCTACACGTACCTTTTAAGCCAGCCCACACGTGCGACGTCACTTAGGCACCTACGCGCTAAAGGCCTTTCCTCCAATCACACGCAGTGACACCCGGACATGCAGTTTTTTCACGTGTACAATTAACATGCACCCGTGTTGTGGGAAACGCCCGTGCATCTAACGTCACAGGTGGGCTTACGCGCTAAGGGCTTTTCCTCAAATTACACGCTGATGTGCTGTTGTTTCACGTACCATATCACTCCGTATCCAGCTGGCCACGCAACAGCACACGGAAGACCACGCTCCTGCACAGAAGGCCGAATTACTGCCCCCCATAGTCCGAGCACGCTCCCATCTGCTATCTGCTGCTTCCTGCCTGCCTGCTGGTCACGTGCCCTGCTATTTGGTGCCTGCACATCAGCCATCTGCAGGGGTCCAGTTGCTGTGACCACCCCTGCTGGAACAGAAGACTCCCGACTGGAGTACCATCTTTCTCCACAGCCCAGCCCCAGGACCAGTTGCCAACCCACACCTGCCTCGGGGGTTGCCATGTCAGACACAACACCATCTGGCACCACTGGCAACCCCCAGTCAGAGAGGCAGAGGGCTACCAGCTTCACTGCTGCAGAAGTTGGTATCCTGGTGGAGCAAGTCCTGGGGCATTATGCTGCCCTCTTTGGAAGTTCACGCGCCGACAATGAAGGATGGAAGAGGATCTGGACGGACATCGTGGCTGCCATCAACGTGGAGGAGGTGGCAGCCCGCAACTTGAAACACGTCCGGAAGCGCTGGGAGGACTTCAGGTCCAGGACCCTCAGCAAGGCTTGGCGTCTCCTGAAGGCAAAGCATGCAAAAGGGCATCGGGTCTGCCTTACCAACATGCAGATGAGGGTCCTGGAACGTATAGACCCAGCACTCCACCTCCAGGTTCTTGGGAGCCAGACCCGTCCGGAGTCGAGCTTTAAGTGTGTATGCATACCGATTGGATGCTGTGCATGTTGAGGTGTGGCAGGTGTGTGTAGGTTGCACATATGTCTTGGAAGGACCATGTATGGATGTGTATGTACAGGGACATGAGCCTGCCGCATGAGAGTCCAGTCATGTGTGAGGCACATCAACGGTGTATGTGTACAAAAGCATTATGGGCAAATGCATGTTGGGGTGCACACATGTCTACATATCTGTGTATGTACCATGGCATGGTTGGGGTGTGACACATGGATGCGGGTTCCACCTTCATGTACGTGCATGGTGTACATGTGTGTGAGGATATTTGACATGTGTGCCACTGTGATACACCATGGATGCATGGGACACTGACATGTAGGAGGCTGATTGGCAGATGTGACATGGATGCCGAGGATTTCACTGCAACAGGTGGTGTAGATGTACAGATGCATGTACGTCTGGTGGCGTGTGTGCATGTGTTTGCCAATCCCAGTGTTGCATGTGATGTCAGGCTAACTTTTGGATGTTCATGGTGTTGTATGTGTAGGGATGGTGCTGGCTGCTGCAACATTCCTGTTCATTTGCGCGTATGTGTTGATAGAAATGATATGTGTGTTGGGGAGTGTGAGGCCATGTGTGATGTTTGAGACTGCCACTCACCTGCAACTGTCATGTGTGTATCAGACCATTGTACAGTGGCCTGATGCCTGTGTTCTGTCTCTCCCTGTCTGCAGCGTCAACTGATGAAGAGGGCGGAGACGGTGCTGTGGAGCACACAGGCAGGGATCCCACCGCCAGCCGGAGAGGCAAGGCCCAGGTTGCCATCTCGTCGGGGAGTGAGAAGTCTGGTGCCGCCGCTACGGCTGCAGCTGCCGGGGGTAGGTCCAAGAGGCGGAGGTTGGAGGTGGACTCCTCGGCAGCAGAAGGGGCAGCTGAGACCCCATAGGGCCCTACAGAGGAAGATGGCACGGAGTCATCCAGGTTGGTGGGGGGTTTGGTTGAGGAGGAGCCTGTGGAAGTCACACACGGGGCCTGGAGGGGGGATTCCACTGGTGACAGTGGTACAGTCCAGGGGCAGGGACAGGAGGCAGCACAGGCCGCTGCGGAGGTGCCTGTGTGTAATCATGTTCCCGATCCTGTGACTGCATCATCCGGCACCAGCAGGGTTGCCTTCGTCCAGACCCGTTTTCAGGGAGGGGATAGCCGCACAACAACTGCCTTCCTCTCCCTGCAGACGTGGCAATCTGGGACCGGATTGAGCCTGTCCTGGGTGGGGTGGCGTTGTGTGTTCGTGACATTCGGAATGATGTGCGGGGTTCTCGAGAGGAGAGCGCACATCATTTCAAATGTCTCCAAGACTGCGTCAACCTACTGGGTGGGGTCACCAGTGCTGGGTTCCTCCGTGTGCTGGAGCTTCTGCCGACCACCTCCTCAACTGAGCTCCCTATGTCCCAGTCGTCCTCCGTGCCATATTCCTGCCCAAGTGTCACCCGGGCACCGTGTGGAGCTGTCCCTGACTCAGTGGCCAGGCTGGCGGAGGACAAATCCCTGCCACAGTGGGGAGTCGGAGGTCCAGCAGGGGTGGCCACCCCAACAACTGGACCCCAGCAGGTGGATGACATGCAGGCAACAACGGGCAGGGCACATGCACGGCAGCAGCAGGCTCAAGGTGGGAGCGATGATGTCTCGGGGCCAACAAAATCAGAGGGGCAGGCATCGGCCGGAGGGCAGGAGGACCCTGGATTGAAAGTGTCTTCTGTGTGGCAGCGGTTGGGCCAGGCCATAGATGTGGAGCGGGGCGGGCGGAAGAGGCATGGCTCAAATTGGTCAGGGCGGAGGACTCCATGCGGAGGGCGCTGAGGTGGGCCGGGTGCCTCGAGGCAATTCGCAGGGAGTTGGAGTTGAACATGGCATCGTCCCTACGAAACCTCAGGGACATGGAAGAGGCCCGCCTTCAGGACATAGACCAGGAGTTCAATGATGCCCTGGCCCGGGAAATTGGAAAGTGAGCCGTCGGACTAGCCTGCCCCCATTGTATATAGTTTGTAGTGTTAGGTTTCATTTTCATTTTCATTTATTTTGGGGTGATTGGACTATGCCCCACACTTTTGTATATAGCTCTTTTCTTAGGTAGTTTTTTGGATAGGTTTAATTTCTTTCGTTGGGCTCATGGACCCTGGATGAAATCGGTGTACATAGTTGAACAGTGGATTATGTGAGTATTTTATTTTATCAATCACCATGGATCAATGGATTTTTCAATTTACGTTTCCTTTGGATTTCATTTGGTGGATCGTGAGATTGGACACATTTTGTTTTTCATCAATTTGGATTGGTTCTTCATTGTTTTTTTATTCTGTTTTGGACATACATTTCATTTCATTGTTTGAAATATGTTTTATGCTTTCATTTCATTCATTTTGTTCATAATACATTTTTATTTCTTACTTCCATGTGTGGTATTCGCTCATTGGGTTACTGCATGTGAAAAAGTGGATTTAGACAATCACTGGCACGCAGTGTGTGTGTGTGAGGGACATGTTTTGATGTGCATAGTTGACTTTCGGTTTGTGTCATGGAATAGCCATTTCAGTATGGGGTCGATTGAGGACTTGATTGCCTCAGAAGAATGGGGTGGCGTGCTGTGGGATTTTGGTGGACATGAAGCCCATGATTGTGCATCTTTACGACGTGTTGGGGGGACATGAGTCGGGGCCTGCTGGCAGGTGGCCGTCAATGCTGGGTGGGTGGGGGTGCTGAGGGACATGAGTCGGGGCCTGCTGGCAGGTGCCCGTCAATGCTGGGTGGGTGGGGGTGCTGAGGGACATGAGTCGGGGCCTGCTGGCAGGTGCCCGTCAATGCCGGGTGGGTGGGGGTGCAGAGGGACATCAGTCGGTGATCACTAGTGCAAGGTGACATGTGGGCTGGCTGGGGGGCATGCCCATGGTGGATGGGCTGCCTGCAGGACATGACCAGGGGTGCAGGGTAGTCCTCTGTGGTGTGGGCTGCCTGCAGGGGCTGGGGAGGGGGTGGAGGGCACACCTGGGAGGACCCGCACTGCCAATTCACATGTGTAACACCCCGCGCACCCCACTGGATACACGTACCCCGATCTGCAAGCGAAATCACGTGTGGTAGTACCCGTGCACCCCTCAGAATACACGTACCCCGCTCTGCAGGCGAAATCGCGTGTGAAAGTACCCGCGCACCCCTCAGAATAAATGTACCCTGCTCTGCAAGCAAAATCGCATGTGGTAGTACCTGCGCACCCCTCAGAGTACACGTACCCTGCTCTGCAAGCGAAATTGTGTGTGAAAGTTCCTGCGCACCCCAGAAATACATGTACCCCGCTCGCCCAAGGCATATCGCGTGTCAGATTCCCCGTGCAACACGTTGGATACACGTACCCCACTCTGCAAGCGGAATCGCATGTGGGAGTACACATGCACCCCTCAGAATAACCGTACCCCGCTCAGACAGCGAAATCGCATGTGAAAGTTCCCGCGCACCCCAGAAATACACGTACCCCACTCACCCAAGGCCTATCGCGTGTGAGACTCCTCGCCCCCCACACTGGATACACGTACCCTGCTCTGCAAGTGGAATCGCGTGTGGGAGTACACGCGCACCCCTCAGAATACATGTACCCCACTCTGCAAGCGAAATCGCGTGTGGTAGTACCCGCGCACCCCTCAGAATACACGTACGCCGCTCAGACAGCGAAATCGCGTGTGAGAGTTCCCACGCACCCCAGAAATACACGTACCCCGCTCGCCCAAGGTCTATCGTGTGTGAGAGTCCCCACGCACCACACTGGATACACGTACCCCACTCTGCAAGCGGAATCGCGTGTGGGAGTATCCGCGCACCCTTCAGAATACACGTACCCCGCTCAGACAGCCAAATCGCATGTGAAAATTCCCATGCAACCCAGAAATACACGTACCCCGCCTGTCAAAGGCCTATTGCATGTGCAACTTCCCACGCCCCCAGGAATACTCGTTCCACGCTCGCGCGATTGCAGTGTAGCGGCCCTGTTAGCTGGTCCAGGGTTAGCGTGGCCCTTTGCGCTGCATTGGGGATTTCAATGGTTTTTCCTTGCGCAAGGGGCGTTCTTGGGGGTGTAACTGGCACTGCAGGATGTTCTCTGCGCCAGCGCTCAAAATGCCTTGGCAATTCCATGAATACGCAGTGCGCCAGAATGCTGTTTAGCGCACATGGCTGGCGCACGCTGGCATACGCTCCCTCTCTGCGCTGCTCGCGTGTGCTGCCTCTGCGCTGCTCGCGTGTGCTGCCTCTGCGCTGAAATCTATGAATTACCACGTAAATCTGCAATGAGAGTATTTCATAGTTGAACAACTCTGCAACTCCAGCGTACTCTGTTATGTTTTACACTTAAGAGGAATCCTTTTATTATAAGGTAGTTTCACTGAATCTGTATGTTTCCTAGCTAAGGGCTTAGCAGGTACAGGTATATGGTTCAGGTGAAGAGCATACATTACATGTAACCTATCATACTCTTCAATGCAAGAAATGTCAGCTGTCACTTTTCTTTTATCAAAGTTTATTAAAAATAAACCTATATTTTTCACACGTGACAAAGCTGCATATGACATTCCATCTTTAAATACTGTATGACCAATGTCAATAAGTGCTGCTTCTAAAGTGAACTCTTGTGATTTATGAATGGTTATTGCATAAGCAGAACATAATGGAAACTGTGCTCTTTTCACAAAGGTATACTTAAAAAGCATGAAACGTGCAGAAGTCAGAGAAATCAAATGAGTTTGTTCCACACGATCAAACTTCACTTCAATATGTATAATGTTTGTACAGTGAAGAAAAGTATGAAATGCAATCACTCTTCCCATCGCTCCATTAACTAGACCAATTCCTACATTCAAGTTCCTCATTAACATTACTCGTGAATTGATGCACAGTTTTAAAGGCATAACATGGCCATCTAAAACATCACATGATTTTATGTCCACAATATTTTGCTTCCCTGACAGTAGCATTGTAGAGTTAAACTTGTTACACTCTGCAAGTGTGCTCATTGTAAGAGAGGCATGGTACCACAAGTAGACACAGACACAAGATTGGCAAGTTCAAAAACCCTTATTGCAAAAAAACTCCTAGCTTGCCCTATAGCTAAAAATGTGAGTACTCTCAACCACCAAAGTAAAAAACACAAAGTCATTTGTTATTCAAAACAAAATGGCCTATACTAAAAAGCCTATTGTCTGCCCTTATTCTACGACAATAAATGTGTATAGGGAAAGAGATATACATAAAGGAAAGAAACCAGTGTTCAGAATAATATGTCAACGTAACTGAGCAAAACTCCCTTCCCCACGTTTTTAGCACAGGATAAGGTGGCACACTTGGGTCTGAGAACACACTCTGGCTTTAGACACAAGGATGCAGCTCAGGATGCAGACTAGGGTCCTTAATGGAAAAAGTCCCTTGTACCTCCAACCCTTACCAGCCTCAGCAGACTAGACTTTAAGAAAGGGCCCAGGGCTATATACACCACGATCTGGCCATCTCCCTTGCTTGGCGTTCATTCTACTGCATTATCTAAGCAGTCTAACATGTATTGCTGCATGCTCTGAACCTTTACTCACAAGCATGCTGCATCTCCTGCTCCCGGACTGTCCTGCTTCTGGAGCTTGCATCCTCTGCTCCCGATCCTCGCCGCACCCAGATCTTCATCTCCTGATTCCATGCTGACACCTGTAAACAAGAAAGCATTTACATTAGTGTACATCACTAGTTTTTGTACTTACATTCTTACTATTTCAAAAAACAAAACACAAGACATATTTTCAGGTCCTTGCTAATGCTCACTGCGCAGGTTTGTTGTAATCTGGTACACCTCTTCAGGTTGTGACCGCAAGCAGAATATTTGTTTCGATTCAAACGTACTGCTTTGGCCATGCGCCAATAAGCAAATTACAGTGCACATTTCTCCTTGCTCACTGTCAGGCCATTTTCCCAGACACCAATGTTATATCACAGTGTTGTGTACTTACATTTTACACTTAAAAGAAAAACACAGCACATATTTGCAAAACCATGCTTTCCAGTTCTTGCTGACCCTCCTCATGCATATTTTCTGCAATACCATTAGCACTTCAACCTGTACCCACAAGCATATTTTGGTTTCCCTTTCAAACCTATCCCAATTTCGAAAAATGTTACCACATAGTGGGTCCCTGGTGGCCATGCCCACTTCAACCCCATTGCCGGTCCTGTGTAGTCATGGCCAGTAGCCAGATTGTCAGGGTCATGGCCTTAGGCCATGATGCAGACAATCTGGCCACTATCCATAGCCAAAGGCTATACCTCAGTCACCAAAGGTATATCAGTATTTTTTCTACCGACATTATGACACTTTTCAAAAAAGAAAACACAAGACATATTTCCAAAAACACGCTTTCAGATCCTTGCTAATAAGCATCATGCAAGTTTGTTGTAATCTAGTCCACCACTTCAGGCTTTAACCACAAGCAGCAAATTTACTCCCATTCAAACCTAGTGCTTTGGCCATGTTGCATGCCCCAATAAACAAATTACAGTACACATTTCTCCCTGCTGACGGCCAGGTCCATTACCCAGACACCAATGTGATATCACTGTGTTGGGTACTTAGAGTTTACACTTTAAAAAAAAAAAACACAGCACATATTTGCAAAACCATGCTTTCCAGTTCTTCCTGACCTTTCTCATGTATCTTTGCTGTAATCCCATTGAGCACTTCAACCTGTACCCACAAGCACATTTTTTTTCCCCTTTCAAACCTTCCCAATTTTGAAAAACGCTACCACATAGCTGGTCCCGGGAAGCCATGCCCACTTTAACCCCATTGCTGGTCCCTCGTGGTCATGGCCAGTAGCCAGGTTGTCCGGGTCATGGCGTTATGCCATGACCCGGACAATCTGGCCTCTGCCCATGGCCAAAGGCTATACCTCAGTCACCAAAGGTATATAACTATTGTTTGTACCTACATTATGACACTTTTCAAAAAATAAAACACAGACACATCTGCAAAACGATGCTTTCAGGTCCTTGCCAATACACGAGTTTGCTGCAAATCCGGCAATGTTTTATTTTTTCATGAGTCTAAATGTACAAATTTGGAACCCTGCTATAAATGTGCCACCTCCTCCCCCTTAACGAAACCTCACCAAACTTTGCAGTATCAATCTGACTGGGCCATATACTCTTTTTGCAAAGTTTTGTGAGGATTCGTCCAGGTGGCGAAGTTTAAGACACCCAAAATATGCTCTTCCTATGGGTTGAGCAACTTAACTATAACTACAGGGCCTGCGGTAGTGGACATTATGGTTAAGTTGCAATAATAAAAACCTATGAAATTCAATGAAAAATCTTTGTTAAAGGGATGTTATGGTTAAGTTGCGCTAATAAAAACCTATGAAATTCAATGAAAAAACATTAAGTTTACAAGTAAAACCAAAAAACCTCTGAAATTCACCAATTATGGTGAGCTAAGCAACCATAACTCGCACCACCAGCATGCACTGCTAAGACTAACACCCAGGACATCAAAGATGACATCACAAATGCCATTGATTACTTCACTGATGATATCATATGCAAAATTAATTTTGAGGAAAGGTCCCTTCAAGGGTTTGTGTTTATAATGTTGGAAACAAGATGTCCTGGGTGATCGGGAGACCTATCATCAACTACTTAATCCATTAAAGAATGTACTCATCTAAACAACATTCTATTGGAGTGTTGTTGTTAATACAGGAACCTAATCATACATAAACATAGACAATGGCTGCAGCATGCACCAGAGAAGTACAATATGTATAATCCTGTAATTTTGGATAGTATTTCATTGAATTTCATAGGTTTTAATTAGTGCAACTTAACCATAACGTCCCTTTAACAAAGTTTTTTCCGTAAAGAGCCCCTCTTCCCTTTCCATGGCAGTCTGCAGAAGGTGAAGAGAGAACCCTATGACCATATTACCACAAGCATATTTTGTTTCCCCTTTCAAACATATCCCACTTTCGAATAAATTTACCACATAGCCGGTCCCAGGTAGGAATGGCCACTTTAACCCCTCGTGGTCCCTCGTGGTCATGACCAGTAGTCAGATTGTCCGGGTCATGACCTTATGTCGTGACCCAGACAATCTGGCCACTGTCAATGGCTACAGGCTATACCTCAGTCACCAAAGGTATGTCACCATTTTTTGTACCTACATTATGACACTTGTCAAAAAAGAAAACACAGGCACATTTGCAAAACCATGCTTTAAGGTCCTTGCCAATGCTCCTTACATGAGTTTGCTGGAAATCCGCCCATGTTTTATTTTTTCAAAAGTGTCAAAATGTATGTACATACAATAGTCATATAACTTAGCCCCCCTTTGTCAAAATCCATTCAGACTTTACACAAACATTCAAGGCTGGGTCTATAATATTTCTGAAAACGTTTGTCCACATTCATCAAATGGCAACAAAGTTATAAACCATCTAAAAATGTTGAGACCCCCCTCTAATTTAGCCCCCTCTTGACAAAATCCCAACAAACTTTACAAATACATCTATATCTCGATTTAAACTCATTATGCAAACCTTTGTGCAGATTTGTTAAATGGCAACACATTTATAATCCTTTACAGTATTTTGGTACACCCCTCTAATTTTGTTGCCTCTTGACAAAACAGCTCCACACTTTTAAAACCCATTCACAATCAGGTCTAGAATAAAGGTTTCATGCAGGATCATTGAGTAGCGCTAAAGTTATAAGCCATCCAAAAAGTGCTTTTCACCAGCCCAGTAATGCAGAAATAGGCATAGATGCCCCTGAACATCTGAAGTGTTCGAGGACATCAGAGGACTGTCCCGGGACATCTGAAGTGTTTGCGGACTTCAGGGACGAAAAACACCAGTTTTCTGGCTTCTTACAGCCATATCCCATTCCATCCTCATCACCCCACCTCCCCAGGAATTGTTTGTTGAGTTTGACAAGTGCAATGTTGTGCTTTTTAATATGTTTTTACTGTGATGTCCGTGGACACGGGCGGATGTCCGCGAATCCAACATGGTGGGCGTTTCCAAAAATCTGACGCACTTCATGCTTTTCACCATCCAATCAGTGGGCCTGCCCGATTTCCGTGGACCTCACAGCTCCTTCTGAACCAATCCTAGGCCTGTCCGTGGACCGAACAGGGAAGTGAGTCTGCAGACCGAACCCAGATATCACTAATTTGTTTGACTTACTTTTTAGCCCGTTTTAAAGAAAGCTACTGGACGGATTTACAAAAGCATGCTTTCTGGACCAAGCCGCCACTCCTGCCGCAAATGTGGTGAAAATACGTCCAGCGGTTTGGGCTGTAGGTGTGAGCAAAGTTTATTTCCATTATGTCTATGGAAAAAAAAATAATTGGGACTCACCCTATAACTTTGTCCCCCTTGATGAAACCTCACCAGACATTGGGGGCCATATACTTTTTTTGAAAGGTTTGGTAAGGATTCGTCCAGGGGGAGCAAAGTTATAAGCCGTCCAAAAAGTGCTCTTCCTATGAGATGAGCAACTTAACCATAACTACACGGCCACTTTATATATTCAGCAAAACAAATTGTTAAAGGGACATTATGGTTAAGTTGCCCTACTAAAAATTCAGTGAAAAAAACTTTGTTAAAGGGACCTTATGGTTCCAAGTAAAACCGGAAAACCCTTGAAATATGCCAGTTATGGTTAAGCAACCATAACTCGTGCCACCACGGTGCACTGCTAAGACTAACACCCAGGACATCAACGATGACATCACAAATGTCATTGATGACATCACTAATGACATCACATGTCTGGCTCCCTCTTTTTTCCTTTATTGACATATCTAGGCCAGTGACAGTCAGGAACAAAAAATTCAAAAACTACTATATTTGTAGAATTATACTTCAAATATGTTCTTACAATAATTCACTTGGGGTTCACTCCTATAACAGCATATAAAACATATAAATAGGGGAAAACATAGATTTGGAAGACAGCAATGCTTTCTATGTATGAAGATGATCAGTAAAGTTATCAACACTTTCTTATAGTTCTGCTTTTTTTAAATTACTTTACTTTCCCTGGATATGCTCATATTTGTACACATTGTATGCACACTACTTTCCTTAGGGTCCAGTCACATTATATGATAGTTATATATAGCGAATTAGTAGCTTTGAAGCAGAGCAATCATTTCTGTGCATAAAGTTAATCAGTTAGCGTATGAGGATTGGCTGGTAATACTGTTGTTTTTTTGTTTACTTCATTTTCCCTGTATATGCTCATATTTGTATGTGTTGTTGTCTATTTGTGTTTTGTTTCCAATAATGCAATTATGTAGTAAGTGGGTTTTATTAGCTATAATTTATTAGCTGTAATAAGAAAGCATTTATCATTTTACTATTCAACATGGTAAGAATATTAATGTTGCACCTCCATCATGTATGTTGCACACAATGCCTATGTTTCTATATGAGTAGCTTGGTATACTGGAAAGAACCTGGTAATAGAATGGTATTCGTATCAATGCATTACTTAATGGCCTAAGTACCTCATGATATTTATTCCAATAGTCCTTCACACTTTTTTATCAACATTACTAAAGGAATCCCTTGTACAGACTTTTCATGAAAAGTAAATGCACATGTGATGTCACCAACAAAGTTTTTTTACTGCTTTTCATAGGTTTGTGGTAGCTAAACCTAACCATAACATCTCTTTAACAAAGTTTTCTCACTGAATATAGATACAGATAACATAAATTTGATAAATGTTTACTAGGATTTCCTTAGTTTACATACATATAACATAAAATACTGAACCCCCTGCCCCCGCTAGTGATTTTGATGTCCGCGGACCGTGCGCATGTCCGCGGACAGATGCGGTCACCATCAACAGTATCCAAAAACTCTGGCGGTATCTTACATTATTGTATCATATAATAAAAACACTGAACATGTTCAAAATGCAGTACATAAATACATTAAATTTAATAATAAATAAGAAGTGGAAACTATATGTAAGACACCAACCATCCACTGAAATAGCGTTTGCAATATAATGGAATATACGAAAACAAAATAAATATGCCTCCAACAGAATTACCTCACAGAAACTGCACAGCAAAAAGCAAGAGCACACCTACACAGCAGTAACACCAAAAGTTTGTAAGAAACTAGTAAGTACACTACATTTATTTCATATATTTATAAACTTCCTGTATTAGGTACACTAAAACTAATATTTATTTTTTTTACAAAGAAATGTCCAGCACTTTGGAATGGCTGGAAGAAAATTTCCCACGGGATGAAATGAGTGAAGACAGTGATACTAATTGTAGACACAATATTTTTCTAAATTAGCCAATTAATAACCATTACTTTATGTGTACTTAACACATTTTTTTTTAACAGACCATACAGAAACTAAAAATAAGATACCAAGAGAGACATTAGAAATACTCTGCAGCGTATGGAACTAAAAATGGATATGTTAATGAAAAATGTCATACTTACAAAACACTTTGTGGAGAGAACATTAAAGAAAGCATTAAATATGACGGTCCCACATGTACCTGTTCCCTCTCTCCATGTCCCAGCCAACTATCCCCAAACCTTCCCCAGCAAGAAAAATGTTACAATGAGACTTCCATCCCTTCCTCCCCTCCCATACATCATGTCCAAACCCCTAACTCCCCTGTATTTGTTTCAGTTTCTGCATTCTCCTCTCTTTCATAATTTTTATACTGTTATACAATAATACCATTTTAAGTGTTTTCTAAGTATATGCCTGTGTCTTATTTTTTTTTTTTAAAGGCAGCTAGGGTGTCCGCGGACAGCACGGGTGTCTGGGGTGTCTGCAACTAACCAAAATGGGGGTATCCTAAGGACACTATAACTGTTCATGTCCGCCTGTCCACAATTAACCAAAATGGGGGTGTCCTAAGGACACTATACCTGTTCGTACTATCCACAATCAAAATGGAGGTATCCTTAGAACACACAAAATGTCAGCCTTTCCTCAATTAACCAAAATGGGGGTGTCCTAAGGACACTATACCTGTTCCTAATATCCGCAATTAAAATGGAGGTGTCCATAGGACACACACCATGTCCGCTTGTCCGTAACCAAAATTGGTGTGTCCTAAGAACACTATACCAGTTTGCACTGTTTGTAGTTAAAGTGAAGGTGTCTGCAGGACACCAAATCCGTCCGCGTGTCCGTAATTATTCAAATTAAGGTGTCCTAAGAACACCATCCACTGTTCGCAATGTCCGCAACCAGAATGAATATGTCCGTAGAACACATATCCCGTCCGCCTGTCTGCAAAGTTTTGACACACATTTATTTTATTCGGGGACTTCAACACTGTTCGTTGAACACCCACGCACATGCATACCACACCCTTGGGTCCTACGGACATCGTGCCTGTACGTAAATGTCCGCCGCATGTGTGTCGCACTTTTAATTAGTTCGGGGACCCGAATACTCTCCGTAGAACACCCGCACGCATGCACACAACTAACCTCGCACATTTGGTGTCCTACGGACAGCTGTCCCATTCGCGAATGTGTCCATGACGTCATCATGTGACCGCACCCACGCTGAGCATGTGCTCTTATTTGCGGACACTGTCCGGGTCCCCGAATATTTAAAAAGTGCTTTTTGAGCAATCCAAGGTATTTTCCAGTAAAAGCTCACCATTGCACATGTCCCAGACAATGTCCCTGGCGATCTACATACTTTTTGGAACTTTTTGAGCTCTTTCTTGGTGTTCGACATGTTTGCGGACAGTGCAGGTGTTCGCGGAGCGCGCACCTGCACCTCTATAAAAGGCCACACCCCAGAGCTCATCCTCATTCTGTCTTTCTACTATTTAAGATTGACCTGCTTTTGCTGATTTTGCTACTGTTGCTGCTTTTGCTTCAGCTAACCTGATGGTATCCATGGCTGCTGCTGGTGCTACTGCTGTCTCAGCACCACCCCACCCCTTCCACCACAACCACCTTCCTAAGGGTATGCAGAGGGGAACAGGTGTGAAAATGCAGAGGAGATGGATGAAGAGGATGAAGAGGATGAGGTAGTGGAAGTCGCTACTACTAGCACTCATCGTGAGTCTTGGGTGTGACGGTTATTTACCACTGTTGATGGATTGCCAAAAGCTTGTGAGAACAAGGTGATCTGCACTCAGTGCTGCATTGTGCTGAGTCGTGGAAAGCCTGGTTCGTATAACTATGGTACTATATCAATGAAGCAACACCTAAAGTCGTTCCACGGTGGGGCTATTCATAAGGTTGTACCTTGCGATAAACGTGGTAGGTTGAGTTCCTCTGCAGCATCCTCCGTTTCCGCTCCTGCCACCACAAGAGACACTCCTGTGGGACAGCGCATCCCTCCAGCTGCCTCACAGGCCATTCATGATGCTGTTGACCCTTACCTTTCGAGGGTCACAATATTGTGCATGTACTGTGATGCAGTCTCTACAGGGGGGAGAACCTTCAGAGTGCTTTCGAGACTGCGGTCAAGGAGCACGAGAAGGACTGCCCACTACCTTAATAAGGCCCACCCTACATCTTCCTCTCTCCACCTGCCCTTTCTTATCCACGTGGTTGGTCTCCCTTCTTTCCCCTCCTTTACTTGTGTGTTGTATTTAAAAAAAAAAACAAAATAAATATAAAACAACAAAAACCAAAAGAAATGCTCTTTTCAGAGCCGCCTTTCGCAGTTCAAAACTATAAGTGACAAATAAATAGTGCAAGGCCCTGTGCATTTTTTAGAAGTCCGCCAACAGTCCACGGACATTTAATTTTTCTTTGGGGTACTGCCCTATCAGAACCATTGCACTTTTCTCTGGGAGGAAGTGGTGGCTCTGAAAAGAGCCTTTTTGTGGTGTGTTTTTGTGTTTCAAAAACTTCAAATAGTCAACGCCTACTGCAAAATGTATTGCTGTAATTCCAAAAAAGGTTGCAATGCATTTTGTATACTTTGCAGAAAAATCTGATTGCCCGCATAAGTAAGATGTACTCCATCTCTGCGAAAAATGTGTGTACTATGAAACATAATGTTTTCATTCTGAAAAGAGGCCATACCAACATCTCTTAATAAGGCACAGACATCCTTGTTAACATTGTGCCTTGCTTTCTCCATTTGTGGACCAAATGAAAAAGAACACAGCCACATTTGTCTCTGCGCAATACCAGAAAAAAATTACTCTGGAGTTTGGATACATGTCCATGACTTTCCCAAATCCTTCTTTCATTGCAAATTGCAAAGAGATTCCAGTCACATGTCCTAAACTGTTCCCTCCACAATGAATAATAATAATGTATGGATGACGCTGTGTCACCAAAGTAGCACAGAGAGGTTCCAAATCCAGCCACTTCATTCCATGCATTCCATGCCAGTGCACTTCCACATGAGGGAATCCAAGATGTGCAGCCACTCCACAGCGATCTGCATGCACCTCCAACCAATATATCCACGAATCTCCCAAAATCCAAACAATTTGCTTTCTGAAACACACAGCCATAGCTATCTGCTTTCCTCTGAGGAAAAAGACTTTCTAACAAACTCTCTCCTTACACAACACACCTAGTAAACTTTATTGACCAATCTCTTGCTCTGCTCAGTCTCATTTGCATGCCTCTCAACCCCAAAATCCCTGTATGTAATACGTGATGTCCACGGACAACTGCGATATCCACGGACAAATCAAAAAATCTGAAAGTGGTGATTGAAAATTTAAATAGTGTGCCCCATTTCCCATTTGAGGTTGGCTCTGAAAAGAGCCTTTTTTTGTTTTTTTGAAGATGCTTCAGAAACACCTTTTATTTTGTACTTTCTTTTGTTTTTATCTTTATTTTCCTCCAAGAATCTTCACATTAGCTTCTCCAAAGCAATCCTTACGTTCCTAAAGAGCATGGCATTTCCCATAACAGATAAAGACATGCCATCTTCTTTAAAATAAACAACATTACCTGAATCAATGTTCTCATTATTAAAAAAGAACAAGCCAAGCATTAAAGCAAACATGCTTCGGTTGATTGCACACCTAGCAATATTTTGCTGAGGACAAAAAAACATAACTAATGTCCCATATTGCCCTAGGTACTAAACCAGAAAAAAAACCTTGGCATTTGGAAGTACTTTCATTACTGCCTGAACCATGTGTTCCAGAAGCAGGGGCACTGACATAGCCCAAATGCAAAGCACCACAGTGCAAAACAACCACATGTGGACTATTCACCCTGCCCATATCTCCACAAACTTGTACAATTCCCTGCACATTGAAACCAGGCACAGTGCTCCACACCACCTCCACTCCTTTAACATCAAAATTGTTTGCCACATTCCTGCATTTAGCATACTGCTCCAATCCATGCACAAACATATCTCCAACCAGCAACACCCTTACTTTCTCCACCTCTGCCCTCTTGACTACACACAGCCTCTTTCAACACAAACCACAACCTCAGCACCTGATTGGCTGATCCCTACAGTCCTATTTCGATTCCAGATATGTTGAGAAATCCCAGATGTGGCACGCCCTGTCTGAGGACAGCCACGGTGTCCGCGGAGTGCGCAACACTGGGGCAGCCTTTCTACCCTTTCCACTTCACCCTCTGCACCATTACCTCATTGGCTACTGTTAAGCAGTCACACAACCATCCACCAATCACATCCAAGAACTCTACATCTAACTCCATCATGAGAGATCAGCACTTTAGATGTACTATTGATCACTCTCAGTACAATTGCACTGTGACTGCAAAGGACCTACAGCTACAACTACCCGACGTCAAAATACTATCCAGGAAATCCCATGAGCAGTAAGAACATTTCACCCGCTCTCTGTTCTAATAGCATTGACTTTCGCTGCCTTCTATTCGCACGCCCGTGTATTTGCAGATGCACTGTCCAAATCCCACTGTGCCCATGGCAATGTCTTCTAATCTGTTTGATACGCTACTACACTGAGTCTTGCAGCACCTTATCCTTGACTCTGCACTCTGTAAGCTTAATCAGCTATGATGTTCATAACCACCCTATCCTCAGTGTGAAATCGTTTCATGCAGCACAGTCCAGCTGCTCACTTTTTGATACTCACTTCACTAACAAGCACCACTTGTCAGGCACCTACACTTTTGTCTGGGCTCAGATATGTAAATATAAATAATTACTGTCATGTGTCCAGCTCCCCAGGTGCTATGCTTGATTCATCTGGTTGCTTTTTACCATGCTGCCACTGTGATACCACGCAATGTTATATTTGCTTTGCTCATACTTCTGTCACTTTTCCTAAAGTCCTCCCATTGACGCTGAGAGTTACCAACCTCCCGCCATTGCTTCATTACCATTCGAACTAGCCCACTAGTAGATAATCTTGTCACTGTGCCCATGTTACCACCACTGCCTCTTTTTAACTAAATCAGCCTGACTGTTAAGCGGAAACCTGTGCAGTTCCCTCTGGGACCACTGCAAAAGATTTAGGCTTACAGGTGTTTGGCAGTAAACCCACTTGGTAGCAGTCTGTACCACACAGATTCACTTGGTAGCTGTGGCTGAGAGAGGACAGACCTCTCTCAAGAAAAGTTAGGCAGTATGTGGAGTATACAAGATAGGGCAATTTACACCGTAGAACAAGTAGACACGGAACAGAGCTTTGGTGTAAAGATATATAGTTATTTATTTTAAGAACACATCTATGAAGAACACACTGGCACTAATACGGCAAACAACTTCAATTACAATTACTATAAGTATCAATCCCCTAACAATAGTTTGACAAGTCTAGGTTCAACGGCACCACTTATTTGCAGACAGAGGTTAATGCTTTAACCTAGATGGCACTCTAATATTCGTTAAAACGGGAGAGAAAAGGCAGGGTATGAAACCTACTCGTTACCAACACTTTTACGAAGCAAATGCAAGGCCCGCAAGACAGGGTCTACTGTGGATAACAAAGTTCAGAGGCCAGGCCCACTCGGCGATATGTCCCAAAAAGTATCACAGTGGAAACGCACTTCGAGTCTTTGTTAGCAAATTGTAACAGAAAGGTTGGACCAGTTTAGAACAAAAAGTTAAGAAGGTCTGGAGGCGACCCAATGGAAAGGTAAGGATTTAAGACACCTCACGCTAACCGTCACAAGGGAAGCCAGGCAGACACGGTACCTTGTAAGTGAAGAGACAGCTCCACAGGGGCAGTTGTTCCTGGTGGTGGATGCAAGTCGGGGCTTTGCCAAGAGATCTTGTCGTCGAAGGAAAGTTGAAGATCGTTGCACCACCAGGGAAGAGACCAGCCGCGGAGTGCTCCATCACAAGGCAACACCTTTTGGTCGCGGTATGGGCTAGTGGCTATCCGGTTGCCGGGGTGCTCAGCACGGGCAATTCGACCACTACGCCCTGGAAGCAAAGAAAAAGCAAAGGGGACTGGTTGTTCCCACCAGTCAGGGGAAGAAGACTCTCCGGCCGGGAGATCTCCTCTGTCATTGGGAAGTGGTGAGTCGGTTCAGCAGGGCTCCACCAGAGGTGTCGTCGTTGCAGGTCGGCTCAGCTTTACCCTCGTCGGATTCTTAGGTCCTGTGGCGACTTCTGAAGATCCAGTCCCAAAAGCCCTGCTTTTATGCAGCAAACCCCCATTCATTCAGCCTAGCTGTCAATCAAAAACACGCTAAGTGGTGAGCGGGGTGGCTCACCACTTGGGCCAATCACACCAGAGTGCGACTTGAGTTGGCAAGGCAACTCAGTCCAGGGTGCCTAAACCCCCTCCCACACCCCCTGTGGTACCCAGACAGAAGGGCACCACTTTGGAGGGCTTCTGTGCAGAAGCCCGCCAAAAGTGGAACAAAGGGCTCAACCTTTGGTTCGGAGTTACAGAGGCAAACACATACGCCATTTTAAAAACCGAGTTCTGGCAGAAAATACCATCCGGTAGATTTATTTAAGACAAATAAACCGGCGGTATGTTAGAGACTAATGTGAAAAAAGTATTAGCCTCCAACAATGGGAAGAATCCCATAGAGTTATATTCGGGGTCGAATATAACAAGTAGTTTCCACTGCCACCAGCCAAAACTCGACGAGGGGGGACGGGACAGTGCCCCCTCGAATAACAGACCCAGGGGTAATCGAATTACCCCTACTAGTACGTCCACAATAGGATGGTTTGTACTAGTTCTGTTAGTAAATTTAGGTCTAGTAAAGCCAATGGTGACTTTACATGCCCTGGGAGACAGTAGTCAGTCCCAGGGTATGGAGTCTATGGTGGGGATCCACTAGGACGTCCCAGTGTTACGGCACAGAGGGTGCGGTGTAACACACACAGTAAAATACATGAGACCCTATGGAGTAACAGACCCCATAGCCCATAGAACACATTGACATTCAAAGGAATCAACCACATTCATGTCCAAGAGTGGGAGAAAAGAGTCTCACTCTTGGCAGGATGGAAAAAAACAAACTCCAGAAATCCAGCAAAGCTGCTGGGGGTCTCACTAGGTGAGGAAATTCAGCCTAAACAGAGAATTCTCCCTAACACTGAGTAACTGATTTAGTCACTGTGAGTTCACTATCACCTCATTGTCTTCAGAACTAGCCTACTGTTAATTGGTTTAGCCATTGTGTATTCACCACCACCTTTAAAGTCATTTGACTCAGCCTATTTTTGAATTAGCCATTGCGTCTCCACTATCATCTTGCTGCCATTTGATCCAGCCTATTGTTTTTGATTTAGCCATTGTGTTTGTCACCATTTGATTCAGCTTATTGTTTTTGATTTAGCCATTGTGTCTTCACTACCACCTTTAATGTCATTTGACTCATCCTTTTGTTGAATTAGCCATTGTGTCTTGACTACCATCGTGCTGCCATTTCATTCAGCCCATTGTTTTTGAGTTAGCCATTGTGTCTTCACTACCACTTTGATGTCAAGTGATTCAGCCTACTGTCACTGAATTAGCCATTCTGCCCCCACCATCACCCTGCTGTCAACTGAACCAGCCTACTATTAACTGAATTAGTTGCCGTGCCCATACTATCACATGCTTCACTGCCAACAGAATTAATCTACCTTTATTTGAACTGCTCACCATTGTACCCACACTACCTACTACAATCACCAATTCACCGACAAATCATCTGCATAATCATTCGGCGAGGCTCGCCATCATGGCCCCCTTCCATAGAGTCACAATGGCCATGGCCTCCCTCCTACCTTTATTCCAAACCATTACTCCAACCAACTGCCTACCACCTCTCCAACCACGCATCACAAGCACCTCAATGGATGCTCCAACCGCAAGTTCCTCAGCCAGATCACCACTTAGCCCATTTGAATGGATACACCGCTTCGCTAAATCGCCCACTCCACTGATCCCCCTACCGTTACTCATGAGAAACTTAAGACTAGGCTCGCGCTTCCCCAACCATAAAGTCACCTTAAGGCCCATCAGCCACCACACAACACTGCCCAAGATAATGCTCAAACCTAAATCTACCCTTCCACTCACCCCCAAATTCACCTCCAATCCACCCAGGACCACCACACCACCACCATACAACCTGAGCTCAGGGGAACCCAAACAGACTCCTTCATCACCCTATATCACAGGAGCTCTGATTAACGCTTGCTCCCTAGTAGCCCACACCACCGAGATTGTGGACCTAATCCTAGCCAACCATTTGGACTTTCTAGACATCACAGAAACTTGGCACCATCAGGCTGCAGGCTCAGCCCTCTCACTAGCCTTACCAGAAGGCTACACTATCATCAAGACAGACAGGAACCAGGGTAAAGGAGGAGTGGCCTTCATTTTGAAAACCCACCTTGGTCTCAGAGCTACCTGCCTTACCAGCCTACCGTCTGCAGAACTCCTATACATCAAATTTGCACTATCACCAACTAAAACTATACTGATGCATCTAATCTACTGACCCCAGGCCCAGCTGCATTCTTCGAGAATGACATCAGCAACTTCCTCTCCACCACACCAAATTAGGATCCCAAACCATCCTCCTAGGAGACCTGAACCTAGGCCTTAAAGACCCCAATGACCCACAAGCTCTAGCCGTGGAAAAATCCATCACTCAATTGGGCTTCAATCACAGAATCACAGAACCTACTCATTCCAAAGGTTGGATACTAGATTTGGTGTCTGATCTCAATTGCTCTGTCACACTTCTTCAAAATACACCAGTAGCCTGGTCAGACCACCACTTCATCTCCTTCTCCATCCAAGGATTCCCCGCCCCCAGCACCAGCACTGCCCCCCTACCCTATCCAGAAATTGCAGCAACATCTCCTTCAATAGTCTTCAGCCACTCATCAACAACATCTTGGACGTCTCCAAGCTCAAGGACCTTGACCCCAAAAAACTGGTCGACCTTTATAATACCACTCTTAAATCAGCACTAGACACCACTGCACTGCTCAAACTAAGAAAAGGCAAACCTATCGCCCATCTCAATAAGTGGTTTACAGCGGAACGAAAATCCCTCAGGAATTCAAAAGGGTAGCCGAAAACCACCTTGCGCAAATCTCCCACAACACACAACAAAACCATGTTCACATCAGCCGCGGCAACCCATAATGCAGCTATCCTATCCACCAAAAAAGAAGCTTATAACACCTAACACCAGAATCCACAATGTCAAATCAAGCACTAAAGAGCTCTTTAGTATCTTAAAGGAGCTGGAATCCCCTGCTGTAACGCTCACCTGACTCCCACGGAGGCGCTGGCCTGGTTCGCGCTGCTGTGACCTCTTCTAAGATGATGCGCAGGGTTCGGAAGACGGACTGGACCGGGCCCCCAAATCTGGCTTGTCTGGCTCGCAGAAGTATCCTTCTGTAGGCGAAAATAGGGGATTAACTGTCTGCGGGGTAATGCAATCGGCCTCCCACTTTCCCCTCTCACCCTCCTCGAAACCCTTCTGTGATTCCTCGTAGCGTCTTACCTTAGGGTCTGGAAGGACGAGCTCTCCATCCTGCTTCTGATGCAGGGGCGCGTTGGTATCCAGTTACTTCACTGGATTTTCGGATTGGTGAGAACCAAACTTGCTTGGCTTCCAGGTAAGTTTTTGATAAGAGGTTCCCCTTGTGTCCATGCATTAATGTACTAATGCTAGTGTCTTTTTCCCCATAGGGGCCGGGGTACGGAATGCCGGGGAACAGGCACCGACCCGAGATGAGAGGTGAAATCCTTGTAGAAATCAGGTAAGTCTTTAATGAGCGTTTTTTGGTAATGTCTTTTCATTCGCTCATTAACGCTGATGTCTCTTTTTCCCCTTAGGGGCCGGGGTCCGGAAATGCCAGGATGCGGCGCGGACCCGAAATGGAGAGGCAATGAATCAGCAGGTAAGTCTTAACATGGAGATTTAGCTTTCCTTATTCCCTTCTCTCTCTCACCTTTTGTTCTGGTCTTTTTCTCCCTAGGCGCTGGGGCGTGACTGCGAATCCGGATGATCGCTGCTGAACATGGAGGCGCCCTGTAAAGGTGAGTGGAATGCGGCGCTGCAGCGATCGACGCGATGAGCTTTTAAATAAAAGTCTTCCTTTTCAGGATTGTCGGCGAGATGTCTCCGGGATGCGGTTTCAGCAGGTAAGGACTTTTCCTTCTTCTGTTCTCTTCTTCTCTTCCTTTGCTGGTGATTCAGGATGCTGGCAGGCGTGGCAGAAGTCAGGATGCAGGAGCAGACACAGTGAGCGTCCAGCTGCTAGATGCAGAACAACGCGAAGCACGTGTGGCTGTTCGGGTGGGGTTTAAATAGCCTTGGAAGAAGTTCCAGGTATGTATCCTTCCTCCAATCAGGTATGCATCCTTCCCCGACCACGCCTGGATGGTAAATTAGTCCCACAGGTAAAGTAGTTCCTTTCAGGCCTCAAGGAGGCCGGGATCCTGCAGCATGGTCTGCATCAGGTAAGTGCACCCAAGCACTCCCTCCCATAATGAGCCTGGCGCCTATGGCGCCAGGACTGATGTCTTTTATGAGCCTGGCGCCATAGGCGCCAGGACACTGTCCAAAGGACCCCTATATGGGGTTGCTGGGTCCTTCCTTGGGGACTGGATGTCCGCTTTCGGGGACGCAGGGCTTGAACCGGCTCCCCGGGAGCGGGCATCATGACAGCACTCCCCCCCAAGGCCCCTCCCAAGGTTGTTCCCTCCGGGGGTTTTGGTTTGTCTGGGAAGAGTCGGTGGAATTTCCTGACTAATCGAGGTGCATGCACATGGTCGCTGGGTTCCCACGACCTCTCCTGACGTCCGTACCCCTTCCAATCAATTAGGTAGAACAGTTTTGACCTAAACATTTTTGATTATAAAATGTTCTTCACTTCGAATTCGGGCTCCCCATCTATTAGAATAGGTTCTGGAGGTTTGAGTAGTCGGGTTCCGGGTACCACTGGTTTCAGAAGTGACACATGAAAAACAGGGTGAATTCGCATACTAGCTGGTAAATCAAGTTTAACAGCCACTGGGTTAATTATTGCCGTAATAGAATAAGGTCCCAGATATTTTGGGTTAAAAGTTCGAGGCCCTTTGAGTGGTAAATGTCTGGTAGCTAACCACACTTGATCCCCAATCTGATACGGAGGTGCTTCACTCCGATGTAAATCAGCATTCTCCTTGTATTTTCTCTTGGCTTGTTGTAAATGTGTAGTTGCCTCTTTAAAGGCTTGGGTAATTGTAGAATGCAGATGTTCTACTGCAGGCATTCCGAGGTTCTGAGGTGAGTCAAGGTTTGAGGTTCGAGGGTGATGCCCAAACAAAGTATAAAAAGGACTGTGGCCAGTTCCAGAGTGTACCGAATTATTATATGCGTATTCGGCTATCCAAAGAATGTCTTTCCAGTTGCTTTCAGATTCCTGTAACATACACCGTAAGTACTGCTCAAGGGTCTGATTTGTCCTCTCGGTCTGACCATCGGTCTGAGGGTGGTGACTGGTCGATAATCTTACGTCGATCTGCGCCATTTGACAACATTTGCGCCAGAAGTGGGAAATGAATTGGCTTCCCCGGTCAGAGATTAGTATAGATGGGAATCCATGTAGCTGAACAATATTTTCGAGGAATTCTTTGGCTAGGACAGAAGCTGAAGGTAAACCTTTCAAAGGAATAAAGTGAGCCATTTTGGAAAACAAATCCACAATTACCAGAATAGTATTGTACCCCGAACAAGGAGGCAGGTCCGTAATAAAATCCATTGATATGGTGTGCCAGGGTGCTGGCGGTATATCTAGAGGTTGAAGGAGACCGGCTGGTCTTTTCTTTTGACTTTTATTTTGGACGCAAACACCACAGGACTTCACAAAAGATTTAACATCTTTTCGCCAAGAGGGCCACCAAAATTGTCGTTTCACCTTTTCCTCTGTCTTGGCAATACCGGGGTGTCCCTCTATTAATGTATCATGATAACCGGAAATAACTAGTTCGTGTAATTCCTTATGTGGCAGGAATAAGCGTCCTTGGAAATAAGGTAAACCATTATCTATGGTAAAGTCTGATCCCTTTTGTATCCAATCCTGTAAGGTTGTAGGATCCAGGAGTTGTTTCACTCTGGCTTGAATGTCTTCAAGCGTCTGTAACGAAGTCATGCCTAGAATCCTCTGTTCGGGAATTATTGGTACTGGTTCTGAGTTTGTATCAGATTCTCCCATTCCAATTCGGGAAAAGGCGTCTGCTTTGCCATTCTTGCAGCCAGGTCGATAGGTAATCACGAAATCAAATTCAGCGAAAAACAAAGCCCATCAGAGCTGCCGTGATGACTGAGCCTTGGCGGTTTTCAAATACTGTAAATTCCGGTGATCAGTGATCACTGTGATGGTATGTCGAGCGCCAAGCAGATAATGCAGTCAGGCTTTAAAAGCGGACTTAATGGCTAACAGTTCTTTGTCCGTGATTGCATAATTAACCTCGGGTGCCGAGAATTTTCTGGACCAAAATGCTACGGGAAGCAGTTGGTTGGTTTCGGGATCTCTTTGGGACAGGACAGCTCCCATGGCTAGGCTGGATGCATCAGTCTCGACGACATAAGGGAGATCTGGACGCGGGTGTTTCAATATAGGTGCAGAGGTAAACTTAGCTTTTAAATCCTGAAAGGCTTGTTCGGCTTCTTCAGACCATTCAAAACGTTTATTTTTCCTCAAGAGTGCAGTAATGGGTTGTACCACGCGTGAAAATTCCGGGATAAACCTGCGATAGAAATTGACAAAGCCGAGCATGCTTTGAACCCCTTTTACAGAGCTATGTGATGGCCATTTGAGGATGGCATCCACCTTTCTTGAGTCCATTTGGACTCCTTTGGGTGTCAGGATGAAACCTAGAAACTCGACTTCTGTGGTATGGAAAACACATTTTTCCAATTTAGCAAATAGTTTGTGTTGGCGCAGTTTTTCAAGTACTGCCCTGACGTGTTTTCTGTGATCAGATTCCGAAGAGGAGTACACCAGAATGTCATCGATATATACGACAACACAAACATCGATGAGTTCCCGAAGGACATCATTCATGAAGTATTGGAAGGCAGCCGGCGCGTTACACAATCCGAAAGGCATCACCTGGTACTCGAATAATCCGTATTTAGTACGGAAGGCAGTTTTCCATTCGTCGCCTTCTTTTACTTGTACCAGATGATAAGCCCGCCGGAGATCTAATTTGGTGTATATGCAAGCGTTCTTCACCTGGTCAAGGAGTTCAGGGATCAGAGGCAGAGGATAACGGTTTTTAACCGTTATCTGGTTCAATGTGTGGTAATCGATACAAGTTCTAAGGTCGCCTTCTTTTTTGGGCACGAAGAACAAAGCCGAGGATGCCGGGGACTTTGACGGGCGAATAAAACCATTAGCTAGGTATTGATCCAAATATTGTCTCAAATGCAGATTCTCAGGTTCGGTAAGGGCATAAATCCTGCTACAAGGGGGTTGTGCACCGGGCATCAGATCGATTTGGCAATCGTACGATCTGTGAGGAGGTAACGTATTGGCCTGTTCTTTTTGGAAGACGTACTGAAAGTCTTGGTATTCCGGAGGTAGTTGCATGGAGGCTGAGGTTACAGATGCTAGATTAATCTTCAGGTTTTCTGGGTAGCAGGTTTGTGTACAATCCGGGAAGGTTATTCTCTTAGCTCGCCAATCAATTCGAGGATTATGTGTCTCTAACCGAGGGATTCCAAGAATAACCTGAAACTGTGGAGCCTTGATTACATCAAACACAACACCCTCCCGATGGCCGTCGGGACCAATAAGAGTCACCTCAGTAGTGGAATTTGTTACCGGTCCAGAGGCAATTTCAGTTCCATCGACTGTGGTGATGACATCTTTGCTGGTTTTAGGACGGAGAGGGAGGTTAATCCTAGAGACCAATTCACGATCCACATAGTTTCCAATAGCCCCACTATCGATGTATGCCTTTATTGCATGCAACCGCTTAGGCTGTTCTGGATCTACGAGAACCATTGGCACAATGAAATGCGAGGTCTGAGAGTTAGTTTTCAAGCTCGGCAAGCGGACCCCTACACTTGTCGGGCAGAGTCGTTTCCCGAAACAGAGTCTTCATGGTTTTTATCAGCGGCTCCTACCGCCTTTCGGGGCGGTTTTGCTGGGCAATCTCGTAGAAAGTGTCCAGAATTCCCACAATAAAGACATAATTTTAACTGCCGCCTCCTTTCACGTTCCTTTTGAGTTAAGGGTCCTTTAACCCCTCCAATTTGCATAGGCTCAGAGACATCAACTCCCTTGGGATAAGCATGGGTCTTGACCAACACCCGGGTCTCAAACCTGGACCGATCTGCTTTTCTGTTTTGAAGTCTGTGATCCAATTGGACCACTAAGTCTATATACTCTGTGCATTCTTGGGGCGGATTTACAACTTGGGCCAAGACATCTTTAAGTTCTCCGCGTAGGCCTCGATAAAACAACGTGACTCTTTTATCCTCTGGCCATCCCGTTTCCACAATTAGTCTATTAAAAGTTGCAATATAGGATAGGAGGTCCTGATTGCCCTGTCGCAAGGATAGAAGTTCGTCATCCAGAGGCTGCCCTTGAGAGTGTCGAGCAAATAACCTTTCCATGCTTGCTTGAAACCTTTGAAAATCACGGAGAATCGGGTCATCTTGAGTAACCAGTGGAACTGACCAATCGGCAGCGCAGCCGCTGAGATATGACAATACAAAGGCTACCTTGGTCTGATCATTAGGGAAGGCCCCAGGTCTGCATGGGAAGTGCAAACGACACTGATTCATGAATACGGCAAATCGTTTGGGGTCCCCAGCAAAGCGTTCGGGTGGGGCCAGCGGCATGTTTCCAGGTAAATTAATCTGCACAGGGTTACTGGAAACCACAGGAGCGGGGTTCCCTCCGGAACCGGGTAGAGGAGTTTGCCCAGCTTGACCTTGCAAAAGCTGTCTGGCCAGGTCATCAGTTCTTTCCTTTGATATTATTAATTCCCTCCTGAGGGCATTAGTCTCTTGACGAGCGGCATGTACTTCGGCCCGTAGTTCCCCCAGTAATTGGGCCAACTGATCAGTCTCAGAACTTTCCATAGCGCCTGGGTGGGAATTTGTAGGGAGGCTTCGCGTTCTGTAACGCTCACCTGACTCCCACGGAGGCGCTGGCCTGGTTCGCGCTGCTGTGACCTCTTCTAAGATGATGCGCAGGGTTCGGAAGACGGACTGGACCGGGCCCCCAAATCTGGCTTGTCTGGCTCGCAGAAGTATCCTTCTGTAGGCGAAAATAGGGGATTAACTGTCTGCGGGGTAATGCAATCGGCCTCCCACTTTCCCCTCTCACCCTCCTCGAAACCCTTCTGTGATTCCTCGTAGCGTCTCACCTTAGGGTCTGGAAGGACGAGCTCTCCATCCTGCTTCTGATGCAGGGGTGCGTTGGTATCCCGTTACTTCACTGGATTTTCGGATTGGTGAGAACCAAACTTGCTTGGCTTCCAGGTAAGTTTTTGATAAGAGGTTCCCTTTGTGTCCATGCATTAATGTACTAATGCTAGTGTCTTTTTCCCCATAGGGGCCGGGGTACGGAATGCCGGGGAACAGGCACCGACCCGAGATGAGAGGTGAAATCCTTGTAGAAATCAGGTAAGTCTTTAATGAGCGTTTTTTGGTAATGTCTTTTCATTCGCTCATTAACGCTGATGTCTCTTTTTCCCCTTAGGGGCCGGGGTCCGGAAATGCCAGGATGCGGCGCGGACCCGAAATGGAGAGGCAATGAATCAGCAGGTAAGTCTTAACATGGAGATTTAGCTTTCCTTAATCCCTTCTCTCTCTCACCTTTTGTTCTGGTCTTTTTCTCCCTAGGCGCTGGGGCGTGACTGCGAATCCGGATGATCGCTGCTGAACATGGAGGCGCCCTGTAAAGGTGAGTGGAATGCGGCGCTGCAGCGATCGACGCGATGAGCTTTTAAATAAAAGTCTTCCTTTTCAGGATTGTCGGCGAGATGTCTCCGGGATGCGGTTTCAGCAGGTAAGGACTTTTCCTTCTTCTGTTCTCTTTTTCTCTTCCTTTGCAGGTGATTCAGGATGCTGGCAGGCGTGGCAGAAGTCAGGATGCAGGAGCAGACATGGTGAGGGTCCAGCTGCTAGATGCAGAACAACGCGAAGCACGTGTGGCTGTTCGGGTGGGGTTTAAATAGCCTTGGAAGAAGTTCCAGGTATGTATCCTTCCTCCAATCAGGTATGTATCCTTCCCCGACCACGCCCGGATGGTAAATTAGTCCCACAGGTAAAGTAGTTCCTTTCAGGCCTCAAGGAGGCCGGGATCCTGCAGCATGGTCTGCATCAGGTAAGTGCAACCAAGCACTCCCACAATGAGCCTGGCGCCTATGGCGCCAGGACTGATGTCTTTTATGAGCCTAGCGCCATAGGCGCCAGGACACTGTCCAAAGGGCCCCTATATGGGGTTGCTGGGTCCTTCCTTGGGGACTGGATGTCCGCTTTCGGGGACGAAGGGCTTGAACCGGCTCCCCGGGAGCGGGCATCATGACACCTGCACCCACTTCCCAGAACTGTATTAAGGATGCAGCCTGGTGCACAAAAATACAGCAAGCAGTAGCTGACAAGATATCCTTATTACAAATTAAAATTGCTTCCAGAAAATTTAGCCTTTCAAATTGCCACCCACCTAAATCCTTGCCAGCGAAATGTCAGCCACACTGTACACCTTTTGAGTTCTCCTAAGTTTCCATTAAAGAAGTGGAAGATATCATAAAAGGTCTGAAACCATCTCACTGTCAAGGTGACATATGCCCAGCCTCCATTATAAAGGAAGGAGCCAAAGTGATTGCACCTTTCATCACCACACTGATAAACTACTCCTTCAATTCCAACCAAGTCCCCAACAATCTCAAGGAAGCATGGATTATGCCCCTATTGAAAAAACAAACCTTGACCCAAGCATCCCAACGAACTATAGGCCCATCACCACCGTCCCCTTCCTGCTAAAAATTCTAGACCAAGTGGCCTATCTGCAAATACAGAAACATTTTAAGGATAACAACCCTCCTAGGTCTCAGACAATCCGGCTTCAGGCCAAGGCACGGAAATGAGACAGCCCTCCTTGATCTGAAGATCCAAATGGATGAGACGAAGGACAAAGGAAAACTAGCAATCCTTTTGCTGCTTGACTTGTCTACGGTATTCGACCTTGTCGACCACCAAACTCTAACCAGGCACCTCACTACAGCGGCAGACTTCTCCGCCAATGCCTCAGCCTGGATCAACTCCTTCTTATCTAATAGAACCACTAGGGTATTCTCCCCCTCAGCCTCTGCTGACCCGTTCCCTACTCGTTGTGGAGTTCCCCAAGGTTCATGCGTGTTACCCACGCTCTACAATATTTTCACAAAGCTCCTCATTGACCGCCTGGACAACTTGGGTGTCCTCTACACCAACTATGCAGATGACACCCAAGTCCTCATCCCCCTCACAGGCTGTTATGAACAAGATACTAAACTCTTGAATGACATCTATCTAGAAATACAGGCATGGATGGCTAACAACAGCCTATGCCTTAACAACGAAAAGACTGAGCTCCTGATTGTTGGCACGCAGGCTCGCCTAAATAAGCTTGTCCATAGATATAATACCTTCAACATTGATGGCTACCCAATAAAGGTCTCAAAGGAAATAAAAACATTGGGGGTCTACCTCGATGCCACACTGTCCCTCAAGAAACAAGTCAGTTCAATAGCTTCCTCTACAGCCTATACAAAAAACTAATCTATAGCTGTAAATACTACCTATCCACCACCATTTGCTTAACTCCAGCCAGAGCACTAGCATTGTCCAAAATAGATTACTGCAACACTCTTCTTAGGCTCCTCCGAACTCAATTTATATAGACTCCAGGTCCTGCAAAACAACTCATTAAGAGCAACACTTAATCTTCCCAGATCCAGTCACATATCTACCCCCAGGCGCATTGTCAACTGGCTAACAGTTTGCAATAGGATCAACCTCCGCACCCTAGTAATCACACACAAGTGCCTCGCGAATACAGCACCAACTATATCTCCTACAAAATCTGCCTACACCAGTCAGCCCGCACCGCCCGTGCTGCCCTATCTCACCTCCTTACCATACCCAAGTTCAGCCTTAAAACGACTGGAGGAGCAAGCTTCCCAGTCCAAGCAGCAAAACACTGGAACTCCCTACCCACTGCACTTAGACTCCCTCCTGGCATTCAAATCCGTAATTAAGGCTTGGCTGAACAACAAGCTCCTCCAATAACTACCCCTGCGGATGACAAACCTTTCTTCATTTGATTGCACATCTGCACGGATTCTGCCTAATTGTTGTTGTATGCCCCAGACCTTCTGTAACCACAGGTCCTGATAACTTCATTTGTACTTACATTGATGCTCATCTATGTAAATCTTAAGTATTTTTGTTATTCTTGTATGTAAACCACAAGTATTTTCTAGCGTTCAGTTACCTCAGGGTTCGGCGCGCAATACAAAAAATAAACAAATACAAAACTATTTCAAAACTGACCAAGATTTCTACTAGCAGATTCATGCACATGCATGAACACAGACTACTGGTATGAATATTTTCTACACAGTACATGTACAGCTCTTCTATGAATACATATAAACAGAGTAACTGCCACTTACCCTGTACAAACTGTAAAATGAACTTACTGTCATTTCTCCCATCTGCTATGATCAAGTGTCACTTGCAAACCTGTCTTCTCTCCAAATTATTGTTTACACACACATCTATCTAAAAAGGTGTCTTTTCTTATTAAAAGATGGGGGAAATAACAGCATAATTATGGAAAAAGGCTTTATAGTGTGTTATGAAATAACATGCAGCGAGGATGAGTACATGCATATTGATTCATGCACACAGACAGACAATATCATTAGAAAGGCTCTGCATTTCTGTACAGGTTCTGCCATTTACCCTGTAAAAATAGCAAAAAATGCATATGATTATTTCTTCTATCTCCTAACATTCAATAACATAGCTTTAACAAGCCAAGTGTGCTCTATCTGTTTACTATTATACTCATTTGTAAAACATGTTCAACTAACAGATTCTAAGTAAAATATACAGGATGCACATAGGCAAAGGAAAGTGCATGTGCATACTATGCTCAGTGATCAGAAAACACAACTACTACAAAAACAAAAAAAACAATGTCTACATTAACAAAAGTGCTATAAACACACATATTCACTAACTTTTTTCTTTTACAATTGCAGTGAAGACCACTCTCCTGAAAAGCAGCAGTGTCTGAATTACAAACAAGCACTTTAGAAAAAACCTACTCTTTCCATACAAAAAAGTGAGTAGAATACTAACATAATGTTCTAACTGTTACTCAAACACACTAACATTTTAGTATTATAGAACATACACGTGTATTAACCCTTTACCATTAGATTTAGTATTAGTCCTTCCCCTCACCAGCTGCATACTTTATATTGTCGTCTGAAGCCGAGTATATTAATACACAAATACAAGAATAGCCTTCCCAACTTGATGTAGCTGCCCATTGCACAATCACACACCTCCACAAACTTCCTTACCATCATATTCAGACACTCATGCACAAAGCACGAATACACTGCACAACAGCGCAACCCACACTTTCATTTTTTCTCCAACAGACCCTAAATAATGCCTACCAAAAAGCAACTTTGTAGAAAGCAACGCAGAAGTAGAGCAAATCAAAATAAAAGTGTCCAAAATAAGCATCCATCTCTAGCAGATTTTGTACAAAAAGTTCAAACAAAACAGCTAATACAGTCATTAAGCAAAACAAAACAAGCTTCCAGTAAGGAAACTTTGCCTCCTCTATAAAAATGTAAACCAAGACAGAAAGTGATTAACAACACTTCAGCTCCCACTACTGCTAACACTGCACCTATAAATCTTGATGTAGTTGCAAGTAACCATACCAAAACATTTTTTTACAAAAAATATTCTGCCACAGAGTCCTTCCAGAACCTTATAAAAACAGGAGAGAAATCTTGCACAACCCTTAAAACCTACCGTAGAAAATTAATCCTAGAAGCTCTCATAGACAGTGCAATCCTTCTCAAAAGGAAGTTATTTATTTTAGTTTTAAACAGAATGAAACCACTAACAAAACTAACTACTAAACTACAAAATAGACTTCTCAATATACGGAATATCGAAAGAAATAGCTTCTTAAACATCTGTGGAGGTGAATGGAGTCACACCACGAGCACAGAACCATATTTTAATGAAGAAGCATATAAACAAAAGCAAACAAACCCAATTTTCATACATAGCAGTGGACGAGGGTATGAAAAACTTAATAACACCATTATGGAACAAGAAACTCTGCTCACAAAAGTATCCCCAGAAAACTCAGTATCACCTCTCCATTGCCCTGAATCAAAATGTCCAGTCTACAAATGGCCTTTCACATCAATGTGTAACATTGTCAAATAATCTTTCAAATCTTTACGCCAGTTCCTCAATCAGTATGTAAAAAGCAAAGACAAATTCAAAATGAAACTACTACAAAATATGGATGCATGTCCAGTGCGCAAATACACAGGACTACAAGGACATTCATTAGCCTGCATTTCAGGACCTATTTGCAAAAGCACCTTCCATCATATCAAAATTATATCAACACATCATTCAACTACAAGAAATCTGATCCATAAAGTCTCACACGCGATTTTAGCAGGGTACGTGTATTTCAGGTTTCAGGGGTGCGTGGGAAGTTTCACACGCGATAGGCCCTGTGCGAGAGGGGTACGTGTATAACTGGGGTTCGCGTGAAGTCTCACACGCGATTTGAGCAGGGTACGTGTATTTCAGGGGTGCACGGGAAGTTTCCCACGTGATAGGCCCTGTGCGAGTGGGGTACGTGTATTTCAGGGATGCGCAGGAAGTTTCACATGCGATAGGCCCTGTGTGAGTGGGATACGTGTATTTCAGGGGTGCGCGGGAAGTTTCACACGCGATAGGCCCTGTGCGAGTGGGGTACGTGTATTTCAGGGGTGTGCGGGAAGTTTCCACACGATTTGAACAGGGTACGTGTATTTCGAGGGTGCACAGGAAGTCTTACACGCGATAGGCCCTGTGCGAGTGGGGTACGTGTATAATTGGGGTTCGCATGAAGTCTCACACGCGATTTGAGCAGGGTACGTGTATAACTGGGGTTCACGTGAAGTCTCACACGCGATTTGAGCAGGGTATGTGTATTTCGGGGGTGCGCGGGAGGTCTCAAACGCGATTTGAGCAGGGTACGTGTATTTCGGGAAGTCTCACACGCGATAGGCCCTGTGCGAGTGGGGTATGTGTATTTCAGGGGTGCGCGGGGAGTCCTACAAGTGAATTGGCAGTGTGGGTCCTCCCAGATGTTCCCGCTACACCCTCCACGGCCCCTGCAGGCAGCCCACACCACAGGGGACTACCCCGCACACCTGGTCATGTCCCGCAGGCAGCCCATCCACCATGGGCATGCCCCCCAGCCAAGCCACATGTCAGCTTGCACCACTGATCACCAACTCATGTCCCCTTGCACCCCCACCCCCCAGCAGTCATGGGCACCTGCCAGCAGGCCCCCACTCATGTCCCACACATGTCCCCCTGCACCCCCACCCCCCAGCAGTGCAGGGCACCTGCCAGCAGGCCCCCACCCATGTCCCCCTGCACCCCCACCCCTTAGCTGTCAGGGGCACCTGCCAGCAAGCCCCCACTCATGTCCCACGCATGTCCCCCTGCACCCCCAGCCCCCAGCAGTGCGGGGCACCTGTCAGCAGGCCCCCACCCATGTCCCCTGCACCCCCACCCCCCAGCAGTCAGGGGCACCTGCCAGCAGGCCCCCACTCATGTCCCCCTGCATCCCTGCCCCCAGCTGTGAGGGGTACCTGCCAGAAGGCCCCCACTCATGTCCCCCTGCACCCCCACCCCCCAGCAGTCAGGGGCACCTGCCAGCAGGCCCCCACCCATGTCCCACCCATGTCCCCCTGCAGCCCCACCCCCAGCAGTCAGGGGCACCTGCCAGCAGGCCCCCACCCATGTCCCCCTGCACCCCCACCCCCCAGCAGTCAGGGGCACCTGCCAGCAGACCCCCACCCATGTCCAACCCATGTCCCCCTGCACCCCCACCCCCCAGCAGTCAGGGGCACCTGCCAGCAGGCCCCCACCCATGTCCCCCTGCACCCCCACTCCCCAGCAGTCAGGGGCACCTGCCAGCAGGCCCCCACCCACGTCCCCCTGCACCCCCACCTCCCAGCAGTCAGGGGCACCTGCCAGCAGGCCTCCACACATGTCCCCCAACACCCCCACCCCCAGCAGTGAGGGGCACCTGCCAGCAGGCCCCCACTCATGTCCCCCAGCACCCCCACCCCCAGCAGTCAGCAGCACCTGCCAGCAGGCCCCCACCCATGTCCCCCTGCACCCTCACCCCCAGCAGTGCGGGGCACCGGCCAGCAGGCCCCCACCCATGTCCCCCTGCACCTCCACCCCCCAGCAGTCAGGGGCACCTGCCAGTAGGTCCCCACTCATGTCCCCCTGCACCCCTGCCCCCCAGCAGTCAGGGGCACCTGCCAGCAGGCCCCCACCCATGTCCCCCTGCACCCCCACGCCCCAGCAGTCAGGGGCACCTACCAGCAGGCCCCCACCCATGTTCCCCTGCACCCCCACACCCCAGCAGTCAGGGGCACCTGCCAGCAGGCCCCCCACCATGTCCCCTTACTATTTACAATCCAATGTGAAAAAAAACATTAATCCATGTGTAAACTCCAAAAAATATTTCAAATAAATCCATTGTTGGAGTATGAAAAGGGTCCATGAGCCCAACCAAACAAATGAAACCTATCTGACAAACTACCTAAAAATACAACTATATACAAATTTGTGTGCCATTGTCCATTCACCACAAATAAAAGGAAAACGAAAAGGAAACCTAACTCTAAAAACTATTTACAATGGCAGCGGGCTAGTCTGATGGCTCACTTCCCGATTTCACGGGCCAGGGCATCATCGAACTCCTGCTCGATGTCCCGGAGGCGGTCCTCTTCCATGGCCCCGAGGGTTCGCAGGGACGATGACATCTGGACCTCCGAGTCCCTGCGAATTGCCTCAAGGCACTCGGCCCGCCTTAGAGCCCTATGCATGGAGTTCTCCGCCCTGACCATCGTGAGCCGTGCCTCTTCCACCCGCTGCCGCCCCGTATCTATAGATCTATAGCATGGCCTAACCGCTGCCACACAGAAGGCACTTCCAGTCCTGGGTCCTCCTGCCCTCTGGCCGGTGCCACCCCTCCGATGTTGAAGGCCCCGAGCCATCATGGCTCCCACCTTGTTGCTGCTGCTGTGCCTGTGCCCTGGCTCTTGCTGCCTGCACGTCCTCCTCCGGCTGGGGTGCAGTTGTCGAGGTGGCCACCCCTGCTGGACGTCCGACTCCCGACTGTGGCAGGGATCTTTCCTCCACCAGCCTGGCCGCAGGGTCAGAGGCAGCTCCACTGGGTACCCAGGTGATACATGGGTGGGAAGATGGCATGGAGAATGACTGGCGCACAGGGGATTCAAGTGAGGAGGGGGTCGGAACAAGGTCCAGAAAATGGAGGAATCCGGCCCTGGTGACCTGTCCCAGTAGGTCAACGTGGCCAACGAGACATTCGAGATGACGTGCAGTGTCCTCACGAAAACACTGCAGGTCACCTCCCATGCCCCGTTGACGCAACGCCATCCCACCCAGGACAGGCTCAACCCGGTCCTGGATAGCCTCATCCGCAGGGAGAGGAAGGCCAGTTGTTGTAAGCGGATCCCCTCCCTGAAAACGGGTCTGGACGTAGGCATTCCTGCTTGTGCAGGATGATGCAGTCACAGGATCGGGGACATGATTACACACAGGCACCTCCGCGGCAGCCTGTGCTGCCTCCTGTCCCAGCCCCTGCACTGCACCACTAGCACCAGTGGAATCCCCACCACCAGACCCCGTGTCCGTCCCTTCCATGGCCTCCTCCTCCTCCACCAAACCGCCCACCAACCTGGATGACTCCGTGCCATCTTCCTCCGTCGGACCCTGTGGGGTCTCAGCTGCCCCTTCTGCTGCCGAGGAGTCCAACTCCGACCTCCGCCTCTTGGACCTACCCTGGGCAGCTGCGGCCTGGGACGCGGCACCGGACTCCTCACTCCCTGATGAGATGACAACTTGGGAGGGGAGCCGGGCCTTGCGTCTCCGGCTGGTGTAGCGATCCCTGCCGCTGTGCTCCACAGCACCCTCTCCGCCCTCTTCATCAGTTGACGCTGCGGACAGGGAGAGAAAGAACACAGGCATCAGGGCACTCTACAATGGACTGATACACACATGACAGTTGCACATGAGTGGCAGTGTCAAACTTCAGACATGGCATCACAATCCCCAACACACATGTCATTTCAACTCACACACATGAGCAATTCCACAGCCATATCGCACCAGCCAGCACCATCCATACACATACAACAGCATGAGCATCCGAAGGTGAGCCTGACATCACATGAAACACGGGAGTGCACAACACATGCACACACGCCACCACACTTACATGCATGTGTACATGTCCACCAACTGTCACAGTGATGAGATCGCCATCCATGTCACATCTGGCATTCAGCCTTCTACATGTCAGTGTCACATGCATCCAAGTTGCATCACAGTTGCACACTTGTCAAATACACACACATGCACATGTACACAGTGCAGATACATGCAGCAGGAAACACCATCCATGTGTGACACCACAACCATGCCAACGTACATACACAGAATTTCAAACATGTGTGCTCCCACTAATGCATTTGGCCTGCATGCTTACCCACACATACACCATCCATTTGTCTCACACATGAGAGGACTCGCATATGTCAGCATCATCCCCCTGTACATACACATCCATACATGGCCATACAAAAACACATGTGCAACCTGCCCACTACAGGCACACCACGACACGCACAGCGTACAATCGGTATGCATGTACACTTACCGCTCGACTCCAGACGGGTCTGCCTCTCAAGGACCTGGACGTGGAGCGCTGGGCATATGCGTTCCAGGACCCTCATTTGGTGTTCCAACAGGTGGCCCCAGCGCCCCTTAGCATCCGCTGCCTTCAAGAGGTGCCGGGCCTTGTTGAGGGTCCTGGACCTGAAGTCCTCCCAGCGCTTCTTGACATGTTGTAAGTCGCAGACTGCCACCCCCTCCGCGTTGATGGCAGTCACGATGTCCATCCAGATCCTGGTCCGTCTTTCCTTGTCGGCGCGCGAACTTCCGAAGAGGGCATCATACTGCCCCAGGACTTGCTCCACCAGGACACCAACTTGGTGGTGGGTGAGAACCTCAATTTTGCTGCAGACCATTCTGTCCAGGGGTGTCTCTCGGTGCACCTCCCCAGACCTCTATTCAGGTGCTGATTCGGATGTTGAGACCTATGTGCCGTCACAGGTAGGTGTTTCTGGCAGGGATTCTGTTCTGTCCAACCTACCTGCACCAGGGGTAGAACCCTCTATGGGGATGCCAGTGTTGGTAAGTCCGCCTTTGGCGGTTATGGATGCAGGGTCACACTCCACAACATCTGAACCTGTTCCTGGGACAGCAGATCAGAGGGGGAATGCAGTCCTGCAGCCTCAGGCAGTGCCGGCACAGCAAGGCGCAGATCGCCTTGCCCCAAACAGGTGTGGTGCCCGCCGACGCGGTGGCCGTACGCTACCAGGCAATACCGTATGGGAACAATCCATGTACGGTATGGCAACCCAACAGGCAGCATCAGTTGAGATGATGGCTCAAGCAATGGAGAGGGTGGCCACTTCCATTGTCCCCCCTGAAAGGCAGATGGAGCTACTACAGCAGGCAACAGACTCCATTTGCCAATCACACAGGGAAGACATGTTGGCGTCCAACAGGGACCGATGGGCGGCACTGGAGACTCTGCGCCAATCCATCTCAATAGAGTCCCAGGCCCACAGGGAAGCCCTGAGGGAAGAACGCCATAACCTCAGGGAGACTCTTCTTGACCTTGAGGCTTCCACTAATTTCAGGACAGAACAGCAGCTGGAGCGGCTCACACGTTCGCTCTCAGCTGAGATGCAGGCAACACGTGAGGAGATTCCAACATCACAGGAGGCCATGTATGCAGAAATGCATGCAACCCGTGAGGTGGTGCATGGGGATCTCCGCACTTCAATCCTCCAGAATCAGACCTTCAACACCCACATGCCTTCTGCCATGGAGGACCATACCAGGGCTTTGTGTGGGCTGCCTCCCATAGCACCACCACCTCCTGATGCAGCAGCAGAGGGTTATGAGAGCGACATCAGCAATTCTCCCACCATATCATAGCCGTGCAGGCCATGAGCCCATGGAAGTGTTTTTTTTTCCCAACATCCACACAGGTGGCTGTTGGTGCGCACACTGTCCTCGGACCTCCTGGGTGGCCTCCCCCCCTGGCCCCCACATGGCCATTTTTGATTTTTGATTTTTAAATTTATTTTTTACAGTGTGTTGCCTTGTGTGGCTCCCGTGGGCATCCACTGAATTCCAGCTGGGCACATGCAGGCTTGTCCTGAGTTTGGGTTAGATGCTTGGGTTTGTGAGACACACACCCCTCCTGCTTCCAGTTTTCATGGGCTTGCAAAGGGTGTGCCCAAGTGACAGTGAATTACACAGTGACGTTGGACTCCCATGAGCTGTGTGGGCAGTCTGTAGTCAATACTGTGTATACATTCCTAGTGGATATTGTTGTTGTATTGTACACTGCATGGTGTGTTGATATGTGCTTGTGCTTCCATGTCTCCCCCCAAATTTGCAGGTTCATTCCACATGTCTTCACAAGGCCACAAACTTTGGAGATGGAGTTCATGTTCTATGCAGTACACTGACAAATTTGGAAGGCTGCAACACTACAGTTGGAAGGGGTAGATGTGGTGGCATATTCAGGTTGTAAGACTACGACTACTTTAACTTAGTACTGTCATGTTTTTCCTATGTTTGAGGTTGTGTTGCTGCATTGTATTGTTGGTAGTATTTGGTCATGTGTGTTGTTAGTTCTACATTACTGGGAGCATATTGTGTGTGGCCAGTTTGCATTAGGGACAGTGTACTTTGTGACACTTGTGTCAGGTTTTGGGGATTGCTTTGTTTGCTTTCACATAGCATGACATGCTATGGTGTGTTGGGTGGCGGAGCTGGGGAGGGGTTGGGTGACATGGCGCTGTTGTCATGTTGTATTTTGCAAGGGGGTCATGAATTTAGCAGCATAGAGGTGTCTTTTGATGACACAGCATTGGTGGTGTTTGTGTAGGTAGGGATGCACACAATGTAACACTTCCAGGTGACCAATCTCAGGCTGGTATGTTTGTGACAGTTGACTGTCCCTTATGTCATCATCATTGATTGTCAGCTGGTATGTGCCAGGGCTGTGTGTACTCCACAGGGGTGTGATTTTAGGTGAAGTAATTAGCCACCAGCTGCGTACGGGCTGCCTCACCCCGTGCCCTTTCCCCTCCCATGCGCAGCGGGCGTGCATGTGGTTGGGGATATGGAGGCACCACCATGTCCACCGGCAGGCCCGGCGTGTTGCAACGTTGTGCAGGACACATGCTGCCACTATGATCCTGCACACTACTGGGGGAGCGTATAACAGCTGCCCGCCAGAACGGTCAAGGGAGCGAAAGCGTGACTTGAGCACTCCGAATGTGCGCTCCACTATGCCCCGGGTTGCAATATGGGCTGTGTTGTATCTTACCTTGGGTGGCGTGGTGGGGTCCCGAATTGGCGTCATCATGTGGGTGCTCAGAGGGTAGGCACTGTCCCCTGGGGAGGTGGTGATGGGTATCATTAGTGGGGTTGTGACATTATTCAGTATCTGACATGCATGCATGTGCTGTGGCATTTATACTCACCAAGCAGCCATGTATCGCCATGCCACCCAGCTTCTAGGTCCCGGTTTAGGGTTGACATTCTGTAAAGGAAACTGTCGTGGGTGGACCCTAGATAATTGGTATATACTGAGGTGATGATTCCCTTGGCATCACATACTACCTGGACGTTGATGGAATGCCAGTGCTTGCGGTTTCTATAGATGTGCTCAGATGCCCTGGGAGGACGTAGAGCCGGCATGGGTGCAGTCAATGGCACCTAGCACTTTGGGGAAGTGTGCCACCCCGTACAAATCCTGGACAACAGCCTGCCTTTCGGCAGGTGTTCTGGGCAGGCATATGTGCCTGCGGACTGATGGGCGTGCAGTCATAATGCCCAACACCTGGTGCAGGCAGCGTGACTGCGTGGCCTGTGACACCCCCCCCCCCACTATGGCACTTGTCCGCTGAAATGATCCAGTGGTGAAGAAGTGCAGTACATTGAGGACCTTCTCCAGGGGGCTGAGTGCTTGGGAGAACAGGGTGGGTGATGCGAGGTCATCCTCCCACTCACTCACCAGGTCGAGTATTATGTGAGGTGGAAACCTGTACCTCCCATACATCTGGTCATCAGGCATCCCAAAAAGGCTGGTCCTGGGTGTGAAAATTCTGGGCCTGACTATCCTCCTCCTCCTCCTCCTCCTCCTGCGGTATCCCACGACCACTGCTGCTAGGAACGGTATATTCATCCTGGCGTCTGTGCTTGTTTGTTGTTTGCGCGCACTTTTATGCTGCGCGGATCCACGTATGCCTGCTTCCTGCTGGCGTACGTGTTTCCGGATTAGCGCGTCTTTTTTGGCGCACGCGTTAGCACCGTTTGATTCCATGAATACGTGTTGTAGGCGAGCGTGTGGGCGTTCCGCGCACTTGCCTCCTGTACTTCCCCCGTGACGGCCACATTTTCACGCGTTGTTCCCCATTCCGCGGGGCACCCTCCGTGTTATGCCTACTTTTGTTGTGTGCGCCGCGCTATGTGCGCTTTCGCTGTGCGCTTAGCGCACGCTGTTTGAAGGATTTTGGTGCACATCCATGGATTTCCACGCGCACAGACTTCCATGAATCGCTGTGCGCGGGTTTCGCTGCGATTTTCACACTGGCACTGCGATTTGCACGCTTTTGCACGCTTGCGCTGAAATTTTCAGCGCGGTGCACATTAATTCCATGAATCGGCCTGAAAATAAATTGGCAACAACTTGTGGATTTACAGAAAAGTTAGACAAGCCCTGCAATATCTAAGAAACAACAATGAATACTACCAAGAAATTAATATTGAAGAAAACCTAACTTCTAAATCCTGCTACAGAATCCAATATTTTAGACCATTATACAATTCATCCTTTACACTCTAAAGACACTATAGATGATGCACTGGAAACGTACCAAATGCGATAAGCCAAAGGATCTCCAATCAGCACATGGGAAAAAAGTATAGAAGCACAGGCCTTTTCTCTACCCTTTCCTACTGGAAAAGGAGGAAGGTTCAATGATAGACCCACACAGATAACTGCATCAAAATATCGCTCTTTACGAATGTATTCTGACCACCCCAGATTCAGACAAAACTAGGAATACATATTCAACCTTCTCTTTGAAAGTGAACTAGCAACTCAATGCTACGTGGTTGCACACACATTAAAATCAGGTACCCATTTTCAAAATATGTTAGCTATGCTATTATTACAAAAAGTGCAATAAAAAGATGGAGTTTTACATTCAAGTATTACAAATCTTTTATCAAACATGCGTGGTACAAAAGAATACTGGTTCGACATCACAGAGATGTACGCTGTATGATAAGAAACCTTGGCACACCTACTTGGTTTGTTACATTAAGTTGTGCAGAACATGCATTGGAAGATTTACACGATTTCCTACTCATAGCAAACAAAAACAAAACAAAAATAGATATAAAAACACCAGGAGAACTCTGCTCTGTAGATCCTGTAAATGTATTAATATATTTCCATCATCGCTTCATTGCTATGCTTCACTTTATTTGTAATAAGACTGTTCCTCCCCTCGGAGAAGTGCAACACTTCTTTTGCAGAAAAGAATACCAAGCCATAGGAGCACCACACATCCACATGCTATTATGGATTAAAGATGCTCCTAAATTTGGTCAGGACAGTGATGCCACTGTTTTGCAGTTCATCCAAAAATATGTCACTTGTGAAATCCCTTCACAAACAATACATAATGACCTTCATGCACAGATTTTACAATTTCAAAGACACAAATGTTGGAAATATTATTGTCGCAAATATAAAAACAAAGGGAAATACTACACCAAATGCCGCTTTGGCTTCCCTAGACCAGTTTCAACAACAGGTCAAGTAAACAACTTCATGTCTTCAGTTAGACCTAGTGTCAAAGGTAAATCACCTAAGAACACATATCACATAAAAAGAACAGAAGAATCAAAATACATCAATGATTACAATGCAATCATTGCCCTCCCCTGGAATGCAAACATAGGTGTGCAGTACATTGCAGACAATTCTACTGCAGTTGCACAATATGTCACAGCTTACTTAAGCAAAGCAGAGAAAAACAGAGCTTCAGGACCTCTGGGATGATATATCATCTGACAAAACACTATCACAGACATTGTACAGCTTAGGCATACAAATGCTGTCTCATAGAGAATGTGGCTGCTATGAAGCTGCAGACCGTTTAACCGGTACTGCCTTGTATGGAAAATCTGACAATATCATTTGTTTTCTGCTATAAGATAGAGAGCTAATTGGAACCATTTGGAATCTTCATTGTCTTCTATTTTGTACGTTGTGACTACAGTTTTTGTGCTACTTTTATAGAAAGTCCTGTGGCAACACACACACACATGGTTTGGTGTTTCAGCGAATGTATATTTAAACTTTAGTATTTATTTTTTTGTATGTGTGTAATAGATGGTTGCTATTTGTACAGTTGTTGCTAGTCTGTTCTAAATCTATTACATTTTGTAAGTGGCTTTCACTTCCAAAATATTTTCTCTGGAAATGCTCTATTTCTTCGAGTAGTTGTTTTGCTGTACCACGTAGAAGATTGTTATTTAAATTGGCTAGTGGTAAAGCAGGACGTTTAGTATAGTAGAGTTTATGGACCAGATTTCTTATAGTTGAATGATGTGTGGATATCATTTTGATATGATGGAAGGTGCTCTTGCAAATAGGTCCTGAAATGCAGGCTAATGAATGTCCTTATAGTCCTGTGTATTTGCGCACTGGAAGGGCATCCATATTTTGTAGTAGTTTCATTTTGAATTTGTCTTTGCTTTTTACATACTGATTGAGGAACTGGCGTAAAGATTTGAACGATTTTTTGACAATGTTACACATTGATGTGAAAGGCCATTTGTAGACTGGACGTTTTGGTTCAGGGCAATGGAGAGGTGATACTGAGTTTTCTGAGGATATTTTTGTGAGCAGAGTTTCTTGTTCCATAATGGTGTTATTAAGTTTTTCATACCCTCGTCCACTGCTATGTATGGCAATTGGGTTTGTTTGCTTTTGTTTATAATGCTTCTCCATTAAAATATGGTTCTGTGCTTGTGGTGTGACTCCATTCACCTCCACAGATGTCTAAGAAGCTATTTTTGTTGATATTTTGTTTATTGAAAAGTCTTTTTTGTCGTTTAGTAGTTCGTTTTGTTAGTGGTTTCATTCTTTTTAAAACTAAAATAAATAACTTCCTTTTGAGAAGGATTGTACTGTCTATGAGAGCTTCTAGGATTAATTTTCTGTGGCAGGTTTTAAGGGTTGTGAAAGATTTCTCTCCTGTTATTATAAGGTTCTTAAGGACTCTGTGGTGGAACATTGTTTGTAAAAATAAATGCTGGTATGGTTACTTGCCATTACATCAAGATTTATAGGTGCAGTGTTAGCAGAAGTGGTAACTGAAGTCTTGTTAATCACTTTCTGTTTTATTTTACATTTTGATAGAGGAGGCAAAGTTTCTGTACTGGAAGCTTGATTTGTTTCGCTTAATGACAGTTAGCTATTTTGTTTGAACTTTTTGTACAAAATCTGCTAGAGATGGATGCTTATTTTGGACACTTTTATTTTGATTTGCTCTACTTCTGCGTTGCTTTCTACAGAGTTGCTTTTTGGTAAGAATTCTTTGGGGTCTGTTGGAGAAACAAGAAAATGTGGGTTGGGCTGTTATGCAGTGTATGCGTCCTTTGTGCATGAGTGTTTGATTATGATGGTAATGATGTTTGTGGAGGTATGTGATTGTCAATGGGCAGCTACATCAAGTTGGGAAGGCTATTCTTGTATTTGCGTGTTACTATACTGGGCTTCAGATTACAATATGAAGTACGCAGCTGGTGAGGGGAAGGACTAATACTAAATCTTATGGTAGAGGGTTAATACACTTGTTTGTTCTACAATACTAAAATGTTAGTGTATTTGAGTAACAGTTAGAACGTTATGTTAGTATTGTACTTACTTTTTTGTATGGAAGGAGTAGGTTTCTTCTAAGTTCTTGTTCGTACTTCAGACACTGCTGCTTTTCAGGAGAGTGGTCTTCACTGCAATTGCAAAAGAAAGAAGTTAGTGAGTATGTGTGTTTATAGCACTTTTATCAATGTAGACATTGGGCCTCATTACGACCCGGGCGCTCCCGTAATGAAGGGTGCCGATACAGGACCGGCACCCTTCATTACGGGAGCGCCTATTACGAGGTTCCCTTTGTGGGACCCAGAACAGATGTCTGGTAAAACCAGACGTCCTTTCCGGGTCCCGCAAGGGGAACAGGGAGGTAATAACGGGCCGTTATTAACCTGCCCGTTATTAGCTCCCTCCCCATTCCCATTGAGCCCTACGGGGGCTCAAATGGGAATGGGGAATTGTTCCTTCAAGGAGGAATTACCGGGTCCTCCAATGTTGGAATGACCCGCGTATTCCTCATTGAAGGAACACGGTATTAGAGCCCGATATGGAGGCAGCCATGGCGCTAATAGCACCATGGGTACCTCCATACTCGTAATGAGGCCCGTTGATTTTTTTGTTTTTGTAGTAGTAGTGTTTTCTGATCACTGAGCATAGTATGCACATGCACTTTCCTTTGCCTATGTGCATCCTGTATATTTTACTTAGAATCTGTTAGTTGAACATGTTTTACAAATGAGTATAATAGTAAACGTATAGAACACACTTGGCTTTTTAAGGCTATGTTATTGGATGTTAGGAGATAGAAGAAATAATCATATGCATTGTTTGCTATTTTTACAGGGTAAATGGCAGAAATTGTACAGAAATGCATGCAATGTATGATTTTGTGAAGGTGTGGGAAATAAAGCAGAAGGATTTGATGTAGAGGCAGTGGTGTTGTTTCAGCTGGGAGCCTTTCTAATGATATTGTCAGTCTGTGTGCATGAATGAAGATGCATGTACTCATCCTCGCTCCGTGTAATTTTATACCACACTAGAAAGATTGTTTCCATAATTATACTGTTATTTCTCCCATCTTTTAATATGAAATTACACTTTTTTAGATAGCCGTGTGTGTAAACAAAATTTGGAGAGCAGACAGGTTTGCAAGTGACACTTGATTATAGCAGATGGGAGAAATGACAGTAAGTTCATTTTACAGTTTATACAGGGTAGGTGGCTGTTACTCTGTTTATATGTATTCATTGAAGAGCTGTGCATGTACTGCATGCATACCTGTAGTCTGTGTTCATGCATGTGCATGAATTTGCAAATAGAAATCTTGGGGAGTTTTATAGTAGTTGTTGCTGTAGGTCCTTTGCAGTCACAGTGCAATTGTACTGAGAGTGATCAATAGTACATCTAAAGTGCTGTTCTGTCATGATGGAGTTAGATGTAGAGTTCTTGGATGTGATTGGTGGATGGTTGTGTGACTGCTTAACAGTAGCCAATGAGGGAATGGTGCAGAGAGTGAAGTGGAAAGGGTAGAAGGGCTGCCCCAGTGTTACGCGCTCCGCGGACACCGTGGCTGTCCGCGGACAGGGCCTTCCACATCAAGGACTTCTCAACGTATCTGGCATTGAAATAGGACTGTAGGGATCATCCATTCAGGTGTTGAGGTTGTGGTTTGTGTTGAAAGAGGCTGTGTGTAGTGAAGAAAGTCAGGGTGTTGGTGGTTGGAAATATGTTTGTGCATGGTTTGGAGCAGTATGCTAAATGCAGGAATGTGGGAAACAATTGTGATGTTAAAGGAGTGGAGGTGGTGTGGGGCACTGTGCCTGGTTTCAATGTGCAGGGAATTGTACAAGTTTGTGGGGATAAGGGCAGGGTGAATAGTCCACATGTGGTTGTTTTGAACTGTGGTGCTTTGCATTTGGGCTATGTCAGTGCCCCAACCTTGTTGGAAGATCTGGAACACTTGGTTCAGACAGTAATGAAAGTACTTCCAAATGCCAAGGTTATTTTTTCTGTTTTAGTACCTAGGGCAATATGGGACAATAGTTCTGTTTTGTGTCCTCAGCAAAACATTGCCAGGTGTGCAATCAACCGAGGCATATTTGCTTTCATGCTCAGAGCTGGCATGTTCTTTTGTAATAATGAGAACAGTGATTCAGGTAATGTTGTTTATTTTAAAGAAGATGGCATCTCTTTATATTTTATGGGAAATGTCATGCTCTTTTGGAACATAAGGATTGCTTTGGAGAAGCTAATGTGAAGATTTTTGGAGGAAAATAAGGATAGAAAAATAAAAAAAGTACAAAATAAAAGGTGTTTCTGAAGCATCTTCAAAAAAACAAAAAAAAGGCTCTTTTCAGAGCCAATCTCAAAGGGGAAACGGGGCACACTATTTAAATTTCATTCCCCACTCTCAAATTTTTCAATTTGTCCACGGATATTGCAGTTGTCCGCGGACATCACATATTTTATACAGGGATTTTGGGGTTGAGAGGCATGCAATTGAGGCTGAGCAGAGCAAGGGATTGGTCAATAAGGCTTACTGGGTGTGTTGTGTAAGGAGAGAGTTTGTTAGAAAGTCTTTTTCCTGAGAGGAGAGCAGATAGCTATGGCTCTGTGTTTAAGAAAGCAGATTGTTTGGATTTTGGGATATTCATGGATAAATTGGTGGGAGGGGCATGCAGATCGCTGTGGAGTGGCTGCACATCTTGGATTTGCTCATGTGGAAGTGCACTGGCATGGAATGCATGGAATGAAGAGGCTGGATTTGGTACCTCTCTGTGCTACTTTGGTGACACAGCGTCATCCAGACATTATTATTATTCATTGTGGAAGGAACAGTTTAGGACATGTTTCTGGAATCTCTTTTCAATTTGCAATGAAAGAAGGACTTGGGAAAGTCATGGACATGTATCCAAACTCTGGAGTCATTTTTTCCTTTATTGCGCAGAGAGATATGTGGCTGCGTTCTTTTTCACTTCATCCACCATTGGAGAAATCAAGGTGCAATGTTAACAAGGCTGTCTGTGCCTTTTTGATTGATGTTTGTATCTCCTCTTTTCAGAATGAAAACATTATGTTTTGTAGTACACATTTTTCGCAGAGATGGAGTACATCTTACTTATGACGGCAGTCAGATTTTTCTGCAAAATATACAAAAAGCATTGCAACCTTTTTTGGAATTACAGCAATCCATTTTGCAGTAGGTGTTGACCATTTGAAGTTTTTGAAACACAAAAAGCACCACAAAAAGGCTCTTTTCAGAGCCACCACTTCCTCCCAGAGAAAAGTACAATCTTTCTGATATAGCAGTATCGCAAAAAAATGAAATGTCCGCGGACTGTCTGCGGACTTCTAAAAAATGCACAGGGCCCTGCACTATTTATTTGTCACTTCTATTTTTGAACTGTGAAAGGCGGCTCTGAAAAGAGCCTTTTTTGGGGGGGTTTTGTTGTTTATTATTTCTTTTGGTTTCTTAAACACGACACACAAGGAAAGGAGGGGAAAGGAGGGTAAGGAAGGGACACCAACCACGGGGATAAGAAAGGGCATGTAGAGAGAGGAATTTGTGGGGTGGGCCTTATTAAGGTACTGGGCAGTCCGTCCCGTGCTCCTTGACTGCAGTCTCGAAAGCACTCTGAAGGTTCTCCCCCCTGCAGAGCACTGTGTCGCAGTACATGCACAATATTGTGACCCTCGAAAGATAAGGGTCAACAGCATCATGAATGGCCTGTGAGGCAGCTGCGGGATGCGCTGTCCCACAGGAGTATCTCCTGCGGAGGCAGGAGCGGAAACGGAGGATGCTGCAGAGGAACTCAACCTACTATGTTTATCGCAAGGTACAACCTTACAAATAGCCCCACCATGGAACGACTTTAGGTGTCGCTTCATTGATGTCGTACCATAGCTATACGAACCAGGCTTGCCACAACTCAGCACCATGCTGCACTGAGTGCAGATCACCTTGTTCGCACAAGCTTTTGGCAGTCCATCAACAGTGGTAAATAACCACCACACCCAACACTCACGATGAGTGCTAGTAGTAGTAACTTCCACTACCTGATCCTCTTCATCCTCTTCATCTATCTCCTCTGTATCCTCATGCCTGTTCCCCTCTGCAGGCCCTTGGGGCGGTGGGGGTGGAGGGGGTGGGGGTGGTGCTGAGACAGCAGTAGCACCAGCAGCAGCCATGGATGACATCAGGTTAGCTGAAGCAAAAGCAGCAGGAGCAGCAAAATCAGGTCAAACTGCAGTAGTAGAAAGACAAAATGAGGATGAGCTCTAGGGTGTGGCCTTTTATAGGGGTGCAGGTGTGCGCTCCACGAACACCTGCGCTGTCTGCGAACACATCGAACACCAAGAAAGGGCTCAAAAAGTTCCAAAAAGTATGTAGATTGCCAGGGACATTGGCCCTCATCAGGAGGTTGGAGGTAACCATGCCGCTTTTAGCGGCATGGTTGCCTCCTTACCGCAATCCGGGCCCGGGTTCCTCGAATGAGGAATTACCGGGACATTGCAACCTTGGCAGACCCGGTAATTCCCCGTCGGAGGAACCCGGACCCGGTCCATCCCCATTCCCCTTTGAGCCCCCATAGGGCTCAATGGGAATGGGGATGGAGCTAACAACGGGCCCGTTAATGACGGGCCCATTGTTGGCTCCCTGGTGTCCTCGCGGGACCCGGTATGGGCGCCTGGTTTTTCCAGGCGCCCATTGCGGGTCCCCCGAGGAGACCTTGTGGTAGGGCGGAATGGGTTTACCGGCACCGGTACCTTTACCGGTGCCGGTAAACCCATTCCCCCAGCCTTCTGATGAGGGCCATTGTTTGGGACATGTGCAATGGTGAACTTTCACTGGAAAATAACTTGGATTGCTCAAATAAATCACTTTTTAAATGTTCTGGGGCCCAGAGAGTGTCCACAAATAAGGCTGGGTGCAGTCACATGATGACGTCGCGGACACATTCGCGAATGGGATGGATGTCTGTAGGACACCAAATGCGCGGGTCGGTTGTGCACATGTGTGTGGGTGTTCTACGGACAGTGTTCGGGTCCCTGAACTAATTAAAAGTGCAACACATGTGCGGTGGACAGTTACGGACAGGTGCAATGTTTGTAGGACCCAAGGGTGTGGCGCGCATGTGTGCGGCAGTTCTACGAACAGTGTTGAAGTCGCTGAATGAAATAAATGTGCGTCAAAACTATACAGACAGGGGGACGGGATATGTGTTCTACAAACATATTCATTCTGGTTGCTTGCGCACAGACGGACATCTTGTGTGTTATAAGGACACCGCCATTTTAATTATGAACAGTACGAACAGTTATATTGTCCTTAGGACACCCACATTTTGGTTAGTTGCGGACACCCTGGACACCCGCGCTGTCTGCGGGCACCCTAAGTGCCTTTTTAAAAAAATAAGACAGAGGCATATACTAAGAACACACTTAAAATGTTATTATTGTATAACAGTATAAAAATTACAAAAGCGAGGGGAAGCAGAAACTGAAACAAATACAGGAGAATTCGGGGTTTGGACATGATGTATGGGAGGGGAGGAAGGGATGGAAGTCTCATTGTAATGTTTTTCTTGCTGGGTAGGGTTTGGGAATAGTTGGCTGGTACATGGAAAGGGGGGAACAGGTACATGTGGAACAGTGATATTTATGTTTTGGTTAATGTGGTCTTCCGCAAAGTGTTTTATAAGAATTACATTTTTTCATTAACATATCAATTTTTAGTTCCATTCGCTGCAGAGTATTTTCTAATGTCTCTCGTGGTATATTATATTTAGTTTCTTTATGGTCTGTTAAAAAATATGTTAAGTATACATAAAGTAATGGTTATTAATTGGCTTACATAGAGAAATGTTGTGTCTACCTCTAGTATCCCTGTCTTCCCTTATTTCATCCCGTGGGAAATTTTCTTCCAGCCATTCCAAAGTGCTGGACATTTCTGTGTAAAAATATATATATATATATATATATATATATATATACATATATATATATATATATATATATATATATATATATTAGTTTAAGTGTACCTAATACAGAAAGTTTATAAATATATGAAATAAATGTATTGTACTCACTAGTTACTAGTTTCTTACAAACTTGTGGTGTTACTGCTGTGTAGGTGTGCTCTTGCTTTTTGCTGTGTAGTTTCTGGGAGGTAATTCTGTTGGAGGCATATTTATTTTGTTTTGGTATATTCCATTATATTGCAAACGCTATTTCAGTGGATGGTTGGTGTTTTACATGTACAGTTTCCACTTCTAATTTATTATTAAATGTACTGTATTTATGTACTGCTTTTTGAACATGTTCAGTGTTTTTATTGTATGATACAATAATGTAAGAAACCCCCTGAGTTTTTGGATAGTGTTGATGGAGACGGCGTCCGTCCACGGACATGCGCACAGTCCGCGGACATCAAAATCACTAGCGGGGGCAGGGGTTCAGTATTTTCTATGTTATATGTATGTAAACTAAGGGAATCCTAGTAAACATTTATCAAATTTATGTTATCTATATCTATACTCAGTGAGAAAACTTGTTAAAGGGGTGTTATGGTTAGATTGAGCCAGAAAAACCTATGAAATTCAGTAAAAAACTTTGTTAAAGGGACATTATGGTTAAGTTTCCCTACTAAAAACCTATGATATTTATTGAAAAAAACTTAGTTAAAGGGACGTTATGGTTCCAAGTAAAACCGAGAAACCCTTGAAATTCTAAGCAGCCATAACTCACGCCACCATGGTGCACTTCTAAGACTAACACCCAGGACATCAAAGATGACATCACAAATGTTTCACAGTAGGCAAAACTGTAATAAGAAAGCGTTTATCATTTTACTATTGAACATGGTAAGATTATTAATATTGCACCTCCATCATGTATGTTGCACACAATGCCTATGTTTCTACATGAGTAGTTTAGTATACTGGAAAGAACCTGATAATAGAATGGTATTCGTATCATTGCATTACTTAATGCATTACGTACCTCATGATATTTATTCCATTAATCCTTCACACTTTTTTTAATCAACATTACTATAAGAATCCCTTGTACAGACTTTTCATGAAAAGTAAATGCACATGTGATGTCATCAGAGAGAGAGAGAGAGGTTTTGATCATACATGGAAACATACCAAAAAGGTTTAACTAAGCAGTTTATAATAAACCACATGTAATTGGGTTTTGTGAGTTTAATCAGACTTTGCAGTTATCGGCTACACGATTAATTTTTTAGGAAGCTCAGACATTGGGACATTCTATTTTTTTGGGCTTGGGGGTTGAAGGAAGAAGAATAGGTCATCCAGTAGAAGGTCAGTTTACGAGCAGTATGAAGGTTTATGATTTAACAATTCGACAAAGGAAGAAATGTAATCTTGCTGATTGCTTTGAAGTTGCGCAGAGGGGTTTGACCATTTGCTTGGGCCGGGAATAAAGATGGGGCCTGAGGCCAGGGTGTCCGGTGGTCAATTGTTTTCACAGGTTGACACTAGAGGGTCTAAGTGCTGGAGTAGTGGTTGCATAAATTAGTATTTCGTAAGAGAAGACAGGCGTCTGGAGCGGACGAGATTTCATCCATAGTTCAAAGAAAACCTGTTTGTTCAGGTCTTCCTCATATTGCCACAATATCCAAGCGGACCATGTGCAAATTATTCTTAAGGTTAAAGGCTCTAGGCCAGTTGTTACTAAATAATGAATTGTGTTGTATGTGAATGTCTCATTGTACCATGATGTCACGACCTACCACAGGACTATCCTAATGCCCCCTGGATTTTTGTACAGAAAACCTTGCTTTACATACAAAATGTGCACTTGTTCCTCAGATGGTGGACCCCGGTTTGGGCAGAGATAATTAGGGGTATGCCCCAACTGACTGGAGAGCATAATGTATGTTCTGTGCTTTGCTTTTCTAGCTTGTAGTGACATGTCTGCTCAGGGATTGCCCCATGTACATGCAACCTTTTTAGGGAGGGCACAATCTGCTTGAATTTCAGCTGGTCATACAGCACCACATATTCCTTGTGAGAATGACATGTGAACTACACACTGCCTTCACACTGGCTGACTATGTCTGTGTAGACCAGCTGGAGATCAACTTTGCACATGGTGAATCACCTTGCAATGATGAAAATGACAACAACTAGAGCCACATTCTAGCATGCTATTGGGCCTTGTTCATACCAACTCACATGCAGCCAATGTGTAATATGTGTTCTCTGCTATGGCCCCTTGAGGAGGCTATTAACCGAGCGAGCCATAGTTCAACCGAGCGAGCCATAGTTCTCGTTTGAGTCATAGGTCTATGTCATTTTGCAAAGGATTTCCATTGATCTACTTGCTCGATATAGCTCTGTAAACAATGAAGGCAGAACCTGAAAACCTAGGTGAGTTACAAATTGTACATCTGGTGAAATAGCTGCTACCAATCTGTTGTTCTGATCCAGGCACAAAATGTTTGCAAGACAACACTGAGAAATCCGTGAAATAAGTATTTATTACAAAGACACAGCCAGCTCTAAAAAGTCCAATGCATTTTGGTCCAGAGGACCATCTTAAGGGACCAAGTTCTACAGAAAGAATCAAAAATAAACAAACTTGCAACCAAAAATCATTCTCATGTCTTTTTTAATCTTTCAATTGTATTTACATAAAGTGGATTGAGTTCACCTGCCTGGTGTGTCAGCTTTAGCACAACCTTTCTTATGTGTTTCACATTCTGGTTATCTGTGGGGCGTATTGTCATTGGGTATTTCTTCCTGCCCTAGGATTTGACTTTCAGACCTATAGTGCAAAAATATTCCTATAAATGTTGTGCATACATTCATTTTAACACAAGTTAAGATTTTTGTTATCCAAAAAGGGAATAAAAAACGGGGGTTTGGTTGAATTTTGAATATATCTTAGGGTTCATATCTTTGTGTAGGACATAATATCCTTCAGCAGTTCGTTTTTGTTTTTCCACACTGGTCGTACAATGAACATCAAAGTGCTTAATTAATTTCCTGGTGTGCTCTAAGCATAACAATTGCCCTAATTTTTTTGCATTAAAGCCTGGTTCTCAGACTTACCTTACGCCAAATCCGTTCTCTCTTGCTGGCCGGCACACGTGGACTGCTGTGAATGCTGCTCCCAGTGGCCGGCACAGCTTTTATTATGAGCTAAAATAGCGTCGGCAAGACGCTCACGCACAGTCCCACGTCATTGCGTGGCGGATGCCATTTTCAATGTTATACAAAAAACGACCCTGCGAAGCCGTATCCACTATATTTTACTATGTTTCCATATTGGAATTGGATAGACGTAGGGTGTACAATGTCACTTTGATGTTAATTGTTGACCTGAATATGTCACAAATTCTGTTTGGTAATAGTTGCATGCCGATGACAATATCTGGTTGCACATTCCAACGTGTGCACATCGGTGTGTTCAAAAGTAGGACCACATCTCAATAATACATTCTGAAAGCAGAAACACCCGTCAATGATACATTAAAATGTGCTGAAGTGGTCTATCTTGTTCCAATGTGTATTTAACAACATGTTCACACAGTGAATTGTTCATTTTCTTTTGCGTTCAGGTGCATGCGCGACAACATATGCATTTACAATGCCTGATTACACATTTCAATCTATGCATATCAGTGCGAACAAAACTAGGACCGCGTATTCATGTTACATTCCAAAAGTGGAGGCGCACATTAAAGGCATATTGAAATGAGCTTCAGTGTTCAATCTTGTTCCAATATACATTTTACAATATGTTGTTCAGTGACCAGTGTAGACATTTCGAATATTTTATTTTCTTCTAGAAATATCTAGGAATCATAGCAGCAAGCTGTAATGCAAGTACCAATCCCAAAACATGCATATGTATCACACATTAATTACTGAATGCAATGGATTTACAACAACAAATGCTTAATTTATTTGGTAGCAGGAATTATTTAAAGCAGTTACATTACCTGCACAAAAATCACAGGATTTTGATAAATGCAGAATGTCACGTTAATGTATGCTGGATTGTGCAGATTTTGTTTGAAAAACTATAATTAGAACTGGTGAATTTTTCACATAGGCGACGGGAAGTCTCATAGGAGGCTAAATGAATCGTTATAGAGATGGAACATGCACACAGACGTCTCCATTTTCCACTCTCACTTAATTAGAGCTGCTACTGTTGCGAGTGTATCTCACAACAGCCATGAAGCAGGGCACTGCGACAATGTAGAGTTTACTCATATGTGTGTGCAATTTATTTTTGTTTCACAAGAAGAGAATTTAGCTGGTTTTCCAAGCTCACAGGTGTAAAGCCCTCAGCTCCGACTGCATTAATTATCAAGACGATTGTCTCTTCATGTCCAAACATGGCGGGGAGCCTCCTTGGACTCCCAAACCTGTGAACTCATTATAACGCATGCATTGGTAGATTATAATTGCTTGTTGTTGTCCCTCCTCTGCCTGGTGCATCGTGTACAAGGCAGGGATAAAGCAGGGCACAATTAGCTTTGGGAGTTCATCACCACCAGCGCCAGTTTATCCAATGAGAAAATGTGCCTTAAAGTAATTGGTATAATGAATACCTTCGGCCCTTGTGGGCGACCCCGGCACAGTATGTGAAATTGTTCACTTGGTATTTAACTGCTTTTGCATTATAAGCAGCGACGATTATGTTGGAGATTAATTTTTAATTCAAGCAATGCTGTATTACTTTTGTAAACAAAACTCAGTGAAAATGAATAGCGTGGACCACTTTACAGACTACTGTTATTGCCCCCGGTGATCAAAATAATAAAATGGCTCCCTTCCAAAAAAAAATAGGCTTCTCATTGGTGGGGAGTTTCGTGCAGGATAAATGATGCATTTTACCATGGTTTCAGTACTGGCCAACACCATCTCTCTCACCAGCTATATATTAAATGAAAAAACCTTAGCTAAGGTGCAGTTAAGTTGTATAGATTTACCGCATTGAAACCCTTGAAATTCAACGGATGCGTGAAGTCATGACCAGCTTAACTCACTGTGTTCCCGTTGCAAAGCCCATGAGCAGATACATTTTATAAGAAAAGGGATTCACGACATACAGAATGGCATTATGGGGGACATCAACTGGAGTGCGCTGAGTTAAACTGGTCATGCCTTCACACATCGGCCGAATTTCAAGGCTGTGGTTCTGTTAAATCTGCGCAACTTAACTGCACCTCAGCTCAGGGGTTTTTCAGTGAATTTCAAGGGTTTTGTTATACCATCATTTTGTTTACACGCCTCTAACCCTTGCTTTCGGCTGTGTCCACGGTACATGTTACCCCAATATGTTTCTTTTGGACCCACTAGGTGGCCACAGCCGACCAATCATGGCCACTCTGCATGTCTTCTGGTCCCACTAGCCAGGGCCTTTGGGACATGCCCATGGTATCTTTTAAAAGAAAATCTTTCTTTCCAGCTCACTAGCCATAACCTTTGCCCATGACCATTTGCCCCGGCCTTCAGCAGTGGCCCGTTTACATGTTGCCCCTTTCTTCCAGTCCCCTAGCCATGGCCTTTGGCCGTGGCCACTCTACATATTGCTCCAAAAGGTTTCCTAAACAGGCCCACTAGCCATGGTCTTCGGCCGTGGTCCTACAAAGTGTATGGGGGTCAGTCTATCTTACGGTGACGACCTCATCATTTTTTACCACACTTTTACTGGCTTAAAAAGAGCTCTGGGAGTTGTTTTGGAATTCGCGCAGGAACATGATTTGGAGTTGAATTATAACAAGACTAAGATTACGCACTTTTCATATAAACGGGGTAATATCCCCACATTGGAATTGGACGGGAAAGTTATTGAACAAGCGTTTGGTTACAAGTATCTAGGCTTGGAATTCTCCACTAAGACCGACTATGTAACATTGAGAGAAGTGAGGAGATGTAAGGCCATATCAAAAATGAATATGATCTTTCGGGGTGTATGGACGGCATCAGGCTTTTTTCTAAAAGGCATCCTGACTCTGTACTTGCAACCTTCCTGTTGTATGAGCTAGAGGCACTCAGCATGAAGATCCTCTCATGGCTGAAACCGTTGGAGGGTAGACTCTTACTTCTTTCTCTGCTATGGTCATTAAAAAAAAGATGTGCTCTGTATGTGAAGTCACTCAATTCCCCTATTTGCCCACTGTTGATACTATTGGGCAGGCAGTCCTCATCTACTAACCCAGAAATTCTAGCCTCTCTGGTGTGTGAAGATATCACTATGGTTGGCCTGAAGCCGGTCTTGATGGGGAGTCTTTCTGAGCCTAGCAGGATTTACGCACTTAAAATAGAACAATGGGACTGGTCGAACAACTATGCCCATTTAGCCACCTTTGTTAGTTATAATATTACTCTGGAACAATTGGCACACAGTTGTAATGCCCCTCAGGGCTATCGAATGCTGGGCCCATCTCCTGAGCTGTGCAGATTCCTGCTGCTCCTGAGGATCAGCAAACTCCTGGTGCTGTCGGTCCCTGGCAGAGAGCTAGGCATCCCTAGAAAGGCGAGGTATTGCTGTTCCTGTGAGCTGGTGAGCAAGTTGGAAACGCCCCAACATGTTCTAAATGAGTGCAGGGAACATGGACCTTTACATATGAGCAGGCTTGGGGCTTAGGTGTTCTATCCCAACAGTATCAAGAAGGAGCCTGTCTAGCGTTACTGCCTGAACACAGGCCAAAGATCGGTGTGGAGAGAAAGAGAGAGAGGCGTTAAAGATGATCCCAAGGTTTCTTTCCTCACAAGTGGGTGACGGGACGGGACACAAGGAGGCTGGCCAGAGAGTGGGGGTGAAACAAGGAGCAGGCGTCCCAATGAGAAGGATCTCTGTCGTACTGGCATTAAGGCAGAGATCATTGCAGGGCACCATGCCTGAATAGCAGTCATTCAAGATGTCAGGCACTGCACCAACACTATGTTGCTACACGTGTACACTAACCAGAGGGAAATACTGCACATTCCATGTGAACCTTTAAATATGGATGGCTGTCAATAATAAAGACATTTGAGACAGCAGGAGTAACATTGAGCGCATTTAATGGTGTACTTGACTATCTTCAAATGCATAACAGACATTCTGTCTTTCTATAGTGCACGTGCAGGTTTTATAAACACAGTAAACAGTCTCGAGACACATATTTGCATATGCTAGAAGCACGTTACTGTACATGAGTTATAACGGATCCTGCAAGCCTTCCTGTGGTCAAATAGCAGTGTCTGTAGCAGGGGACACAGATGCAAGAGGAACCGGGCTCCTGACAGAGGTGGAAAGTAAGCAGTATTGGGCTCCCAGGTTTAAGTAAGACAGCGAGAAATGTATGACCTAGCCTCCAGGGACGTCATTTGGGGGTCGCCAGAGGTCGCACCTGCGACCTCTGGTGATTCCCTTGCAACCTCTGTGATCTTTTTGCGATCTCTGATTAATCCTTGCTGCATAATTCTTTTTAAAATAATCAGGGGTCGCGAAAAGATTGCAGAGGTCATGGAGCTTGCCTTGCGGGCTACCGTGCGTGCGAGTCAGCCTGCCAGTGCCTTCAACCTCTGATTATTTTAAAAAGAATTACAAGGCAAGTCACTGGTGGGCTGAATCGCGCGCACAGCGACTTGCAGGGCAGGCTCCATGATGCCTGCTTGGGGGCGGGCGCGGCTCCACTAGGTCTGGAGGCTGGCACGCGAGGTCATGGTTGCCTGGAAACCATGAACTTTGTCCGACCTCGCCTCCGCTATGTTTCCTGCATTGCAGAGGTCATGGAGTTTGCCATGCGGGTTGCCGTACACGCGAGTCAACCTGCCAGTGCCTTTCGAACTCTGATTATTTTAAAAAGAATTATGAGGCAAGTCACTGGCGGGCTGAATCGCGCGTGCAGTGACTTGCAGGGCAGGCTCCATGATGCCTGCCTGGGGGCGTGCGCGGCTCCACTAGGTCTGGAGGCTGGCACTCGAGGTCATGGTTGCCTGGCAACCATGAACTTTATCGGGTCTGACCTCGCCTCCACTATGTTTGTTTCCTGCATTGCCCGGCTTTGATGTCATAGCTAGACACACAGACAGAATACCGGCTGCCGCGCGCACGCAGACCCCCAGCACACCTATTCTCCCTCTCAAACACCCCGCAAAGTATGTGTCCCCACTGCTGGCTGCTGATGGTGCTGCTGCTGGAGCCAAGGTTGTGGGGGCGCGGGGATGCCCCGGCTGCACCGGCGGAGATCTGGATGCGGCGGAGGAGCAGACCACGCACCCCGAGGAAGACCACTCGAGCGACCCCTGCAGAAACCCCTCCTGCCACAGAGCCCGGAGGAGCACTGCGACCAATCCTGCTACAGAGCCCTGGGGGAGCCGTGTGGGGTCTACACTCCCAGCTGCGTGCGGGGCTGTGCTGCATCGGCCGGGCCAAGGAGAAGTTACCGCTGCAAGCACTGATGCATGGCAAGGGGGTCTGCCGGAACCACACTTCATCCGAGCAAGGTGAGGGCTGCATGCAGTGCGCACTGTTGGTACCACGGTTACTGTAGCACAGCGTGCCATTGAAAAGAGAGTGCGTGTTTTGTCTCCGAGTATCAGCCACTGTTGAGAACAGCCCACCAGAGAATCTGCATAGTGCCACAATAACGAGAGAGACAGCATTACAGCGCGACCAGGAAAGCAATATCAGCAGACGAAGGACCACACTGCGGTACCGGAGTGGGTCTTTCTGCATTGTAATGAAGTACTCCAAAAGACCTACAACTGTGGTGAGTAGCAACATGTGGGTTAGGGAGTCTTGTGCTCTTGTACTATGATCCCGCCTAAGTGAACATTATTCTCTGCCTTGTGCTTTACCCTTCGTTTAGGAAGCAAGGCAGCAGGGGGGACTGTGTAGGAATTCTAAAAGTGCTGGGCAGCTTCGCAGTATTTCCTCAGGCACCTTCTCTCCCCAATCCTGTAATTTGTCACTCCTGACAGGCACAAATATCGCTTTCACATCTGCAGGCTTGTGTGTATAGCAAAGACGTCCCTCTGCTCCTGTCCAGGTGGCAATAGGATTTTAGTGGTTTCCATTTAGCAAGAGTCAAAGGCACTGTTTTTGTCCCTGGATCTTTGATATGCACATGTTTTGTTTCAAAGTTACTGCAAAGTTACTGCAAGTGCAAGTGCTTTTCACTTCCACGCGCCTTTTGTCTTGTCTTCTGTGGAGCCAGGAAACTGTGTCCTGTAGGCATGAGGCACAAGCAGTGCTTAAGTGCTATATATTAAAGCATCATTATCGTTTGGCCTTGGACATCTGCTTGCAATCACAGTGATTTGGTAATATGGGCCAATACGCACTGATATTAACGATACATATGGTGATCCATTCTTGTATGAAATGTACATCAATTTACAGGGTTATCGTGACCATATTGTTCGTAGTGTACTTAGAAACAATGCTATGTGAGGCCACTTCCTGTGATGGCACATGGGGGCGTGGTCAAATGACATCACTTCATGTGATGTCACGTGGGGCGTGGTCAAATGACATCACTTCCTGTGATGTCACTCTTGGGGGCGTGGCATTGTGATGTCACTTCCGCGACCCCTGGCATTTTGGTGAAATGACGTCCCTGCTAGCCTCATACTGCAAGTCCCTCAATGAATGCAGTGAGGTTCGTGCAGCGCCAGCACATCGATTCTGAAAGCGAACATGGTCAAAAGCATCCTTTTTTCTGTGCCCCCTACGCTGCTAAACTCAATTTTTAGTTTTGACTCATGGGTGTTGCTTGAGAGCCGCCTAGTGTGAGACAAAAATGAATGCTATGAGTGTTGAGGGCGGAGGATGGCATTAGCAGAAGGCTACACTTCCAGGTATAATTGATGCAACAACCAGACACAAATCTCCTTCATGGCCTTTTGAAGCTCTGCCCACCTACTTTCTGCTACCTGAATCTCCACCCACCAGTTTACCACCACATAATTTCACCATAAAACATTGCAATCCATCTGGAACACCAATTGGACTAGCAGCACCAACCAGGCACAGTTCTCACTTGTGTTCTCATGGTACTCAGTTCACCTGATTCACACCCTCGAGAAGCTCAAGTCATCCAATTCTTGCTACACTTCATCATAACAAGGCACGTGCCCTCTGTAAAAGCATTATGAGCAGCAGCGCCAAGCAGACACTGGTCACACTTGTGACCCGCTGGAGCTCCACCCAACCCAACTGCCTCTTGGCTCCTAGCCCTTAATGTTATGTCTCTCTTGGTATCCTAATCATTGAGCTTCCAAAGCAGAGGATGCAAGAAGATGAGGGAGATATTTGTACTAACTCTTGCTTGCTTCTGTTAAGCCCTGGATAGAGTTAAGGATCAGGACCCATAATACAACAAAACAAGACACAGTATTAAAGAAAATGTGCCTAGCCCTTTTTCTCCACAGCCTCTTACGCAATCGAGAAACCAACACCAGAACTTTGCATATGCACAAAAGGAATCCAAACAACTTCATGTTAATACCAAACATCACCACTCATATTCCACCACCCAAACACACACACCATTGCATGTTTATCAACATACTCACTAAGGTTCCACAAGCACTGACATCACAGAATCTCTTACCACACGTAAACGCGATGATCACTTCATCACAGAAACATGGCTCGCCTAGTCATGCAAGCACATCCTAGAACACGCAATCACTTCAGGATACAGCATGCCACACACTGAAGGCTGAGCAAGAAGGTGGGAGGCTCTGCAGTAGTCATCCATAAGCTTTCATGGACTTACACCCTCTAAGAACCATCTACCCTCTCCTCTATTTAACACATCATCTTCCATTTCCCACCCTCCTCAGGCAATTAGCAATCTTTCGTCTGACCTTTCAGCTGCCCTGACCAAAAACGCCTTTCTTGGTTAAGTCATGGACTTCATCACTAACTCTGCTGTCAACAAACCCAGCAACATCTTTCTTGGTGAGTTCTGCCTTTCAGGAAACAAACCCTCAAAGAAGACCGAAAAAACACTCATCGTCCTCCAGGACAATATGGACATCAAACAACATGCAACCAAGCACACCCACAGCCAAGGCAACATTCAGAAACTGTTATTTATTGCACAGACAATACATGCACAAAGCCTTTACCACTAGAATGGATGGATTACCTTTGCCATGCTAATCAAAATATGATGCACTCATCACATACCCAGATCATGCACTACTCCTTAAATAACTTGCCCCTTCAACGCACACTAAAGGAGGACTCATCTCAAACATAAACAGCAATTTCAACAACCCTCAGTCCATTCAAACAAAAAACAATATTCAAAACCCTCCTGGTAGAACATGATCTCACAGGCAGCAAATGCACCTTTGGCATTCAAAAGATAATTTGGCAAATACACTCATGTAAAAGAGGGACTCCACACTCTGCAAACCCTATACTCCAAAAGCAGATTCCCTTACACCACATCCAAAGCCTCATGTGATCAAGATACCATCTCAGAAACCACCAACAAGAGTAGAGTGATCTTCAATGCTGTCAAGCACTGCATTAGCCCACTACCACATGCAACCATAACCAACTCCACAGATAGATAAAATTAGATCAACCAGTCCTTTTCAAAATTGACCTATACACCTTCAAAGCTGCCCACTCCGAAGATGACATCCTCCCATCCTTTCTCTGACATCACTTAATCCCAATACCTTCATAACTCCCCTCAACATTGTCAACACTTTGCTCACTCAAGGCACCTTCACTGATGCATTCAAAGCAGAAGTATGCTCCTGATGCCAAAAGAACAACCCACACTTGACCTGGATGAGCCCAGCATCTGCAGTCACATTGCCCTGCTAGGAAATACCATTGAGAAAGCAGTTGATAATCATCAGCTGGACAAGATCAACAAGTATTCCCTCTGCCCTACTATCAATATGACTTGACGATAACACAGTATAACACAGCAGCAAGACAGCTAAGGCTGGCCCTGACCAAGACAGATTAGGTCTGCGAGTCCTGCACATCCTCTCAGAAATCTTTGTCATGGACGACCAGAAGATTAAAAAAACTACTTTCTACATCCACTCTTGATCTTTTGTCTTAGTGCCCTAAACTGATTCACGTGATATTTGAACAATCACAACCAGCTTGTCGAGGTGGGCATCAACAAATGAAAAAGCTTACATGTAGATGTTGAGTCCATCAAGGATTCAATCTCTCACCAATCTTCATGTCCTACATGGAGATATTTGGACAACTTATCGACAACCACAAAACCAAGCTACATCAATATTGTGATGACATCAAACTATATGAAGATCACAGCCTCCACAAATGCACACTAACTCAGACACTCGTTCTCACTAAAGCAGGCCTGGATGCCAGCAGCACACATTTAACAACATGAAACAGCCATAGAAACAAACCTAATTCCCTGAAATGAAAGTCCACAGCTTCATACTCCATCTAAGTAACCACACCAAATCACTAGAATTCTTCATCAATTTCAACACCTCCATCAAGACTCATATCAACATAAAGAGTAAAACTGCATGCTACCAATTTGCCTTCTGAGTAGTAGGAACACAAGGATGAACAAAGGCAGTGGTGGTTGAGGGGCATGAACTCTGCGCATGTGAGCCAGATGGGAGGCGGGGGGGAGACAGGAGAAGAGAAGCAGGGCAAGCAGTGAAAAATACCAGGGTTATAGGGTGGCCCATTGAAGTGAAAGGATGGAGTGTTCATAAGGAGCAGACCCAGGTGGGAGAAGGAATACAGTGGGTGGAAGTGGGGACTCAGTCTCACACATGTCTCAGATAGGGAGGCAGTAGAAATGGATTTGATGTGAACTAAAACCATCAATAGATTGCAGAATCTGTTGAGCAAGAGCATGAAGAGAGGTCATCCTTAGGTGGGCCTAAATGGTTCAGGGTCATGTTCATTAAACGTTGCATGTCTTGTAAATTAAGCATGAACATTGTGAGATATATTTCTTGAGAGATTTGGAATGTAATATTCTCTCACAGGATCCACATCTCATATCTGTGATCTTAGGTTGCATAGTTTCTGCCATATCCATTTTTAATTTTCTGATGGTTTAAGTCACCACCACAAGACTTGTGCGTGTACTTGGTGAGTGACTGTATGCTGAGAGGGTACAGATCTCCTTTATTTCTAGTCTAACAGACTTCCTTTTTTATGCTTACATTTCTAATGTTTTTTACAGCTAGGTTGGTTGAATGAACAGTTTTTCTAAAGTGCATCACAAATGTTTTAAGTTCTCTATAGTTATTTTGATGTAGTTTGCTAGTCACCCCAACTCAATCCCATGCCTCTTGCCTCTGCTGCCTTTCAAGCCCTTCTGGGGGCTGTACACTCTGAATGGATGCCTAGATGGCTCCAGTGCTCTGCATTCAAACCAGAGTGGCAGCATTAGCCATGTGGTTGACAGGGAATATATCTGCTAGGAGGCCAAACAAATTGTAATTTTTGCCGTAGCCCACAAAGAGCTAGGATGCAAAAAAAGGCATCACTTTCAAACCATATTATAGGTGGACCTGCGTTCCTGTGTCCTGATTCCAGAAATACCCCTCCCGACCTGCAGAGCAGTCCTGTGTTTCCCAGGTAATAACATATTTGAGTGTTATCTTCTACAAGAGCATATCTCACATTACAATCCATTTTTGCATGGAATATTGTTTTCACAAAAGTCTCAAATATTTAGGGGTTTCCTCCAGCTTGCTCCAGGAGAGGGGCGGACGTCATGCCAGCAGTTAATGTGGTTAGTAGTGCATTCACAGGAAGGCACCCAATGGAGGGGAGACTACATCTAGAATTCAAACAATGTTTTCTCCTAGCATACAGTCCTGAAATGTCCCCCAAGATATTCTACAAAGAAATTCTGCCTTCCAGGTTACAACGCTTTCCAGTTCAGTCTTTCCCCAATTGCAATGACAGGAGAGGTCTGCCCTTCCTGGAAGACAAGGGGCCTCATTACGAGTTGCCCGGTAATAGCAGGTCCATTTCCAGCATGCCGGAATGAGCGTGTGCGTGCACGTATTAACCCGCTAACAGTGGGTGATTATGAGTGCGCGAGCACGCGCGTTCCCCCATGCCAGTAGTGGCAATCCCGACATGCCGGTAAAGTGCCACCAACCCCCTTATACCGGCATCGCGCGGCCTGCCCATATCGTTACTGCTTCATACCAACACCTGAATACCGGCACGGTGATACCGGCACGGTATCACCGTGTACGTAAAAACTGGATCTGGAAATTACGTCATCGCGCAGGAACGGGAAATGGGCCACCGGCCATCTTTAAAAACACAATCCATTGCCATCCTCCATAACCACCACTACACCCGTGTTGTTGAGTGCCACAACTCAATCTGGATGTCAAAGGCCACCAGAAAAAGCACCCAAAGGAAGAGGAAGCAGCGTTTTTGTGATGCTGAACTGACAATGCTGGCAAACACCCCCAAACAGCATGCTGACATCATCAGAAGCAAAGACCTCAAGCATGCGGCCCAAACCCGCAAAAAAGAGGTGTGGCAGGAGGTTGCTACGAGGGTGTCGGCAGTGGGGAGCACCCCAAGGAGCGTACGCGATTGCCGAAAAGCGCTGGGACGACCTCCGCCTCCGGGTCCGGAAGATTCTGGCGGAGAACCGGAGGGCCGCAATGGTGACAGGCGATGGCACACACTCCCCTGTAAAGCTCACCGCATGGGAGGAGACCGCAAGTGGATTTATTGACCCGGAATCCATAGAGGGGATAGGAGACCAGGAGTTTGGCGCAGCAACTACAACAGAGGAAGGTGAGTGAACCATCACATCCACGTATAACAAAACATGATGTGACACAAGTGATGTTGAAGTCAGATTAGGCCCGCCAATGCATGTCCCAAGGCGACATCAACACATCAATAGAATAATGAGTGCCACCCCCTGCACCACACGCATGATGAGTGAAAATTCCAATCCCAACAGAGGTGCAACATGACCCAACCATGCCCATGCCCCTCCCCACAGACACCAAAACAATCCAATGCCACCAGCCATGCAATGATTGTCAACATGTCCCCTCAGTACACCAAATGCCATACAACAGAAATACAACAGAAATTAAATTGTGCCTGAATGTATGAAAATATCACACCGTAAAACATCACAGCTGCCATTTGGCAACATCACTGATGACCTGCATCTCTTCTATCTCCCAGGCACCAATGAGGAAGGTGGAACACAGGACAGGGGTGCAAACACATCCAGTGCACGCAAGGGGACCAGGGCCACCGCCACACCCTCGTCCAAGAAATTGCCTGCAGCCACACCCAGTGTGCCACGCAAGGCATCAACCCTGCAGGGGGCACCTGCTGCGACAGTGGTAGCTGTTCTGCCAGCCACCACGGACGTCGTGTCCACAGAGGTGGCTGAAGAGGCAGAGGTAATGTCCGGAACGCCTAGCCCAACGCCCATTGCCAGCACCCCCCCACCTGTGGAGACTGAGAGCCAGGATGACCTTGGAGATTCGGACATTGGCATCTTCGAGGAGGACAGTGCCCAGGACGAGGACCCCATGCAGGTGCCTTCCAGCACCCCGCCAGCCACCACCCTGCCTTCCACCACCCCGCCAGCCACCACCCTGCCTTCCACCACCCCGCCAGCCACAAGTACACCTGCGGCTGAAACCCCCTTCGAGGTCCGTCTGGCAAGGGTAGAGGCCCGCCAAGTAGAAATGCTCCAGATAATGCGACAACAGGTCGTCGCTGGTGATGAGGCCATGAAGGCCATAGCCACGGCCATTGCTGCCAATACAGCTGCCGTGGAGGCGCCAACGTGTGCATTCAGGGAGTGCATGGGGTCACTGACCCAGGCCCTTCTTGCGAACATCATGCAAGTGCAGCAGCCACACCATGGCCCAGCCAGGGGACTGACAATAGACACCTCCACCCCGTCAACCCCTTCCACCTCGGTGCAAACAAGCCCTGTGCGCTTAACGTGCAGGAGCACACGGCACTCGGCCATGGCACCCCCAGACCCAAAAGTCGCAAAGAAATGACATTATGGGAAATGACAAAATGTGAGGAACTACAATGGTGAAGGCAACACTGTTTGTTGCACACATGGGGACATTTGGGATCTGGGGGGTGGGTGAGGGAGTTTGTTGGCCTATTCAATGGGGTATGTGGGGTGGGTGAGGGAGTTTTTTGGGGGGTTCTGGGAGGGCAGAGTGGGCACAGTTTTGCTGTTACAAATAATACACAAGTTGTGATGAGAAAAATCCATGGCTGGACATTGTTATTTTTTGTGTTCATCCATTTAATGTGTTACGGTGTTCAGTGCCCAACTACCAACATTCCCTTTGTGCATGTTCACATTGGCCCAGTGTCTGACTGACACAAGTCATTCATCGTCCCTGTGTTTCAAAAGTATTCGTCAATTAGTGCTTGGCGTACAGCATGGCCGTCCCGTGCATCACGTAGTGGCAGGGGGGCTCCTTCGCCTCGGTCTCCATCCCCTTCATCCTCACCCGGCCCATGCATGTCAATGTCAGGTGGCAGTGGCACATTCCTTCGGATGCACATGTTGTGCAGCATGACACAGGCCATGGTGATCATTGCCACCTTCTTAGGCCTATATAGGAGTGCCCCACCAGACCTGCTTAGGCAGCGGAACCGCGCCTTCAACAGGCCAAAGGTCTGCTCAATCACAACACGGGTACGAGTGTGCACACGATTGTACTCCTCTTCATGACTGTTCTGCGGGTTCCACACAGGGGTAAGTAACCACGGCCTCAAGGGATATCCTCCATCACCTGCAAGCAGATACAAATAGGTGTGTGTCACTCTGAACTGCCACCTTCAGGGAGCACAGTCATGGCAGCAGCTATTTGGTGTGGGCATGCACATGTCCCTGTACGTGTGCCAAATAGTCACCTATATGGAATGTATATTGTAAAGAGGTGTGGAACACTGGATGGGGTTGAATAGATGATGCAGGGTGTAATCATGCATGCTGAGGCAGATGTGATGTGGCAGTGCGACAATGTTTAGCTTCCAATTCATGCTGTATACTCTTCACTATGCATGGTCACACTAGCCGCATTGCCACAGTTGCCATCCTATTCAGTCATGCATTGCTTGCCATCACCATGGTGCCCCGGTTGTGCCTCTTACTTGTTGTCATCCATATGCATTATTTGTGATATGTGGCCCAGTGATGTGTCATTTTCCGTTTGGCAGGGTCAGGTGAGGAGTGTTTAGCTCTGCATTCATTCTCCACTCACTGGCTATTGCCACCCAGGTGTACTATTAACGCCCCCTTTCCCACCCTGGTGAAATATCCCCCCCCCTTTCCCACCCTGGTGAAGTACCCCCCCTTTCCCACCCGGGTGCAGTAGCCCCCCCTTCTGCATCCGCACACATGAGCACCCCACAGCATGGCCATGGGCCTGTTGTGCAACTCACCGAGCAGCCAGGCACGTGGTCCAGCATGTCGCTCCATGTGACAGGGTAGCGTGGAGTTGCGCCAGTACCATGGCATCATGTGTGGATCCAGGAAATCGGGCGCAGCAATGGATGATGACCTTGCTGGAGTCACATACCATTTGCACATTGATGGAGTTGTATTGCTTGCGATTGCGGTACACCGCCTCTATGGCATGAGGGACTACCAATTCCACATGGGTGCAGTTGATGGCACCAACACAATTGGGCATGCCTGCCAGTGCATGGAAGCCTACTTTGGTTTCGGCTATCTCCTGGGCAGTCCGTGGTAGGGATATGTGGGTGCTTGCGTGCTTCAGGAGGGCATCCAGCACTTGGTTCAGCATGCATGAGAATAGTGGTTGTGAAATGCCATGCAGCTGGCCCACTGTGTGTTGGTAGGTGCCTGTGGCCAGGAAGTGTAGCACAGACACCACCTTTAGTAGTGGGGGGATGGCAGTGCGTATTTGTATGTGGCTGGCAATGTCGTTCTGTATCATGTCCACTATGGTGGTGATGGTGGCACGGTCCAACTGATACAGGGTGTGGATCTGCTCAGGGGTTAGGTTGAATGGGCTGGGTCTGGTGCGAGGGATTGGTGGCTGCCTACGAGGCACTGGTGGCTGCGCTGGTGGTAATTGCTGGGCCTGTCTCACCCTCCTTCATCTCCTCTGTGCTGCCTGTTCTTGCTGCTGTAGGTGGTGTGGTTGTTGCTGTTGTTGCTGTAGTTGTAGCAGTATAGGCATGTCCTCCTGCGCCATGATTGCAAATGCTAGTGGTAGCATTTTGGTGTAGGATGGGGTGTGGTGTGTAGGTGTGCTCCTTTTGTTCTGGGCCACTCTACATTGCCTACACCTGTGGGGGGGGTTGTGGTGTGTGGGTGTGCTCAGTTCATACTGGCACAGCCTCCTTTGACTCCACCTGTGGGGATTGTGTGCACCTGTGGCAGCTGCCTTGGTTCTTGTATCTTGGTTGCTGTTTGCGGGTGGTCCACGATGCCTGTTTTTGCCGGCATCATGCAGCCCGTTGTTACCGGGTTTGCGATGCCGGTATTTGCATGTTTGCGTGGGTTGTAATTGGCACCTATTACCGGCATGCCGATATTTCCTGCCTGCAGAGGCGCGTGTACGCGCCTATGCCGCTATTTGCGGCACAGTAAATAACGGTGCCGTTAATACCGGGTTTGCGCAGTGTGTTTTGGTGAGCCTGAGACTGCCCAGGCTCTTTCTTCTACTACTGCTTCTGCTACTGGAGTCTGTCTACCATTGCTGCAACTGCTTCCAGGAGGAAGTAGTTTAAAATCCCTAACACACGCGGAGCGCGCGGTCTGCGCAGTGTGTTTTGGTGAGCCTGAGACTGCCCAGGCTCTTTCTTCTACTGCTGCTGCTGCTACTGGAGTCTGTCTACCATTGCTGCAACTGCTTCCAGGAGGAAGTAGTTTAAAATCCCTAACACACGCGGAGCGTGCGGTGTGCGCAATGTGTTTTGGTGTTCTGGTGTGGAGGTGAGGGTGAGGGGCAGGTCGATTTTCATCCATGGAAGAAACTTTGTTCAACCACAGTGGGAAATCTGGCAGCAACCGTCTGCCCTCCCCCCCCACACCAGACTGCAGCTGCGACGCTGGAATTCCGCTCCCAAGTCCATTGATGTACTGGGCACGTCTCGTGTAAGTACAAAATTAACTTATAACAATGAAACTGTAATGAAACCTGTAAATGATCTTGCCGAGACTCTAGTAGGAGAACACGCAGACTCAGGTTTACATCCGTCTCAGCCATCTTTTAAGAAAAGAACGGCGAAGAAAAACACATTTCAGCCTTTAACGTCATCATTCTTTCCCAAACCTCTACCCGCGGACATTCCATCATGTGTCCACTCTCCCCGAAAGCATTCATCACCGTCTAGTACCCCGCCGATCCCTCTCTCTTGCCCTCCACTATGCAACTCTGCAGAGGACGCGAAAGAACTTTCATCGCGTGTGGCGTTGCCGTGTTTGGGGAAGGAGAGGGGGACTGAGGGGAAGGAGGTTGGCAGTAACGTTGGCTGCTCCATGGCAGAAGGCCCAGGGCCGGAGCACCCCACTTACCTTGGGCCGTGTGGGTCAGCTCGGGAGGGTGCTGGGGCTTCTCTGGACGTGTGTGGTCCCGGGGATGGGCTCGCGAACGGGGCTGCCTTCCGCTTGTGTTCGGCTGCTTCTGCCTCGGGGAAGCCCGTGCTCGACCTGACAGCAAGCTCTGAGAGAGAGGCAAACCACGGAGTGGAATTCTGTGCGCCCGCTCCTACGTCCGATGTTTGTGACACAGAATGTGAAGTTGTGCTCACATCTTGTACGAGGCCGAGCACACCTAACTCACTACTTTCAACAGCGCATTATGTTAGAAATTCCCCCATAGCCAAGCTGCCCAAGCTAATGGTACTAGCTTGGCGCGCTCACACTATGAGAAACTGGGGAAACAACGACAAAATCGATAAAATCGATGGTGGACTGGATCCAAATCGGACAGAGACTGCTGAGTCAAGAACGTGCCCTTCACATTGCTTGACACCTAAAATAGCCTCAGAAGTCTGTGCCCAAACTGACATTGAGCTTGGAAATGCTGAGAAGAACTGTGAAATGGAAAATGAGGTATTCTGCCCCCCTGACATGCTCCAACACGCACTAAACACATCACATGAAGAGTGTGCCCCTCCTGCACCCATGAACAACAGGAGAGACTCACTTGAAGTGGTAAATAAAATCTTACCGAGCATCTCACAAATAAATAAGGCCCGCAATTTCTCGCCCAGAAGAGTCAGCCCCTCAGCTGATCGGGAAAAACAGTGGATGCCCTCATTGTCCACTCACGATGCACAACTAGGGGTAGGTCGGATCACCTCATACCACAACCCAATGTATATTATGAAAAATGCAGGGCTTAACGAAGAAAAAGCCGGGTGTCCGGCATCACCTCGCTTATCGTGTTCTCAAGCCCGGGCTCCTCAAAGGCAGGACACTCTGCAAATACGTTCAACTAACCTCAGAAGCACCAAACATACAAGCGCCCACAATGGTGTGGCGAGTGACTCTTACGCTTCTAGTTCTTCCTTGTCTGAGACCTGCTCATCCGTCTCCTCAATTATAGAACGTGATTTTCCAAAAGTCAGGAGATCTAAAGCTCAACTACATAAAAAAGACCGCTGCTCAAATGTCAGGCTGGACGCGAACCTCATCAAAGAGCTTCAATCAGTGCTAATGTCATCTACAGGAATCTCGATTGCCCCCTTCCTAAAGCTCTATGAGCAATTGAATGACAACGTGAAGGACCTGACAACGTTAGTGGCGCTTATGAACTCGAAACTAATTAATATCGAAAAAGACTTGAATGCTGAGAAAAAGGAAAACGGGGCTTTAAAAACAAAAACAACCTCGGCCTTGCAAACATTAATGGAACAGAAAGAAAACAACAAACTGGACAAAAAATTACTGGCCGAGATCGCCAAAGAAACACTAAGTGTGCTAAAACATCGACAGGCGTTGCACCAGGATGCCACTCAGCGAGACAGGTTGGAACCTCAAGGTCCTCAAAGAAACGACAGTGGGCAATTGTTTACTGAGCCCCCCGTCTCTACATCTGTCAGCAACCTCCTTAAGGACACTGGAGCTCCGAGGCAGAAAATTATCACAGAAGCCTCAGAAACTTCAAAACTCTCTAGTGATCCAATAGAATCTTTGAAAATTACATCAACAAGCTCTAATTGCCCGGTCTCAAATAGTCTGACCAGTCCTATGGGTCCTCTGACTCATTTAGTATCTGTTAACCTGTGTAACCAGGGCCTAACACCCGACACTGAAAAACCTTTGCAGGGGGACCCAGCTCTTAGTCTGGGAAAACTGACAGATGATTCATCCGAACAAATGAATTTTGCCTGCGCTTTGGAAAGCAGCAAGAGCTCCCACAATCCTGCGACGTTGGACCCTCAAACACCCTCGACATCGACAAACACACCGGATATGGGCGCCCCTCGTGTGTCTGGGGAGACCTTAATTCCACAAATAGTTGAGCCGAAAAGTCAAATATTCGACATATTCAAAGGAACTGTACCTCAGAAACCAGGTCCAAAGGTACCTAAATTAGGACAAGCAAAAAAAACGAAAAATCAAAAAACAAAAAACCAAAGACTTGGAAATAACTCAAGAAAATTTCTCCGGAACCTAAAAACTGTCAATGTCACTGTCAATAACACTCTTACAGAAGAGAGAGACTCTGTAAAGAATAAAGATCTCCCTACTGCCAATGCAATTGCAAAGAGCAAGGGCCTGGAGCCGTCTTCTGCACCTGCCGATGAACCTTCCATCAACCTTATCAATCTTTCTGTGTACAAAGACTTGGAATCCCAGGAATTGGCCCCTGAGACGGGAGACGAAGTCTTGGTAGCTGCCCCAGAATCGCAGAAAAAAACAAATGATGAAAATGACCCGGAACTCATTCAACTACCGATTGGCGCTTCAATAATGTGCACTTTACTTGAAAAGACCATTGCACAGGACGTGCCGCAGGCTGTCCCCTTGAGTCCGACTTTCAAAACTTTGGAGGACAGACGCAAAGCCCCTGTGCACCTGCAGTCAATCCCCAAATCTTCGATGGAAAAGGTTCCAGACTCGAAAGAGGGCTCCCGAAATTACGGCGATCCAAAAGGAAAAACTTATGATGGGCCTGACTGTAACAAAGAGAACAAAACCAGATCAAGACCGGATCCACATGAGACCAAGGAATCAGGTCTTGGCCCAGACCAAAGGGAACGGCGCCAAGCAAACAGGACGGACAAAGGATGCAGCGAAAAAGGTCCATCACCTCACAAAGTCCGGCTAGAACGCATAGAAAACGGCGACAATCTCATCTTAAATCGCACAAACGTCCTATGCCTATTTCAACACGTGCCATCTCTTAGAACGATTCGTTCTGATGACATCAAGACTGTGGAATTTAAAAACGAGGACCAAAATGACAAAATCATCCTCCACTTTAGATCCAGAATCGTCCTGAATATTGTCCTGGACGCTGCATCTGCACTTATGTCGATGGGCTACGACATCTCAGAAGTGTTTGAGAATGCCAAAACAGACTATAGGTCAGAAACTCAAAAACCCAAACTTGCCTATGCTCATCGGGAATCGTCTTCTTCTAACAGAGCCACTGAAATCGCCCCGTATCAAAACTCAGAAATGTCCAGAGAGAGCGAATTTCATTCTCGCCTCGGCAATAAGAAAACGCAATTATCCAGTAGTGCCACTGAGAACGACTTAGGGAAATTCCCTAAAGATGACAATATCAAAATCACCATCAAAGGTGCCTGTGCTATGGACTCAAGCCGTGACGATTCATTAAGCCCAAGAGATCTAAGAGGTGATCAAAAGGAATGGTCCTGGTTGGCGGAAGCCTTATGTAGACCCTCAAGACGATAATGCCAGGTGGTAGAGGCGCAACTGGAGTTCAGGATCGGATCCTGGAACACTAGTGGCTTCTCCCACCTATTTGAAGATCCCTGGCTGGACGTGCTTGATGTGGTCTGTCTTCAGGAAACTTTGCTGACTACTTGTCCGATCGTGGATACCTATGAAGTGGCATTCAATCCGGCCATCAAAAAAAACAGAGGAAGACCTATGTCAGGCCTGCTGATACTTGTAAAAAAAAGTTCTGGGTGTCGTATTATAAATACCACAAACTTGTCGCCCTTTATTCAAGTATCAACGCTAGCCTCGGCAGGGCCTAGAACTAACAATGTGATCCACTTCCATCTACTTAACCTATATTGGAACCATACTCAGGCCGGGACAACTCCCTTCATAGATCAAGTCTCATCAACAATTGTCGATCTACTGCTCAAAAATGAGTCAAACAACATAATTATATGTGGAGACTTGAACATTAACTGCATGGATATAAGACGGAAAAACAACGAAGTCCTTCATGTACCGAGTAACTTGGCCACTAAATGGATGGCGGAAATGGAAGCCAGAGATCTGGTTATGCTGAATGGAAGCACTACCGGCGATATACCGGCCAAACCAACGTGGAGATGACTCGCACAGAATTCTATCTTGGATTACTTTTTCGTCTCAGAAAAGATTCAACAGTCGACTCTGTCTTTTGTGGTAAAGCAGATGACCCAAAGTGATCATGAGATGACAATTTTAACCTTGCGAGTTGCAAAACAACCATCTGATGAATGCTGGAATGATCGGATCCTGGTCGAGCCAAAAAGAGTGAGGCTGTCACTCCGTCCCGATGAAGTCTCTAAAATTTCAAAAACATTCATTAAGACTGATTTTGGAGTGGAATACGTTCATCTTCTACAATCGTTTGTGGAAAAAAAACATGGATCGAGAAATCCTGGGTTTGTAAATAAACATAAATTTGATGTTGAGGTCATGAGGAGAAAGAGGTAACTTTGTGCCACTATTAGACACATAAAATCCAGAGATCCCACAAAATTCTTGCAAGAAAAACATGCGGCAAAACAGAAATATAAAAACTGGATAAGATCCCACAAGGCTCTAATGCTCCAAAAGGACGCAGAATTGATGCTGCTAAAGATGAGTAACAAAAACTCGTCTGAGTTTTGGAGTTTACCAAACAACGAAGGTGCTCCTCAATCTGCACTGATGACAAACATGGTTTCAGAGGCAGGATGGTCTTCACATTTCGAAAATCTGTACAGTAAAAAAGGCAAGTGGTCGTCCCCGATGACATCGAACCTAACAAAATGGGACCTCACTTTCCCAAAAGCTGATCTGCTGCAGATAATTAAGAATGTCAGTGCCTCAAGGGCCCCGGGACCGGACGGCCTCACCAACTTCACTATAAAGCAAAATCCAGAACTATGGGCAGAGTTTTGCGAAGAGCTCTTTACCCGAATCTGTAGAAGATGTGAAACTCCAAACTCTTAGAAGACTGCAATAATAGTCCCCATCTTCAAAAAAGGAAATCGCCTCGAGCCCAAAAACTATCGACCGATAGCGCTCTTGGACGTGCTAGGCAAAGTGTACGCAACCATGCTCCAACAGAAACTGTCACAATGGATTGTCGATAGCAACCACACTGATGTACGACAGACGGGCTTCGTAAAAGGTGTCGGCTGTGGCCTAAACCTTTTGCTAATAAATTTGCTAAAGATGGAAGCAATTAGATCTGGAAGAAAGGTCTATTTAGCCCTGATAGACTTCTCCCATGTTTTCGACTCCATCGACCGAGAACTACTGCGGACAAAGATGACCAGCTGGGGCTGTCCTGAGAGTCTACTAGCCGCCATTAAAGAAATTCACACTGCTACTACCATCAGAGTGCGCCTCGACCAACGCGGATCTCTTACAGAGGAAATTAACACCTTCTGCGAAGTTAAACAGGGTTGCCCTCTGGCGGCGATCATATTTAACTTGTTTCTCTCGGACATTGGCATGTCAACTAATGAGCCTCGATCCTTTTCCCCAAAAATACATGGCTGTGCTCTAAGCTGGATGCTGTATGCGGGCAACTTAATTTTGTTAGATACCACCCCAATCGGCATCCAGTGTAAAATGAATGCAGTGGAACGTTATGTGGAAACCAATGGTCTGCACATCAATAACAGAAAAAGTGAAATTCTGACGCTGCAAAACTTGCAAACGGGCCGCCATCAGAAAAACAACAAATTTAGATGGCATCTGGGAAAAGAAAAACTTACCACGGTGGAAAGCACTAGATATCTCGGCATGCAAATTAACACAAACATAAATGATAGCCCTTGGATGGAGATTGCGAAAACAAAATGCCGACACTTTGCCTCTCAAGCACTGATCCTAAACAAAAAATACGGGAAGTTCTTGCTTAAGCCAGTGATAACCTTTTACCAGCAGAAGGTTGTCCCGTTCCTCATATATGGAGCTGAAAATGCTTTTGGATGCCCAGTTGAATTCTGGCCAACCCTAGAACACATCTTCTGGGTAAAAACTTTACATCTACCAAATAGCATCTCAACAGCCTGCCTACGTCATGAGGTAGGCCTGATTTCTATTGAGGCACGGATCACGTGGAATGCCCTGGCCCTATTTAGGAAAACTACACTGCCAGACGCTGCTCCACAATTTAAAATACTGAGCAAACCTGGAAATGCGAACCCAGACTGTCTGTTAGCTTTATGGTTTAAGAAATGTGAAGAGCTTCTGACCATGTATGAGACCAACACCAAAACGCTGCAGGACAATCCTCTGTTGGTAAAGAAAAAGATCTGGGAATTCGATTGGATCCAAACCAGCGAAGACCGAAGGACTTCCAAAACAATGAGGGACGCTCCTAGTGAAGCAAGAGCGTTCAATAAACTGCAAAATTATGTGGTCTTATTCCCAGACAACAGGAGGAGAGCCACATACATGAGATTCCGCCTAAACCTGATTAGAACTAAAGATCGAACAAAGAACTGGGCTGGAAAGGATAAGTCTAATATCGTATGAAGGTTTTGTAAAGCCTGCGACGAAACGCTTAAACACCTGGTCTTATGCTGCCCCTTCTTTAGATATCTAAGAACTAAACATCCTGGCCAAATGTTAAATGAATATCCACTGAGGAACGCCGAAGAATGGTGGCAGCAGATGTTCATGGGTTCAAACACAAAACTGACAAGGTTGTTAACCCTGTTTTTGCATGAGATTGAAAGGAGCCTTGAGATATCTGACACCGAAGTATAAGGACATTAGGATAGTGTCTAACATGGCTTAGTCATCACACGAAGCAAACTCCCTGACAAGGATCCTTTGGCACTAAAGACACAAACCGTGTCAAACCGTGTCAAAAGGACGGAACTTTATCTCATGCATATGTTTTGTCTTGTTTTGTTATGTATTGGGTCTGGACTAACTCGAAGTGTTTTAAAGGTTTGTATAAACCAATAAAAATAAAAAAAGAATTAAAAAAAATAATAATACCAGGTTTGTGGGTCAGAATGCTACGGAACGTTAAATGATGCTGGTATTTACATACCAGCATCATTTTTCCCTTACCGGCATACCTCGTAATGAGGCCCAAGGAGTTGCTCTGTTGAAACTTCTGTTATAATACAAGCCATCAGAGGAAATCACACATGCAGACATCATTTACCAAAATGCCTGGGGTAGCAGAAGTGACATCACATGACCCTCGACCTCTGATGACATCACAGCGAGTGATGTCATTTGAAACCACCCCCAAGTGACAATACACGAAGTGATAGCACACGACCTTTCCCCCCTTTAAAAAACAGGAAATGCCATCACATAGCATTGTTCCTTAGAACACTAAGAAAAATATGTTTACAATATCACTGTAATATGATATACATTTCATACAAGAACGGATCACCATATGTAGCGTTAATATCAGTGTGTATAGGCCCATATTACCAAATGACTGTGAATGTACGCATTTGCACTTACCTTGGCTTGCCTGCAGTTATGGTTATCTCAGGGTGCTGGACAAGGCCATACAAGCGGCTCCTGCTTGATGTTGGTGTGCTCCTGCCATCCTGCTCCCCGTCCTGTGCCACAGGATGCAGAAACTTGGCATAAATTCCCTTGGATTTGGTAGTGAATTTTGAAAAAACAATACAGTCAAGAAAACATTAAGGTCAAGTTTGTAGAGACAATCTAATCAATGACCAAAAAAACAGACGCAAACAAGCATCATTCGCAACATCTGCTGTATAACAGTGCAAACAATTCGAAATGAGCATCATAAAAACCAGTCTAGCCTCTTGGAAATCACCAGTCTACCACATCTATTACCACATCTATTACAAGCAAATAATCACTGACGATTCAAAATAAGTAAAGAATTGATTTCAAAAGAAGGCACAGGTAAGTAGAATGGCAATTCAGCCCTATTGCAAAACAGCCCTTGTCACCCTTGCACTCAGATGCTATAGGGCCATAACCCTCATATCACAATCCCTAAATGTATTCCCTGCCCATGTCTAGAAGTACAGTGAATCATGGCCGGGGCCCAATGTTCCACCAGCAGAGGGCTCACAGGCTGCATAATGGCCTGAGAGGGTGCAACGCCTTCTCCCTCTTGCATGGCGGTCATGTCTTGACAGGGAGGAAGGACAAGGGCCTATAGTACCTCAAAGCAAACCGTGGGAATATGCAATCCCTGTCCTCTTGAAACCCATAGCATTATCAAAAGCAGTGTGTGATCAAATGCATTCAATCACATGCAATCTGTAGCACAAGTAATCGGTTTGCAAATACAATCTTGGGCAAATGTAACACATAGCAAAATTAATCTATGTGCATATGCAAACCAAAGAGAGCTTGTCTATCTGAAAATAAAAAAACATAGGTGCCAAACAACAGCCTAGAGGCAAATGCTATCCATAACAAAACCAATATGTGGGAACCTACAAAAAAGGTATTCACAAGACATTTGACCTGATAAGCGAACAGCAGGTGGATAAGAAAAATAAAGCAAGCGTTGAACTAATATATAACTTGAGAAGGCTGACATAGGAGATTGAAAGGGGGAACAGGTTTACCAGTTGCAACCCTGGTAGACTCCTAAAGTACACCTGTGCCACCTGTAACAGCCCTGTGTAATGCAGAGCCTTCATTTTAATGTCAATTCCTCTGACGAGGAAGGTGCCCAAAAGTGCCAATATCTCGAAGGGCGTGTGTGTTAGCTGCTCAGAAGGCATCTCGTCTGAAAGTTGGGGGTCGCTGGGGAAAACCATAAGGGCCTTAATTGCAACCACGAGCAAACTTCAGATGACCTCCATGTTGTGCATATGCTTCCTCCCTTCCCCAGATTTCAAGTTAAATGTTTCCATGTTGGTCCGTGTTGGCTGGGGTGATCATGCTCTGGGTTGTTTCCCCCCATAGTCAAACCCTTAGCCCTACCAAGCTTTTTTACCGCCTTGCCTAAGAACATACGAGCCCTTTCTTTTTTCTACCTCTACTACATCGTTGTTGCTATGTAAATGCTGACTTGCCCCCCATTCTGTGTAGAGGGCTCCAATGCCGGCAGATGCCAGGTTCCCACTTCGAAAATACCTTGCACAAATAAAGGGTCCTTGTCTGGGCTTTAGGGAAACTTGCACATTACTCAGTGAAGGTCGGATTTTCGGTGCTGGCCATGAGGGCCACAAAGCCTGAAAATCCCCCTTACTGTTGCATTCTAATGGAGCAGATCATAGGCCTTCATTTTAAAGTCCTTTTAATGTAACCTAAACTGGCCCTCAGTGGATTTGGAGCCATTGCAGACTCGTGTCTTACTCCCCCACTCACTTTGACACCCTCTGCTAGTTCACACTCTGCCCAGAGGACCTCTAACTTGGTTTCCCTTATGCACTCACCTATGCACACTGAACAGTAGATATGCTGATGGGGGCATGCTAGCTCTGTCACAGCTTGCTTACTATTCTGGAAAGAGAGGTTTGAACCAGTGAGAGATGCAGTTGTTTCCGAAAGATTTCTCAACAATTTCATTTTGTTCATGTTTCATTTGAAATAAACACAAATACGAAATAACATCTATTGGGGTGCAGGACTAGCTCTATAGATGGACAGTATCTAGACAGACTCTGATCCCCCTACCCTCTGCCTCCAAAGCAGTTCTGATGCTGGCACAGGGGCACAGGGAGAAGGTGATATTGCCATGTAGGACATTGGCAGTCAATCCAGCAGCTTCCATCAGCATCAGATTCACACCTTAAATGTCCTCGGGCACCTAGAGCCCCATGTCTAGGTCTTTTTAATCCCCTTCATACATACCTCCCTCCCCTTCTTTAGTCAAACTAACCTTGCACTATAAAGTCTTAGCACCACAGGCAGGACAAGCGATTACGATATCATGTGTTGCTAAAAAGTCGGTGAGGTTGCTCAGAGGGTTACAGAACCTGTGCAAAAATCAGTGTTTGGACCACAGGTTCAAGTGTTACAAAGGGCACCTGGTTAATGCCTTGCTCTACTCAGGTAAGTCGACTCATATAACAACACAACTGAGCAAGGTCATAGGAGTCCAATTGAAGATTAGACCCTCTCACCCCTGGATTTCAATAAAGTCAAATTTGATTTGATTGAAAAATACTGCAATTCTTGTTTAGTTCGTGTGCAGCAGGTGTTATGATACACATGAACATTAAAACATAGGATATTCGACATGAAACATACATGGTATAGAACATGAGTAGCAGTGTCCAAATCAGCAATATTCGGAATACAAATTTAAGCAATTACCTTCTCTATGTATCCTAGTAGGGGTGACATGAGAGATAAATACTGTAATTGCCTGGTCAGATGCACATATATGTGAAACAATAAAAGGTTGAAAGACAACACAAAACAGGTCAACACAACAGTGTTTCAGCCATTTAGCTAAACTTGAGAAGCTGTGGTTTCGTAGGCCTTCATCAGGACGGATACATTCTTATGCATGAAGAAACCTATGTGATCTGTCAGAGTAAGTAGACAGAAGAATGTATCAGGAGTGGGTAGGGAAACAAACATCTAAACATTGGAATGCAATACATTCATAACAACACCATGTTCCAGGAGAGAACCATGGAGATTGCAGTGCTTACCTTAATCATAAGGCACGTTGGCGTGAGTCATCTAGTGTCTATGTACACTTATGGAAGCAGGTAAGTAGTTCTTCTGCATGGAGGTCATACCTATGGATAATGACCATGAACCTGTTAATTACAGGACCAGAGGCTCTACTTGATGAGCTCATAATCAAAGGAAAAAATGAAAAAATTGACTGTTCTTACCAGTCAACAGCCTGTATATGGAATGAGTGTACAATAAGGGGTGTGTTAATGTGTCAGGGTATGCACTGTCTGTGTTCTTTCTTTAAGTGGGCCACTGTGGAAAAATACGAGATGCTAATGAAGCGCCCGCTATATAAAAAATGCTCACAGTATAGCGCTGTGGATAGTGGTAATGGCTAAAGTGGAGGAGCCGGCCACGTGTCTATTGTAGAGAACAAGGAAATGCGATGGTGTGTAGCCGTGCCTGTAAATCTAACCAACCGTGTTGAAATTTCATGCACTAGCGGGCTGAAAGCATACATGCCTCTAACGTGAGTGCTCACAAACTACTTAATAAATATCTCACAAGTATAACAATTATGTAGACCCGCTGATCAGTGGTGCAGGACCATTGTCTAACCCGTGTCTGAGAACGATAGTAAGAGAGCATTCTATTCAGATAGTCTGAGTCAGCGTGTGCCAAAGATAAGTTGCACCCGTGTACGCGAAATGCTGTGTAGGTTTAACTGCAAGCAGTGCATGGCAAAGTGCTAGCCGATCACGTGAATTTTCGCTAAGTATTTAAAAGATACCTGATGCGGTCTGTCAATTGTATGGATCCGCTATTCTATGGAGTGTGGATGGTCAGACTCTCGTCTTGGAAATCGCTGGCTAGCGTGCGGTTTCTATGGAGACTGTAGTATTTGAGCTTGCCGCCATTTTGGAAAACCACTACAAAGAGATGCCTCTGCGGGACCGTTATTAAAGAAAATAAAGAGAATAGGAGGCTCCTATTTTATTAACAAATTATTCTACAGATGGAAAATAATCTTGTTTACCAGTATTGTCATGGTGAAGAGACGTGCATCGATATTCGCTGTCCGCCATTTTGAAGGTATTGTTTACAAAGGGTGAATACCCAACGCCCTTGCTGCCTAATGCAAAATCGGTAGATCTCTATAAATCAGTGTGTACCATGTCCTGGCCATGATGCTATCCATGACTCAATGTGGGTGCAGATACAGGAATAAAGAACATGGTATCTCTTGGTTGCCACAGTGACGTGGTGTGTGCCTAAGGGCGATATGGCCCGTATTGTAAACATTATACTTCTTGTGGTTTGGAAGATGTATATAGTGCCACATGGATAGGTGTCAGCTCCTGTGACTGAAAAAGTTGATAACACATCTATTTGATAAACTGGCAACAACACATTTGATTCATTACTCAGGAGTACTGCATTTTTCAGAATGTTCTACAAACAAAATCAATAGATCAAATGAACATTCATGTCTAATCAGTGCATGTGATCAGTGTAGAGACCATGCAAACAGTATTAACAAATGTCACCGTTGTTGCGTTATTTTTCTAATATCAGACTAAGCATTCGTGAATCTAGAATTGCCTAACTGACACTCAGTATGCAATTGTGCTGTGTGCAACATGTGATTACCGTTACAGAAGTCCATAAACGGAAAGAATATCGGGAGTTTCACACATGTATTGTTCATTATCCATATTACATAATAAAGTCCGCAAATGGCATAACGTCCATTAGTATAGGTTGAGATATGCACCAATGCTGTCAATACAGATGTATGTGCCGGTGTACCAAATATATGGGACATATTATTACATATGAGGCTTCAGGTGAGGCTTAGATAAAATGTTTCCACTCAAGGGTAATGTTAAGCACATCTTTCACAATGTCTGTCTGTGGACCCATTTCTGTTCAAGTTGGGTAAGGATTCTGTCAATGTCACCACCCCTTTTGGTGGCGGTTACTTTCTGTAAGATGAACCATTTTATATCCATGTTAGTATGGTGTTTCTGGAGGTATTGGTCTACAAGTGGTTTTTCTGGTACCTTGTTTTTTATGCAAGAGCAATGTTCACAAATTCTTGTTTTTATGGCTCTCATCGTTTTGCCAACATGTAGGAGTCCACAGGGACATTCTATGATGTAAATAACCTGTTTGGTATTGCAATTAGTACGGTCTTTCAATGTCCAATTGACATTTGGGTGTTTAAACACTTTTCTGGTTTCAGTGAATAGACAAACTATACATTGCCCACATCTGTAATGGCCTTGTACTGGAGGAAGATTCCATAGAGTTGTTTGTGGGTTTGCAGGTTCAATAAAGGTGTTTACGAGCAACTTCTTGATGTTCTGATTCTTCTTGAATGCGAACAGAGGAACTTTGTTTAGGGACCCAGTGTTCTTAATCAGGTGCCAATGCTTTTTGATCGTATTTTTTACTACATTACTTAGAGGACTGTAAGTTGTCACACATACCAGTCTGTCTAGATCTTTTTTTGCCTTTTTGGTAAGGCATATCGTGCGGTCGGTGTTGGCTGCTCATTTCTTTGCGTGTCTTATTGCCTTTCTTGGATACCCTCTATCCAGTAGATGGTTTTGTAGATCCACTGCATGTTTTTCATAGGTGTCAGAATCGGTGTAGTTCTCCTGATCCTGAGGACTTGACTGTAGGGTAGATTGTATTTCATGCCCTCGGGGTGATAACTGCCAAAGTGTAGAAGTGCATTACGATCCGTTGGTTTATGGTACAATTCGGTTTTAAGCTGATCTCCTGATCGGAAAATGTGCAGATCAAGAAAGACTATGCAGTGGAAGTCCCACTGCATGGTGAAAAGTATGTGTGGTTTGCGTTGGTTCAACCATTGATGGAACAAGGCCAGATCTTGTTGTTTGCCTTGCCATATCAATAACACATCATCTATGTATCTTTTCCACACAACAATGTTGTCTTTATGTGGGTTTAGTGCTGCTGTGATGTATTCCGTTTCGTATTGAGCCATGTAGAGATTGGATATGTCTGGAGCAAAAGTAGCCCCCATACTGACTTGTTTCACTTGTTTATACAGCTGGTCACAGAACAGGAAGACATTTTATGTCATGCCTAGTCTGACGCATTCAAGTATAAAGTTAGTAGGAGTAGATAAGGTATCGGTTCTCTGGTCAAGAAAAATTCTGAGGGCTTCAAGACCATCTCGTTGAGGTATGGAGTTAGAGAGGGCCTCCACATCCATGGTGGCCAAAATATATTCTTGCTTCATGGTGATGTTGTTAAGCATCAAGATGGTATCTGTGCTGTCTTTTTAGAAAGGAGGCCATTTGATTTACAAATGGTTTTAGAAAAAAGTCTGTGTAGATGGACAGTGGTTCAAAAATTGATTCACAGGCTGGCACAATAGGTCGTACGGGAGGATTCTCTGCATTTTTGTGAACTTTGGGTAAAATGTAGAAGGCTGCGATTTGTGGATGTGTTTTATTGAGAAAGGTGTATTCATCCTCACAAATCCACAACTGCTCACGAGTGTGACGGGTTAGACATTGGATTTCCTCTTGAAGGTCTTTAGTGGGATCCTGCTGTAAAGGTAAATATGCACCTGTGTCACTCAATAAGCATAGACATTCTTTGTCATAATCATCAGTTTCAAGGATAACGATGCCGCAGCCCTTGTCGGCGGGTTTGATGGGGATTGTGTGCTTATTTTTTAAGGAGAATAACGCCATCCTTTCTTCTGGAAGCAGGTTATCTGTTATGAAGAAATCTCAGATTTCCTCCATTTTTCCTTCCACGATGGAGGAGGGAAGCAGAGAGAGAGTTCTAGTGGCCTAGGAGGAGGATGGCTCCGCCCACAATGCTTTATCCATGGAGGGAGCCGAAGGCAGAGTGAGTTACTACTCCGCTTAAAAAACGCACTGTAAGTTCGTTACTAGACTCTTGTAGAATTTCTTCTCTATTCCTGGTTGTGGTTGTCTGTTCTTGGGAGGCTTATTTATCTGTGGATTTCTTTTGTGATGTTTAGAATGAGCATCCACTAGTTGAACAGAACGCTTACCAAGTTTGGGAAGCTCCATTTACTTACTGCTCTCTGAGAAGCCTCAGAAGCGGGTCCTGGAAGATTGAGGTTCCCAGCAGTTTTCTTAACAGTGGGCGCCCAGGAAGGATTAGCCACGTTCAGAGGCATTCCAGTATTTGTAGGGGGCATTGGTGCTGATCTTTTCAAGTTTCTTTTTTCTATTCTTTACTCTTATTTCACATGTTTTTTGCTTGTTTCGACAGGCGATTGCCCTTGTTTTTCTGATTAGTGGCCAGTTTGCTACGGATTTGGACAGCTGATTGCTTCAGTAGGAAAGGAAAGGTAGATCCTATTTCTAGACTTTTCTCCTTTTCCTCTTTTCTGTGGGACTGTCTGTAACACTGATCCTATTTGATACTTTAGCAGTGATGAGAGATCGGCAGCAGTATTTGAAGACAGAGAGACTTTAAGACTTCGTTGATGGCTGACATCTGGGTATTAGATGTAGTTATTTCTGAGAGGTTCTTTTTGGGATCTGTGTAACTTGCACTTTATTTATATTTTTCTCTGTTACCCTGATTCTTAGTTGAAACTATCCTCTCCACCCAGAGACGAGCATTGCATGAGCCTTTGTCCCTGAGTTGAAGAGAGTGGAATCCGGACCAGCATTTGTCGAAGACGCAAAAGTAGATTCCAGCCCACAGCCAACCGGGTTTTCTTCCCCAGAAGGTTTCCCTGGGTTTCTCTTTCCCTCGAGCAGTTTATGTTGCTGCAGGGGTAAGGGTGACCCAGGAGAGCTTTCATTAGCGTCTCAGTTCTGCTCTTCTGACCAGGTTAGTGGAGATTGCTTTTTGATGAACTATTGGTACAGTCAGTTATGGTTGGGGGAGAAATTGTAATAGTTAGTAACGCCTAAAAGAAGGGGCTGACATAGTTCATCGGGAGGCGTGCTTCCCAAACATGGATCAGACACATCAATTGTTTGCAGCTGTACAGTCTTTGATGGCCGAAGTGCAGGCTTTAAAACAGGAGAATGCACTGCTAAAACAGATGGTGAGAACTCCTAGTTGTTCTGAATTACCACCGGGACCTCTACCAGGAGGCCGGTATGATGGAAACTCTCATAAATTAACGGAGATTTTAGAGGCATGCACTGAACAGTTTACTTTTAAAGCAGCCTTTTTTCATAATGATAGAGATAAGGTAGGACATATGATCTCCCACCTTAGTGGTCCTGCGGTGGCATGGGCTACATCTTTAGTGACTACTAATAATCCTATCTTAGATTCCTATCAGGCATTTGTTAATAGTCTAACGACCATGTTCAGGTGACAGGAAATCACTGTGTCAGCTCAGGAAAATCTTTTAGATTTCCATCAGGGGTCTCAGGATTTATTAACCTACATTACCCGTTTTAAACAGTTGGCTGCGGGTACATCTTGCGCTGTTGATGCCCTTCTTACTTTATTTAGAAGAGGCTTAAATGAAGAACTGAAAGATGACCACCATCGTCATGTAGATGGATTATAGACTCAAATAAAGACATCAGGAGAAGTGAAGGCATCAGGGGTTTCGAGGTGGAACGGAGCCTCTACCGTCAACTTCTAGAAACCCTGTTGTTGATGAACCTATGCAGGTGGGAACAGCACAAGGTCCCCTGTCTCCGGAGGAAAGCAATCAACGCCGCTCCTTGGGACTATGTATGTATTGCAGTAGAAGGAGCATATGATTTCAAATTGTCCGATTGCCCCTCTTCGACGATAGGGAAACGCTCGAACTCGACCGGTAGAGGAACCACGGTTCGCGAATCAGTGAGCGGTTCCTCCAAGTCTTCTTTTACATCTTTGGTGACAGAGGAAGATGGATTCCCTATGGTGGTTGTGATGGTCACCTTTACTTAGAATTCAACCACCTTTCTACAAGTTCCGGCCTTGGTGGACAGTGGAGCCGCTGGAAATTTTATTGATGAACTATGGGCTACCAAACATGGAATACCAAGGGTAGCCAAGACCGTGGCGATTCCAGTGAAATCGGTGGATGGTAGTCGCTTAACATCATGTCCGATTCGGGAACAAACCGCACCCATCCAGATGAACATCAAATCCCATGGTGAGACTTTGACGCTAGACATTATCCGTACTGCCCATTATCCTGTTATTTTGGGGTTGCCATGGCTTCGGGTACACAACCCGTATATCAATTGGAATGCAGGAAAACATTTTCTGGGTTCAGAATACTGTCTAGAGCATTGTCTGGATAATGGAGCAATGGGTTTTCACTCTTCGACTATGCAGTTAGAGCAAGCACAGACAATTACAGTTCTAAATGAGGTTTGTGAAATTCCAGAAACCTATCAGGAGTTTCAGAGAGTGTTTTCTCATTCCGAATATGCAGAGCTTCCTCCACATCATTGAGATGATTGTGGGTTGGAATTAGTTCCCGACCAACCTATTCCTTTTGGATGGATGTATGTTCTTTCCATCCTTGAGAAGGAATTTCTTCAGGAATATCTCCATAAGAATCTCCTCAATGGCCTCATTACAGAATCTACTTCTCCTGCAGGGGCTTCATTATTTCTTATACCTAAGAAAGGTACTGCGGAACGTAGACCCTGCATTGATTTTAGAGGCCTAGATAAGATCACGGTTCCAGCTAGATATCCGATGCCATTGATCGCGTACATTTTGGAAGCAGTCAAAGGAGCACAAATATTTACAAAGCTTGACTTACGGGGAGCATACCATCTTATTTGAATAAAATCTGGAGATGAGTGGAAAACGGCATTCTGTACTCCTTTTGGACATTATGAGTATAGAGTAATGTCGTTTGGATTGTCAAATGCACCCGCAATTTTCCAACGTTTTATGGATCATGTGTTTTTGGATCTTCTGTTGCATTCAGTTATTATATATCTGGATGATATTCTAATTTTTTCTGCAACACTCGCAGAACATGTGCTTCATGTCAAGGAAGTGTTACGCCGACTCCTGGATAATCATTTACTGTGTAAATGAGACAAATGTGAGTTTCATCAAACCAAGGTATCATACCTTGGGTACATTTTGTCTGCACAAGGTACTGAGATGGAGCCAAGTAAAGTGTCTGCAATTCTGGAATGGGCATCTCCGGGTAGTGTCAAGGACATTCAACATTTTCTTGGCTTTGCCAATTTTTATCAGCGTTTTATTCCCATTTTTTCAGAAACCATTTCCCATCAACCAATTTACTCAAGAAGGGAGTACCTTTTGTTTGTACAGTTGAAGCACAGGAGGCATTTGGTTCTCTCATTTGGTTCTCTCAAGACTTGTTTTACTGTAGGCCCTATTCTTCTTACTCCAGATCAAGGCAAGAAGTTTATTGTGGAGTCGGACGTGACCCTCATGCCTCGGGTGCCGTTCTCCTTCAAGACAATGGACAGGGAGTGGAAGGCCCTGTGACATATTTGTCCAAGACACTGTCTCCATCTGAATTGAATTATAGAGTGCTTGAGAAAGAGTTGCTTGCAATCAAGTGAGCCTTTGAAGATTGGAGACATTTGCTGTTGGGAGCTTCACGTGCGGTAGAAGTCCGTACTGATCATCACAATCTTCGGGCATTACAGTATGCACAGACTAGAAATAGTCGACAGGCTCGATGGCCCAATTTTTTCTCACCGTATAACATTGTCTTCACGTTCATCCCTGGGAGAGTCAATCTTAAGGCAGATGCATTATCCAGGAAGGAAGTGCTCAAGTTGTCTACTTTTAGATCTGAACCCCTCTTTCCTAAAGCCCAGTTTATTCATGAAATGTCGGACTTCTTGAAGTCTGTTGCTGGTGCTCCCTTGATACTCCGAAAGAAGGACTCTCTGGCCTTTGAGCGATTGGGGTTGACTCTTATTGACAGATGTGGATATTTGAAATGCAAGCTATTCATTCCAACTGCTAGACTTCGGAAGGTGGTGTTAGCATTATGTCATGATTCTCAGACAGCAGGCCATTGTGGCATTGCAAACAGCATAGAATTGGTGGAAAGACATTTTTGGTGGCCAGGACTTTCTACAGATGTGAAGGAATATGTATCTGCCTGTGATATCTGTTTACAATTCAAGACACCTCGTCAGGACCCTTCTGGACTTTTCTCCAGGATGCTGATCCCAGATCGCCCCTGGCAGATCATTTTGACCAATTTTATTGCAGATTTGCCGATTTCTGACAGATGTACGACAGTGATGGTTACGGTTGATTACTTCACTAAAATGGCTCATTTCATCGCCATTTCTAAAATCCCTAGTGCAGCGCAAATGGCGAGGATTTTTGTCAAATCTATCTTTTCTGTGCATGGGTTACCTGAGACAATTGTATCGTATAGAGGACCACAATATATTTCCCGATATTGGCAGCAGGTATGCAAGTATTGAATATCAATCGAGCCATGAGTTCAGGATTCCATCCACAAACCAATGGCCAGACAGAACGCCTAAATCAAACTTTGGAAGGCTATCTCCGGTGCTATATTTCAGCTGCACAAGACAATTGGACAGAACTGTTAGCTCTGGTGGAATTCACCTATAATAACACTCGACATGGGTCCATTGGTACTAGTCCTTTCTATTGTACCTATGGATTTCATCCTGCTAGTTTTCCCATCGGATTAGGATCAGGCTCTGAATTTCCCGATGTGGATGCCTTGATTGGAGAAATACAGGAAAATCATACAAGAGCTCAGTATAGTCTATTGGTGGCTCAGGATCAGATGAAACCCACTTGGCGGATCGCCATCGAACATTGGCACCAAAAATCACCCCTGGTGATAAGGTTTGGTTGGCATCTAAGTTTCTTCCTCGATGGTTCTTTCAAAGCTTTCGCCCAAGTACTTTGGTCCCTTTGTGGTGGTACAGAAATTGGGAGTCGCAGCTTACAGATTATGACTACCTTTTTCTTGGGCACAGATCCATCCGGTCTTCCACGTTTCCCAGTTGAAGAAAGATGTGGTGGACCGATTTAGTAGCCAGATACATGCACATCCACCGGCCGTATCGACCTCTTTCCCTCAAGCAGTTTATGTGGCTGGAGGGGTAAGGGTGACCCAGGAGAGCTTTCATTAGCGTCTCAGTTTTGCTCTTCTGACCAGGTTAGTGGAGATTGCTTTTTGATTGATGAACTATTGGTACAGTCAGTTATTGTTGGGGAGAAATTGTAATATTATTGGGGTAATAGTTTTTATTGGTCATCCACTCTTGAATGGCAAGGATCACAATTTTCTCAAATGTTTCGAATTCGCATCAAATGGTATGCGATGGAGGAGTGAAGGTGGATTTGGTTTTGAGTCCAGTGGTATTGTCGTTGGTCTTATCACAGCCTGAGATGTTGGTCTCAGATTGTGAGTGTTCAGGCATATAGACTTCAAAGAAGTATTTGAGATGGATATTACGGAAGAAACATCTCAGTTCAAGTTCTGTGTCAAAGGCTTTGGCTTTTACTGCTGGTACAAAAGGTAGACCCTTTTCGAGGAGGTTCTGTTTAGCTGGAGTAGTCATGTGGTGGGATAAGTTGAAGACTGGAATCCTGCTTGTTGGCCTTGGTTGTAGTACCACTGTCGGGTCCGCATCTTTTGCCCCTGTGGTGTTGATCTTCTCCTTGGGTGTCCTCGCTGTAGGGCCATTTGAAAAAAGGTGGTTGTTGTTGTTGGTATGCAGTGCTTCCCTTGGTACTGCCACTATTGCTGGAGGATGTGCCGGAAAAGGTGACTCCTTGATTCCCCCTATTGTAGTTAACCTGCTGTGCTTCAGTGTAATAGTTATCATGGAGATAAAGGTAAGTGTTCTCCTCAGCATAGTTTTGGAGATCTTTTTGAATTTCTGGGCTTTCGTTTCAATTGTGATTGTCTTAAATTTGTTGATCTCTATTTCTAGTTTTTCAAGCTTTGCCTTGGAATCCTGTATGACTGAATCGTCTTGGAATTTCTTTTCTAGCTCCAAAAGTTCGGCTCCCTGCTTCTTACATTCTTCATTGGTGGTGTCAATGACCAAAATGAGCCAATCTCTGCTGCATTTATTACCAACCCCACTGACGTTTTTCGTAAATTTGGGGTTGTCTGTATAGACGCGGGGGATATTCTTCACCTGGAGCCCTTTCTGAGATTATCCCAGCCTTAAGGTACTCCAACATGAATTTCCCGTGCATTTCATTCCTTACAAGTTTCTTCTTTGTTTTATTAATACTCTCCAATTTATCTTTGGCCAATCCTTGGGTAAGGATGCCATCCTCGTTGCTTAGGGTAGATGTAGTCCCTAAGAGTTTCTTAAAATAGTCATCTGTGTAGGAAACTATGTTGACTTTCTCCATTCTAGTTGTAAGTGAGGAGTCAAGATTTATCTGTCAATTTTGGTATCGTACCCTGTACGGACAGGGGAAGTGACTGTGCCCACAGCCGCTGTCTGCCCTATGATCAAGTATTACAAAGGGCACCTGGTTAATGCCTTGCTCTACCCAGTTAAGTGTAAGTTTACTTACCTGGTTAGAGCAAGGCATTAACCAAGGATTGGCCAAAGATGAATTGGATAATATTAATCAAACAAAGAAGAAACTTGTAAGGACCGAAATGCTTGGGAAATTCATGTTGCAGTTAAACCTACACAGCGTTTCACGCACATGGGTGCAACTTATCTTTGACACACACTGACTCAGACTAACCAAATAGAATACTCTCTTACTATCTCCCTCAGACACGGCTTAGACAATGGTCCTGCACCACTGATCAGCGGGTCTACATAATTGTTATACTTGAGATATTTATCAAGTAGTTTGTGAGCTCTCATGTTAGAGGCATGTATGCTTCCTGCCCGCTAGTGCATGAAATTGCGACACGGTTGGTTAGATTTACAGGCACGGCTACACACCACCGCATCAGCGTGTTATCTACAATAGAAAAGTGCCGGGTCCTCCAATTTAGCCATTACCACTATCCACAGCACTATATTGTGAGCATTTTTTATATTTAGCGGGTGCTTCATTAGCCTCTTGCATTTTTCCACAGTGGCCCACTTAAAGAAAGAACGCTGACAGTGCATACCCTGACACATTAACGCATACTTATTGTGGACTCATACCCTATACAGGCTGTTGACTGGTAAGAACTTTCAATTTTTTCATTTTTTCCTTTGATTACGAGCTCATCAAGTAGAGCCTCTAGTCCTGTAATTAACAGGTTCATGGTCATTATCCATAGGTATGACCTCCATGCAGAAGTACTACTTACCTGCTTCCATCGGTGTACATAGACACTCAGATGACTCACGCTCACGTGCCTTATGATTACGGTAAGCACCGCAATCTCCATGGTTCTCTCCTGAGAACATGGTGTTGCCATGCCTTTATTGCATTCCAACTTTTGGATGTTTGTTTCCCTACTCACTCCTGATCCATTCTTCTGTCTACTTACTCCGACAGATCACATAGGATTCTTCATGCATAAGAATGTATACATCCTGATGAAGGCCTACTAAACCACAGCTCCTCAAGTTTAGCTAAATGGCCGAAACACTGTTGTGTTGACCTGTTTTGTTTTGTCTTTCAAACTTTTATTGTTTCACATATATGTGCATCTGACCAGGCAATTACAGTATTTATCTCACATGTCACCCCTTCTAGGATACATAGAGAATGTAATTGCTTAAATTTGTATTCCGAATATTGCTGATTTGGACACTGCTACTCATGTACTATACCATGTATGTTTCACGTCGAATATCCTATGTTTTAAAGTTCATGTGTATCATAACACCTGCTGCACCCAAATCAAATTTGACTTTATTGAAATCCAGGAGTGAGAGGGTCTAATCTTCAGTTGGACTCCTATGACCTTGCTCAATTGTGTTGTTATATGAGTCCACAGGTAACAGGTGCCATTCCAGTATTTTTGGCTGGTCCGACCCATCCTTTTCACCATGCATGGTGGGAAAAAGAAGAATACAGTTGTGCCGCCTTTGATTAACAGAGCAGTGTCATTGCTTGCTTGGTTAATATACCTGCTGCATTGGGGTGCGGAGAGGGGAGGGGAGGGCTGGAATTCTTTCCACCTTTAGGAGGGGCAGGAATGGCTCACAAGACCACAATCGGAATGTCTTTTTGCCTTTCATGGTTCTATACTGGCTGGATGGTGTAACTATGTGGGACAGGTATATGCTTACACCATGCAGCTCCCCAGATATTTTGGACTAAGGCTCCTATGATACCTCAGCACTGGCTATGGTGGCTAGATTGTTGGGAGTTGCAGTCCAAAACATCTGATGGGCTGAAGGTTGCGGACCATTGCCTTTGTTGACTGCAAGACTATACAGGGGTTGTTGTCCCCGCAGATCTTGATTTGCTATTTACCCGGTGAGTTTCCCATATTCGCTGTCTCATGATTGACTTTCCTGTTAAAATTGTCTGTAACTGCATCATCTTAGTATTTCTTAAAACAACACGTTGACTATCCTGGCAGGCAGTTTAATATTGTTTATAGTTGAATACCGTCACTTTTTGATGCAGGATAGATTTGGTTTTATACGCCCACTTATTGATCTTCTTAAAAAAATATATATGTGTATTAAAAAAAATGCCAAAATGTTACATTTGTGCCACCAGGCAGGTTAAGATCGTCAACAGGCCTTCAAATGTACCTGTATGCGTCTGTGGACTTCAATCAGTGACAGGATCACTGGGCTGGCTGTCTGTCTAGAGTAGCAGAAGATGACGAAGGGAGATCATCAGGGGGAAGCTGTGGGGCGAGGGGGTCACAAATATGTGCTATCCAAACCCACCGGCTCATGACTTTGAATGATGGGCTGGCTGGAACCTGCCAGCGTTAGACTGTGCAGCCTTCTCAAAGTGATTGAAAACACTTCAGAAGCACTGCGTCTCTACACCACACCGAATATCTCAGATTATTCTGCTTTGCCCATGAGGAGGAAAGCGAGCTTCAGCAACGGGAGGTGACAGGTTTGCACAACGGCACAGCCCTGTGTTCTAGTGCACATGCATACTATATGCCCGGGCTTTCACAATTGTTTGATCTCATTTGCACGTTAGCGTAGCTGCCGGGAGTGCAACATGGCTTACCTAGTTTGGGACAGTAGCTCCTCTGTTGCCCGTGGGTTGCCAGCAGCAACGAAGCAGCGAAGACACTGGCCACCACAGCCCACATGCTTCCCAATGCTGTCTTCAGGTGCTACTATAATCTGCGATGAGAATTACACCACCAGGGGTCAATACATCCGGTGGCTGAGCAGCCCACCTGACAGTCAGACAGAACTCCACCACCGGCTCCTCTCCGGTGCCCATCGTCTCGGCCGGGCTGGCTGCTTTGATGAGCTGTCACATGCTATCCCTCTGCTGTTCACTCAGGCACTTCCCACTCAAGATTGAGCAACCCCGGCCACAGGAACACATCTGAGGAACACTCACTGATGGTAGGGTGTGGCTTGGCATGTGCAGCTCAGGCAGAGCGTAGGCATGCAGGCATGTGCAAGGCAGGGGGATGGCAGCCCTGCCTGACCCTCATGGCCTCGCCTGACCCTGCTCTTGCTGTGTCTGCCGCCCACAGATGCGGCACCACTGCCAGGTGCGTCCATTTTTTTAATTTTCTTTTTGCAATGTTGGGGTCACAAGGGAGATTGCAGGGGTCACAGCTGTGTCTGCGGGGTCATAGCTACACAGAGTGATAGGCAGATGTTTATAAATGAGCAATCTGTAGTAAATTCAGATATCCGACAACCTATCATCATGAACAAACTTTTTACTGATGTGTTGACAGTTCTGGAGGAAGAGCAGTGTAGAGCTTGTATGAAACATTGCAGATTTGCTTTGTGTGCATTTGCTTGGTGATACATGCCTACTTCCCCAATATTAGATATCTGAGATTCTTAGATGAACAAGCTTCCAGTGGAAAAGTGGTATTTCCCTCAGACCAAGGGGTTTCTTGAGGAACATGCATATGTTTGTGTGTATGCATTGGATTTCTAAAGTGTGAATCTAGCGGGGAAGGAATGTAGCGCTGCACACACAAGCTCCATCCACAGGATTACACATGCGGATATGGGGCAGCAGAGGAACTGCGATGGATAGGGAGGGCAACGGGATGAAAGGAATCTCCAGAGGGAAGGAAATAGGGTTGAGTGCAGTGATTTTCTGTGCATATTAAAGAGGAGTGTATTTTAGTTTGTTTCATGATGTCCGCAATTTGGTCACATTTAGGGAGTATGGCAGGTTGCTGCAGGGGAGGAGAAGACTATACCAAATAATAGTGATAACTTTGTAGGGTAAATACATCATGGAGTGCGGATTATCAATAGCCCAGAGGGTCAATGAAAATATCCACAACTCCTCCATTCCCCCCTATGACACCTTTGCCCCGTTTGCTACCATCAACATTAATCAGAGTGACAGTCAAGATCCTAACATGCTTATTTTAAGTAGAATATTGGCCACTCACTAAGAAGGTGAAGGTGATTGATATATATTTTTTTTATTGTGTTTAGTTTTAAACAAAACCTTTCACAAATACAAAAAGAAGCATGCAAAATTACCTAACTCCTTAATTCAATAAGCAACTGAACATTCAGTCTCTAATTACATTATCTGTGATTATAATCGTAAACATTATTTATGAATGCATTTATTAATTTATGTACTTATTTATACGTTTCCTGCAACTCCACTTTCAAATGTATCATGGCACAGTACAAAGAACTGTTGAGAATTGCGTTGGATTCAATCACTACATGTAAAATGATTGACAAGAGAGGATAAGGAGGGAGACAGACAGAAATTATGGCTTAAGCAGTTGGGGAGAGGCGTTAATGAATGGAATTACATGTTGCAGCAGCAAAACCTGTAACAACAGCTTGAAAGCCCCTTGGTTCTGAGTTTTGGTCTCTGGATCCAGTCAGTGGGGCAAATAAGTGCAGTCTGTAGTCATATAATCATATTTTCGGCATCGAGTCATTAATCTGGCAATACAATCTACGATATATTTTAATGGAGGAATGTTTGGGGACACCTCATTTTTAAGGGATTGGCAAAGTCCAGGAGACAGATGATTTTCTTGTGGGGACACTGAAGAGGTCACACAGAGGCAGAAGATGTTATCCTGTAGTGAAGTCTTTGAGGGAGGAGTTTTCAGATTTAGCCAGTAAGCTTGGGTGCATAGATTCAGCTGATCCTCAAATCGCCTGAATTTTCACTGTATTCGGGTGTTATACAACTATTTCTGCTCTGCAGGAGTACAAGAATGAGCAGTGACTAAACTGCCTACTTGACCCTCACACTTCCCTAAAGCAATAGTGATCCCAATTATAACAGTATAAAATGCACAACCAAGACATGTACCTCATTTGCCTTTTGTGATAACAAGGGCAGAGGGAGGGCTATACTCTTAGAAGGAGTGTACATGTGAGACAGAAGCAACCTATTCAACAGTAATACAGCAGCTCCAAAATAAAAGAATATCCAATCAAAGTTCCATTAAAAAATACTTTAATTAAACGAATGAATCATACAAATAACTATTTATAACACTATAAAAGCCCAATACTGTAAAAAAGACACAAGGTGCAGAACAGGAATGTATAAGTACTCTTGATACAATGGACTTACCCAGTCTCCAGGGCCCCAAAAGGTAAGGTGGGCATTGGGGACAGGGTCACTTGAAAGTACCTAACTTCAATGGTAGATGGTTTGATGGTGTTGAACCAGTTTTCAAGGTAATGTAGACGTGGGTCGAACAAGGTATGAGTGCAGTGCGTTTTGCTGATCCCAGGCGGTGACTCAACACTGAGTAGCTTTGAGCAATGCTCCATGCAGTTTGAAGGCAGTGTCAAGCGATGCCTCCTTTAGAAAGGTTTAGTTCAGTGAGTGACCCAATGATCCAGTGGTTTAAATCAATCTGTGATGCTAAACCCTGGTGGTTTAATGCACAGTTTAAAGTTGTCCACACAATGCGCTGATGCTCGAGCTGGACAGGTGACAAGGCTCTGCTGGGGCGATGCTGCATCAAGCTGGTTCAATGAATGCAAAAAGAAATGGTTCAAAGTTTGAGTGAGTGTGAAAAACAGCACCAGCAGTTCCTGTTGGTTCAAAGGTGTTGACCATAGTTTGAAGATGGCATGAATCGTTTAGAATGGTGAGAACATGGATTCTGATTGTTCTGGCTCTCACAATATTTTGAGATCCACTGCAGGTAAGGCAAGGTGAGTCCTTCTCAGTCTCTCATCTGCCAGCCTGGGGATGTTTGAAAGCAAGAGTCACCTGCAATGTGCCCTGAAAGTGAATAGGGAGAAGAGCTTACTTCAGCCTTGGAGCACTCCTTCACCTCAATGGCTAAGGGCTTTGTAAACATCAACTCACCTAAAAGAGGTCCAAGTAAATTATTTCTGATGTCCTTGAAAGTCCAAAAGTGAATCAAAAAAGGAGTGGGAGACACCCTCTTTTTAGGTAAAAGGCAATTTCCTATCCTTCAGACACATGGCCCTTGCCTCCTGATGTCATACCCAGAGAACCTTGTTCCACAGGAATTGGAGGGAACAGGAAGGAGAGAAAAGCCCACAGAAAAGTAAGATACAGGAATGGATCCTTCTTCAAACCCACCTGTGATTCCTGACTGTCCTAACTCCGCCTCTTATCGAGCTTGCAGTTTCAAAATCTCCCTGATGTGCAGTCCTCTTATGTGAGGCAGGCATTTATTACAGAACTGTCTTTTTGACGCCACGCTCTCAGGACATCTCCAGTTGGAAGATCCCAAGGCTGGCAAAGGAGGGGTTACCTTCCCCCCCAGAGAGTCCACAGAGGCATGCATCTTGTCTTTTGTCTAATTCACTGGTATGCCAGAAGGCAGGCTCCTGAAATCCACACAGCATCCCATAGCTAGCATGAGCTCACAGAGATGACACTGGTATGGGACAAATCAAATGTAATTATGTGAACTGCCAGCCACCATCCTATGTCCGGCTCATATTTCCAGATTATCCTGCCACCAGGTTGATAGTTCATCATACTTATGATGGTTTTTGAACAGACATGTAGCCTTAAATCCAACTTCTGCACTGCAGTGACTTGGCTGTCACAGCAGCTGTCAAACAGGTCAGCTGTGCCCTCCGAACCTGCTCTGTGTCACTGGAGAGCAGACTCGGTAGTTCAGGATACTGATGTAATAGAGCACAGGTGAATACTGTACTTTTGGCATGGGCTTTAATGATAGGCGGGTCGGGTTAATTCCAGTTTAGGAAATCAATAAAGTCAGCCAGCCTGTTAACAATCAAAAACATCAGATGCAGTAGCTGTTGCCTCAAACAGCGGTATTGCAGGTTTACACTGAATTAAATTAATCCAGGGGAGAATATTCATACAACAAACTCTGCTGTCAGTAGTTAATAGTACTTTATGGGGAGTGGACCATAGGTCCTCTTGGAAATTCTTCCTCTAGTGATGCTTAATGAAGACCCACTGGCCTGGCTGCAATGAATGATAACATGCTTCTGGACACTTTGATAGTGCCTGCTGCATCTGCTGATAGACAGATTTAACAGCATTTACTAATCCCCTACAGTGATTAAGAACTGCGTCATCCATCAACTGCACATTGCCACTTCTTACGGTCACTGATGGCGTGTCAGTCAGATGCATCAGCCTGCCAGTGTGTATCTCATGTGGACTCAATCCTTTCACCCTATGTTCTGTGTCTCATAAACTCATTAGAGTGAGAGGCAGTAAATCTTGCCATTTCAAAACCAATTCCTACACTTATTTTTGTAATTCTGCTTTTAAGAATTCATTTCCTTGCACTCAACCAACCCTGCTGATTATTGGTATATGAATAATCGTGTTTTTGTTGTGCATACATTCCTTTGCATAACCACTGCTCCAGCTTCCCCATTAGGTGTGTGCCGCTATCACTGTTGATAGTCACTGGCACCCTAAAACACATGAATAAAGTCATGTTTCAGAGCCTTTACCATGGCCTGAGAATCATACTCATGTTTCTATCCATTTTCAGAACATGTCAAAAACAACTAGCACACACTCATGTCCTTCCACTTTTAGAATTCGGATAAAGTCACACTGTTTCTGTGCAAATGGCACTCATGGTGTGGGTGTAGCCCCCGGTCCATGTTCACTCATTTTCCTATGCTTTGTTTTTGGCAGATCAAATAAAGATGGATGAATTGTTCTGCAACTTGTGAAAAACCTGGAGGTTACCATTCTTTCTTTATCCAAACTGTCATTCACAGTTTTGCAGTGTGCTAAACTGTGCAGCATTCATGCTAAATAATATTGCAGTTCTGTGGGACTTGCAAAATGTCCTTCATGCGATTGCCAGAGTTTAAATTCGTCTCTGTATTATGGGCTTGGTCCTGTATCATTGCTAATGGTTCAAGTGTATGGTATTATGGATTTTAAGAATATAGTTGGTGTTGTGGTATAATTTTCACTGCCAAGCGTTCAAGGGAAAGGATTGTATTTCTCACTGCGAGTGCATTTCCTCGACTCACGCTATCCTTGGGGGTTTGGTGAGTGGCATATTTTATTATTTCAATCAGTGGCGCCCCAGACATTTTTCATAGGGGTGGCCTGAAATCCTTGGGGTGGCAAAACTCTAAGAAGCAGATGGGCCGGTGGGGGTCCAGTATTTTTATAAGGGTGACCGTGCCCCCACTTGGCCACCCCCTCGCAGCGACACAGATCTTAATTTGTTTGTGTAGAATAATAGACTGTAGGGGAGCATTTGCGTTAAGGGTTATTTCAACTTGTGTCCCTTCTGCTGTTAGAAAACCTCATGTACCATCCCAGACGCATAGCGGGAGTCTGTAAAGACATGACCTGCATGCCCTTTGCTATGTAACGAGAATTCCTTAATGCAAGCAGCTCAGCCACTTGTGTTGAAGACATCTGTCCACTGTCTACGTTGTGATTGTCTCAATACTCACACAAGAACCAACCACATAGTGTTCACAGCCTGGGTTTTGTAATGGTATTTCCTGCAAATCTTTTCACTGTCAAGTGAACACGTTTGTCGTTAAGAGGCAGTGATTTGGTTCCCCATTTGCTGAGCATGGCAGCAATGAAGCTAAATTTAACAAAATGAATTCATATTTTGAAAGTATTGAAGTAGATACATGTTGAGTTTTGTTTTTGAGTAACAATGCTGTAACAGCATGTAGTACTGCTACCAAAAGGGGCAGTCCCAGCACTATATTTTCAGCACCCTGGACTGCAAGTGCAGTCACGGCTACAGATCTGTAGCTGTGGATCTAGTGTTGTGCTGTAATATGCTATAGGGGATGGTTGTATGCCTGTTTTTTTAGTACTACTTGTGTATACCCTTCTTCTTAATTAAAATATGGAATAAACGGCTTTTTTGTAATTGGAAAACCGAAGGGCAGGTGAGCTTAGTACTTGACAATGTTTGCTTTATTTCAGTGAATGGCTCTTCTGCCTCCTCTGTCCAAACGGTGTGGGTGTGCTTAAATGGGTCATTGCTGTATTGGCTTTATCATCATGGCATAGCCTCATATCCACTGGTGGATATACATATTATACCTACATGCATCATTACTGGTTGGGGCAAATTTAGGGTTGTTTTATTTCTGTCCGGGCTCTACTTCTGCTTCTATATCATGTCATAAGTACGCTTTTTGTCGCTTTTCTGCAGAGTGTTTAACATTATTAACATGTCTTCCTTACATGCTTCATATAAGGATGATGCAACCAGCAGGTCATTTATATACTGTGCCAATGTCAAACCCCCTCTAAATGTAATATCATCTAAACCCTTCTCCAAGGCTTGTGAAAAGAGCATTGATATTTTTGTGTACCCTAATGTAAACGAGTCCACAATGGTGTTTAAATATCAATCCACAGAACAGTTGCACCTAGAGCAAAGCAGGGGAATACAACTTGCATAGCAATTATTTCCCTAGTAGTTGAAGGGGTCACAGAGCTGAACAAAAATCAGGATGGTGGCCTCATTTGCATGTCCTTATCAGTAGAGGCTGAGCTGGGTGACACACCCACATGTGACCAGTTGGGCAGTGATGAATAATGGCCAGCAATAGATTGCTGCCTCAAAGGGTGGAGTCATGATGGCCCGCAGGCAAGAGTGGAGATGAGTGGTCAGCATGACCTAGTGCCCAAAAAGCAAAGTTCGGACCACATCCAAGAGTGGCAGGTGCCTTGCAAGCTCAAGTAATTATTATTCTGATGGAAAGCATGGTTCCCTAGCAAGATAACCTAGAAGTGTCAGCTGAGCAACAACTAAAAGATAGAGATTATTTCCAGCCATGTGTGTTTCTCACTAGAAATAGGCTTTTTTTCTTGTTTAATTCTATTGCAGGGGCTCATCCTGCTGGAAATAACATTTTGTCTCTTAAATTATCTTGCATGTGGGACATCATTCTTGCTATTTTGGGATTGACAGATTGCCCTCCTATACATGACCTTCATGTCAAAACACAACTATCGACTGGATCGAAAAATGAGCGATTCAGAGTTCAGAAGAGTAGATTCACCCTGGACTGTGGCTCATTATGCCATATCCTTTTAATGGCTTTGGATTATATTTTAGGGCTCTTCATAAAGAAAGAAAGTGAGTAACCTTGGTGTCCTGTATGACTCTGACATCTTAATTTATAGACAGAACTCATCATCAACACAACAATGTTTTAAGTTATAATGCTCAGGAAAGACCTCCTGATTTTCAGGTCAAACCTATAGGGGGCTCTTGGATTACCATAAAATTATCCACAGGAGCAAACTCCAAGAAGGAAGCCCACACACTTTGAAGAATGAATTGGCCAGACTTTGCCCGAACCTATGAAAAATAGATCACTTAAACACACCTCCACTTAGAACTACAGTGACATTTGGTGGAATGGTAAACACAGTTACAGTTAATAATGTGAATCCTCCAAAACCTTACAGTGATAAATGACTTGGGATCCCAAAAAATCTCCCACCTCTCTTATGGGCCTGGACAATATCATTTGGGACAATATCTTAGCAACCTGGATTTCCAGAATGTTTCGAATTTGGCACAGTTTTAGGTAGTTCCACTGTTACATTTAGGATACGTTAAATGCCAGTTGCAGGGATCACAGATTCAGTATCAAATGGGTTGAAAAGGTCAGTTGTTCGCCTGTCAACATCATTTCACCAGAAGCACTGTAGGCCTCATTTCAAGTTTGGTGGTGCAGAAACAAATGGTGGTAAAATGGCAGTAACAGATGCCAGTTTCCTGCACCACCAAAGCTGGTGGTAAATCCTCCATTTTAGAATTAAAAATCATTGCATTTACCGCTGAAGAATTACTGTTCATGATAAATCTGAAAAAATCCCATGGAGTCCCTCGAACTCCAAAAATAGGAACGGACACTTAGCATCTTACTTTCAAATCACAGGCTGAGTGACGCTAACGCTAAACTCCTAATGATGCTCTGTCTTTTCATAAGAGAATGAGGTTGTTTTTTATCAAACAGAGCAAACATTTTTGTTACAGCCCAATGTTAAATGATATGCTATTATAATGGTGCCAAATTGAGCTTCCCAGTTGCTAACTCCCTCTCCCTTGTATCTCTGATTCCCAGACTTCCTCCTATGACTTGTAAAGCAATGTGATGCTAATCATTAGCTGCTAATCAGTACTCGTGAGGAGATTTTTGGGGAGTTTAAGGGTTGGTTGGTGTAAGGACATAGATTTCTATTAAAACAAATTGAATAGATCACTTGAGAGAAGTTTGAAGATGCCGCCAGTTAGAGAAATATTGGGGGAAGAGGTTTGTTCAAGGTTGAGCTGGATGGTGGCTTAGCAAGAGGAAATAACCTAGAGCACATGTGTGAATGTTACCCAGATACAACAGCACAAAACCACTCTGCTGTAAGATAGTCCATTAGGTCATTTCACATGCTGGGGATATTTGGCATGTGCCAGGCTGCCCACATATTTAAGTATTGGCAAGAGCAACTCACATTTTCATCCTTAAAAATACATAAACATTGCGACAGTTCATGGCGGATCTGCGCCTTAGTAGGTGTGGGGCAGGGTCAATCACCCCAGGCATGTTTTGACTGCTTCAGATCCATCTGAGGTTGGTAAAATCAGTACCATTGGGATGTGTCAAATTACAGAGTTCATGGAAGAAATTGCCCTGAAAGGACCATAGGACTAGGAGAGCGTCAGTTAAATGTTAAGCCGGCATGGTGCAACCATAATGCTTAAACACACTTTACACGCATAGCATTGGCATTCCCTGACATTTTCCTCTTGAAAGCTCTTCTAGCTTGTGGAAGAGGCAGCAGCATATCAAGGATGCATAATACATCATTCATCCACGCATCCTTCAAGGTTGCTTTTGAGTATCCTTGTACTGGGTAAAAACACTTAAGAGGAGTAGACTGTAGGCATTTAGCCCCAAAAAGGCCTATAAAGTTGGGGTAGAGACAATCACAGGCAAAGCATAACTAAAGGCGCCAGACATCCATCTGGTACTGCATACACACACATCATGGGTAATACTGTAACGGTATGAGTTCAAGGAAGCTTTGTACTCGTGAAAGACCAGCACGACATATACTTCTGCATTTAGTGCTTTGTTTAAAGATCATAATATTTACAGCTATAAAGATAGAGTTACCCGTGCTGTCTTTGTAAAATACAACATGACAGAGCAGTTCAGAACAGCTACTTATAGTAGCAATATCAAATGGTGAATACTACCCCAGAATAGAACTGCTGATGCATAGTTGCTCAATAGGTGGGAGATATCTTAGCGCAGAGTTTAATATGCTGTCTTATATTGATAACATTCACAGATGCGCAACACTGTAGCTCCTCTTTTTAACCTCACTTTTCTCAGTCAGCAGGATTTCCTCACTTTAAAACTAACCTTTTTTCAATAGTTTTTGGTGTGAATCTCATCATTGTACCCCAAATCACCATGAATTGGTAAAATATTCTGTAGAGATTCAGGGCTTGGGAAGGAAAGTTCCCGGGGGTCATTACAAGTTTGGTGGCCACCTAACGGCATTAGAATTCCCACTGCCTGATATCCCGGTATTTCCGACATACTACAGTCAGCAGCAATGCCGGTAGTTCTGCATTCCATGTTGTCCAATAGGACTCCACGGGGATATACCTGAATTACCGGCACTGGTATTACTGGTGCAAGTAATTCTGGCCGTTTTGTGCGGGTCAGGCCCGATTTGCCTTCAGGTTTTTGCTGGATGTAAATCAGGTATCCCCCACCAGAAAACCTGTAGTTTCCTGGTGCGTAAAAAATGCCGGTGACAGATTTACTGGCACTTTTACAGGCATTTTTACAGCACCGGGAAACTTCTAATGACCCCCATATGTTTTAATATGACACCCGAGAATCAAGACTGGAAAAATGAGAAACAAAATATTCAATACAAAATCCATTCTTTACACAAAGCATAAAGCCAACAATATTATAATTCGGATATTAGTATTAAGCTCAATAATGTATATACACATATGGGTCTGATTACAAGTTTAGTGGTATTTCTGGATATGCCGCTAGATGGAATTACCATCACCACATGCAGTACCGTGAAGGGTCCAAATGGTTCTGAGTCTTTTGGACATTTCAGTTACTCCCCATTTTGAGAGGCCATGGGAAAATGCTGAACTACTGCTGATAGGTGTATCGCATACAGTAGTATTGCGTGCAGTAAGGATTTTTGTGTGGCATTAATTACCACCAAACAAAGACAGGCGCAATTGAAGAGTTCTAGTAATAAAACACATAGTTTGACATAGCAGTTAAACATGCAGCATTTCCAAATACCGCATTTTTTATGTGTGTCACCAAATTTGTAATCAGGCCATTGATCTATGTGTATTAAAAACTATGGGCCTCATTCCGTCCATGGCGGTACGGTGTGGATGTTGCCGGTAAAGCACCGGCACCGTCCACACCGTACCGCTGTATCACGAGTTTTGCTCGCAGGTGCCTGACAGCCCACCAGGTCTGACCTGGCGGTCTGAGCGGCACCCGCAAGCATAACTCGTGATAGCACCAGCACCGTCATCAACGGTGCCGGTGCAACCATGCTCTCCACCCGCCTTCTGCCCTATGGGGCAGAATGGGGATCGGGAGCCCGCCAATACCGCCACCCGTGAATTGTCAATTACCAGCCCATTCAACTCGTAATGGTCCGGTTATTGCCCATTCGCGGGTGGCTGTGCAGGTAGCGAGTTTGGCGGTATCCGTGCCTGAACTCGTAATGAGGCCCAATATGTTTTATACATTTAGTAATTTCCCTTAAGAGGAGTCAACTGGAGCTTGTCAAACATTTTAGTTACGTGGGCACTGTGTTATCAGAAACTTTATGAGATCAGCCACATATTAAGCATTGTGCCACTGTACTAGTGCAAGTAAATGGTGTAAAGCTTCCTTTTGCTAACCTTTCAGGGCATCAGTGTAGTACATCTATTTTACATCTGGAAGTTGCCAGATCCTTGGATATAGGCCTCTTTGGAGCTGACATTTGGGGATTTGAGCAGCTAACTTTATTAGAAGGGGTAGAAGGTGTAGATCTGTTCTATACCATGATTTCGGTCTGCCGAGATCAGCTCCAAATAAGGGAACTCCTAAGGATCAAGCGTTTTATTGGGTTTGATGTATTATTGAGACCATGGCTTTTGTTATCCATTTCTGCAGCTCCCTTGATCGTGCAGGTGAGAGCGCCATTGGTGAGCATTTCTTTCCATTTAAACTTGCCCAAACACACTACGTGCGCCCACCCACCCCCGCCCCCGAGCCTCCAGACATCCTTGATTGCTTTCTTTCTCATTCTTTCTCACTCCCTGCCTCCCGCCACCTGTGATTGGGTGAGGTGCACCCAGGAAGCCTGGCACATTTAAAACATCTTGCTGTGGCTTTTGTTATCCATTTCTGCAGCTCCCTCGATCATGCAGATGACAGCGCCATTGCTGGGCCTTTCTTTCCATTTAAACTTGCCCAAACACACTGCATCTGCGCCCCCAAAAGACTCCGGCTAAGGACCCAGAGGCAAAGGACAGCTCCTGCAGAAGCAGCTCCAGAGCATGTCTTCCGGAGTCAGCCGGGGGAACAGGAAGCCTGGTGCCGTTAACCAGCAGCGACTGACAAGGTAAGTGTGGTGTGGACAGGGGGCATAGCCATCACTGCTACCCACTAAACTGCCCCACCTCTCTAATTTCTAATTTCTAGATCCCCTAACGTGATTATAGTCTGATGCATGTACCCACAGTCATATGGCAACCACACCTCTCGTGTACACCCACTGTATCAGCCTCCCATCCAGGCATAGTGAGTTGCTTAACCATTTTGAGCAAGCTAGCCGCTTCTCACATCACATGTTAACTGCCCCACCACTTAATTATCCCTCTTGTCTCAGTGAAATGATCCTACTGCCCCTGGCACTCAGCTTACCTATGTCTATCCACCATAGTCAACTCCTGGTCACTTAAACAAGGCAGCCTTCTTGAAATCTGCTTCACTATGTAAGGTAACCACACTTTGCATCATGCCAATTGTGTTAGCCACCCATAGTTTAGATCTGAGCAAGTACGGATGGGACAGAATTGTGTAGATTAGCATGCAACACATCTAGATAGAATTGTTAAAGACTAGCATGTGTCACATCTAGACAGAATTGTGGAGATTATCATTTGTCACATCTAAATAGAACTGTTAAAGACTAGCATGCATCACATCTAGATATAATTGTGAAGATCAGCATGTGTCGCATCTAGATTGTATTGTGGAGATTAGCATCCGTCAAATCTAAATAGTATTGTGGAGATTAGCATGTGTCACATCTAGATAGAATTGTTAAAGACTAGCATGCGTCACATTTAGACAGATTTGTGGAGATTAGCATGCGTCACATCTAGATAGAATTGGTAAAGACTAGCAAGCGTCATATCTAGATAGTATTGTGGAGATTAGCATGCATCAAATTTAGATAGAATTGTTAAAGACTAGCATGCATCACATCTAGTTAGTATTGTGTAGATTAGCCTTGCATCACATCTCGACAGAATTGGGGAGATTAGCATGCACAATATCTAGATAGTATTGTGGAGATTAGCATGCATCTAATCTAGATACAATTATTATAGACTGCCAAGCGTCACATCTAGACAGATTTATGGAGATTAGCATGTGTCACATCTAAATAGAATTGTTAAAGACTCGCATGAGTCAAATCTAGACAGATTTGTGGAGATTAGCATGTGTCACATCTAGACAGAATTTTGGAGATTAGCATGCATCACATCTAGATAACGATGCCACTAACCAACCCCACTGAAAATCTCACCCCTCTGCATACACCTTTTAAACTCTAACTAAACACAATCATACCTCTAAATACAACAAACTGCAGGCCCTCCACAACAATGTGACAACAAAACAAACCACACATAGCCTCGCACAACAGCACACAGTGGCTACCAACCGAAAAGCACACCCAAGCTCAGTAAACAGTGTTAACCGAACTGAAGCTGGCAACAGCACAACACAGCTCTTTTGCACTTTTCCTGCTTCAATCATACTGACCCAAGGGTAGCTCTTTCCTTTCAGATCCACCAGAGTGCCAGAGGACCACTCAGGTGGTTATAGTGCATGGTATAAATATACTTTAACATTAACATATGTTGCTCTGTATGGGGCAATCCACACACTAACTTGATTTTGTATTTGTATTTATTGTTTTATATAGCGCCTTAATCCAAGGCGCTTTACAACGAACAACAAAATATACATTAAACATGGAACAGTAGAAGCAATACGGTAAACATGAGTCAAACCAGAAAATCAGCATGTAGAACAATTTACATATGAGAAAGAAGAGACGAGGAGGGGGGTGGAGAAAGAAAGGGGGAGAGAGAGAAGTGAGTAAAGTCAATTGTAGGGGGGAGGATTTTAGAAGAATTTAGAAGTGATTAGGTAGTCAGAATGCCCTTGCTTCCCAACATTCAATATTTATCGGTGCTTGTGCAATGTTACTGCTGCTATGATATTCACCAATCAATGAAAAGTGATACAAATGCATTTCATTTAGGGTAAGAGACATCCCAAGTAACGTTAGAAAGGAGTGTTCGCTGTGTATATTTAAAAATAGATATCACCTAATCATAACCTCTGAGAGTCCAACAGAGGAATATTTCACATGGGTTCTGAAACAGAGGGACAGATCCTGGATTGTTCACTTGCATTTTGATCTATTGACTGGTGCAGCTTGTTGAATAGTGAGTTAATTTACGTGAATTGCACCTGATTCAGGGTATTTCTTCCACCCCGACCCCCCAAAAAGACCCACATAATTTGGAATAATTTAATGTTTGTCTTTAGGTTGTGTAACAAACCTGGGAAATTCTGATCTAACTGCCCCATGCAGATGTTGGGATGCACGTACAATGCCCTGACAGGGAAAAGAGGTTTACACTATGGAAGTTGTATTAGTCTATGGTGTGGCTTGTTAAAAAGCAATGTTGCAATCCACATATGTTCGGTTTAGTTAGAGAATTTGATATAAGTGTGACTTTATGTTTCATTTTTGGATACATTTTAGATTGCATTATGTAGCAACATAATAGGTGACAGTGTGATCACAATGGTATTGTGTGGAATACAACTTTGTATCTTCGTAGCCCCTAGTGTCGGGTGGAAAGGAGCTTTGTGCTTGTGATTGAAGGGGGTCTGGCAATATAGAAATCAATTGTAAGGGGATGCAGTAATCCCATGTAGTGAACACTCAACATGTTTTAGGTTATGGATATTGTTAGAATGTTATGGTGTTACAAGTTTCACTGTATGCGCATAAGAACCCTGCAGATTGCAGTCCTTCTTTAGTTAGGGCCAGTGTAGGCCAAAGAATCTTTGGTTTGGAAAGGCTAACTTTCTTTAGCTCTGTGATTTTGCATGACCGGGTCAAGGAGTGCCAGAGGAAGCAAACCGTATTGCGCAGATGGCGTTAGCAAGCTAATGGTCAGTGTAGGCGAGGATGTAATGATTTGTTTTTAGATTGGGATTTTAGGGCCATTTGGGTATGTCAGTACAAGTGGCCATCTTCCTGAGAGCACAAAGTCCCGTTGTTGAATGGCTAAGGGAGTCTGGTTAGGTTGGGAAGGGTGAATTGGGGTTAGTCAATATATACACAAAGTGGTTGCTTAAGAGCAGAGCTCGACCAGTCATTTATGGTTCCATCTGGACTCTCAGGAAGATAAGAAGGACAATGTGATAATGATTTAAGTTGAAGTCACAATGAGGTGACATGAAAGGATGTAGAGGGAACAATTTGGGATTCCAGCATGTCTGGGGGCGTTAAGGAGTTTCAAAGGCATGGTCACTGTTTTCTCTCCTCCCTCTAATTCCAGAAATCTTATTGAGGCTATGCACATCAGGCACTGGGTTAAAGTTCCACTGACAAATGTGTGAGGTTGAATGGAGTCAGTGAGATCATTGAGAATTAATGGAGTCAGAAAGGTAGTTGAGAGTGAATAAGAGAGAGAGAGGCAAATTGTGAGTGTGGAGGAAATGCATGGAAGTGTGAATTATTATATGTGTAAGTCCTTTTATCAATTTTTTACTTTGCTTATTATTTTCTTTTCTTATTGGTAGTCAAAGTAGTGAAAGGAGAAAATGCTGTAGTTGCGGTCCGCTTTACGAAGGACGCAAGGTACTTCCCCGTAAAAGGGTGTGTGTGGAGGGGTACACTCCTTTGTCTCAAGTGAAGGAGATATGATGATGAGGAACCATGGTATAAGTTATTGTGTTTTTTATTGTTGCCGTGTTTCTCTTCTGTGTAGGAGTGTTTAGTATGGGCCAGTAATAGCCTAGAGCAAGGTGATTGTGGTGTGAGTGAGGACGAAGTGAGTGATTATGGAGGGGTATAAAAAGTGGAGGAATAAAATTGGGCTTTTGTTTAAGGAGTCATAGGGGGTCATTGCAAGCTTGCCGGTCTGGATACAATGGTACCAATAAGCTTACCGGTACCGTTGTATCCGGATCAGCAAACACCAAGTTGGGCTCGCGGGTGCCTTTCATTCCACCAGGTCTGACCTCGTGGAATGAAAGGCACCCGCGAGCACAGCTTGCCTGTAGCACCGGCACGGTAATGAACCATACCGGTGCTACAGGCATCCCTGTGGGGTTCATTGGGAAGGGGGATCACCCAATTCTGGCACCTGCGAAAGGGCAATTACTGGGTCCAGCGGGGCCGGAATACCCCAGTAATTGCCCAATCATGGGTGCTAGACTTTCTTGCAAGTTTGGAGGCATCCTTGCTGGTTTCACCGGCAAGGCTACCTCCAACATTGTAATGAGGCCCATAGTATTTTTTCGAGTGCTGCAGGATCAGCTTTTGTTATGTAATGGGGTGTTGTACTGTGCACTCTTGCCACTTGCGTGTTCTCTTGGTGCTCCAGTGGATATTTTCAAAGGAAGGAGGATTGGGGGGGGTGTTGATGGGATTGAGAGGGAGAAGAACAAGAGAGCCCTGGTATGCTGTGGGTAGCTTCAGTTTGGAGAAACCGGTCACTGAGCATTGGTGCATTTTTTAGTTGGTAGCTTTCATGTGGTGTTGAGGTATGATTGTGCATGGTTTAGTTTCATGTTGTGTTTTGTGAAGTGTGTGTGGTTTGTGGTGCGGTAGAGGTATGGGTGTGTTTAGTTCAGAGTTTGAAGGTGAGTATGCAGAAAGATACGTTTTTAGTATGGTTATTTAGGAGCAACATATTTACTACCCCCAACAAATGATCCATGTGCACTACATTTCCTACCTCCACAATCCATTTAAGTGCGACACATTTTCCACACACAAAAATCCATCCAAGTGCTACACCTTTCCTACCCCCAACAATCCATTTAAGTGTGACACATTTCCCACCCCCAAAAATCCATCCAAGAGTGACAACATTTCCCACCCCCAATAATCCATCCAAGTGTGACACATTTCTCACCCCTAATATTCCATTCATGTGGCCAGCATTTACTTACCCCAACAATCCATCTAAGTGGGATACATTTCCTGCCCCCAATAATCCATTTAAGTGCAACACATTTCTCACCCCAATAATCCATCCAAGTGAGACACATTTCCCACCCCCAATATTCCATTCATGTGGCAAGCATTTACTTACCCCAACAATCCATCTACGTGGGATACATTTCCTAGACTGAACAACAACCCATCAATGTGCAATACATTTCCCACCCCCAAAAATCCATCCTAGTAAAAGTTGTATTTCTATTTTTTATAATGATAGGATAGGGAGTATGGAGTCTCCGTTGAAAAATATGTGTCAGACACTCCCAATGTATAAGGAACAAATCTTGAAGTATGTCTGTGAGTAGGGACAGGGAACTAAAGGTAAGATGTTTAAATCTTGGCAGAAGAAGGCACGCATGATAGCGGTGTTCTGGAGAATATATATACGTATTTATCGGCAAAATGCAAGATGAGGAAATTTGAAAATAGGCAGAGCATCCTTGAGTTGTGGAAAATACTAACAGGGAAGCAGAAGTAGCAGACAAAGGAGAATGGGTAACAAATGAGGAACAGGGAATGCACCGAGCAAGGAGCAGCTACTGCAGACAAGCAGATTATTTGTAGAACGGCATTCCTGAACGAAAGGGGAGAGGAGAGCCTGAGCCTCCATAGGTGGCAGAACAGCATTTCTGAATGAAAAAGGGGGCGGGGGAAGAATCTAAACTTCCAGAGGTGACAGAAACACATTATTGAACTAAAGGGTGGGGGGAGAGTCTGGGCCTTCAGATGTGGCCAAGATAACTTGGTAAACATTTTCTTTTTTTTTTAAAGCGGTGGTAGTTGAGATTTCCCTATTTTGGGGAGCACTAGGTATTTTTGAGGTAGAATAGAATTCAAATGGTGATATGTGTCATGTTTCAGCGTTCATTTTTGTGGCCACTTTAGAATTAGTACAAAATGTTAGTATATGTACCCTTAAATAATGCATTAGAAAAGGTTATCAAGAATCAGGCCCATTGCACTAAACGAACACCCATGCATGCACAAGTATACAGTAGGGGCATATGAACAAAAACAACCACACACACACACAAACAATCATAACAGCACACCTGTGCCGACACACAGGACATCGCATCAGTAGTTTTGTAGGAACACAAAGAATGTATTTTTATTTAGAGTGTTGTAGTGTAATATTAGATTAGGTAGTAAGAGTATTTTTGTGTTTTAGACTAAGGAGTCGCGATTGTATTGAGGGGAGTGGAAGCAGCAGAAAGCACTCGGCAATGCAGTCTTACCAAGGCTCCCATAAGCATGTGCCCCAAACCCCATGCAACCAACACAGACACAGCTGATTCAGCATCCAGCGCCAGGGCACATGCCGGTATATACACTGCAACATCCTATGGCTATGCAAGCCTATGCACAGCCCTGGGAGAACATTACTGTACCACAAGGAACAGTGACATACTATGCATGGGGCAAATGTTTAGGGGGCAATCCCTTCCTTTTCCCATTAACAAATATGTGGGGAAAAGATGTATCATGTTTTTGTTCGGTAGACATTGGTTGTTAAATTGGATGCAAGGTAAGTAGGGCACTATCAGAGATTTCAATGCAATATGGTTGGAATAGGTTAATATTTGCACGTTTAGAATGAGAATCATTGGTGCAAGCATGTAGGGGAGCATTCCAAATGAAAGGAAGGGAGTCATTGGGTATTTATTTTTTATTTATTTTATTTTATTTGCATTTTTAAAGCGCGCAGCTGCCCTCAGGCATCGTGGCGCTGTTACAAGAGAGTTTACTTGTCATGGTAAATATAACGAGAACAGACATGGAGACATGGTTACAGGCATGGCTACAGTTCCAAGTTTACATGGGAACAGTGAGTCTAGTACAGTTGTAATTTACAGACATGGTAACGTGCAGTAGTATTATGAGTGAGATTCACTTAAATAGGGTGGTTTTCAGAGCTTTTCTGAAAGCTATGAGGGATGTTTCAGCTCTGAGTTTAGGCGGTAAGGAGTTCCAGGCTTTTGGCGCTAGGACTTCGAAACTCGAGCCGCCAGCTTTAACTCTAGTGAAGTTGGGGATTGCTAGTTGGTTGCCGTACAAGTCCCTTTTGGGTCTGAGTGACTGGACTGGTAGTATCCGTTCCGTGGGGTAGCTAGGGGCAGATTGGGATATGCATCTGTGGGTAATGGTGAGAGTCTTAAACTGAATGCGCTAGGTAGGCAACAGCCGGAATGGGTATGATTGGTCATAACATGTACACCATGGGCATACGGATGAAGGATTTATCATCAGTGAATAAGCTTATTTTACAATGTGCAATGCAAATTAATGTTTTTTGTTGGATAACAGGGATAAGAGTAGGTGAGAATGTTATACAGTCATGGAAGTTGGAAGAAAAAGGATCACTATAGTGATCCAGGGGAAGAGGACTATGGGGAACGTTCGTTTGAGACAATGGATCCCTTTTTTATTATTCGTGTGCATTGGGCACAAAGTGTGTTCATGGGAGAGATTGATCTGGGAAACAGGGGTTTTGGTTGGAGTTGAGGTGATATTTTTTGTGCATTTGGCAGTTGGGCAACAGGACCCATAGCCTGGGCATCTCGTTTTGTGAAGAGGGTGTAGTTTGGATGCACAAAGGGAGAGTTGAATTGCATGGAGAATTGTCTGAGGCTTGTGGAGGCAGGATTGGAGGAAGTGTGGGGAAGTGGCAGTGAGGTCGAGTTAGTGGTTTAGTTGGATGGTTTGACTATGAGATGTTAGTATTTTGAAGGAATAGGACTATATGAGACACAATATTTTTGTCAAATGCCATATGGGCAAATTCTTTTTTTAAGAACGCAGATGCTGAAATCAGTAGTCAGTTTATTGACAACATGAATATTGAGAATGTTTGGCTTACCTCACGTCAGTGCAGAACTTTAGAACTATAGACTTCATATTTCTAGATTTTTCAACTATAGTGAGGATTTAAAGGTGTTTTTTAATGTTTAATGTATATTTTGTATATTTTTATCTGCATCATGTTTGTATTGTGCAGTTTAGAAAAGTATACTAGAGGTCTATAGCATGGTCATGTGTAAACAAGGCAATTTATATAGGGTTTATAGTTACATTCGGAATATAACTTTACTGTGGCTATTAAGCATTATTATGAATGTAACACTCAGTGGGGGATCAACATTCAAGCATTTGTTTCTGCAGAGCATAGGTGGCGATTGAAACACATTGAGGGCAGACACTATAGAGAGGCTCACCCCTTTACTTATATGCATATCGTTATTGAATAAACATTTTGGTAGGGGGACAGGCATCAAAAATTAAAAATAATCATGTATTCCAGTCATGTCTTTTTTAGACTGACAGTAACAGTAGACACAGCACCAGGAATTAGTATAAGGGTACACATTGGAGCAGTAATTACCAAAGCAGATCAAGTATACTTATCAGCAATTGGTGAAACCCACATTTAATGGCCCAATGTATCGTGCAATGAGCCTCCACAGAGAGTGAAAAAACATATAATGTGAATCAGGCAATAATCCAGATATCTCGCCAGACAACAAGTAAAAATAAGGAGGTGCCTCATACCATGCTTTTAGCACAAACAATGACACAGCAACAGCAGGAAGACCTCTCGAAAGTGCCAGCACACTTGTGAATAAGTAATCTGCATAGTGCAGGACTTTTGAAAAGCATTAGAGCAGTAAAGATCACGTTTAAGCCAGGTGCGATTTTACCAAGCGTATGGCAGTACTATATGTCAAAGGAAACAGATGAAGGCATATAGCAGACCATTATGTTACCATGAGATCAGGAGAACACAGCAGCATTTCTTGCAAATACATGGATTGGTACATGCAGATTCTGTATATGTCACACCCATGGCATATTCAGGTTTTCCAAAAATGGCAAAGGGGGGTTACAAGGGATGAAATGGCACATAGTACCACATGCAACTTTATTACGAAGGAAAATAGAACCATTACCAGAGCTTAACAGTAGGGGCTATGGAGAAATGCACAGTATCGAAGAAATGCACATTTTTGCCAGCATCTGGAACAACACAGTAGAGTTAGAAGGCAAAGAAGCATTTTGTTTACAAATGGTGAGCCCTATGACACTAACAGAAATAGTTATAAGTGCAGATCTGTAAAACACCCCTTAGTGCCTCACCAGTGTACACCCTATTGGCCTGAAGGCACATGTAGCAAAAGAAAATAATGATTTGAGGATATGAAGGGGATGTGCAAATTCCCTTATGGAGTTTTTCTGGAATACGAAAATAAAGGAAGTACAGGTAAAGTACTTATGCCTAGAACTTTATGTATGGTCGCATTAGATCAACTGTAATTTTTCAGCACATACACAGTGAAGGAGTACTTTGAAGAAGTATTACAGGTATAGTAATTCAATTCAACTGCATAACACACTACCTGGAGGGAGACCCATGGATGACAGGTGCAGTAACTTTTGTTATTACATTATGAGTGTATGCTGTTTTAATGTTGGGCATTGATGAATGTTTAAGTAATTAATTGAAGAAAAATGGTATTGCGTATTGTTTATATTAGCTAGGGACAGATCATGATCGTACTACATAGGAATTAGTGGTAGGCAGATGCATGCAAACACCTCTCACACCTGCGCACAGAACCTCCGATGCGCCCAATTCAGCTAAAGTGTTAGGTGATGAGTTCCAGGGATATCTTAGGGATTTAACAAAATATATGAACGTTATCTGCTGACAGCTCAAACCAGATCTGCAACAGCTGGCTGCATCTGAGGGTGTCAATCTAGAGTTTTTACAATAGCTGCAACTCTTTCCGGGGGATTGTGATATATAAGAACCTGTGTGTGTGTCATTGGAATCAGCAGAGGCCTCACAGATCATATCGGATTATGCTTGCGACTCCAAGCGGGACAACAGCACCAACCCATATCCGCAACAGCAAGACCTAATGGAGTTGAACCCAAAGACTAATAAGATAAGTACTCCTATGAGATTTGTGGCATTTTTTAGATTAGGCAGTCCTTGTGGACAAATGGACAATGTTTTTTTTTTCAGTCACTCAGGGACTACAACACAGGAACAAGAATGTTATGATGTTGTTTTTCTCTGTTCTCTTTTCTCTTTGTCTATATGTAACATACATTGTGTGGGTGGGGGGTGGAGAGGATAGGAATACAAATGTTGATAATACAGTAGAAATGTATGTAAGTAAGTAGTAAAAGTTTATTTGGACAATACAATGCATGAATAATTAACATACAAATGAATATAAACATTATCAATATAACAGCCATTATAAAAATACATAACATTTACCCCATAAAATTCCCAATACCATGACCCGGTCTAATTATGTTTCTGCATTCCTTCTTCTGCACATTTCTATAACAGATAATTTAATAAAACGTCCAGCATCTAATAAAAATGTTTTATTGTTACTGCACATAAAAAATGTCATTGCCATTTCTTAAATTTGTTAAAAACCTACACACCATTAAAAATCCATTAAATCTTCCCGGCTTTCCAGCCCACATGGACAGACCTTCTGCAGACCCAACCAAGTTGCCCCTAGCTTTAAGTGGCAAACTATTTAAACAACCAGAAGCATATATTTCCAGTTCTCAGCAGAGTTAGTATTACTAACCAAGGCACAGTCTTGGAGTGCATAGGAGTGGGTAAATCAAATGTTCCTGAAGGTACATTTGTAATTCCTGTACCAAATGCAGTCATGTCTAGCTCTATGTCTCTTTGTTTAAAATATGACTTATGCTGGTACTCTGTCAAAGAAACCAGAAATGCCACATTCTGCAAGTTACAACAGGTCATTAAAATACACCCTCTATTGTACCAACTGTGTCTATTGTTACTCATTTGACTACATGTTTGTAAAATGTATGTAAGGTCTCATGATGTTCCAGGGCCCAGTAAAGGAGGGCTATTGAGCAATTGAGCGGCAAAAGGGTATCAAAATTGGGTGGGGGGTTGTTTTGGATAGTATCATTGATGAGCATTGCCCCGAGTCAGAAACAATGTGGTATGACCACAAGGAAGGTGGGATGGGAGAGGTGCACAGATTCCAGTTATATTCATTCCCTCATCCACCAAACTTTTGGTATTCCCAGAATGTTCATTCATTCTGAGTGAACATTTACCTCAGATAGCACAGTGTTCAGAACACCTTGCCCTGTGCAGATCATGTGGCCTATTTAGCAGGAAAATGTGCGAGGCAATTTGCATTCTCAACAGAAATGAGAAGGTTCTGTGTTTTTGCACAATCGATGAGAGCAGGGGATGATGAGTTGCAAAGCGTGAGGAATGAAGGGGCTTAATGAAAAAGCAGTGGCACAGATCAATGATGAACATTCTGAGAGTTGGAATATGTATGGCAGAAAACTAACATTGGTGAAAAAAAAGGAAAAACCTGTTATGATCTAGTTACTGTCAACATTTTTCCTTGCGTTTTGAGAGCAATGGAACAGTACCAGTGGGTATTAATCAAAACTGCAGTAGGACTTTACAACTTGCAGACATTTTCTGTGGGACTTCTGCAAACATGGCTGCAGAGACCTGGATTACCGTCAGCTCCACTGGCTTGGCGGGGAGTGTGCAGTCTTTCTACGTTCCACACACCCATACTGGCCATGCCTGAGGCTCATCTTGTCGTCTCCAATGTGCCCCCCAAGCCACCTTTGTGTCCAGTGTGGCCTCTCCCCTACAAAGTGCTGATGGACTAGAGACTTCTGATGGAGATAAAATGTTAGTTTTTTACGGAGACATACTCAGAGTAATTATATATCATCAACGGCTTCAGAGACTTTGAGGAACATTCATGAACAGTATAAACTTTTCAGTAAAACAGAAGTGTTTTGCCTTCTTTCTGGCTCCTCATGTTCAAGCTGCTGTAAATGCCAAATGGCTCCAAGTGAACCACTACGAGATGCTTCAGTTTGCTAACTATAAGAAAAATTGTCTCAATGCCATTAAGGAGGAGATGAGAGCGATACGTCTGAGGACACTTTCAAAATTGATAGACACTCTATCTCCTCACTGCTATGGAGGCAGAGGGTGTGTCAGAAAATTGGCAGCTCTAGTTGCACATATGTATCCCTCCTAATGACTTGGATTATGGCTTTTTGTCTCATACTATTGGGGCATTATCTAATCCTCATATAGCCATAAAAAAGGAGGCTGGAATTCAGAGTAATACATTTCTGGATTTTCTGTTTTCTTGGGTACTGTGTTGGTTGAGCCTGTTTGTCAAGATGTTGGTGCCTATTTTTTTTGTTTTTCTGCTTGTCATTTTCTGTTCTTGTCAGGTACTTTTGAGATGCTGTTCTGCCAAGGTACCTAGAAAAGCCACCATGATGTCAGTTACTCTGTCTGCAGCTAAGCCCACTCCCATCTAAAAACATATTGGTGTACAGAGTCTGGGATGAATATGAGTCTGATTGGGCCTCCAGGTATCCTTTTCTGTCCTCCACCTGAATTAAATAACTATGTGGAATATTGGGTAGATTGCAGGAGAGATGGAGGATGTTTTCTTTTGTCTTTTACACCAGAGGAGTACGCTCAGAGTGGATAGAGCATGCAGGATGTTTGTAGGGTGTGGGTCCCCATGGAAGATTTCATCAAAGAGAGAGATGAGAATAGATTAGTTAATGAATTAACTAAAGGGGGAATGTTGGGATGCATGTACAATGCCCCAACAAGGAAAACAGGTTTACATTATGGAAGTTCTATTAGTCTATGGTGTGGCTTGTTTAAACGTGATGTTGCAATCAACATATGTTTGGTATAGTTAGAGGAATTGATATAAGTGTTACTTTGTGTTTAGTTTTTGGATACATTTTATATTACATTATGTAGCTACATAATAGGTCTCAGTGAGCACAATATTACAGCGTGGAATAGAACTTTGTAACTTTATAGTTCCTAGAGTCAGGTGGCAAGGAGCTGTGTGCCTGTGAGAGAAGGGGGTCTGACAATTTACTGACAATATAGAAAGCAATTGTAAGAGGATGCGGTAATCCCATGTATTGAACATGTGGGGACTTGACATGATTTGGGTTGAAGGCACTGTTAGAATTTTAGGGTGTTATGAGTTTTACCACATACACATAAGAACTTTGCAGATTGCAATCCTTTCGTAGTTAGAGCCAGTGTAGGCCACATAATCTTTGGTTTGTAAAGGTTGACTCTCTTTAGCTTTGGAGTGGGTGCTTAAGGGCAAAGCTTGACCAGTGTTTTTTGGTTCCATCTGGACTCTCAGGACGATAAGCAGGACAATGTGCTAGAGGCCATATGATTTAAGATGGAATTTGCAATGAAGTGACATGAAGGAATGTTGAGGGAGCAATTTGGGATGCAAGGTTGTCTGGGGTGATAAAGAGGTTCATAGGAATAGAGAGGTTCCTTTCTATGATTTAGGAAATCTTATCGTGGCTATGTACATCACATACTGGGTTAAAGTTTCTCTGACAAATGGGGCACGGCAACTGTTTAATTGTTTTGAGTTAATAAACGTCTTATATTTCAGGATGTCATGACCAATTAGAATGAGGCCATGTGGAAAGGAATTGTGCTTAGTAAATGTATCCAATACGATTATAGAATGCAATGGATGATCAGATTTCCTTGTATAAGGTTAGCAATGGGGATTGTGGTATGACGTTGGTTGTAACTGGTATATGTAATTACGTAAATGATCTAATTTTGTGTATAAAATCAGTAACTTTGTTGAGCACAGTAAGGAATTCTTAGTTTTCAGCCTCATGAAACTGACTAACCCCCTACGGCCATGTGCATGTAATTAAACGTGCTTTTCCGACAACGTGCATTCACTCTCTTTTTGCAGTTGTTTTGGGTTTACCCTTGTACATAGATCAGTCCCACCCTCACTCTTTGGGACAAGCAGCAAGCTGGTTTGCAAATACAATTTGTTTAATTAATCTTTTCAAATTGAAAATTGAGACAGGTAAACTCCTTATTCAAATTAAACATGGGCACATCTGTACAATAAAGATGTTTAATAGAACAGTCATAAGTGAACACAAATATCTATCATGTCAGCTTTTCAGCATAAAATGTCCAATATTATAGGACAATATTTCACCGATTCTAAGCAGATGCCCCCCCACTTTTGAAACAACTGGTGGGAGATTTTCAGAATAAGACTTCAAAGAACAGAAGTTGCTGAACATAAAAATCAGTGTCAAAATCATAAACATTCCAAAATATGTTATCCAACTGAACTATATGTTATAGCCGATAACTCAAAAGTACTTCTGCGTTGTCGGTGAAATGTTGGACTTTTCAACAAAGGGATGGGATTCTTAAATGATCTTCCAGAATATATGGTGACAGTAAACCTACTTGATTTGATTTGATTTGAGTATTTGATTTGTGTATCTATATCACGCTCGTGATGGGCTAAACCATATAGCGGCGCAGCTGGTACAGCATTTCAGACAAAGCAGGTGATGAACCAAAAATGGTGTCAGCAGCAGGATCAGCAACTATGATATGGCGTTACATATTATCTAAACAAAAATGTCTTTAGTGCTTTACGAAATTGATAAAGTGTTTTCAGGATCCTAGTTTCTCTGGGGATACTGCTCCACAGTTTTGGACCAAAAACAGCAGATCGTCTGTCTCCCCTTGATGAGCATAATGAGGGGGGACCAGTCAAGAATAAGCAATCTCTAGATCATAGGCATCTAGATGGTTGGTAGCAGAAGATATTGGGCCTCATTACAACTGAGGCGGAACGGGTTAACGGGCTCCTCTGAACTTGTTTAGCCGGAATGCCCATCAGCTGGCTGTTGCAATAATCTAAGTGGGCCTTGACTAGAGCGCTTGATTCTAAATGGCTCAATCCCCCTTAGATATAACCCCAGTTTGACTGGTTTATTATGGAAATAGCATTCAGTTACATTATTGACTAGGGCATTCACATTGTGTCAGCCATTTAAGGTTCTTACTTTCAATCTGTGGGACCCATTCAAATTGGATACCACAGAGTGTAGGACTAGATCATCTGTCAGGTTTACACCAATGGTTTCTATTTCATTTATTCCACTTCCCCAAAGCATATACACTTGGGACTATGTGCTAATTCCCAGTTATCTAAATTCGTAATCAGTGAGCCATACATTTACTTTCAATGCTATGAAGGAGACTTGAGTTTTATTTTAATCCGTAGAGAGCTAGCTGACCCCATGCTGAACTGCACACCTTTACGCAGATTATGATTGTACTCATGTAAAATTGGAGCGATCTACTGTTGAGGTCCAGACAGTGTGCTCACAGAAGCTCCTCTCCAGGTTGATCATGTATTCCCTTCTGCACCAATGTAGTTCCTAATTCCCCTGGGTGTAGTTGGTTCCTGCTCAGGGATCCATCCTGTTTTTAATCTGCAGTGGATGGAGCATCAGAGAAAGTATTTCCAGCCAGGTCTCCTGGTATGATCTAGTTGCCTTGCGATTTTTGTGCTTTATACAGAGTGTTGATTTCACCTTCTAAAGGTGTTGATAACGGTCCTTAATGGACTGTCCGAATTGTTTGTCAAAGGCTAAGGTTCCACCACAGCCCCTGTCACAATGTAATTTGGTCTTATACTGGAATTGCATAATTCTAGTCTCTATGAATCTACTTGCCTCACATGTTTATAAATTATCTGAGGAAGTGTGTCTCTTTCTATAGAAATTAGTGTGATTCCACAGGATCCTGCAACTTTAAAATGCCAGAGTCATACCATTGCAACCTTTTATGGCAGCAATTCTGGTAGAATGTTGATTATTGTTATATTGTTCGATTCAGTTCATCATTCCCATCAAACCAATTTATTTGTCTTATTGAACTTCAGATCGTGAGTTACTTAAGTAGTTATGAATCCCATTATTAACATTCTAAGCAGTCATTGTAATAAAAGGCATCTTTTTTGCTCTCCACCATTTTCCATGTAGAACAGTTACAATCTTTTGCCTGAAGTGAATCGTGAGATCTACACATTCTGATTGTATCCCAAATTCTTATAATTGCTCTTTCAAAACTTGTCTCCTTCCCTTTCTATCACACTAAATATAAGCTAAGTTGACCAGTCCCACCAAAATTCGCTTCTGCATCAGGTCTTCTCATAAACTCTCTTCCTTTGAAAATAGAATACTTGATCCCTTAGTTTCAGCAACTCCAAACTGACCCTCTCTTCAAAAGCACTTGATATATTAGCAGCATTAGCCTGTCAACCTAATGGGCAGTTCTGATTTTGGAGTAGACAGGAGGACCAGTGGAAAAAGTGAAGTTATGTGTATTTTTAGAGTTAATTGTCAGCAGTGAAAAATTGATCAGTGCTCTCTGCCTACACTTGTTTACAAAATACTGGATTTAATATACTTATGAAGTCATAACCAAGGCCTGTGTTTGAATTGTCAAAACAAAAGCACCCCATTGTATGACTTTCTAGTGAACATAGATATTCCTTTCAGTCAGCATATTCAGTAAAGTTAATTTTGTTCAAAATCTTAAATCCAGGTTGCATCTCAATGTATTGGCTGTATTGGCCCTTTTATGTGAAGTATGGGGATTTACTTCCATCACTCCACAATGTCTTTTTTTATTTGTGAATATTTTACTTGGGAAAACACCCTTACTTTTCTCCAGGAACCAACTCATTTTAATTCTTAAAATAACCTAAAGACCAACGCAGATTCCAACACAAACTCTGCACTGATACTACTCAACCTCTCGGCAGCATTCAAGACAGTCAGCCACAGCATCCTCATCAAGAGACTGGAAGAAATAGGGATCATTGACACAATGATGCACCTGATTAAACATTTCCTATCTGAAAGAACAAAAATAGTATGGATAAAACCATTTGAATGTGCACTGAGGGACACCACCTGTGGAGTTTCACAAGGATACTCCCTATCCCAACTCCTCTTCAACATTTACATGACTCCACTAATCAAGTTCATCAAAAGACATAGGGCCTCATTACACGGTAGGCGGTGAGCCATGGCGCTATTAGCGCCATGGCTCATGCCGGTAAAATACCGGCACCGCCTTGGCGGAAAGGGGATTTACCGCCCCATTCCAAGGTTGGAGGGGCGGTAAATCCCCTTTCCGCCATTGCCCTTCCCCATTCCCATTTCTGCCCCATAGGGCTCTATGGAAATGGGGAAGGCGCTAATTACGGCACCGCAATTTTGCGGTGCCGTAATTAGCTCCGAGGTCCCTTAGCGGGTTGGATTTTAACGCCTGCAAGAAGCAGGCGTTAAATCCTCCAACCCGCAAAGGGACCTCGTAGTACGGCGGTAATGGTTAACGGTCACCGTTGCCATTAACGGTGACCGTTAACCCTTACCGCCGTCCGTGTAATGAGGCCCATAGTTTCACCTGCTACAACTACGCAAATGACCCCCAAATCATCTACAAAATCAAAGATGTACAAGTGGAGAACACAACGCTAATAGACTGTCTCAAAGAACGCTACGAATGGATGAACACAACAGCCTCAAAGTCAACCCGGGCAAGATGGAGAGCATGATTATATCCAAAAAACAAGGAAGCAACCAGTACATACCATGGCCCACAGAAATAGGAACAGCGCCCACACCATCCAAAATTGTTAAAAACCAAGAATCAAGAAATGCTTCTTCCACCTGCACACAATTAAAACGATTCTACCATTGCTCTCCTTCACACACAAAACACTGGCAATCATCTACCTCATCATGTCCAGGATAGACTACACCAACAACCTGTACCTTGGAATGCCCGATTATCTACTGACGAAACTGCAACATATACAGAACGCAGTGCTCAGAATTCTCTGCAAACTCTCATGTAGGGACCACATCACTCCAGTGCTTAAGGTGATATATTGGCTGACAGTCAAAAAACAAATTACATTCAAAACAATGTGCATAACACACAGAGCAATCCATGGCAAATGAGCATGAATTCATACAAAAGAATATCACCATTTACCAGCCGACCAGAACGCTTAGATCCAGCAACGACATCCGCCTGGAACCTAAACCATACACAAGGAAAAAATGTGGTGGATCAGAATTCTCTTGCCTAGCCGCTAAACTTTGGAACTCCTTCCCAAGAGAAATGCAAACCATGAAGGACCATCTAAAATTCAGAAAACCTGGCTCTTCAACTCAGAACTAGATGAAAACAAATAAGCAACACCCTCACCCGACAGAATGAACACACAAATGGCAAGATGGGGGACTAGGCCAGACCACGATGAAGTGTAGGGAAGTAGAGAGGCCTCCGAATGGGAGGGAGACCCAGGTGCACCCGTTCCCATAGAGGGCTGTACTGGAAACAAAGTAGAGGGATAGGACCGACTGAAGTTGAACCACAAACTGAGGGCATTAGAATTAAAGGGGAAAGAGTGGCGATCAAACAGATAAACCACTGGCTCCAGGCTCCCCGAGGGCTCAGGCACGAGGTGATGGGCTCAGGGAGGAGATTGTGGCTGCCCACCAGGCTGTGCCAGGGGACAATGCAATGTAGATATACACTAGTCTGAACTTGGAGGGGTGAAGAAGGTATAACAACTAAATAGCCCTTCAAACATCCCACAACTGTGCACAGAAAACAAGAGTAAGACCCTTAGCACACCACAATGCACAACACTGGCAAGAATATGTGCCAGGGGTGACCAAAACTGAGGAGGTACAATAAAGTGTCACCACTAACCAACCCCACTTAAAATCTCATCCCTCTATTTACACCTCTCAAGTTCTAAACTAAACACAACCCTATCTCTACAGCACAACAAACTGCATGCACTTCACTACACAACAACGAAACAAACCACACATATCCTCGCACAAAAACACGTGACAACTACCGACTGAAAATGTGAATCTTCGTTCAGCTGACAGTGTAAACCAAACTGAAGCTGTCAACAGCACATCACAGCTCTCTTGCGCCTTTTCCGCGCTCAGTCCTATTTATTTATTTTTTCATTTGTAAAGCACCGCAGCATAAGGGCATCAGGGCACTGTGAAAATTAACCCCCTCACACTTTACCCTCTTGCTTTTCAGATCTGCCAGAGCACAAGGGGACCACTCAGGTGGTGATAGTGTGTGATATAAATATTCTTTAACATAACATTATTGTAGCACGTTCTCCCGCCAATTTGGGACCAACTTTTTATGAAATGTTGAGGGGTATACCCTTTTACCATACATTAAAATCATTGCAGACTCTAGCGCAATCACAGAATTATCCTGATGCAGCTTTGTTTCTTCTTCATTGCTTTGGTCACACTTTCTCATTCTGTGCATATTTACTGTTAGCCTGCTCTTCTTTGCCTAAAATGGTTTCCACATGATTCAAAAAAAAAATTCAGATCTGCTTTAAGAATCAGAAAGCATGCCTAAATCTTAGCAGCCTTTAAGCATATCCTGTTTTTTATGTCCATTTGTGCACATTGGGCCTCATTACGTCCCAGGCGGTAGAGGTTTAACGGCGCCGGTAGAGCTGCCAGCGCCGTTAACCCTCTACCGCCTCATTACGAGGTCTGCTCGCGCGTCCCACTAAGAATGTCTGGTAAAACCAGGTGTCCTTAGCGGGACCCGCTAGCAGAACAGGATGCTAACAACAAGCTCGTAACTTAACTGGCCCGTTGTTAGCATCCTCCTCATTCCCATTGGGACTCAATGGGAATGGGGATGTACCGGGTCCGGGTCCTGGGAAAGGGAAATACCGGGCCCTCCAAGGTCAGAATGGCCCGGTAATTCCCCATTCTTGGAACCCAGACCCGGTACCCGGTACCCAGTATGGGGGTAGCCATGCCCCTAAAAGCGGCATGGCTACCTCCATACTCGTAATGAGGCCCAATCTTTGTTGTATGTGCTAGATTTGAACATTGAGAACATTGAGAAAATCTGTAGACATCTCTTGGCTTTGCTCCAGGAATGGTTAGGGAACCAGCCCTATTAGACCCATTTTAGGATGTTAGGGGCATTGATGCTTGTTAATTTTTACAGGGACATTGGGCTCGTTATGAACACCGCCAAACTACGGATGGTAATACTGACAGTTTTTGGAGATGAAAGTGGAGAAGATACCTCCAGCTCCAACCCCTCCACTTTACCTACAAAATTGGTGGTATTACCAACCAGTAATACCGCTGTAGGTAGTATCAGAAAAAATCCCCAATCATATCCTATGGGCTCCATAAAATGGGGATTTACACTGTCAAACCACCACTTGTAATCTGGCGGTATTGCCACCAGAGGTAATAACTCCAGTGGTAATACTGCCTGACCAAGTGACTGTATCAGTAATTCCATTTGCCGGTATTCCGGCAGATTTACCACTGAAATACTGACAAACTCGTAATGAGCCGCATTGTCTTTTTTTATGTATTTTCTCTATTTATTAATATTATTTATTTTAATCATATGTGATAAATTGTGATCTCATCATGTTTTGTTTTATTAGCACAATAAGATGCCCCAAATAAACTTAATTTAATTGAATTGAACACTAATTTCAGAATAAAATATAGTTTTTTGTTATGGTGTGTATAAAAAATGGCCATTGTGGCCAAGACCTTTCTGGATTTCATATAAGTGTTAGACATGTCATCCAGGACGGCCCTCTTCACCTCTATCTTTAGCCTCGGAATCAGCAACACCAGGGGTGCTCTCCAAGTTCATATTCAGAGAAACAAATGAGCGCAATCTATTAAAGTACCAAGCTTCTTCCATTCCTCAGAACCCCAACTGAGATCCTTGTCCATCTAGCCAGCATTTGAGGTTAGGCAGAAATCGGTCCATGTTAAGGAGCGATCAAAACCCAATAATTAAAGGTCATTCCGAAATAGAGACCTTTCAAGGAGCATCACGGATTGTGCTGTCGAAAATAAACCCCAGCCACTACCAGCCAACAGAATACATTAACCTGCTAATAAAATAACGGATCTCTTGGGGCTTTAAAAGATTAAGTTATATACTAATAAAACAAAGGGAAAGTAAAGGAATACAAATGATGCAGCAGGGAACTCCATATCTAGAAACAATGATCAGTGATTTATGCTAGAAAATCGAGAGAACAGTACTAGAACATGATCATTCCTTTACAAAAAGGAGTAACGATGGCGAAGGAGAAGGGTAATGCCTTGCCTTGGATTAGTGCTGGTTAAATTTCAGGCTGATAAGATGATAACTAATACATTTACAAAGTTCAAGATACCTTGAACAAGTCTAGATAGATATTTACTATTACAGTTTCTTTTTTTTTAAATGTAAACACCACATCGACCAAACCGTAATGTTAATTAATGGCCAAATCAAAAACTCCTCAGACAGCAAACATTGGCTTTAGACCACATTATGCTTTATTGCTATAGGTGCATAAGAACCTCCTACCACCTTGAGAGTAATTGATTGGAAGCCAGTGGAGTGTACAGAGGGCAGGGGTGTTGAGTTTGCTTCTTTTCAGTCCAAGGATTAGACTGGCCTTTGCGTTCAGTATTCGGTGAAGTGCATTGAGTAGCCCATGGGAGAGACTGTGGTGTACTCTACTCTTGAGAGCAGACGTACGGTAACTGCTAAAGTCTAGTGTGTAACATTCAGGTAGGGTATGATTCATTGGATTGTTCAAAGATGGAAAAAATATTCTAATGATGGCTTTACATTGTTTTTTCCAGAGTAAGTTCACTGTCCATCACAATTAAAGATGTATGACTGTCATCCTGGGCAACAGCCAGCTTCCCATTTGGTCTGAAAAAGCGAATGGTGTCAGATTTGGTGGTTTCATACCACATTTATAAGCTCTGTTTTGGTTAGATTACATGTGGGCCCGTGTTCACACATGAGTCCCCAAATGTAACACACTCACTGAGGTCTGGAGGATTCATTGTAAAACCATTTGTGCACCTGATGCCAGAATTCCTAATAGGTTCAAGTTGAAAAGGGGAGAGAGGCCAGATTAGTGGGATACTCCACACTTGCGGGTTTTGAGCCTCATTGTTATGAAAGATCTGGTCCAACAGAGAATTATAGCTTTCACACAGGTATCCGTCTTCTGTGCATCTCTTGGCTGATAGTGTCAATAATTGCAGATGCAGCAAATAAGTGTACAAGGTGAGTTTGTTTCAGCATTGTTTTTTTAGGATGTCCTATATGGAGCCTAAAGTAGATTTAGTTCCTCTGTCTGACTTGATTTCATGTTGTGACTCATGTAAGAGACTGCTCTTTCTGATCTATTGCTGCAATTGTTGCTAAATTAATTTCTTGAGTAGTTTGGCGTTGAAAGGAATATTCAATATTGGTTGGAAGCGGGAAGGGAGTTTGGGTCAGCAATTCCTTTCTTGAGGAAATGTTTGATGATGGCTGTTTTTAAAGCATGATAGACGAACCATTGCTTAACTAGGAATGTTTGTGCTAGTCATGGTTGTTTATTTACTGCTTTGTAAATGTTGGGTGGGCATGAGTCTTCCAGCGATCTTGCTGGGTGGTTGCAGATTAAGAAGTCCTGGGTGGAGATGTAAAGAAAGACTGCCAGTGCTGGAGCATGTGTTATTTCTGGTGCTGTCACCTTGGCTGGAAATGTTGACATTGTTTCTTGGTTGGCAATTTGGTTTTTAATTTGAAGTATTTGGTTGCTGAAGTTTGTTGTGAAGGAGTTCAGAATTCTTCTTGCAGTGGTGTCAGCTCCATGTTACATGCTACAGAGTTTTTAAATGTCTCTATGATTTTGAAGGCTTCCTTTAGGCCATGTTGTGCTGCTTCTATTCGATGTTAGTAATGAGGGTTTTTTTGTGCTTTTATAGTAGCTCCTCTTTAAAACTGATACTCTTTGATTGTTAGCAACACCTTCCTAAATAACAATCTTTGTTGATTCCCAATTGATCAGTTGGTAAATACGTCCCCAGCTACTGATCGATCAGCGATAACAGCGATCAGCTCGGTACCTTGGGACTGTTGACCTGGAACGAAGCAGGCATCTTGCTTTGATTTAAGGAAGCGCAGAGAAACAACATGAGTCACGACTCGTACTGCTGTATTGCGGATAGCTGACTACAGCACATGGAAGCAACACACAGCAGGCTTGAACCAGCTGCCAAGTGTTTCATGTGCTTAACCCCTACTGATGCATGAACACAACTTTGGGTGCAACGACATCCAGAACCTGAAGAAAATAACAACCTGTTCCGCAGAAAAAAGCAAAACGAGCTGGATTTTGCAACTTGGTACAAAATTTGAAATACCGAGAAGAGCGAATTAAACACATCCTATCATTCTGAAAATAAATTTCAGATTGTTCTGAAGAAAGATCTACTTGATAAATGCAACACGTAAGATGAAACAAAATATTGTGAAAACATGAAGTGGCCTGATGACAGAACCAAAAGAAGCATACTATTCAGATGAATTCTATGGTGTTTTTTTTTTTAAATAAGTGGTTCCAGAAACATATACTTAACGTTGACACACTATTACAGATGACTGTGACAGAACTGTTGACGAGCAGACCTATAGTGCTGCACTGGGGTGTCTGGCGCTTGTGTGTTCACAAATCACTTAACTGCCAATAGATAAAGACTGATATGACACACAACTAGGTATCATTGTGATAGCTCAAGAAGGAAGCCAATGGATATGGCTATATTTTGTTTTGTTTTTTCATGGATAATGTTATGTATTTACCAACTGATCAATTGTGAATCAACAAAGATTGTTATTTAGGAAGGTGTTGCTAACAATCAGAGAGTATCAATTTTATGTACATTATGAATGTGATTTTTTAGTAGAAATTGTTAAAATTAAATAATTACATATATAATTTTTTAAGATGTTGTGCCCGCGGCCCAATTATTTTGGTATGCTAATGGAGATGTAAGAAGGGAGATATTCATTAACAATACAGAGTGTAGGGACAGGAAGCTGTTTTTGTGGAAACCTTTATCTTTTAGATTTCCTAGTCCTCATCCACACAGCCCCTTAAAAAAGAGGACATGGTAGGCTCTTTTGTAGCTTATATTATACTCCTCTGTAAAATCAAATCTTGATGGCAGGACAATTTGTCAGTAGGAATGTGATTTGGGTCTCCAGATTTTTTGAGCCTTCGGTTTTCTTTTTTGATGATATTAATGTTGTAGGTGAACTATTTAGTGACTTGTTTCTTTTGAGAGAATTTGAAAAGCTTATGTGCTGCTATGTTGGCAAGGGTGCTGTCATGCACTTATGGGTGTCGTTAAATTGATTGTCCACTCTTGTGTCCTAGTTTATAGTTGCCTACTGTGCTGAGGTTGCTTCAAGATTTTCCAGAAGGTTGTTTAGGTGGTTATCCTTTTATGGTATGATTAGCATTGAAGGAGCTTTGGTTGGTTTTTCAAGTGTTGGTACTTCAGTGAAGATGCTGAAAGGGATGAAGAGGTGTTCTCTCCATGGTCGGTGGAGTGGGAAGGAGACAGTGGAGTATCCACGTATTGGACCGTAAGGGTGGTCCAGTACCCAAATCTTCCCTTGGATATCTTGTCTTCACATTGGGATTTGGGCAATTTTATTCATAATAGTTCAAGAAACAAAAAGTTTTTAAGAAAACTACTGTTGCTTTGTCATAAAAGGCTGTCCTCAAAATGAAGCAACATTAACTTTATTCCGTTTCATTTGAGGTCAGTATTTTTACTTAAAAAGACCCCCTCTCATCCCTAAAGGGTATATTTTCTGGGGGGGAGTTGCTGTACTTGGTGTATCTTGGACCTATAGTCCTCACGTCTGCTTCTTTTTTTGGTTTTGTTTTTCTCTCTTTTTCTTAATTATTTAATAATTAAGAGACATTCCTGATGCAGACGATGCCATTCACGGTGAGTCCAACTTGATGCCTGGGCCCTTTAACCTATTGTTTGAGGAGAGTGATGTTGCGGCTGTGTTGTGCTCTTTTTTTAACTACATGTTGACTCCTCACAGTAAAATGATGTGTTGGCGGTCTACCATATCAGCCAAGTAGTCTGCAAACAATCGGTTGTAGGAGAGTGTGACAAAACTACTTCTGCTGTGAAGGAGTATCGGGGTGAGTAGTGAATAAACCACCCATCAGTGCTTCTGTTTCCCTGTGCTCCATCTGCATTCGGTGTTGCTGCATTTAAAAGCGTTTTTGAGGTGTATTGCTTATTTGGAATTTGGATGCTTCTGTTTCCCTTGCACCATCTGCATTTTGGGTGCTTCTGTTACCCTTGCACCATGCTGCACTGTGTTTCATTCTGCTGTGCCTGACATTGAACTTGGTTGTGTGCACATGCTGCATTGTGTTTCACTCTGTTTTAGCTAAAATCGAAGACGGCCGCGTACTTTCTGTTACCATTTTTTTTAATCACTTTTTGCTGGGTGCACAACGGTTACTTTACTACCTTTAAAATAGTGTTTTCTGTGAGTACATACTGCATTAACGTTCTTCACGTCCTACCTTGTCTTCTGTGCCTCCCCCTACCCACTGTCCCCCACCCCCTGTGTTTTTCCCACCCCCCCTCATCCTTGTGCCTCAGTACATCAGCCTGGTAAGTGTCCTCCTCACCACTGCATCTAGCTATGTCGTTATCTATCCATCCTATCTTCTCTAACTGCTTCTTTATTTCCTATCCTTCTCCTATCACTTAATCTGTCTGGAAGATACTTAAGGACATACTGGGCTCCAACCTGGGCCTTCCTACTGCAGACACCTATGTCATGGCTTGCGCCAGAGCGACTCTCACAGACATCCTCTTTGTCGTTCCCTCACCTGACTTGTGGACTCCCCACATGGTTGCCTTTCTCTCTCGTATCAGCCCTTCTCCCATTAATATTGGAACTCGCTGCGAGGTCCTCCTTGACCACTTTGCCATTTCCAGGGTCATCATTAATGTACATCTGAATGGAACCATCATGGTTCAGGGTCCTCAACCAAGCCTTCTCCTCTTTGACAGGCTCCTACCTAGCCTCTCAAACCTTACCTCTCCCCCTGGATAGGCTCCCTTGCCTACTGGGACTTCCTCCTCCTCTGCACAGACTCCCTTGCCTGCTGTGCCTTCATCCTCTTCCGCGCAGGCTTCCTTGCCTGCTGTGCCGTCCTCCTCCTCCACACAGGCTCCCTTGCTTACTGTGCCTTCCTTCTCCTTTGCACAGGCTCCCTTACCTGTTGTGCCTTCATCCTCCTCTGCACAGGCTCCCTCACATTTCCTCACTGTCCCGGCTCTCTTGTCGGCTTTGGCTCCTCTGCCACCCTCCACTATCCCTGCCACACTCGAGGGGGACCACCGCCCCCTGTGCCCCCCCCACGGAACACCTTCAAAGATGGCAAGCTGCTCCATATTGCCACGTTTAACTTTCGCTCTTCTGTCAAACACTCGTCTGACATCTGCAACTTCCTTGAACTCATGGCTCTTGATGTGCTCGCCATCATGGAGACATGGTTTAAGGACAGCTCTGTCATGAGCTTTGACACACTCCTCCCTGAAGGATACAAGATCCTCTCTGTGCCTAGGCCCAGGGGGATAAGAGGGGGAGTGGCCCTGATCTTCCCAGAATGGATACTTGTGTCCATCAGCCCTACTTAGGCCTATTCTTCCTTCGAGTGCCTAGTCTGCAGGCTCTCACTCTCTCCTAAATCTTCTCTCCTTATGGCCACCTTCTAGCAGCCACCAGAACAGTCCACTCTTTTCCTATTGAAATGATCTGCCCTGGCCTCCTCTCTACTACTTTCCTCCTCTCAATCTCAACTCCTCCTGATAGGTGATCTCAACATCCATCTGGACTCTCCTGACTCCTCAGGACCCTTCCATGACCTATGCCATTCTCTCTCCCTCTCTATCTTACCCTCTGGCTCCCCGCACACAGTGGGCCACACTTTGGATGCGTTCATCTCTACTGACATCCCTCTCTCTATCACTCTTACTACCTCGCTCGCTTGGACGGATCACCGTCTTCTCTCATCACACTTGAAGCTCTCCTCTTGCATCGGCACACCTGGTCCGTCCACTCGGTTTCAATGTCACCAGACACATGAGAAGAGTGACTGCAGTTGCCTTTGCCTCCACCTACTCTCTTCCTCTTACTGCTGCGGTTGACTCCCACCCTGACACAGCCTTCGCTAACTTCAATCTCTCTATCTCTAACACCCTTGATACTCTTACCCCTGTCATGAGGGTCCAACTGAAGCCTTCCAAAGAGTGCAACTCTTGGTACGACTCCAATCTGGCTGCCCTTAAACACAAGTGCAGGGCACCTGAGCGGAAATGTAATTTGTCGGGTGGACCCTCTGACAAACTGGGCTGCTGCCTCCTTCAAAGGCGATATTGACTCTGCCTTCACACCAAGACAAGAGTCTTTATTCAAGACCGCATAACCACGGCATCAAACAACATGGCCAAACCTTTCAAAATCTGTAAGGAACTGGTCAATCCTGCAGCAGCCTCCTCTTCTGGCACACGACACAGGACCTTTGCTCGACCCTGGCTGCAAACTTCACCGCAAAAACCCAAGACATCCTTTCCTCTCTCTTCTCCACACCACCTCATTCACCAACATCTCTGGAGCCTCCCTTGCCCCTCCACCACTTCTCCTCTCTTCTCTCACTCGCATCACGCCTGATGAGGTCGCCAGACAAGTACAGTCTATGAAGGCTTTATCCAAACAGGTGGACCCTGCCCCTCCAAAACCATTAAGGACAACATTGACTCTCTCGCTCCAGCCTTGGCTGATCTCTGCAATCTCTCTTTTGCCACTGGAGTTTTCCCAACTTCTCTTAAGCACTCCACTGTGCACCCTCTACTTAAGAAACCATCTGTTGAGTCCTCCATTCCAGCAAACTATTGACCTAGCTCTATCACCCCTGTCCTGGGCTAACCCCTGGAGAAGATGGCTATCTCTCAGCTCACCCTCCACACTGAAACTGCTGCTTGCTTCCATGACCATCAGTCTGGCTTTAGAGCATCCAGAGGCACAGAAACTGCTCTTCTGAACACCTGTGAAGACCTGCTCTCAAATCTCGATACTAACATTCCCTATGTCGTCATTCTTCTTGATCTCTCCTCTGCCTTTGACACGGTGAATCACAACATTCTACTCGCACGTCTGCATGACACCCTGGGAATCACACGTCAGGTTCTGGCGTGGTTAACCTCCTTCCTTTCCGATCACCCATCCTAGGTGGAACTTGGGTCGTTTCTCTCTATTATCACTGTTTTAACCTGTGGCATCCTCCAGGGTTCTTCAATGTCTACATGGGTGCCCTTGCACGTGTGATTGCAACTTCAATCTCTAACTTCCATGACACGCAACTCTCCTTCAGGCTACCGTCTCGGGAGGATAGCTCTAGGGCAACGTGCTCACCTTGAAAGCAAGATTACACAGAGCAACACAGGTTCGATCCCTGTGTCCACGCTTAGAAACCTCTGGGTATTGAGCGCATTATAAATAACCAATCATATTATATCATACCCTCAGCCACCTCCTCTACCTCGCTCATATCTGACTGTCCACAATTCAGTCATGGTGTGCTGCAAATGACCTCTGCCTCAATGCCAGTAAGACTGAGATTGTACACAGAGGGACTCCTGCTCCTGCTTTCCCACTCTCACTCGGCCTGGCCTCCCTTGACCCAGCGCCGGCACCCACCTGCGGGGCAAAAAACATTGGCGTCATCTTCGACTCCAATCCCCCTTCTCCACTCACATTTCGGATATCTATAAAAAGTCCAACTACCAGCTACCCTCCTCAGAGGTACTCTTCCTTTACACACCTTGCCCCAGTGGCCCACTGTCTACAGAGCCCTGGTTCTCTCCAGGCAGGACTGCTGCAACAGCCTCTTTCTCAATCTCCCTGTCTCTGCTCTGCGTCCTCTGCAACCCATCCAGAACAGAAGCGCAAGATTTATGCTTGGCCTCAAGCCCAGGGACTGCATCTCTCCGGCACTGAAATCCCTCCACTGGCTCCCTGTGGCTGCAAGGACCAAGTTAAAGACCCTCTGCATTGTCCACAAGGCTTTATGGGGTCTGGGACCTACCTATCTGCAATGTTGCCTACCTAAATACTGTCCTTCCCGAGCCCTCCGCTCATCTACCTCCAACCTTCTGCGAGTGAGCCGGTTCGCCAAGCAGAGATTTGGAGGGAGATGTTTAGCCTCCCTCTGGAATAGCCTACCTGCCACACTCCATTTTGAGCCTGATCTCCTTAAGTTCCAGAAACTCCTTTAAGACATTCCTCTTCTCCTCTTCCTTCTCTCTCCCCCTACCCTGCTAACCTTTCTCTCCAATCTACCCCTCTCTCCCTCCTTTTCTGTGCAGCCTGCTGACTGGCTGCTTGGTGTACCTCAGAGTCTCACAGGTCCCTGGCACCCTCCCCAGTCCTCTCGCACTTGCCTCATCGTTACTGCACTTGATCAGTGACCAATAAGAGTAGCATCTCTCGGCACTTACTCCAGTTTCTGACTGACTGGTCGCATTTGGTCCCCCCTGCACTTGTTCTCCTCCTCCCCTCTCCTGCACCTGTCTGCGCGCATGCACAATCTGAATGCACCATGCCTTAAAGATCGTCTATCTGTTTTTCCCTTGTCTCCCCTCCTTGCATGGTGGCGCCTCAATGCACTTGGAAAAACTGCAGAATCGTCGCCAGAACTATTTGCTGTTATCTACACCATTAATTGTATTATATGCACTTGTTCCATGCACCCCTGTCCGTGCAGACTTGTATCATTCAGAAATTCAAGTGCTCTGAATGACTGCTGTTTTTTTTCCCTTGTTACCTCCCTCCTTGAACTCTTTGAAACACTTGCTTTGTGTATAGGCACTTTACAAATAAACAATACCATACCATACTATAACCTCACACTTCTACAAACCAACAGTGATTTCATAAAGGTAAAACAGGCACAGTCAAGAGATATACCCCTTCACCTTTTGTGGTAACGTGGGCCAAGGGAAGGCTATTCTCTTAAGAGCAGTCTGAATTTGATTCAGTAGTGACCCAAACAGCAAGTATCACAGCTCAAAATAAATGGACTGTTCTATCAAGGTTCTATACGAATGTATATACTTTAATTAAAGACATCATCTGCAAGAAAATGAAATAGAAAAGCTGTAATTTGCAACCATGTGGAAAGAACATCTCTGATGCAGAAAAGAGAGAATGCATCACTGTTGGTGGCGACCATGTTCTTTGTAAAAGGATGTGTCTCGAAAAATGGTGCACAGGTGACATAACCAGTTGTACCTTTTGGCGGTTCAGCTACGGCAAACCAGGCTGTTCAAGAGCAGTGGTTATGGTGTCCCAGACGAGGAGCAGTGTCGAGCAGGGGTCAAACTGAGTTCATTAGGATTTGAAGGTGATGCATGGGGATGAATGGATCGTGAGTGCCACCAGAGTCAGTTCAACAGTCAAATCAAACAGGCTGGTGATTGGATGTGGTGGTCAGTGGGATTGCTTTGAGGAAGCGCTCGAGGAGCTGCAGATCATGAGGGCCACCATTGTTTGTTTGCAGGGCCAGGAGATGGCAAAGGAGGCTGGGTGCACAGTTCAGTTCAATCGGTTTGATGGGGAGTCCAATGATTGGGGCTTGAGGAACCACCATGGTCGGTTCCACTGGCGATGGCGATTGGCAGCGAAGATGCTGGTGGGGTGAGTAGAGGTTTGAATGCGACAAATACAACAAAGAGATTGCGGTTCGACCTGGGGCAACAACGCACTTAGCTAGTACGATGTGGCGGTGAACAGGTTCAAATGTGCAGTGCGAGTTTGAAAAGCTTGGTGAATGCGAAAGGCAGCTTCAGAAGGTCCTGCTGCTTTTGGATGCAGTGGACCCTGTTTGATGACATTTTGACCATTTGGTGTGAGGAAACAGGGCTCTTGGCTATCTTGGTTTTCAGTATGCTATAAATCCCACTCTTGGGTCTCACGAAGAAGTTCAGTCCTTGTTCTCGGGCTCCCAGCAACGGAGGCAGGTGCATAACTTCAGGGGTCCTTCACAATGAGAAGGTACTGGCAGCAGTGTGACTGTTAGAGATGCAGGTCACGTTCCAGCAGCTGGTTCACCCCCAATGTGCCCTGGAGATGGGTAGGGAAAAGCTTCTGCCTTGGACACTCAGTCTTCACCTCACTTGTGGAGGCCTCTGGACAGTCACCTCTCCCATCAGAAGTCCAATGAAATTCTTCTTAGGTGTTTATTCCAAAGTTAATCTGAGAAGTGCTGGGAGACCCCTTCTTTTAAAGGCACATGCCCTCCGGTGATTGGATTAAAGTTAGCCTGATTTTGGGGTCCAATCCCTGCTTTTGGAAACAGTGGACTTTGCTTTCTGACTGCAGGAAGTGGGGAGATGACATTAAGGAAAGATAGAGGCAGAGAGAAACAAGATGGTGGAACCTTACTCCAACTGTAGAGAGCGCCCTCTGGCTACACTAAACCTGCCCGTTTCCTGCCTCAATAGAATCAAGATAATCTAGATATACAGCACCCTGGTGTGAGGCTACTACTGTGTGAATGGATGTGAGCATTTTATATGTGTTCCCAGGCCGCCTTTCTGTGGAGGGGCTGGCTCCTTTGGGGACATTACCTGCCCTAACAAAAGGAACAGGAGTAGCAGAGACAGCCTTATATTGGAAGAATACACATAGTTCCTTCACAGCTGAGCTGGGCTCACAGGGCTGACATGTGTGATATCAACACTGCTATGTCTGTAATAATTATAAGGATACCATCCAATATACCATAACTTAGGTATGGGGTATAGTTAGAGATTATTTTGCCACCAGAACAGTAGACTCATAATTGTCGGTTTTGGTACAGGGGTGCATGTCTTAAATGCAGCCTATGTGCTGCAGAGGCTTGACTGTCACTGCATGTGTCAGATGACCACCTGTGTCCTCTGAACCTGCTCCGTCCCACTGAAGAGCAAGCCCTGGAGTTCAGACTACGTAGGCAGCAGGGCACAGTTGTACACTATGTTTTTGGCATGGAGTTTATGAAAGGGGAATATGATTGGCAGATTACTCATTCAGAGATGGAATTACCTGCATCACTTTATTAATAATTTTCAAAAAGCCAGTGCGTGTTCACGGTATGCAGTGATTAAACTGAATGGAAAATAACGAACAACATTTTTACCTAAATATTTTCAATGAAATAAATACTGAATTATTTTAAATATATATATGTGGGTGGGGTAAGGGGTTACAATGGGTTGGTAGGGGCTTGGGGTGGGATTATAAATGAAGGGAAATGAGGGGCTTGGTGGGGGACCCCCCACATTTTAAAATAATTGTATTCTTTCATTCAAAATGTTTAGTTAAAAAGGTTTTTGTTATTTTTCAATTCTCTTCCACACCTTTACCAGATAGCAGTACCTCACAGAGGGAGGTGTCTAGGTGAAATGCAAGCAATGTGAATTAGTGTAAGTGGTAGGGCAGATTAGCAGGAGGGTTGTTGGAGGGTAGTGGTTTGACATTGATGGAATATCTATGTGCTTGTGTGTTACCTCTTTTTCTCATAGATGTCTGTTGACAAATTTGATTCTGTACACTGTGGAGATAGCTTGTAAATGATCATCTGGGAGCAAGGTTTTGGAGATGAAAATTAGTATTAGGGCGCCTGTACTTATCCCCTGGAGTCTCTAAAGGCAGTGGAGACGTAGTCAGCTGTCCCAGGATTTCTACCGCATATGCCGCAGCTCATTCCAAGATCGCCACCCCATACACCCGTAGGCTGTCTGTACATCATCAGCCTGATGATGTGCCTTCTCCCATGTAGATGCTGAAGGAATGGGAACAGGATCGGTTCCCCAGTGCATCTCAATGCTCTGCATTTCTGAGCAGATGCTTCCACATCTGAGTAAATCAACCTCTCCTGCTTCCTTCCAACTGTTCGTTGCATGTTCTTAGCCTCTCCTGGCTCCTTGGCCTACTTCTCCTTGCTCTCCATACCTGTTGTTCACCACTTCAATCCTGTTCCCTTCAGGAATCCAGTTTCCTCTAGCTTTGCTGCATTTTAACCTGCTCTTGGTCTTCTTGGATTCATCAATTGGATATTGCTTGTCATGTCTATGACAGTGCTCTAGTGAAGTTGTTTTGCAGCCGGACGGTTTTCTAGCCCCTATCTCCTTTACATCCGGATAGTCACCTCGCCTTGAGTGTTTGTAGCCTACTCAAGCTGAGGTGGCTTCAAGGGACAGTTCTTACCTCCACCAATCTTATTGGTGACAGATTGTGACACCAACATTCACAGAACAATATGGCTCAGCTCCAGGAACTAGTTGCAGCTGTTCAAATCCTAACCGCAGAAGAACAGCTCTTAAAGTGGAGAATGTTGTCCTACAACAGGCCATTGCCCAAAGGGGTAACAAAGATCCAGTACCTCCTCCATTAGGCTTAGGGGCCTTTGATTGTAACCCAAAAGAGCTCCAACAATTTATTGATGCCTGTGCTATTCAGTTCACCTTTCGTTCAGGTGCCTTTCCTAATGATCATAACAAGATTGGTTATCTGATTATCAATATGTCAAAAAAGCGCTCTAACTTGGAATACTCCCTTAGTTAATGCAAGACGACCTTTATTGCTTAACTACTGCAACTCTGAAGGGGATGTTTGGGCATCCATATCTGACGTGCACCACCCAAGAAGCCCTCTTGGAGTGTTCTCAGCGGTCCCAAGATGTTCTGGCCTACATCACCAGGTTTGAACTCCTTGCTACTGAGGCTGTTTGGCCAGGAGAAGTACAATATTCGCTGCTCTGGAGAGGAGTCTCTGAGGAACTCATGGATGAGTTAGTCTAAATACCAAGGCCACCCTCCTTACAAAATCTACTCACCATTGCTTTGTATTTGGAATACAGGTGAAATGAGCACCATACTGAAAGAAGGAGACTTAGACCAATGCCATCTATCTTTTCTCCTCCTCCTGGTGACACAAAGGACCACTCAGAGCCTGAACCTATGCATGCTGGAACAGCCCGCTGCCCATTGACCAATATGGAATGCCAATAGTAGCGACAGAATGGCCTTTTTATGTACAGTGTATCCCAAGAATATCTAGTCCTCAATTGCCGGATTGCACCCCATGAAGGTGGGGAAAAGCCAGTGCCCCTTCCTATTAGGAACCAAGGAGCATGTTTCTTCGTTGGTTCCTGTTTACCCCACCTTTGCACGGACTGGCAATGTGGAGAACCGACTTTTAGTTCTTATAGTAGAGCGTTTCTCTGCAAATATTTCCGAAAAATGGATTGTGCAGGAGTGGGCACGAGACCATCAACTTTCCATGTTTCACAAGGCAGCTGCTACACCAGTTGAAGGGGTGGATGGTCATCCCTTTTTGTCTGGACCAGTAACTCATCGCTCAGAGCCCTTAGTCATGAAGGAGGCGGCCCATAGGGAGATGCTCTCTTTTGACCTGATAGCTACCGTCCATTGTTCGGTGATACTCGGATTACCCTGTTTCAAATATCACAACCCCTACATTAACTGGACAGCAGAAACACTCTTTTTTGATCTGAAAGATGCATTTCTTACGGAATTTCTCCTTATGCCTGGAATACTCTTGAATTTCTGGTTGCTACCACTGTTTGCTCTATCTCATTGGTGCCTCCCAAATATGGACATTTTGCAAAGATTTTCAAGAATAATCCTACCAGAGTCCTGCCTCTTTGGAGTGAGGATTGTTCCATCGATCTATTTCCAGGATCAAGGTTTCCCTTCAGCTGTATCTATGCCCTGTCCAAACACGAAAAGGGACCCCTCAAATCGTACTTGATGAAGAACATCCAGGAGCATCTTATCACTGAGTCCGAATCCACTGTGGGTGCGTCCTTATTTTCCGTACACAAAAGAGACACCCTGGAGTTTTGCCCCGTCTAGATTTCGGGAGTCTGAATCAAATAACTATAAAGGACAAGTACCCACTTCCTCTTCTTCTGGACACCCTTACCGCTGTACAAGGGGCTGTTGTTTTCACCAAACTAGACCTAAGAGGAGCCTACCATCTGATTGGTTTGTGAGGGTGACAAATGGGTGACAGCGTTTAGAACACTGTACGTACATCATGAATATTGTGTCATGCCCTTTGGCTTGGTTAATGTGAATACAGTATTCCAGAGTTTCTTGGACCATCTGTTTGCTGATCTCTTAGGCCATACTAGCATAGATTACTTGGACGACATATTGGTGTTTTCAAAAGCTCCCTTGCAGCACACTCACCATGTCACAGAAGTTTTGCAAAGGCTACAGGATAATCAGCTCTTGGTTAAACCAGAAAAGTGTGAGATTGATGGCTCATCTGTATTATATCTGGATTACCGATTATTTCGAGAAGGCATCTCTATGGATTCCAGAAAGGTCAAAGCAGTCCTTGGATGCCCTTCTCCTACTAATCTCAAAGAACTCCAGTGATTTATTGGTATAGCTAACTTTTACAGGAAGTTAATTCCCAACTTTTCTCATCTTAATTTACCCCTGACCAATCTACTTAAACCTGCCAAATATTTCTTATGGAGTCCCAAAGCCCATAAGTCCTTTAATGATTTAAATGAGGCTTTTCCTTCAGCTCCTGTTCTACACCAACCAGATCCAGCTAGGCCTTTCATCGTCGAAGCTGATGCCTTGGAATCCTCGGTCAGAGCAGTCCTGAAACAAATACAAGAAGACAGATTGGAACATCCACAAGCCTATTTTTACAGAAAGCTAAACGAGTTAGAGCAGCATTATTCAGAAATAACTTTTAGTGATAAATTCTACTTGTAAAGAGTGTCATTAATGCTTTCTTGGAGGCAGATATACCGTGGAGATATGTTTAGACCATGGAAATTGGCAAGTCCTTCAACAATTCAAATGCCATAACAGCAGGCAAGTCCGATAGGCTTATTTATTCACGCAATAAGATTATTTTATCTCTTATATTCCAGTCACCACAAATACCATCGCCGATTCCTTGTCCTGACATGACACAAACATCTCTGGTCATTTATCTACAGAAAATACTTGAAGGAAAGAGGTTTGTTATGTAAATCTCCCAGTTCTTAGATCAAGTCAAGAATGACCCGCCTTGATCACCCTCATTTCGAAGGCATCCTTTGCATCTTTTCAACAGCCAACCAACATTTGGTTCCACTAACATTGCCTCTACTTACCCACTTTCCAACTATAGCAACTAGCCTTACAGTTCATCTATGATGCACTGACAGCAGTCCATTAAGGTATTCATGGTACCTGTGACCTCCACCAGCGCTATTTTTGGTGGCCATTATGGCATCCCGGTGTTGAGAGTTATGTCCTTCTTGTTCCACTTATGCCCAACACAAGGTGCCTCGTTGTCTGCCAGTGGGTAAGGTGTGTCTGCCTGAATTACTTTCGGCTCCCTGGCATCAGTTGTCCACTGAATGTATCGTCGACCTACTGCCTTCAGGTGGTCATGCCACCATCATGGCTCTTACCTTCATCAGGAACATCTATAGGCTGCATGGTCTTCCCGAATGGATCATTTCCGACAGTGGCTCTCGATACACCTGATTTTTTGGTCTGTACTTTGCAAGCTATTGAGTGCCCATTGATTGTTATCTTTGGGCTGCTTCACTTAAGCTACTCAAAATAATTGGTACAATCTCCTTCCCCTGGCCGAGTTTGCATATAATAGCAGGTTCCAATCAACTATACAAACTAACTCCATCTGATGTACCTACAGTCACCACCCTCTTGCTTTTGCTATTTTAAAGTCAAGTCCCACAGAGGACCAACATATTTGAAGACATCCAAGATGGACATCAGGTTGTTCTCTGCTTCTTGGAACATACTAGCCTACCTACCAAGGATGCAGCAGACATCCAGAAAACACAATAGCCCCTGTACCACATAGGGGCCAGGGTATGGCTATCCGCTAAATATCTACCTAAGCATCTAACTCCTACCAGGTTGGCTCCTAATTACTTTAGTCCATTTTTGGTCACTAAGAAGATCAATCCTCTGGCATTTTGACTGAAACTGCCACCCTCATGGAGTATGATCCATTGCGTCTTTCACGTTTCACTCCTGAAACCCTTTGTCCCAATTTCCTTCCCTACTCAACAGAGGACTCCTCGGCCTCCTGTCATCTCTGGTTATCAGCCCGAATATGAGGTATGAGCCATATGTGTTTCACGCATCTATCGGAGTAAACTTCAGTACCTTATTGATTGGCGTGTATACGGCCCATCGAACAGGTCCTGTTAACCTGCTTCCCGCATCAATGCTTCTCTTCTCCTGTGAAGATTCCATCTTCGTTACCCTTGGAAACCTGGGTGATAGCCATCGGGAAGGGGTCATACTCTCAGGATGCCTTCACTTGTCCCCTGGAGTCTCTACAGGAGGTGGAGACTGGCACAGCCATCCAAAGATGCTTGATGCATATTCTGCGGGACATTCCAGTCTGTACATCATCAGCGTGATGATACACCTTCTCCCGCGTAGATGCAGAAAGAAAAGGAAACAGGATCCATTCCCTGGCACATCACAAAGCGCTGCCTTTCCAAGCAGATGTGTCCCTATGTGTGTAAATCAACCTCTCTGGCTTCCTTCCACCTGTTTGCTGCACGTTCCTAGCCCTTCTGTTCCTCCTCTCCGGGTTCCTTGCCTTGCTTCTCCATGTTCCGCTTACCTCGTCTTTACCACTTCAATCCTATTGCATTTAGTAATCCAGTTTCCTCTATCTTCACTGCACTATCTTTGCTGGGGTTTTCCTCCCTTTATCTGTTTTCCATCTGGATAGTCACCTCACCTCACCTTGACCACTCCTCACCTCACCTCACCTTGACCACTTTTCTTGGGATGCCATGCAACCACAACTGGTGGCACACTGATGGCAGCACACACAGGAGCATTCCAAGAGGGATGCAGCATACATGGGAAACCTCCATCCTGTCACTATGAAATCACACCAGAAAAATGGTCCTGTGTTTCTCAAACACGTTGGAGGCTGCTGTTTTTTCTACGTCCCTTGAGCAGCTGCGTTCCCTTCTGCTGTGTTTCGGACCTGGCAATGCTTACTTCAAACTGCTTTTGAATCTCCCTGTTTGCCTATTATTGCTGATACATATTTTGCAGATGACTCCAAAGGAATTTGAAGATGTTTCCTCAGCTGGGACCTTTCTGTGTAGACTGCATCCACTTGCTGTCCGGGGTAGGGCCATGCATTTCTATTGGTTTGTGTGTTTTCTTTGTTTCTGCATCTGGGCAACTCTTCTAGGATCCGGTCTTCTGAGTCTCTGGACTTCTGTTAACTTCATCAGGCAAGAACAGACTTTAGGCTGCTCTCCTGCTCTCTGGTCAACATGGGCAGTAGTGTTCTGTTGGGGGTTGTGGGAGCTAAGCTTTGATCTCCTAGTAGACACGTATTGCAGCAAAGGGCAGGCTACAAACCTTGGTTTGGGAGTGAGCCAACTTTTCACTCGAGCTTTCTATGCTTGTGTGCTCTCCTTCATGTGCTCAATACTCTCGAGAGGAAAGTTTCCCTGTCAGAGTAGGCCTCCAGGGTGGCCGTTTTCCTGTTCCCCATACCACTGTGTCATCACCAGACAGACCCGACAGAATGTCTCTCCATTATAGTAAATGAAAATGTCAGACTTCCTTTTTATCCATGTATCTGTGTGACATGTTTTGGCCTAGGAAACAGATCATCGAAAACAACAAATACCATGCTGCAATCTGCCCACTCTGCAAATAAGATGTACTTTGTGGGAAGCCAGACACACGTTACTGCACTGGGGGATTGTCGATTCACTTGGAAAATAATCATCAATGGGAAATGCAATTTTGTCAAGAAACGGGTAAAGGTGGCTCAGCTGCAGGAATTTCTTCTGAAGCTAACCCGGTGGAACTGCTGACCAAATGTTGTAATAAATCCCTTACCTCAGTCAGTATCTCGATACCACTAAAAGCTGTCCCATAATACCCATCCTAGAAAAGTTGAGTGCAAACCAGAGATGGCCAAATCTACAGACCCATATCTAACACACCTTTCATTGATAAAAGTCCTGGAAAAGATAACTACCATCCAAATGGTCCTCCAAATTGAAGAGAACCTTGTAGTTTCACTCAAACAGGAGTACATAAACAAGTCTCCTTTTCATGAAAGAGAACGTTATGAAAACCACTTGCCAATAATACATCAATAGTCTTTACACTCCTTGATTTATTGTCCGTCTATGATACAGTCAACCATCAGACACTAATACAATAATACAATACACTAATACTAATGCACTAATACAAAGATTAAAAGTGTAGAATAGAAGAGTTGGTACTGCCTTAAAGTAGCTCACTTGACGATCGCACGCTGAGGGTTGAAGTGGGAAACTTCAACCCAACAATTTTCTTATTAAAGTTTATGTCTAGCAAGTCTCCATCATAGCCCTAGATATTATCAAACCCTTCTCAAAACCTCCCAATTATATGCAGATTATTCTTAGGGACTACTAAGCATGGAACCTGATAACAACAGTCAGCATATAACAGAATCCCTCTAGAGAATCCAGAATTGTACCATTGATAATAATCGCTGCCTTAGCAACTCTAAAACCGATTGTCTTCTTTGGGATCCCAACCCTAGCAACACTAACTTTGGAACTCCACAAGTGTCTGCCCCTCCTGGCCCATCAGACCTACTACAACCAGAAATAGAATCGCTAGTCTGAGAGCAGACTTCCCACTCTTCATCCTTATGACAATTGTACCCTACTTGGAAATGACACTGAGAGTTTAGATCACCACATCCCTTGTCCTATATCTCCCTGATTAAAATAAAGCAGCTAGGCTTATTTTGGCATTCAGGCCCTGGGACTGCACCGCACCAGGCCTGGCAAACCTCAACTGGCACCCCATGACACAGAGAATAACACACAAAATCAACTCTATTGCTTTCCACATCTTCCGTAACAGTGCACCTAAAAACCGGACCTCTTACAAAAACAAACATGTGCCTACAAAACCATAAAGATTTTCACAAGTTAACAACCTCACTGCACCCAGGTTTAAAAGACTGCAACTTGGAGGGTGATCCTTCACTGAATCAGAATCATCCTCCCCACAATCCTAAGACCAGAAAATACCATTGAGGAGTATAGGAATGTGAATGAAAAGGAAAGAGGACCGAAAAGAATTGGGGCCCTCCCGTCCCCTGCACACTAATTACAGATGCCACAAAAGGCATTCAAACAAATAGGCATATCAATGTTATGTAGATTTGACAGTAACAATTTCTTTGACATGGGAAAAAAAATTGCCCAGAGGCACTTACATTTAAAAGAAAAAATTCTCTACAATTAACATATTGCAATGCGAAGAAGCAACAAATGATGCAAAAAGGAGTGTCCAATTGTGAAGTAGCTGACGTGTTTCGAGGGTTTCCTCTTCTTCAAAGGGCCTAATTGGGCTGTTTTTAACAATTCAAGGAAACAGAGAAAATAATATACATTTCAATGTCAGTAAATCGATATTCCAACAGTGCAGATAACAGGATGCTCATTCGATGGTGAAGATCAGAGCAATTAGGCCACAGTGTGGAGCAATGTGTATCCAGTGATATCAGGATGTTTACTCGTGTGGGAGTCATGATCAAGGAAACAGAGCACCCAGTCTTGGTGACAGAGACTCAAGAGTGATAGAAATGGTACAATAAAACATTAACCCGTTTCGAAGGCGAAGATGTCTAAAGGTACACCCGGGAAGTGGTATACAAACTATTAAATCAAAGTGGTAAGGTTCATTGTGGAGTCCTCAGCAAGTGATTGTGTCTAGGTATTAAGAAGGATAAGTGCAAGGGTGAAATGAGATAAGAAGAGGTCAGGGGGATAGTAAGCAGGGTAGAGAGAGTGTAAAACTCATATCAGGGATATTACTGTGAGTTTATAAAGGTGGAGAAGAAGAAACCTGGAAAAGACATAGTCACACCCCAGGGAGATTCTATATCTCTCTCTGCAGTCTCCGTCTAGTGACACCACCTGTTCACAACACACTAACATTGAGTCAGTCATTGGTTACGTATCCTGAGTAACGACTGAGAAGACATGTTCAGATCATCCCAAAGTCTGCAACACCACAAGGGCTGAGGTAACTCTCCTGAACTGTACAAACTCAGACAATTGTGTTTGTGAACAAGCAGGCTAATGAACATGCACCCACAGAAGAAAGTAACTAAAACCTACTGAAGTAAGAAACATTGTGGTCTTTTTGTTTGCTTGTAAAGATGCCATTTTAATTTTGAGTTGCTCAGCCTTGTTAGATTCCCCCAATAAAGATAGTAAACACTGACATTAGTCTTTCTTGATCTCAGGTGGACACCTATGAAAATCTTCTTCCTCAATCGTAAGAATGCCTTTGCAGAGCTCACATGTTTCCAGTGTGAGTTTTAATGCTGGAAACACAGCGGGTACGCTCTGAGTGCATTTAATTTCACTGTGTATGGGTAGCCAACAAAATCGCATTGCTGGCCGGAAAGGTTTCTTGCCAGAGAACAATGCCACTGAAACTCTTTTCTGCATTATCTGCATTTGTCAAGTTGTGAATTTGCAAGGTGGTATATATGGTTTTGCAGAGTTCACTGTAGGTCCTGCTAAAGAGTTTGTTGATGCCCTGATGACGACTGCAGTGAAACCCTCTTCCTTGTAGGGAAGCTTGTCTTTCTTTTACTTTTATAAGTTTGGGTCGTCTTAGGGATGCTTCTCAGTTTGGGAGGGTGCACACTAATGTTATCCTGCAGGCTGTCGGATCACATGTGGATTAATTGAGCAGGGAATGAAGTCTCATCCCACCACACCAACCTCCAGGTGGCACACCCAATTGTTCAAGTTCATCATAGCTTAGTGTGTCAGGCACACCACATGCTGTCCCAATCAGGCTCTCATTATCACAGCCTATAAAAAGCCAGCATCAAGGCTCTTCTCAGAAAGACCAAACAAGTACAACAGAAGCCATCCTTTAATGCAGTTTCACTCTTACCCTATTGTTTGGTGACACCAAAGGATTCTGGGAATGTGAACCCCGCATATTGTTCCACATTCTCATGCCTGCTCTCAAAAGAACATGTTTAGTGATAATTAGGAAAACACTGTTGGGACCTGCCCTGCACAGCATTTACATGACAATGGATATGTGGACCAGTGGAATGGCAACAGACTATGCATCTTTGTACATTGGGCTTCTTTTAAGGAACTTCACCCCGGCCAGGCAAACAACAATACAGCAAATTCCACACCGGAAACAATTTACCAGAAACAACTCTTTCAATCAGTAGGAAGCACCAGGAAATACCAAAACACCAATAAAGGATTCATACTTGAAGTTGCAGTCACAGGATACATAATAGGCCCTAGGTAAGTGAAAGGGAACATCCACTGTCACACCCTCTCTCCAAGCCAACCTATCACCAACTTTCCCACATCAGACATTCAGCAGCTCACTCACACAGAATTCCCCACTTAACATTCATCACCACACACATGCAAGCAGGGGAGATAGGACACATAGGAAGCCCATTGCAACACTATGCCATGGAGAAGGGACACACAGGAGCAAACACACTGGTACAATTCAGTAACAACGCTTTGGAATGCCTTACACAAAAGGAATTGTATACTGGTTTTGCTGAGAGAAAAAAGGTTAGTAACAATCTGCATGCAATGACAGAAGGCAAACATTGCCTTTGGCCATAGAGGGAAGCCTTCACCATCGAGGCAAAGGGGGCAAGGCAGGCAAAGGTGTCCCTTCTAAGACTGGAAAAGGGAGCAAAGACCACCCCTTCACACTACCATCATTGTCTGGGTGTGGTAGTAGTTTGATCATCCACTGGGAAACACTTTTACGGCTGAGGAGTGTGTGGTTCTCGGCAGGGTGGTTGACTGTGGCAAGAGGTTGAATTGGGATTTGAATAGCAAAGGCCCCACCCTGTGGTTGACGGCCATGATAATGCCATTCCCTGCAGGCACAAATACATTTCATGTGTGAAGTAGCCTTTTACCAGCCCTGATCTCACTGTTGACCCTGCCAAAACAGTCTCCTCCAGCAGTAATGATGATGTGTGTGCTAGCACTTCAAAAAGCAATGGTACAACACTACATCATTGGGCATATCATGTCAAGCAGCAGGCAACCAGCACACCCACCAAGCATGCCCAATCAAGGCTAGTGTCGCTAGCGACTGAAAATAAATTGCTAATTTATGTTGCTGTTACTGCCCCACCGCGTCTATTACTTGTGGTATTTGTTACAAGTCCTCCTCCACCTTCAAATCAAGCTACTCTTGTATCCTCACGCAAGGTGGCAAGCAGATTCCTCACCAGCAGTGTGGCATACCTTTCCTAGGCAGAGGTCTTTGACATGTTGGGCAGGTTCAGATCAAGCAGGTACATTAGATGGAGAATCTTATTGAGAGATGCATTGTGAGGGCTAGACTGCTTGGTGGACTCCGTGATGGGTTGTTGTTCAAAACAGATATTAGATAGCATCTGCCGCCGGCTCAGTGTAATGAACACACCATGTAGATCACTTCTGCGAGTGGTGCAATAATCTGGAACGGCATTGTACCACTCGCATATCCTGTCAAAATATGCAAAGTAGAGAGATTTCCAAGAAGTGGCCATTGATGTATTTAGGTTGTGCTGCTGGGTCATATTTGGCATGATAGGTTCATGTGAGCTCAACTTGTGGGCAACAGCAACCATCTATTTCATAGCCTGACAATTGCTGATACTCAGTCTGACGACCAGATGAAAGACATGCAAATCAGGAGATATACCTCAATTTGTAAGGCAGAAGGGTCATTCAATCCATTGTCTATCATAAAAAGGGCAAATTCAAATTACTAGGACTTAGCCACTTTGCCTCTACCTTCTCTACCTTCTCCCAGATGCCACATATACTGTGGCTTCTGCCCTGAAATACTTGCATGCACCACATTGCCTGGTTCCAATCTGAAAACAACTGCTGCCCCCTTGCATTATGCTGGAACTACTGTTAGCTGGCTGGGCAAGGGAAGATCAACCAGTGTAATGTGATGGGCACGTAGCCAATGCTCTGACCGCTGGTCCACATGTCAATGGAGAAGTGGATATGTTGGCAATCAGAGTGCTGAAGCAGCCCTACGGCCATAACCTTATTGCACAATTCTGGTTCTGCCATGTAGGATGAAAAACAGCATCCATGAATTTCCTAACACTAATGGACAACTAAAAAAAAATCACTGGAATCCAGGTTTTTCAACAAACGAGGTCTGTTGCCAACATTATTACCAGGATATGATATAACAGGTGCTGCCTTTCATGTGACTTGTGATATTTTTGCCCCTGCTGAAATGCTTCAACCACACTGGTCTGACAACCTGGGGGATTCACTATTTTACTTCACTCTGGCCTACTTAGGAGGGCTTGCTGTCCCAACCCATGACACAGTTGCAGTATTTTCAGGGATAGTTGCTTGGCAGATGGATTGTCTGATGGTATGTGGAAGGATGGACTTCAATTATTTTGACGTCTACTGATGTCTGCGTATGGTGCTTCATCTTATGGGACCACTAAGATGTGGTACCCCAGTTGGTCCCTTCTTTCCTTGTCACAATGTTATCTGGCAGAGTATGCAAGTGGGAAAATAATGTTGTTGTTTAATTTGGGTGAATTTCTGGCACACTTTTGATTTGTATTTGTGTTGAAGAACACACAGTCAGGGCTCAACTAGGCACAATGTTGGTGATGGTGTTCTAGCTGTCTTGCTATAATGTGTTGTACTTTCTGACCTGTGACAGGAAGGCTGTTTCTAAAATACACTGTACATATGTGGGGGAGGGGGGTGATCTTCTATTACTACATATGCCTCTGTGTCAGTTGCGACATTATACTCATCAATATGCTCTCCAGTGTCAGTGCTTTCTTCCAACATCACATGCTCCTGCCTGAACACTGATGGATTATAATCTTTATCTTCGTCATCATCATCATAATTATTATTATACAAATTATCGGTGGATGGGTGAAGAGGAGTTATAGACTGGGATTTTTCAATCTCACAAAATTGGAGCAAAACTGGAGATGCCTGGAAATGTGATTCACAAACATTTCATTGAGTGCATCACAGAGGTACACAAGGCAGCTCCAGTCCTGGTCCATGTTTAGGGTTTGCGCAGCAGGCATACTGTAGCATGGCCATATAACAGATGCTCACAGGCATCTCTGATTTATTCTAGACTTTGTGAGTCTTCTCAATAGTCACATGGAATGGAAATATTCAATAACTATTGGCATCATTTCTCTATCAATACTTTAAGGTGAAATAGTTTTATTTTCAGCATGTGGGTAAGGACTTGGGGACCAAGACCCATAACAAAAAACACACTATCAGAATTGTGCCATAATTCACTGAAGGGGTGCTTGCACCTCTTTGGTGAATGAAGCACAGAGGCAGCAGAAATACCCAAAAGAACGTTATGCAATACCTGACTCTGCTCACATTTATCTGAGTCAAGAACACTACTGTTGAATGTACAGCCAGCAGCCAACAGAAATGCTTGTGTGGCACTCCAGAGTGAGGATTGCTCAATTTGTCTGTGTCAACAACTTACAATCCTTCTAGACATATGCCAGCTGAGAAGGGCTACTGATCCACTCAAGCACTGGTTAAGTAGGCATCATGTATGCGCAGCTGATTTTGCCTGAGTAGTCATCAAACCCTTAAGCTTCCGTGCTTCAGGTGTACAGTCCTAAAGATTAATTACTGCTGCAAGACTTATTGTGTCTGACTTCAAGAGAAGCCTTATAAGCAAAAATGTCTTTCATTAGATTGAACATGCACCACATCATAGCAGGCAATGGCAAAACACATGTACACAAACAACAGGAAGTGGAGACTGGGTGGAATGACATCTCAGAAGATGATGATGATGTATTGCCCAGTAAAAGATAGATGCAGACAAAATAATTGTGGGTGTGGGATGGTATTAATGCTGGTCATGTTTAGCCCAGGTAGTTGTGAAGTATGGGAACTACATGATACTCTTGATTATAACATTGGCTATGACTAGTAGTCACACCATCAAAAGAGCTTAGAGCTTGCCCATGGAAGAGCATTGGTCTTAAAAATTGTAATTGTTCCCCCATGAAGACAGTCACCCCCATTACTCCCTATAAAATGCTTACAGCTTTCACACAGAAGGACACCCCTCTCAACTATCTTAATGAGTCTGTAAGATTGTTCTTAAAAAACTGAGCCCCAGGACTAAGGGTCCTTTAAGTCGAGGTAGCAATACTTAGAGATGGATGCGGATGCAGAATTTACTCGTACATCAATAATCAAACCGACTTGGGAAGTTGCCAAAACTTAGTACTGTTTTATTAACAATTATCTAAAACAGGGAGTTACAATTGACATCAGCAGACATCGCACGGTACGACCTCAATGCATTTCATAAAAAACAACATTCTTATACCAAAAATGTGTCACTACTGATCTCATACTATGTGGCAAACTAAGAAAACCTACTTGGGGATGTGATAGGCTTAACAGGAACATCTAGGTATAGGTTCCATACTGACGGAGGTTGTGATTGGGTCTCTAACATCAGGTGGACAATTAAGCCCAGCCCGAGTACAAGTCATCTTCCGTGTCATACTAATACTCGACACTCTGTTGGTTACACAAAATAAAGGCCTCTGTGATACGTGGCCCTGTATAATTGGTTGGCACACTTGTACCCTTCTGGAATATTCCAATTGCTTGCACCACGCCAGATGGTTACCCCAGGTGCTGGGAGGGTTGGCATGGTCATGCCTCCCCACCCAATTAGCCCAACATCTATCATCACTCCTGCCATCTGCCATTTAATTAGGCTTTGAACTTGGCCTTGTAGAAGCTCACTGTGCCTGCAAATAAAAGGGAGTGTGGCTTGGTCTTATCTTTAGGTTTCGGTGTAGCTCGATCCAAAGTCTATTTCGATCTGACCATGTGACTGGAGACCACGTTTTCGAACTCTTCATTGCATAAAACACTATTAAATGATTCCACCTCAAAAAGAAGTTTGTTTCTTTCTCATGTTCATATAGCTTCTTGACAGACAACCAGGCTCATGGCGGCCTCCACTCTTGGTGCTGGACCAGCCAGCCTTTCTTGAATTTTCCTTTGCCATCAGCTATTTTCCATCTGCGCCACACTCAATACCCTTTCCATTCAAAGGGTTCAGGTTTGCTAAAGTGCATTGGCGAACATCCAGATTCTATACACTCCTATATATATATATATATATATATATATATATATGTATATATATATATATATATATATATATACACACATTGGGTCATCGCAGCAATCTATTCACTACATAGACAGCCTCAGGATTACTTCGTCTACTTGCGTTACAGCATCTGTACAAGTGCAAAATGACTCAGCTTCGATACCTCCTCTTCATATCTTATAGAATGTTTATGTTTCTTCTTCATTTGTGTCTTTTCTGGGTGCATCAGTTCCATTTTGTGTGACGTCACCAGTCCTCTTTCCCATTCATTTTTATACTTCTTCCAGAACTCTGTCCAGAAGACCATTACTTCTTCGTGATGAATATAAGGTTTTCTCAATGGATACCTGGTCTCATGAATTCTTTGCGGTACAGGCATGCTTACTCGTATAGCACATGTCGCAATTTCCAGAAACATTGGGCAGAGCTTCTGGTAGGGGCATTTGGCTCTTCCTCTACAACATGTTTACCTCTTCTACAGACCTTTCAATACTTCAATCAACTGGCAAATGCAAAGCTACCAACATGTACTTACAAGACAAGATAGACAAGCTAAGAAAAGACATTAACAGCTCCAAGCGCACCACAGAGGTTGCGCCCACACTAGCCCACAACATATCACAATGGAACAAATTCAGGGTAATAATTCCAGATGGAGACATGACCAACACTGCCTGAGGCCTCAAACCCACCACCTACAAATATGACTCCCCTTTCTCTGAAAAGTAATCCAAAAGACCATAGCGACCCAGTTGCAGAAAAGCATCACTCATCGCAATATCCCACAGAACAACCTATACTGATTCTGACTCTGATATAGCACAGAGACTGCCACCATGAACGTTATGGATGACCCTTTCCACATCCTGGACAAAGGCAACCTCTATTGACTCATCCTATTGAATCACCAATTTCTCTGCCTACTGTTACCCATGGAACGCTCCGCAACATTCCTGCTATGTGCATGAGCTTTGACTGAACATTCCTGCAGTGGTTCACCTCCTATTTCTCAAACAGGGACCAGCTCATCCATATGGGCCCCAACAGATTCCAGAGCCAAGCCGTAACCTGTAGATTTCCACAATGCATCCTTCTCTCCTCTGTTAGCTTCAATATCAACATGTAACCTCTGGGGGAACTCCTTGCCAATCACTTTTTATTTATAAACAAATAACGCAATAACAACATCAAGATAAACAAATATGCAAATGACATGTAGCTTTATTTAAAGATCGAGAACGGCATCCATTAACTCAAGCGCTGTCTGTCTCCTTCAATCCTGGACATCATGTGCCTACCTGAAGCTTAACCTGACAAAAACTGAATTAATTTTCCTAGGACACTCCACCAAGTATTCACAAGTCCACAACTGGCTGATGGACCTAGAGATCGAAAGACAAGACAAATGCCACAACTCTCACCTAGACCCAAAATCTATCAGCTTTTCCATTGCCTGCGTCCTCTCATGCAAAACACACATCATCAAAAAGACCCAAACAGCCTGCTACCAGCTTTCACTACTCTGGAAAGTCAAGCCTTTCATCCCCACCACAAGTTTAAGAGGAATTGGCCAATCCCTAGTCATCTCGGGAAGATATCTCAGGGGCAACCAACACAGATAAGACTGGCTTCATTCATCCCACATTTCAGGAAGGTCCTGAAGACCCTACCCTTGCTGATTGGTGATCAGTCCACTCAACCTAACTTCCCTGCTTTCACAGCTCCCCATTCCCCTTAACAATTCCAGCTCCTCTGTGATCCCACACCCTGTAAGCAACCCTCTGTGCATCATTGCTTTCCATTTTGGCAAGGTTGACCATTTATAAATCTAATGCTTACGTAAAATACATGCAACAAAGGATAGTGAGCTTATGGCTCTTTAGTAACGTGCATGCAATGGATGGGGTTTCAGAACAACTCCAACACCAAATAGTCGAACCAACTCTGGAAGATGGCAAAGATACGGTTTTGTTAACAATTATCTAAAACAGGCAGTTACAATGGACATCAACGGACGTTCGCTCAGGCGCTCAGTGATTTTCTCATAAAAACATCCTTATATACAAAAAATATGTCAGAGGTGACGTCCTATTACGAGGCAAATAATAGAAAACATATCAATGGTTGGGATTGGTTAAGGGAGACTTCTAAATATACTTTCTATAGGCACTAGGATTTGCGATTGGCTGCCCACTGTCAGGTGGACAATTTATGCTTACCTCTAAAACATGTCATCTTCAACACTATTAAGTACACAGTTTATCATTGGTCTTCAAAATATAAGGCCCTTTGTTATATGGCCCTCTATAATTGGTTGGCACGCTCGTGCCATGTCTGGAACATTCAGTTCACTTAGAAGCAAATGAGCTCAGACCCAGGTGTCAGGAGGTGGACTTGACTTTACCTCCCCACCCAATTAGCCCAACATCTCTCATCACCCATGCCTTCTGCCATGAAGATTGTGTTTGAACTTGGCCTTGCAAAATATCCTTGTCTCTGGGAATATATGGCACTCACTAATGTTGTTTTAGGACTCCAAGCTCAACTCTATTTCCATCCTTGGCTCACGTGACGAGAGACCATGATTTGGTCCATTTTGCAGCATTTAAATGCCTTAAATGAATAAAACTTGGCACTCTTGGTGTTCTTTCTTTGCACCTTAACAAATGATGATCTATCCTTTGCACGTTCACTGCTTTCAAGAATAGATAACAGACCTTGGCTGCTTCAGTTTTGATACCAGACCAGACAGCCTCGCGATGCGCTTCCACGATCTCAGCTTATTCTGGCTGCAACACAATTCTCGCATTTTATCTCCATGGGTCCTGGCTTACTAAATTCATGACACCGATTCCAGCTCCTATACAATGGCGTCTTTGCCTGCAGTCTATTCACTACATATGGCCAGCTTCTAAGATTACTTAATCTACTTTCAGCATCTGTACAATTATTGAACTGTGGATTTTCTGCAGCACTTCGCACACATGCAATCTTCTTTTCGCATATAAAAGTTTACTCGATTCTTAACCTCGTCATCAGTTTCTGTAAAATCCATGCATTCTCTTCAGCCAGTATTCTCGGGGCCTCACACATATTTCTTATGACGTCTCTAGCTTCTCTCTTTGCTCCTTTTCATATTCCTTCAGTGAGTTCCTCCCTCAGATTGTCTTCTCTTCGGGAATACATTGATAGGGTTTTCTCAGTGGATACCTTCTTTCGAATATTTGCTGCAGTATTGGCACAATTGCTGGCGTCAAACATGGCACGATCTCAGGCTTCCAACATATAGGAGGTAGGGGTGGGATTTCCTGCAGAGGCGTGCAACTGCTCCTCTACAATAGTCAATTCTTTACATATTTTCACCTGTCCCGCAATGGGATGGTGGGCAAGCAGGTGACTCTCCAGACTATCCTAGATTGCACTGTTTACCACTTCTAGCAGTTAATGACCATTTGACAATATAGGCATCATATGCTTTCTTGCTGAATATTGTCATTGAGGTGGAGTCAGTGGGTGGTATCAGTCTGTGTCCTAGGCATCATGTGCCACTACACAATGTGGTTATCATCATCAAAGGCTTTTATTCAGTAGTAAAACCGTCAAGTTTACAATACAATACAGCTTGCATTAAAAACAATACACATTGGAATATTTAGCACACCTCGTAGAACCAATTACAGAGAATATTGAACATATAAAAATAGTAAGGAGAGCAAAGCTCACAGCCTTTGAATGTAAAACACTGAAGGTAACTCATTTTCCTCATATTAACATTACCAGTTCTTTCTCAGCGGCCACGTACGATGGCTATAACTGGCTGGGCTGTAACAAAGATCATTGAGGTAGACAAAGAATAGGTTATAAACAACATAGCAGCATTTAAAGTACGAGATTGCATGGGTATTTCTGGAACCCAAGATAGTGACAGTGGGCCATTTGTTCAATAGATACGCCTTCCAGTTTATGTTTGAAGGCATAATGGCTAAAGACCATCGATTTAGTTTAACTGACATTCAATTTTAAAGAGAGCACAGAAGATTTAACCAAAGAGATAGAAGGGGATTTTTCTAAGCCCTGAGGAGAGGTCGACATTAGTACCGCATTGTCTGCATAGAAGAGAGCCGTGTAATTACAGGCGCCCAGTTTTGGGTAGTCCTGAGCCCCACTCAGTAGATCATCAATTATCTCCTGTATGTAAATATTAAAAAGGAGAGGAGCCAGGACACAACCCTACTGACACCTCTGGAGACTTCAAAATGGTCAGTAGTCTCAACACCCAATCCATAGTGAACACAAGCAGTTGTATTTGAATACAACTGGGCTAGGATATGGATCAGATTGGATGGTGCCCCTCGTCTAGACAGAATTTGTCACATTGTTTCCCTTAAAACAGAATCACACGCAGTACTTAAATCAAGGAAGAACACATATAGATTCATTTTCAAGAGAACTGTATACTTCTGAATTATCAGAGATAGAATGAAATCACAGGTCAATCATGCCCCTGTATTTCCTTAACCCTGCCTGCAAATCTGATATGATATTACTGTCTGCCCAACCTTGAAGATGGTTTGAGATGATTTTTCAGAATAATTTGCCCAAACCATCGAACAAGGAAATCGGGCAATAATTTACAGGATTGTCCTTACCTCCCTTTTTATAGATTGGGACAATCGCCAGCTTTACGTCAAGGGTTAGGAGTAACCCTCGTGGAAAGAATGGCATTGAAGACTTTAGTATTAGGTATGGACCTGAAGCCCTGCCACCCTTTGATGTAGCCAGTGCCTTATCCACCTCATTAAATGTGATGATAAGGGGAGCATAGTCGCTCAGATGTGAAGAGGCAGCAACAGGAAGGAGAGCAAAGTCATCACAATACAAGCCAGATAAATGAGATGCCCATACCCCACCAATGATACAACATAACAAAGGCTGATTAGTGTTGGAATCTCTATAAGAGACCAATTTCCAGAAAAGGGGCATGTCCCTTGATTTCAATGTGGTCTGCAAAGCCCCCATCTTTCTGGTGAAAATTCTTTCTTTTTATGTGAGAGTACACGTTTGTAGTTAGCTCTTAGGACACAGAGTTTGGACCTACCCTCCTCATAGTTTAGACCAGCACACTCTACAATGTCTTTCTTTGCTAGGCGGCATGTGCCGTCATACAAGCCAGCCTTCCCGAATAGTGCCCTTTCTGAGGGCTTTGAAAGTTATAGCAACACGTGGTTGGATCTTTGCCATTATCGATTCAAAACCAGGCAAAATTGCCATATTTGTGGTGTCTACCTCAAGAATTGTTTCCAATTTAGGAAGAATTACATCGTAATTATGTGCCAGCACATTACAACCCATTACATTTGACCATTTCAGAGATTTACAAGCATTGCCTTCAACCCGTATCTGCTGAGAACGAAGGGAGGGTCAGACCTTGGGACACACCAGGATGGATGTTGAAAAGGATGTCGACAGTGGGAGGCGATTAGTCTCCACCCTCTGAAGTATCTCACTAATTCTTGCCCAGTCATTGTCTGAAATTAAAATAATCAATGAGGGAGTGCCCGTTGTGACCATTGAAAATATGGCGTGTGGGCTGGTCATTTAAGAATCACCCATTAAAATCCCTTAAAATTACGTTAAACATTATACAGGAAGATTCAACAGCAAACCGATGTCTTCTGGCTAAAGGATTCCCTATCAGGGATGGGATATCCCGGGCTAAATCCTGATCGTCCCAAAAGTTCCCTTATATGCTCCCTCTGCGAGTTAAAATCCCCAACAAAAATAATATATTTTTCCTTGATTGGTATTGGTGCAAACTTGGTATTTTTTAGACCCTGTAGACATTCCAGAGCCGCCCAGCCATGCGATGACCAGAGCCTGTTGTAAATATTAATTAAACAAATCAATTCATTGTGGCCAAACCGCATAAGCAGCATTTGAAGGTCTAGACAATTGGTCTGTACAACCTCCAATTTCCATTCTAATTTCACATCAATTCATATTCATAAACCTCCAGGCGGTCTGCCTTTGTGGTTATCTATGTCTGATTGTCCCACTATGTAACAGTCACACATCCTGCATTTCTACTTTTACTAGGGTATTTAGCAAAGGCTGCAAACCACAATATATTCCTCTGTCTGCTCATCTTCCTCTTGGGCAAGGAAAAGAAGTTCCACACTTAGGGCAATGTTAGTTGCAGAGCTGGGAAGTCATCTGACCTTCCGTTCACATTGCTACCTGGGAAACAACATGCTTAATAGGCTCAGCAACCTCCTGTACCTCAGCTTCTGCCTCCTACTTCTCCCCCACATCTTCCCCCTGGCCTTACACAGCAACTTCCGGCAAACCCCCAGTCACACCACACCTCCCACTGCCCACTTATCTTCCTCCTGTGTCACTACAGTCCTCATACTCCCATGACCACGTTTTGTAACAATGGGCCTCATTACGACCCTGACGGAAGACCATGGTGCTGTTAGCACCATGGTCCATGCCGGTAAGTTACCGACTCCGCCGTGGAGAAAGGGGGAATTACCACCCCATTACAAGGTTGGCGGGGCGGTAATTCCCCCTTCCTCCATGGCCCTTCCCCATTCCCATTTTAGCCCCATAGGGCTCAATGGGAATGGGGAAGGCGCTAAGTACGGTGCCGCAAATTGAGGCACCGTAATTAGCACCAAGGTCCCTTTGCGGGTCCCTACTTTAACGGCTGGTCTACACCAGCCGTTAAGGTCGGGTCCCGCAAAGGGACCTCGTAATTAGGCGCTAATAGGTTAACGGCGCTGCAGCCTTTTACGGCGCTGTTAACCCATTAGCGCCTGGGTCGTAATGAGGCCCAATATCTTAGCTGACAACCTCTTTGTCTCTGCCATCCACTCTTCCACATCGCCCATTTTATCTACATCACCATACACTTCGCCCACCACCACACTCAACACAGACTCTGCCACCACCTCCATAACAACCTTTTTTCGCCCCCTTCAAACACTGCAACTGGAGCCACTGCACCTCCTTGTGATTCAAATGTTGCACACACAACAAAAAAGCCCACGCCTTATCCACAAGAACTTCTGTTGCATCCACCTTCCTCTTCTTTACATGACCATGAAGACAAGCTGAAGAACTGGTGCAACGCCATTTTCTGTGTCATTCCTTAGTTCTAAAAAAGTGTCCTCAAAATCCTAAAATCTCTAATGCAAAAGTAAAATAAGCTTCTAACGCCAGAAATAACCACGGACTAAACCGAGGAATGCTGAGCGTGAAAACTACATAAATAAATGAAAACAAATAAATAAGAGAACGCATGAGCGAAAGAAGATATTGGCAAAGGGGTGCAAGAAGGCCAAGGAAGGGATGCCGATAAAAGAAGCCTAAAAAAGTAAACAAAAAAACGAGTAGAATGGGAACTGTAAATGCTCACACTGTTACAATATCATGATCTACCCGTCTGTACCCACCCTCCTCTGTTGCTCCCTCGTTCAGACTAGTAAAATCTACAAGCTACATGATGGGAGCTGCCATTTTATAGAGACTGGAACTCCTGGGACTCAACACAGATATTTCAGGCCATTGAGTGGATGCCTCAAACGTCTCTCTGATGCGCCATGGTTCTAGTGGCAGTCAAGCCATAAGTGACAAACTCCAGCTTGAGATTCAAACAGAATGCTGAGCCACCAAACAGGGTTGTGTGGAGAATTTACAATCTCTCTGCTCTTTCATAAGGAAATTCAAGGTCGTCCACAAGGCTGTTTTTAGAACGTTCGATCAGAACCAGGAGAGTCAAAAAACAGAAAAAGTCAACTAGCCCATTTTCAAACCGTTGTTGCTTCTTCGTGAAAAAAGGGTGTATTTCATGAAATCCATTTGATACCACTTTCCGTCCCCCAAAAACATTTTGCAATACTTAGAGTGCCTTTTTTGTTGTTGCAATGTTGGAATGCACTGCATGCAACATGACAAACCAAGAAAAGAGTCGGCCAACAGTCACACTTTGACATAATATCTTATGCTATGCTATGTTATGTTCCTGGGATTTTTACCACACACTAATGCCACCTGCATGGTATCCAGTCCATATAGTGGCCCTGAAAGTGGGGGGTGTGGTATAGGTTAGTCGAGGAGGGAAAGGAAATGATGCCAGCAGACCAGAAGTAAGGGTTTGTTTTTAGGTGTTCCGTGTTGAGGGTGAGAATGTTAGTGCTGGTGGATTAGTGGAGGGCCAGGTGGCAACTTAGAGCATGCTTGAGACGTCCTGAGGCACTGAAGCGGGGTCTGGTGTTATGCATGATAACTCTTTGCAGAACAAACAGTAACTACAAATATGCACAGCACATGTATCCTGCTTATTGTCAAATGAATTATCTTCGACATTACTCCAAGTAAGGGAGAATAATCCATCCACAAGAAATCCTTTGCTAATGTATTTTAAGGCAATGAGCTTGGTTGGTTGTCTGTTTTTTGTTGTTATGTCTTCTCTGTAACCTATATTCCAATGTAAGGACAGGCTTAAAATGTCAGATACAGGTCAAATGTCAAATACAGTTGAGACATTTCAGCCAGCCAAAATGAAGTAGAAACATATCAAAGACTCAGGCACGGATGTATATGAACTACCATATACATCCACCCTTTGCCCCCTTAACTAATCCAGAATATTACTATGAGACTTATCCTTGGCCTCAAGTACGGGGACTGCATCTATCCAGCCCTAAAATCTCTCTACTGGCTCCCCGTTGCTGCAAGTATTGAGTTCAAGACCCTCTGCACCATCCACAAGGCTTCTGGAACCGGAGACCCCTATACATCCAACTCTCTCTCACTAATATCTCCCTGCTATAGCCCTTTGGTCGTCTAGCTCTAACTCGCTGCTGATCAGCCGTTTTTCCAAGCAGAGACTGGGGGTAGATCACTCTCCTTCACAGGTGCCTCCCTCTGGAATTACCTCCCTGCCCCTCTCAGATTTCAGCCGGATCTCCTTAAATTCTGGAAGCTTCTCAAGACCTTCCTTTTCTCTTCTCCCTTCCCTCTCCCCCTCCCCTGCTAATGTCCCCGTCTGCCTCTTGACTCACTGCCTGGTTCCATCAGAGTCTTACAAGCCCCCCTAATCCATTCTACCCCTGTGCTTGGTCTCCCCTGGCCCTCCCTAGCCCTCAACCTGGACTTGCCCTTCCGGACTCCTCTCCCCCAAACTAACGTGGCTGGGCCTGCACCCCTGTAGCCCTTCAAACCCCTTAGCTCACACTTAGCTTGTGCACCTTCCTTTCTCTTACTCTCTGCTTTCCCCTGGCTCTGTCCACCTGGCCTCCCCTGACGCTCGCTTTTTCTCACGAGCCCTCCGCCATGACCAGGATTACGCCCCTCCCCTATCCCCTGCACTTCTCTTTACTGTACTTGCACGATCCGAATTCCGCCAAGCCTAGTAGGATCGTTTTTGCTTTGTCCTCCATTTTCCCACACCCTCTTGTCTTGTTGTGCCTCGAAACACATTGGGCCTCATTACACGGAAGGCGGTGAGCCATGGCGCTATTAGCGCCATGGCTCATGCCGGTAAAATACCGGCACCGCCTTGGCGGAAAGGGGATTTACCGCCCCATTCCAAGGTTGGTGGGGCGGTAAATCCCCCTTCCGCCATTGCCCTTCCCCATTCCCATTTCTGCCCCATAGGGCTCTATGGGAATGGGGAAGGCGCTAATTACGGCACCGCAATTTTGCGGTGCCGTAATTAGCTCCGAGGTCCCTTAGCGGGTTGGTTTTTAACGCCTGCAAAAAGCAGGCGTTAAAGCACCAACCCGCTAAGGGACCTCGTAGTACGGCGGTAAGGGTTAACGGTCACCGTTGCCATTAACGGTGACCGTTAACCCTTACCGCCGTCCGTGTAATGAGGCCCATTGTCTATATGCGCATCATAAATACCCAATACATCAAATAAATACAAACATAATATGTCTAGTTATAAGAACATACACAGGCATTCCTTTCGTCTACAGCTCATTGCTGCCGTCAATGCGTCCAGCAAGGGCCACTTCTGAATGCGGTAGAGATAGAAAGTGTCCAGCACAGCGTGTGTTTCCTGCTTTCCAATCTTGTGGGCGTGCTACAGAATAAACCAAGCGTAAATGGCGGCCCTGCATGGAAAACGCTTTCCACGACACACATCATAAATCGGAATTTAAAAAAAAAAACAGGCGCATTTCACGTTTTCCCTTTCTGGTAAAGGCCACATGCATAAGACATCAATTAAAAAGAAAATACTGTCTTACATTTTCTTAAAATACCATACCGTAATTTGTTTTTGGATAAGGCTCAGGGGAAAAAAATGTCTGCATCACCATATGGATTGATATTCTGGGCCTGGTCAGTCACAACACAACACCGAAATTAAATGTAAACAGCGTTTTTTGTCAGTAGCTGTTAAATGTTAGCATTCACTGTAGCAGACAGTTTTCCTACGTAGAAAAAAAGTCCAGCTAGGAAAATGACAGACGACAACAAATAGGAGAGTTCTTCAGTGAATGTGCAACAGTGTTCCCTCTAGAGGAAACACGATAATTGGGGAAAAATTAGGGAAAGAGTGACTCTGGACGAGTGGATAGAAACGGTATAATGTAGCCGCTGTTGGGGTGCATATTCATCACTCCCTTTGACATAGTTCTGATATTAGCTAATATTTCAAATGTTATTCCAGGGAAACGTGAAATCTGCGCAGCGCGAGCTACTCCTGAGGAAAGGTGGTTGTCATTAAAAGCTCATTGCTAATTGGCGCTGCCAGCCTAGGCCGCAGCCTCTGCCGTGCAGCAGCGGCTAGCGTGCCGCCAGTCTCCGACTAAATTATCCATTGATTTAATATGTTTACTCTAAGAAACACAAAGTCTCATGCAATTAGCCTCCGAAAGGCTGAGAGGCCTCAGAGGTGTGCCTCAGAACCCCGTTTCAAAGGCTTCAACTAGAAACGTGTATTATTTATTTGTGTGGTATTTTCCAGCTGGTCTGGGCTGTGCTTTCCACACGTTGTGTTACATCCTGACATGAAGGCATGGCATGTATTGAAATGTATTTTGGCTTTTTCAAAGAGATAGCTCACAACCCTGGCTGGAAATTCGGGGAATAATCTCGTTAGATGGCCTGCATTTGGTGATGGATGGAAAGGTGACTTTTTTTAGGCATAAAGTCCTGCTCAGTGTGTCTACTCTTTGCCAGAAAAATTTAGCCAGATGTTAAGGGAAGGTGTCTGTCATGTTGTTTCACTAGCTCATTTTCTCATATTGACTGCAATATATTGACATATTGTTAGTTTTGGTTCTGCGCCTGCCCTTTCACCAGCTAAGAAGGAAACTCTAGCTGGAAAGCGTATATCACTTGGGTGTTGGAAAAATAGTCACTCTGTGAACCTACGTGTGATAACACGCAGTACAGCTGGGCTTGCGTTGGTACATTGCTCTCACTCTGGCCACTTTGCCAATTGAAGCAGGGCTAGGGAGCTGCAAGGGGCTTGCAGAGAACTAGGATGCTGGAGACTTGTGTCCCAGAGCTCCACTGCCTCCCTCGCCTTTCTGGCCCTGCGGGCAACGGCAGTGGACACTGGGGCGTCAGTGAATGTAATGGCCCGTGGACACTATGATGCCATGAACCAGCCCCCCAAATTGGCTGCTCCCAAGGCCTGCATTTTTGCCTTCGGTGGTGTTGACCCCATCCCTCTGGACGGTGTGTTCGTGGCAAAAGTAGAACATGAGGGCTCCCAAATCACAGCACGATTCTACGTGACACCAGTGAGCACCAACACGCTGCTCAGTTGTGCTGCAGCAGAGGCCCTCGGCATCATCAGCTTCGCATACTCTGTCTATTTGGAGGACATTAATGACTTGCTCAAAAAGTATGCTGCGCTGTTCAAGAGGATCAGGCAGATGGCCGGTGACCCAGTGAGGTTACACATTGATGAGTTGGTGCAGTCCATTGCCCTGAAACATCGAAGGGTGCTGTTCCACCTCTGTGAACTTGTCGACAAGGAACTGGACAATTTGGTCAATCTTGACATTATAGAAAAGGTGGAAGGCCCGACACCCTGGGTGTCCCCGATAGTGGTGGCACGGAAGCCTAAACAACCCGATGCTTTGAGAATCTGCATTGACATGAGGCTCCCGAACAAAGCCATTAAGAGAGAGAGGCACCTCACCCCGACGATTGACGACATCATTGCGGAGGTACAGGGTGCTCGTTTCTTTTCAAAACTGGACCTTCGAGCAGGCTATCACCAGGTTGTCCTCCACCCCGAGTCGAGGCACATTACCACCTTGATGACACACTGAGGGCTATACCGCTACAAGAGACTAAGCTTTGGTGTGTCCTCGGCGGCGGAGGTGTTCCAGAACATTATTCGGGGCACCCTGGCTGATCTACAGGGTGTTTTGAACATAAGCGACGACATCCTGGTGTTTGCCAGAACGGAGGTAGACCATCTGAGGCGGTTGGCGTAGACGTTCGGAAGACTGCAGTCCTTGGGACTCACCCTCCACAAAGAGAAGTGTGAATTTCTCCGACCATCGATAGAATTCTTTGGTTTTGTATTCAAAGAAGGGGGGGTGTCTCCTGATCCCCGGAAGGTGCAGGACATAAAGAAGGCGCAGCCTCCGGAGTCCGTATCCGAGGTGCGAAGCTTCCTACGCATGGTCACATACTGTGGACGATTCATTAAAAATCTGGCCTCCAGATCGGAACCGCTCAGGGCACTGACCAGGAAGGTTGTCATCTGGAACTGGGGCCCACTAGAACAGGGGCTTTTGATGACATGAAGGGTGCTGAAGACACCATGTCCTTCTTCGATCCTGCGCTGCCTTCGGAGATCATCGTCGACGCCAGCCCATTCGGCCTGGGCGCTGTGCTAACACAAATTGACAGTGGTGAGGGCGTCCGCCCGGTGGCATATGCCAGCAAGGCCCTGTCCGATGCGGAGCAGCGATACTCACAGATCGAGCGTGAGGCACTGGCAGTACTGTGGGGATGCCGGCACTTCCGGCTCTACGTCCTTGGACGCCCGGTGACGGTGGTGACAGACCACAAGCCGCTGCTTCCCATCCTAGCAGGGTCGTCATCCAAGCCACCGGCACGCATTGAGTGGTGGATGCTCGCCCTCTTGGAGTATGGAGTCACCTTGGTATACCGGCCAGGGGCGAACAACGCTGCAGACTATCTCTCCAGACACCCTGGGGCGTACGCAGGCGAGGTCCAGGACGCCTGTGCAGAAGAAGCAGAAGAGCACGTCCGGGTGGTGGTGGAGGCAGCCACGCCAAATGCTATGCCTCTCCAGGAGCTGGAGGCAGCTGCAGCACAAGATGAGTGCTTCCAGATCCTAAGACACTCGATGCAACCGGGCTCCTGGAAGTCGGTGCTGGAGGCTCTGGCGGGGCGCACCCAGGATGCCAGGACCGGACTTGAGCAACTATGGAAAGTCCGGGAGGAGTTATTGTTCTCGACATATGGCCTTCTGCTCCGTGGAGATCAGATTGTGGTGCCCCAATCGAAGGTGGACGAGGTGATCGCTTTGGCTCACCGGGGTCATCAGGGTGCCGCCAAGACCAAGGCACGCCTACGGCAAAGGTGTGGTTCCCCGAGCTAGAACGCAAGGTGGATGACTTTGTGGCGGCCTGTGTTTGGTGCCAGGTGGCATCTCCCCTGCAGCGGGAACCTGCAATAGAGACAATGCCAAGGGGGACGCGCCCTTGGGAAATCGTTCATGCGGACTTTGGATCCACCACCATGGGCACACCCATTTTCTAGTTCTGGTTGACAAGTACTCTAGATAGCCCGAGGTGGAATTTGTGGAATCTGTGGCGTTTGAGCACGTCATGGTGGCTGTGGAAAAGGTGTTTGTGGCCCATGGTTTCCCACGCATGCTGTGCTCGGACAACGGGGCGTCATTCCAGAGCGAACGCTTCTCGGAGCTGATAGAGAGCTATGGGGTGGTGCACAGGAAAATCATGCCCCTCTGGCCCCGGGCCTATGGCGAAGCAGAACGGCTCATGAGGACTCTAAATAAGACCTTTAGAATTGCTCAGGGTCAGGGGCAGTCACTCCAGAGAGCCCTGTACCAGTTTCTGAGGGTGTACCGCACCACGCCACATGCATCCACTGGAGTGGCCCCGGCTGAGGCATTTTTCAAGCGGTGTCCTCGGGGTTTGCTACCGGAGGTAGGAGAGAAAGAACCTGGGGTGATCAATGACCAACAGGTCGAGATGGACCGGCGGCTGAAGATCGAGCAAGAGAACTCTCGGAGAGGGCTTCGCCCGCAGCGGCTGGAGCCTGGCGATGAGGTCCTCATTCGGCATAGGCATCCCCATGGGAAGCTCTCCCTACCGTATGAACCGGAACCGCTGGATGTCGTCGCGGTCCGGGGATCCATGGTGACTGCATCGGACGGACAGTTGACGGTAACTCGCAATGTGAGTTTCTTCAAGAAATTGCAGTATCTAAGAACTGATCCACCTCCTGATCCAGACCCAGGAGAGATCCCTGACAACGAAAAGGAAACACCCTGTCTGCCTGAGTTTCCGCGGCCCGGGGCATGCTCCTGGACAGATCACCCGTGCCGGAGGTGAGCAGGAGGTACCCCCAGAGGGCTGGGCGAGGGAAACCTGCTCACCTCAGCGATTACGTGTTGTACGGCTGTTTATCCTGAGGATGAGGACTGTTAAGTAAGGGGACCCGGGTGGATGTCAATAAAGGGGTGTTTTGAACATGGGGTTTTCGTAAAGTGTTAAGGACTCATTTTGGTTTGGTTTGCAGTGTCTAGTGTTAGTATTGTTATTGTTCTCCTGGAAAAAGGAGGAGTGTGGCGCTGCCCGATGACTGGGCACGCACGCGGTGGCGTGACGTTGCACGCCGCCGCGTGCGACATAAATAAACGGGGCGTTCCCGGCCGCGATAGAGCGACCGGGAAGCCCGAACCGAGAGGACGTCTCTGGCTGAGTCCTTCAGGTTTGGGGGCTTACGGAAGGCGCTGGGGTGGTCCCGACCAACCCCCAACAGTGAGGTTGGGGGCGCAGCGCAGGTGAGGGAGCACCTTAGGGACTATTGGGGCAGCAGGGATAAAGTGGGATATTGCATCACTGGCCTGGTGCCCAGATGCTGAACTTCTCCCAGGCTAGCAATGACAATGGAAATGATGCAGTAGCTGAACTTTGGTGGCAATTCCAGGCAGGCAATGGCGTGCCGATCTGCTAGGCTGTGAATGCCTATGCCTGGCAGTAGTGTGAGTGCATGGGCTTTTACTAGCAATACCTGGCAACGGCGTGGAATCAGGGTTCTCATGGCATTTATTAAGGGAATTTGCCTTTGCGCATCTCACTACTACAAAGGAAGATTGCTGTGACGCACATAGAAAAAAAGTTTCTTTTTTCAATGTGGATGGCAGCGAAGATAGCAGTCTGGCAAAAGATTAGGCGACGGGCAAGTGAGAGCCGGAGGTGGGGAATGGCGGTAGATGGGTGAGGGGGTGTGGTGAAGTGATAGTGGGGGGCCTGTAGGGGAAGTGCGGGGGCTGATCACAGAAAGAAATGGCAACGGTGGGAGCGTAGCCCGTGGTGGCACGGCATGATAGGCACACTTTACCATATGATAATGCCTGCATTCCTGGCCACTTGATTTGATGTAGTCTCTAGCCTGTGTGCTGTTAAAACGTAACGGGTTACTATTTACCCTATGATGCAGTCTAAAGGGGTGGGCATCAAAGACCATCAGACAAAAAAGGTTCAATGGCTCCATTGTTTTCATATTGAAATGGTGCTTTCACAACATGATGTAAAGAAAGGGACCTTCTGTGTGACCCTCTGCACCTTCCACTGCCAACTCACTTCCTGATCACACACTCTGGTACAACCTCCACACAAAAACTACCCACGCAGGTACACTCGGTAGAGGCATGCACTCCATTGGTTAGAATAGACTGTCACAATCATTTACCAGACTGTTCGATGCCCCCCGCGACCCACTGGGCTTTAGTGGACCAGTCGCAAGCGCTAGTCGTGCCTTCCTTACCTGGCCTCGTTGTTTGGATCCAGGGCACTGGGCAATGAGGTTAACATTCTGGGGCCGAACATAGCTGGGCCTCCTGGCTTTCTAGCCTATATCATTTGACAATCTTTCTCAAATGAAAGTTATTACTACCCAGGAAGAAACCAGCAGCAGAGCAAAGCAACTAATAAAAGTTGCGCTCCTTAAAACGCAAGCAGGGTCCAACTTTCCTGGCTATCCGGCCCACTGTAGCTCTGTACAGCGAATTAGACTAGAGGAGGGGTCCTGGCTTGCAGTTTGGGCAAACTGGTTGGTCCCACCAGCTCAAGGGAAGAAGTTTCCTGGAGGATCTTCTCTGTCGTCGGATTCTGAAGATTCGGACCTGCAGCAGGGCTTCACCGGGCGGTTCAGTCATTGTAGGGGTCCTCTTCTGTTAGCTCCTCGTTGGTTCTTTCGTTCCAGTGGCGACTCTGCCTTTCCAGTCCCAGAGACCTGCTTTTCATGCAGTTTTCCCCCATTCATACAGCCTGGCTGTCAATCACACAGCAGGGTGGCTGTCCTGGCAAGGACAGTCACCCAGCCAATCAAACATGAGTGTGACTTGGGCTTACAAGGGACCATGGCAGGGGTCCTAAGACCCCTCCCTCACATCCTGCCTTCCCAGACTTTCAGGCGGCTTAAGGAGGGCTTCTGTGCAGGAGCCCATTAAAAGACGGAAGAACAAAGGGATCAAACCTGGTTTGGCACGCAGAGTAAAACATGAGAAAGACATTTACAAAAAGAAATGGCGAATAAAGCCAGCCGGAACTGTAATAAAATATATATGGTCAAGCGGGTTTAGGTTTGAGGCTAATATAATATCCTAAAACAGTACCACATTTATATAAGATAACCGTGGTATGAAAAATAGGGTATTTACCACTGCCATCAGCCAAGTCTTAGAGTAAAGGGAGCGAAACAATGCTCCAAGAGACACAGACAAAAAGGGATAAGAATTAACCCTTTCCAATACTCCATGTAAAATGGGGTGTACTGGGTCTGTAGTTTAAAGTGACTAACATAAAGTAAATGGCAACTTTACCTTTTCTGGGGGACAGTAGTCAGCCCCAGAAAAATTGAGTCAGGGGGAAGTCCCAAATACATCCCAGAGTCACTGCACTGAAGGTGCTGTGTAACACACATGAAAATATGAGGCCATGGAGTAGGTGACGCTCCAGTGCCCAAGATCACACAAAAAGTGAAAACACACACGGCAAAACACATGTAAGAGTGGGAAAAAAGGCTCACACTCTTACAAGGTGGAAAAAAATAAACCCTAGAAATCCAGCAAAGCTGCTGAGGGACTCATTAGGTAAGGGAAATCAGCCATTTATGAGAATTCTCCCTAACACTTCATCTAAAGGTTAGGCAAATGTTTACCACCTTTGCTTTACTTCAAAAGACAAGACAAAGGCATCCTTTCAAAAGACGTTCTCCCTCAAGTATCTTCGAAGGCCAGCAAAGACAGGGGCCACTTGACTGACTGATCCACCAAATTATAGGACTCACGGTCTGACAATAAGGAGTTTACTAAGAATACCAGTATCCCAAACCTTCCTTATTTCCAATGTGGGCCACGGGCTCAGGACTAGAGGACGAAAGGGTCAAAGAGATTGAGGACAGTTAGCTCAAGCATAGTCCTCCTATTTATGAAAATGTGTGCATTCCATTGGGGTGGGGGAAGAATTTGACATTGTTTTAAAAAGCGTCTGCTTGTTTCTTCCAAACACTGGATTACCCATACAACTCAGTGGTTACAGCTGGAGTTTGTTAAGACCCTTCAGCAGCACCGTCACAGATGGAGAGATCAGTGTTGTTGGGGTGGATAGTAAAGGTCCATATTGATGACTGGGGGAGCGGCGAAGTTGGTGTGATGTTGCAATTGTATCTAGCATAGGTAATGAGAACTGGATATGTGTTACTTTAGTGTTACTTTGTGTTTCATTTGCTACCTTTAGATTTACAAGCACACAGCAAGATGAATGTCAAAACCGCAGATGAAATATAGACAAAATATAGGTATGGTGTGCTACTTGAGCGCCTAGAAACTGGGCAATGAGGAGCTTCACAATGCGCATGTGGGAAAGGAGATTTGTCATGAAGAAACCACTGTAAAGAGGACACTGTAGTTTTAAACATGATTGCACTGACATACATGGGAAATGTACTAATCTGTATGCCATGTGCTCTTTCTAAAATTGGTTAAACTCTGCAGTCATAGTTTACAAGGTGAATTCTGAGTGACTGAAAGAACTGGCTTCGCAAGGATTGTAGGACCGAGGAAGGGCAGCTGGCACAATAGCAAGATTGTCACACACAAGTAGGCCTGTTTTTTTCGGCTTGGCAGTATTGCAGAAAGGAGATGTAATATTTTAAGTCCATTGGAGCTTGGAATTTATTGTCCAAAGAGGTTCGACCATCTGTGTATGGCTGAGTAATATACCTTGGATGAAGGAACCCCTGAAGCCAGAGATGACTGATACTTCACGGTTTTCAATTATTTTCTTTGATTGTACTTCATGGTTTTCAATTATTTTCTTTGACTGTGTCTGGAAGTCATGCATGTTGAATTGGTAATTATTTAGATTAGAGTGTTCCAGGGACGCCAGCAAGTCTGGGTGTTGAGATGGTTATGACCAGTTCAAAGGAAACTTATTTATTATCCCCCACCCCATATTGTTTGAAGTGTCCTTTCAAACCATGTACAGTCACGTCCGGGGTTGGAAGGGCCCAGGCCAGCTGAAACTTGTAATTAATGATGTTTATGTTTAAATGTGTAACTATGTGATGACGTCACAACCTACCATGGACAAATCCCACAAGGGGTATCCTGTACACATGAGCCAATGATGGTATTTAAGATAAAAGGTGACTAATGAGAATGGGGGAATTGGAAAAGATTTGATTTCTTTTTTATACATTTTGACGAATCATATGTGGGGGTGGTGTGTAATAAATATATGAGAGTGTTTTAATTGTTGGGAAAATGTATATAATGTGTCAACTTGTGTGGTTCAGGGAGACTTGGCTTAGTTTGATTCTCAGCGTCATTTAGATCTGCACAACTGTTTGTACAATAAACTTTCTTTGCTTACAAACGTGCACTCACTTTTCAAGAGGTGGGCCTGCTTTGGGCTAAAGTGACTAGAGGCCCATCCCCACAGTTCCAAGAGCATGCTCTGATATCCCCAGATGTTGTGAGAGTTGTTGAAGAAGGATGCAATTGAGATGTGTTCCTTTCATCCAGGGTGAGTTCTGAAAAACATCCTAATGGTCCATTTGATGGGCAGCAGATTTACCCCAGTGATAAGTCTCAGATATCTAAACAAATTAATTGTCTATTAGCATTTCAAGATTGAGATGATTGAACATTTGAGAGATGTGTTGCATCCAAGAGATTGATTTATCAGACTGAATCAGAAGGATGCTTACTTACCAGTAGCGAGCTTCAGTAGTTTTCTTGGGAGGAGATTTCTTAAAGGTTTGCTGTCCTACTGTGTGGTCTATCAATCTCTCATATGCTCCTTTCCGAGGACAGTGGCAGTTTTTCTCAGATGAATGGAGGGGAGGGGATTTTGATTAATTTGGACAATTTCCTCATTATGCATAGGTGCAGGGAGGAGTTGCCAAGGTGTCTCAAGAGGGACCTGCCATATGCACTTGGGCTCACAGTCAATCAAAGGATGTATACGATTTGCCCGTGGCACAATTGTTCGTGGGTGAATTGACAGTGGTCAAATCCGCCGCAAAGTCTATTTTGCTGCAGTCAAATCCAGCCAAACTTAAACCCCCCACATCCCCCAATACATTCCCCTACCCACCCCCTACTTATGTTTTTGGCGTTTTTGGCGTCTGCTCATCTTCTGACCCTGTGACATCGAATCCGTTCCTCCTACGCAGGTCGGGTTCAACACTGCAGGGTCCACTTTTCTTTTTTTTCCCTTTTTTTTCTTTTTTTGTCCCCCACCTCCAAACATCCAGAAGTGGAGGACACCCCTGCTACCCCCAAAGACCATCACTACCAAACATGGGGAGCGCGGGACACCCCTGCAACCCCGGTTACCATGTTTGGTCGTGATTACTGTAAAGACTGGAGGGGGTTATCTGTACTCCTGCTCTCTATATGGCAGAGTAGACGCACAGAGCAGCCCAGCCAAGGTTCTCTATTTGTTAAACGTGGATGAGCAATCAAGGCTTAAGCTCTCGGGAGGTAATGCGCGTGGGCGTAGGATATGGGGGGACAGCAGGGACAAATCGCCCCCACCATTTTAAGTGGGGGGATATAATGGCATTTATCCCGCCAGAATATGTAGGTAAAATATGTGAAGTGTTGTGCATGCAGCGTGAAAACATTTGCAGCATGTAATTATACTTCTGCAATAGGGGTCAAGTCCTAAAAATGTGAGTGGGGGGACACATCAACAAATGCAATGGGATGTGACGTCACCAGAAATTAGCATATCAAGATGAAATATGCACATTTCATTACATTTGCTTTGCATAACCACCCAAATTGCACAGGACGAATGTCATTTGCCTTTCATAAAAACAACACACACATGCAAAGCCCAGAGAGGATTTTTTCTTCTAATAGTGTTTTTGAAAACGTTAAAAGATGTGCATGTTTTAAACTCCAAGAACCAATACAAGTGTTTTCCCTTGGAATTGCAGTACCGAAATGAGACATTTTACCTTTAGTTTGTTACTTTTCATCAGGTTATATAATGCAGTGGTGAAGTGTCCGGCCTACAAACCTGACCACTGTGGTTCTGTCCCTGTGGTTGTCTTTAATGCATAAATTCAAAGAGGACATTAACTGTTTATCATTTTAGCTGGCGGGGAAATGAGTCCCCCCTCTGAAAAAAGTGGGTGGATTCCATCCCCCCACGTGTACCCTCGACTTGAGCCCTGTTCTGCAGGCTGCAGCCATTACTGTGCACAAGTACAAGTTCTGCAAACTTCAGGCTTAACTTACTTCTGCTCACTGCATGCTGCGCACCTGCGTTTGTCTAGAGGCCAGAGCGAAGTGGAGCAGCCAGGCAGCGACGCATGCAGAGAACTCTGCGACAGCATTTCATTATCGAGGCGAGGGAGTGGGAGACTAGAGAGAGACTCGACTCGAGCCGGAGCTAGCTAAGGTAAGTTACTGAATAGTAGTGTCTGTGTGTGTGTGATGTCATGTGACTGTCTGGACGAGGGGGGACAGCGTGACTGAGTGTGTGATGTCACAGTGGGGGGCGTCAGGTTCCCTTGGCCTTGTCCCCAGTCCTCCAGACCAATAGCGCCTGCAAAGGTAATGCCAGTGCACCCAGGCCAGGCCAAGAAACAGGCCTGGAAGTGGAATGGATCGGAGATTAACACGCTACAAAATATGTTGGTCAAGCCAAGCGACACCCATGGCTTCTGCACTCTGAGTCTCTTCCCTGGTGTGGCACGCATAATGTCCCTCCCATACCGCTGAGGTCTCCCAGTGGGCATGTGGCTATATCACACCAGGGCCACAGAAACGCACGCACAGCACAAAGTGGTGTCCTCTTCCCACCGTGCTCTGGAGCTCCTCGCCCTCAAGGAACCCCCAGCTCCCTGGACCCCCTGGACCCTAGCAACCCAACCCGCCTCTTCTTAAGTCACTCCTATCTTTTCAATAAGGACGACCCTCCTGCTGTGCACCTGGCAGCCGTGCTAGATAATTCTGCAGGCCGGGCCCACATAGCATTCCACGTCACCTGAAGGGGTCCTCACATGCTGGATACATTCCTGCAGATTACCAGGCCACGTGAAAGTCACGCAAAGGGGCCCTCACAGCCTTTAACATCATTACTGGGGTCCTCATTCACGACCCATATAAGGGGCTGAACATGAAAAAAGCAAGCATTGCCTGGGTTTGGGTCTCTGGGCGCCACTGCATGGCACACTTTGCCTTAGTCCAGTTCTGCCTTACTCCGGTATTGCATACCCTGTCCCCATCAAATGATGGGCCCTTCCTCCTACTTGTCATACAAGGCGACTTGATGCGTCTGCATCACGTGTCAGAAGCCACTAGATCATCTGTGAGTTGCCCATCCAGTCCCGGTTTTCATCTGCATTCTGGGACTTGTGGTTTTGCTTTCCCCGTTTTGAATAAGAGACTGCAATCCCCATATTGCAAAGAGCTATGCCCTCAGAATGCCATGAACATCTCTGGAATGTTCTGTATCCCCTTGCCCCACAACTTGACTTCCCTCCTTCCTTAAAAATGTTATCCCATCACTGACCTCAGCACCCTGTGCAGAAAAGCAATGCAAACCAACGGGACGTATCCTAGTAAAACGATACCCAGCTCTTCTGTTTCCAATGCTTTTGGAGGCCGCAGAAGTTAATCAAATGTAAATGCCTGCACGTGTGTCAAAAGTAACCTGAAACATAATTGCAGGCTGATACTTCAAATGTGGCCTAGTTTAGGAGGAACGATTATTCACTACAACTCTAGGTGTATTGCCTACCCAAATCTCAGTATACACGTCTATGGCCACCAGCCCCCTTTAACACCTACACCCAACAACCTATCATGTACATTCCCAGAGTCACATAAGGGAGACAATGCTGAGCATGGGGGTGCATGTGGGGGGCTGAAGCTTCCATGTTTGGGCCTGGTCGGCTGGGGGGTGCATGTGGGGGGCGGAAGCTTCCATGTTAGGGCCTGGTCGGCTAGGGGTACATGTGGGGGGCTGAAGCTTCTATGTTAGGGCCTGGTCGGTGCAGGGTGCATGTGGGGGGCTCAAGCTTCTATGTTAGGGCCTGGTCGGTGCAGGGTGCATGTGGGGGGCTCAAGCTTCCATGTTGGGGCCTGGTCGGCGGGGGGTGCACGTGGGCGGCTGAAGCTTCAATGTTAGAGCCTGGTAGGTGGGGGTGCATGTTGGGGGCTGAAGCTTCCATGTTAGGGCCTGGCCGGTGAGGGGTGAATGTGGGAGGCTGAAGCTTCCATGTTAGGGCCTTGTCAGAGGGGAGTGCATGTGGGGGGCTGAAGCTTCCATGTTAGGGACTGATGGGCGGGGGGTGCATCTGGGGGGCTGAAGCTTCCAATTTAGGTCCTAGTCGGCGGGGGGTGCATGTGGGGTGCTGAAGCTTCCATGTTAGGGACTGATGGGTGGGGGTTGCATCTGGGGGGCTGAAGCTTCCAAGTTAGGGCCTGGTTGGCAGGGGGTTAATGTGGGGGGCTGAAGCCTCCATGTTAGGGCCGGGTCGGTGGGGGGTGCATGTTGGGGGTTGAAGCTTCCATGTTAGGGACTGATGGGCAGGGGGTGCATCTGGGGGGCTGAAGCTTCCAAGTTAGGTCCTAGTCGGCGGGGGGTGCATGTGGGGAGCTGAAGCTTCCATGTTAGGGCTGGGTCGGGTGGGGGTGCATGTGGGGGGCTGAAGCTTCCATGTTAAGGCCTGGTCGGCTGGGGTGCATGTGGGGGGTTCACGCTTTGATGTTAGGGCTTGGTCGGTGGGGGGTGCATGTGGGGGGGCTCAAGCTTCCATGTTAGGGCCTGGTTGGCGAGGTGTGCATGTGGCGGGCTCAAGCTTCCATGTTAGGGCCTGGTCGGCAGAGGGTGCATGTAGGGGGCTGAAGCTTCCATGTTGGGGCCTGGTCGGTGGGGGTGCATGTGGGGGGTTGAAGCTTCCATGTTAGGGCCTGGTTGGTGGGGGGTGAATGTGGGGGGCTGAAGCTTCCATGTTAGGGCCTGGTCGGCGGGGGGTGCATGTGGGGGGCTGAAGCTTCCATGTTAGGGACTGATGGGTGGGGGCTGCATCTGGGGGACTGAAGCTTCCAAGTTAGGGCCTGGTCGGTGGGAGGTGCATGTGGGGGGCTGAAGCTTCCATGTTAGGGCCTGGTCAGCAGGGGGTGCATGTGGGGGGGCTGAAGCTTCCATGTTAGGGCCTAGTCGGCGGGGGGTGCATGTGGGGGGCTCACGCTTTGATCTTGGGGCTTGGTCAGTGGGGGGTGCATGTGGGGGGGGGCTCAAGCTTCCATGTTAGGGCCTGGTTGGTGGGGGGTGCATGTGGGGGGCTCAAGCTTCTATGTTAGGGGCTGGTCCGTGGGGGGTGCATGTGGGGGGCTCAAGATTCCATGTTAGGGCCTGGTCGGCTGACCTGCAGAAAAAGACATGTCATGTTATAACGCATAACTATATAATTGGCAGCGTTTTGTTGGTGGGCAATTTGATTGTTCTACCATTCCATTATAAATGCACAGCTCTAGCTTAGTTGGAAGAAAGCCACTTTTCCTAAATGAATGGAAGCAGAGTCAGGGAAGCAGAGCAAATGTACCCTTTGGTTGGCGAACTGTGCCAGCAACCGGGCAAAGCGCAAACTCAGTAGAGGCAGCCGTGTCTCACATATATGGCAATGGCCAGATGTTTACGTAATTAGGGGCTGCACTGTGCATTTTTAAGCACTAATGTAAATTAACTGCACAGGTTTTGGCAGCTATGTTATGAATGTAGTATGAAGCATCTTCTGACGAGTAAAGAGGAAACCATATGGCCGACATCCCAGGCATCCCCCAAAAGGAGTTACATATTAGTTGCCCCAACCTTAATGCAGGGGTGCACAACTTGTTTAGCTTGGGGGCCGGATGTGTGACCCTCGCACCATGGTTGGCACGGGTTCCTGATGATAGAAATTACAGGTGACCAGGTGGCATCCAGTGGGCGAAGGAGGGATTAGGGAGAGGTTGTGAATGGGTATGGGGAAGTAGGGAAACCGGGAAGAGGGTTAGGGTAACAAAATTGGATAGGTAGAGGGATGTTAGGGGAAAACACACCTTGATACTCCACATAGCCACTTACCGACCTGATCTCACCTAATAGTCACCAAACCTGCCTGAAAAAATAGCCTACTGCCTTCCTAAATCACTACAAACATACATTCCTCTGACCCCCTTGTACCTGAACATTAGAAACAAAGCATCAGACCTGTAACACCCCCTTAATGGGAGTTGTGGCAGCAAAATGTACATGGCAACATAATGATGGCAACATAATGAAACAAAACAGCAGGGAGCTTCTCCCCTCATGATTGACAAAACTCATGGAAATGGCCCACGGGTTCTGCTTGAGCGGCTGGGGCAAGGGTAAGGGTAAGTGGGAACATGGTGCAACTTATGTCAAGGGCTTGAAGCTGGTACAAGTTAACGGCCAAGTGGGTAAACCCGGAAAAACAAGGTGGTCCTCCAGGGGCAGCATAAGGGCCTTTCAAATATTGCATTTAAAAGGGGCATCGAACTTACAGATGACATTGACACCCCGTTTTGCCAGTCAGCACCTACAACATGGCAATAAATTCCTTTGTACATTACATTCGTTCTGGAGCTTACAGTGTGCGCTTTGCTGGAGACCTTCCAGACGTCACTTCCCTCAAGTCCACCATGGGGAATTCCCTCATACACAAAAGCAAAGTCCCCAAGGTGTCTCCTGTCCCCCTCAGATTTTATGTGTCTCCTACGCCCCTGGTGATGCGGGCTGGTTCTTAAGCACAGTGTAGTCCCCAAGCACCCACAAAGGAACGTCCACACACTATGTTAGTAAAAGCAGAGTTCATTATATAAATAAGGCTTTGATTATGCACACATACAATAACACACTTTGTGCTCAGGTCATTCTAAAATGATAAATATATACAGTTTCTAGGTGGTACCACAATTACTCTTTGATTCCATTAAAATACATCAACTCAAAACAGTTTCAAATGGCATACTAATCAATAGCAAGAGGTATAAGCCATAGATTTAGGAGGAAAACAAGTTGGTGAAACAATTGGCATAATACTGGGCCCCTACCCCTAGGCAGAGTTCTGTGTGAGGATCCCCCCACCTGGTCAACCTGTAAATAAAGATATAAAACAAGCCCAGTCCATAAATTGCTTACAAGAGTCTTATTTCCTTCTATAAAGGTTCTACTACCCCAATGTACCTGGTTTAGGAGAGTTTGATGTTGGGTCGTCGATGGATCCTTCTTGAGTGAACTCCTTTAAAGGCATGAGCAACGGATCATTGCGATCCCTCAAAGAAAAGGTGAACAAAAGCATCGAGGCAGCAGCTTCGGTTCTGGCGGTGTTCATCAACGATCGGTCATGGACGTCCTGTGAAGATGAGGTGTGCGGTGCACCTCGACAACGATAGTTTGTTGCCTTAAAGAGTCAATCAAGAACTTTGTCCCAGCAAGGGCGTCGGGTCATAGGCGTCTTTGTGGTCTTCAGGTGGCAGGAAACCCACCGGTGGATTCTCCTTGGTTTGTCGGCGACCTTGACTTTCTCCGGCGGGACAAAAGCGGTCGACGGTAATGAGCAAGGCAGTCCTTGATTCAAAGTGTTCTTAGGCAATGGAGCATTGTGGCTCCAGTCATAGGCGGCATGGAGTCAAGCTGTGCCCGCTTCTGGGCAACACGGCTTCGACGGGCCTTCAGTGGTTACGGCAGTCCTCCGAACCCTGGAAGCCGACGGTGGACGGATGTCCGGGCACTTCTCTTCAGTTTCCGCGGCGGTCGCCGTCTACGGTCGACAATATTTTGAAGGCTGATTTCCAGGGAGCTTTGTTGAAGGTTTGCTGGTGCACGATGGTCCCTCATAGCTAGGGGAGAGGTCTCCTAGCCAGGTCATCTCTTGGATCAGTTTCTTGAAGGCACTGCAGCTTTCAGATTGCGTTGAAGGAAAACAGCAGTTAACCCTCTTCTTCTGGCTCGGCTTTGAGGGTAAGCATCAAGTTTCGACTTCAGATTCTGAACAATTTCCATCAGTGAGAGGTCCCCAGATATACTGGTTGGTCTCTCATTCACTTTGTTGGGTAACACTCAGGCAACCAATCATTCAGAAGGGCATTCAGGCAGGCAGACAGCCAATCAGGCTCACACTGCGTTCAGGCCATTCTCCTCCATCCAGACACTCACAACAAAGAATGTGGATTGGGATAAGTACCCAGCCATTGAGCACTCCACACTGCATTCATACCAGTTTCGGGCAGGGCTGTCTCAGTATTTGTGTCACATACTATAAACCAGACACCCATAACATGAAATGCATATTGGTCACACACTCCATTCACCCATGTCCTACCCCAAGGGTGTACCCACAACATACAGTCATTGGGAAGGCTCCAGCCAGTCTCGCCTGGACTTTCCCACAATACCATACATGGAACTTCCACCCAACAGCCAGTCAGGGGAAGGGACAGAGTCAGGGCTTCCCAGGACTTTTGGAAAACAAGGTAACAAGCAATAGAAAGCATTTTGGACTGCCATGCTTTAAATGATCGCCAATCTTTTTACTTTAAAGATCATATAGAAAGACACCTTAACTAGGGTTCTAGGTCATTTGGTCGAAAATAAATGGTCGACAGGACAAATGGTCGACACCAAAAGATCGACAGGTCAAATGGTCGAATTTCTTTTTTAGTGTTTTCACTTTTTTTTTTTTTTGGGGGTCCCCCTCCAACCTCCTTTTTTTTGCTAAAAACCCCTTTTTTCCCTAAATGAAAACCTAAAACATATATATATAAATAAAATAAAAAATCGACCATTTGACCTGTCGACCAAATTGTGTCGACCATTTGTCTGTCGACCATTTGTCTGTCGACCATTTGACTAGACACCCTTAACTAGTGGAGTGGTGTGGAAAAACATTATGAACACGGGCCAAATGCTTGGAACCTTGCTACCCTGCACTTCTTACACTTCTTAAGAGATGTATTACCAAAAAATCGCTAACCATATATTAGGCCAAATGCATTATTTGTTAAGCAGAGTGCATCAGGCTAGTTATGACAGTATTCTGAAACTGAGTGTGGAAGAAAGGGGTCAGTATGAGTGCATGAAATCTGCTTTGATTGCCAAGTTTGGCAAGACACCTACCCAGTACCTTAAAAGGTTCAGGGAATATAAGAAAAGAGAGAATGTGTCTTGGTGAGTGCTGCACATATGAACATGATGGGGTGGATTGATGGTTACTGTTGGGTGTCCTTACCCACGTTTGAGCTATCATGCTGCAACATTTGGTGCTGTGGGCTTAGAAAATCCAAGATGGCCAAAAAGCCCACATGTGCGCCAGAATCCAGGAGAACCACGCAGTTTGTGCGTACACCAAAATGGCTGCCTAACTTGCCATCCACCAGTGCGAGCATGATGGGCCAGGGTGCCATGAGTGGAATGGGTGCCAAGGGTAAAACAGCAGCGCCTGTTAGCTCAAAAACACTTTAAAATTACCTTTGGTTTCTCTGAATGCCAGCTCAAAATGCCTATTTTCAAACATTGCAACATATCCAAAAATCTCACTGAACACCAGCGGACATCTGGCAGAATGAAGTATGTGTGCATACAAAATCTGGGAAGATGAAGAGCCCAAAACAATGTTCATAGCAAAACTGGCTGAGCTATGCATGTCAGCAGCCTAACTGAAACTGGATTAAAACCACCAAAATCAAAATGTTTAAATTAACCGAGTGACCTACTTTTGAGTGTCACATAGTTTGTAACTGTTAAAATGTCATAGTTTTGAACTTAGAATCAGCATTCTAGCTACATATGTAAAAATTGTATTGACTTAAACTGGGGAACAAAAAGTGACATTTTAGCTGAAACCTGGCTTAAGGAAACTGGAATTCTGCCAGACAGCTACCCCCGACAGGAGTGGGGGGTTGCCCAACAAATGCATTCCTAGGCCTGGCTGCATTCTGTTGCCCCTGCCAAAAGGAGGTCACACACTCTCTGATTGAATTACCAGGGGACTGCAAGAAACTAAACAAAGGGCCCAGGCAGATGGTTTATTGGGGGGGTCGTAAATGGCTTCCTTTTGAACAAAGCCCTTCCTTGACTCAGGCAGATGTTATATTGGGGGCGTCGTAAAAGTGGCTTCCTCTTGGCAGAAACGGGGAGGGGCAGCCCCCTCTGAGAACAGGCTGAGCTTAAAGAAAGTGGGCAAACTGGTTTCCCAACCATGTGACCTGGGAAGACACACCCCTGTTGGCCATAACATGATTTTAAGAAAGATGTATAACTCATGGTGCGGACTTGTCAAAATTATCTAAATGATACCATAATTCTTGTGATTTTTCTGCCCACATTTTAAGAGGTTTTAGGACCCGGTGGTATGATCTGGGGGTTTACAGCGGAAAAGAGGTTGTTACTCTAAATGTATGCAGGTTAAAAATCTAACACTTCCTTATCTAAATGCCCACATGCCTTGCACACAATTGTATAAATTTGGAGAAAATATGGGGAAAGCTACTAAAAAGCGCAAAATGTTGCCATTTCTGAATGCAAGCCCCCAGGAAGAGCAGAGTTTGAACAGAGTATACCTCATGTGATATGTGATGGGTGCATGTAATTTTAAACAACTGCGTATCTGTGCAATATGTATTTGAATCAAATATAGATTTGTGGGCAAACTGACCAGGGGAGGATCCTCTGACCCATAAAACCTACAGCATCACTCTGACTCACATTTCCTTCCCCCAATCAAGGAAGAGAGAAAAGCTTGACCACTGATCAGTTGAGAGAGGGGCTGGCTTAGTGATGCTGCGCACACACCCACTTTCAAAAGACATAAAAAGAGCCACTGGAAGCTAGAGAGGACAGTCAAATCCAGTTGCTGCGGAGCGTTTTGCCGGACCACACAACATCCAGAAGATACCAGTTCGAGACTGACTCCAGCTACATACTCCAGAACCTAGAACTTATACTTTAGAACCTAAATCAGAGGCCTAAAACCACAAGCTGAGTTGTCTGCAGCAGGCCTCAAATCATTGCAAGCTACTCACAGCCAGGCGAGCTGCTTGAATCCCTTGCCAAGAACTTTTGCTAGGACCAGTGCAGAGATCCAGGAGCCGTGCAGAGACCGCTGTATCCGGACAGACCAGACCAGTGCCAGACCAGACCAGCAGAGCAGAGACCAGACGCTGTGCGTAGAGATCGTCCGTGGCGAGACCGGAACCGAAGTCCAAAACCTGACAGATCCGTGGCGCGACCTAGACCTTCCAAATATATTGTGAGTACAGCTAGGACGGGGCAAAACCAAATCTCTTAGTTTAAAGTAATATAATTCAATCTATTTAACCTAAGTAGAACTGCCTCCTAACTGTCACCTGTCATTTGTAAAGCTGCACCACTGTCATTTGTCAATTCTGCAGCTGTAAAGCTGTCACCTGTCATTTTGAGTTTACTTTAAATCTGAAAAACGACCTTTACAAAATCGTTCATATCTCTGGACCCGTTTGGGCTACGAACTTGGTTTAACTTTCCTCTGGAAGCTTAGACTTCCTACTACTTATACTTTTTCCACAATCACGATTCACGCACTCGCGAATTTTACCGCGATTTGCGATTTGGTTAAAAATCCAGCCACGTGTAACCATCAGCAGTCATTTCTTTCCTTGCTAAAAATTTGTTCGCCTCTTAATCACCATCTCTGAATAATTGCTAAAGTGAGCCTGCACTCATCCCAAGTATCTCTCACTCACCCTGAACCTCCTAAAGGGAATTAAAAGCATTTTCAGCATATTTCTCACTTCATTGCCACCACATTCAAAGCACTTGGGCCTGTGTTTTAAAACTCATACCGGTTTTCTATAAGCTTGCTGGGGGGGAACTGAATTTCGTATTGTATTTGATTGCATTCCTGAGAACTGTGTGCTCCTCTTTCCATCTCCTTCCATTTCTTACATTGCATAGGGGAGGGGGGTGAATTGCCAGAGAAAAAGTGATTATCTTATCTTTTGCTAAAATCATATCAAGTATTTCTGTACTGCATTTTATTCCTCATTGCTTTTCCCTTGAAATCATAAAAGTATTTTTGCTGCCTTATCCATCCTACACCCACTCCTCATTGATTATAAAGAAGTGTGCTAGTGTCAGATTACCCATTGTTGATTAACATTATATTTACAAGGGCGATATCGATTATTAATTTACTATAAAAGCGTGGTATCTATATTTTGCTTTATTTCTCAAATAAACCTTTTAAACTTGCAAAACAGAACTACTTCTTGGCTCAGTGGGGTCAGGGGGATTCTAAGAGAGGGGTGTTATATAGGGGTAGTCATCCAGAACTCATGAACTGGACATAAAGATATATCAATAAGGGTTTCCATTCAGTATCCCAGACTAGGCATTGACTTAGCTGTAGTGTTGAATTGAATCCTCTTACAAATTGGGGGCTCGTAGCCGAGGATTCCGGATTAGAGCTATCACTTGTGCAGATTAATACAGTGTGCTAACTGACAAGATACATACATCCGGTAGGATCACCACGCTGTGTTACGCTGTAAAGCACTCCTCAAAGGAACGCTCTAGGGAAACGGTCTGTTTTGCAAAAATAAAATACAAACTTCTGCAAGTCAGGAAGGAATTCAAATTCCAGAATGATGACACTGGTAGACATCAAAATAGCCAGAGAGCACTTCTTACATAAGCTATTTGTGAGAGGTGAGTGGACTCATCAGGACCAAACGGTCTGGTTGCAGGCAATCGCGCAACAGGTCACTGAAACAGGGTCAGAAAATGGGGAGATCAGGGTCCCCTACATGTGGCCCTGAGTGAACTATATATGGCCCCTAAAGCCAAAGATGAACATAATAAGATTGCCAGGATAGCGGCATATTTGTATCTATATATGGGACCCATACAGGACAAATGTGCTGAAGGCCAAGATCTTGCAAATAGGCAACAGATGGCGTTAGAGAAGGCCCAATCTGATCTGGACTCTTCTGAGCAGAGGCTGCTAAGGAGCCAGGAGTCAGAAAAGGACAGCATACAGTACATCACTAAAATAAAGGAGGTTATGGATGTGCTGCAACAGGAAAAGGCGGACCAGGATACCAGATTTCTGGCCTTGCAGAAGGAGTACCAAGAAGGTTTGGACTCCCTACTGCAGAGCCAGAAAAAGCTGGAGCAACAATTAGATTTCAATAGGGCATGTGCCGAGCAGGTAGTCACCCTGCAAAGCCACCTAGATAGGGAGAAGGCAGAGAGCAATAAACTGATTTTGAAAGACCTGGATACCCAGGCAGAGTTTGACCAGGAGCGCCAGAAAGCTGGTGCCTTCCAAAGGCAAAGGGACGACCTGGCGGCACAGATGCAGGCTCTTAGTCAGGAAAGGGATACCTTAGGCCAGGAAGTCTGCCACTTAAAAAGGAAAATGGAAGAAAATCACCTGGCCCACCAGGGACTGGGTGACCTCCAAAAAGAACACCAGAACTTGTTAGAGCACACCAGGAGGGTGGAGGATGCTCTGGCAAGAAAGGAGCAGGCCAATAGGGACACAGCTCAGGAGGTAACCCTCCTGCAGCAGAGACTGGCCCAGTACTCCAGGACCAATCAGGAGGCACAGAGAGAAAATTAGGCTCTCTGTCAGCACAATGATAGGCTCCAGCAACAGGTAGCCATGCAGGAAAGACTGATAGAGTCTAGTAAGGCCTTAACTAAGGAACTGAAAGCTCAGGCTCTTGCATTGCAACAGGAAGCAGGGGCGGATAGAGATGAGGTTTGCTGGGAAAGAGAAACTCCTGAGCATAACCTCAGGAGCCCTAGTACCAGAGGCCTTCATCTCTCCCAGTCCCTGGACTCTGCCACCCCCATGTCCCCTCGCGCACATGAGCCCAGAGCCACGGGGATAGCAGATTACTATCCAGCTAGAAGTATGGGGCTCATAGGCCAGTACCTCCCAGGAATGGATGGGCGGGCATCCGGGTATGGGCACCCAAGCACAGTGCAATTTAGTGGGGAACCCCAGGAGAGTAGGCCCATTAAGGGCATCCTGAAAACCTCTGCCCAGTTAGGTCAGTGGGGGGGTACCCAGCAAATCCTGGCAGCAAGGAGGGGTCTGAAGACTCCTCTGAGCATTACAGGACGCAGGAGACCAGGTCCCCACATTCTGCCAGCCATTCCCAGGTTTGCAGAATCCGGGAAAACCTGGAAGATCAGACGGGCACATCTGGGAGCAGTGCTTCTGAGTCGGAGGATGAATGGACCAGGGTTACCCGAACCAAAAAGGCCAATAAGGCAAAAAGGGCCTTGCTTAAGGACTCCTTGAAGCAGATCAAGGCAATCAGGAGTGTCATCACTCCTTATCATAAGAACGCCAAGTATTCCGTTTAGGAACACTTGGAGCTCTATGAGCAAATGATGGAGACTTTCCATTTGAAGGACAGCAGTAGCTGCATCCAGTACGTCAAATGGACATTCTCCCGAGAATACTCCAGTTTCTTTGCGGGGCTGGAGGACCAAAATTATTTAAGATGGTCCACCTATAAGGCGGCCATCTTGAAACATTTTTCTGTTCACAGAAATCCTCAAGAGGCTCGCAAGGCAGCCTACAATTTGCAATGTGGGGAGGATCAGGCGCCACAAGAGTTTGTGCAAGAATTAAAGTGTGCTTTTGCGCAGACCACCAGAAAGGTGCGCACGGATAGCAGAGAATTTATCAATACGTTTTTCCATGCCTTACCCAAATGCATAATGACCCAGCTCGTGAGAGATTTTCATGAGAAAAGATCTTTAGACTGGGTCATTGAACAGGCTACCCGGATCTATGAGGTGCAGAAGCCCATCGAAAATAAAAATAATGCGCCGAAAAACCCCAAAACCAACAGCACCCCTGCTGCTGCCAAGGTGGCAGAGGTAAAGGTTGCCCCCGTTTTAGATTTGGAGATGGGGGGGCCTAAAAACCTGCCTGCACCAAATAATTCACAGCCCAGAAGGCCCTCGGGCCAGTCACAGACAGGGAGTCGAGGAGGTAGTCCCACAAATGGGGTCCCCCGCCCCCCTGACTATGTAAGTCCCCGCTACAAGGGAAACCGACCAATCCTGGGTTATGTGTGGACTCCTCCAGCCCAAGGGGGGGATCCAGCCAAGCACCTGACCCGGGGAACTTCCCTCCTAACTTCCCCCAGGAGGGCAGGAATTCACCAAATCCTGGGCAGAACTTTTTCCCCAGGTATCCACCCAATTTCCAGCCCCAAAATCATCCATCCTTCTTTCCCCAATTCCCTGAGCCCAGACAACCTAATCTGGGAGAGGGGAGGCCAAGGGTGGAGGGGTACCAAAATCTTCCCAACCAGGGGTACTACCAGAGAAGGGATAGCTACCCTTCCCGGGATCAGCCCAGGGGAGAAAATAGAGCCCCGTATCAGCCTGAGCGGGTTTCACAACTTGAGCGCCAGGTCCAAAATATGGCACGAGATCTGGGTCACATACTGAGGGCTCAACAGAACCCTCAGATGAGCATGCCACCGCAGAATGCCCCAAACTCTGGACCTGGTGCTCCAGAACAATGACGGAGGCAGCACCCCGATAACCCACCGGTTCCCAGGGAGCAGGCACAAGGGGAAGGGGGGTGTAAAGCCTTGGAGGAAGCTTCCTTCCCAACTTGTAAACAGCCCCTGGAAAACCAGGAACCGGAAACAAAATCTCCTACCGCTGAAAGTCTGCCACCCAAGGAGCAGCGAGGAGGTAGGAGAAACAAAGTACCCAAACAGACCCAGTTTGTGGAGGAGGTACAGATCTTCCAATTTGAGGGAGAGGGATCCTCAGAGGATCCTGGGGAAAGGGTCTTCTCCTGTAGAGATGGGGGAACTCCTCCCAAGGAAAAATGGGTCCCAAGGGACGCCAATTCAGACTGGGGAGATGTGGAGACTGGGCTACCGCCGCCCATCATCTCATCCCAGAACCCACAATACCGAAATCCCCTGGTTCAAACCCATCCTGGTGCCTGCCTCCAAAAAGGGGGGGTGGACCAGAACCGGAACCAGGGGAACCCACAATGGCTCTGATCTCCAGTTGCCAACTTTTTCTTTCAGATTCCCAAGGCTCTCCACAGAATTCTGCCCAAATCTCTTCTCTCGCCATGTCCAAAACCGGAACGTTAGCCCACCAGTTGTCCAAAAATGTGCATTATCTGTGCCCCCTTGAGGAGAAGGAGGGAAGATACTATGCCCCGGTACAAGTACAGGGGCAGGGTACAATTTTGGCACTGGTGGACACTGGATCCCAAGCTACCCTTCTGTCCAAAAGGGCCTTTGAGGAACTAAATGCAGGAAGGGGGGAGAATTACCGAATTCTTCTCACCTCTCTTCCTGGACAACTGCAGAACTTTGACGGGAAGGAAATTCCCGTTGAGGGGACTGCAGACTTGGACATTAAAATTGGGCGACACAAGGTGAAACACCCGGTCATAGTAGTGACTCCAGAGGGCACCCCTTGTTTAGTAGGGAATGACCTCCTGAGAAGGTTGTCACCCCTAATAGATTGCGTAAACAAGGTCCTCTGGACCCAGACTAGCCGACCAATAAAATTAAAACAGAGTGTCAACCATGTTAGTTTAAACGGCACCTGCCACATGGTTGAACAAAAATCTGACCAAGTAGAATTTCACTTCCAGAACAACCAGATTCCAGACGTGACAGTAATAGCATTAGGACAACAGACTGGTGATGGGGGGTCCTCTCTATTTCTGAAAATCAACCTTCCTTCCAGTTTAAGGTGGTATTCCACACTGGAAGGAAACACCCTGAAATTCTTTACTAATCCACAATCAGAAACTCCCACTCCTATAGTCCAGAAAGATGTGAAATCAGCTCAGAGCCTGGCTGATATTCAGCAAATTGGAGAGCAGTTGTTCATCCCTGTTCAGTTAAATGATGGGAAGGACTCTGTTCTCGCTCGAGTATGTGTGAACAACGGTAAGAGCTTCATCAGCGAAGCCATGTTCCGCCAACTCCCAAAAGATCCAGCCATTCCCACATTCAAACTGATAGACAAATGGGAAATGGACCTGGAAGCACCTAATTCCAAACATCTCCTGCCAAGCAGGTGTATGCTCAAAATCTCCATTGGCAACAAGAGCATAGTCCATAATTGTTGGGTCGTGCGAGACGTCACTGCCGCCTTTTACTTAGGCAGTGACATTCTCAATCGCTTTGCCATTAGTTTGGACCTAATAAACTTCAAAGCTTGGTCCCGATTAGCGGATAATCCCATGGGCTTTTATGATCCAGAAAAAGCATTTAGGTCAGCTCAATTGCTACCTTATGCAGTTGAAATTCAGATCAAAGAGGAAGTCACCATCCCAGAAAGGACCCGACAGTTCTCCCTGGAAGTGAAAGTTAAAAGAGGACAAAAATTGCAAAACCCTGATGCTTACATACATCTAAACGCTTCTCTCCAACAGCAAGGGTTGGGGGTAAACCCAACTCCATTAGTCAACATAGAACATGACACCATTCTAATAGAGGTGGATAACAGCGACTTAAGGAGTATTACTCTAGTCGCAGGCACCATTATTGGAATGGCGGTTGATGACTGACATTTTTCCATTGATTTAGGAAATGAACTGTTAGGACCAATCCCCAAGGACTGTTTTGACAGTGACAGTGATGACAAAACAACACCAGACAGGATCTTCACCCGGCATGGGAGGAACTTCCTGGTGTACACTTCTTGCCCTTATGGTAAGGAAGATGTGACTTGTGACTTCAGGAGGGATGAGGTGATTTTCCAGGTCCATGAGGGCTGCCTTTCCCACCTGATGCCTCCAGTCCAAATCAGCACTCTGACCAGGGACTTCTCCACCCAGCTGGAGGAGGCCGCTGAGATAGCCAAACCAGAAGTCTTTCCAGGCTTCCGGCAGATGGTGGAAGAGAGAGTCAACCTAGCTGATGCATGTGTGACTCTGGAACAAAAGCAAAAGTTGAAACAAGTTTTCTTGGATTTCCAAGATCTCTTTGCGGGAGACTCATATGACTGTGGCCGCACCGACATCCACACAACAACAATTCCCACGGACCCTGGCATGACTCCAGTGTTTGTGAAGCAATATCGCTTGCCTCTCGCATCAATGGAGTCCCTTACTGAAATAATTAAGAACCTGGAGTCCCGGGGAATAATCCGTCCAGTTCACAGCACCTTCAATAACCCGGTGCTGGGAATATTGAAGCCAAACGGCCAGTGGAGACTCTGTGCCGACCTCAGGGAGCTCAACAAACGGGTCCATACTTCCCGATGGCCTCTGCCCTACATTGACCAAGGGCTGGCCCAGAGCCATGGGTCACAGGTATTCACTGCAATAGACCTGACCAATGGATACTGGACTGTGCCTGTCAGTAGGGAGGACCAATACAAGCTGGCTTTTACCTTTGGGGGCCAGCAGTACACATGGACCCGGACTCCCTTTGGATACCTCAACTCCGGCAATGAATTCAACATTTTCCTACACAAGGCCATGCCCGACCTGGGTGCAAGGGGTAACCTGGCTTATGTAGATGATGTCCTCATCAAAAGTTCATCTGTGGAGGAACACATAGCGGAGATCCGTTATGTTCTGACCCAGTTGAAGGCCGCCGGAGCAAAACTTTCCTTTCAGAAAGCACAGTGGTGTAGAACCCGTGTTAATTTCATGGGGCATGAGATTACTCCTCAGGGTCTCTGTCCCCAGGAAAAGAAAGTGGAAGCACTTCAGAAACTGAAAGACCCCACAACTCTGCGGGAACTAAGGAGCCTCCTTGGACTGACTAATTACAGCAGCAAGTTCATTGAGGGCTATGCAGAGATCACCAGACACCTGATTCATCTCCTGAAGGGGGGGGGGTCAAGTGGGAATTGGGTCCAGAACAAGCCGAGGCAGTAAGACAACTCAAAAGAAGCCTCTCACAAGCGCCCTGCCTAGCTTACCCTGTCAGAAACAAGGAGTTCTTCCTGAAGACAGGGTTCTCTAATACGTGCTTGACGGCAGTATTATACCAAAAGCATGACAAGGTCAATAAAGTAATCTCCTATGCGAGCAAAACATTATCCTCTGTGGAGGAAAAATGTAACGATTGTGAGAAGGCACTCCTGGCAACAGTGTGGGCATTGAAGAATTACCGCCCGTTTATCCATGGGGAACACATCATAGTGGAGACTCCACACCAGCCTCTGCAATATCTCCAAAGTGACAGAATCCGGGCCGGAAATGTGAGTAATTCCCGAAATACTTCCTGGATTCTGTCAATGCAAGGCTTTCCTGTGGAGGTCAGATATGGCCAAAAAAAGAAGAGTCCCCTCGCGCAAGGTATGGCTGACTTGCATGATTGTGCCAGAGAAAACTGTCTCGAGGATGAAAGTCTAAAAATCAAGGACAACACGGAGGCATACCTTAATTCCCCACACAAAGTCTTTGAAGAAGACAAGTGTGAGGGAATGCCCACTGTCTATGTCGATGGATGCTCGTACCATGTTGACAACAACGAGGAGAAAGAACTGGTGGCCGGCGTAGGGAATGCCTGGGTGAAGGAGTTTCCAGAACCCACCGCTGGATACAAAATTGGTCCCCGAAGTAGTCAGGTGGCAGAATTGATGGCTGTGCATCAGGCCATCCTCACTGCTGTCCAACATCAACTCCACGAACTGGTCATAATCACCGATTCGGATTATGTACGGAACGGGTTCGTGGAGCACCTGGTTAATTGGAAAACCAGAGGCATGTTATGTGCTAATAACAAACCCTTGAAACATGGGAAGTTAATCCAAAACATTGATGATCTGGTCACATCGAATGGGATGGCCATCTACTGGAAAAAGATCAAGGGTCATTCAAAAGTAGAGGGACCAGACAAAACTGGAAATGACTTAGCTGATCAGCTGGCCAAAACCGGGGCCATCCAAGGGGATCTAATCGAAATAGAGTCCCTGTTGGGGGAAATCCAGGTCACTGCTATCACTAGGTCCCAGACAAATGCTCACAATGATCTTTCAACTGCCCAATGGAGCAAGGAGACCCCTGATGCTGATTTGATTACAGCTCAGAAGGTGGATCCAATTATTGGTAAGTTTTACCAACACCTTGAGGACCCTGAGAACTTTCCCCTGACGGATACCGATTACATTGGGAAAGAGGACCTAAGAGTGTTGATGAAATGTCCAAAAATGTTCCGAATCAAAGACGGTTTGTTGGTAAGGAAATCCCAAGCTGGCCAGGATCAGTGGGTGGTTCCTACCTCATTCCGAAGCCTGATGTTAAGTCACGCCCATGACGCGGCCACCGCCGGTCATAGGGGGTTTCACACAACACTGGAAATCTTAAGAGAGGTTGCATACTGGCCGAACATGGGCCAGGACCTCAACCAATATTTGAAGGGTTGTCTTGTGTGTGCACAATTTCAGCCAACATCCCTCACACACCGGGCACCTCTCCAAAAGAGGGGAATGACACTCCCATGGTCAGATTTGCAAATCGACTTTGTAGGCCCTGTAATCCGCGCGTCTAGAGGAAACAAGTACATGTTGACCGTTACATGCTTGTTTACCAAGTGGGTGGAATGTCTCCCAGCCCCAAACTGCAAGGCAGAAACAGCAGCTGCCCTGATGATCAACCACATCTTTTCCCGTTTTGGTCTACCTCAAAGGATTGAGTCAGACAGGGGTAGCCACTTCACCAGTGAAGTAATGACAAAGATGTGGGAGATACTGGGGGTTAAAAGGAAGCTACACATTGCTTACAGGCCAGCGTCTTCTGGAGCAGTGGAGAGATATAACCGAACCATTGTGAGCATCTTAAAAAAGTTTGTGGCAGATTCTGGGCCAAGTTGGGATATCCGATTACCTCTGGTCCTAATGGCCATCAGATCTACCCCTTCATCTGCAACTAAAATGTCACCATTTGAGTTGATGACTGGACGCAAGATGGTGCTTCCCCAGCATTTGCTCTACAGAACCCAAGAGCAAACGTTGATAAATGCCTCCACAACTCATGAGTATGTGGAGAATTTAAGGAAACACCTTCAACATGCTTTTGCCTATGCTCAGCGGAATCTAGAAAGATCAGCCGAGAGTATGAAGACCCACTATGACCTGAAAACTTCCAGGAAGGAATATCAGGTGGGGAACCGGGTCTATTTATACAACTTCCAAAGAAACCAGGCAAGACAGCAAAAATGTTTGCCTACATGGAAGGGACCCTTGAGATTATAGACAAGATCTCCCCTGTGGCCTACAAGATCCGCATCCCCAAAGGCGGTTTGGCAGAGGGGGAAGACAAGTGGGTCCACATAAACCAGTTGAAGTGTTGCCATCCCAGGCACACTTTGCAGCAACTGGAGGAGTCCTCTGTAATCCCAGAGGGTACCGCTCCAGAGTAATTCAATTCCAACCCTAAAATATCCTACATATAGCCTATCAAATTCTGTGTTTCTCAAGTTTATGTGTTCCTGTCGCTTAATTTAAAACAATGTGCATGTTCATATCTGTTGAGTTCTAAAATATATATGCCACCCCACTATATCAATGGTGGGGGAGAAATGTCCATGAATAGGTATTGCCGCTTTTCCTTTGTCGTCCTAGGAGAAAGAAAACCTGGAGACTGGCCAAGAAGGACGATCCGGAGACCGGGAGCAGAGACCCAAGGGGCCCGGGGTACCGCCCAATATTCCCATCAGGACCGGCGAGGAGAACCGATCGATCAGTACCGGATGGAGGAAAAGATGCTGAACTGTGCCATTTGCAGAATTGGAAGAAGATTATGCGGACATACCAGTGCGTGGGTCAAAACCTTCTGTGCACCCGACTCCCCATCGACTCAAATTCAAAGTGCAGTCGCGTGGGGGGGCCTTGTTGGGTGTCCTGACCCACGTTTGAGCTATCATGCTGCAACATTTGGTGCTGTGGGCTTAGAAAATCCAAGATGGCCAAAAAGCCCACATGTGCGCCAGAATCCAGGAGAACCACGCAGTTTGTGCATACACCAAAATGGCTGCCTAACTTGCCACCCACCAGTGCGACCATGATGGGCCAGGGTGCCATGAGTAGAATGGGTGCCAAAGGTAAAACAGCAGCGCCTGTTAGCTCAAAAACGCTTTAAAATTACCTTTGGTTTCTCTGAATGCCAGCTCAAAATGCCTATTTTCAAACATTGCAACACATCCAAAAATCTCACTGAACACCAGCGGACATCTGGCAGAATGAAGTATGTGTGCATGCAAAATCTGGGAAGATGAAGAGCCCAAAACAATGTTCATAACAAAACTGGCTGAGCTATGCATTTCAGCAGCCTAACTGAAACTGGATTCAAACCACCAAAATCGAAATGTTTAAATTAACTGAGTGACCTACTTTTGAGTGTCACATAGTTTGTAACTGTTAAAATGTCATAGTTTTGAACTTAGAATCAGCATTCTAGCTGCATATGTAAAAATTGTATTGACTTAAACTGGGGAACAAAAAGTGACATTTTAGCTGAAACCTGGCTTAAGGAAACTGGAATTCTGCCAGACAGCTACCCCCGACAGGAGTGGGGGCTTGCCCAACAAATTAATTCCCAGGCCTGGCTGCATTCTGTTGCCCCTGCCAAAAGGAGGTCACTCACTCTCTGATTGAATTACCAGGGGACTGCAAGAAACTAAACAAAGGGCCCAGGCAGATGGTTTATTGGGGGGGTCGTAAATGGCTTCCTTTTGAACAAAGCCCTTCCTTGACTCAGGTAGATGTTATATTGGGGGCGTCGTAAAAGTGGCTTCCTCTTGGCAGAAACGGGGAGGGGCAGCCCCCACTGAGAACAGGCTGAGCTTCAAGAAAGTGGGCAAACTGGTTTCCCAACCATGTGACCTGGGAAGACACACCCCTGTTGGCCAGAATATGATTTCAAGAAAGATGTATAACTCATGGTGCGGACTTGTCAAAATTATCTAAATGATACCATAATTCTTGTGATTTTTCTGCCCACATTTTAAGAGGTTTTAGGACCCGGTGGTATGATCTGGGGGTTTACGAGCGGAAAAGAGGTTGTTACTCTAAATGTATGCAGGTTAAAAATCTGACACTTCCTTATCTAAATGCCCACATGCCTTGCACACAATTGTATAAATTTGGAGAAAAATCAGATATGGGGAAAGCTACTAAAAAGCGCAAAATGTTGCCATTTCTGAATGCAAGCCCCCAGGAAGAGCAGAGTTTGAACAGAGTATACCTCATGTGATATGTGATGGGTGCATGTAATTTTAAACAACTGCGTATCTGTGCAATATGTATTTGAATCAAATATAGATTTGTGGGCAAACTGACCAGGGGAGGATCCTCTGACCCATAAAACCTACAGCATCACTCTGACTCACATTTCCTTCCCCCAATCAAGGAAGAGAGAAAAGCTTGACCAATGATCAGTTGAGAGAGGGGCTGGCTTAGTGATGCTGCGCACACACCCACTTTCAAAAGACATAAAAAGAGCCACTGGAAGCTAGAGAGGACAGTCAAATCCAGTTGCTGCAGAGCATTTTGCCGGACCACACAACATCCAGAAGATACCAGTTCCAGACTGACTCCAGCTACATACTCCAGAACCTAGAACTTATACTTTAGAACCTAAATCAGAGGCCTAAAACCACAAGCTGAGTTCTCTGCAGCAGGCCTCAAATCATTGCAAGCTACTCACAGCCGGGCGAGCTGCTTGAATCCCTTGCCAAGAAATTTTGCTAGGACCAGTGCAGAGATCCAGGAGCCGTGCAGAGACCGCTGTATCCGGACAGACCAGACCAGTGCCAGACCAGACCAGCAGAGCAGAGACCGTCCGTGGCGAGACCGGAACCGAAGTCCAAAACCTGACAGATCCGTGGCACGACCCAGACCTTCCAAATATATTGTGAGTACAGCTAGGACGGGGCAAAACCAAATCTCTTAGTTTAAAGTAATATAATTCAATCTATTTAACCTAAGTAGAACTGCCTGCTAACTGTCACCTGTCATTTGTGAAGCTGCACCACTGTCATTTGTCAATTCTGCAGCTGCAAAGCTGTCACCTGTCATTTTGAGTTTACTTTAAATCCGAAAAACGACCTTTACAAAATCGTTCATATCTCTGGAACCGTTTGGGCTACGAACTTGGTTTAACTTCCCTCTGAAAGCTTAGAATCCTACTCCTTATACTTTTTCCACACTCACGATTCACGCACTCACGAATTTTACCGCGATTTGCGATTTGGTTAAAAATCCAGCCACGTGTAACCATCAGCAGTCATTTCTTTCCTTGCTAAAAATTCGTTCGCCTCTTAATCACCATCTCTGAATCATTGCTAAAGTGAGCCTGCACTCATCCCAAGTATCTCTCACTCACCCTGAACCTCCAAAAGGGAATTAAAAGCATTTTCAGCATATTTCTCACTTCATTGCCACCACATTCAAAGCACTTGGGCCTGTGTTTTAAAACTCATACCGGTTTTCTATAAGCTTGCTGGGGGGGAACTGAATTTCGTATTGTATTTGATTGCATTCCTGAGAACTGTGTGCTCCTCTTTCCATCTCCTTCCATTTCTTACATTGCATAGGGGAGGGGGTGAATTGCCAGAGAAAAAGTGATTATCTTATCTTTTGCTAAAATCATATCAAGTATTTCTGCACTGCATTTTATTCCTCATTGCTTTTCCCTTGATATCATAAAAGTATTTTTGCTGCCTTATCCATCCTACACCCACTCCTCATTGATTATAAAGAAGTGTGCTAGTGTCAGATTACCCATTGTTGATTAACATTATATTTACAAGGGCGATATCGATTATTAATTTACTATAAAAGCGTGGTATCTATATTTTGCTTTATTTCTCAAATAAACCTTTTAAACTTGCAAAACAGAACTACTTCTTGGCTCAGTGGGGTCAGGGGGATTCTAAGAGAGGGGTGTTATATAGGGGTAGTCATCCAGAACTCATGAACTGGACATAAAGATATATCAATAAGGGTTTCCATTCAGTAACCCAGACTAGGCATTGACTTAGCTGTAGTGTTGAATTGAATCCTCTTACATTACAAGGTGAAAACCTTTGTTGAATTGTCCCACCTTTTGTTTCTTGAGCATTTTTCTGAAGCCTGTTTACCAGAGCTGCGCCAGTATGTTGCTGAGCAGAACATTTTAGATCCTTTTAAGCTGGTCAGGCTGGCTGACAAGTGGGTCTCCCACAGAGTAACCCCTAAGGAACACAGTGGGAAGGACAAGGACAAAGAAAAGGGGGCCTCTCAGAAGTCTGAGGAGTCCCAACAGCAGGCACAGTCGGGTAAACCAAAACCTTCCTCTCCTAAGACCCAAAAATCTAGTGGGGATAAGTCCTATGTGTGGGGGAGTAAGAGTAGTAGACCTCCTGCTGCACAGCAGGCTCCCAGTGGCTTCAGTATCATACCCCGCATTCCTGCCACTTGTTGGGACTGTGGGGCTCTGGACCACAAGAAGGGTGACCCCAAGTGTAAAGGTAAGGCACTTGGAGACCAGGCTGACTGCCTGACCTACCCTTACCCCATTCTGAGGCAGAGGCCACTGTCCTCCCCTCTTCTACAGGAATCACATTTGGTGCTCGTGTAGAGATTTCCCTAGTGTCCCTTGGGGCCTGGGACTAGTACACAGAAGTACTGGCTACAATCCCACAGAACACCTGTAGGTTTTTGAGAAGTGTGCTCATGAATGGCCAGCCTTCTACTGGTTTGAGAGACACTGGGGCAAGCATGACAGTGGTGGACAGGACCCTGCTCAAGCCAGAGGACTATGTAGGCGATCCTCTAAGAACCACCAGGTTAGCTGGTGGGCCTCCCAAATTATCTCTGGTAGTTCTAGTCACAATCATGTTTGGAGACAAGACAGCAAAGCTTCCTGTTCTGGTTCAGGACAATGTACCTGCTAACATTTTGTTAGGCAATGATCTAGTGGAGTTGGGGTTGATCTCTGATGGTCTTCTCCTAACTGCTGCTGCAGTCACTGGGTCACAGGTCACACTGGGTCTTACTGCGAGTCAGGTACCCAAGTCAAAGGGGAGATCCAAGGCAAGATGGAAGAGTAAGAAGGCCACCTCTGTGAATGTGGCCCCTTCTCTTACTGCTGCTTGAGCAGCACCCACTGGGATTCATGCTCCAGATGGGCTGGGTCCAGCGGTAAACCCAAACTCAACTCCTGAGGGAGTAGAGTCAGAAGACCCTCCTGCGGGAGAGGTGCTCAACACAGAAGGTCTCCCTGACCTTCAATACCTGCTGGCTGAAGGGGGGACCTTTAGGAGTGACTTCTCTAAGGGTCAGAGAGAGTGCCACTCTCTCAAGGGTCTGAGGAAACAGGCCCTGGCCCAGGCACACAGAGAAGTGCCTAGGTCTTTCTGGATTTATTGGGAGGGTGTGCTCCTTTGTAGTCAGTACACTAAGCCTGAACCTGGTGTCCTAAAGAGGTTGGTGGTTCCCCAAGCTTACAGGGCCTCCCTACTGAAGTTGGCACATGAGGTTCCATTGGCTGGTCATCTTGGGACCAAGAAGACAAAGCAAAGGATTTCTACTGGCCCAGATGGGAGTAGAAGTGGAGTCCCATTGCAGGACCTGCCCAACTTGTCAATTGTCTGGCAAGACTGGAGGCAGTGTCATTGCCCCACTGCAGCCATTGCCAGTGTTTGGCACACCATTTGAGAGGGTGGGCATTGACATTGTCGGTCTCCTTGACCCTCCTACTTCAGGTGGACATCGGTTCATCCTGGTCTTGGTAGATCATGCCACCAGGTACCCTGAGGCTATACCCCTTCGGACTGTTACTGCCAAGGTGGTTGCCAGGGCTCTCCTGGGCATTTTTACCCAGGTTGGATTCCCTGAGGAGGTTGTCTCTGACAGAGGATTGCAACTTCATATCGAGTTACATGAAAACGATGTGGAAAGAGTGCGGAGCAACCCACAAGTTCTCCACCTCCTACCATCACCAGACCAATGGTCTGGTTGAGAGATTTAATAAAACCCTCAAAGGCATGCTGGGTGCTTTGGAAGAGCCCCTAAGGAGGAAATGGGATCTTCTCCTGCCATGCCTGCTGTTCTGTAGAGGAGGTCCCAGACATGGCCTGCACCCCTTCCCCACATTTCGAGGTACCAGGAACGCGCTCGCCAAGGTATGTGACGTATAAAGAGCAAATGAACCTACAAAGAGCTGCACTGGGACTCTGCCCAGTATACATCAGAAGATCCATACCGTTTGAAGCACCCATATCCAGACAACCCTGGGCAGCACGGTACACTATTAGACAGCCATACCTGCTGCTGATATGAAATGAGGAGTACCTACACACGGTCCACGAAGAGACCCCAAAAGCCTTAATGGAACACCAGTGGAAATGGCACAAGGGCCTGAACAGATCCGTGAAGGAACAAAAGCAGCTATCGAAGATAACACGCCAGTACAAGTAACTACGAAATTGAATGGAATAGGCACAGAGAGGAGACAATGTTACAACGTGAGGAAACAATGGAACGAGACAAAATGGAAGCAACTGTCCTGTTAAATGTGTGTAAATAGGCTTGAAATGCAAGGTGCTAAGAAATCGATATTGCTTGCAAAGCTTAGTTGAAGATAGAGCCGCAAGTGCCAAGCGTATATCTACCTCAATAAGGCACATTATACAAGTGCGACTCCATTGTGTAAAAGCAGAAAGGCACCCAGGCGGCCAGAGGCCTGACAGACCGAAATTTCAAAACCCAGCCAAAGGCAAGTGAAGGAGCGGAATCGAAACTTAACAAAGAGCGGCTCATGCATAGGAAATCGAATCAACCAGAGAAGGGGAGGAGAGCGTCAGCTCACAAGACTCCAACTTCAGAGCATACCAGCCTGCCTCACAAAGGTCAAGATAAAGGGGGCCCATGCAGGTGGCTAGGCCGACACAGAATTAAATGCACTAAAAGCTGGAAACTGAAGCAGATTCATGGTGAACTAACACGTGACCAGCCAGGCGTGAAGAAGTACCATCGCCTGATGTCATCCAGGGCCCGAGGATGCCATAACTTTTCCCGATAAGAGACTACAGTTTCAAGGCCATCCTTGGCCAACTAATTGACACGTCGCCCTAAAACACTGATTGATGGAAGGGAGGCAGGGTGAAACTTGGGACACTAGGCACAGGGGTGTCCATTCTGCATGCTGCTAATTAAAAGTGGAAATGTATGTCTAGGGGTGTAACCTGCCCATTCACAATGAACCAACTTATCTGAAGTCCTATAGATAGTGTAACCAATAGGACGTCGTAGTTGTAGTGACGTCTATCACGCGTGATGTAGAGGGATAGGCATAGACGCCCACCCGATAAGAGTTATCTAATCCGCATAACCTATTATCATATACAGATATAACACCTATACTTAAGTTACCTTTCCTAACCAATTATATTGCATGTCGAGTTTTGTAAAGTTAGACGTCAATGATGACGAACATTGCCTATAAGAATCTCTGTTCAATTGAAGTTCGAGGAAGTCGGAGCGAGACAGGTGATCGCACTACAGCTGATTCCCCTTTGTTTCCCTGTTTGATGTATGTATCATTAAATGGACTTCCCTTTGCCAAAATATTGAGTCCTCGTTATTGAGTCATGTCGGAGTAAGTGAATCCTGCACCCCCCCTCCTCACATGGTGCAGCTATCTTCTCTTACAAGTTCTAGAGGGTGAATGCTGACCAATGGGCCTGGGCCCGTCAGCGAATTCCTCTCCTCAAGAACACTTGGTAGCAGAGGATGGTTTACGGCCATCGCTTATAGATTATCGATTGATATAGTCATAAAACACCTTTAGACCGAAGGCACGAAGTAACTCTGGGTCTTCGGTAAGATCACGAGTCCTTTCGCCATTCCGGCTGTGTAGACTGAGAAGCTCCCCGTGAACAATGATAGAGTAAAATTTCAAAAATCTGCAGTGGGTCTGAAGGAACCCGCCTTTCCAAGCATAACCCTTCTCATTCCCATGGGCAGCGGATCGGACGAAAATCTTAAAAGCAGGAAGAGGAAGGGGCGGTGATCCCACAATTCCAGAGAGGAAACGATGCGATCTGTGAGAGAGCAATAAAACTTGTTACTTTGGCAAATGTTGTGTAGGCATTAGAGCCAGCAAGGGAAAGGTAACGGAGGGTGGTGGAGAAACAATAAAATAGTTAGAAGTAGAGAAGACTGTATATATATAGGGGATAATGACTCGAGCATAAGATATAAAACTTAAGGAAGATCAGGGGGGCACCTGAAGTAAAAACGTAAGGAATATCAGGGGGGAACCTGAAGTAAAAACCTAAGGAATATCAGGGGGGCACCTGAAGTAAAAAATGTAAGGAATACCAGGGGGGCACCCGAGAAGAATAAAATGTAAGGAATACCAGGGGGGCACCTGAGCAATAACGTAATGATTCGCCTTGTTCCTGCACTTTAAAGAGTGGTCAGAAGGAACGTTAACCCAGAGCCCACAGTGGGGGGACAATTTAGGCTACGATGACGTTTAAAGACATCATAAAGGGGGTTCGTTCAAATCCCATGATGGGGTATTAATTAGAAGGCAGGTATACGTATGACCAGCTGGTGTCTGTCTAGTTTGTCAAACGTCTGTCATATGTGTTCTGTTGTATGTCGAATGTAAAATAAGTATATTGGTGATCGTTTAAAATGCATTTTGGATTTACGCGATTCTGTAACTGAGAGGGAATCGTCACTGAATTGATGAATTTTTAGTAAATTGTTAGTATAAAATTTGGCGGGAAAAGATTGGATTGGAGCTTGCGTATTTGGTGCTCGCTCATACTATTAAAAGAGTAAAAGAACTATATAACTATTTTTGGTGATGAAATTAAGAATGGAGGAAGAAACCCCGCTTGCGCATTTATGCAAGCAACTGCCCAAGCATGCAACAAAGCTGAAGAAATACAGCACGGAGTGGGTTAAGGGTACTGCCAGTAAGATGTTTATGCATTGGCCCCAGAACGGGTCACTCTCTAAGGCTGTTTTACAGCACATGACCACCTTCCTACATGCCACATATACTGGAAAAAAGCTAGAGAAACGCCTTGCTGTCCTCGAACTTTGGAAAATGTTCGAGCAGACGAAGGAGGAAGAACCACCCGCAGATTGGATATTAAATATATGCACAGAGGGGGGTGAGACGCCTACTGCGCCACCCGCCACGCCTGAGCCAGTGATCGAAGGGTGCAAGTCAGAGGGTCTTTACCCGCTGAGAGAACTTAAGGCAGCCACGGGGTACAGCAACCCGGCATATGAGTCGCCTGCATGCAGTGGTGACGACATCAAAGAAAAAGAGCAGGGAAGTAATCTTGCCTCCGTAGTCCTGAGGAGCAAGGAGAGACGCAGAGATGAAGGAAGGGATCTAGAGTGGGGTGCAGAGTAGTGCATCTCTCTCAAGAGAGGGAAAGAAACAGAAAGGAAGTAGCGAGTTAGCATTTGCAAAGGACGAGTGGATGCGAGGTCAGATATTGCTAAATCTTGATGGTAAAGGAAGTGATGACATAAGACCGAGGGAATGGTCTGATGAGGTGCAGAGAAAGGAAAAGGAGAAAGAAAAGGAAATTAGAGACGAGAGGGTAAGAAAGAAGGATAGGGTAAGGCGAGAACAACTATATGGCGAAGAACAAAGAATACCGCTCAGTCGCACACAATGCGCAGCCTATGAGAAGTACAGGCAGAATATGATAAAGTTAGAAGAAGAAAGGAGAGTGCACGAAAGGAAAGTAAAGAAGCGAGAAGAACAGGAAAGTAGAAGGGCAAAGGAATGTAGAAATGAATGGATGAGGAAAGTAGATAAGGCTTGAGAAGAAGCGAAGAAGCGAAAGGAGATGGATGAGGAAGCAGAACGTAAGTACAGACAGAGGGCACGCGATTTAGAATATTTACAACGGGAAGTTAAAAAACCCAATCCTGTTGTAGAATGGGAAGACATAGAAGAATTCTTCCCTGCAAGTGATGCGGTACCAGGTACAAGCGGGCCAAATATTGAAGATAACTTCGACACCAGAAGCATCGGGGAAACGATTGATAAGATTCATGATGAGATGGGGCTGGAACTAATTTCCCAAGGGGGAAGGGAGGATGAGTGCTTAGAGAGCACTCAGCTATATGACACTGAGGATGTCACCCGAAGTAGTAGGAGCAGGGGACTGTCCCTAGACAGGAGAGAGATTGGGCAGAACGAAGAAGATGCAAGAAGTTGCGTAAACTGGGAGTATTCAGGGTCTGGCTCCGGTGGGGAAACTGAGGAAGGGGCATATGACGAAGGGAGACGTGAGGAAAACAGCTCCCAAAGGATCGAGAGGTATGATAGTTGGATACTAGACGGTCCACAAGTAGGGGACCGAAGTCCGCTAGACAATCCAGCCGACATGAAGAAACATCCCACGGTCAGAGGGGGGCTTCGGCACCTGCCTATGCTGACAGGTTAATGGCATTGCCAGGTAGACGGCAAGGCGGGAACGGAACCCCAGCAATAGACCCGAGAACTATGGGGAAAGAGAAAGTGGACTGTGCATTCCCGTTCTTGTTACTAGAAAAGGGGGGATCAAGACCACAATATATTCCATGGTCGCACATGGACTGAGAAAATCTTAAAAATAAGCTTCCAATGCTGACATCGGGAGCCGGAAAGTGAATACATGAGTTAGAGAAAATGACGGGGAGTGTCACCTTAGTTATAGGGGACATAAAGGGCCTCCTAATCGCCATGCTTGCTGAAAGAGCCGATGATGTATGGAAACGGGCAGGCTATCCTAGGGTAACCATAACTGACACCTCCCATGACGGAGTACCATTTAATAACTGTAGAGCAGCAGTGTGGAAAGCGCTGCGTACGCTATATCCAGACACTTCTGATATGGGAGCTATAATCAATAAAAAAATCAAAGAGTCAGAAGATCTGTTGCTTTATATCCAGAATTTTCAAGACACGTGGGTGCTCGAAACGCATGAGTCTTGGACGAAATCTATCACTGTATTCTACCATATATTGTGTCAAGGGTTACCAGAACCGGTGCAAAAACAGCTCAAGAAATTGGTAGGAATAGAAGCTAAACCATGGGCCGAAATAAAATTGACAATCATGCACTTTTGTAGATTGCTACAGGAAAAGAATTGGAAAAAGGAGGCAACTTGTAAGGGAGAGGAGGCAAAGCTGGGGCAAAGGAAGCTCTCAAAGTAAGCTCTCGAGGGAGCAATGCTCACCAGCCCGGCCGAACCAAGCATACAGCAAGCGACTAACCCATTGCAGAATAATCAAGGTAGCATGGGATTTTACCCGAGGGGAAGAGGTTTTGGAAATAGAGGATGGCAGATTAATCAGGGAGGGTTTCGAGGTAACCATAGAGGGTTTTAGAATGTTCAAGGTGGCTTTCAGAACACACAGATGGGCAATCCAACTATGCCAGATGGACAGATGGCCCGGCCACCGCCAGTATGTTGGCTGTGTGGAATGACTGGACATGTGGCGCGCATGTGCAGAAGTCATGGCATGTGGCAAAATAACCAAGGAATGGGGGCAGGCATGACAAATCAACCTGCCATCCGGCAACAGGGCAGTGGCCAAAATTACACAGTGCAGCAGCAGGCGGCAGGCTTGAAGCAAGGTGCACAGCAAGAGGTTCAACCACCGATCTTGGGGAACCTGCCACAGTGACAACCCCAGCAGGCACCGGCGCAAGCGGCTCAGGGCAATAATCCCGGAGGGGGAATTAACCCTGGAAATGGGGGAAATCAACAAGTGTACAGTGGACCGAACTTATACATAAAATAGGACAGCTCATGGGAGACCCTGATGTGTTCTATCCTATCAGTGACACCAGACCCTAATAGGGAACCTAGGGTGAATGTCAACATAGGGAGTAAAGAATATTCCTTCTGAGTTGACACGGGTGCAACGTGCTTGTGTATGCGTGAGGGGAAGTTTTCCTTGTCCGGCGAGGCCATACATACCCAGAGTTTCACTGGAGCTCATTGCATGTCGAGTTTTGTAAAGTTAGACGTCAATGATGACGAACATTGCCTATAAGAATCTCTGTTCAATTGAAGTTCGAGGAAGTCGGAGCGAGACAGTTGATCGCGCTAAAGCTGATTCCCATTTGTTTCCCTGTTTGATGTATGTATCATTAAACTGACTTCGCTTTGCCAAACTATTGAGTCCTCGTTATTGAGTCGTGTCGGAGTAAGTGAATCCTGCACCCCTGTCCTCACATGGTGCAGCTATCTTGTCTTACAAGTTCTAGAGGGTGAGTGCTGACCAATGGGCCCGTCAGCGAATTCCTCTCCTCAAGAACACTTGGTAGCAGAGGATGGTTTACGGCCATCAATTATAGATTATCGATTGATATAGTCATAAGACACCTTTAGACCGAAGGCACAAAGTAACTCTGGGCCTTTGGTAAGATCACGAGTCCTTTCGCCATTCCGGCTGAGTAGACTGAGAAGCTCCCCGTGGACAATGATGGAGTAAAATTTCAAAAATCTGCAGTGGGTCTGAAGGAACCCGCCTTTCCAAGCATAACCCTTCTCATTCCCATGGGCAGCGGATCGGACGTAAACCTTAAAAGCAGGAAGAGGAAGTGGTAGTGATCCCACAGTTCCAGAGAGGAAATGATGCGATCGGTGAGTGAAGCAATAAAACTTGTTACTTTGGCAAATGTCGTGTAGGCATTAGAGCCAGCAAGGGAAAGGTAACGGAGGGTGGTGGAGAAACAATAAAATAGTTAGAAGTAGAGAAGACTGTATATATATAGGGGGTAATGACTCGAGCATAAGATATAAAACATAACGAAGATCAGGGGGGCACCTGAAGTAAAAACTTAAGGAATATCAGGGGAGCACCTGAAGTAAAAACGTAAGGAATACCGGGGGGCACCCGAGAAGAATAAAATGTAAGGAATACCAGGGGGCACCGGAGCAAAAACGTAAAGATTTGCCTTGTTCCTGCACTTTAAAGAGTGGTCAGAAGGAACGTGAACCCGGAGCCCACAGTGGGGGGACAATTTAGGCTACGATGATGTTTAAAGACATCATAAAGGGGGTTCGTTCAAATCCCATGACGGGGTATTAATTAGAAGGCAGGTATACGTATGACCAGTTGGTGTCTGTCTAGTCTGTCAAACGTCTGTCATATGTGTTCTGTTGTATGTCGAATGTAAAATAAGTATATTGGTGATCATTTAAAAGGCATTTTGGATTTACGCGATTCTGTAACTGAGAGGGAATCGCCACTGAATTGATGAATTTTTAGTAAATTGTTGGTATAAAATTTGGCGGAAAAGATTGGATTGGAGCTTGCGTATTTGGTGCTCGCTCATACTATTAAAAGAGTAAAAGAACTATATAACTATTTTTGGTGACAAAATTAAGAATGGAGGAAGTTACCCCGCTTGCACATTTATGCAAGCAACTGCCCAAGCATGCAACAAAGCTGAAGAAATACAGCACGGAGTGGGTTAAGGGTACCGCCAATAAGATGTTTATGCCTTGGCCCCAGAACGGGTCACTCGCTAAGGCTGTTTTACAGCACATGACCACCTTCCTACATGCCAAATATACTGGAAAAAAGCTAGAGAAACGCTTTGCTGTCCTCGAACTTTGGAAAATGTTCGAGCAGATGAAGGAGGAAGAACCACCCGCATATTGGATATTAAAAATATCACAGAGGTGGGTGAGACACCTACCGCGCCACCCGCCCCCCCTGAGCCAGTGATCGAAGGGAGCAAGTCAGAGGGTCTTTACCCGCTGAGAGAACTTAAGGCAGCCACGGGATACAGCAACCCGGCATATGAGTCGCCTGCATGCAGTGGTGACGACATCAAAGAAAAAGAGCAGGGAAGTAATCTTGCCTCCGTAGTCTAGAGGGATAAGGAGAGACACAAATATGAAGGAAGGGATCAGGCACAGAATAGTGCATCTCTCGAGAGAGAGGGAAAGAAACAGAAAGGATGTAGCGAGTTAGCATTCGCAAAGGACGAGTGGATGGGAGGTCAAATATGGCTAAAACTTGATGGTAAAGGAAGTGATGACATAAGACCGAGAGAATGGTCTGATGAGGTGCAAAGAAAGGAAACGGAGAAAGAAAAGGAAATAAGAGACGAGAGTGTAAGAAAGAAGGATAGGTTAAGGCGAGAACAACTATATCGCGAAGAGCAAGGAATACCGCTCAGTCGGACAAAATGCGCAGCCTATGAGAAGTACAGGCAGAATATGCTAAAGTTAGAAGAAGAAAGGAGAGTGCATGAAAGGAAAGTAAAGAAGCGAGAAGACCAGGAAAGTAGAAGGGCAAAGGAACGTAGAAATGTACGGATGAGGGAAGTAGATAAGGCTAGAGAAGAAGCGAAGAAGCGAAAGGAGATGGATGAGGAAGCAGAACGTAAGTACAGACAGAGGGCATGAGATTTAGAATATTTACAACGGGAAGTTAAAAAGCCCAATCCTGTTGTAGAATGGGAAGACATAGAAGAATTCTTCCCTGCAAGTGATGCGGTACCAGGTACAAGCGGGACAAATATTGAAGATAACTTCGACACCAGAAGCATCGGGGAAACGATTGATAAGATTCATGATGAGATGGGGCTGGAACTAATTTCCCAAGGGGGAAGGGAGGATGAGTGCTTAGAGAGCACTCAGCTATATGACACTGAGGATGTCACCCGAAGTAGTAGGAGCAGGGGACTGTCCCTAGACAGGAGAGAGATTGGGCAGAACGAAGAAGATGCAAGAAGTTGCGTAAACTGGGAGTATTCAGGGTCTGGCTCCGGTGGGGAAACTGAGGAAGGGGCATATGACGAAGGGAGACGTGAGGAAAACAGCTCCCAAAGGATCGAGAGGTATGATAGTTGGATACTAGACGGTCCACAAGTAGGGGACCGAAGTCCGCTAGACAATCCAGCCGACATGAAGAAACATCCCACGGTCAGAGGGGGGCGTCGGCACCTGCCTATGCTGACAGGTTAATGGCATTGCCAGGTAGACGGCAAGGCGGGAACGGAACCCCAGCAATAGACCTGAGAACTATGGGGAAAGAGAAAGTGGACTGTGCATTCCCGTTCTTGTTACTAGAAAAGGGGGGATCAAGACCACAATATATTCCATGGTCGCACATGGACTGAGAAAATCTTAAAAATAAGCTTCCAATGCTGACATCGGGAGCCGGAAAGTGAATACATGAGTTAGAGAAAATGACGGGGAGTGTCACCTTAGCTTTAGGAGACATAAAGGGCCTCCTAATCGCCATGCTTGCTGAAAGAGCCGATGATGTATGGAAACGGGCAGGCTATCCTAGGGTAACCATAACTGACACCTCCCATGACGGAGTACCATTTAATAACTGTAGAGCAGCAGTGTGGAAAGCGCTGCGTACGCTATATCCAGACACTTCTGATATGGGAGCTATAATCAATAAAAAAATCAAAGAGTCAGAAGATCTGTTGCTTTATATCCAGAATTTTCAAGACACGTGGGTGCTCGAAACGCATGAGTCTTGGACGAAATCTATCACTGTATTCTACCATATATTGTGTCAAGGGTTACCAGAACCGGTGCAAAAACAGCTCAAGAAATTGGTAGGAATAGAAGCTAAACCATGGGCCGAAATAAAATTGACAATCATGCACTTTTGTAGATTGCTACAGGAAAAGAATTGGAAAAAGGAGGCAACTTGTAAGGGAGAGGAGGCAAAGCTGGGGCAAAGGAAGCTCTCAAAGTATGCTCTCGAGGGAGCAATACTCACCAGCCCGGCCGAACCAAGCATACAGCAAGCGACTAACCCATTGCAGAATAATCAAGGTAGCATGGGATTTTACCCGAGGGGAAGAGGTTTTGGAAATAGAGGATGGCAGATTAATCAGGGAGGGTTTCGAGGTAACCATAGAGGGTTTTAGAATGTTCAAGGTGGCTTTCAGAACACACAGATGGGCAATCCAACTATGCCAGATGGACAGATGGCCCGGCCACCGCCAGTATGTTGGCTGTGTGGAATGACTGGACATGTGGCGCGCATGTGCAGAAGTCATGGCATGTGGCAAAATAACCAAGGAATGGGGGCAGGCATGACAAATCAACCTGCCATCCCGCAACAGGGCAGTGGCCAAAATTACACAGTGCAGCAGCAGGCGGCAGGCTTGAAGCAAGGTGCACAGCAAGAGGTTCAACCACCGATCTATGGGAACCTGCCACAGTGACAACCCCAGCAGGCACCGGCGCAAGCGGCTCAGGGCAATAATCCCGGAGGGGGAATTAACCCTGGAAATGGGGGAAATCAACAAGTGTACAGTGGACCGAACTTATACATAAAATAGGACAGCTCATGGGAGACCCTGATGTGTTCTATCCTATCAGTGACACCAGACCCTAATAGGGAACCTAGGGTGAATGTCAACATAGGGAGTAAAGAATATTCCTTCTGAGTTGACACGGGTGCAACGTGCTTGTGTATACGTGAGGGGAAGTTTTCCTTGTCCGGCGAGGCCATACATACCCAGAGTTTCACTGGAGCTCATTGCATGTCGAGTTTTGTAAAGTTAGACGTCAATGATGACGAACATTGCCTATAAGAATCTCTGTTCAATTGAAGTTCGAGGAAGTCGGAGCGAGACAGTTGATCGCGCTAAAGCTGATTCCCATTTGTTTCCCTGTTTGATGTATGTATCATTAAACTGACTTCGCTTTGCCAAACTATTGAGTCCTCGTTATTGAGTCGTGTCGGAGTAATTGAATCCTGCACCCCTGTCCTCACATGGTGCAGCTATCTTGTCTTACAAGTTCTAGAGGGTGAGTGCTGACCAATGGGCCCGTCAGCGAATTCCTCTCCTCAAGAACACTTGGTAGCAGAGGATGGTTTACGGCCATCAATTATAGATTATCGATTGATATAGTCATAAGACACCTTTAGACCGAAGGCACAAAGTAACTCTGGGCCTTTGGTAAGATCACGAGTCCTTTCGCCATTCCGGCTGAGTAGACTGAGAAGCTCCCCGTGGACAATGATGGAGTAAAATTTCAAAAATCTGCAGTGGGTCTGAAGGAACCCGCCTTTCCAAGCATAACCCTTCTCATTCCCATGGGCAGCGGATCGGACGTAAACCTTAAAAGCAGGAAGAGGAAGTGGTAGTGATCCCACAGTTCCAGAGAGGAAATGATGCGATCGGTGAGTGAAGCAATAAAACTTGTTACTTTGGCAAATGTCGTGTAGGCATTAGAGCCAGCAAGGGAAAGGTAACGGAGGGTGGTGGAGAAACAATAAAATAGTTAGAAGTAGAGAAGACTGTATATATATAGGGGGTAATGACTCGAGCATAAGATATAAAACATAACGAAGATCAGGGGGGCACCTGAAGTAAAAACTTAAGGAATATCAGGGGAGCACCTGAAGTAAAAACGTAAGGAATACCGGGGGGCACCCGAGAAGAATAAAATGTAAGGAATACCAGGGGGCACCGGAGAAAAAACGTAAAGATTTGCCTTGTTCCTGCACTTTAAAGAGTGGTCAGAAGGAACGTGAACCCGGAGCCCACAGTGGGGGGACAATTTAGGCTACGATGATGTTTAAAGACATCATAAAGGGGGTTCGTTCAAATCCCATGACGGGGTATTAATTAGAAGGCAGGTATACGTATGACCAGTTGGTGTCTGTCTAGTCTGTCAAACGTCTGTCATATGTGTTCTGTTGTATGTCGAATGTAAAATAAGTATATTGGTGATCATTTAAAAGGCATTTTGGATTTACGCGATTCTGTAACTGAGAGGGAATCGCCACTGAATTGATGAATTTTTAGTAAATTGTTGGTATAAAATTTGGCGGGAAAAGATTGGATTGGAGCTTGCGTATTTGGTGCTCGCTCATACTATTAAAAGAGTAAAAGAACTATATAACTATTTTTGGTGACAAAATTAAGAATGGAGGAAGTTACCCCGCTTGCACATTTATGCAAGCAACTGCCCAAGCATGCAACAAAGCTGAAGAAATACAGCACGGAGTGGGTTAAGGGTACCGCCAATAAGATGTTTATGCCTTGGCCCCAGAACGGGTCACTCGCTAAGGCTGTTTTACAGCACATGACCACCTTCCTACATGCCAAATATACTGGAAAAAAGCTAGAGAAACGCTTTGCTGTCCTCGAACTTTGGAAAATGTTCGAGCAGATGAAGGAGGAAGAACCACCCGCATATTGGATATTAAAAATATCACAGAGGTGGGTGAGACACCTACCGCGCCACCCGCCCCCCCTGAGCCAGTGATCGAAGGGAGCAAGTCAGAGGGTCTTTACCCGCTGAGAGAACTTAAGGCAGCCACGGGATACAGCAACCCGGCATATGAGTCGCCTGCATGCAGTGGTGACGACATCAAAGAAAAAGAGCAGGGAAGTAATCTTGCCTCCGTAGTCTAGAGGGATAAGGAGAGACACAGAGATGAAGGAAGGGATCAGGCACAGAATAGTGCATCTCTCGAGAGAGAGGGAAAGAAACAGAAAGGATGTAGCGAGTTAGCATTCGCAAAGGACGAGTGGATGGGAGGTCAAATATGGCTAAAACTTGATGGTAAAGGAAGTGATGACATAAGACCGAGAGAATGGTCTGATGAGGTGCAAAGAAAGGAAACGGAGAAAGAAAAGGAAATAAGAGACGAGAGTGTAAGAAAGAAGGATAGGTTAAGGCGAGAACAACTATATCGCGAAGAGCAAGGAATACCGCTCAGTTGGACAAAATTCGCAGCCTATGAGAAGTACAGGCAGAATATGCTAAAGTTAGAAGAAGAAAGGAGAGTGCATGAAAGGAAAGTAAAGAAGCGAGAAGACCAGGAAAGTAGAAGGGCAAAGGAACGTAGAAATGTACGGATGAGGGAAGTAGATAAGGCTAGAGAAGAAGCGAAGAAGCGAAAGGAGATGGATGAGGAAGCAGAAGGTAAGTACAGACAGAGGGCATGAGATTTAGAATATTTACAACGGGAAGTTAAAAAGCCCAATCCTGTTGTAGAATGGGAAGACATAGAAGAATTCTTCCCTGCAAGTGATGCGGTACCAGGTACAAGCGGGACAAATATTGAAGATAACTTCGACACCAGAAGCATCGGGGAAACGATTGATAAGATTCATGATGAGATGGGGCTGGAACTAATTTCCCAAGGGGGAAGGGAGGATGAGTGCTTAGAGAGCACTCAGCTATATGACACTGAGGATGTCACCCGAAGTAGTGGGAGCAGGGACAGGAGAGAGATTGGGCAGAACGAAGAAGATGCAAGAATGTGCGTAAACTGGGAGTATTCAGGGTCTGACTCGGTGGGGAAACTGAGGAAGGGGCATATAACGAAGGGAGACGTGCGGAAAACAGCTCCCAAAGGATCGAGAGGTATGATAGTCGGATACTAGACGGTCCACAAGTAGGGGACCGAAGTCCGCTGGACAATCCAGCCGACATGAAGAAACACCCCACGGTCAGAGGGGGGCGTCGGCGCCTGCCTATGCAGACAGGTTCAGGGCATTGCCAGGTAGACGGCAAGGCAGGAACGGAACCCCGGCAATAGACCCGAGAACTATGGGGAAAGAGAAAGTGGACTGTGCATTCTAATTCCCGTTACTAGAAAAGCGGGGAGCAAGACCACAATATATTCCATGGCCGCACATGGACCAAGAAAATCTTAAAAATAAGCTTCCAATGCTGACATTGGGAGCCGGAAAGTGGGTACATGAGTTAGAGAAAATGACGGGGGGTGTCACCTTAGTTATAGGAGACATAAAGGGCCTCCTAATCGCCATACTTGGTGAAAGAGCCGATGATGTATGGAAACGGGCAGGCTACCCTAGGGTAACCATAACTGACACCTCCCATGACGGAGCGCCATTTAATAACTGTAGAGCAGCAGTGTGGAAAGCGCTGCTTACGCTATATCCAGACACTTCTGATATGAGAGCTATAATGAATAAAAAAATGAAAGAGTCAGAAGATCCGTTGCTTTATATTCAGAATTTTCAAGACGTGTGGGTGCTCGAAACGCATGAGTCTTGGACGAAATCTATCCCTGTATTCTACCATATATTGTGCCAAGGGTTACCAGAACAGGTGCAAAAACAGCTCAAGAAATTGGTAGGGATAGAAGCTAAACCATGGGCCGAAATACAATTGACAATCGTGCACTTTTGTAGATTGCTACAGGAAAAGAATTGGAAAAAGGAGGCAACTCGTAAGGGAGAGGAGGCAAAGCTGGTGCAAAGGAAGCTCTCAAAGTATGCTCTTGAGGGAGCAATGCTCACCAGCCCGGCCGAACCAAGCATACAGCAAGCGACCAACCCATCTCAGAATAATCAAGGTAGCATGGGATTTTACCCAAGGGGAAGAGGTTTTGGAAATAGAGGATGGAAGAAGAATCAGGGAGGGTTTCGAGGTAACCATGGAGGGTTTCAGAATGTTCAAGGTGGCTTCCAGAACACACAGATGGGCAATCCAACTATGCCAGATGGACAGATGGCCCGGCCACGGCCAGTATGTTGGTTGTGTGGAATGACTGGACATGTGGCGCGCATGTGCAGAAGTCATGGCATGTGGCAAAATAACCAAGGGATTGGGCAGGCATGACAATCAGCCCGCAACAGGGCGGTGCCCAAAATTACACAGTGCAGCAGCAGGCGGCAGGCTTGCAGCAAGGTGCACAGCAAGAGGTTCAACCACCGATCTTGGGGAATATGCCACAGGGACAACCCCAGCAGGCACCTCCGCAAACTGCTCAGGGCAATAATCCGGGAGGGGGAATTAAGCCTGGAAATGGGGGAAATCAACAAGTGTACAGTGGACCGAACTTATACATAAAATAGGATAGCTCAGGGAGACCCTGATGTGTTCTATCCTATCAGTGACACCAGACCCTAATAGGGAACCTAGGGTGAATGTCACCATAGGGGGTAAAGAATATTCCTTCCTAGTTGACACGGGTGCAGCGCGCTCGTGTATACATGAGGGGAAGTTTTCCTTGTCCGCCGAGGCCATAGATACCCAGAGTTTCACTGGAGCTCATAGCAGAGTTCCCTTTACAGACACACTCCCAGTCTCAGTGGGAGAGCGGGAAATTAATCTACCTCTATTGTATTGACGCCAGACACCAATAAATATTCTGGTTCGGGACCTGATGACTAAATTAAACATGACCATCTCGTTTACCGAGAATGGTATAGTGTGCTCCACCCCAGGAATGAATTATTCAAACGGGTGCAAAATGATCAGAGCATACTCAGGACGTGTAGCAATGAGGGCTACACTGTTGGAATTAGAAGTTTTCACATATGGCGTGCGGGTGCTTATGGCGGGATGGCCAGGCTTTGCAGATAAATCTATGAGGACACCTGATGAGTTTCTATTCAGGCCAAGAATACCCATGGACGAAGAAGAGGGACAAGTATTTCCCTTGGTAATGCAATCTGCCACATTGCGAGGAAAAGTGGTATTGGTTGAAGGATATGACGATGAAGGCAGACAATGGTGTGCGATTGTTGCCATTAAGAAGGGTATTGAGTGACTGACGTCACCGATGATGATCTGTTTGAAGAACACCCTGACCTAGAAGAGACAAGGGTAGAGGTGAGTCTCATATTTTGGGTCAAAATTATCAAACGAGAGGTGCCACAGAGAATGATTTTGGCTCTGGTACACCCAGAATACTTTGAGGACGACATGGCCCAAGTGCCTGCCGCAGTATGGACTACAGGGCCCTATGATGTAGGTCTCCTGAAAGGGGCGGGTGAAGTGAAAATCAAGCTGAAACCAGGAGCAATTTTACCATGAGCACAACAATATCCCATGTCCAGAGAGGATGATGAAGGAATAGCGAAGACAATCTCTGCCATGACGGAGCAGGGTATCCTAGTGACGTCAGAATCACCTTGCAACACAGTGATTTACCCTGTCAAAAAATCAAAGGGAGGGTCTTGGCGTTTAATCCAAGATTTACAAGCATTAAACGATATAGTTGAAGCCGAATTCCCTCTAGTCCCTAATCCATCCACAATTCTGTGCAACATACCAACTGAGGCAAAATATTTCACGGTGATCGATTTGAAAAATCTGTTCTTCTCAATCCCGTTGCACTGTGACTCGCAAGACCTGACATCATTTACTTTCAGACAAATGCGCCTGAAAAGTATGAGGTTGCCACAGGGGTACTGCGAGTCCCCGTCTATTTTCAACAGAGTCCTGCAAATGGACCTAAGCAATATCGCGGTGGACAGTGTTGTTTTGCAGTATGTAGATGACATTCTGATCTGCAGAATCACTGAGGAGCAATGCAGGCACGATTTCGTCCAGCTATTGACTATGCTGGCTGAGAAGGGATACAAAGTTGACAAGGAAAAGTTGCAGTACTTCCAACAGGAGGTGTTGTACATAGGGCAACTGATCTCACATGAGGGGAAGAAGGTAACCCCAGAAAAGGCTGAAGCTATCATGAACACGGTCAAGCCGCGTACAATAAAACAAATGCAAAACTTTATAGGCCTGTGCAATTATGTCAGAGCATGGGTCTTTGACTACAGCTCGTATACCACGCCCTTGCTACAGGCCCTTAAAAAGGTCCAGGCAACAAAAGAAGAAATTGAATGGAATGAAGCAATGGAGAAAGGGTTTACAGAACTCAAGGGGGCAATTTGTAAGGCCCCAGTTCTCGGGATTCCTAATTACGCAGAGGAATTCTACTAGTTCTCACATACCAATGGCAATTTTATGACCGCAATGCCCGCGCAGCGAACCTCGCTGGGGTACAAGCCCCTAGCATATTACAGCAGGAGTCTGGACCCGGTCATGAAGGGCCACTTCCCATGCAAACAAAATCTAGCTGGTGCCGCGTTCGCCATCGAGAAGGCGTCATCCATTGTGATGGGGTGCTCCATGACATTGTATGTCCATCAATTAAAATAGTGCGATGTAAAACTGTAAACCCTGCTACGTTCATAGCTGAGCCAGTCACAGAGGGAGAATTATGACTGTGCGAATTATGAGGAATTCTTTGATGAGATCTCCAGGGTAAAAGAAAATGCCCTGGCAGGTGGAGAGATCGTCTTTATTGACGGGTCTTCAAGAATTGACCAAGAAGATGAACAAAGGTATACAGGCGTTGCCGTGGTAAAACACATAGCAAATGGAAAGTTTCAAGTACTCGTTAATGCACGAATACCATCTCACTATTCGGCACAGGCTGCAGAGCTTTTGGCTTTGATACTCGCCATTCAGAATCATGCAGACCAGGAAGTGACGTGTACAGTGACTCCGCCTATCTGACGTCCACAGTTCACGCTGGACTAGCGGGCTGGAAAAAGAGGGGCTACCTCCGAGCAGACGGCACTCCAGTGCAACATGCAGCCTTATTGGACAGGCTGATAAAAGCACTACAGCTCCCAGTGGGCACAGCGGTCGTGAAATGCGCCGCTCATACCAAAGGGACAGATTTTGTGTCTCGCGGAAATAATGAAGCAGACATAGAAGCCAAGCGCATGGCATCCAAGAATGAAACAATCATGGACGTGGAGGTGGCACGTACCCATGAAAGAATGATGGTAACACGAACCACACCAGAGGCCTATAGCAATATGGGGCAGACTCAGCTAATGGAGCTCCAAGGGGAGGCACCTCAGGAGGAGAAGAATGTATGGAAGCGTCGAGGGTGCTCTTTAAACCCCTCGGACGGATTGTGGAGGCAAGACAGCACTGGTAAACCAGTAATGCCTGTCACCCTTCTAAAGGTTGCGTTAGAACAACTTCACTACCCCATACACATGCCAAAAGAAAATCTTGCTGCAATGCTCGCAGAAGACTGGTTCACGCCGAGTTTAGCGGAGCATGTTGCATTTGTTATGGTAAACTGCGTAATCTGCCAGCAATTCACCTCTGGGCACACACTAAAAGTAGTGAGAGGAATCATTCCCAGACCAAATGGACCTTTCCAGCACCTGCATATCGATTATGTTGATATGATTCAGGTGTGTAATGGGTACCGGTATTTAATTGTGTTGGTGTGTCCTTTTTCAAGATGGGTAGAAGCAGGTCCCTGTACACACCCCGATGCAATCTGTGCCGAAAAAATTTCTGGTGAGGGAAGTGTTCCCTAGATGGGGGGTGTGCGAGGTAATGAGATCAGATAATGGGGCCCACTTTGTAAATTCGGTGTTCGAACAGATTAGTTCCTTGCTTGGTATACAGCAGAAGTTCTCATCAGCGTATCATCCAGAGGGAAATGGGATATGTGAACGGATCAACGGCTTGCTTAAGGAAAGGATAGCCAAGTTGAAGCTCACATTAAGGAAGGGATGGTTGCACTGTCTACCACTGGCATTGTATGTTCTTCGGAACCAACCAGGCTCCGACCATCATCTGGTAGAAGGATGAGGACCCCTCTTACCCCCCGAGACAGAGCTAGATGTGATGCCCAGCCAACTAGGGAGGTTCTGGGAGCAGAGATGAAAGCCTATCTTGACTATTTGACATACAGCGCCTTTGTCATTTCAGGCCAACTGCAGCGACGGCGGAAAGGGGACAGCACAGCACAAACCACAACAGATAGTGCTGATGCAGGCGCAGCTCACAGCCTTGTGCGCCCCTCATCTTCCCTGGTGACAGAGTTCTCGTAAGAACATTTACCAGAAAAGGGTGGGACGAGCCAAGGTTTAATGGCCCTTTCATCGCAGAGGACTGCACCCCGTCAGCTGTCAAGCTTCCTAAATGACATTAAGCCTTTTGTAGGAGAGAACCCTCGTGCTGCACCCGACTCCGCAGAAACCACAGACACGGGGGAAGAACCTCATTACATGCAGACAAGATCCATGGTGAGGAAGAAGGACGCATGAGCAGCAAAACAGTGGCAAAGGAATCTGATAAATTGATGCTTTCAAAACAAGTCATTTCCTCAAACCAAGTGAAGGGTGATAAAAAGGACAATGATATGGACATTCAGTAAAGCCAAAGTTACAAAGCAAAAGAAGAGAGTTGCACATCCAAAGCTGCAGTGACGCTACTCATATGAACATTTAAAGCCGCACAAATTATTGAAAAGACCCCAAGACTCGTTTTAAGCCAGTATCAAGACTTTGTTCACCGAACTTATGGTACATCCTAGCAGAAGTCTCAAGTGGGATGTGCTAACATATTTTCAACTCGTGGCGTTATCATACCCATCCCTCATAGGGAGATAAGCCAGCGTCACAGACTTCATTTGAGATCCTGCAAACAAGAAGGTAATCTGGCAACTGCTGACTGTCATAACGGAAGCCTTCATCAAACTGCCCGAGCACAGCGAAGAGGACACAAATGCTCCCACCACAAGTTGTCAAACTGGATATTAAATTATGCCTCCTATTGTAACGATTGTATGTATATTGACCTACGTCAAGTTGCTTAAAACTGTACGCGAATAACTCTCTACGGCAAGGTCTTGACCTTAGAAATTGATGTAGGCGGCCATCTTGAATCAAACTGCCATTTTAGGTTCTCTTGCTGTGTAAAAGTCACCGTGTACATTAAAATGGTGGACATTGCCATTCCGAACAGAATCTGGTCGACATGACCTCCGTACAGCTAATGTATAACTTGCCTCCAGGACACTTGTTAGGGTCGTGAACTGAGACCCTGTCCTTCTGTTGACCTGTGTGTAAATGTATTACCATTATCAACGGAACTGATCTATGCACATACTGATGAATATATTAAAGTCGACCTGGCAGAGACCCTAGACCAGTAATACATTCATGGAATGGTTAACTCGCGAAGGGGTTGGACAACAGGCTGGAGAAATGTATGTAAGTCTGAATGTCCCAATGTACACTCTCTCACTGAATACATCGAACCCCGTTGAAGTTTGTTGTGTTGTACTGAGGGCCGATAGCTATCCGATCTGTCATTGACTTTGTCATTGCTTGACCTTAAAATAAAGTACTTTGTATGTTTCTTTGTAAATGGTGTTTGGTGTGTTTCCTTTGGGTTTCCCGGCCTCATATTATTTTTCTCTTTTCACAGTTGGCGCCCGAATAGGGACTCTCAAGATTGATGCCGGACCATTGAAGATTGACGCATGCTATCGGACCGGGATCGGACGGTGTGATACTACGGGCCCGACTGAACGAGACGCGACACCTCTACAGCGCTGCACAATCCGATCCTTGGACGATAGCCGTGCAGTCTGAGACGGCATCTTGCCGAGGGTCCACTTTTGAGGCGGGCAGATTTGCCGAAATCACCAAACACAAGGTAAAATTTGTTAGGTAAGTTCTTTGATAAACCGTATGGTCCTCCTTAGGTGTGATCAGGTGAGTCGTGACCTGACTCTTAATTTAACCGTGACAATTTGAATTTGGCGCATTGTATCTGCAGGCACAATTATTGACCAGGTAACACCAAGTTTTTGAGAAATGCCTGGGAAATTGTCTAGCTGCTTTAGGGCATTATTCCGCAGCGATCGACAATCTTTGGAATTTAGCGCCCGGCACCACAGGAGGAGTCGCCGGCGTTTACTATGTATTGTAAACATGGCATTGGAAGTGTAGTATTTAATGATATTTGGCACAGACAAACCAGACATGCCTCTGAAATTCAGTGGCCAATCAATGGTAGTTTTGAGATGCCTCGTATTGAATACTTAGAGTCGGTCTTGTTAAAGAAAAAGGCCAGACCCGCAACATTTGATGTTCTACAGAATTGGAAAAAAGAAGCGTTGCAGCAGCTTAAGAGTAGGGAAAAACATGAGTGCTGTCATAAAACGAACGCTGAAAAGGCGTTGTTATATGATCAGGACAAACAGTCTGAGTCAGTTAGGAGTATGGATAGGGCTTTCTCACTCGGTATTCAGAAAATCTATCCTTCTAAAGACCTTCATGTTTCTGATGAGTTTCTCGACAAATTGCTAAACGAGCGAAGGCCTGGTGCCTTTGCACCACCTCCGTATGATCCTCTTCCTGTTGCTTTGCCTCTTCCTGCTGTTATTCCTGCTCAACCTGTTGTTCCTATTTTTCCGGCTGTTGTTCCTCTGCCTACTCTACCACCTCTTCCCATTGCACCAGTAATAACACCTCTATTGAATCTGCCTGCACCTCCACTCCAGAGTGGTTCTGTACCGACTATAGTTGATCGGGGTGCGGGGTCGAAGGTTGTTACTCTTAATACTGTCCCTAAAGATAAAAAGCGGGATTTGTTTGCATGGGCTAAGCATTGTATGGAGAGAGATGATCGAGCTAATGTTTTTGCCACACTGTCTAATATGGATAATTTTCCTGAGAAAAATGTTTTTATTGAAGGTTTAGGGATTCATTTATGCGTAATGTGGGGTAAATTAAATAATGTGGATCTCCCACAAGGGCTGAGGGATCTGAATACTTTAGCACTATCAAGAGATACTGTGGAGAAAGTACATGAGCATGTTGAGAGGTTGTTTGAGTATAGGAGAGATTTGGAGAAGTTACGGAATGAGGATGACGAAGAAGAGAGTATGTATGTACAGAAACGATTTCTTCCGTGTCATAAATGGGCATCTGAGGAAGCACGAATTTGTACAAGTGATGCAATTAGATGGATTTCAGATGTATCGATAACTCCGGTTGAGGTATATGACACATATAGTCAATATACGCTAGAAATGCAGAGGAAGGTGATTCAGGTAATGGTAGAGTACCTGCAGGATGAATGTGTGAGGAAGAAGGTTAGTTGTCCCACAGAGTTACTGGGTATTTATAAGAGAGCTTTTTCACTTGACACTTCTTCGACTGCTTTAGCACTCGACTTATCTCTGTTGCTTAGTAAGTGTTCGGAGTTGCCTATATCTCAGTTGCCTATGAGAGAGGTACCTCCGACATTTGTCCCAAAACTTGAGATTGCCACTAATGCTGCAGCAGGTATAGCTGCTGTGGACATTCCCGCACATTATGTATCGCAGTTTGTTCACGTCCCGTTTTCACGACAGGAAGTGAACACTATTAGGCAATCTATTCCCGACATTAGGAAAAATCCGACAGGATTCTATAAAGAGATAGAGTCTGTCTTGCAGTCCTCAGTGTTCACCCTAGGCGATATTGACTTGTTATTCCCTGTACTCCTGCCCGTAGATTTGTGGAAGCAGGTTAGAACAATAGATGATGCACCTGGGTTGGGAGATACGTGGGCTAATATAACTAGGCTTGACGAGGAAAAGGCCAGCTGGTGAGAGACCGCCTCAGGTGATACTCACTTTGCCTGACAGAATCATTGCGAAATTATAAACTATAATTCCAAAAAAAGAATTATTTGGGACAAGCTTACGGCCTGTGTCCAAGGAAAATCTGAGGGTGCCACCAAGTTCTTTAATCGGTTCGAACAAGTATTCTCGGACTTCGGTGGACAGGATTTAGGCACAGAGTCTGGGAAAAGGTTATTTGTGAACACATTTGTGTGTAGATTGCTGCCTGACATCCAGTGACAGATTATGTCTTCCGAGAGCGCTTGGCAGGCGAAATCCCAATCAGAAGTACTGCACATGGCTCAGTACTACGAGAACCGTGTCAATAATGAAAAAGATAGAGTAGAAAAGAGAAAAGGAGACTTAAAGACTAAAGTATTGTTACAACCAATTGGTAGAGGCCCCAGAGGTCAGTATGTTCCACAAGGGAATGTGCCCTTGGGTCCTGTGAACATTAACCAGTGTGCCTATTGTCGCCAGGATGGTCATTGGCATGCACAATGCCCCGTCCTTTGACAGAGGTCGAATAACACATTTGGGAGTATGGGTAGATGACCCAGAGGTCGCCCTGGGGTGGGGGGCCCTGGTAGAGGTCAGTTTTTGCAGGATCCTCAGCAACCTTTTTCACAGGACAATCAGACTTCGAGTGTGGATACTAGAAACATATTCAATCACCGTACTGCTGCTTACCTCTCTGAGGAGCTTCCTTCTGATGATATTCTGTTTTGTTAGGATTGCCCGAAGCAGGGTTTGGAACCTACACCTATTCCCGTTAGTCAGAAAGGTCCCTACGTTGAAATGATAGTGGGAAATAGGAAGCATCAGTTCTTGATAGACACTGGAGCACAGAAGTGCTCCATTGATCATTCTCGGGTTCCAAACATTCCACTGTCAGGGCAAACCAATGTCTCCGTAGGGTTTTCTGGCACACCAGTCATTTGTCCGGTTTCTTCTCCGGTACCTACTTCTTTGGGTCCCTTTACGGACCATTGTCCATTTCTTTTGACTTCGAATTGTGGAGAGAATTTGTTGGGGTTGAATCTGTTGAAGGAATTAAATGCGGTAATTCATTGTTCATCTGATGGAGTGCGTTTGACGATTTCACCACAGCAGTTTTCTGTTTCACAATTTTTGACTAGACCTTTGCCACCAGAATTCAGTAATGTCCCGGAGTGTTTGTGGGCAGCTGACGACAATGATGTCGGTGTTATACAGATTGAGCCTGTTAGAATAGTCTTGAAACATGGTATTAAGCTGCCACGTATCCCGCAGTATAAGATCTCGGTTGAAGGTGAGCGAGCTTTGAAGAGCATTGTTTCCGATTTTGTGCATCGTGGGGTGATTGAGGAGATTACAGGAAGTTTGTGCAATAGTCCAATCTTAACTGTGTACAAAAAAGGCGATAATGCTATTCCGTTTCCTTTTATAATTGATTTACGTGCCATCAATAGAGTTGTCGCTCCACAATTTCCAATTGTGCCTGATGTGACGACGATATTAACTATGATTCCAGCTACGGCTACTTACTTTAGTGTTGTGGACCTGAAGAATGCTTTCTTCAGTATTCCTATACACAAGGACAGTAGATATTTGTTCGCGTTTACCTTAGGGGGACGCTCGTTCACATTTACTCATGCACCTCAAGGTTACACCGAGAGTCCTAGTATTTATAGTAGGGCCTTGAAAGAACAGCTTGATACTCTTGAATTACCCCCTACTTGTACGCTGCTTCAGTACGTTGACGACTTGCTTTTAGCAGCAGGTTCTGAGAGCTCTTGCAAAGAGGGCCCTGTATTGTTACTCATCCATCTAGCTAAGCATGGTCACAAAGCTTCGCTTAAAAGTTTCAATATTGTTGCCAGGAGGTCGCCTATTTAGGCTACCTCCTGTCAAAGGAGGGAAGAAGATTGACACCTGAAAGAATAAAACACATTTCTGGCATGTCTGTCCCAAGTACACAGAAGGAAGTCAGAGCCTTAATAGGTATGGCTTCTTACTGTAGGTTATGGATCCCGAACTTTTCACTAGTGATAAAACCGATGTTGGCTTTGACGAAGAAGGGCATTTCCTCGCCACTGCCATTGTTACACATTATGGGAGGTGGTCACTATGGGCGCGCAATCGGTTGTGTGGTACCCTGCTCTACGCGACTCCCGAGAATCCGTTTCATGATGACTCCCGTTCTGAAAGTAGCGGTCTAGACTCTTTACGCTGCTCCAAGACGTTCCGGCATGCTCACGTGATCCTTTATCAAACACGGAAGCCGGCAACTCCTCGCGTCGCTTCTGTTTCACCAGACGCTCCGTGAGTTCGCCTCTAGGGATTTCTTATCTTTGCTCCTTCCATTGTGACTTTCGATTTACTCTGAATCTCTTTTGTCTCTCAAGCTTTCATCCCCAGATTCTTGCTTCCATTCTGGTCTCACCATCTCTCGGGAGTTCCCCTCACGCTCAGATATCCATCGGCGTCACGATTACGCCAACCCTGCTTTTCTCCGTGTTGGAACACCCAATAGCTGTAAGTGACACAAACTCAGAATTACTTTCCACCTTTTTCGATTCAGATTCTGACCCAAGGATTGTTTCTTGTAGAGCTCACAGCTCCCGATACCTTCTCCTTCGAAGCCCTAAAACAATCATCTGCTCCTTCTCTTTGCTGGTGAGAACCCTTAACAGTGTCATTTCATTTCCATTTCCCGTTCCTTACTTTACGCTACTACTCTGATTATATTCCTTTCGTTCATCCAGACGAAGCCATCCTGCCCACAGCCACTCGTAGAAGACATTCATCAACCACCCGGACCCACAACACTTCCAGATTCGACCAGGGTTTTCTTCCCATCTAGGGTTTCCCTGGCTACCCTGTTCTCTCCCCTGGTTATTTCCACTCCGGGTCGGAGAGGACAGGGCTGTCCTAGGGTAGCTTTCATAGCTGCACTTGGTTGTTTCCTGATGGTCTACTCGATCGGTCAAGGTGAGATTATTCACATTTTAATATTCATTGCGGAAAGCAGTTTCGACATCTTGTCTTATATCCATTAATAACAGTAAGCGACGCCTGAATATATTGACAGACGAAGACCATTATGGAACAACAAATGCAGCAACTCATGACCGCCATGCAGGCCATGTCATTAGAGGTACAATCACTTAAGCAAGACAATATACATCTAAGACAACAGGTTGCTAGAGCATTTTCCGATACTCCTCCGTCCACATTACAGCTGATAATGTATGATGGTGACCCCTACAAACTCAAGGAATTCCTTGATAGCTGTACTGTCCAGTTTACACTCAAACCTCGTTTCTTCCCAACGGACAAAGATAAGGTGGGGTTTGTGATATCTCACTTATCTGGACCCGCATTGGCTTGGGCCACGCCCTTGGTTACCTCAAACAATGTAATCCTTGATTCATATACGGCTTTCTCTAATAGCCTAAGATCCATGTTTGGGAGAAAAGAAATCACTGTATCCTCTCAGGAAAGACTCCTTGACCTAAAACAGAGTGGAAAGGACCTATTAGGTTATATAACCCAATTCAAGCAGTTATCGTCTGAATTAGGATGGCCGGATGAGGGTCTTTTAACTCTTTTTCGTAGAGGATTAACAGACGAGCTGAAAGACGAGATTTCTAAAGTTCCTCGCCCAGCCAATTTAGCAGACATGATTACACTAACCATGCAAATAGAGTACCGGTTGCAGGAACGATTCTATGAACGGAAAAAGAGCAAAAGTACCCGATCCTTTAATGAATATTATCCGACAGGAAATAAATCACACGTCCAAAATGAAGAGCCCATGCAGATTGGAGCTGTGAGGGGACCATTGTTCGCCTCTGAAAGAGAAAGAAGAAGAACCGGAGGCCTGTGTATGTATTGTGGTTCTTCACTTCATATATTGAAGGATTGTCACTTGGTTCCTCCACGACGTACCCCAAATCCTAAATCGGGAAACTTCAAAGCCCTACCCCAAGGGGAAGGACGGTAGTGGCTCCTAATCCTGTTTCCCCATACCGAATGGGAATGTCGCTTGACACTGCGACTTGTCAAACCATGGTGGTAGTATCTCTATCTATGATCCTATCTGAACGTGTGTTGGCGGGCATACCAGCCTTGATTGACTGTGGAGCCGCTGGCAATTTTTTGGACAACGACTGGGCCACTAAGCACAAGATACGACTTGTCTCCAAATCCATCATTACTCCCATCCAAGGAGTGGATGGAAGTCCATTGAGCTCTGGCCCGATCAAAGAACAGACTGATCCGATCACTTGTTTGGTCGCTAATCATAAAGAAACTTTGGTTTTTGACCTTATTAAAGCAGCTCATTTCCCAGTTATTTTGGGTCTCCCATGGTTGCGACTCCATAACCCTTATATAAACTGGTCAGCGGGTACTTTATTTCTAGGGTCTGAGTACTGTGTAAACCATTGTTTGTCCCAGGAGTCTGTGGGTGTTCGCATTCCAGCTGAAGTGTCTAACCTTCCATCCGGGCCCACCATAAACCAACTAGAGATCATCCCACCGTGTCATCGAAAGTTTCAAACGGTTTTCGAGAATCCTTTATTTCCCACTCTACCTCCTCATAGGAGGGATGATTGTCATATTACCCTTCTTCCAGATCAACCCATTCCCTTCGGCAGAATGTATGTTTTGTCCCAAAAGGAAAAGGCAGTCCTAAAAGACTATCTCCAGGCCAATTTACGCAATGGCCTAATCTCTGAATCCGTCTCCCCAGCGGGCGCTTCTCTTTTTTTTATTCCCAAAAAAGACTCTGAGGAACTCCGCCCCTGTATTGACTTCAGAGGTCTCAACAAGATTACGATTCCTGATAAGTACCCCATGCCTTTAATATCTGACATTATAGAGGCAGTCCAGGGGGCCTCGGTGTACACGAAACTCGACCTCAGAGGAGCCTACCACCTCATCAGAATAGCTCCTGGAGATGAATGGAAAACCGCTTTTCGCACCCCTTTCGGACACTTTGAATATCATGTGATGCCGTTTGGTCTAGTGAATGCACCAGCAGTTTTCCAGCGATTTATGGATCACTTGTTCGCCGACATCTTGTTTCATTATGTAATCATATACCTGGACGATATTCTTGTTTATTCCTCCAACCCGAAAGACCATGTCAATCATGTGAACACTGTTCTCAGTCGACTCCAATCAAATCATCTCTATTGCAAAGCCTCAAAGTGTGTATTTCATCAAGAACAAGTTACTTACCTAGGTTTCGTATTATCTAACCTGGGTGTATCTATGGATCCAAAGAAAGTGTCCGCAGTCTTAGACTGGCCCATTCCCTCCTGTGTCAAAGACATCCAGCGATTTCTAGGATTTGCTAATTTCTACAGGAAATTTATCCCCTGTTTCTCTGAAATCATTCTGCCCATCACACAGTTACTAAAGAAGAACGTCACATTCTGCTGGAATGAAGCAGCCCAATGTGCCTTTCAAACTCTGAAGGAAATATTCACTTCTGCCTCTATTTTGATCACCCCTGATCAGACCAAACCGTTTATAGTGGAGACTGATGCCTCTCAATACGCTATGGGAGCTGTGCTGTTGCAACTCTCTGATCTGGGGGAAGAGAGACCTGTCGCATATCTGTCGAGGACATTTAACGCTGCTGAACTAAATTATTCTGTTCTGGAGAAGGAACTTTTGGCTATTAAGCGGGCTTTCGAAGTGTGGAGGCATCTGCTGTTGGGTTCTTATTATCCTGTCAAAGTTCGAACCGATCACCAAAATCTCAGAGTTCTCCAGAATGCCCAGACCACCAACAGTAGACAAGCCCGCTGGGCCTATTTCTTTCTTCCTTTTCGGATAGAATTCACTTTTCTTCCTGGAAAACATAACTTAAGGGCCGACGCTCTTTCTCGGAAAGATTCTCCCACTTCTAATTTCTGTTCTGAAAGGATGTTTCCCACAGCACGATTCATAGCAGTCCTAACTGACTTTCTGCAAGAGGTGCTAACTGCTACAAATCAAAACAAACTCCTCTGTGAAGATATCGCCGCTAAGCATCAACTCACTGAAGAGAGGGGCTATTATTTTCGAGGAGCTCAGGTTCTACTTCCCACTTCGTCCCTACAACAAGAAGTTCTACAGATGTGTCACGACTCTCGAGCAGCTGGTCACCGAGGTTACGCCTCAACCTTGGAGCTTGTTCAACGACATTTCTGGTGGCCGGAAGTAAAGGCAGACATCCGTGATTATGTTGCAGCCTGCACAATCTGCTCCCAGTCTAAATCTCCTCGGATGTCTCCTCTGGGTTTACTTTCTAGGATGCCTATTCCAGACCGACCTTGGCAGTTTATCTCCACCGATTTTGTTTCGGACCTACCTCCTTCTGAGAATAAGACCACTATTATGGTCACCATCGATTATTTTACCAAACTGGCACATTTTACCCCGTTAATGAAACTTCCTGGAGCAGCGGATATGGCAAAAATATTCCTTTCCGAAATCTTTTCTCGACACGGACTCCCAGACACTATTGTATCAGATCGAGGCCCCCAATATACCTCTCTTTTCTGGCAGAAGGTATGTCACATTCTGGGAATCAAAAGAGCCTTAAGTTCCGGATACCATCCTCAGACTAACGGTCAGACGGAAAGATTAAATCAGACTTTGGAGGGATATCTGAGATGTTTTATCTCAGCAGCCCAGGATAATTGGGTAGAACTGCTCCCTTTTGCGGAGTTCGCCTACAACAACGCCAAGCATTCAGCTCTTCACACCAGTCCTTTTCATTGTTCTTATGGGTATCACCCTTCCTTTGTGCCTACCGTTTCTGTTCCTGCTTCCTGTTGCCCTGGTGTTGACAGCCTTCTCTCGGATATTCGTGAGGGACAGAAATTAGCCAGACTGTCTCTTCAAGAGGCTCAAGATCGGACTAAGAGATACGCAGATAAACATCGTCGGGCAGCCCCTAATATCATCCCGGGTGATTCTGTTTGGCTGGCATCCCGATTCCTTCCTCGGCATCTTGTACCTTCTAAATTGTCTCCTAGGTATTTTGGACCTTTTAGAGTCCTATCCTGGGTTGGGCCTACAGCAATCAAACTCGCCCTACCAACTTCCTGGTCTCGAATTCATCCGGTGTTCCATTTGTCTCAAATCAAATTGGTCGTTCCTGACCGTTTTCGGAGATCGGGGAATCCTCCTCCGCCTCCGGTTCTTACTGCTACTGGATCTGAATATGAAGTGGCCAGTATTTGCGACTCTCGTTACAGGAGGGGAAAATTGCAGTTTTTGGTGGATTGGAAGGGCTACTCACCTGCCGAACGATCCTGGGAACCTGCTTCTGGTGTTCATGCTCCTAAGTTGATCCGTCGATTCTTTCTTTTTCACCCGGGTAAACCGGGTTCTCCCCCCAGGAGGAGGGGGTATACTGTTACACATTATGGGAGGTGGTCACTATGGGCGCGCAATCGGTTGTGTGGTACCCTGCTCTACGCGACTCCCGAGAATCCGTTTCATGATGACTCCCGTTCTGAAAGTAGCGGTCTAGACTCTTTACGCTGCTCCAAGACGTTCCGGCATGCTCACGTGATCCTTTATCAAACACGGAAGCCGGCAACTCCTCGCGTCGCTTCTGTTTCACCAGACGCTCCGTGAGTTCGCCTCTAGGGATTTCTTATCTTTGCTCCTTCCATTGTGACTTTCGATTTACTCTGAATCTCTTTTGTCTCTCAAGCTTTCATCCCCAGATTCTTGCTTCCATTCTGGTCTCACCATCTCTCGGGAGTTCCCCTCACGCTCAGATATCCATCGGCGTCACGATTACGCCAACCCTGCTTTTCTCCGTGTTGGAACACCCAATAGCTGTAAGTGACACAAACTCAGAATTACTTTCCACCTCTTTCGATTCAGATTCTGACCCAAGGATTGTTTCTTGTAGAGCTCACAGCTCCCGATACCTTCTCCTTCGAAGCCCTAAAACAATCATCTGCTCCTTCTCTTTGCTGGTGAGAACCCTTAACAGTGTCATTTCATTTCCATTTCCCGTTCCTTACTTTACGCTACTACTCTGATTATATTCCTTTCGTTCATCCAGACGAAGCCATCCTGCCCACAGCCACTCGTAGAAGACATTCATCAACCACCCGGACCCACAACACTTCCAGATTCGACCAGGGTTTTCTTCCCATCGAGGGTTTCCCTGGCTACCCTGTTCTCTCCCCTGGTTATTTCCACTCCGGGTCGGAGAGGACAGGGCTGTCCTAGGGTAGCTTTCATAGCTGCACTTGGTTGTTTCCTGATGGTCTACTCGATCGGTCAAGGTGAGATTATTCACATTTTAATATTCATTGCGGAAAGCAGTTTCGACATCTTGTCTTATATCCATTAATAACAGCCATGGAAATCGGAACATCAACAATCATTTGAGCTTCTCAAGACTGCATTATGCTCTGCACCGGTTTTGGGTACACCAAATTACAACAAGGCCTTTGTGTTGTTTGTGCATGAATGTGATGGATGTGCTTTGGCTGTATTTACACAGGAACATGGAGGGAAGAATAGGCTGTGCGGTTACTACTCTTCCGCCCTTGATCCTGTCGCATGCGCTTTGCCAAGATGTTTGCGAGCTGTCGCTGCTGCTGCCGCGTCTGTAAAGCAGAGTGACGGAATGGTCCTAGGCCATGATCTAACCCTGATGGTGCCTCACTCTGTAGTTGTTCTATTGAACAAAACCGAAACGCAACACCTCACTTCCGCACGATTGTCGAGATATGAATTGATTTTGTTTGCTCTCCACATACAAATTAGAAGGTGTTGTGTTCTTAATCCGGCTCAACTCCTACCTTTCCGCAAAATACTGTTTGCAGTGATGATGAGTCACATGACTGCCTGTCTACTACTGAACAAGAAACAAAGGGCAGAATTGATCTTAAGGACACTCCTTCGGATAATGCACAAGGGGAGCTATTTTGTGATGGCTCCTGCTTCAAACCTCCGGATGGTACATCCACAGCTGCTTATGCAGTAACTACATTAAGCACAGTTGTAGAGACCAAGCGAATTACACATAACTCCGCGCCGGCCACAGAGATTATAGCATTAACCCGAGCTTGTGAGCTTTCTGAAGGGCTAACGGTGAATATATATACTGACAGTCAGTATGCTTTTGGGGTGGCTCACAACTTTGGGAGACTTTGGTCAGAGAGAGGGTATCTAACTTCACATGGGACCAAGATTCAGCATGGCCCCCTGATAAGTACAATTGCTCTCGGCGCTCGCGCTCCCTAGTCAGTTAGCGATCATGAAATGCGCAGCGCATCGCAAAATCACAGACGATGTAGGAAAAGGGAATGCTTTCGCTGATCAGATAGCCAGACAAACTGCCACAGATCTTCGCACAGAAATGTATGCTCTAAGAGAAACTAGGGATGTCTATCTAATGGACGAGGATATTGGGTCTGTGCGGGACATCCAAGCTGATGCCACAATGGAAGAATCTTAGAAATGGGCTGAAGGCTTGGCGAAATTAGATGATGATGGGTGTTGGGTGGACACAGTTGAAGGGAAATGGTTACTTCCTAATGCCTACATAGTCATGATGGTCACTATGGCACACGGTCCCACACATGTGTGTGCTCAACAGATTACGAAAATGTTAGAGAAAGTCTGGGTAAATGATAAGATTTCGGAAATTGCTCAGCATTATGTCCAAAATTGCATGATTTGCCTACAACACAATGTGGGGAAGGGGACGGTAACTCCAAGGGGTAGCTTTGGGCCTCCTTCTGTCCCGTTTGAAGTGATTCATTTTGATTTTATTGAGATGGAGCGGTGCAATAGCTTAAAATATGTCCTTGTGGTCATTTGTGCCTTTAGTAAATGGGTTGAGGCTTTCCCTGTCAAAGATGCTACAGCCATGACCACTGCGAAAATTATGATAAAAGAGTACTTCCCTCGGTTTGGGTTGCCAAGAGTCATTTGGTCGGACAATGGTCCACATTTTGTTGCTGCTGTAATTTTACAGATATGTACGGCACTACATATTGATAAGCGATTTAATTCGGCTAGACAACCTCAAAGTGCCGGGTTGGTAGAGAGACATAACGGTATCCTAAAGAACAAACTCGCTAAGACGTGTGCCGGTACCAAATTAAAATGGCCGGACGCCTTACCGATCGTGTTACTAGCCATGCGCACTACCCCTCAAACTAAGACTGGGCTCTCTCCATTTGAAGTGGTAATGGGGTGGTCTGCCAATATTTGGGGTCTTCCGAAACCTAAAGCACTGAGAAGTGTTGAGAATGTATTGCTTTCAGACTACTGTAACCAGTTGACTAACAATCTGCATTTCATTTATCATCAGGTATGATCAGCTTTACCTGTACGCTATGAGGGCCCAGGTCACAACATCCGGCCTGGAAGCTGGGTCCTGGTGAGAGCATACGAGCAGTCCTCTTGCCTCACGCCTCGCTGGCGGGGACCATTCCAGGTCTTGTTGGTCCCCCAAACGGCAGTGCGGGTGGCTGGAAAGAAGAACTGGATACACGCGACGCATGTCAAGAAACTTCCTCACCCAACGCTGCACGTTACAGAAGAAACAGAACCCCTCACTAACGCTGCAATCGATGATCCTGAAGCAGCAAATAGCACTGTGAGTGAATCAGAGAATCTCTCTGAGCCTGTGGGGTTTGGGGTCCCGTCCATTTTGTCTCCACACTCTTTGGAGAAGTCATTTCCGGAAACCATTGCTCCAAATTCTGCAACTTCCGTTGCCTCTGATACATTGCTTCCCTCAGGAAGTGATGTTACCTTATTTCCGGATCAAACAGTACCGGGAACCACCAGATATAATCTTCGCCGGAGAAAATAGACCTACGGCACGGTTCAACTGCGCATTCAAACAAAAAAAGGAAACGATCATCAAGGGCTTGCTTTTTGCCAAATTTGAGAAAGGGGGTTCTGTCGACTAGGGTTGGGGAAGGACTAAGAAGCCGCGCGTCCGGGGGGTCACCAGCAACGAAAATTGGGGTTTCCATCCGAAGACTACGATGCCTGCCACCGCTACTGCCCGTATTGGACTTGTAAATAAGGGGGGTGACCAACTTGGACAATGAACAATGTGCCTGGGCCCCGAAAACGTATTGCTGTGTTTTGATGATGATAATTGGGGTTTTTATAGTAACTGCTTTAGGATTCTGGTAGGTAGAGGAGATTTATCCTCTAGAGCCTCTTTTGCCAACTGAAATTGTACCTACTGTTTTTACTCCTTTTGTACATTTGCATACTCTGTCACTTAGGGACTCTCAGCATAGACAGAAGTATCACAATAATACTATGATGTTGATCATGAACTCTACACATGCCATTTTTAACAAAACCAATTGTTGGGTCTGATCGCATTTACTGCAACATGGGGATAAGGGGTTAGGTTGGTATATTCATCCCTTACCTTTGACAACTGCTTGTTATGCCTCTCTTAGAGCACTGTTCTTTGGCCGATGGAATGATAGCATCTCGGGGAATTTTGATGGAACTAATTTGAATAATTTTGAAAAACGTGTTCTGACTCCCCTGGGATGCTCGCTTTTCGCAAATAGGAGCAAACTCAACGTTGCTTCAATTAGGCCTTCTGATAGACTATCTCGTCCTTTCCAATCTTTTGTTTCCTTTAAAATGGCTCCGATAGGCAATAAGGATGCCGTGCCTCCTTCTTACTCTGTTAACCATAGCCCCGATTCAGTTTCTTTCTGCATACAGAGGAACGGTACCCGGTCAATGGGAGATTTTAAAGGCTGTGCCAACGTTGCAAATTTGACTGGGGAAAACAGACCTTTGTATGTGGGCGAACCTGTCTATTTCGTTTGCGGTAATGTAGCATTTCCATGGTTGCCCAGGGATTGGCAGGGAAACCTGTTATTTAGGGATCCTGTTACCTAGGGTGTTCATAGCAAGCACTTTGGAAGTTTCAAAGGCTCATCCACGACGGGACGAGAATGGTGATACCCCCGCACAAGTGATGGGAGATATAGCAAAATCAGTTGTGCCATTTTGGGGGCAGATAGCAAATTCCAAAGACATCAGGAGACTAGCGAGAGTACTGGAGAGAACCATCAACCGGACCACAGATATGCTCTATAACATGACATTAGAGCAGAAAACAATAAGATTAGTAGCACTCCAGAACCGGATGGCATTAGATGTCATTCTGGCTGAACGTGGTGGAGTATGTAAATTAGTGGGGTCCGCTTGCTGTGTTTTCGTACCAGACTTCTCCCCAACCATTTTCAAAGCAATTCAGAATCTGCAGGTCCTTAGCTCAGAAGTGCATGTTCCCGAGGGGAACTGGAATCTTAGTGCTTGGTTTTGGGATTTTTTGCGATCTTGGGGTTGGAAGGTACTTTCAGTTTTGCTGATCATTTTGGGAGTTCTGTTATTTCTTTGTTGTTGTATCCAATGTCTGCCTAGTATATGTTCGATGCTAGGAGGATGTTGTGCTCAGGCGATATGTACGATGGGACATAAAGTATATGCCCCAGATAAAATTTCCAAGGAGTATGTGTTAAAAGAGATCATAGTGAACAACCTGATGGCCATAGATATCTCTGACAGCGATTCAGGGTGTATGGACGATGATGTATGGAGTTACTTGCAGGGAGATCAGAAGTAGTATTAGCACTTGGCATAGGCCAAAAGGGGGGTTTGTCAAACTGGATATTAAATTATGCCTCCTATTGTAACGATTGTATGTATATTGACCTACGCCAAGTTGCTTAAAACTGTACGCGAATAACTCTCTACGGCAAGGTCTTGACCTTAAAAATTTGATGTTGGCCTCCGTCTTGAATCAAACCGCCATTTTAGGTTCTCTTGCTGTGTAAAAGTCACCCTGTACATTAAAATGGTGGACGATGCCATTCCGAACAGAATCTGGTCGACATGACCTCCGTACAGCTAATGTATAACTTGCCTACAGGCCACTTGTTGGGGTCATGAACTGAGACCTTGTCCTTCTGTTGACCTGTGTGTAAATGTATTACCTGTATCAACGGAACTGATCTATGCACATACTGATGAATATATTAAAGTCGACCTGGCAGAGACCCTAGACCAGTAATACATTCATGGAATGGTTAACCCGCGAAGGGATTGGACAACAGGCTGGAGAAATGTATATAAGCCTGAATGTCCCAATGTACACTCTCTCACTGAATGCATCGAACCCCGTTGAAGTTTGTTGTGTTGTACTGAGGACCGATAGCTATCCGATCTGTCATTGACTTTGTCATTGCTTGACCTTAAAATAAAGTACTTTGTATGTTCCTGTGTAACCAGTGTTTGGTGTGTTTCCTTTGGGTTTCCCGGCCTCATATTATTTTTCTCTTTTCACAAAGTGATCATTGATGAACTTACATATACCCTATTTTTCCGCATCATAGAGGAATGCCCAGGACTTGTCGGGAGAACCACAGATACCCTAACTTTTATCAGAGATCCAAGAAACAATTAATTTCTCAACCAAGTATGGTACAAATTGAATTACGTTTTTGCAATCCTCGCAGCAGGAAAGTGTAAAAACTGTTCACGTCAAAAGAAAGGGTTGTGACCAGGACTCAGCAAACAAGGTATGTCCCTAACTCCCGCAGATACCCAGCAAGCCCACAATGTCATGCTCAGACTAGTCACAGACTATCCTGAAATGGTAGGAAGGCCTGCAGATGTTGACGTCATCACCTTCCTCAGAGATCCGGCCAATGCCCCACCCATGGGCACACTTCTCCATAGCATAATGCTCCAAGTGGAACTGTCCAACTTCCAGCAAGAATTCCTAAGGAGATTCCAGTGACGTTTTTAGCCGAGGGACAGTTCGAGGAGACAAAAACTGTTAACGCTGCAAAAAAGGCCTGTGAACTAGAGGCTAGAAAATCAGAGCAAATGTCATTAACACCAGAAGACAGACAATATGCATACCGTGTTTTCTTCCAGCTCATTGAAAACTTTCCAGAACTAGTGGGTAGACCCAGCAATGTTGACATACCCGCATTCCTCAGTAATCCAGCAAAAAACATGCAACTGAACAGGCTCCTAAGGGCTATTGCAGCGCAACTAAGAAGCAATTATGGACATCCACTGCTGAGGAGAGCCTTAGAAGGAGGAAATCCAAAATAGAACTTTGTCGTCATCATTTCACTGTGGAGCAGATAGAGAAAAGAGACACTGTTCTTAAACTTGTCTCTGAGGGACCGAGAGAAAGGAGCAGACCCAAGAACTTCACCATCTTAATTTCCTTTTTCTTCATTTTTCTTATTTTTGTCTATTTTTTCATATGTTCACTTTTATTTTTATTTTTGTTTTTATTTTTATGACATTTTATTTTTGTTTGATTTTTAGCAGTTCCATCTTTTCAGCCTTTCACAGTGAACAGATTCCTGCATGTCCTCAAGGCCGAGGCAAATTGGAGAAGTGCCCTGGGACGGTGTTTATTATGGAAATGCAGAATGAATGTGATGTGCCAAACCCGGAAGTCGAGCCTTTCTCCATAGTTTAGCAAACGGTACTGTACTGCAGATCCATAGAATACTGTCTTCACCCGTGAGAAGGGACCTTTGAATAGCACACATCACTTTAGTAGTTACTGAGCCTTGGAGTGACAAGATCAGAATAAGAAAAGAAATAAACTATTGACTATGGACTTGATCGACAAGGGGGCCCAGAACAGTAACTTAGTTTTACCCCAAACAGAGGGTCGCCCCCGCTTCCCTGGAAGGAAATGCTGCCAGCTATCATATAAGACTATAATGTGTATATGCATAGTAATTATCGTTGTGTTTTTATCCTTGACTATAAGAACTGCATTTTTTATTGGTGCACGAAGTGTCCCAATGTCAGTGCACCTACCAGATAATGTACATACGAATCCCACAAAAGCACACAGACCCTATATAGTGATTCCAGTTCCAGGAAAAGCTAACGATGAAGCAAATGATTTAAAATTAAATGTAATTAACAGTGATACATATACATATGAGGTGATGAATGAGAGAAAAAGCTAGAGACAGGGCCAGCACGGAATGAATGCTATTGTAGCACTGGCCACGGCACACACCCACACACAGAATGCACACAAACAAGGGCAAGTGTCAATGGCTACAAGGCCTCCAACGAAGGCAGCAGAGAAGGAGAAACTGCCTACTGAACAACGAGTCCAGAGAATAGTGGAAGTGACCAAGAAATGCCAAGTGAAATGCCAAAGAAGGAGGGAATAGCAAGATCCCTCAAAAGAACAGAAGTGGCCACAAAATAACTCACAGAGAAGACCCACATGCTAATAAAGTATTTGTTCCCATTCATAGTCCAAGCAAAGAATCTACACGAGGAGCTGAAAAACAGAACTATAGAAACTATAACTGCAAGCACACCTGCTCCAAAGCAAGGAACAATCCACAGGCCTACAACACAGCCACAAGTTGGGAGGTTGGTGAATCAATGGTGGTTACGGGAAGTTTATGGCAGACTACAAAAGGGAAGGAAAGGAAGCACAAATCTTCCTCCTACCACAGCGATGCTGTCGAGGCAGCCTGCTCCATCGAGATACCCGAAGTGGAAAAGCAGCACAGATGCATTCAGAGACGTAGTCATAGCAAACTACAGAAGAACGCCCTCATGAAGATAACAATGAACTTAATGATTACCTGGACAGCACAGCCCATCTCGGAAACAACATATGGTACCAACACATAAAGGAAGTGAGACAAAGGCAGTCAGAAGGAGAATGCTTCGTCTGTGCACTCCTACCATACAGCATGGGAAAATCCAAGATCTTCGTGGCTGTAGAAATGGATGTCCCTACAGCACACTGTATGTCACATGTATCAATGTGCAACACAAGAGGAGAATTTATGGGAAGAGACGCCTCGTTGATATGGGCCAACAAAAAGAATTACCCAGATGAAGATGGCTACGTCCAGGAAACTAAAACAAGAAACCGAGCGCACACCAGAAATCATGTGATCAGGTACGAGAACCCTGGCGTCAAAGGATCAGGGATAAGATGGGAAATAAACCCAAGACTGAACGTTCAAGGAAAAACTGCAGAGGAGGCTCAAATCTGGAAGAACAGAGGCCAAATGCAGATCAGGGGGTCAGTGGTCTCCCCAGATGGATGGGAAGATGGAGTAGTAATCTGCCGAGCATGGATGGTCCTTGCAACCTGCAAGGAAGCAAAATAGAATTCTCAGAGGTTATGCAAACCTCTGTGGCCAAAGCTAGTAAAATTACTAACATGTGCCGAAGATAGAGGGGGACCCCTGCAGATAGTGCCACTGGTGAGCCCGAAACTATGCTTCAGAAACAATGGCACAAGGAAGATGGGAGAGTATCAAAACTGCAGATGAATCTTTGAAGCTCCAGGAATGACACAAGGAACCACAGTTATTTTGGACCATTACTGGGCGTGTGGATCCAAGGCATACATAAGGCTGCCGAAAAACTGGGGAGGCATATGCACACTAGTGAATGTCCACATTCCCGCACTAGTGATCCCTAAGAATGACCTAAAGTTGGACAGTCTCCCGAAAGCAGATGCTCATCTAAGAAGAAGAAGATCTGTGGAACTGGTATCCAGGAAGAAGAGAGAAAATTACTTTTCTCCCAAATCAGAAGAGGCATTCCATGCAATCCCGTACGAACACAGGCTGTTCAGCCTCACCTCAACAGTATTCACAACACTACTCTTGCCACACATCCAAATTGGAGTGAATACTAAATGGTTGCAGATAACCAGATGGGAGTTATTGCAGACTATTAATACCACTATAAAAGGATTCAACGCGATCAAAGAAGAGCTGAGAGCAATGAGACTGATGACCCTCCAAAACAGATATGTGCTTGACATGATCACGGCAATGGATGGAGGTGTTTGTGCAAAAAAATCAGAGAATCATGTTGCACATTTGCACCATCACACGATGAAGAAAACAGAACCCTAACAGAGGCCATAAGCATACTGACAAGCCTGAAAAAACAGATGATCGAAGAAAGTGACGAGGTAGACGATGACAGCTGGTTTGGAGACCTATTCTCATGGGTCCCACAATGGATGGCAGATGTATTCAAGTTTCTAGGAGCTCTACTAGCAATGGTATTGCTAGGATTCTGTGTTATCAAGATAATCATGACACAGTGCCAGAAAACTGCAAAGAAAGCCATAGGGATGAAAATAATGATTGATGTCAAACCAGGATGGAAGCCCAGAGACCTGACTGATGAAGAAATAAGGGACTTTGTGAAAGCCAGCACATTTGCGCCAGAGGGAACAAAGTTCACATACCCTTAGAAACGAAGAAGGTATGAAGGAAAATGGATCTACTGCAGCCCAAACGGACAATGACAGCTAATGACATGGAACAAAGACGAACATGTGAAGGCAGCAGGGGGTTTGAAGGGAGTGATAAAAATATGGACTCCAAAGGCTCACACATTCACACCATCATGCACCAACACAGAGGACGATGAGCATGACACTGAAGAAGCAAAAGAAATGACTGCAAAGATTGCAGAAGTGGTGGATGAAGCGACCAGAGCGGGGAGTGTAGAGGAGGTCCCAGACATGGCCTGCACCCCTTTCCCTCATTTCGAGGTACCAGGAATGCGCTCGCTTAGGTATGTGATGTATGAAGAGCAAATTAACCTACCAAGAGTTGCACTGGGACTCTGCTCAGTATACATCAGAAGATCCATACCGGTTGAAGCACCCATGACCAGACAACCCTGTGCAGCACAGTACCCTATTAGACAGCCATACCAGCTGCTGATACGAAATGAGGAGTACCTACACACGGTCCATGAACAGACCTCAAAAGCCTTAATGGAAGACCAGTGGAAATGACACAAGGGCCTGAACAGATCCGTGAAGGAACAAAAGCAGCTATCGAAGATAACACGCCAGTGCAAGTAACTACGAAATTGAATGGAATAAGTACAGAGAGGAGACAATGTTACAACGTGAGAAAACAGTGGTACGAGACAAAATGGAAGCAACCGTCCTGTTAAATGTGTGTAAATAGGCTTGAAACGCAAGGTGCTAAGAAATCGATATTGCTTGCAATGCTTAGTAGAAGATAGAGCGGCAAGCGCCAAGCATGTATCTACCTCAATAAGGCACATTATACAAGTGCGACTCCATTGTGTAAAAGCAGAAAGGCACCCAGGCGGCCAGAGGCCTGACAGGCCATGTTTCGAAACCCAGCCAAAGGCAAGAGAAGGAGCGGAATCGAAACTTAACAAAGAGCGGCTCATGCCTAGGAAATTGAGGTCAACCAGAGCAGGGGAGGAGAGCATCAGCTCACAAGACTCCAACTTCACAGCATACCAGCCTGCCTCACGAAGTTCAAGATAAGGGTGGCCCATGCAGGTGGCTAGGCCGACACAGAATTAAATGCACAAAAAGCTGGAAACTGAAGCAGATTCATGGTGAACTAACACGTGACCAGCCAGACGCGAAGAAGTACCATCGCCTGATGTCATCCAGGGCCCTAGGATGCCATAACTTTTCCGGATAAGAGACTACATTTTCGAGGCCATCCTTAGCCAACTAATTGACACGTCGCCCTAAAACACTGATTGATGGAAGGGAGGCAGGGTGAAACTTAGGACACTAGGCACAGGGGTGTCCATTCTGCATGCTGCTAATTAAAAATGGAAATTTATGTCGAGGGGTGTAACCTGCCCAATCACAATGAACCAACTTATCTGAAGTCCTATAGATATTGTAACCAATAGGACGTCGTAGTTGTAGTGACGTCTCTCACGCGTAATGTAGAGGGATGGGTGTAGACGCCCACCCGATAAGAGTTATCCAATCTGCATACCGTATTATCATATACAGATATAACACCTATACTTAAGTTACCTTTCCTAACCAATTATATTGCATGTCGAGTTTTGTAAAGTTAGACGTCAATGATAACGAACATTGCCTATAAGAATCTCTGTTCAATTGAAGTTCGAGGAAGTTGGAGCGAGACAGGTGATCGCACTACAGCTGATTCCCATTTGTTTCCCTGTTTGATGTATGTATCATTAAACGGACTTCCCTTTGCCAAACTATTGAGCCCTCGTTATTGAGTCGTGTCAGAGTAAGTGAATCCTGCACCCCCTGTCCTCATATGGTGCAGCTATCTTGTCTTGCTAGTTCTAGAGGTTGAGTGCTGACCAATGGGCCCGTCAGCGAATTCCTCTCCTCAAGAACAGTTTGCTTACAGAGAGGTACCTCAAGAGGGTGTTTGTTTCAGCCCCTTTGAGTTGCTCTTTGGACATCCTGTGAGGGCTCCCCTGGCCTTGATCAGAGAAGGTTTGGAAGCTACCCCTCCAGGTCCTGCCAAGCAAGTGGGGGACTATGTGTTAGGCCTCAGACGGAGGATGACACAGATAATGGGCCAGTCGACAGCGAACCTTAAGGCCAGCCAAAAATTGAACAAGTACTGGCATGACGTTAAAGCATCACAAGTGGATTGGACTCCAGGACAGGAAATCCTTGTGATGGAGCCTATCAAGCCTCAAGCTTTGGCAGATAAGTGGACTGGACCCTTCAGGATAATCTCCAAGATGGGCAAAGTCAATTATCTGGTAGACATGGGATTCCACGGGTAGCCCCTGAAGTATTCCACGTCAACAGGCTCAAGCCTTTCCATAGGCGAACAGAAGTCTCATGCCTCTTGCTAGCTTCAGAGCAAGATGTAGATGAGAGTGAGCACCTTCCTTATTTGCTGTATAGCAACCCTCAGGATAGCTCAGTGGAGGGAGTGCATCTCTCCAGATCTGACAGTAGAGCAGCAGAGGGCCTGCCGGGCTTTGCTCCTGCAGTATGCCCCTCTGTTCTCTTAGACACCAGGCCTCACCCTGTGGTGCAGGCACGAAATTGACACTGGTGACAGCGTACCTGTCAAAAGCAGATGCTACAGTAATGTCAGACACTGTGAAGAACCACATCCATGCTGAGGCTGCCAAGATGTTGGATCTGGGTGTTATTGAACCCTCAACCAGTCACTGGTCCAGTCCAGTGGTGCTTGTCCCCAAGGCAAGTTCCCGAGCCCGTAGTTAGGATTGGCGGTTCTGTGTGGACTACAGAGGAGTCAATGCCATCACCAAAATGGACACGCCCCCATTGCCCAGGAATGATGAGCTCGTGGACACCATAGGTGCTAACAAATTTGTGAGCACCTTTGACCTTACCTCAGGCTATTGGCAAATAGCTCTGACGGACCATGCCAAGGAAAAGACAGCATTCTCAACATATTAGGGGCTCTACCAGTTTAGAGTCATGCCTTTTGGGTTGAAGAATGCACCTGCTACCTTCCAAAGATTAGTCAGCCATGCCCTCAATGGGCTGGAGGTCTTTTATATGGCCTACATAGACGACATTGCTGTCTACAGTTCCACCTGGGAAGAGCATTTGACTCATTTGGATATGGTGTTGCATGCCTTGAAAAGGGCTAACCTCACTATCAAGGCCACCAAGTGCCAGATAGCTCAGGGGAAAGTCATGTATCTTGGTCACGAGGTAGGAGGTGGTTGAATCCAATCTCTCCCTAGTAAGGTTTTGGATGTACATGACTGGGAGACTCCCACTACTCAAAGACAGCCGTTTTGACCCTCACTGGGTATTACCGTAACTTCATGGCAGACTATGGAACCATAGCTGCCCCTCTGACAGCTCTGACTTTGCCTAAACAGCCAAGCACAGTTAATTGGATCAAAGACTGTCAGAAGGCCTTTATTGGCTTCAAGGAAAGTCTGTGTAAGGCACCTTTGTTGTGTGCGCCTGACTACAGCAAACCCTTTATTGTTCAGACTGATGCCTGCGACACCGGAATTGGAGCTGTCTTGTCCCACATAGATGACAAAGGGAGAGAACATCCTATCATATTCATCAGCAGCTTGAGAACTTGGGTGGGCTACTGTTGAAAAGAAATGTTTTAGCATAATTTGGAGACTTAGGTGTTTTAAGCCCTACCTTACGGGGTCTACCTTCAAGGTCCAAACAGACCATAAGCCCTTAAAATGGCTTTTGAAGACGAAGGGTGAGAACCCAAAACTGCTCAGGTGGTCCATCAGCCTGCAAGGGCTAGGCTTCACCATTCAGCATAGGCCAGGGAAGAGTCATGATAATGTGGATGGCCTTTCCAGAAGCTATGTTGACAGTCTGAAGATTAGACCACCCTAACCTCAGTCTGGGGGGGCACTGTGATGCTGGAAATGCATTGGAGGGACAGGGTCTCCATGTCCTTGTCCTGTAGTCCTTTTATCATGTGTGTTCTGTGTTATTTTCTGAAAAGACGTCCATGTGGGACGCATGGCAGTGCAGCTCTTCCTCTTTTTGGTTTGGTGTACAGACCCTTGGGATACCCTTATGGCACCCATGGGTGGTGGTACAACCCTGTACCCCTAGTGTATGTTTTTGGGCACCTGTGTGTGGCCCACAGAGCAGAGTATGGGCTGGTTGCAGCTCCATTCTGAATTTGACAGGTGCTCTGAGTATCCTTCATTTTGGGATACCCAGGCCCTGCCATTGGAATCAGTTTATTCCTGATAGAAGACACGATGGCCCCTGTGGCCCCTGAATTGGCAAGTGATGTATTTGAGGTGCTTGTGTTTCACTATGCGGTGCTAATTTTAGCATTGAATTAGCAATGCATAGTGAAACACAAGCACATCAGATACATCACTCGTCAATTCAGGCAGCTCTGATTGCCGTGACAGCTCCAAAGAAATCGTCAAGGCACATGGGGACATCCACTCAGTGACCAATGCCTTGAAAAAGACTTTATGTCGAACCACGTGTTGGCTGTATTTACTTAAGAGTGGACTATATTAAAGCAAGAATTCTGAAAAAGAACACTGGATACATTCCACTTGTTACAATCTGTTGGGGCGAGCACGAACAAGTAGCATAATTTGTTATTGTTATATGTTATGGGGTCATGAGTAGTGACTCACTGTACTAGCTGCGCTGCACACCCAACACTTGATTTCTAGCCAGAGTGCACTTTAAGCCGGGCATACTAAGCTTCTATTAACCATTCTTGTTATATGACTCAAATAAGCAGAACCCCAAATATATGACGTTCGAGACACGCTCAATCTTCTTTAGGTGATAATTCACCTATTCCAGGATGTTTGCTTCTTCAAAATTCCTGTTTGAGGTGCTGGCCTTCCTGCTGCCTCTGCCAAAAGTGGTGTTTTGGGAAAAGACATGGCGAAAACAGGACTAGTGTGTGAGACTTTTGGAGGATGTATGGGGCTTCCAGTGCTCAGATTTGTCTGAAACAAATGAATCACGTGAACACTCAGAAGTATGGGACGTGTAGTTTAGGGGAGAAGGTTTTGGCGATTTTCTTTTTCTTGGGTGCACATTCTTACTGCCATTGTGAAAATAAAGAAAACCAGAATGCATAACACTCAAAACCATTCCATCATTAGAATCCCTGTTCACCTTAAATTGACTAGGATAAATCAACACTCCATAGGAATCTGCAATTCCTTTTTTTAGTGACTGTAAACATGCAAGCTAAGTTTGACAACTGAAGTGGTTCGAAAAAGTATTAAACTGCCTTGAGGCAATTTGCCCTGGTAAAAACTTTGAGTGACTCGTCTCTAATCCCTATTGAATTATGAGGAGTGGTGAATTGTGTAAAACACATGAAAAACTGGCAAACATTTCACATACAGAAAGAAGAAAGAGATCTTGAGCAAGAGATGAACTCAACTTGAGACAGCTGACAAAACAATGTTAAAATCTGCAGGAAGATAAGGGTCTGTCATCAAGTAATGCGCAGAAGAAAGATTAGAAGGAAAAAGGATTGCAGTGGGAGAGCCAGAATGGGGTTAAGTGAAGTGCAAGCATGGGAATTGGCAGGCCTTGTTCAATTACGGAATTAGGTACTTGTTTAATATCAATTTCACAGAAAATCCAGAAATAAGTAGACACATGCACGTGCTGGTGTCAACAACGGTGATGTGTACTAGCGGGGTCCTGTGTGACTTCATAGTGCGTGTGAGTTTCACAATGTTGGTGAGAACGCGCGTAACTTGAAAGCATGTTGCTTAGGTATGTGTTCGATAGGCGTGACGCAGCCTTTCATTCTTCCAAGGTCAAAAGAATTGATCCATGTAATATAAACGAAAACCATAACATCGAATCACATTGAAAGGCCCTACACACCCTCCCCAACATATTTTAGGACTGGTGAAACGATATAATCAAACTGCAGTCCTAGAATATTTGGGAAAATGTTGGTTAGTGCCTTTAAAACATATACCAAATCACTGTTGATGTGGTTCGGTGTTATAGTTTTCGCTAATGTCACTGGCTCTGAAAAAATGAGCACCATTACATTGGGAAATAATAACATCTAAGATTCAGGGGCGGACTGGGAGGCCACCAGCAGCCTGGCCACTAAGGGGTTCAAGCCCAGATTGGAAAAGGTCCACTGTAGTATATTGATATTTGAAGGAAGACAGGAGCCAGGCAGGGGTTTCACCAGTGCTTTATTTCACGTGGCTACACTGGAACAGTTCTCATATAAACGAGGCCCTAAGTGGCAAAGGCCAACGTGGCCAACTGGGGCAGGGTTGAAGTAGCTCTAACGTTGCAGCTTTAATGCTGAATTAATCCCGTGCTCGGAGGAGCCGGGAAGACGCAGCTGTCCGTGTCCTCAGCTCGTCCCGTAATGTGCGCGTAGCGCGCGGGGGCGGAGCTGCGGGCGCGGGCGAGATCTCGCGAGAGCAGGGCTCTCGCGACATCTCTACATCCACACCACTGTGAACGCTTCTGCCCTCATGAGCCCTGCCAGAAAAAGAAAAAAAAAAGACTTCTACGCCCATGGCTAAATTGGCAGTGCCCGCAGCACATGGATGGACGCTCTTTCTCCAACACTTTCCTCTGAAAAGGACTGCAGTGTGCACGGGTTATGGTAAAAATATAGACAACTGACAATAGCGTGTTTTATATATGTGCTGCGTACCCTGTTTCACATCACTGGTGATAATGTCAGACATTTTCATGGTGCACATTTTCTCAACCCCGGAATGAAAAACTGATACTACCTCGAAAATATTGTCAGCAATGTAACCACAGATATTAGAAGCACGCGCCTGCTGCAGTGAGCTATGCTCCCTAGAGCTGTGCAGATGGCTAGCATTTGGCCCGATGACCGGAGGATGACTAGTCCTTTAGTCATGCCAAGGTGGGATTTTTAATTGTTTTGTCTCTATTGAAGATGCCCTTGCCTTGAGGGTGGACGGGGAGCGCAGTGATCTCACACAGGGGGATAGCCCTACACCAGCACGAGGGTGGCCAAGAGTCTTGGGGTCTGATGGCCCACCAGGCATTTGCCTGATCTGTTTAATGCCCAGCCTGCCCCTGCATCTGTTATTTACTGCGTTGCAAAATAGACATCTGATCGCAGCAAACGTCATTATTAAAGACAGCTCGCATTTCAATCGCCTTTGGATTACAGTAGAGAAATAAAGTACATTACATCTTTGTTGCAGGCATCGGGTGTATAGCTCAGGGGCAACGTGCTAGTCTTGGAAGCAAGACGATGTGGAGCAACCCAGGTTCGATCCGTGGGTCCGTGCTTAGAAACTTCTTGGTGCTAAGGCTTTATAAGTACCTCATTTCACGCTGCACTGCATCGTACTGTGGTCCTGTGTAGCTGATGTAAATGATAATGTGTTGGGTGTGTGCAGCATAGCAGGAGTGGTGGGCGAACTATGTGAAAAGCCTTGTCTTTTGATGGGGTGCATGATCAGGTTTTCCCAATGTTTGGTCGAAGAAGGGAGTGAGCCATTGTGCTTGGATCTCACTCTGCCAGTACTCAAGAGTCTAGAGCTCAGACTTTGTAAATGGATAATGCAAAGGGGTCTAAAGGTTTTCCTGAATTGCCCTGAGCCAAACCAACAATGGAGTGGGGGGCTTGTGGGAGGGTTCTTCCCCTGACGGAATGTTTAAAATGATGAGTTGAAATTGTACATGTCCTAGCGCATATTTCAGAACAAATGAGTAGAAGTCATAGCATTTACATTCCGTTTTGAGGGCAGCACATAACACACTCTGACGATGGCAGGTCACCAACAGTATACAGAAGCATTCCCCAGAACGTGTCCGTTCTGGTTGTGCCCATAAAGAACCATGATGCCTATTTTAACAATATATGCCAGCATTTCCCCGGTTTCAAGCTGGTTTTGCCCAAAGCGTATCATAAAGGCTGTCAACAGAGCGTGCCAGTGCTTCCCCCTTTCCTGCTGATTATAAAAACAATAATGATGCTGAACAAAGAACGTCATGAGGCTTGCCTTCACAATTTATGCCAGCAATGCTACTGTAAAAGAAATTGGAATGCTGCTTGTGCTCAAAAGAAAATCACAACGCCTCTCAACATATTTCATTAAAGTGCATCTTTTCAAGGGAGTTTTTAATTATGCCAATCATAATGACTACCTTTTTTATTTATTTATTTATTTAAATTCTTGATAACGCACCAGATCGCCCGCAGGCATCAGGGCGCACACAGAGGACAAAACAACAAGCAAGTACAACAGACAATGGTACGGAGTCAGAGAATAGAGCAAGGAATAGATCTAGTGAGCCTTGAAGAGAAACGTTTTCAGCTTCTTTCTGAAATCAGCAAGTGTCGTGGCCAGTTTAAGATCCAGGGGAATGGAATTCCTGATGGCCGGGGCAAGGACATCAAAAGTTGTCTTCCCAAATTTGGCTAAGCGAAATCTAGGTTGGCTGAGTTTAGTCTAATCAAGTGACCTGAGAGATTGTTCAGTCACATACCTCTGAATGCGCTCAGAGAGTTAGCTGGGCGCTGCCAATGTCAAGCACTTAAAAGTAAGTGTAAAGATCTTGAAAGAGACGCAGTGCTAGACCGGGAGCCAGTGCAGGTTTTTTCTGGCATCAGTGATGATGATATTGGAATATGGGAAGGAAGCATATTTTTTCTGGCATCAGGGATGATGATATTGGAAATTGAGAAGGAAGCATATTCCGGTGAACGATTTTTGAGCATATGATTTGAAGCAGTGATAAGAATCTTGCTCTTGGCCGTGTTTTATTGGCACATCATTGCACTTTGCCTCTCCAAAGTTCTGACGACCCCCATGATGTCACAACACTGCATGTTTCCCCCCTGAATAGATATGATATGGTTCATCCCCCACCCCACTGTTCTTACCTAAACATCCACGCTTTGCTTCACTGATGGTTTCCATTCCCCAGCTGGGTTCTTCACATTCCACAATGAGGCTTATTTCAACCATACACCATAAGCAAGCCCATATGCAAACTTGAAGCCCACGGGTACAGGAAGGAAAGACCCAGAAGACGTGCGTTCTCTGTCTCAGCCCTGGGTCTTTGGAACTTCCTCTCTATCAACACCAGACCGGCCCCATCACTTCTATATTCAGGGTGGAGACCAGCCTCTTCAATTAATGGCTCCTCTTTAACACCTAGGCCCACACCCCTTCCAGTCCCCACCTAACCTGAGACTAGGTGATGTTCCACCCCTTGATTCCTCCACTAGTTGATTAAACCTAAGTCCCTTAAACAATCAAAAAATAGTCCATAGGTGCCCATCTGTGAGAAGGAACACGGCCCATTGACCTGTTCTGTGGGAAGGTACCCACTCATGAGCCTGCAGCCACACTTTAGCTCACTGTACCTTTCACAGATGGGAAATATCCATTTGATATCAGTCTTTGTCCCACCTACATGGCAGACCAGCACAGTTTCATCCAAAATGTGACACTTCTTCAGGACTGTTACATTGATTGCGGGAGTGGCAGAGAGTGGTATGTCGTGATGCCTGGATTGACCCCTGGTGTGTTTCTTTACTTTCCATTGTGGAGGCAGAGCAAGCTGCGAGGCACAGACAAGCTTCTGTTTGAATTGTCTTGTACCGCTCAGAGAGCAGTGCAGGAGTGGCAGAGAGTGGACACTGTGGGCCTCATTACACGGACGGCGGTGGACCAAGGTGCTATTAGCACCTTGGTCCTTGCCGGTAAAATACCGGCACCGCCTTGGTGGAAAGGGGAATTACCGCCCTATTCCAAGGTTGGTGGGGCAGTAATTCCCCCTTCCCCCATTGCCCTTCCCCATTCCCATTTTTGCCCCATACGGCATAATGGGAATGGGGAAGGTGCTAATTACGGCACCGCAAATTGCAGTACCGTAATTAGCTCCCTGGTCCCTTTGCGGGTTGGTTTTTAACGCCTGCAAAAAGCAGGCGTTAAATTCTCCAACCCGCAAAGGGACTTCGTAGTAAGGCGGTAAGGATTTACCGGTACCGGTAAACCCTTACCGCCTACCGTGCAATGAGGCCCTGTCTGTTATAATACTCCTCAGATAGAGGAATCGCCTATATGAAAGCAAAAGCAAAGGGGTCCTTAAAGGAAGGGACAAGGACTGTGTCATAATAATAGAAATGTAAATATAAAAATAATAATACTTCAACCAATAAAAGTATTCAGTTTCTGTGCATTCCTTAACTGTGACCTTCCCAAAGAACTTGATATGCCCAGAAACACAGTGCAGCTTTGAGATTGTCCCTACAGATCCTAATAAAACTAATAGGAATGAGCAGGGAAACAATACACATGCTGGAGCCTTGGATAAATGGATGAATAAATCAAGCACTGCCTCGTCTAGATTAAATGCACCTGCTACGACCAGTGCTTCGAGGGTAACACAGCAAGAGCTCTTTTCTAGGATTGAGAACGATAAAGGAAACAATCAATTTGTAAAGAGGAGAAACTCACAAAAAAGAGGAAACTGCTGCTTGTAAACCGCTTCAAATCATGGTAAACTTGGCAGAGACTCTAAAGCAGAATAAACATGCGCTTCAAAAAATAAAGATCTCAGATGTGTATGCAACATCGCATAGCCCCTTCTTAAACCAAGTTAATATCCTTGAATTACTCACCTATTAGCTCAACTGGAAATAATAACATCCAGTGACGTCATATGCCCACAGATACGCTGAGTTTGGCTATCCTATGACCGGATTCGGGGAACCTGTGGGATCAACAACAAAGATACATATAGCAACTACAAAATCAATGGACAAAAAGCTCACAGACACTGTGGTTGATGTGATGGTGATTAAACAAATGGTGGGGGCTTTGAACATAGTTTCCTCTTTGCCCAGGAAAATTGAGGGGGTTAGACCCCTGGAAAGTGTGTTTGATGATGTAACATGATCCACGCCTATGCACACAGAACAACTTGTGATACTTTACTGGAACACAAGGGGGTTTCATTCCTTTTTGCGTAATGATAAAAGATTATTACATTTCTTGTCATCAGACATATTTCTGCAAAATCTCTTAAGATATACTCTAGATAAAATGTTATCTATGAGACTTCAGGCATCAATGAAAGTCCAAATAATGTATTAGCAAACCTCTCTTTCCTGTAAGATCAGTGATTTTATTCCACCTAACTATTTTCCCCCTGCGCTCCAATCCTTGATTCTGCCTCATATAGAAATGTTCTATTGGTTGGGCTGACAAGCTCTTCTCTGGGGTATTTGAAAGTGGCCTTTCACGCAGCAGCCACATGAATTGCTGGAGCTGGGACATTTGATCCAGTGTCATCAATTCTAAAACCTTAAGATTGGCCTCCAGTTGAAGCACACGTTATCTTTAAAGTATGCGGCTTCGCATTAAAAGCCTTGCAGTTAGGCCGGTTGGGGAGAAAGAAAAGTTCTCACAATCAAGATAAACTTGTATCACAAATCACAAAGGTGAAGAAAACTGATATTTAAATGGAAGCTTTTTCTTGTTTAGCTCCGAGTTTTGGAGCTGTCTATACTGTGTTGCGTTCAGCTGCCACCAGGTCTATTTTCTGGATGCTTTTGAAAACATGTTTTTACTAAATGAATTGCTTCAACTGACCTTAAGTTGGGACTTTTTCTGATGTTTTATTGATACTTTTATAGCATGGTTTGGGTGACTGCATACTTTGCATTAGTTTTGTACCCTATTTGGAAGCTAATTGTGCCCCATTTATGTTTTACATTCATAAACCTCTCTTTTACTGTATAACACTCTACCAATTATTCTTGAAAAGGTACACGTTGTATAAATGTGTTAAATTAAATACAAATAAAATGTCACTTCCCATGACATCACCTGCGTCACATCCATTCTCCCTGCATATTGAAAGGTTTGCACCCCTGGCCAATGCCAGAGGTGGAGATGGAGGTGGGCGGTGTAGGGCCAGTGCAGGGAGTGCTTGTGCCCAAGGTTGTGGCTTTGTCTGGGCAGTGCTGGATGACGATAGTTCACTTAATAGAAGCCGAAGACATTGACGTTGTTGCAGATATAGTACATTGTATCTGGCAATGCAGGGAGAGATGAGGCAGATATGTTGGGCTGTGCATTGATAGATGAGGAGAGGAAGGCGGAGCTGGCGGAGATTGAAGGGCGACATGTAAAGAGACACAAGTGGTCCCAAAGCAGATATCTCAGAAGGTGGAAGAGGCTGAGGTCCCTGCACCAGTGACTGCTCTTATTGAGGTGGTTCAGCGGGGAGAGGGAACATCTGCCCCTTGGGCCAGGGCAGATTCCACCTAGCCAAGAGTCTGGGCCACTTTAACTTACTGGAGTGGAAGACAGTGAGGGGGCAGGAAGGCACAGTAGTATGCAGCATATGCAAGCCACAGGTGATGCTTGGTACATAAAAGAAGTGTTGCTCCTTGGGAGCAGGGCAATGCACATGTACATAAAACAGGAGCATCGCCTGTGTAGTCCTCATAGTCACATACCAGCTTCCAGTGATGCCTGTTCCACAGCACCCTCCAGTAGTTAGGATGGCAATGTAGAATTGTCCTCACAGGAAGATACACCTGCCCATTGCAGGCCCAAGACACAGTGGCACAAGCAATCCAAGGTCCACTACATTCGTAGCCTCCTAAGCACCTCAGCCCTCCCTGCATACTCTACAAGTGGTACCACCCACTAACCGGGCCTTGTTCACATCACAAGCACCACAACCAACAGCTCAGCCTGTAGTGGTTGGCAGCAGTAGCCATATGGATGTGTATGTATTTGAGCAGGCACAAACGGACCAAGTTATTTTTCAGGCTGGCTCGCACTGCCGGTATTGCCAGATATCCATTTTTTTTAATTTTTTTATTTTCATTTAGTTTGAACAAACTTTTGAAAAAAGAACTTTTTGCTTAAAATGAAAGAAAAAAGAAGAGAAAAATACGCATACTAAAAAAGGAAAGACACAAAGCTTATTGACTTTACTTGCAGTGTCTCTTTAACCTTATTTTGGTCTTAGTCCTTATACATTGTCCCTGGGTTCCAACTATTTTTCTTAATTCCTCTGTTTGTTGTTACTTATGATTTCATTGTGCGAGTTTTCTCCCTTGATTTGTTGCTGGATCGGACTCGCCTTTGGAAATGACGGGTCTCATTTCTAATTGATTCTGTAATAGATCTAAGAATCTCGTAAGCGCAATCAGCACTGAGTTGCTTTCGGTCAGGTGTAATAGCCTCCACCACTCCTCAGTGTTCAGCGTCTGATAGTTTTCCATCACCTTCCCTAAGCAGTTTTCACGTTGCATATTCAATTTGGAACACTTTAGGATAAGATGTTTTAGGTTTTCGTCTTCTTTCGCACAAAATCTACACAGTACATTTCCCTTTGGGATTAAGGGCCTATTCCTCAAAATTTCTTTTGTTTCTATGATGTTCAGGTGGAAATTCAAGTAGAGTCTTCTCACACGTTTGCACGGTGATAAAACCAGATATTTCTGGAGTTTAATCCGTTTTTTGCTTCTTTAGGCTGATTTCGCATGGATTTTTGTGATGCTCTTTTCTCACCAATTTTAATCCAGTCGAGATCTAGCAGTTTTTTTTTACAGAATCCAGATTAGACCAGAGTGTTGTCTCATCCGTGCCCAATTGGTTAAGGATCTCTCTACACTGTTGTTTCCAATCTCTTAAGGCTGATTTTTTTCCTATTTCATTTCCCATCAGGATTTTGAACGTTGGCAAGTTTGCTTCGGCCAGGGGTGCAAACCTTTCCTGAAGAGCAGTAGTTTATTCCATATGATCCTTGCATTCAGAGTGGACATCCCTACTTTATATAGGGCACAAGATGTCGGCGTACTTTGAGGTATCTGGAGGATTTTTTTCCAAAAGAATCCTTCGCATCTGGCCCATATCTTGTGGTCGCAGCCAAACATGTTCTCTGCTCCGTAGGTTAGAATCGGTGTCACTTTATTTTGATAACATTTCTTCACTGGATCGCACGTGAATTTCCCAAATTTCTTTTGCATTATGATTCCTTGTGAGGTAAGTTGCCTACAGCTATTTAAGGTTTTTTCCATCATCGGTTCGTCATTTACGCTGGAGTTGATTAGTGTGCCTAAATATCTTGTATAATGTACTTTCTCCAGTTTTGTCTTTCCCACGAACCAACTTGTACTGTACTTCAATGGCTTCCTTCCTCTTTTATTTTCCAGGACTAGGATTTCCGATTTAGCTACGTTTATCCCTAGTCCAAGGTCTTCTGTATAGGTCTTTAATGCTGTTAATTTGCGCTGCAAACCGATTGGTGTACTATCTAAGATCACCGTATCGTTGGCATATAGGATGTGATGTAACTGGAATCCATTAATGCTTGGTGGGAATGAGATCACGGTTGCCAGGGCTTTTTCTACTTCTGAGATGTAGAAGTTGAACAGGGTCGCCCCTAGTGGGCAACCCTGTTTTACACCTCTCTCTGTGGGAATTGGTTTAGATAAATTTCCTTTGCTATCTAACCGTACTTGAATGTAAGTGTCGGAATAAAGTTCCTTGATGGCAGCAATTAGACTCTCGTGGCAACCACTTTCTTTTAATTTGCACCACAAGATTTCTCTGTTTACTCCATCAAACGCATTTGCCATGTCGATAAATGCTAGGTAGATTTTCTGACTTGCTCAGATGGCATCGATTTTCAATAAGTTTAGTATTAGGAGGTTTGTGCTGCATCCCATTCCTTTAACAAACCCGGACTGGCGCTCATCATATATTTTTTCTTGGTTTGATCCAGGTTGTTAGTTGGTGAAGGAGTTGGGTTGCAAACACTTTTCCTACAACGTCACGGAGGGCTATGGGCCGATAATTTGCCTGGTCAGAGCGCAGACCTTTTTTAAATATCGGCACAATGATCCCTGATTTCCAGGTTGCGGGAATCCTTCCTTCTTTTATTATTGCCTGGAATAAGATGTCACAAAATTCGGACCATTCTTCAATATTTTCTTTTATGTCGGCATTGGAAAGTCCGTCGGGTCCTGCCGCTCTAGATGCGCTACTCCTTTGCATTGAAGATCGAATGTCCGCTTTGTCTATTTCAATATCACATGGTACTTTTGTTTGGCACTCAATTTTACATGTGCTTTCTCTACTTTTGAATAGGTTTTTATAATGGCGTACCTAGTCATTTTCTGTTACCATGTTCGTTATCATGGCTTTTTCTGAGTTGGTTGATTCATTTATTAAGGCCCAGAAGCCTCGGGAGTTCCTTTGATTCAGTGCCTTCAGAATTATTTTGGCATCTCTTTGCTCCATCTTTGCTCTGTGTTGTTTACACCAGCTGTTATATTGGTTCTTCGCTCTTTTTGTTGAGCCTTGAATCAATTCTCCTTTTGTCGCAAGAATTTCTCTTAAGGTTTTCCTTAGTTCTCTCTTCTTTCTCGCTACTTCTGGGTCGTACGCGTTCTTTCGATAGTTTTGAATCCTTTGACAGAACTTATTTTCGGTTTTGTAGATTTCTAGCAACTGCCGATATTCGATTCTGACAGTTGAGCTTTTTTCCTGGCGTCTTTGCAGTTGGTCAGATATCTCCTTGATGTCCATTTATTTTAGCCTTAATCTGTTTCGCCCTGGTCCCACTGAGATGTCACAACACCACTGTTCCTTTTTCTTAACTTTGATACATTTCCATTCTGTCGATATGATGTTATGGTCACTTTGGTGACTCTAAAGGAGACTATTTCATGTAATATGTTCTCAGAAACAAAGATATAATCTAATATAGATCTCTGGTTCCCTCTTTCCCATGTCGGCTTTGCCGGAGTGTCTCCTCTTGTTGCTTCATTGAGCATTGAGAGATTTCTGAGTGACATTTCTTCTAACCAACAATCATTTTTGTATCTTTCACTGTCAGTCTTTGTTGTTCTTTGTTGGTCCAATTCAATTAGCTTCATATTGAAGTCTCCACACAACAAAATTACTGCCTTTGAATCAGTTGTCAGAATGGAATCGATGGCTTCAATGATGTCATCGTCAAGCTTCTGGTTTGAATTTGGTGTTGAGTTCCAATAAATATTTAGTATGTGCACTAGGCGGGAGTGCTTCTCTTTCAGCTCCACTTGCTCTAGACAGACTTCCTGAAGAAAAGGCGACCAGTTACGAGCCAATTTGATTCTTAGACCGCTTGTTCTTTTAATTAGAGTCAATTGACCCAACATTGGTCGCCCTTTTTTTTTGTTTTATGGCTGGATTTATTTTTACTTCGAAACCATCCACACATGGCATGGTGGTGATCCATGTCTCTTGTAGACATATCAAATCTGCCTTTTCTAAGATTGCAGGAGGGGAACTTAGGAGATGTGAAAATCCTCTAGTATTCCACGAGGCTATCACTAGCTTCGTTATCGCCTCGTAGCATTAGCTCTTCTTTACAGTATTTAATGATTTTGCTAGCCAGGACCAGTTTTTCGTCTCTCCTTTTCCTTCGTTCCGTTCTGTATCGATGCTTCTCTCCTCGTTTGATTTGTCACGATTTTCTATTGTTATTTTGATTTTCTTCTTTCTTATCTAGTCAGGTAAGCATGATTTTTCTGCATCGCTATCTTCGTAGGTTGGCTTGGCATTAATTTCACACTCCTGAGTTGCTCTGTTTTCTATTGTTTTGTTTGACGGTGCTTTTGCATCTTTTGTTTTTTCATAATCCTTGTCCTCTAGTGTTTTGTCAACTTCATACACTTTATATCCCGCTTCCAGAAGTTGCCTTTCGCACATCATGAGTAGTTCTGCGTCTTTTTTATCGTTGATGTGTAACAGCACAAATTTCTGGTTCATATCAGGGATGATTTCTACACGATTAATCCCTGGACTCTTTATTGCTCTTAACACCGGTATTTTTTGAAATATCTGTAGAATAGTGTATTGGTTCAGAGGACTATCACTTTTTTTTACAGACCATCTTTTCGATTCTGTATTGATGGTTCATTACATTCTCATCGACGTTCATGGTATTTTTTCATGGCTTAGCTAGCTCTTCAGCACTTTCCTTGTTCGCCAGTTCAGCTCTTGATGGTTTCTTCATTTTCTCTTTATGGGATTCTAGTTCCGTTTTGTTGTTCTCTCGCTCATCTGTTGATGAGTCTTGTGTTTCTTCCATTTTCGTAAAGATGATTTTTGGGTTCAGCATACTCTTTCGCCTTTTCTCTTCCAAAGTGAGGAAGATTAAAGGCTCTTCATCCTTTTTCTCAGCTTTCTTTGTTGTAGCCAAGGCTTTTTTAGGAGTTTCTGGCCAATAATTCACTCTTTTGCTTGTCATTTCTGCCTCTCTCTCATTCTCGCACTCTTCTGCATGCGGTTTTGGTATAGTTACCTCAGACTCGGGGACTCCTTGCCCGTTGGCTTTGTTTGCCACTTTGGCGTTCTCCCCTGTGTTCTCTTCTTTATTTTCATCTCCATCGGATATGCTGTAAGTTGAAATATTCAGCAACTCCTCATCGTCACTATCGGAAGATAGCTCGGCTATGCTTTCCATCTGGGAGTTGTCGTCCTCGTTCCGAATTTCTGATTGGGCCTTTCCATCCACGGGTACTATATCATCAATCTTTTTTTTCCCCTTCAGTGCCGGTTGCTCAGAGTTATTCACTGTTATGTTTAGTGCTTTAATATTCCTGAAGAAGTTTGCTGAGCTACGAGTATTCTTGCTCTTTTGGGCTTGTTGATTCTTTGTTTTTCTTTTGCAGTCTATTTGTTTTGTGTTGTCTCTCTTTGTCTTCATCCCTTTGCTCACTCCCAATTGAGCTTTCGATTGCTCAAATATGTCGAACCACTCTCCATCCGTCTTTTTTGCTGTAATAGAGGCTGCATTGCTTGTTGAGCCTTTCTATTTGCATCATTGGAGTTTTGGTTACATCGTGGCTCTGAAGCGGAGGAGACTTGTTCTTTATTGACTTCTCGTTCCTTTTGGGAATTGGTCCTTGCAACCTCTTTTTCTGGCGCTGCCATTACTGTAGTCGATTTCGGTGACCTTTCTTTCAAACTTATCTCATTCTCTCGGATTTCTTTCCTTCCGTGGTCACAATCTTCGGCACTTATTAGTAGCACCTTGTCATAAATGCAATTTTGCTTGGAGCCCTTTTTCTCTGCCTCTCTCGTTTTCTCCAGAGGTTGTTTGTTTATTTTAGTTTTCTCTCTTGTTTCCAATGGCTCCAAATTGGTCATTGTATTTGTGCTTGTTTGATCTTTCTTGGAAACTCGCTTTTCATTTAGATCACTCCTTCCTTATCGTTCATTATGAAGAAGCGTGAGGGCTTGTCTCGTCACTTCAGCCAAGAGTTTCTTGTCCTCAGAGTTGTTTCTTCACGATTCTTTCAACGCTATTAGTGAAATATCGTTCCCTCTTTTAGATAACAGAATCTCAGATGACATCTCCTTTAAGTCAGTTTCTAGTTTTATCATTTTAGAGTTCAATAGGGCAATCAGAGTCATTTGGTCTCTACAGTTCTCATTCAGGTTCTCAAACAACTTCATCAACGGGGCTATGGCTATCGTTGTAGCTGACATCAGAATGGGACTCAACTTTGAGATTATTGCCTCAATGTAGGGCGAGATGCTTTCTGTGTCATTTCTTTCCTTCGGAGGTGACTCATTAAACTTCCGTCGACTTATATCTTTGAGAGTTATTACCTCATCCTCACCCTCTGACTCTAAAATTATGGAGGTACACCATTTTGTCTTTTTAGGGGATGGCAGCTCTTCTGATTTTTTTTGTACACTTGTGGTTCTTCCTTGGGTTCTGCTTTTACATCGTTTATCCACACTTCCCTCATCACTCTCAGAGCTTTCTCTTCTTCGACTCCACTTCTGAGACACTGTGATTTCTTCATTTCTGAATTCAAATGCTGGAGAGTTTGCTTCAAGGTTCATTACTTCGTGAATGCTCTTATGTTTAGGACACTGGATCTCCGCGAGTTGTGGGCTACCCCCATTAGAGCTTAATTGTGAAGGTCTCCGTTACTGTATTAGGCTGGCATTCATCCTTGCCAAGTCTTTTAGTACTTGGTCTGCAATCCCTAGTGAGTTTCTTCTTCCTCCTGGATTTATATTGATTTTCGATCCTGTGTTTTGTGGTGCAGTTTTTTTCCTCCATTCATCGTGGGATGACCATGTCTCAATAATTTCATCCATTCTGTTAGAGGCGCCAGGACCTTCATTTGTTTTTGATTTAACTAAAGGTGGTTTGTGCATCTCGGCCACCTTTAACCATGCCAGTAGTTTTAATGATGAACTCGAATTTCGTTGCTCATCCGAGTTCGAGGGTCTTTGATTTTTCGTAGTGCTTTTATTCGTGAGCTGTCGCATGGGGCCAGTATCTTGGGTCTGCTCACCGTCCCTCGGCTTACAGAGAGTGGTAGACTTCTTGGACTGTGCACTCTCAACCTGATGAATCATTGCTGCACATATTTCTGTGTTCTTATCACCGGTCCGCTTATCCTCCGACTTTCCATTCATACCCAGCACGCCTTCCGTCTGGGCCCCCTCACCCTTTCCTGGCGTCACGCAAGGTTTACTGTTCTGTATCGCTGAGGTTCTCGGTTGTTTGTCTCCATTATCTTACCTCTCTCCCACAGGAGACCCCTCATTTTCTTTCTCTTCGTCCTCGTCTTGCTCAATTTCGCTTTCGGTGTCCTTCTTACATCTACGGTTTTGTTTGCATTGTTAGTGCCTCTCTCTCGTGGCAGCCGAGCCGCCACCACGCCCCCGCGGGACGACTCAGACCCGGGCAGCTCGTCACCGAGTCGAGTCCGCAGGGATGAAATAGCAGATGCCATCCCAGATCCCCCCTCCCAGGGAGACTCGCCCTCCTCATCCGCAGCGGCAACATCAGAGGTATGCATTGTAGATCTTATTTTTCCATTGAGATTTTCATTTACACTTGTCATACACACCGCGTTCAGCCCTCGCTTGGCTTGCGCTCGTGTGTTTGCTTTGTTTGTGACGACCCTCGTGGTCATTGACATTCTTAGTGATTAACGGTATTGTGTATGGTATTGTGTATGGCTGTGCTGGGCACCGCGCTGTGGGGGGCAGCCCACGCCTGATCGTGCGCGCTTACACAAACTCTTACCGTGTTCTTGTGTAGATGCTGGGGACGGGCGATAACAGTTCTGACTCGCCGACAGCTGATGTTGGCTTTCCTCACGTATCCCTCGTGTCCTCAGGGTCTCCAGGGAACACAGGCAACACACTCCCGCACACTCTGCTGCGCTCCGCTCCATAGCAGTGGGGGTTTTTAATGTTTTGCTCCGCCTCCAACCTCCAGCAATGGTAATGGCAAACAGACTTGCCAGTCACAGACAACACACTCCTGCACACTCCACATCAGGAAGAGCAGAACTAGACAGCAGTGGAACATGCTATGGAGGGGCACATGCTCTTGGACAACACTACCTTCTTGTAGGTGACCGACTAGGCATTGCGCAAGAGGAAGAATTGCTCTTTGAGTGACAGACCTTTCACACAGAGCCAGAAGAATAATCCCAAAATAATGTTGAGCCTGGAACTGCAATTGTGCAAGAGGGTCACAATGCTTAGAAGAAACGGTTTGGTCGCAACACTTTCTGCAGAGCTGACAACTGTTAAAAAGGAGCCAGGTCTTTAAATGGGTTAAATGCAGAAAGGGATAGGGGCCAAATGTTAGCCTGTGAGAGCACATTGTTGCAATTCATAAACCTGGAACACTGTCAAAGAATTCTCTGATGACAGAAATCCAAGCAATTATATTCCACCTCTTCTTCATGTATGTTTTTAGTTTTCTTCTGCAGCATGCAAAACACTTCCAACTAAGAATGGGGCCTATCAATTTTTTGTCATGAATTGAAGAAAGGATAATATGTATTTGGCATGGTAGAAAGGTAGGGGAAATGCATCAAGCCACCACTGAATATTACCTGGGCTGAATAATGAAAAATGCAAAAATGTAAGACTTTGAATGTGAGTGTGATATTACACAACAGGTAGGTTAGTAATGTTTACTCTTAGACCAGTGCTTGGACCAAGATGCTCCTCAAGGAATTGTCAAAAACAAAGTCACTTACCGTCCAGTGAGGAAGCGGTCCACAGTTTGTTACTTTTCTATTCCTTTGTCTGCTCCATTTTTCCTCTTCCTGTTTTACTTGCATCTTTCCTATTTTAATTGTTCTTTCTACTTTTCCTAATCATCTTGCTTTCCTCAGAAATCTGGGCAGTCCCTTGTTGTGGATCTCCAGGTCCCACATGTGGTCACACACTGCAGCTTGGCAAGGAGCTGGGCTATGGTATAGGCTTTTGTCGACACCTCAAAGTGGTAAACAAGAGGCAGATAATGTGGGTTTGCTCCATACTTTTCTCTGAACTACCTGTCTCAAATCACTGGCCCTAGGGTTCCCCAGGCCCATCAAAAGTTCTCTTTGAGACTTAGCCATATGCTTGTTCCTATGAGAATCCTTCCTGCCCCATCACTCTTCTTCTAGCTAGTCTCTCTTTCCATGCACCACTTCTCAATTCCATTGCCTGTCTTAGGCTCATCCTTCTCAGACTCAATGTTTGCCTCAACACCTGTAATCTACTCAGGGGCTGACACCCTCTTCTCCAATGTTCGTCCTTTCTCTAGCCCTCCTCCCCGTACACATGATGTTTCACTTGGGTCTTTCCTCTGGCTGTCCTGTAATCAGTATTCTCCTGCCTCCAGCAAGCATCTGGATCCAAGTCCTCCTCCTCCTTTCTTAAGTCTGCTCAAAATGTTCTCTGGTTACAAACACCATCTGTCCTCTCCTGACTTCAGACTCATTCTGGCTCACCTCTTCATCCACAATGCTTTGTGTAATAGTCCAAAGCCAACCCCTGGGAATTCGAGCTCCCTTTTGGATCCTGTTGTCTATCATAATAATGGACATGTGAGGATTTCTGCAGAGGGTTGGGGTGATAGAAAACTCCAGTATCTAATGCAGAAGCACTGCCTTCTACAGCAGGGTTGACCAAGGCCATATCATGTTTTGCCATGATTTTGGATTCTCTATAAACAGACTGTTTGATAGGACTAGTGCATGTCAAAACAATTCTGAAAATCAGACCAGCCAAACTCTTGATATTCACTTTTTTAAATCCCTAAATGTTTCTATTATTCATACCTGAGCAGTAGGTTTGGAGTGTAAAGAAATAGGAGCGTCTGGGAATTATGCATTTATAGAAGTTATCTAATTGAACCAAATGCTTTCCATTAAACAATGTGTATTTGTGTGGCTTTACACAGAATTTTCATGTAGTAATGTTAAATGTAAAAAAAGAAATGTTTTACTCATAAACGAAATGATCTAATGTAAAGGTGCTGCTGTATTTATGCTGACATGAAAAAGGGCAACATGCAGACTTACAAAATCTGTATTTTAATGTTTTGCAAATAGGTTGACCAAGTTGTACAGTAACATGCCCACTGAAAAGAAGACAAATTGTATATACAATGTTGGTTCTAGTTTTTAAACCTTTGTTCAATTTAAAAATCAAAGAGCGATCGGAATTTGGTGGGAAAAGGGAGCTACAACTATGAAATGGATATTTTAGATGCATGAATTATTATTACATTTGCATATATCATATTTTTACAACTCTTATGCATGCACAGAAACATAAAGGATATCTATGGATTCAGAATAGCCTTGTAAATATGAGTATATCATTCTTATTAATGGCATATGTCTGGTTATACGGGAAACAAATATGTCAGTTCAATTTTATTTCTACATTCTTAGGGGAATGGCTACCTTATAGCGAATGCATCGCCTTATGTCATACAGAATTCAACAGACCAATTAAAGCAAATACGAGGATCCTAATGGGTGTGATTAAGTGAGGGGTACCCATCACAGTCTCTGTCCAGTACAAACTTGCCACGTCAAATGATGCTGCATGGGTGGAGTTTTCTGAGTATTTAAACTAAAACACATACGAGGAGGGGAGAGTTTAAGTAAAGCAGCAAATGAAAGTGAGCCTGTTTGACAGGAAAAAATAGGTATGGGGTTTCACCAGATGCCTAAGAAGGATTTTGGGAGCAGGTGGATGGTCTGAAAGGAAGAATATGTCTGGCAGTGATGCAGGAAGTCAGTTGATGGCCATACCTGTGTATTATTGTGGTTACTTTTTAAGCTAAAACAGGCGATCTTTCTCTGGTGGTATCTATTGTATTGCAACCAGAATGTCCCATAAAAAATGTGTTTTTGCCTAAGGGAAGGGTCCAGGGTGTTCTCTGCCCTTTTGCCAATCGATCCTCGTGTGGGTGGGGGGGCAAATTGTGGATTTCGCAATTGGAAGTTCTACAATCGACACTTTGGGCCTCATTACACGGACGGCGGTAAGGGTTAACGGTCACCGTTAATGGCAACGGTGACCGTTAACCCTTACCGCCGTACTACGAGGTCCCTTTGCGGGTTGGTGCTCTAACGCCTGCTTTTTGCAGGCGTTAAAAACCAACCCGCTAAGGGACCTCGGAGCTAATTACGGCACCGCAAAATTGCGGTGCCGTAATTAGCGCCTTCCCCATTCCCATAGAGCCCTATGGGGCAGAAATGGTAATGGGGAAGGGCAATGGCGGAAGGGGGATTTACCGCCCCACCGACCTTGGAATGGGGCGGTAAATCCCCTTTCCGCCAAGGCGGTGCCGGTAATTTACCGGCATGGTCCAGGGTGCTAATAGCACCCTGGATCACCGCCTTCCGTGTAATGAGGCCCTTAAATTTGAGGAATGGTTGCCCCAAAATGTGTCCAGTATTGGCATATCTGCTATAGCAACTGAGATATCTTCATTTGAATGCTGATCAACTCCATTAAAATGAGTAAGCTACTCCATGTAGTAAATGCACTGTGGGGGAGGAAATCCTACAGCACATTAATAATTTCAAATATCAATGTGAGGACTACACTATAACACAGATTTATGCACACATGAGCAACATGTCAAATTTCTGCAAGTTTTGAAACACAGGAACTTTATGTGATTTGTCCAAGTAGTGAAATCTAGCCAGAACTTGTTAAAGCTAGCATACAGATTGGTGTCCAGCTTTGTACAGTGTGGTTTCTGCTAAGCCTCCTTTGTAATGGCCTCGAGATTAGAGGTAATAATTTGGCCTGTTTAATATAAAAGTTATTATTGCCGATTCTAAACAAAAAAACTTTCATGAAACAAAGTTCTGCATCAGGAAAGGTTGCTGGGTGTGTTGCTTGGGTTTTTGCCAGTCAAAAAAGCATGATGTGTAATCACATTGCTGCTCTATCAGTTCAGCATTTTATAGATCTCCTTAGGCAGGAAATTTAAATTGAATCCCGTGTCAGCTTATAAAAACGAATGAGCATGTGGCAGAGTCACACTGCGCTGTGCTGCAATGGGGGGTTCTGTGCCAATCCATGTGTTCATTGGGAAAAATACATCTTAAAATCCCTTTAATATGGAGTTAAGGCCCCATTCCAAGGGCTGGAACAGGGTTTAATGGCCCAGCAGCCCAAGTTATGGGCCCGAGCAAAGCAAGGGTGGATAACAAGGGGTACCCCATTCCAGCCCTTGGAACCGGGGCTGAAGGCTATTTGCAACCCGGGTTTCCAAAGCAGTGACCCGGGGTGCTAAACAAATTGATATTCCTTCACTCAATGGAAGCTGCGTGTGTCCCGTTGAATGAAGGAAAATCCTTAGAAAGATGGGCGCCACGGAAAAGGGTAGGTAGGGCCCCATACGGAGCCCATCTTCCCTTTCAATGGAGGCCAGCTGGTGCCAGGAAGAAGGAGCAGCTGCGGTGGCGAGTGCCGCTGCAGCTGAAATAAGATGGTGGGGGTGGGAAGAGTTTAAGAAAACAAAAAAAGAGGTAGTAGGGTGAGGGGAAGATGGCGGCGGGGGAGCCGGCTGTCAGGCTGGCTGGAATGCAGGCTTGCATGGCGGTTCAAGCTTGCGGTCCTAGCCACCTGATTTGCTGGCTCCCCCGCCTAGGGTGCTAATTGAAAATAAAAATGTTAAATGTTTAAATACTGATGATTGTAGCAATACTGATGCTTTCATTAGTTATGGCTCATCGGTGGCCCTTAAGCATGACCTAATGAGACATAAATGTTGATATAGAGTGTATAGGAGAGATGGCATGTCAATGTAGAAAAACTGTTGTTTTGGATCAGGTGGCTCCTTAACATCACTTTTAGTTTTGACTCATACATGGCCCTTACGCACCACCATTAGATTTGGCACAGGTGTAACATTAGCACCACTGTTAGTTTGGTTTCATAAGGTTTGCTCTAGTGCCCAGATTAATTTAGGCAAAATGTAGTCAACCTGCAGTCCTCCCAATATTTTGGGCTACGACTTCATGATCTCTCACCTTGAAAATACTGGCTCTGCCTGATGGGCGTTGTATGCCAAAACATCTGGACCTACACCATTGCGTTTTGCTCATAGGCAGCTCTTTTGATTCACTGTTGGTTTCGGCTCTAGTCGCGCTTTAGAGCCACTATTCGTCTGATATGATGGTGGCACTTAAGTAGCCCCATTAGGTTTAGGTCATAGGTGCTGTTTTAGGTCCGCCATTAGTTTACCTTATCTGTGACTCTTTCACTACACTGTTTGTTTAGGCACATGTGGTGCTTTAGTGCCACTTTTAGTTGTGGCTCACATGTGGAACTTGTGCACCACTATTATTTATTTTCCCAAACATTTGACAATTTAGTGTGATTGATTTTGGCTCATTTCTGGCACTTAGGAATCACCGACTGGCACCTATTGATGTTATGTAGTTTGGACCCCTATGTGGTGCATTAGCACTGCAATTAGCTATAGCTTTTGGGTGGTCCATTAACCCCCAAGTAGAGGAAACCAATAATATTGTTAAATGACAGATGTTGCACACTGAAAGGCACCCGGGAAATGGTGCAGCTAGGGGAGAGCAAGGGCTACACTCTTCTTCTGTGCTGCAGGCCACCACTCAGTCTTTTTGCCTAAGAACTGTGAGGTTGTTGTGGGACCTATGGAGTTCTATTTTGCAAGGTCAAAATTGTTGACTTTGGCAGTGCATGGTTTTTGCATGCATTAAAAAAAAATCTGGATTATCCAAAGGACTTGCAAAGTCAGAGTTGTAGTGTACTAACAGGCAGTACCCCTGACCTCCTGAACCATATTTAGGGACTCCACTGTTGTCAGCTAAGGCACAGTGTACCTCATTCCAAGCTTGGTTGTATTTGGGTGGTGATCCTGCCCAATTACCGACCAAAATCAGTTACCTTTATCACACATTGGTCAATGTGGGTTTACCACGGGATTACAAGTGGTGGTAGGATGGTGTAAGACTCCATGGGCCTCATTGGGTCCCTGGCAGAATGGGGTTAACAGTGCCAGTAGAGCTGCCGGCGCCGATAACCCCATACGCCTCATTATGAGGTCCACTTGTGGGACCCGCTCTGGACACCTGGTTTCACCAGATGTCCTTAGCGGGTCCCGCGAGGGGGCCAGCATGCTTACAACATGCCCGTCATTAACAGGCCCATTGTTAGCATGCTCCCCATTCCCATTGAGCCCTATGGGGGCTCAAATGAGAATGGGGATGGACCGGGTCCGGGTTCCCTGGATGGGGAAATACCAGGCCCTCCAAGGACAGAATGGCCCGGTATTTCCCCATTCAGGGAACCCGGACCTGAGTTTGGAGGCAGCCAGGCCCTTATTAAGGGCATGGCTGCCTCCAAACTCGTTATGACCATGGGTTTTTTGGCAGAATGACCACAAGCGGGTAATTCCACCACTGTAAGTTTGCAGATTTTTGGAATCAAAGTGGAGTTACGGAATTACCGTGTTTTACTACACCATCAAACTCGTAATGAGGCCCATTGAGATTACGTGATTTGACCAGGACCCCCACTTTGGTTAAAATGGGAAGATGTGAAGCAGAGATTTGCCCCAAGCTGAAATGTAGGCCCTTAAAGAGATATCTTCCCATCCCTGAATGGTTTAGTTATTTGATAATGTTTGGCTTCCTACTGCTAGAATAAGACTCTACATAATAGAGCTATGGTGAAACGTAAACAAATCAAATAACAAACCAACCGTGCAAAATGTTCATTTTTATGCATACATGTTCAGCAAGAAGAGTACGATTATTGCTTTATTTGCCACCCTCGGAAGATACCTAAAGACTCACAGCAAAGGACGATCCATTACAAGGTAATCTGCTGGAAACATGTTCACACACCAAGGGGAGTGTTATCCATCTCTCCCATTTCTAAACGCACTGCCTTTGTGTTTCGCAAAGGGCATTCCACTAACAATAGTTATTCCGATTACCCACTCACCACTTTCTCTGTCACCATCTAATACTAATCTCCTGTTTTAAATGTTTTGCTGGTAATAAAAAAAAAACACTGATAGCCTTCTTTGAAATGCAGAGCACACCGAACAATGACCAGTGAGAGAATGATGTGAGCACTGGCTGGAAACAACTGATCCTGCACCGTCATCACTGTGAAGCATGAAGCCAACCGGATCAGGAAATGCCGTTGGCAGGAAGGACTGAAGGTGCGAATTCTGAGAAGCATTAAGTGTACATGGCCACGCATCTCGATTATGGCTTCGCTTTGGTCACGTTTCTGCGAGCATGGGAGCTGGCACCGCATATATTTGGTGCTGGAGGCGAATTTAGGGGAGACCAGCCATAGCTGGGAACCCAGACTACATACATCACCTCCATGGAGTGATGCATTGCGAATTGGCTTCGTAACACACCTGAGCCTAGATACTGCTGAAACGTATGGATAGGGATGGTAGTACATAAGGAACATTGACGGCTTAGGAAACAGCATGACACACACGCCATTTTTGATAGGGCAATAATAACCTTGCTGTGCTGGTCATGAGCGACAGAAATATAGCCCCACCCTGCTGCCATCGACGTTCACCTCGTTCACCTTGGATTGAGTTACTTTTCATATGTATGATGTGCTTGCGAGCGCTAAGTATTTTTGGATGCAACAGGAAATGCTTTCAAACACAGAAAACGCGGCTAGATGAGCACGGCTGGAAAACATGTAGGTCTGTAACAGAATCTGCCTGCGAGGCGCTGGTTGTGATGACGCACAGGAATGTCAAAAAAGAGAAACATTGCGGAAACAAAAGCCCTCTTCAATCAGCGGGCCCAGATGTTCAACTGACACCTTCTCTCATACTCTGGTGCACTCCTGGATCCCGCATTAAAGCAATGCTGCAAAGAAGGGGGAAATGCAAAACAAGAGGGATACCATCTTGAATATGTGGCGTAAGCAAAATGTAAACAGTGAGGGTGAACCTTCACTGAGGTGTGATGAAAAAGAGCATCAAGACCAAACTGAATAACTTTGAATTCATTTTTCACCCTAAAATTAACCCTGTATGCCCTTGACAACGTAATGGAAGTCACGAGCCAAAGAAAGACAGCAATTATTAGGTCACACAGTGGACAAAGCTCCACTATCTATGCATGTGTTTGGCAAATGGCACGTTTTGCCATCCAAAGCAAACAGTATCAAAATAACACCGAGGAGCAAGCGTCATTTATTTATTTATTTATTGCGTTTATAAAGCGCACAGGTGGCCCTGGGACATTGTGGCAGTGTTACGAGAAAGCTCTCTTAGTTACGTGGGTAAGAGACAGTACAGTGAGAACAAATCCATGAAAGAAATCAATTCATAGTGACAAATCAGCATAAGCAGGCTAATTATTAAGAGGTTCCAGGGTTACAGGGGAACCAATAGATTTTGTTTTACTTTCTCTGGTGGGACTAACAGAAGAGCTTAGTTTTAAGAGCTCTGCGAAAATCTGTGTGAGAGGTCTCATTTCTAAGTGAGGTGGGTAGGGCATTCCAGTTTCTAGGTGCTAAAAATAGGAAGCTAGAGCCTCCAGCTTTGGCTCTTTTAAAAGTGGGGACGAGGAGCTGATTGGCGTGGTGTGATCGCTTGGGTCTGGCAGAGGAGGCACTGACCCTTTTCTCTGGAAGGTAAGGAGGTGCTATAAGTGAGAGGCACATGTGTGTAATAGCAAGCGTTTTAAACAGAATGCACTCTTTGACTGGCAGCCAGTGGGCATCACGTCTGGCCTGGGATGTGTGTTCTCTTTTGGGGATGTTTCATGCTGCTCTTAGAGCATTATTTTGAGTGATTTGCAATCTGTTGAGGTTTTTAACCTATGTACCCACAAGCAAAACTTTGCAATAGTCCAGTTTGGCTCCAATGGTGGCTCTCGCAATGGTGAGGCAGTTTTTGGGTGAGAGATGGTTTGAGAGCATTGATGATTTTGGTGGTGAGTGCTGCAGAGGATGAGATGGCGCTGACTTGACGCGTTATAGAAAGGGAGGAATCAAAGTAGACTCCCAATGTTCTGACTGCTGATGACACAGTGATCTGTTTTGTCCCCGTTGAGACACAAACCATTAGCCGCCATCCAGGCCTTGATGAGGGCATACGAGGACTTGTGCGTCATCGGCATAGTTTGTGTATGCTATGCCGTGCTTGTCCAGGTCATTGAAGAGTGGTAAAGTGAACAGATTGTACAGTGTGGGCGAGGTGCAAGAGCCTTGTGGGACTCCGCATGGATGGTAGTAGGTGCTGCACAGGCCTGGTCAGGGAACACTCTCATACGTTTCCCTTCCAGACAGAAGTGATCCAGGATGTGGCTCCAGGGGAGAATTGGCCTGCGTTCCTGTGATGTCTGCAGAGGGTCTTGCGATCAACAAGATCAAAAGGTGTAGACAAATCAAGGAGCAGGAGCAGTACTGGCTTACCTTCATCCATAGGTTTCGCTAATTGGTTCTTCAGATGCAATAAGGCCGACTCTGTGCCGTGACCTGGGCGAAAGCCTGATTGCCTTTTGCCCAGGATACTGTTGGCTTCAAGAAAATGTTGGATTTGTAGATATGCCGCTTTGTCAAGTATTTTGAAGAGAAATGGCACAGTAGCTATGGGTCTGTAGTTATTAGGTGACTCAGGGTCCAGGGATGTTTTTTTCAGCAATGGGCAAACCCATGACTCTTTGAGACAGGAAGGGATGATGCCAGAGGCAAACGAAGAGTTGATGAAGGCTGTCAGATATGGAGCTAGCATCTCTGCGCAGTCTTTTATAAGGTTCGCGGGGAAGCCATTACCCTTGCAGATAGAGGGTTTGATGTGTTTCATGATGACTAGAACTTTGGACTCAGTTACTTCTCTGAAAGAGAAGAGCGATTTGTCTTTGTTGTCTGAGTTAGTGATAGTTTCATTAGGAAGGTTGGCTTTGGGCAGAGCGTTATAATGTGAGTTCATTTTTTCTTGCAGGAGGTTTATTTTACTGAGCATGGCTGTTAGGAGATTGGAGCACCAAGCTTCATCTTTGATGAGTTCTGGAGTGCTAGTGGCAGGGGCGGCCATTTCCTTGAAAATGGAAAACAGTTCTTTTGATTCAGATTTGACATTAGAGATTCTTGAATTATAGGCTGTTGATTTCGCTAGAGTGATGGCTTTCTTATATTGTGAGGCAAGTGTGTTGTAGGCCTCTAATGTAGAATTCTGTGGGTTGGCTTGCCCTATGGTTAGAACCATACATTTGCAAGAATGTAATTCTAGTAGATCCTTAGTGAACCGGGAATTTGAGTGTTTCCTCCCTTTAGCTTTCCTTCTCTGAAGAGGGGCAATGGTGTCCACCGCAGATGTGATAGTGGTGTTATAAAGTTCTGCCAATGCCAGGGGGTCAATGGTGAAAGGAGGCTTGAAGGCTTGAACTTCTAGGAAGGGAAGCATCCTGTCTCTAGTAAGGAGACGTGCACATCTGGCTAATGCTGAAGGTACTGGCTTGTACGGTTTGGAGGTGTTAGTAGGGGTGGGGATGTGGAAGTGTACAAGGTGATGGTGCGTCCAGGGGCAGGGATGTTAGAGCTGATGTCTGCAGCACAGTTGTGGTCAGCTACCCAATCTAAAATACGTCCTTTGGTGTGTGTAGGGTTCATGACTTTTTGAAGAAAGCCCAAATCCTGGAGTGCTTTGGCCAGGGACTTGCTTGATTTATCTTTGGGAACATTGAAGCTCAAGTTAAAATCCCCAAGGAGGATGGCTTTTGTGGTGTTTTTTAGGCTATCTGCTAGACGGTGGAGTAGATTTGATTGAAAATCAAGTAGTGGGCCTGGAGGCCGGTAGATGATGTGGATAATGATTGTAAGGTTAGGTGAGAGGGAGAGTTTTACCGATAGCGCGTCTGCATTCCCGCCTAGCAGTGAGTGTGTTTGTCTAACTGAAAGGGATTCCTTCACTATCAGGGCTACACACCCTCCTTTTGCAATGGGTCTGTCCTGTCGGAAAAGTGTGTAGCCTGGTGGGAGGGCTAGTGAATATGCTGGACCCGAGGCTTCATGGAGCCATGTTTCCGTAATGGTGACAACATCTAGATCCAAGTTGGTGTTCAAGTCATGCATCTCCGTAGCATCAGCTGGGAGCGAATGGGCATTTATAATGGCGCTTTGGAGTGGAATGGAAGAAGGGGTGATTATGTTCTTGCTTGTGGTGGGCAATGGAAGCCCTGTATTCATGTTGGATTTAGGTGGATCATTCAGCCTGTTTTGCGGGGGAAGCTGAGACTGAACTACTGGGTTACGTTTGTTGGTCACTGAGGTATGGATAGGGCGTGCTCCTAGTAGTAGGTTTCTCACATAAGTATGTCTGGGGCGGTTGGGTAGGTGGGAGGGCTCAGTACGCTACCTCAACCTAGCTAGTCTGGTGGCTAGGACATTAATGAAGTGGTTGGTACTAGGGGGTGGCTGTGAGGGAGGAGATGGGGATGCTGAAAAATGAGGGACGGAATGGGGTGGGGGGAATGTCGTCTGAGTTTAGCCACTTGTACACCATGCTGGATCACAGAAGGAGTTAAGATGGCAACAGCTGTGGTTATAGGGTGCTTTGGGCTGTGCCTCTTCCGGCGTACCAGGGTATACAGTCCGCAGTGTGGGTAATGGTGCAGAGGTACCAAGAGAAAGCAAGGATACTTGTGGGGCTAGGCAGAGGGGTTTATGCTAATGGCACACACAATTATGGAGGATATGGGCAGCCCGCTCTATGGTTTTAGAAACAAAGGGCTGTGAGAAGTCTTAGCAGTATACATACTAGTGCATGTTTTTTTTTTTTACTTTATTTTTGGAGTTTCCAAACATATACAAACAAAACTGCCCATACTGAGTCTAACAACAACAAATTGTGCCTCATTGCTCACCTTTTATTACCCCCGTCATTGTTCAGTATTCAGGTTACTGTTTCCTCGTCTTCTTTTCCTTGGTTCGGATTTGGTTGCTCCTCGGGTTGGTTAGTGAGCACTTTGATTTGTTCATTGAATTTGTGTTTCTGAAGCAGTATTTTTGGATGATGAAAGTAAATATGTTGCCTATGGGCCCCATATATCGGGGGGTGGCGTGCGTGTAGAGGTAGTGTTCTTAGAAATTCTGTTTCCACGTCTTGGCAATAAAGTATGTCCTTCCACCACATTGCCAGGGTGGGGACTGGTCCTCGACCCCATGTCATGGTGATTCATGTCATGGAGCGCTAGTACCAGGAGGAGAGCTTCCAGTTTCCTTGTCAAGGGTGACAAGTGTTTGGTTAGCCCAAGTAGGGCTACAGTGGGGATTGGTGACAGATCCTCCCCAATTATGGCAGCTGTTGTTTTTAATACCTGGGTCCAGAATCGGGACACTTCAGGGCAGTCCCAGGCGAGATGGAAAAAGTTAGCTGCCAAGGTGCCACACCTCTAGCATGTTGCTGCTGATTCTGGTCGTTGCCTGCATTTTTTGACTGCTGTATAGTATGTCTGATGCACAAAATTGAAGTGAATTTGTTTGAAACAAGGATTCATTGCCACTTTTTGCATCTGTCGGAGGTTATACGCTCAGTCCTCTTCGGGAATTGTGGTTTGGATCGCTTTTTCCCAACGTGTCTTCGCTCAGGTGTCTGTGGCCACCGTGTCTGTGAGTAGGGATCTGTATATCAACGAGACTAGCCTCCCCTCGCCTTTCGCTTGAATTGTATTGTGTACGAGATCCCATGTGGTTGGTTTTTGGGGGAATGTCAGGAACAGTGTCTGCAGGGTGTATCGGAGTCTAAAGTAGATGAATGTGTCAAGGGATGTGGGACTCCCTCTTTCTCTGGCCAGCTGGGGTGTTATAAACTCTCGGGGAATAGGTCACCGATGTTCTGAATGTAGAGTTTGTCTACCCACATGTGGAAGACTTTCTCCGCCATTAAGGGGACTCCTGGGATGAATTTGATCGGCAGTAGGGGGGAGAATCTGTTTTCTACATCATATTTCTGTGCCATTTTTTTCCAAATTGCATACGTGGACAGGACGGTGTTCATTGTATTGTGTGGTACAGGAAGGTGACCCATAATTACTGCTCTTAATAGGTTGGGGGATGCAAGGACTCATTCTATCTGGACGTGTGGTTGGATGAAGTCATGGTGTACCAGTGGCTGAGGAATTGTGCTTGGGCTGCCCAGTAGTATCTCTCTAGGTCGGGGAGTTCCAGGCCTCCGCGTGTCGTTGGAAGTATGAGCATTGTGTAGGCTACTCTGGCTGGTTTCCCCGCCCAGAGTAGGTAAAGGATTAGCCTCTGAACTCTTTTAAAGAAGGACCATGGAAAGAGCAGTGGTATGTTCATGAATAGGTAAAGGAGTTTGCCTTAATTAATGAGGCTCTCCCCACAGTGTTAATGGGAGTGCTATCCATCTATGTATATGCTCTTGGAGAGACCCTATCGTTGTCTCATAGTTGTCTTTATAAATGTCACCATGGTCAAGGGACATGAGAATACCAAGGTAGCGAACCTGGGAACTTTCCCACTTAAACCCGTGATTGTCTGCAAATTTTTGGGTATTCTGTGTCAGGGGAAATATCATTGATTTGGAGTGGTTGGTCTTCAGACCCGATATATTGCTAAACTTAATCACCTTGCGCATTATAGGATTGAGGTTAATATGTGGTTCTTGGACAAACAGGACCATGTCGTCGGCATAGAGGGAGATCACTAGCCTATGGGGCCCAAGGGTGAGACCCCTGTGGAGTTGTTGGGCGCGTAGCCGTGAAGCCAGCGGTTCCATTATCAAAGCAAAAATTTGCGCCGATAGTGGGCAACCTTGCCTAGTACCACGTTATGTGGCTTAGTATGATAGAGGATTGGGGGTCATTGTATAATAGGGAGACCATCTGGATGAAGAGTCTCCCTAGGCCCATTTGTTAGAGTACCGCAAAGAGATAGGGCCACTCGACTGAGTCAAAAGACTTTTTGGCATCGAGCAGGACAGCGATTGCTTGATGCGTGGGGTTGAGTGCTTCCATGACACCAAATAGCCTTCTGATACCGAATGTTGTGCTGCGCCGGGAATGAATCCTGACAGATCACCTAGTACTAATGCGGGCATGAGGGGTAGTAGCCGTGCTGTTAGGATCTTTGCCAGGATCTTGTTGTCCAGGTTGATCAGAGAAATCGGCCTGTAAGAGGTGCAATCTTCAGGGGGCTTGCCTGCTTTATGTAAAAGGATAACTTTAGCGTCGCGGAGCTTTGGCGGTAGAATTCCCCAGTCTAGTGCTTCATCATAGACACGGAGAAGAAGCAGGGCTATAGTGGCTGCGAAGGCATTATATAATTCTCTGGTGAGGCCATCTGAGCCCGGTGCTGTGGTGTTGGGTAGATTTTATATAGCTGATGCAATTTCTTTTGTTCAGATGGGTGCGTTTCGGGGTTCACAAAGCTCCTTTTCTTCCCAGTAGAGTTTGGTGTCATTTAGGAAGTTGCCCAGTGTTTCGGGATGTGTGGTGTGTTTAGAACTATATAGATCCTGATAGAAGGAGCGAAACGTGTTAACAATCTCTTTTTCTGTGTGCACTAAAGTTCCTTGTGCGTCACGCACTCTTTCCACGCGGGTGGGTCTCTTGTAGCTTGCTATTATGCGGGCTAGGAGGGCTCCAGGCTTCTGTCCCTCACCGTATTGGTGGATTTGGGGCCTGCGCCCTAGGCACTTCAGCTCTCGATCCGCTGCGTCTCTAAATTTCAATAACTCTTCTTTAAGTTCGGCTTGAGTATGCAGATCATTTGTGTTCATGCATTCAAGTTCCAGCTTTTTTAGTTGGTTTTCACTGGCGGACAGTTCACGTCTGATCAGTTTCAGGATTCCGTTCTGGTTTGCTATACACACCCCGCGTATACAACACTTTAGAGCTTCCCAAAGAGTGCCCGCTTGTGAAAATATAAAAATAATATGAGGCCGGGAAGCCCTAAAGGAAACACACCAACACAGGTTACAAAGAAACATACAAGTGCTTTATTTCAAGCTACAACAGTTACCAAGTCAACTGACAAACGGATAGCTATTCGGCTCTCAGTATAACATAACTAACTTCAACGAGGGTTCGATGTGTTCAGTGAGAGACCGCACATTGGAATACCCAGGCTATTTATACAATTTGTCCAACCCTTGGCCAACCCTCTTGCGGGTTAACCATTCTGCGAAATACAATACTGGTTTTAGGGTTCCTTGTCAGGTCAACCTTTAATATATGCATTTTGAATCGTTTCACTGATATAAGTAGTACATTTACATATAGGTCAACAATAGGACAAGGTCTCTGTTCACGACCCCGACAAGTGGCCTGCAGGCATATTAATTATTCAGCTGTACAGAGGTCACAACGACCAGAATCTTATTCGGCATGTCATTTGGCCTCCATTTTGATGTTCAGGGTGACTTCTGCATAACAAGAGAACCTAAAATGGCGGCTTAATCCAAGATGGCGGCTTACATTTATTTCTCTAAGGTCAAGACCTTGTCGTGGAGTTTGTTCGCGCATGATGTTTAGACAACTTGGCGTAGGCCAATACACATACGACTATTACAATAGGAGGCATAATATTATTTCTATTCCGACAAACCCTCTTTTTGGCCTATGCCAAGTGCTAATACTATTTCTAATGTCTTTGTAAATAACTCCATGCATTGTCGTCCATACATCCTGAATCGTTATCTGTAATATCTATAGCCATTAGGTTGTTCACCAGAACCTCTTGCAACACGAACTCTTTAGATGCCGTATCTGGGGCATACACTTTATGTCCTATCGTGCTCACCACCTGAGTGCAAAATCCCCCTAGCATTGCACATATACTAGGTAGACATTGGATACAGCAACAAAGGAATAGCAGAATTCCCAAAATAACCAGTATGACAGAAAGCACCTTCCAACCCCAGGATCGTAGGGAATCCCAGAACCAAGCACTAATACTCCAATCTCCCACAGGAACATGCACTTCTGAACTAAGGACGTGCAAGTTCTGTATTGCTCTGAAAATTGTCGGTGAGGAATCTGGTTCGAAAACACAACAAGCGGACCCCACTAATTTACATACTCCACCATGTTCTGCCAGAATGACATCTAATGCCATCTGGTTTTGGAGCGCTACCAATCTTATTGCTTTCTGTTCCAGTGTCACATTATAGAGTAGCGGAGTGTTAGCAGAGTGTTTGGTGCCTGTGCCTGTGCCTGGAAGCTACCCTGCTGGACCTGAGTATCTTTTCTCTTTCCACTGCCTGGAGGTGGTGCCTGGAGGTGGTGACTGAACATAAGCTCACTCTAGACGCGGAGCGTCCGCGGAGTGTTAGCAGAGTGTTTGGTGCCTGTGCCTGTGCCTGGAAGCTACCCTGCTGGACCTGAGTATCTTTTCTCTTTCCACTGCCTGGAGGTGGTGCCTGGAGGTGGTGACTGAACATAAGCTCACTCTAGACGCGGAGCGTCCGCGGAGTGTTAGCAGAGTGTTTGGTGCCTGTGCCTGTGCCTGGAAGCTACCCTGCTGGACCTGAGTATCTTTTCTCTTTCCACTGCCTGGAGGTGGTGCCTGGAGGTGGTGACTGAACATAAGCTCACTCTAGACGCGGAGCGTCCGCTGAGTGTTAGCAGAGTGTTTGGTGCCTGTGCCTGTGCCTGGAAGCTACCCTGCTGGACCTGAGTATCTTTTCTCTTTCCACTGCCTGGAGGTGGTGCCTGGAGGTGGTGACTGAACATAAGCTCACTCTAGACGCGGAGCGTCCGCGGAGCGTTAGCAGAGTGTTCGCAGAGAGGGCGCAGAAGGCGCCATGGACATTAGACAAACAGCGTTAAACCACCCAAAGAAACAAGCACCTCATACACGGAGCCGCTCAAAAATGACCGATGCCTTGCATGAAGTAGATGAGGCACCTTACCCTGTGCCTTCTGATGAAACGCAGATGGACAAAAACAACACTCGGAATGTACATGTCACTGGCTTTGGCATGCCATCATGCAATGGACCCCAACGCGTCAGCGATGAACACAACAGAGAGCCAGAGGATACTAGCTCCGCCTCCGCAGCTGGCCTGTCGGAAACAGGTGCCCTGCGGCTGGCGGCTTCTCCCAATACGGAAACTGCGGTCAATGGATCAAAAGGTACGTGCCAAACAACCTGTTTCCCAGCTTCGAAAAACTTTAAGGCCTCCTCCCTTACGAGGTGCCTCCCCTCACCAGCGGCTGCCGTGCGGCTCGTTGAGTCTGAAGTGGCTTCGCTGGCCCACTGCTCCGGCCGTTCGCTGCGGGGCGCGGGTGGGGGTGCCTCTGGGAGCGCGGCCGGTGTGTCGGGGGGTTTTCTGGAGCCGGTGAGTGGGCCTCCCCTGCCGGGGGTTTGTGGGGAGTACGTCCTCAAGACCCTTGGTGCTAGGGTAGCTGTGTGCGCTCAGACAGGAAGGTCGAGTGACCGCCCCCCGATCACTGGTGGTGGCGGTGCGGTGGGGAGAGAGGGAGTGGGCGTGGCCAGAAGGGCTGTGTGTTTGGACGACACACCTACTGACTCGCGGATCGGAGATACGGCCCCAACAGAGTCGCAAATGGAAGAGGACAGGATTCAAACCTTCGTAGGAGTCGAAGAGCCAGAGAGCGTGGGAAAATTTGTTTTCTGCGCACCACGTGAAGAAGCCTTTTTCACGTTTCCACAAACACAGCTAAATAAAGGAACTGAAGAGTTATGTGAAAGCCCAACTTCTCCTGCATATGTGGATGCCATGGGAGACCTCTGGAACGACCATGAACTTTCCCCGAACCCCTGTTCTTCCACTAAAAAGCAAAGTCTGGCTCTTGCTCAAAAAGTCCACGACCCCCTGACCTTTGCAGAGCCCTCGATTCAAAAAGGACAAAACCAAAACTGCAGCTTAAAGCAACCAGCAAAATCAACCATGTGCAAAAGCATTAAATCAACAAGCCCACCAGCCGCAAAAAAGGACTCACTCAGAGCAAACAAAAGCCATACTCAAAATCTTACTCAAAAGAGCAAAGCAAGAGCAAATTCTCTCTCGGACATAAAATCAATTAGATGGCACTTTAATAAAAAAGACCTCGGAACAGCAACAAAAGTAGCCTCCGGTATCAACGGAGAACAATGTTCAGTGACAGCTGAACTAGAAGTCACTGATCAAGAATTACTTCAAGCGACTGGAACCGGAGAACCAGTTGCAAGCGTAACGAACCAGACACCAGTAAAGGATGGAGACCGGAGGAGTCTTCTTTTAGAGAATCACAGTCCATGCAATCCTGCTCGCATAGAGCTACCGCAAACTGTAGCTGGTCCTGTCCCCAGCCAAGACTGCTCCTCGAAGCCACAAGATGTACAAAATGGACAAACACCAATCATTTCAATTACAGAAGCTGAGGCCCTGGCGGTGTTTACTAGCCCAACAAAAACCTCAACTCCTCACCCAAATAGATCGAAATGAGGTTTGGGAGAAGAAGTAATAACTCCAGCTAACTTCAAAACAGCCCCAGAAATAAAATCTAAATCTGTATTGACGCAGCCAAGCCAAATGAAAGAGTTCTACAATGAATTGCTGTTCTCAGCTACAGCAAATACCAGTTTGCAGAAACAAGCAGGGCAAATGAAAAGAAAGGACAGTGACATCGAGCCAACCACAATTGAAAGTACAGATGACGAAAATGATATTCCGTCTGCTAAAGCGCCTTCAAAGCGCAGTCAGGCAGAGACTGCATATGACAAAATTGCACCAGCAATATTAAAAGCTAATGCAGAAGCCTGCGCTAACCTGCAAGCTGCAGTGGGATCTATGATGACAATAACCATGGCACCGTTCCTCAAATTATACGAAGTACTTTATGAAAACTACAAGGATCAATCAACTCTTTTGGCTCTAATTCAATCCAAATTAATATACATAGAATCGTATATTACGACTATTAAAGAAAAGAGAGCAAGAGAGGAAGAAACAGAACATGTCATTTTCAAAACTCTCATCGATCTGATGAAAGATGCCAGAGAAGACAAGAAGGCGTTTCTCCACTGTTTCAGTGATACAATAACAATGATGAAACCGGATGTACTCAGGTATCAAGGTCAAACTATGGAAAAATATACGTCCACAGAAAACGCATGGAGTTGTGCGAACGAAATTGATAATATGACAGTTAAAACAGTGGTCATTGACAGTCATCCAGAGCTGGTGAGGCCGGAGTCATCAACGGGACAACAAAACACCACCTGCAAAGAAAGACCCGTGAATGCCCCAGCAACTGGTCCTGCTGCACAATCGGATATACAGGATTTGATAACAAATCCATTGACAGGCCATGTTGATAACTGTCCTAAGGTAGATAAAAATAAAGCCCTATTTCCTTTATTTGCTACAGAAAGTCCACTTGCAACAAAGGAAAAGGAAACGGGTGGCCAACCGAAACAAACTGCTGTGAAATTCTCCAAAAAAAAGGAAATTGCTTTGGGGAAAACAGCTAAGAAGTTAAAAAATCTTCCATTGCCAAAACACACCTCGGCAGAAGGAACCCGTTACTTCATTCGTAATTTGAAACCTATTGGAACCTTGCCGCATAACGTTGAAAGAAGTTTTCAACTAAACGGCTCACAAAAATGCCAAAACTATAAAAATCGAGAACTCGTTCCAAAATCGATAATTGTAGACACAGAGGAAGACGAATCTAATACTAGTGAAGACATAGATGCCCTCCTGCAACTCTCGGTCCACGAGTGCGACAGATCTGTACACTCTGCCAGTCAAGAAGACCTAGTGAACGCCGACCAACAGGACGACGAGAACGAGGAACTAAATCACAGCGAGACCCATTCACCAACATTCAAAACTTTACAGGAAAAAAGAGATTTGCTGGAACGCAAAAGCATAAACGAAATGAGACAAAAACAATTATTGGACGCTATGTTGGACCATTCAAATCAGGAGAACCAGAAAAAGAAAGATCTGCCTCGACGAGAAACCATAAGGAAAGAAACAAAAAAACAATCTGATCGACTCCGAGCCAATACGTCCACGGAAAAGCGAGGTAAAAAGGAGGAGAAAGGCCATATAATCATAGTCGAACGAGTGTTGAAAGCTAGAGATGGTCTGATCTTAAATAGATCAAATCTTATGAGACTTTTGCATAACGTACCACAACTACGAGTCATTGAGCCTAAAGACATCAAGATAGTGGCTTTTCCTAAAGAAGACGAAACCGATCGAATCTGCCTCCATCTGTTTTCAAAAGCAATCATGAATCTTATTTGGTTAGCTGCTGATGCACTCAGATCCCTTGGCTTTGACATCAAATCGGCTGAATCTAAAAACCAAGAACAAGGATCAAATCAGTTGCATAATTTGCCACGGTCCCCGAGCCACTCTCCACCAAGGGCCGCCCTGACAACAGACGATTTGAATGCAAAACCAATAAGGTTTTCTCCAACAATTTTGCGAGGACCCACCGCTCTCAGAATGAGAATAAAAGGAAACGTAGGATGCAAGGCGTTGTGTCCTTTAGCTGGTTGCGAAGCAGCTCTTGTGACAAAAATCGACACAACTAAACCTTGGAATTGGCTCGCTGGAACATTATCCACAAAAAACAACCTTTAGATCGACTGCGGAGACGTCTCAAATAACCTGCGAATAGTGTCATGGAATACTCGTGGGCATCGACATCTGCTAGATCATCTGAATAAGGAATTACAATCGTCAGACATTATTTGCATCCAAGAATGCTGGCTTTTAGAACCCCCAGTCATGGGGGGGTCCACATGTTTCCTTAACAAAGGATATAAAGGTCTGAAAGGGAGACCTTCCGCAGGACTGTTGACAGTGATAAAAAACGAATACAAAGGAAATATATTCTGGGTTATGACTCCCTCACCACTTATACAAATAATCATAATTCAAGAACATAACGGAGGCTTTCACCAACCCAAGAAGCATTATCAAATTATTATTAATCTTTACTGGAATCCGAAAGCTAAGGATGGAGAGAAGTTCCTAGGAACTGTGCTTCAACTCATTGACGAACTGAGAGCCGAATTTGAGAAACCAACATTAATCATTTGTGGTGATCTCAATATAGACTGTATAAAGAAGTCTCATGTTGAACAAAGAGGAGTCTCACAACAGAGAGCAACGCGTACGAAAAGATGGTTAGCGGAGATGAATAGTCGAGACCTCTTGCAGGTAAATGGAAATGTGAACGGCGACCGACAGGGAGCAGTCACATGGGCTTCATATAATCAAAACGCAACCCTTGACTATTTCTTTGTGGATAGAGAAACGTTCAAAACAATCTCTTCGCTGAATATAATTCCAACAAGCAAAAGCGACCACAAAATACTTCTCCTTACGTGTGTACCTACAATCAAACCACAGGAAAGTGCATCGGCCTACCAAAAAAACTGGCCTTATAAGGTTGAACTGAACAATGGCCTTAACAGATTACGAATAGCACCAAAAATGACATCGAAGCTCAAAAAAACCATAGAACGCTGGAAACTAACAACTAACATGGGAGTTGAATACGAAACATGTCTTTCCACCTTCAGAGTAAAATCGGGCCACAAGTTACAGCCAAAAATTCCTCGATCACATAAATATAACTCTGAACTGGCTGAAAGAAAATCAAAGCTAGCAATAAAGATAAGAGCTCTAAACAAATTGAACACCGAGGGGGCATGTGAAGAAAGGGCAATGCTAAAAAAAGCCTACCGGAATTGGGCCAAATCTCATAGGGCCTTACTGTTCCAAAGAGACTCTGAAGAGATGCTGTCAGCTACTGCCAATAAAAACGCTAAATTCATGTGGGCCCTAATGAATCAAACAAGCGTACCACAAGGAATAGAACAGATAAACCCGATTCACGAAGGAAAATGGATCCAATATTTCCAAAAAGCGTATAGCCAAGAGATGCTAGAAGAGGCTCAGACGCAAATAATCACGGACAAGACTCCTTGGAACATTCCATTCGAGAAATCGGAAATCATTGTACTAATTAACAAGGCAAGCAGTTTGCGGGCACCTGGGCCCGATGGCCTAACAAACGCCATATTAAAACAATCACCTGAAGTGTGGGCCGACATGTGCTACGTACTGTTTGAACGAATCATCAAAACTAAACAAATACCGGAATCCTGGACTAAAGCGATTATTATTCCCATTCACAAAAAGGGAGATAGATGCAAGCCTGAGAATTATCGTCCAATATCTTTGTTGGACGTAATAGGCAAAATATTTGCAGGTATCCTCTTAAAGAGATTAAAGGAATGGATCATAGACTCAAGAAACTACGACCATCGGCAGACAGGGTTCGTTGAAAAAGTTGACTGCGGGCTAAATCTGCTCATACTCAACCTATTAAAGGCTAAAACCATCTGCGAAAAACAGAAACTTTACCTGGCGTGCATAGACATGGCTGCCGCTTTTGATAAAGTGGATAGACAAATCCTGTGGAAAAAGCTAAAGCAAAGGGGATGTCCTGAAGACCTCGTGGCCGCTATTAAAGCCATGCATACTGACACATGCATCCAAGTAAGGTTAAACCAAAAAGGTAACCTAACCAAACCGATCCCGACAACAAGAGGCCTAAAGCAAGGGTGCCCTATGGCAGCGATCCTTTATAACTTTTACATTCTGGAGATAAAGGATCGGCTTGTCATACCGAGAGGCTGTTCGCCTAAAATAGGCACCTTAGCAGTGGGCCATCTGTTGTACGCAGATGATTTGATCATCATGGATAAGACCCCAATCGGTTTGCAGAAAAAACTGGAAGCCCTAGAAACATATGTCAAAGAAAATAATCAAGAAATAAATCCTGAAAAATCTGAAATTCTAATAATGAAAACATCAAGAGCCAGAGAGAAAAAGTCTTTCAAATGGTATGTCGGGAATAAAGTTATTCCAATAACAACGAGCGCAAAATATCTGGGAGCAATAATAAGTGCAGACTGGAATGACCGACCGTGGATAGAGCACATAATGCGTAAAATGAGTCAACTAACGGCACAAGCGCTTATATTGAAACAAAAATTCGGAAAGTTTTCGATCCAACCAACAGTTGACTTTTATAACACAAAAGTTATTCCGTCTGTTGCTTATGCTGGAGATACAGCACTCAGAATACCATCAGAATTTTGGGGTAAGGTCGAAGCTACATTTTGGAGAAGACTAATGAGACTACCTCAATGTGTCCCAATGATTATAATACGACATGAACTGGGCTTGTACTCCCTGCAGGCCACAATCATATGGAAAGCCCTATTAACATTCAGAAAGACACTAATCAAAGATTGTCCACCTCAATATGAAATCTTAAAGGACGAAAACATAAAAGCGCAATTCTGGCCACTGTCTAGTTGGAAAGAAAAATGTAAAGATCTCTTACAGAACTTAAATATTCCTGAGGACACACTATGCAATAACCCTAAAAGGGTGAAGATTGCGTTACTGTGTGCTGACTGGGATAAAACAGAAACTGCTCGCGCCAATTCCAAATCTCACACTCTCTCAAACAATCTCAGATCAGTACCAAAAACTCTACCTAGCTATCTGAAAAAGAGTGGGAATCCTATTCATCGGGATCTAATCTTACGATTTAGATTAAATATCCTAAGAACAAAAACAAATTTGAAAAAATACGGCACAGTAAGTGATAACATGTGCCGGCTCTGTGAGCAGGAAGTGGAATCTCTAAAACACTTAATAATGTTTTGTCCCGAACTAAGATTAGCAAGAGATTTATTCCTACACCCAGCATTAACTCCGACGTGCGGGGTGGATTCTGATTTATGGTGGGAAACTTTGTACGATAACCCTAATCAGAAAACCACGAGAGCTCTTGGAATTTTTCTCCAAACGATGATGGTCAAATTGGAAAACAAACAGGAATTACACAGTGAAATAGAAAAGGATCTCATGACGAAGGAAAAAGCATAACCTTTGATATATGCCTATACTCAGGCCAAACCAAAGAGGACTTGAATAAACAATTAAAAAGTGGCAAGTATGGGAGGAAATGCCATAGAAATATAAGGAAGACTTCAAGATATGGTTTGGCTTTGTAAGCGATCGAAATAAGCAAAAGTTCGTATTTATTTACTCTATATGCTTAATAAAAAAAAAAAAAAAAAATTATAGAGTATCCGTGGTCCGGTTGATGGTTCTCTCCAGTACTCTTGCTAGCCCCCTAATATTTTCAGAATTTGCTATCTGTCCCCAAAATGGCACAACTGATTTTGTTATATCTCCCAATATTTGCCCAGGGGTATCTCCATTCTCGTCCCGCCGTGGGCGAGCCTCAGAAACTTCCAATGTGCTAGCTATGAATAACCGAGGTAACAGGATTCCTAAATAACAGGTTCCCTGCCAATCCATGGGCAACCAGGGAAATGCTGTACTACCGCAAACGAAATAGACAGGACCCCCTACATACAGGGGCCTGTTCTCCCCGGTCAAATTTACAATGTTCACACAACCTTCAAAATCTCCCATTGACCGGGTGCCATTCCTTTGTACACAGAAGGGAACTGAATCGGGGCTATGGTTAATGGAGTAGGAAGGAGGCACGGCGTCCTTATTGCCTATCGTAGCCATTTTAAAGGAAATTAGAGTTTGGAAGGGAAGAGACAGTTTATCAGGTGGCCTAATAGAAGCAACATTAGGCTTATTTCTATTTGCAAAAAGCGAGCATCCCAGGGGAGTCAATTCACGTTTCTCAAAATCATTTAAATTAGTTCCATCAAAGTTCCCTGAGATGCTGTCATTCCAACGGCCAAAGAATAGTGCTCTAAGAGAGACATAGCAAGCAGTCGTTAAAGGTAAAGGGTGAATATACCATCCTAGCCCCTTGTTCCCATGTTGCGGTAAATGGGTGCAGATCCAGCAATTACTCTTATTAAAAATGGCATGCGTTGAATTCATTATTATCATTAGTGTTATTATGAAACTTTCGTCTATGCTGGGAGTCCCTAGGTGACAAAGTATGAAGGTGTACAGAGGGAGTCAGAGCAGTAGGTACAATTTCAATTGGCAAAAGAGGCTCTAGAGGATACATTGCTTCAAAGTACCAGAGTCCCACGGCAGTAACTATACAAATTCCAATTACTATTATCACAACACAGCAATACGTTTTTGGGGCCCAGGCACATTGTTCATTGTCCGAGTTGGTCACCCCCTTATTTACAAGTCCAATGCGAGCAGCAGCGATGGAGGTGGCAGACATCGTAGTTTCTCAAATGACGACCCCAATGTTCGTTGCTGGCGACACTACGGTCGCGCGACTTCTTAGTCCTTCCCCAACCCTAGCCAGCAGAATCCCTTTTTTTCCCAAAACTTTCCTTTGCAAGAACAAAACTCTCAATGACTCTTTTCTTTTCCAGATGCACAGGCAAAACCTGTGCCGTAGTTCTATTTTCTTCGTCGAAGGTCGTACCTGGTGGTTCCCGGTACTGTTTGATCCGGAAATAAGGTAATGTCACCTTCTAAGGGAAGCAACGTGTCAGGGGCGACGGAAGTCGCAGAACTTGAAACAATGTTTTCCGGAAGTGACCTTTCCAAAGAGTGTGGAGACACAATGGACTGTTCCCCAAGCTCCACGGGCTCAGAGGGATTCTCCGACACACTCACAGCGCTATTTGCTACTCCAGGATCCGAGATTCTAGCATCAGCAAATGGTTCTGCTTCTTCTGTAACGTGTGGCGTCGGGTGAGGAAGTTTCTTGACATGCGTCGCGTGGATCCAATGCTTCTTTCCAGCCACCCGCACTGCTGTCTGGGTGACCAACAGCACCTGGTAGGGTCCCCGCCAGCGAGACGCAAGACAGGAAGACCTTTCGTAGGCCTTCACCAGGACCCAAATTCCAGGCTTAATATTGTGTCCTGGACCCGTAAACCGTACAGGTAAAGCTGATCAAAACTGATGATAAATAAAATACAGATTTTTAGTCAACTGGTTACAGTAGTCTGCAAGCAATATATTTTCAACATCTCTCAACGCTTTAGGCTTCGGAAGACCCCAAATATTAGCAGGCCTCCCTATCACCACCTCGAATGGAGAGATCCCCGTCTTAGTTTGAGGTGTGGCACGCATGGCTAACAACACAATAGGTAAGGCGTCCGGCCATTTCAGTTTGGTGCCGGCGCATGTTTTAGCAAGCTTATTCTTTAGGATACCGTTATGTCTCTCTACCAACCCAGCACTTTGAGGATGTCTAGCCGAATGAAATCGCTTTTCGATGTGTAATGCTGTGCATATCTGCAAAATTACTGCTGCAACAAAATGTGGACCGTTGTCCGACCAAATTACTCCTGGCAACCCAAATCGTGGAAAGAATTCCTTTACCATAGTCTTCGCAGTGGTCATGGCAGTAGCATCTTTAACGGGGAAAGCCTCAACCCATTTACTAAAGGCACAAATGATCACAAGGACGTATTTTAGATTGTTACACCGTTCCATCTCAATAAAATCAAAGTGGATGACCTCGAAGGGGACAGAAGGAGGCCCAAAACTACCCCTTGGAGTTGCTGTCCTCTTCCCCACATTGTGCTGCAAGCAAATCATGCAATCTTGGACATAGCGCTGCGCGATTTTCAAAATGTTATCATTTACCCAGACTTGTTCTAACATTTTCGTGATCTGCTGAGCACACACATGCGTAGGACCGTGTGCCATCATAACCATCGCCAGCACATATGAATTAGGGAGCAACCATTTCCCTTCAGATGTGTCCACCCAACACCCATCTTCATCTAGTTTCCCCATCCCTTCGGCCCACTTCTTAGACTCTTCTATTGTGGCATCAGCTTGGATATCTCGTACAGACCCAATACCCTCATCAATTACATAGGCATCTCTTGTTTCTCTTAGAGCATACATGTCTGTGCTAAGGTCTGTGGCCGTTTGCCTGGCTATCTGGTCCGCAAAAGCGTTCCCTTTCCCCACATCATCTATGACCTTACGATGCGCTGCACATTTCATGATCGCTAACTGACTAGGGAGCGCGAGTGCCGAGAGCAATTGCACTATCAGGGGGCCATGCTGAATCTTGGTCCCATGTGAGGTTAGGAACCCTCTTTCCGACCAGAGCCTCCCAAAGTTGTGAGTCACCCCAAAGGCATACGGGCTATCAGTATATATATTTACTGTACGCCCTTCGGAGAGTTCACAAGCTCGGGTCAATGCTATAATCTCTGCGGCCTGTGCGGAGTTATGCGGAATTCTCTTAGTTTCAACAACCGTACTCAATGTAGTGACTGCATAAGCAGCTGTAGATGTCCCCTTCCGAATTATCCAAAGGAATATCTATAAGGTCTATCCTGCCCTTTGTTTCCTGTTCAGTAGTATACAGGCAGTCATGTGATTCTTCGTCACCGCAAACAGTATTTTGCGGGAAAGGTAGGAGTTCAGCCGGATTAAGAACACAACACCTCTTAATTTGAATGTGAGGGGCAAACAAAGTCAATTCATACCTCGTCAGCCGTGCAGAGGTGAGGTGCTGGTTTTGGGTTTTATTCAATAGGACATCTACAGAGTGAGGTACCATCAGGGTTAAATCATGGCCTAGGACCATTCCCTCACTCTGTTTTACAGACGCGGCAGCAGCAGCGACGGCTCTCAAACATCTTGGCAAAGCGCATGCGATAGGATCGATGGCGGAAGAGTAGTAGCCGCACAGTCTATTCCTCCCTCCGTGTTCCTGTGTTAACACAGCCAAAGCACATCCATCACATTCATGCACAAACAACACAAAGGCCTTATTGTAATTTGGAGTACCCAGAACCGGTGCAGAGCATAACGCGGTTTTGAGAAGCTCAAATGATCGTTGATGTTCCAACTTCCATGGCAGCAGCAAAGAAATGCCCTTCTTCGTCAAGGCCAACATCGGTTTTATCACTAGTGAGAAGTTCGGGATCCACAGTCTACAGTAAGAAGCCATACCTGTTAAGGCTCTGACTTCCTTCTGTGTATTTGGGACAGACATGCCAGAAATGTGTTTTATTCTTTCAGGTGTCAATCTTCTCCCCTCCTTTGACAGGAGATAGCCTAAATAGGCGACCTCCTGACAACAATATTGAAATTTCTTAAGCGAAGCATTATGACCATGTTCAGCCAAATGAATAAGCAACAATACAGTGCCTTCTTTACAAGCACTTTCAGAATCTGCAGCTAAAAGCAAGTCATCGACATACTGAAGCAGTGTACAAGTAGATGGCAATTGAAGGGTGTCAAGCTCCTCTTTCAAAGCCCTACTTAAATGCTTGGACTTTCAGCATAACCTTGAGGTGCACGAGTAAATGTGAACGAACGTCCCCCCAAGGTGAACGCGAACAAATATCTACTATCCTTGAGTATAGGAATACTGAAGAAAGCATACTTCAGATCCACAACACTAAAGTGAGTAGCTGTAGCAGGGATCATCGTTAGTATCGTTGTCACATCAGGCACAATTGGAAATTGTGGGGCGACAACTTTATTAATAGCGCGTAGATCAATTATGAAACGGAATGGGATTGCATTGTCGCCTTTCTTGTACACGGGTAAAATCGGACTGTTACATAAACTACCTGCAATCTCTTCGATCACTTCTCGATGCACAAAATCGGAAACAATGCACTTCAAAGCACGCTCGCCCTCAACTGATATTTTTGCGGAATGCGTGGTAGTTGAACTCCACTTCAACCTGTAATACCCCGACATCATTGTCGTCAACCGCCTACAAACATTCCGGGACAATGCTAAACTCAGGAGGCAATGGTCGAGTCAGAAACTGAGAACTGGGAAGTTGCTGTGGTGAAATCGTCAGTCGCACTCCGTCAGAGGAACAATGAATTACTGCATTTAATTTCTTCAACAGATTTAACGCCAGCAAATTCTCTCCACAGTTTGAAGTCAAGAGGAATGGACAGTGGTCCGTAAAGGGACCCAAAGAAACAGGCACCGGCGAAGAAACCGGACAAGCAACTGGTACGCCAGAAAACCCTACAGAAACATTAGTTTGCCCTGACAGTGGAATGTTTGGAACCCGCGAATGATCAATGGAGCACTTCTGTGCTCCAGTGTCTAACAAGAACTGATGTTTCCTATTCCCCACTAACAGTTCAACGTAGAGACCTTTTTGACTAACGGGAATAGGTGAAGGTTCCAAACCCTGCTTCGGGCAATCCTAACGAAACAAGATGTCGTCAAAAGGAAGCTCTTCAGAAAGGTAGGCAGCAGAAGGGTGATCAAATATGTTTCTTTTGTCCGCACTCGAAGTCTGATTATCCTGTGAAAAAGGTTGCTGAGGATCTTGTGAGAACTGACCTCTATCAGGGCCCCCCACTCCGGGGCGACCTCTAGGTCATCTACCCATACTCCCAAATGTGCTGTTTGACCTCTATCGAAGGATGGGGCACTGTGCACGCCGATGACCTTCCTGGTGGTAATAGGCACATTGATTAATATTCACAGGACCCAAGGGGACATTCCCTTGCGGAACATACTGACCTCTGGTCTGTGACTTACCTCCTCTGGGATTTCTAACAATTTGCTGTAACAATACTTTAGCCTTCAAATCTCCTTTCCTCTTCTCGACTCTATCTTTTTCATTATTGACACGGTTCTCGTAATACTGAGCCATGTGCAAAACTTCAGATTGGGATTTCGCCTGCCAAGCGCTCTCAGAGGACATAATCTGTGACTGGATGTCAGGCAGCAATCCACGCACAAATTTGTCCACAAACAACATTTTCCCAGACTCTGTGCCCAAGTCCTGTCCACTGAAATCAGAGAATACCTGTTCGAATCGATTAAAGAATTCGGTGGCACCTTCAGTTTTTCCTTGAACACAGGCCGTAAGCTTGTCCCAAATAATTCTTTTCTCAGGAATTATGGTTTTCAATTTTGCAACAATCCTATCAGGCAAGGTCAGTATTACCTGCGGTGGTTTCTCACCAGCCGGTCTTTCCCTATCAAGCCTAGTTATGTTAGCCCACGTATCTCACAACCCAGGCAAATCGTCTATTGTTCGAACCTGCTTCCATAAATCTACGGGCAGGAGTACAGGGAACAGCAAGTCAATATCACTTAGGTTGAACACAGAGGACTGTAAGACGGACTCTATCTCTTTGTAGAATCCTGTCGGATTTTTCCTAATATCAGGAATTGATTGTCTAATAGTGTTCACTTCCTGTCGCAAAAACGGGACGTGAACAAACTGTGATACATAATGTGCAGGAATGTCCACAGCGGGTGCACCTGCCCCAACGTTAGAAGGAATCTCAACCTTTGGGACAAATGTCGGAGGAACCTCTTTCATTGGCAACTGAGATGTAGGTAATTCCGATCATTTACTAAGCAACAGAGCCAGGTCGAGCGCTAAGGCAGTCGAAGAAGTGTCGGGCGAAAAGCCCTCTTACAAATACCCAAAAACTCTGTAGGACAACTAACCTTCTTCCTTACACATTCATCCTGCAGGTACTGTACCATTACCTGAATTACCTTCCTCTGCATTTCTACTGCATACTGACTATACGTGTCATACACTTCATCTGGCGGTATCGATGAATCCGAGATCCATCGAATCGCATCTTTGGTACAGATTCGTACTTCCTCAGATGCCGATTTACGACACGGAAGGAACCGTTTCTGTACATACATGCTGTCGTCTTCATCATCCTCATTCCGCAATTTTTCTAAGTCCCACCTATACTCAAATAACCTCCCAACATGACCATGTACTTTCTCCTCAGTGTCCCTCGAAAGCGCTAAAGTATTCAGATCCCTGAACCCTTGTGGGAGATCTGCATTATGTAATCTACCCCATATTACACATAAATAAGTCCCCAAACCTTCAATAAAAACATTTTTCTCGGGAAAATTGCCCATATTTGATATTGTGGAGAAAACATCAGCTTGATCACCTCTCTCCATACAATGCTTAGCCCATGCAAATAATTCCTGTTTCTTTTCTGCAGAGACAGTATTTCGAGTGACAATCTTTGACCCCGCACCCTGATCAACTTCAGTCGGTACAGAACCACTCGGGAGCGGAGGTGCGGGCAAATTCAATGGAGGTATTACTATCGGCACAGGGGGAAGAGGTGGTAGCGTAGGTGGAGGAACAACAGCTGGAGGAATAGGGGCAATAGGTTGTACAGGGGGAACAGGAATAACAGCAGGAATAACAGCAGGAATGGGCAGAGCACCAGGGAGAGGATCATACGGAGGTGGCGCAGAGGCACCAGGCCTGTGTTCATTTAACAATTTATCAATAAATTCTTCGTAAACATGAAAATCTCTAGAGGGATAGATTTTCTAGATACCGAGTGAGAAAGCCCTATCCATACTCTTGACTGACTCTGAATGCTTTTCCTTATCATATAACAACGCCTTTTCGGCATTCGTTTTATGACGGCGTGCATGTTTATCCCTACTTTTAAGCTGCTGCAACGCTTCTTTTTTCCAATTCTGCAAAACATCAAATGCTGCAGGTCTGGCCTTCTTCTTTAACAAGACCGATTCTAGGTATTCAATACGGGGGATCTCGAAACTACCATTGATTGGCCACTGAAATTCAGGGGCATGTCTGGTTTGTCTGTGCCAAATATCATTAAATACTATACTTCCAATGCCATACTTACAGTACATAGTACACGCCGGCTACCCCTCCTGTGGTGCCGGGCGGCTAAATTCCAAAGATTGTCGATCGCTGCGGAACAGTGCCCTAAAGCAGCTAGACAATTTCCCAGGCATTTCACAAAAAATTGGTGTTACCTTGTCAATAATTGTGTCTGCAGATAAAATATGCCAAATTCAAATTGTCAGGGTTAAATTAAGAGTCGGGTCACGACTACACCTGACCAAACCTAAGGAGGACCGTACGGTTTACCAAAGAACTTACCTAATGAATTTTACCTTGTGTTTGGTGGTTTCGACAAATCTGCCCGCCTCAAAAATGGACCCTCGTCAAGATGCCGTGTCAGACCACACGACTATCGTCCAAGGATCGGATTGTGCAGCGCTGCCAAGGTATCGCGTCTCGTTCGGTCGGGCCCGCAGTATCACACTGTCCGATCCCGGTTAACGAGCCTGCGTCAACCTTCAATGATCCGGCATCAATCTTGAGGGTCCCTATTCGGGCGCCAACTGTGAAAATAGAAAAATAATATGAGGCCGGGAAGCCCGAAAGGAAACACACCAACACAGGTTACAAAGAAACATACAAGTGCTTTATTTCAAGCTACAACAGTTACCAAGTCAACTGACAAACGAACAGCTATTCGGCTCTCAGTATAACATAACGAACTTCAACGAGGGTTCGATGTGTTCAGTGAGAGACCGCACATTGGAATACCCGGGCTATTTATACAATTTGTCCAACCCTTGGCCAACCCTATTGCGGGTTAACCATTCTGCGAAATACAATACTGGTCTTAGGGTTCCTTGCCAGGTCAACCTTTAATATATGCATTTTGATTAGTTTCGCTCATATAAGTAGTACATTTACATAGATGTCAACAATAGGACAAGGTCTCTGTTCGCGACCCCGACAAGTGGCCTGCAGGCATATTCATTATTCAGCTGTACGGAGGTCACAACGACCAGAATCTTATTCGGCATGTCATTTGGCCTCCATTTTGATGTTCAGGGTGACTTCTGCATAACAAGAGAACCTAAAATGGCGGCTTAATCCAAGATGGCGGCTTACATTTATTTCTCTAAGGTCAAGACCTTGTCGTGGAGTTTGTTCGCGCATGATGTTTAGACAACTTGGCGTAGGCCAATACACATACGACTATTACAATAGGGGGCATAATATTATTTCTATTCCGACACGCTGAGTCAACCGATTCTTGGTTTACCTCTCTGATTTCATGTTGTAGTTCTGACGCGAACACTTGGTCTGTCAGTGAGCCTGGCTTAAATCTCCAGAGGGTTGTTGCCGGTTTAAGGTTGGGCAGGGAGTATTCAAGTGTCACCATGGAATGGTCGGAGAAGGACCTGGGGAGGATTTGACAGGCCCTCCAGTGGAATGGGCTTCAAGCTGACACCATGAGGAAGTCTATACTTGAGCTGGTGTTGTGGACATATGAGTGGAAGGTATATTCTTTTAATTCCCAGTTAAAGTGTCCCCATGTTTCGATCATATCAAATGATTGACAAATGTCCTTAACCTGGAGGCTAGCCTTAGACAGCCGGCCGAATGTGTTAGGTGATTTATTTTTTTGAGGGTCCAATGGTGTGTTGAGGTCTGCTCCCCAGATGATTGTTGCAGAGCCTATCTTTTCAAGGTTTGACATGACCCAGTTGAAGTTGTTCGGGCCGTCGGTATTAGGGGCGTATGAGTTCAACAGGGTTATTTCTTTCCCTACGAGAAATCCCCTCACCAAGAGTGTTCTCCCTTCAGTGTCTTTCCTGAATTCTATTAGACTGAAGTTATCTTTTTTATCGATCAGGATGGCCACTCCTTTTGCATAAGACAAGTACGACGAGAAGTACCTGTGACATCCCCATTCCCGGGCCCAGTGACTTTCCGACCCCGGGAGAAGATGTGTCTCTTGGATCATGGCTGTGTCCATTTTGTGTCTTTTGATATATTGAATGATTCTCCAAGTTTTTACTGGTTGGTTGCCCCCTCTAATATTCCAAGTAGCTACTTTGAATTTGCCTAGTAGCTATCATTATGATGCTTATCTGTGGTCGCGTGTTAAGTGGCGTGTCTTTGTGGCACCGAGGTCGTGCCCGGGTTGCCTTTGGTTTTTCAAAATTGGTGAGGCGTGATAGTAATGTTTTGCAGGGTTGGTAGACGGGTGAGTAATTAAAGGCGCATTCCCACAACTGTTTCTTTCTGCCCTCCCTTGCGTGAGCAACCCCCAACTGGCCCACAGTGGTACCCCCCTCTGTAAGTGAAAACATTAACGGTGCTGTGCTTGGGGCGCTAGTGGCCTTCCAAGAGGAAGGGCTCCTTCATGATATAGGACTGTGTTTCTGTGGTGATGGTTGTGGCCTGAGTCCATCTTGTGGCTGTGGTCTGGTGTTGTTTCATGGGGGATCTCTCTCATCCGGTCCCTATGTGGTAATCGTAGGTTGTTGTTTGTGGGTCTGCAGCCTGTTCTGTCTAGGTAGTTGCTAGCCTCTCCGGGTGTGTTAAAGAATTGGACCTTTCCATCATGCTGGATGCGTAGTTTTGCGAGAAAAAGCATTGAATATGATATCTGGTTGTCTTGTAGTCAGCGTTTGACAGCTGCATAGGATCTCCTTTGTGCTTGGACGGCAGGGGAGAAATCTGGATAAAATTGAATATTGTCCCCGTCAAACTGGAGGTCCCCCTTTTCTCTTGCTAACTTTAGGTTTGTATCTCGATCTTTGTAGTTGAGCAGTTTCTTTATGATTGGTCGTGGGTTTGCACCTTGAATTGGTTTAGTGTTCGGAACTCTGTGTGCTCTCTCTATTACGGATAGCTGGGATAGGGCCTCGACTCCAAAGAGTTCTATGCATATCTTTTCAACATGGTCCTCCATTTTTGTACGTAGCTGTTGTTCCCTGACTCCGACTAGTCTGATGTTATTTCTGCGGGAGCATCCTTCTAGGTCCTCGTACTTTGCGTTTACTGTTTTTATTTGGTTTTCCAGTGTCGATACCCTGGTTGTTAATGATGCAGTACTGTTGTCTAGGTCTGAGACCCGTTGTTCGACTGTGTCCAGTCTATATGTGTGATTGTCCAGACGGTGCTGCAGTTGGTCCACCTTGGAGTGTGTCTGAGGCTATGTATTCTGGCCTTTAGATCTAGTAAGATTTCTCTGATATCAGAGTTTTGGGAGTTTTCTTCCTCTTGGATTGCGTCTTGTATGGGTGACTCTGGTCTGCTGTTGGGCTTAGCCGACTTCGTCATGGTGCCGGGCTTGAAATTCAGTTTGCGCTGGGATTTGTCAGTCTTTCCCATGGTAAAATTCAAGGTGTTGCGACCTGGGTTGTGATGAGATCTTGGTGAACTACTTGTGCTCGGGTCATCAGGGGTGGGAGAGAGCTGGATCTGATTGTGCCAGGTTGATCGCTCTGGTGTTGTGAGTGTCTTGATAAGCACTGCTGAGGTGGGTACCCTGGTAGGGTTATGCCCGGCAGGGCCCTGGTGTTTGTGGGGTTTGGTTTCCGTGCTATGATGCTAGTATTTGTCGGGGTGATCTTGCCGTGGGCTTTGTTCTTGTTTTGTGGGGCTTCCAAGGGGTACTGGGAGGACTATGGTACGGTTGGCTTGTGCTGCCTGTGGATCTTATCTTGGTGAGGCCATTGACGACTCATTTGTGTCGCTGATGCAGCAGGAGTATTTTTACAAGTGTGTAGTGGGGTCGCCACCTGGCTTGTCCCGTTTAGTTATCTTTGTGCCCCCCCTTTTCAGCAGCTTGTTAGGGTTGCCACCAATGATTTGTTTCTGACCGATACTCGGGCGGTTGGGAGCGGTGTTATGCTACCTGGATCTGGGCTCAGGGTGCCAGGTATGGTGGTGCTGTGTGGTACTTGTGGTACCTCTGGGGAAGATGCCGGGGGCTGTGAACCCCACCTGTCCTCTTGTGTGCCGTAGGTACGTACTCTCCACTTCCATTACTCCTTTATGTTACCTCTGCAGGCAGTCAGAGGAGTTGTGACCTAGGGAGAACTTCGCCTTTACTGGTAGTTTAGGGGGTCGGAGTGTAGGAGAGCGGAAGGGAGCTGTGTGTTGCCACTCATTTGCCGTCTGGAAGGATCAGGGGGATGTCAGCTCTTCACACCCTGCACTCTTCTTTCCTCATGTCCAGGTTGGGTAGATTGCTTGTTCTGACTGGGGGAAGTCTCACCCATTATAGCGCAGTGCAGACCGCTGCCATTGAGCAATTGTTCAAGGTGGAGTGTTCTGTTAAGTTTGTGCCGAGGCGCCTGGTGTAATGGTTGCTGTTCCTTAGGCACACATATACAATGGAAAGATTGAGGGGAGTTATTTAACGGCCTCGGGATTTGTCCCCCCAAACAACTAGCGAATGCTTCTGGACTTAAGAGTCTCGTGGCCTTTATGCTGAATCCTATACAAGGGATGACAAACACTATTGGATCCAAATACCCACAATCATTGCAAAATATCACTCAACCACTAGAAACATTTACTTGTACAATACAAAAGTTATTTTATTAAGACAATGTTTTCTTTTAAATATATTAAATCACCCTCAGTAAAAAAAAACTCAATGCAGACTGAAAACTGCCTACAATTCATATTCCCATTTTATAAAACACGCAAAGTGCAAAAGTGTCTCCTTTCAAACAGCACACCATACAATCACTTGCTGACTCATACTCAGTTCAACATCCACTGTGATCCATACAAACTTTGAATACAAAAATACAGAAAGCTCTCAAACTCTGAGTTTCTCTCTCCCGACCCCTAATGTCCTGAATAGGCGAATCCTTGCTACCCAAGGTTCTAATTAACTTAATAATCACTTCACAAATGTTGCCTTATAATGTAACAACAACCATGCCCAACATGTTTCGTTCTTTTTACAACATTCTATTAGAACAATACTAGAACTTCTTCAGGGGAAAAAATTTGACATGTAGGTTTTCTTTTTCTTTCACACTTCGTGTAATAATGTTCATCTGTGACTCTATAAGAAACAGCATAAAAAACAGCCATAAGTATTGCTGTTACTGAATTTCACAACTAACCAACAATAGAGCTACAAGTCTCCTGTGGTAGGCTTACCGTGGTAGGTTTAAAAAATAATGCTGTCCACAGCGTAGTAGGCGTGTCTTCAAAGTAAAACGGCCCTCTGTGGTAGTAAAAGCCACGCGCAGCCTTCTGCCATCCAGTTACAATTCTGCAAAAACAGTTAGCTTTAAATAGGTATACATACCAGTATCGGTCTGCACTCAATGAACCAAAACCAAATACCTCTAAACTGCTTCATGCTTCTCTATTGAACAAACCTCACGTCCATACGGAGTTTGCTATCTCACTAAACTTACATGCAAAAAGAGGTAGGCACCAAACCTCCCAAGTGGAGGGAGCGGGTAGAACAGCCGAAATGAATACATGTCCATAATATTCGGTACCGCCCCTCCTCGCTTAGTAACAATGTGTCAAACAAGCAGACGCTAACCTTCTCGGAATTCGTGCAGTATGCCGAGCATACAACAATATGTAAACACACTGCTCCCTAAGTATGGTGCTCATACCTACAACATAAATACTTTGCTGCAGTGAATACTCACTTGTAAGGATCTTAACTATCCGTTCACGATAGTCTTGCCTGGCTTCACGCCTTCGCTGGTATTGCGCCGCCCTTTGCTCCCAAACACCAGATATTACTGTACCGTTGTACCTCTTATCGCCGCGGATCGCAGCCGCTGGATTACTAAAGGAAAAAAGACTCCATTTAGGGACGTAGTTGAAAGCGGAATTAAGACGTCACCTTTCTCCAAACATCTATCTCCTTTCACTCGGGTAAAACCTTCTAATCGCTCCTCACCAAGGCGTAGCTTCATGCGGAAAAAGTCTCTACCCTTGCTCCTTTACGACCCAAGGGCACTTACTTCAAACAGGTACTGCGTCGGGCTTCACTACTGTCGTGTTCATGTACGTATAACCTTAGTCACCTGATTCCACACTCACGTCTCCATACTTCCCTTGAAAAGGGTGATGGAATGACGCAGCTGTAGTGGATCACCTTGATTGGATCACCACTGATTGCTCGCCGGATGCATATAAACCATGTGACTTAAGGTAAATATATGGCGCCTGTAGGTACTGACAAGCTCAGATGTTAATCAATTTAGCATCTCAACATATCCGGTAGTTCGCTCGGCATACACCGCACCAGTAACGGGATGATACCTCATTGAACTTTCTTCTGCCGCTAGTTATGCAGTATGCATTTATGAAATGACTACTCATACCACTAGGAACAGTGGACAAATACGCCTGTGGAAAAATTCACACTGGCACGGCAGCACCCTTCAGAGAGAAAAGGGGAGAGAGAAAGAAAAGGGGAAAAGGAAAAAGAAGGGGAACAAGGAAGAGGTATGCTTAAATACCTCATGCCACTCTTTATTTTTCTAGGACCCACATTGTCTTGGAATTCCTTTCAACCAAAACCATTCCAGTCGACAGCCTCATTAAGTCCGGTTACTGCTGCTTGACATAGAAAAATAAGCCGTTGCTCTTTCGCTTGTAACCTCTTGGTTGTTTCTATACCATTATGCAGTGAAATATGAAGTAATACTGTCCATTTTAGATCGTTCATTCGGCAGTCCATCAATCAAAATTGGTTGACCATCGGGGCAGTGGAGACCTTGTTCTTGATACAGCTCCTATGTTCTGTAATACGAACTCTAATCCTCCGTTTGGTCATCCCTATATAGAGTTTCCCGCACGGGCACCATATAGCGTAAATCACGTTACTGGTATTACAATTGGTAAAAGTCACTTGGGACCAAGGTTTCGCCAGACCGATATCTACTTGTGTAGTCCGACTTGTTAAATGACAATTGACACACTGACCACAAGGGGCATGCCCTGCTGTTTTTGGTAGCCCCCATATTCCTGTGACACTTTTCTGTTTGGCGGGTTCTCTCATGATGTCATTTTTAATGAGTAGATCTTTGAGGTGCACAATGCAGCATGTCCAGGGGACATTCACCTCCCTTCAGGACGTGCCAATTTTTCTTGATGATCTTAATTACTTGATTCGTTTGGGGGTTAAACGTACTTACGAATACTATGCCTTCCTTGTCTTTTGTTCTGTCATTATTCTCTAGCAAACCTTCACGATTGTTATTTTTAGATCTTTTAAGTGGGCGGATATTTTCTTGCGACCAATTTTGAACTCATAGTATCTGCTTCTGACCGAAACATTTCTTTCGTAGAGCTATTACGTTTTAAACGCAAGAACTGGCACAACGGGAGATTTTCCCTTGTGTGGCGTGGGTGGCAACTGTCAAACTCTAAAAGAGAGTTGCGGTCGGTTGGTTTATGGTATGGTTTGACCTGGAGAATATTACAACTAACATCTACCCAGATTGTGATATCTAGGAAATTGTTCTCTAAATTACTTTGCGTTTATGGTATGGTTTGACCTGGAGAATATTACGACTAACATCTTCCCAGATTGTGATATCTAGGAAATTGATCTCTAAATTACTTTGCGTTGAAGTGAACTTCAGATAAGGACTTTGGCAATTGATCCATAACATGAATTCTTTGAACTGTTCGACAGAACCGTCCCACACAATCAAAATGTCATCTATATAACGGTGTCACAAACCCAACTTAGAAAAGTATGGGTTAGTGGAGCTATAGATGACCTGACGTTCAAAACTTTCGACAAACAAATTGGCTGCCGAAGGGGCTACTGAAGAGCCCATTGCTGTACCGTGGGTTTGGTGATAAAGCTGTCCATTGAAGCTAAAATAGTTCTCGGTAAGTGCCATTTCTGCACACCAAAGGGTAAAACTATTTGGTGTGCTACCCTCTGTTCTTTTAGTGAGGAGTATCTCTTCTAACACCTGTAAGGTTTCTTGTTGCGGGATACAGGTATAAAGTAACACTATATACAAGCTTACAAGTAATTGTGTAGTTGGATCAAATTGCATCTCTTCTACTATATTGATAATTTCTGTGGTATCATGTACAAACAAATACATAGTATGCACAAAAGCTTTAAGATACCTATCAGCAAATTTAGACAATGGTTCAAGTAAAGCACCATTACCAGAGACAATGGGGCGACCCGGGGGGGTTTACCAATGTCTTATGAATTTTAGGAAGAATGTAAAATGTTGGTATTGTGGGATTCTTGACTAATAGGAACTCACTCTCTTGTGGGCAAATCCAGCCTCTAGCACAAGCTTTTTCTACTTTATGATTAATCAGTATTGCGAGCCTCTTGGTGGGGTCTTCCTTAATGGGTTGGTAAAACTGTCTATCTTCCAATTGGTGGTGGCATTCTGTTATGTACGCCTTGCGGTTAAGCATTACAATCGCACCACCCTTATCTGCTATCCTCAAGATGATATCAGGATTAGTGGCCAGACTCTTTAGGGAGCTGTGTGTTGCTGCTCATTTGCCGTCTGGAAGGATCATGGGGATGTCAGCTCTAGGGTTGGTTCTTCACACCCTGCACTCTTCTTTCCTTGTGGCCGGGTTGGGTAGATTGCTTGTCTGACTGGGGGAAGTCTCACCCATTAGTGCCCGGTGCAGACCGCTGCCATTGAGCAATTGTTCAAGGTGGAGTGTTCCGTTAAGTTTGTGCTGAGGCGCCTGGTGTAATAGTTGCTGTTCTTTAGGTCCTTAACTGTACTGGGCCCCGGGGCTACTGACGGAGCAGCTGTCCTGGACTTTACTTCCCCCAGGACTCATTATGTGCTGTGGATGTGTGCTTTCCACTTTTGCTACTCCCACATTGCGATCTTACAGGGGGTCGAGGGAGTTGTGGTCCAGGGAAGTTTTCGTGATTGCTGGGATTCCCTGTTGTTTAGGGAGCTTGACTGTAGGAGATCAGATGGGGCTGTGGGCTGCAGTTTGTCCGTAATCTTGAGGGTCAGGGGGGTCGTGGCTTTAGACCCTTTTCTATCCACTCCCTGTTTGACTTTCTAAATGTTCGATATAAACGGTTTGCTTGTTTCCCAGGGAGGGGGCCATGTTCTCTGGAGTGTGGTCCCTGGCGCTTCTATGGAGCAAATGTTTTTGTTGTGCGGGGGAACTGAGGTGCTGATGCCGTTGGCCTGCTCTGGCAGAGTACCAGCAGAGGGGGGGGGAGAGCCTCTTCCACGCAGCGCTTCAGCTAATACGCCCTTACCGTTCGGCCGCATTCTCGGCCGCCCGCACGGCAGTTACGTTGTCCCTCATTCCGCTTGGCTGGACATATAGGAGCTGGGGTTGAGGAGCTTGGGCAAATACCTTGTTCCCGCAGAGATGCACCCGCTCATGCCCCGCGTGGGTGAGCAGATCTGACTCGCTCCTGGGTGCCACGCTCCCGACCGATGTTGTCGGGCGAATCCTCCCTTGCAGCTGCTGGCGACCTCTCAGTTTACCGATACCCCGCCCGCTATGGCGCAGGCGAGTGGCACTGCTGATTCCTCCCACGATCCCTGTATGCCGCTGCTCGGGAGGTATTGAGCCTTGGAAGCATGGTCCGCATAGCGGCCTCTCCTCTTCATCTTGTCAGTATGGCTGTGCAAGTGGGGGGAGCACTCTCCGCCGAGATTTTGGGCGCGATGGATGCTCCGTTACATGCTGCTATTTTCTGTTGCTATGCCAGGCTACTTAGCCACCACAGAAGCTATGATTGATCAGGATTCATATATTCATATGGAACTTCACAGAGCTCTTTAGGGAGCCGCCATCTTGATCGGCCCTCTAGCGCACTCGTCTTACTAGTGCATGTTTAAAAAGAATTCTGCCGCACAGTATTAGATAGGGAGTGCATAGATATGACCAGTCAATATGCACACCGTAACAATATGGTAGAGCTAGGTTATGTGAAACTTTGGTCTAAATACTTAATGTTTATTAGTATTCAATCTACCACCCAAAATGTTCCTCTTCTTAAATCTTAAAGGAATTGATTGAATTACACAAATTCAAGTAAGGCACCAATTAACATTACCATGTTTTTTACAGCTTTGCCTAACTACTAGTTTCCTTAGCAAAGCTCTTTTTTTTCTACCTGCTTTTTTTTGGAGGTAACTACCTCCACAAAAAAGCTTTAGCACATGCGGTAAACACCTGGTGTGGTAATTACAACATGCATTAATTACTTGGCGCCACAGAGTCCTATGTGACTCAAAAAAGGGGAATAACACAAAGGACTGCATGACTTGCATTTATGCTGTCCTTGCTGGGCATCAGGTATTTACCGCATGTGGTAACAGTAAATGATTGAGGAGGAACTACCAGAGATAATACCCACAACCCCGTAATCAGGCACTAAATATTCCTTAATACTAGAGAGTTTTCCTGGTTGCAAATCAAACTATAACATTTCAATGTTAATCACAAATCTTTACCTAGACATATTTTACCGAATCTGTCATAAATGGTTTATGAACCTAGAAGGACGACCATCTTTGCAACGAGTACTTCATATACTTAGCTTAAAGCCATCTTTTTTCATCTTTACTAAAATAGGCACTGATAATAAAAGTGCATTTTATAATTAAGACTGGGAGAGTCTTCAAGAACCCATTCGGAAATCTCCCTGGGCTCAACCGCTACAATTGTGCTGGTACTTGATATGATACTTTATTTGTATCGCGCCCATACACAAGTCTTTCAGAGCGCGAGATCATGATGTTCACATGTGATTTGGGTACTTGCATAAGGATTTGAAGGAGTTATTTGGCAGAAAGCATGATCGTACACATCCATTATGAACTTGCAGCTTCCTGTTTCATTTGTGTGTTGAGCTTGGCTGAAGAAGTTGGGGCAGGGATACTCAACACCACATATTAGGCAGAGCTGGAGAGGTTTTGAAGGAGGATTAGGAGAAATGTGTTTCCTTGCCAGCAAGGATGATTGTGTTTTGTGTGCTGCGCTCTCAATCTGGCAGGAGACCTACCATGGGGTTTACCAAACCAATCCTGTCTCAGATGCTGGGTGTGGGAGAAGGGAGTACCCCAGTCTCTGTCCCTTCTACCTGTGCCTTGCTATGTGAACCAAGTACCATCTGTTCTTGCCCTGTAGCCTTGATGCACAATGAAGGCCAGTTTCTTTCTGTTTGTCTTATAGAACTAGATCACCCAGAAGGCACGGTGGTGGAGAGAGAGAGGGAGCAATCTATCTGGACGAGAGCCTGAGGAAGAACTACAGAACAGCTGTGCAGTCCATACAGCAAACTGGCAAAACAGACACTGTAAGCAAACTGGACATGTACTCGAGAACTGATCCTAGCTTCAGTGGTCACACAGCAAACTGGCAAAACAGACACTGTAAGCAAACTGGACATGTACTCGAGAACTGATCCTAGCTTCAGTGGTCACACAGCAAACTGGCAAAACAGACACTGTAAGCAAACTGGACATGTACTCGAGAACTGATCCTAGCTTCAGTGGGACCACGGAACGGTCACACAGCAAACTGGCAAAACAGATGCTCTGATCACTCCAGATACGAACTTTGGAAATAACGCCATTCTCAAAAAGTAGCAGACATGCACATGTTGACATATAGCAGGCTGCCATTCCCAAATGCTGGTGAACCCAAGTACACGAAGGGGGTAGGGCTTAAAGACTGTTATATGTGTATCTGTAACCCAGTCCCAGGAAGATAGCGGTTGGTTTGGGGAACCAGCTGTGGGAGAGAACCAATGGAAGGGGTTACTGATCTATACAGACCATCCTAAAGGGAAATGAGAGAAAGAAGGGGGCTCACTTTTTGAGCCCCTTCTTTCTAATTTATTTCAATAAAAACACTTGAACTGTCATGAAGGGTTGGTGTGTTTTCGAGGCCATCTGTGACTTTTGGGGCACATGTTTCTTTTGAGAAGCAATTTGTGTACTTTACTAAGGAAAATATGTTGTGTGTTATTATTGTTATTTGAAGAAAATGCAAGTTGCGAGGATGTGCACAATGTGCTGATCTTCTCTGAGTACAGTGATCTTGATGCAGGGGCACAGGTAGATGTGGAAATGTTGTACCCCCCATCTGAAGAGGGTGATGTAAAGTTAGATACCATGATGGTGCACAACCTGGGATTGGTGATGATGAGGGGTGGGAGCACGAGGAGGAAGGCAGGAAGGGAGAGGAGCTTGCATTTGAGAGGATAGTGGCAGAGGAAGGGGAGGAGGAGCACTCAGGAGTGGCCGACGAAGAGAGGTAGTAATTGTGTGTGCACCCCCCATTGCTGTGGTAGTCCGGCAAAAAATGTTTTCATCATCTTCAGTGCTGGAGTTCAACAAAACAAATGTGTGTGCACTACATTTCCTTATTGGAGTGCAACTAAAAGTAGGTGGGTGCCTCCTTCACTGTAGGACTGCAGCAAAAGTTGAGAGTTCAGTTCTCGCTGATGGAGTGCAGCAAACACTATGTGTGCTTCCAAGTCCCTGTGGGGGTGGAGCAAATTAGATGGGCGTGCTCCCTTCCTTGTGGCAATGTGGCAAAATAACATTTGTGTAAGCTCCCTTTCTTGGCAAAGTGCAGCAAAAATTGAGAGTGGGTCGTCTTCCCTGTCGGGGTGCAGCAACAATTACGTGTGCACCACCTTTCACGTGGGCATGCATCAAAAATTAGGTGTGTGTGCTCTATTCTCTTGAGAGTGCAGCAAGTGTTAGGGGTGCAGAGCCTTCCTAGTGGTGCACAGTAATAATGAAGTGTGTGGCTGTCTTAGTTCACTTGGTACAGTGGTTTGTTGAAGCAGGGACATTTCTCACTTCCAGAGTCAACTTCCATTAACACCATTACAATTGAATGTAATCTTCAGATCCTTAGCTAGTTGCACCCATGAGAACAGTAACTCCCACCGCACTCCAATGTCCTGGCTGACCTTCCTTCCACTGGGACAGAGGTCATCGTCTGACGATACTGTAATCAGCTGTTTACTTTGAGGATACTGCTGCTGTGCTTGTAAAATCACTGGAATCTTGCCATGGTCTGCTAGGATATGTTGGCTTATAGATTTAGATTAATTCCAGGTGATCAACATGAGATACAGAGTGACTTTTTTCATTTGTCAGAGACACTTGAGCCAGAAGCACTCAAAACATGTTTCAATTGCCAACTCGCTATTGGCGAGGGGCTTGAAAATGTTGATGGCAACATGGACAACTACTAACTGGTCACACAGACCACTTAAAGAACCAACAGTGCAGCAGGTCGCCATCCTTTCTAAGCTGAGATGAGTCACTCAAATATGCATCATCATTTGTGAAGCAGTGGGACCTCTAATGCTAGCTGTGGTAGTCCTAGGCCCAAACAAATTGAAGAATACACAATCAAAAAGTGAGTGCCAACCGGGGTACATGCGGGAAAGATGCACATTCTAAATAACGCTCCCCTCTACCTGCCAGAGTTGCTTTTGGAAATAGGGTACTCTCTGATGACAGGTTGCTTCCTGTCTGCTGGCGAACATCAGCCTTTGTCTGCCGTTCATACATCTGCAAGCACATGTTCTTTCCAATGCCTTTCGTGTGCAGTCTTGCACATTTCCATGGTGGCTTCCCTATCTGCCTTCCTACTCTCCACAGTCTGGAACACAGCCACTTTCACCTTGAAGCGGTTGTCAACAAAAGGTGTTATATTATGTTACTATGACATATACTGTGTTCTTCAGACATTTGCCTGTTCTCCAAGCACTACTGTGGATCTCAAAGCGAGGGAAGGTGTTAGGTTAGTGAGTAGAGAGGGACATTGCAAGACAGCTTTGCTGTTGTGTTGATGTGTGCAGATCGAAAGTCCAGTCCCTTACTAGGTACTGATCTCTAACACATCTCCTTCAATAGTTTTATGAATGAGCCAAATAAGTATCAATAGCAAACGCAGGTATGCAGTGTTTATCTAATTTTAGTGGTTGTCCTTACAGAGATAAGGAAGGACCAACAAAGCTTTGGATATGCACTAAGTGTGAACTGTCCTAGATGGGGTCTCCTTCATCCAGGAAGGAATTGCCTCACCGTCCGACACCTCTTTGCAATACAAAAGGGAAGAAGAGGGGGAGAGGGTCTGCCTTTCTGAAGTTAGCTGGGGTTGGCTGATTTCTACTCTAACATGTATCCTTTCACAAAAAGTGTTATGACATTTGGAATGAGAATCACAAATTGTGTTTGCCTAGTTTAGATCGAAAAGCTTTGAAAAGACATATGTCTTCTGGTCTGTGGACTCTTTTGTTTGCCTAGTTATTTTCTGCCTTTTTGTGACACCCAAGCCCATCATTAGGCCCAGGTTTTTCCATTTCTTGCTTACAGTTGGCCGCTACTATATCTGTATTTCCTGTATTCAAATGACACAAAGCTCCTGGAGGGTCTCCAGTTTACCCTTGCATCTTCAGTGCGTTTTAAAACTTTTATCTGTACATGCTATGGCTTCTAGAGACATATAGGTCCTCCATGGTCATCAAGTATGCCATAACTGCCTATTGCTGGCCCATTGCACCTGCTTATTTCCAGCCTACTCTTGCCACGCAACCCCTATACGGCCTCTAGTTATACGCGTGCTATAACCTTACATCTTCAACACCATATCACTTTTGCATGTTGTGCCTTCCTGTGACAACTGGGCCCTTCAGTGTCTCCAGTATATGCAATTGTGGGCAATAGATCTACTCTCTTAAGCCTGTCCATGTGAGGTAAGGTGCCGAATGTGCAATTTAGGAGATTGCTCTGCTGCCTAAAGCGTGGCCTTGTCTTCTTATATCTGGAAAGACAATATGGGAACACAGGCATCAATGTATTGATAATTGGGGGGCTTTAATGGCCACTGCATGAGCACTAACATGAAGGTTCATTTTGAGAATGACTATCTGAGTAAATAGGTGGGCAATATAGGCAGGGTATACGCTGGTTGGCGTTCATGAGAGACTGGACATGTCAATGCCGAATAGCAGGCTGAAGGTGGATCTTCCAGGTAATTTTAGTTGGCGATCTGGTAAAAATAGAGCTACTCTTGATCACATATTTGTAAATGAGAATCTGTTTTATTTGGCACAAACAGTGAATATTCAGTTCAAGGAATACAGTGATCATGCACTGGTTACTTTCATGTTTAACTTAGAGATTGACTCAGTCTCAGGGGAAAAAAGGTGGGCGATAGTGAGGTAAACTCTGGGAAATAGGCTGGTCCGAACAAAATATGTTAGCTATGAGTCTGTAAATTGAGAATTGGAGGTTGGATGATTTAGAGATTTTAACAGCAAAAACCCTGGAACTCATTGGTAACTGGATTGCTGCGCTAACGGCAGAGTTTATGCCGATAGACGGTGGGGGGTATGATCATACTGAACATAGGGTTCAGCGTCTGCATTATGCAAACATTTGTGATGCCAAACGGCTATTGAGACAACGAATTTGGAAAATACACAGAGATGGAATGTTGGGCATTGATAATGGCAGGTTGATAAATAGAGTAAAATGCATATCCTAATTGGATAAAACTATATTATGAAAAATCGATATATAATAGGCAATGGCAAGAAATGTTTAAAATATTGAGATTGAGTGATTACAGGAAATGTTGGCAACACTTGAATACCCACAGAGTGGGGAAATCAAAAATTATCACAAGCTCTGTTGATAAAAGAACATGGTGAGAATATATGGAGAAGACATATGGAGAGGAAATGAAAGGTAGTTGATGCAGCCCAGATATTTCCTTTACCTACTTGGATGTTGATATAGACACTATCAGAGAAATAATTGGCTAATTAAAACCCCCATGAGCAGTGGGCTCAGATGGGTTGGCTGACATAATAATTAAACAATATCTGGATGTTTGGGCCATAGCATTGTGTAATTTGTTTAAAACAATCCTTGATAATAGCAACATTCCGGACCCATGCAAAAGGCTACATTAGTCCCAGTTTACAAAACAGAATGAATTAAAGAATGAATTTACTGTGAAAGCAAGAGAATATGATTGGATTGTCTTGAACCAGCACATCGCCATTTTAAAAACATATGAAACTTTTGCTCGGCTAGAACTTAAGTATCTAACTATGCAAAAGTATCATATTCAGTTCCCCTCTCCTAAACACAGAAGAACCTTTTTAATTTAGAATGGGTAAACCTCCTACGCTAATGGCAACAGGAGCGTGGAAGGGCATTAAGAATGAAAAGAGAACCAACCCTTGAAATCAACAAGCATGTGTTTACATCTTGCTATGTATTCAAAGCCTGAGCAAGTGTGTACATATTCCAGAGAGTAATCATATGGGGGTGTTATGGTCTTGGAGTTTGGCTGGTACCAACATTCCATTGGCCTTAGCCATGATTCATTTGTGGTATAGAATTGAGATGCTCTTGAATCAGATAGAGTGACGTTAATTAAGAGTTTGTTGAGGTGAAATGTATTATTACTCTGCTTCATATAACATTGTATAGAGCAAATGCTCTTATAACACATAAAGCCGTGCTATGTCAGTCTTAGTCTGTAAAGTGTTCATGTAATTAGAATATGTCTACAGATGATTTTTAATGCAATTTAGATTTTAGGTAGGTTCTGCTGTGATTGATAAAATAGTTTTTAATAATAAGGGGTACACATCTATTTTAGAATACACCATTATTATTAGGTGAAGATTAGTGAAATATTTCAAAGATGATGTGAAGTATTGTGTAACAAATTATTTTAAATTGATTTAGTATATATAAAAGGGTAAATATGTGAACAGGTTGTATAAAGTGAAGCACAATAAATAGAATTAAAAAGAAATTAAAGTGGTAGGGCAGGATAGTTACTAGGTTTTGGACTGAGGACTATTTTGTTGTTTTGACTAAAGACCAGCACCTTTAGTTTAGATGATAGGAAGGGAAATCCCTACTAGCAATAGGGACAGATAGGAATGTTTCTCCTTAGTTAAATAAACACACTCCAAGTGATTTCCTCGAGTCTGACTCCTTCTGGTTCGCCACAGTAGCCATGCCTTCTGTTTTGCGATTACGTTTATACCTTTTTAATGCATTGCTATGTCATGAATTGCTATGTGTGGTTTCAGAACTGCTACCTACCCTCACCAACCTGCCCATCAAGGTCCCAGACTACTCCCTGCTATAACATGCTCACATTCTAAATTCCAGTGCACAATACCCTTAGCAGCAAAGTCATTCAAACATGACAATATAACACCCCTCTCAAAAGAAATCAAACATTAGAACTCTTCAACCAATTCACATACCATATCCCCGACCAATGCAGCCTAGAACCATGGGCACGCAGGCACTCATATGGACTGAAATTACTCTATGCTTTCAACACAGAAAACCTGCCAACCTACCCTAACACAGAGCTATATTACATGTTCACGCTCTAAGTAGCGCTGTTTGCTGGACACCCACGCTGCCACGCTGCCCGACGCCGGTCCTGATTCTTATTTGGACATTTCTTGTTATTTACTTGGACATTGGTGGCCCCGCCCCCTCTTACCCATAATTAAAAAAAAACAGCAGCCCGCGCACATCAAGTACGCGCTCTAAGAAGAGCTGTTTGCTGGACACCAATGCTGCCACGCTGCCCGAGGCTGATCCTAATTCTTATTTGGACATTTCTTGTTATTTACCTGGACTTTGGTGGCCCTGCCCCCTCTTACACGTAAGTCAACAAAAACAGCAGACGGCACACATTTGCGCGCGTGCATTAAGTACGCACTCTAAGTAGCGCTGTTTGCTTGACACCCACGCTGCCACGCTGCCCGACGCCGATCCTGATTCTTATTTGGAAATTTCTTGTTATTTACCTGGACTTTAGTATACTTTACAACCTTATATCTCATATAGCAAAGCTACGTATTATGCCATAAGGTATATATTGTTTATATATATGCTTTTTTATATTGCGTTGATTTGAAAAAAACCTTAGAACTTACTAATTCTGTTTCAATTGCACAATATCATTCTAAATTACGAACAATGCTGAACGAATTACATATAACGGTGGATGATGTGTATTATCGACCAGGTTATGCAAAGAAACAACTGTTTGAAATGGATTGGTATTTAACTGTAGAACAGATTGGTAAATATAAAATGTATAAGGAATACTATCTGTTTACTAAGAAGGGGATTCCGAGATACGATTATATTAACCTATTTCCATGTAATCGTATGAGAAAAGCATACTTATGGTACAAATTTAATTTATATTATACAAAAGAGAGGATTGCAAATTGGAAAGAGAATGAGAATAAAATAGACAGTAGAAAATGTCGCTTTCCTTTATGTACTGAGTCCAACGAAACCATGAAACACTTGATTCTATATTGTCCTTATTTTAAGAACATGAGAACAAAATGATTGATGAAATTTGTAGACATCCAATAGGAAGACTGTCTAACATTTCTATGGGCAAGAATGATACAAGGATCTCACAAACCACTGATATATGCATAAGTGAGTTTCTGTAAATTCATAAAGAAAGAACTTGTAATTCATGTTAATAACTGAAAATCTGTCAGGGAGAATATGTATTAACTAATATTACATGCAACTTAAAGGAATGGTTCGCCCAAAATTTTTGATTGCAATAAAAGATGGCCAATAATAAAAAAAATCGATTGCCACTTTTTTTTTTTTTTAGTCCCTATGCAAAATTTAGCAAAAATGAAGCACAAAATTTTATAAAGGAAGCACATGGGGGCATTCATTTTGTGAAATGGATGCCCGCCTCTGCTTGCTTTTGCGGCACTAATGAAGGAAAAGCCAGCCAGCTGTAGTAAACAAAAGCTACCACTGGGTTCCTTTTCTTTCATTGGCGCTGGGACTCGGAGGACGCTCAAGACAGAGACCGGAGACTACAGGCAGAAAAGCTGCAGCTGCATCTCGGTAAGTGCTATTTATTTTTAAAAAAAATAAGCACAAGCTGCATTTTTTTTCTAAGTTTTCCGGGCTGGAGGTGCCCGGAAGACTTAGAAATAATACTGCAGCTTTAAAGACGCTGTATTTATGTTTGCGGTAGCTTTTGAAGCTACCGCACACATAAATACAATGTCATTGTGTTTGAAAACGCTGCGGTTTTTCTTTCCAAGTTTCTCAGGCTCCTCCTCTGATTGTGCATTATTGGTGGCTGAACAGTAGTAGGATATGCAGTAATGGTATCCGGCTAGTTTCCATCTGACTGCATTTTATGACGGGTTCTCAAATTGTATGGTACTTTCTCACAATGCACAATAATCGGGATGTTTGGTTAATAGCAGTACTTATGAATGGGCCAATTATATGTGCTCACTTACTTGTGTGTCCCATCTGCGGCTTCACCGCTCATCCCTTCAGTCTTGCAGTAGCTTCAGTATCATTGAACGCTGCTCTTTATCAACAGATTCTTGAGCCACCAAGTCTTCAGCTACTGCTGAGGATTGAAAAACACTGCACTTAGCCACACTTGCTCAGCCGGTGTCTTGAGCAAATCCGTGTGCCTGAATTAGTCGTCCTCCAGAAAACAATCACCAAACAGTACGCACTCTCGCCACGCTATGCGCTCAGCCGGCATCTTGAGCAAATCCATGCAGTTGAATTAGTCATCCTCTAGGAAACAATCACCCAGCAGTACAGGTACTGTGCAGAAGAGTTCACGCAGCTGCACTCATGCCACGCTCTTGACTGGCGTCTTGAACAAATCCGTGTAGCTGAACTAGTCATACTCCAGGAAACAATAACCAAGCAGTACAGGTACCGTGCAGAAAACTGCACACAACCTCACTCGCTCAGTGCCACGCGCTCCTCTGGTATCTTGAGCAAATCCGTGTATCTGAATTAGTCGTCCTCCAGGAAACAATCACCAAGCAGTACAGGTACAGTGATGACAACTGCATTCAGCTGCACTTCTGCCATGCCATGCACTCAGCCGGTGTCTTGAGCAAATCTGTGTAGCCGAATTAGTCATCCTCCAGCAAACAATTGGCAAGGAGTACAAGTACCAAGCTTGCACCACATGCTCGGCTGGCATGTTGAGCAATGGCCACACTCGCCTGTTGTTTAGGAAAAAGTACTTATAAATAAGCCAGAGCAATGTCTCACTTGCTCAGGCATCTTTAGATAAATTTTACTCTTATTTCTTAGTGTTTCTACCAAAATTGATATTGATATTTTATTTCTATCGGGCTCGTACACAAGTGTTTCAGAGCACGACAAGGCAAGGGAGGGGAACAGGGGAGAACAAAACAGCGATATTACTAGGCCCAGTGACATTGAGAACGCGCAAGTGCGTGGTGGGAGATGGAGAGGGGAAAAGTGCATGGAAGGGGGGAGAAGTGGAAAGTGCGAAGCAAAGGAGAAACTGATAAATAATAATAAATAAATAGATAATATTGGCAACAAACAGTGGTAGTGCAGCCAGCAATTTGCAAGTGCTATGTTTAAGGCAGCAGACAGGGTGGGTCTGATAAGTGCAGGAAGAAAAAAGGGGGTGCTGTATGGGTACAGATGCAGACCCCAGTGCCAAAAGGTTGCCCAGAGGCAGTGTGGGAGAGTGGCAGAGTGAGCTTGTACCTGGGCCCAGAGGACAGAGGGTGGTCAGGTTCACGGTGCCAAGAGAGAACAGATCAGCAGGGGAGAGAGGGAGGGAAGGTAGAAGAAAAGAGGAAGGTCTTGAGGTGCTTCCGGAACCGGAAATGGTTCTCCTCAAGTTTTAGAGTGGCAGGGAGGCTGTTCCAGAGGAAGACCCCAGCCGAAGACAGAGATCTACCCCTAGCTTGTTTCTTTGAAAAACGATGGACCCTGAGGGAGTTAGAGGTAGAGGAGTGAAGAGCTTGAGAGGGGAGGTGTTTGCGGAGGGATAGCTGAAGATATTTTGGACCCAGGCCCAGAAGCCTTGTGGACAATGGAGAGGGTTTTGAATCTAATCCTTGCATCCACTGGGAGCCAATGGAGAGATTTCAGAGCTGGAGAGATACAATCCCAGGGCTTGAGGCCAAGGACAAGTCTCGCAGTCCTGTTCTGGATTAGGAAGGTCTTGAGGTGCTTCCAGAACCGTTCTATGTCACAGTTCAAAAGTTCGTTCTTCACAGTTCGTCAAAAAACTATTCCTTAGGTTTCTCAAGGAAAAGTTCAAATCTTTACAAAAATCAAATATCTTAAGTACTTAAAATGGAAGGATGATTCCCTTAATCTGTTTCTACCAATTGTGTCACTCTCTTTCTACTGGTTGTGTACAAAGGAAGCCATCAAGTAACCATTCTTCTTGCTCTTGGTTTCTTGGTTTAACTGTTTTAATTTTACAAGGTTCCTCTTATCTCAATAGGGCTCTCCAGACCCTTCCGGCCCTATGCCTTTCTTAGCTCTTGGGGCTGTTCCTTGGGCCTCTGCCAATGTTCAACCATCAGGTTTCTAGGGCTACCATAACCCTCCCATAACCCTACTGGATATTCTTTCTCTGGGGGTCTGACTGACCCGTACATGGGTTTACTCCACTTGCTTTCCATTTCCCTTTCTTGCTTATTTGGTCCGTCTCAGCACTTTATTTAGTTCTCACACTGTGAATGGAGGATTCCTTCCTCCATTGCACCCTTGTCTTTGTGTTTGTTCATGGGACCCAGGCCAAGCACAGTTGCAACATGGTCACGCCACCAGATTAGATGGGTCTTCTTCGTCTCCGCATCTGTGATACTGCACTTCTCGATGCCGGTCTTCCGGGGTCTCTCTTCAGTGTCTTGGTTTCTCCACGCCACCACTAGCTCTGCAGCTCCACCCCCCAAGGACATTGTCACATCAGAGGCTTGCCTCTGAGTAGGATTTCTCATCTCCCATTCAAGAATTGTCATCTCTTTGTCATTTCCGCAGTACTTAAAAGGGGCTTTTTATTCCCCTTAAGCTGTTGGGTTCATGTGGTTTCCAGCATTACCTTGAGCCAATGGTACAGAAGCAATTTCAGTATGTTTTGGATTCCACTCATATAGGCAGACACAGTAGTTCTTATGCCGAGTTCCTGGTAGGAATGAGAGTCCTTGTCCCCTCACGGGGAGTCACTCCCATTGGGGGTTCCACTTTCTCAAACCACCAGGGATTTTTTTTGTTTAGTGAACTCACCTTCCTAGCCTCAAAGGGGGTGTCTCCCCCTGAGGAGAAGGGACAAATTCCCTAGATGTGTCACACTACACACCAAATGAAAATGATTTTCTAGTGAATGACGAAAATGATAATCTAGTCATTATGGATACACTCCATACAAGAGCTAGATCAAAGGGCAGTCCACTTTTATATGCCTTATTTGTGGATTTCAAAGCAGCATTTGATCTCATACCCAGAGAAAAGCTGTGGGCTAAACTGAAGACAGAGGGCTGTCCTGAGGGTCTGTTATATTATCTCAGACCATTACACATTAATACCAGTGCATCCCTTAAATTAGACTCATGACCAAACCTATAATCCAAAATAGAGGGGTTAAGCAGGGTTGTCTTACAGCTCCCTTACTATACAATCTGTTTGTCTATGATCTGACGATTGCTGTAAGATCTGTCCACAATTTCCTGCCTATGATCGGCTCTGCTCATTGCCCAGTCCTTGCTTACGCAGATGACTTGGTGATCTTAGATTATACATTTAGTGGCTTACAGAGATCCACGGAAGCACTCTGGGCATTCGCAGTCTGTAATGGTTTAATAATCAACCAGTAAAATACACAATTGATGGTCTATACCAACAGGAAGATTGCTCACCCTAAGTTGAAGATTAAAGAATTAGATATTTCCTACACTCCACTGTATAGAAACTTGGGAATTGAAATTGATGATAAGGGAGATGACCACTCATGTAAACAAGCGCATATTATTAGAGCGGCGCAGATCACCACAATGTTGTATCGTTTGACAATTGACTATGGGGGTTATACTATCAGGGCTGCTCATCAGCTTTAAATCCAATTACTGGCCCGATGATAACCTATGGCCTGGAATCACTATTATGTATTCATTAAAGGTGGCTACAGGTCATAGAGGGCAAATTCTGGAGGAAAATCCTTGGGCTACCGAATTGCGTTCCCATGGCTGCAATTAGATTGGAACTAGGCGTTATATCATTTAAATCTATTGTGTTAGAGAAAAGGGCAGAAATGTATATTATAAGGAGCAAAAACCCCCCCAACAGACTGCTAATGGCCATGCATCAGGAAACACTCAAGGAATAAATGACTTGCCAACTAAAAAGCAAGGAAACATCATTTGATTAAATATGTTGGATACAGAGAAAGGGGAATGATATCAATAAAATGAAACATACACTTGCTAGGCGTGTGGAGCTGTGGGACTGGCTTGAAAATTATGCTCATTTGAACCACCTAAAAAAGTATCAGTCTAGGTCACATTTACTCCACACGTTTAAGAAACGGCAGTGTAAAAGTATATTTTGCATGAATACCTCCTGATAGTAAACATTGGCCTAAGCACTTTCGCATCGTACTGTTATATCACATTGAATGAATCTGAAACAGGCTGGCTACGCCGCCATTTTGAGTTATCCGCCATTTTGATCGCCTTTTGCTTTCTGTCCCATGTTTAGAATTGTGTTTTAGGCTCCAGCAGAGCAAAATGAACTTTGTACTGTTTCCATGATGTCAACGTAGATAAGAAATGTTGAAGCTGCTAAAGTGGATTGTTTGTCCTACACTGAGAAATCTTGGAGCCATACTAATCAGTAATTTAGATATCATCTGTTCCAACAGTGCCTTCCTCATTCAAACAGCAAAGTAAAATAACAAATATTTGAACATGCTTTTCTGCAGAAATCTTTGTTTTCGCTCCTTGAAACTAAGCTGACTTTAAACTCAAGAACAAATGATAGACAAATATAAGCGAGCGAAATAAGGAATGTTACCTTTGTGTCTTATATTTGGAAAACATGTGAAATGTTTAAAGGAAAACAACAAACTATTCAAAGATGTTTAAGCATGACTTAGTTATGTGTATAGCCCATGAACCCTAGGTAAATGTTTTACACGAAGAGGGGCTGGACGATGTGTCCAGGATTGTGGAAATCCTGTATAAATACTTGTGTTTTTGAAATGTCTAGCACTCTCTCATCTCACGGTGTCTGCTTGCACACATTGCAGAGTGTTGAGAGCCAGACAGCTGCCTGTTAATAAATGTACATGGTACCTTTGGACTCGTGACTGGCATATTCCTATTATGTGGTATTAAGCCTCGATATTCTTTAATCTTTCAGCAGTTGTATCTTAATCTTGCCCCTTCTCCTAGACTTAGCCGTTTTATCCTGCTTTTGAGACTTTACCATCTGCCTGTATTGTCAGTTACTGGGACAATACGTCATATACACTGAGCTGACCGTTGGTGTCGAATATGTAATAATAGGAATGCTATTGAACCTGCCAATCACTTATTATCTGAATACCCACATCTGAATGAGGTATATCTTAGATCATATGGTAGATACGTGCATAATGCAGATTCGATGAAAGATATGGCTTTTTGCCTACAGTGCATTAATACAAGGAATATGAAAATGTATATTTTGATGTACAATGTCTGGCAAAAGTAAGAAAAGATTGTGGGCATAACTATATAGAACTAGAACCATATGCGTATTATTACAACCATAGAAAGGTAGGGACACTATTAGTCCTGGGGGAATTGTGAATAATTAGGAACAACTGCTCTCCTGCGATATTGAATTAAATAGAGTGAGGTACAAATATATTGTAAAGTTATTAGGTGCAGACTATTATATATGTGTACAACTGATTTCCATTCAGCATTAGTTGCTTATCTTGTTAAACATTGCAAATGTAAGCAATTCATGTAATTTTATATTTTATATTTTATTGTGATATTATATTTGTTGATGTTTATGATTGGGTGATTTAGTAGTTATGTAATGTGAAAAGTTTACTTTCAAACTGTAACACATTAAATAAAAATTGTATTAAAAAAAAATGAAAATGATTAACAGGGTAAAACAACCTGGTGTTCTCCAAATGCTTCTGCAGACGACTCCCATTTCACTCTCTCACTTTGACACTGTCAAACCCTGCTCTCTCCTTCCAATCTCCTCTATCTCCTTCATTCCCTCTCTCTCGCATTCCAAAAGACATTCAATGTTTCCTTTAGGTGTTTTATGCATGTATCACCACAAATGTTTGACATCAGTTGTACAATCAGTTGCACAATTTCGGACTCGTTCATGCTTTCATATGCCAATACACTTTGGGACAGGTAGCGTCCCAACAAACATGGCAATACAAGTGCCTCACTCAGTGGGATAGGGCCATGTGACTTCCTTAAAGGGTAACAGCACACAAAAGTGATTGTGCATGTGCTATCCCACGATCAACTGTGACTGTAGTTGTAGTCACTTATAGCATTGCTTTGTACACCCACGTGGCTGAGCATATGGAAAGTTGAATTCCAGTGGATTGCCACAGAAATTTCAGCAAGTGGTGTGAGAGTTTTGTTCTGGACCTGGAACAGTCACAATGCATTTCTGGATCTAAATGACTGACTGAAATGAGAGCAGATCATGTGCACCCTTAAAAGCATATTATGGACCAGAGAAATGCTGACAAGACACAGTTTCACAAGGTGTTCAAAGCAATGGATCAACATTGTGCTCCACAGCTTTAGCAGCAATGACACTGGGGCCATTGGTCACTGCCACAAAACCCATGGGTAGCTGTCAGGCTTTTGCCATTTTGCCACAACCTGCTTCACTCTATTTATTTTATTGGGCATTTGTAAGGCGCTTATACATCAAGTACATTTTGTTTCAAAGCGCCCACAGGGCAAAGGAAAGGGAACAAGGGAAACAGTAAGTCAGTGGAAAATAAAAAAGGTACAAAAAAAGCGGTCCTACTAGGCCTTGTGAACATTTGGATCGAGCAAGTGCAGAGAGAGAGAATGGATTGGGGAGGGGTTCATCGCTTGAGGATCCCATGATCCACAGAGGGGTGAAGTGCAGGGAGACTATTGCAAAGTAACAAGTAAGTGCCAGGCAGTGACCACAAGAAGGAAGAGGGTTCCCCAGCCCATACAACAAGTACAGGCTTATGTGGCAGCATAAGCCAAAGTGCTCGAAGGCAAGTGCAGGGGGAGGGCGGATGCAGCAGGCGATCGGACAGAGGCCAGGACCCTGAAGGACACATGAGGGCCTAGGCCACCAATCACAGCTACTGTGGGGTTTAGCACGGGTGGGAGAAAGCGAAGGAGGAGGAGAAGAAGAAAGTATTGAGGTGTTTACAAAACTTGAGGAGATCCAGCTTAACACAGAGAGAGAGAGGGGAGGCTGTTCCAGAGGAGGGAGCCAGTTGAGAAAAGTGAACGGCCGCCCACTCTCTACTTAGAGAAGCACTTGACAAGCAGAGAGTTGGAGCCAGAGGAATGAGGGATCTGGAGGGAGACTATTTGGTGAGAGCAAGTTGCAGATAGCTTGGTCCCCAGCCCCAGGCCACCTTATTAATGATGCAGACAGATTTAAATTTCATCCTTGAAGCAACCAGGAGCCAGTGGAGAGATTGTAGAGCTGGAGAGATATGGTCACTGTGCGTAAATCCAAGGATAAGTCTTGCAGCCCTATTCTGGATTAGCTGGAGGGGGCGGATAGTAGTGGAGGGAATATTAGGAATATTAAGGAAGAGGCTGTTGCAGCAGTCCAGTCAGAGAGTACCAGAGCTCTGGAGACATTGAGTTTCTGGGGGAAAGTGAGGAAAAGGAGGATGCCCTTGAGGAGTTACAGTTAAACATGGGCCTTCTTGGCAAGGTCCAAGATGTGAGGAATTAGGAGAGAGAGTAGTCAGCGGGAGGGGGGAGAGCCTCTCGAAGGTGGCCTGAGTGAAGGGAACAAAAAGGAAACAGGAGTCCTGATAGGAAGAATCTCAGTCATGCTTGCATTGATACAGAGGTCATTGGAGGTACACCAAGACTGGATAGCGGACAGGCAATCAGGAATGACAGAAGAGGTCGGAAGAGATGCAGAGGGTAGTCTGAAGAAGAGTTGGATATTGTCTGAATAACATTGGAAGTGTGGTGAAAAAGTGGAGATAAGGTGAGCAAGAGGAGCGAGATAGATGTAAAAGAGCCAGGGCGAAAGGAAAGAGCCCTGGGAAATGCCGCAGGCGGAGATAGAGGTGGGTGAGGAAAAAGGACCCAGGACAAAGAGGTCAGCCAGTCCAGTGCCCGCTCCAACATACCAAAGGTGTCAAAGAGTTGTTTTATTAGGATGAAGTGGTTAATTGTGCACAAAGCCACAGATATCTAATCATCCCAGGTTGCTGCCGTCAAAGCCTTGCATGCACAAAGTGGCTTGATGGTGGAAGAAATGCTGCTGACGTGATGACCTTCTTGCTTGGCTGCTCATTTACATACATATTGTGAAATGGACTATCCTAACTTTCAACGTGTCCAATGTCACCCTCATCACAAGAACTACTGCATCATCCAACTCAGGTACAGCTTTGCATGTATAGTAATTTTGGCTGGAGGTTTGCTGGCAGAATCAGCCCTTGTCAACAGGTCCTTAAAACCTTTGTTTCAGCAAAGGCATATGGCAGACTGCCATACCTGTTGGTGGTTACAATGATATTTCTGGCTGAGCTGAAATGACTAACTGAGACAGAGTTACTTTCTGGACCCCTGCCACTAGTGTAGCATAGTCTTTTATCTTTGGCAAAGCCATCCAAGTTTGCAAATCATGAATTACAACTACAATGTTAAAAACATAAGGAAGAATAAGTCATCAATATAATGAAAACAAGTTAAAACAGATCCACTTCAGTGCATCATCAATTTAAAACTATGATTGGCATCTTTGACTTATGACATATTTTACATTAGTTCCCGGCGAGGGTCAAACAGAATGCAACATGCATTCTGATTGGCCCTCGCTGGGGCATTACCCAGCTGGGAATCCCTTGCATGCATGTACGTGCCTTTGGTTCCCGGCAGGGGGCATGGTGGCCCCTTAGCCAATGAGGAGGCTCGATACGAGGCAATCCCCGCTCCAAGCTTCCCCATGGCTGGGGGCTGCCTTCGTCCCCCGCCGGGGACTCAGGTAAGTTATTTTTTCCTCCACCCCCTCCCCTGCAAACTATCCCCCCCCTCCCTCCCAACCCCACTTACCTTCTTTTTTCTTCTTTTCTTGGGAGCGAACGTGCTGGAAACACTTCTGTTCCCAGCGCGTATACTCCCGATGGCCGCCATGGAAAGGGAAAACGGAATACGTTTTCCCTTTCCTGGCGGCCTTTTTTTTTGTTTTTTCTGTTTCGAAAATGCAGCAGCGTTTCAAAACAGAAAAAAAGCCATTAGTACCCCGGTCTAACAGGTCTAACGAGCCAGGGTACTAATGGCTATAAGACCCTCGGCGGCGGGCCAATACCGCCCACGGTAATGCCCCCAGGGCTTCATTAAGTAACTACGGATACCTGGGGCGGTACTGGCCCGCCGCCTCGGTTCTTATTGCCACAGTAATGATTATAATTCAGTTCCAAAACTCTGGTTTATACATTTAATTCCTAGGCATTCCCAAGGAAATTCAGTATTGAAACTATGCCACGCTCATCAGTTTTAGTTTTGCCCACAAACAGAACCCATCTTTGACACACCTAACATTATATTGGTTAAACGGGGGTCTCAGGATTGTTTTTCTTGAGCCGCTATACAGAGGGCAGATATAGATACAATTATAAATATTTTCCTACCATGACTTACAGTATATAAAATTGCCCAAAGGCCCTCCCTTCATTGTGCCTTAAAACTTAATAAAGGTAAAATAACTAATTTTAGTTGGACCAATACTGATTTTACAGTTTTAGAACATGGTATACCTACATATTTCTCAATACCAATATTAAGTTTTTTTTTGAAGGTAGTGTGTTACTAGTTTCTAAATCTCATTATATTTTCGTATGCCTTTTACATACCATTGTTCAAAAACTCTTCTCAGCTGTACCTTATATTGACAACAAAGCTCATCTGGGTCACTCCAGAGCAGTGATTTGTGTTGCTTCCGGGACATTTATTTAACATATGAGAACCACAGGAGTTACATTGACCCTGGCTGGTTCAAAATATTCGGGCAACCCTCTTTATATAATATATATATATATATATATATATATATATATATATATATATATATATATATATATATATATATAGCTCAGGGACATTCCTTAGTTTCAACCAGTAAAGTAGAGGCTTTCATTTCACCATTTAATCAATGCCATACCACCCTAGTTACAATTGTATTGCCACATTCAGGGTACTATTTTGCAAACTGGGGATCCGTTTCAAAATTCTATTTTCTTCTTTCTCTAATGGCTGCATGCCACCACAATTCTACACCAAATGTGGCTACCAGAATAGCCTGCATCTTGTAAACCTCCATTTCATGTGAGATACTCAATCCTCCATAGTGGTTGCGGAAATGCGTTACTGTCATAGCTCTCCTGACCAGTGGAATAATGCATTTTTCAATTTGGTTATGCCACTTTAATGTGTTGTTCATTCGCTCACCCAAATAATCATAGGTCAATACCTCCTATAGCACTGCCTGGTCTATGGTGAATTATATTTACAAACCTTAGCCATTTTAGTTGGAATAAAGATCATGATTTGTATTTCTCCAAGTATTGATTTTTTATATTTTTCGTGCCACTTAGTAGCACAGGAATTTATTTGGCATTGGAGTCCATTAAGGGGTCTTTCATACCAGTACCACATCCCCAGCAAAGAAGAGGATTCCCCACTACTTTTTTTCCTAGTAGTGGGCCTCAATCTCCATGCTATTTAAAAGTACGGCAAGATCATTGATAAATATCAAAAATAGCAGGGGGGTCCTTGCACACCCACGCCTGATACCTCTAACAATATTAAAGGGTCTAGTGAAGGCTCCGTCACATCCCCATTGACCCACACCAAAATTGTCAGAGTGCAACTAGCAAATTACCAGAGTACGTTTGTTGCGGACATCCATGTCAGCCAATAATGCCGAATGTTGGTGCTTAGGCACAGAGGGCCTCATCACGAGTTGGGCGGTAATGCCGGCGCTATTAGCGCCAGTGCTATTAGCCCTACTGCCAAACCCCCGGCGCTATTGGCGCCGGATCACGGTTTTGGTGGAACAGTTAGTGCCCATTCCCCATTGGGTCCATTCGGGAATTCCTCATTCCCCATTGGGCCCAATGGGGAAAATTTGCGCTCTTAGCGCTGGCGGATTTCCCGCCGGCGGTAATAGCGCCGAAAATCAGCAAATTAAGGCCATGATCTGGCGGACCCTTAAATGCTGCGGTAATAGCGCTAACGCCGCATTTAAGGGTTACCGCCAGACTCGTGATGAGGCCCAGAGTCTAAAAGACCTGTCTAATGTTGACATAGATGTCCTACATCCAGACTGTGCTGGTGACTGGTCGTTGTTCTTCTCACACCACTTCTCAAGTCTAAATATTATGATATAGAGCTACGAGAGAGTCCAAAAGCAATACAGGTTGACATTTCGGTGGTTCACTATTGTCACCCCCTTTATAACTTGGCATAATAGTTGCACCCTGCCAACTTTGTGGGACTACTTTAGCTACATTCAATTCGTTTGTCAAGATTGGGCCCCATATCCCTGTATCATTACTAAAGATATCTATTGGTAGATAGTCAGGCCAGGGGTTTATTGGGGTTTTACTGGCTTAAGGCTACCTTTTCCTCTTACATACAGAACACCATGTTTTCAGATAAATTTTGCCGTGCAACACTAACTGATTGATTACAGCCCCCAACGGCAATGACCCTTAATGCAATACCTCCATTATCCTTTTGCATTACAGCTGTCTATTTAATTGAGTGTAGGGCCCAGAAATGCAGAATCTGTCAGCAAACCATTGTGATTTTGTGACCAGCATATCCAGAGTAGTTGGTGGCACCCCAAAGGAAGCTACTGTAAGGAAGGGATGGTATCAAACGGTGAAGACAGACACAAGTAATCAGAGTTCAAAGGTGTTTATTGAACTTCAATGGGTTGGTAGAACACCTATCTAAACCTAAATCTAAACATGGGAGCAACCTACGACCATCAAATAATAATAACGCAGTCCTAGTGGAGTCTGTCAAAATAAAAGGGCTTATACTAATAAACCTATTCCCAATCCTTACTTCTAATACAAAATGATGTGGGATAACAATGCATGCAAAAGAAAAATGTTCAAGAAACAAAATGTCAGGATAGTTGAACAGTTGGCTTCCCTTCCCCATGTTTTCAGCTTGGGGCAAGGCGGCACATGCACGCTTTGCACACACTCTGGCTACTTAGCCACAATGTAACAGTTCAACACATAGGCATCAGGGCCTTTCGCAAAGTGTCTCTCACAAAGACAGTGGGGGTCATTATGAACCTAAGGATAGTCATGCCGGTATATACCGGCATGGCTGCCGCTGGAGTTATGAATTTTCCGGCACCCTGCAATGGGGACTTACTAGGCATTACAGCCCCGGCAGTCCCAGTAATTCCCTATTGCCGGATGCTGGAAAATATTACTCCCCAATCACATTTAAGTCCCATTGGACTCAATGGGAATGGGGAGGCCGGATGCACGGGCACCATTCTTGAATGGTGCCGGTGCATCCGTCGAGGTCTGTGCATGGGTGCTGATCCCCCCGCCAGGTCAGACCTGGCAGGTTGAAAGGCACCCGCTCGCAGAACTCGTAGCTTACCGGACTGGACCCAATGGTACTGGCAAGCTCACCGGTACCATTGTTTCCGGACTGGAAAAGTTATAATGAGGCCCCGTCTCTTATTGCAGAAGGTCTGATGTAACAAACAAAACACAAAAGTTTCTTTCATTTTTAATGGCTTTCACAAGTTCAAGACTGGTCTCCCTCCTTTGGGCTCGGTCCACGGGTCCCACTCACCCGGGCTCAGACCCCTTTTCTACAATGTTCACAATTTGGTCTCCCTCATTCGGGATCGGACCATGGATCCCCCTTGTCCGGGCTCAGATAATTTTTGATTCCAGAATTGAAGACTTTTGAGTGTGCGATGGGTTTTGCTTAAACCTTTGCAGGACCACTTGATTCACTTCACACAATTTACACTTCATTTCAATCTTCTACTTTCCTTCTAATGTTCATATATTCACCAGCAATTTAGCTTCACTTGCGTCTTTCAGCACACGCGTTTAACAATGTTTGTTCCAGCGCTCTTTTTACAATGTTGCTGCTTGCAACCTTGACTTCAACACAGACTGGTCTGGCATGGTCTCCTCAACTCACCGGCTGTGTAGTTCTCTGTCGCTTCTTTGTTCTTGGAGCCAAGGACGAAATCACAGCGTCTGTTGCTCCTCCCTCCCTTGGTCAGTTACACAGGAGGATCCTCAGTATCTCTGACACATAATGCAGGATTCTTAAGCCTTGTTTCCTGGTGTTACGGTTTCTGCCTTGAAAGTTTCTTGAAAGTAGCGGCTTCCTGCCAGAAAGGTGAAGGATCTTGCCCCTCTCACGAACCTCTCTTGCCTGTCTGTCTTTCTCCCATCGTTCAGCTGCCAACTCGAAACTGCTGTTCCTTCGTGTGTTTAGCCTCGCTCCCCTTTTATCGATGTGGGGAAGTGTTATGGAAGTCAGGTGTGAGTGATTGTCGATAATTGTCTGACTTCGCCTCACCGTAGTATCGGGTGTGAGTCTGTTTTCTCCAGAGCGGGCTGTCCGTGTAAAAGTGTTCATGTAGAAAAAGGGGTGGGGGGTTCAGTTTCTGAATATCCCATCATGTAGGATGGAATAAAGGTGTTACAGGGAAGAGAGAGATACTGTGTCTCGCCATTCGGTGTCCCACTCCCACTCCCAAAAGACCATCACCCAGGTAATCCTCCCGCACTGGTCCACCCCCAGGGTCTGGATCCAAAGGGGATGGCTGTGCCCTGGGCACCTGAGAAGGAGATCCGCGGGGACTAGCAGGTGAGACACCTTCTGGTTTCTCACACTGCCCTCCATAATTCCATCTGTTTATTAGGTTGTGCTGCAGTTATTTAGCATTTCCCATTGTTTTATACTAAGCAAGTCTTTCTTTCTAAGCATTAGGTTTTTGCACTTTTTCCTTTTCTGGGCTACAATATACAGATTATTCCCACTAGGACTGTTCAGTGCTGTTAACAATGCTACCTTAGGTGATCTTCATTCCTTGTCAAACCACCCCTGGTTAGCAGACATATTCATTGTATGTATACTATGGATTCACATCACAAATCGCCTATTGGTGTTAGCCAATTCATTAAAAAAAGGCCAATGGATTTCTCAAAGGGTCATTGTCCACATAATGAATCAGAATCGGTAGAAGTTCTTTATAGTAATCTGGGAGGATGATATATTTACCCATTATATGTCATTTTAGAATTCAAAAGATGATTTTCATGACTGTATATTCGAATAAACAACTGTAGTTGGAATAAATGGGGGATTTACAAGAGGAACAAAGACGAGCATTAACAGGTCATGGTCACTCTCCAATCTCTGAATTACTTCTAATGAGATTACAGAATGCCATGATTCCCAGTCAGCCAAGAAATAATGAAGATATGTTTGTGTTGCATCAGTCCTATAAGAAGGATGTGCCAGGCAGTTGCCCTTTGCATGTCCATTGCATGCCATAAGGTCATACGAGTCAATAATACTAGCTATCAATTTACCATATGGGTAGTAGTGCAGTGGGACATTAGATTGGAACTGATGGCCTCCACAATAATCATTTGCTATTGTCAGATCAGAGGAATACAAATATTGGTTTATATTTGGCAGTTTAAATCACCTACCACTATACCATGATCATGTTTTGAAAGATACTCATTCTCCATAACTGTTCACAATGTAGAGTCAAAGATTTCTACAGCCTCCATTTCTGGCCTAAGATAAACATTCAAGACATGCAACAACTCAATCCTTTTGAGCTTAACAGTAATGCATAACATGTCAACAGATGATAACTTCCTCTGCTTGCAATTGGCATCATGATGGGCCCACATAAGTAACCCCTCTTTTGGTGACCCCTGGGTCCTTGGATAGCTGGTTCGAAGACAGTTTGGTTGCTAAGCATATGGACTGGTTCTATCTTCCATGTCACTTGCAGGCATATAATGTGGACATTAGAAACACATCCATGCCAATCTAGATCTTCATCCTTGCTCCCCAACCTCATGACATTCCTATAAATGATTCATATTGGCTTCACCATTTAAGGCATAGATGAATAATAATATCCCTCTTCTACATTTTTTTTAATTGAAGGTTGCACATGGGGTTGGGGGGAGTCGACATGATTTGAAGTAGACATGAGATCATAAAATAAAGTAAAATGAAGTTTAAAATGTACAAGATGAATATTATTGATATAATAATACATACCAAGAAATATTGCAATGAATAATTACATAATATATAAGTAAACATTTTTTAAAAAGTCATTTATTTTGTTAGAGAAATAGTGCTCCATCAAATGAATCCTTGTATTGTGCCTCTCTGCAGCTAATTGTAAGTTATCATATTAAATGCACAAGGTAACAGCTCTCTCTAGCAGTGATATTTTTTTAAATAACCATTTTGTTTCCCTGTAAGATGAACTTGAAGTCTTAATGTTGTATGCGTAGGGCAACAGCTCCCTCTAGCATTAATAACAGGTGAGGTGGGCAGGACAGCTTCAGACAAACATACATATGACCATTTATTATAAAGTTTGATGAGTAGAGTGGAACAGTCCACTTGGATTTTCTATTGGCTTGTCCGTACAAACACTTTCAAGATTTTGCCCTAGCTCAACTACTGAGTGCTTAGGGCCTGTCTCTAGTTCTTGCAGAGGGGAAAAACGGTTCGAACACTGGATATCCGGAAGTATAGCATGATTGTTAACATCTGCCACTTCATATTTACGTCCCTCCAATTGACCCAATGAGCAGGGAGTCTACATCATGTTAGGAGCTAATACTTTCAGTGTGATCTTTTTTTATATGGACCTTATTCAGGTTGGAGACGGATATAGGCAAATCTTCCAGTGACAAACTCAGGCTATTGTCAACATTTGTTTTACCATTAAGGACAGCGATATTCGCGGTTGGTTTAGGATTTGCTTTAGCACTCGGTTGGACTATGTCAATAAGCAGAAGTTCAATAAGATTATTAGCCTGTGAGACATCTGATATCACAGTTTCCAAAGGTATTGCAGATGCTAGTCTCTTTTTAGGGGGATTGTTAAAAGGCTCCATGATGTTTTCTTTTTATTGCCCTTTCACCAGAGTGGAAACAAAAAGAAGGTTAGCATGAAACATTGGTATAAAATAAAATGTTACACCTGTGTATGTGCAATGCCTGATTGGCTCAAGGTGCTTGTCTCAAGTATGCCCTCCCACCTTCCCCCCACAAACCAGGTAATTTTCGAGCAGCAATTTCAGCAATTTAAACTGAAATGAAGAGGAATAAAGTTGTTAGCATCCCCAGGAAATCAAACGGACTCTACAAAAAAAGAGATAGGTCTCATAGACTTTGTTGTGAGCTTAACACTCCTCTCACTTCCAGGGTGTCAGTGAGGTGCAGAGCCAGCATGCTTCTGAATGTTAGCAGATTCCCGAGGAGCTTCTTCTGTAAATGGTGGTCTCATTCCTGTGCATGATGGGAATTCATATGGCAAAGTATTGATAAGGTACCCAGGCGGCTCCTTAGCTTTGTACAGAACAAAGCTTTTTGACACAGAATACAGGTAGCATGATGCATAATTTAAATGTGATAACGAAATCACGCAATATTTACACTATGCAGGCAGCGTTAGTTGCAGTAGGCGTCATTGGATGTAGGGCTGAGGCAGGAGGATAGGAAACATGGAGCAGGTTGCAATAATAAAAGAGCTTGGCTTTATTTCCAGGGGAATTTCAAGTTCTTGTGTCAGCTACTGTGCTAAACCAAGTCATGATTTGTGTGTGAGCACATGTTCAATCAAGTCGCAGGCCCAAATTCCGCCTTCATCCAGGAAGTTTGTGTGTTCCGTCACACACAAAATCACTCTGCTTCTAATGGCACTTTAAAATATATATTTGTACTTGGTTATAAACATCACACCTTTACAAGCATGTCATCAACACGTAAAATCCAATGTTTTTCACAAATTTTTAATTTAAAACATAAGCAAATTGAGAAATGCATTCCCTCAGTCAGTCCTTGAGACATAATAGACCTGTGTGGTGTGACTGACTTATGTGAAAAATTAACAACTGTGCAAAATATGTTATATTGTTTCTTAAAGAAAGCAAGAACAGTTTAAAACATCATATCAGCAACAGTTGACATTGTTCTTTAAAATATCTCAAATCTGTGAATTTAGTTATTCATGATGGAGGTAACCACTGTTTTACACAACAACGCCAACATATACTAAAACACAAGTAAGATTAATTTCGTTATTGCAAAGGGCAAACAAGAGTTAGCGAGTTACAACATTTTCTTGGTGGTTAAAGATAAAACAATATAATCGCAATCAAAGCAATTTTAGTGTAGTATATTGCTGGGCATGGAGAGTGATTCATTTATCCTAGACAATAGCTTGGTTAGGGCTATTATCAGCGAGATATTTTCCCCCCACATGCATCAGGCCCACAACAATTCCCTAGCAGAAATAGTAAAACCGGGCTTGTATTTGCCAAGTAATGTGTTTCTTGCATTTTTAAAGTGTGCACAATAAAGAACTAGGTGTTTCTGGGTTTCCAACCCACTGGTCCCTGAACAAAACCGTCAGGATCCATTGTGTGTTGTTCCATCATGTACCTGCCAATGAAATGTGCGCTCGTGTGTGTGAAATTGATTGAGTTTAAAACGCAAGTATAAGTTGCGAGTTTTATCACAGAGGAAGCACAATAAGTATGCAGCTCGAGGCTTTCTTTTTTTTGGAAAACATGCATACTCTTTATAGGATTTATAAGTGTTGTTAGTTTCAATAGAGCATAGCCAGTCAAATTTGTAGTGCCTCTTTTTAACAAGAGGCAAGCCGAGCCCAAGATCTTCAATGCTAACGTTAATTCTGGAAAGAAGATCTTTCATCTTCCCCTCAAATTTGACTAGCGATTATAGATTGGACTGATAGAGCAAGTTCAGTGGTACTGATAGAGCAAGTTCTCTGGTGGATATAACATTTTAGTTGGTTAATTTACACCAGTGAAATTTGGAAGAAAGGGAACTCAAGCCCAGTTCATGGCGTAAAATCGAGTTTGGTAGTGCCAGGGCTAGATCCAAGGTGTGCTGCCACATAAACCCTTGTATCCTGTCAAGAATGAGGTCCAAATCCAACAAACAAATGTCTAGACCATATAGCAAGATGGGTTCCACTTTTAACATATAAAAGTCAATAACAGGGATCAAAGAGTATTTACTGTATTTTCTGAATATAAACTTAATTTGAGATAGCAGTGGTCGCATTTTCTGATTTATGTTTGTCGACTGCACGCTAAGAGAAGAACTGGGTGTAGTCAAGATAGAGTAATGCGTAAGTACGTTCAATTTTAATGCCTATCATAGACCATTTAAAGATTCTGAGTCTCTATTTGTGAATATGTTGATTCTGGACTTAGACGGATTGGCCTCTAGATTTTGTTTAGAGGCATATTCAGGAAATAAATTGAGCTTGTTTTGGAGACCAAAAGGGGTATTGTCAAAGAAAATAAGATTGTCGGCGAACCCCATCCAATGCAGTTGCAGGTTTCCGAGCCTTATTTCAACATGCTGTTCCCATGCCAGATCTGATCCAAATCACACAGGTACAAATTGAAAAGCATCGATGCAAGATTGCATTCCTGCTTAACCCCTGTGAACGTTGGGATCGGAAGGGTAAGGGCTCCTTCCTGATTGATATGTATTTGAAAGCTGGTGTCCTGGTGTAGCGTCACTATTAAGCAAACTAGAAAGGCAGGAATGCCAAGCCTAAGCATTTTTTCCCACAAAAGATTTCTGATCGCACAGTCAAAAGCCACCGTCATGTCCAGTGCAGCCCTATACATAGGCCCCGAATCCGATCTGAGCAAGAATGGTGGCATCATTAAGGGAAGTTCCCATACATTTACGAAAGCCTGTCTGAAATTTGGATAAGATGTTATGTGACTGCATGTGATCTTCGAGATATTTAGGAGTAAGGATAGTGAAAACCTTGGACGTGGTCTTCATTAGGGCAATTGGACGGAAGTTTGAGGGATCATTGGATTACCCTTCTTGTAAATAGGAATCATGATGGCCCTAAGCCATGAAAATAAAATTTGGTTAGAACAAAGGATGTAATCAAATTTACTTTCTAAAATAGTGGCCCAGAAGTGCGGATCAGTATTCCGTCCGGTCCCGCAGCTTTAGAAAATGTAAGTTTGCCAATTGCCCATTGGACGAACATTGCTCTAGGGATGTTAACTTCGACACATCAAACCGGATTGTGGTGTATTTTGGTGGTAACTGAAATTTGTGTGATATGAAAGTGTTTCATCGGTCTGCTGATATCAATGCATTTAGATTGGCAAGAGGTCTCAGAGTTGCACCTCTAAGTGCTCCCCAAACATTTTTGTTGTTACCTTTACACATATTGGCAATCATATTCTGATTATCAGTTATGTATAGGCAATGTTTGATAGCTTTTAGTTTGTTTCTGTAGCCTTGGTATATTTGCTTTTAAAGACCTTTGTGGCTTGATCCAGACAGAGTCAGATGTTTCAGTTTCCTCTGTTTAGTATTTCTGTTTCGCTTAATAATAGCAACTTCCATATTAAAAGTATGGATGTGAGTTTGTTGTTTATTGGATGGTAGGTGTGCTATCGCATTCAGGTGAAATGTAATGACAGATATGTTCCAAGTCTCCATTTGTTGCAAGTCCAGACCAAGTTGTTTCGGTTCAGAAGCACAACAAACATCCTTGCTGACCCTATAACTGAGTACTCTACAAAGCTTTGGATTCCATCATACGGACGTAGACTGCCTATCAATATAACATATCAACCAGACCAAGCAGCTTGGAGGAGACAACAAAATAATTGGTGTAAGAGCTCTGTGATCCCCTTTGCCATTTGCAGGTGTGATTATTAGGCTCCATTTCAACTGGTTTGCAAATCCCAGTCTGCCAGATAGTCAACACAACACCGGCCTCGCTTCTGAGAGACAGACCGGATTATGGAGGCATGTAAGGGAGTAGGCAAGCTAGAACAATTAAGACAGGTGGAGTTGAAGTCACCACCCAAGATGACTTAGTAGTCAGGTTTTGCAAACAAGCGTCTTATAATAGTGTGTCTAACTGCGCAAAGATGGAGTCCACAGTTGTCCTAACTGCATTCCAATAAACACAGATAATGAAGAAGACTAAGTTGGACAGACCAAGAGGAGAAATTTCAATCGCTAGGAATTCATTAGAGCTTGTAATCAAGGCAGATTCCATGTTCAAGTTATTGTCCACAAGGACTGCTAAGCCACCCGCTGGCCTGCCTGCTACGCCACTTATAGCTGGTCTAGTGTAGGTGGTATAGCCGTTGATACAGAAAGGCTATAATTTCATTGTCTCTTGTATGAGAATAACAGTGTTGTTTTTGCTAAGAGACAGAGAGCTAAGTCAAATGAATAGGTTGGAAAATCCACAACAATTCCAGGATTGAATTTTAAGATCAATTTAGCTACGCTTGAGCTTTTGGCTTGCTCATTGATGAGATACTAGTCAATAGTGGCTCGAGCCAGGACCAGTCTTTAACTGTGCTTGCTATGGAAGAAAGTTGTGCTAGTAATTCCACGTTGGGTTGATTAAGCAATTGATAACGCGGGAGAACGCCAATGTTGTCGTCTACCAGACTTTCCTGAGTATTTATGTATTGTTTGTCAGCGTCGTCAGTCCTAAATAATTGAGGCGAGAGTCCCAGGTGTACAAAGTCAGATTTGTGTTCTCACACCAGTTTGGTGATTATGTGGGATTGAAAGCCACATATCATGCCATTGTTGTTATGGATAGACAGGGGGATCCACTATATATCCTTAGAGTTCAGTGTTCTCAGTTGTGGACTTTGTTTAAAGGTGTTTAAAATACTGTTGATTGCACGGTCACTTGTCCACCCTATAATATTGGGAATGTCATTTGTAAGTTCAATAAGAGGGGACTCAATCAAAGGAGGATTACAGGGCTGGGATGGCAAGAGAATGTCCTCCACTGCTCCATTCTCTTTGGAGACATTGGAATCTAAGCACTTGTCTAACAATGGTGATGGAAGTGAGTTTGAGACCTTAGTGGGAGCTCGGGTGTCAGCTCCCAAGTTACTTTGGGCACTTCTTGAATTAGTCAGCGATTTAGATTTTCCCTGAACAGATGGTAGAATTGAATTGTTAGGTACCGTCTTTGTTGGTATAGGGAGGACTGCACTGACAGCCTCGTGATCAGATCCTTGGTCGGGTTCCTCACTAGTTAAGGAGTTAAAGCCCCTTGCTTGCTTATTATATAAGGAAGGATAGAATTTGGATAGTGGCACTTGTTTCATTTTATCATTATTTGTTAAAAGATGTTGGGGAACCACAATAGAGTCAATAGATTTAAATGCTCCTGACAAACCAGTTGAGGTATCAGTGAGTATAGTAAGAATTTTACATGGGGTCGTGGCTTGGCGCGCGTGGCGTACGGCAGCTGAAGCGTTGAGCTCCGACCAAGATCCTCTTCTAAGATCCTGAAATCACAGAAAGACTACATAAAATATCTTGAAAAGCACATCCAGAGGCAGGCGAAACACTCAGCTGTACTCCGGTCACAAAAACCGGAATAATCGGAGCCGCAGAAGCAAGGGAAAGAATGTTTTTGGGGACTCCCCCCTGATGCGCTAAAATGGCTGCCGGGTCTGCGTGTTAGCAGTGGGGGCAAGGGCTGCTTGCCGCTGCGGACGTGAAGGCACTACCGGTTGGGAACTGGCGAGTGCTGGGGTTGACAAGGGCAGCAACAACAGTTGCGTAGCATGAGGGGCACGACAAACCTCCCCTCCTTTCTTTCTCTCAACACAGCAGATTGACAAACAACCCAGCACACTCTCGGAACAAAGGGGCCACACTGGTACATAGCATGGCAAGATATGGTAAAGTGCACCCCAACACAGAGGCGCACGGCTAACGAGCGAACAAACGGAACGCAGGGAAACACTGTCTAGTAAAGTGGTGGGACAAGACTCAGCAACAAAGTGCATATCAACAGCCATAAGAGACACACAGAGTGGCAAGAACCAAAGTGAGTGCTGCACAAATAAGACCTGGGCCCCGCATTGACGCCCTTGAGCAACTTAGCCAAGGGGTAACACCATGCCAGCCACCAAAGATAAAGACAATGCAAAACCCACTATAGTAGACTTTTTTGTAACAGCCAAATCACGGCCCTCACAACAGAACGAGAAGGCACCACCGGGAATCCGCCAAAGCCATGGAAGCAGAGAACCGAGACGGGCAAGTACTGGAGGCAATAGCTGCACTGAGGACTTTCATAGATACTAAAATAGATGAAGTAAAAACAGACATGCAGCTGATGAGACAAGACGCGAGGAACCTAGCAGAGAGGGTAACTACCGACGATGCAGGGCTGCTAGAAACAACAGAGACCACAACGGACCTGAAGTCCAGGTTAACTGAGCTGGAAAAAGGGTAGCAACAGTGGAAGCGAGAGCTGAGGAGACGGAGGGGAGGTCCAAACGCAGCAACATAAGACTGCTCGGGGTCCCGGAAGGAACAGAAGGCCTGAACCCGACCAGATTTGTGGAAACACTACTACAGCAGGAAATTGGTGCGGGCAAGCTCTCACAAGACTTCACTGTCGAACGGGCACACAGATCCCTCCAAAAGAAACCACCCCCGGGCTCACACCCTCGACCAATAATTGCAAAAATCCTTAATTTCGAAGACAGGGAAATTATACTTAGGTATTCCAGAGAGGGGGAGCAATAGATGAGATGACTCCAAGATAACCATATACCCTGACTACACACCAGCAGTGCAGCGAGCAAGGAACTCCTATGTCGTGATCAAAACAAGACTGAGGCAGCTGAACTTAAAATACATGCTACTATACCCCTACAGACTGAAGGTAATCCACAAAGGACAGGCTATATTCCTGGAGACACCAGCGGCCGCCAACATGTGGCTGGAACACAACAATCTGGCGGAGGGCAAAGAACAGTGCACATGAAAGATAACTTAACTGAGTCATGAGCAAGCTCGACAAATTGCGAACGCATGAGATCACCACTGATGAAGCAAGTTATGCACATGACTCCACCGTTCAAACATTTCTGGGAAAGGCCGGACAACACGCCCAGCTGGCAAGCCTACACATCGAGGCCTACCCTACGGAATGACCGTTGCCGACCTGTTGTTGGCACGAAAACACTCGTGCTGGAGGCCCTGGAAGGGGAAAAGCAGTGCGGGGCCGTCCGAGCGCAGCAGTTACAATGCAGTTGCGGGGCGTGACCAGTTGGATTGTGTTTTTTGTTCTTGTTGTTTTTCTACATTGCTTACATGTCTTCATAATAAGATAGAGTGGGTTGCTGATGTCCACGTTCACAGATCACGTTTGAATGGGAGCACAGCGGGGCGGAGTCAAGGGGATCATTGCTGCAACCATGGAGGCGCAACTTGGAATCCTGTCATGGAATGTGCGTCGGATGGGCACCTACATGCGCAAAAACAGAATTAAATCATACCTCCACAGAAAGAAGGTGGACATAGCTTTAATTCAGGAAACCCATTTCACAAACGAAGCCATGGTCAAATTGAAGGAAAGCTGGGAGGGGGCAGGGTCATGGGGCTGCCTACTCTAAATACGCTAGAGGAGTGTCCACCTGGATTGGCACGGGGGTACCCTTCAGGTTGCTGGGGACGGAAGTAGACACAGAGGGTAGATATCTGATACTATGGGGTGTAATTGAACAAGTAGAAGTCTGCATTGTAAACTCATACTTTCCCAACCATGGCATACCTGCACACATTTGCGCACTCTATCCCAAACTGTTTCAATATTGGGAGGGCTTATACACCTGGGGGGGAGACTTTAACTGTGTGAGCGACATCGCCTTGGACAGATCTGAGTGCCAAAAAACAGTACAGAGGCAGCCCCACTGGCACTGAACTCCACGATAGAACAACTAGACCTATTGGATGCCTGGAGAGAACGCCACCCCACAGACAGAGCCTACTCGCACTATTCCTCGCCACATGGTCTGCACAAACGAATAGACTACTTTTTCATAGATAGAGCACACATGGTGCAAGTGGAATTAATACAATATATGGGTAGATTGATTTCAGACCACTCACCACTAGTACTGCAGTGGGCGATGTGAGGGGGGAACTCAGGGATAAACTTGAGAAATACATAGCGATTAACCAAAGCAGTGTAGATCACTGGAGCACGGTGTGGGAAAACCTAAAGAGGGGAGGTCGTTGCAGGTGCGGGAGGCATCAGGAGGATGCTGAAGGAGGAACTAGAGAAACAAGAGGATGAAATACAACAATTGGAAACTACTAGCCTGGGAACCAGGGAGGAGGAAATGAAACTAGCAGAGTCCAGAACCGCTTGCCAAGCGTCGTGGGGAAGACTGCCCAAATTTGATTATGTAACTTGCACCGGTAGAACACATAAAGAGGGGGACAAACCAAGCAGACTACTGGCATGGTTATGCAGGCGGGAATACCCTAAACACCCAATGACAATGCTCGAAGAGAAAAATGGGGAATTAGCTAAAACACAGAAATCGATTAACAACACCTTTGCAGCCTTCTACACTGAACTATATGCTCATGACGATCCAGTACCACTAGCAGATATAAGAGACACGTTAGATGAAATTGGACTACCCAAACTGAGCGAGTCACAACAAGTGGTCCTAGATGCGGCAATCACTCCTGAGGATGTGACAGATGCAATACGATCACTGTCCACTTGTAAATTCCCAGGTAGGGACGGGCTCCCCCCCCCGCGTTTTACAAAGCATATGAATCAACACTTACACTGGTGCTTTACGGGGTGTTTCAGGAAGCATACGATACTGGAACACTACCGAAAAGCATGAGAAAAACACTGATAGTCCCAATACCCAAGCCAAATAAACCCATGGATGATTGTGACTCATACCGTCCTTTAGCTATGCTAAACTATGATGTCAAAATATGAACCACTATACTAGCCAAACATTTATCCACAGTGATAGGGAACCTGATACATGAGGATCAACAAGGCTTTGTACTGGGACGTACACAACAGCTAACCTACGCAGACTACAACACGTAATAGCACAGACACAACAAGATGGGGAACACCTAGTTGTGATGTCACTTGATGCAATAAAGGCATTTGATTCCATATACTGGGAATGGTTGGTAGAGGTCCTACGAGAATTTGGGTTTGGGGGGAGCTTTGTGAGGTGGGTGCAGGTACTATACAAAGACCCGAAGGCAAGGGTGAAAACAGGGAAGATGTGTCAGGGGCCTGGGACATAAAAAGGGGCACCAGACAGGGATGCCCACTATCACCCATGCTCTACATCCTGTGATTGGAGCCCATTGCGATTTACATTAGAAAGCAATTCTTCGACGCCAGGATAAAAATAAGAGGGGAACACCACATAATATCACTCTATGCAGATGACGTACTACTCTACCCAGGGGCATTGCTAGGTTTGAAAAAGATCCGGGGCTAGAGCCCATTGCAAGTTTGGACTTCACATAACTACATGATATGAACGCACGCGCCACGTTGCGATTTCAAGCGTTAATATTGCAAACTATACTGCTGAAAGTGCTCATGCTCATTTGGAAGATTTGCCTCTCCAAAATCTGAACATCCATCCAGTAGTGCTATGTAATACTGCATTGTTAGCGTTTCAACCCCCACTCCTACATATCCTGTAGATATTAACATGAGTGACGAAGGGAACTTAATATGCAGACAGCACGAAATAAAGCATGTATCTGACTAGGGTGATTGTATGCCATCCATTTTCTAAAGGGCTGTGCAGGAATTTGAGGCCCTGAGCTGCATAACCTGTGCAGACCCATTGAAGGCATATGCATTCTACATCCTCAGAAGTGACATCACAGAAATAACACCACAAGGACTTAATCTGCCTTGCCTATCATTGCACACTATTGTGACATTGATACAAGGTTCCGTGTGTAAACAGCCAAATAACTTTGTGGTGGGCGGTAAATGACAGGTCATTATTATTATACAGGTATGCTCTGAGCTACTCTCTCGCCATGCACTGTCATTTTCTATCACTTTGTGCTGTCACTCTCTCCCTTTGCACTGTCACTCTCACTGTACTCTCTGTGTGAAATCACTCACTCTGTGCCCTGTCTCTCACTCTGCTCTGTGTTGCCCACGGCGCGCTGTCACACACCCTTTCTCTGCATGCCTTCACACTTTGCATCCTTTACTCTCCCCCTCCCCTAACACTGTTGAAGATATCACTCTTGAACACCCACTCCATCTTCACCAATTCTCAAAGCACTTACTTTTCACATCCTTCCTAACATACCAGATGTATTTGTAATTTGCACGAAGAAGGATGAAGGGGGCGGAGTGGGCCTGCTGGGATTTGAACCTGTGACCACGAGGTCACACACAGGCCCCTGTAGTCCACTGAGCGACAGACCCAGCTCGCTCATATTTCCTCTTGCTCACCAATGGCACCCTCTGTTAATAGTTTTCTCCCTTTCACTATCCCCTTCTCACTCTCTTGCACACCTGCATCCCTTCTAGTATCCTACCTTGAAACTTTGCACTCTCGCCTTTGCACCCTGGTGCCTATAAATGCAAATGCAAACAACAGCAGTAAACGCCAAAACTATTGGCTTTGCCAATACTCGTTTTTCATTGTCTCCATTTTATGTTTAAATGTAATCATGGTTGGGTTCAGAACCAACTACATCGGAAAATGGCACTGCACCGCTTCACCCCGGAGCATCTTTTAAGATCATGTGTCTCACTTACACATATGTGAAGGGTGATGTGTCTGCCTGCAGCGAAGCCAAAGAAATCCATGATCTCTGCAATCACAGACTGGACGCCTTTCATGCCAAGCACATGGCAGCTTCTAGAAGGATCTGCAAAGGCTGACTCTCCCACTGGATTGCAACCTGACTCTGACAGGACCTTCCCATGCAGTGTTGGAATGTTCCAACCCCCCCAACTTCTTTCATTTCTGTGCAAAGCTCAAACTGGTCTCATTCTGCAGATGGAAGTAGAGAACCAGATCCCGGGGTTACACGTGCTGTTATCTCTTACATGTCTGATTTCTTTCCTGGTTTTTCAGATTTAACACTAGTCGAGTTTGATATATCAGGAAGATGTGAATTCTTAGGAGAGCGGGGATAGGTACCTGGCTACAACTGTAAAGCCAGTGGTTGCCCATGTCCTGTTCCCACCGCTGGCAAAGACCCTATGAATCAGTGTAGTGTCAATCAATCCTTCAGTATAAACTTTATAGATATGATATGTTATTTATAACGCGCTTAATGCCAAAGAGGTTTCTAAAGCCCGACCCCAGGAATCGAACCTGTGTTGCCCGTGTCTTCGTGTTTCCAAGGCAAGCATGGCCTGTGCTATCCTCCCAAGGAATTCCATTGGTGGTAAAGTACAGCCATAAAAGTATAATATCAAACAAACAGTCCTGAGTCCAAAATATACATATGAATACAATGCGTAACAGATAAACACCACATCCGATTTCACTTGGATGCTACTTGACTGTGTATTATTGATGTTAAACCATTATCTGGACCTTAACAGGCGGGAAACAGGCAATAGAGCCACTGCCTGCCCACTGACTCCTTCTGGGCGCCAAGAGTATTTCAACTGGTTGCCTTTGGCAAGGGACAACATCTTACTTGCTCGCCTTCGATGAATGATTTAGCCTTCAACACATTAACAATGGACAAACAATAAGGGCCCCATGTGATCTCAGCGATAAGAATTTTAAGGAATTAAATTTTACCGAAAAAAGGAAATATCAAAATTTCTCTTTTTTAAAAAAATTGGTGAGGTCCCCCTCAAGCCCCCTGTTTTCCCCCACTTCCAGCCCCACCCCGAACCACCCCCAGACCTTTTAACATGTACACCCACCCCTCTGTATATTTAGTTTTTGGTATTTTTTAAATATTACATTTGTTGCCTTCTTTTCGGTAACATCACTGGATACCCAGATACATGTATTCCTAATAAGCAATGTCATTTCCTTTATCCTCTGTTTCTCGAAAGTGCTTCGTGCTGACAGATTGTTAACATCACCGTGCACATTGAAACCGTTTCTTACACACAATTAACAGGGACCTGCAGGTGCATTTCCACTTCAACACAAAGCTTTCAGTAGCACTTAGCTTAGCAATGCATATTCATTTCCTAAAGTTTAAACATAAAGGATAGGTGCTATACTATACCAATGCACTCTTCCAAAAAGTCAAGGCCCAGTGCTATGTGGGTGGCACAGCTCAGTGCTGATTGGAGTAATCCTAGTACTTGGTGTGCAAACCACTGCCAGCAGCGTTAATTGCTAACATTAAGTTTAACGAGTGCACTTTCATGTTTTATGATAGAGGAAATATGCCCCCATGGCTGCATTCTGGTAGAAAGTTTGATGTATTAACCAATATGACAGGTTATGTGTAGAATGCAGTCACCATATAGTGAAAACTATACACATACAGCATAGCTGACTCACCGTTGCTTATATATTCTCCAATTTGGAAAAAGAACACTACTGCGTATGTGTTGGCGTTGATTTTAAATCCCTGCGTGTTCCTTTATGTTCTGCTGATGGATGGGGTTGTGCGCTATCAGCCGGAGGAGCCTCCCAGCTCTTTCCTCTGTGCAAGACGGAGGGACAGCCTCGGAGGTGCACGGCCTGGTCTATCGATTTTCAGTGCTCTACTGAAAGAGCCGCCCTATAGACAGTTTGCAACTTTGCACAATGATAAATCGAATGGCCGCCGAATTAAATAAACACATCCCGCGCATTGCTTAATGATAATGGGGTGAATGAAGCCCTTCAGACAAGTTAGGAACAGCTGCACTGCCACAGATCCATGCGTTTGCAGCGCCACTCCTAATGATTTATATTCAGACTGAGTGAAGCATAAGCAATCGTAGTCATGTCGTAGGCCGCGGGCTGTGGCCTACGACATGACGGTGGTCCAATACTGACACAGCAACACCTACCTTAGTGCTTTGAGCCGGTGCACATGCCGCCGCCACCATGGGGCTCGGAGTCGGCTGGCAGTGCACTGAAGCTTCACAGGGGTGGGGGGCGGGTAGATGACGTGGCTAGGAGGAGTTAAACAGGAGTAGATGGCGACTGGCGTTGTCGGACTCGTGAGCTTGTGTTCCTCGCAGCAGGGACTGGGAGCATGCACTAGTGTCTGCACCGGGGCTGGCCGTAACCTGCTACTGGCTTGTTCTGCGCAAGTGCTCATGCAGGGAAAGACCCAGGGCACGTGCGTTTGTGCCTGAGCGTTGGCTAGGCTCCCTGCTGCGCAAGCGTAGAGTGTCATGAGGCAGCAGCACGAGTGGCAGCCCAGGCAGGGCCAGGAGGCAGCTATGTTCGTGTCACTCACATTTTTTATATAAATCACGAACGTTGCTGCCTCCTGGCCTGCCTGCATGCTGCGTGCGTCTACCAGTGTGCCGCCCACCCGCCTTTCCAGCACTGCAGGCCAGGCGGGAGGCAGCAGCAAAAATAATGTTCGAATGTTCTGGCCCGGGGCTAGCCTTTGCTTGTAGCCCTGTGATCTTCATCTGGGGCTAAAAGCAAAGGATCCGGGGCTGTAGCCCCTCTAGCCCCCCCCTGGCGATGCCCCTGACTCTACCTGAGGGACCCAGAACACAACGCACCGATAATTCTAGAAGTATTAGACAAGTTTGCACGCTACTCTGGAATACACTTCAGCAGGCATAAATCTTGCATGTTTCCACTCTCAGGCCTAAGCGGGATGGGAACTGAGAAATTACCAGAGGTTGGAATACAATGGCAACTAGACACGTTCAGATACCTTGGGGTGAAAATCAGGCACACACCCGAGCTCACAAATAAACACAACACAGCGGCTGTGATACAGGGTCTGCACAACTCAATGAAGTTCTGGTTCAAATTACCACTGTCAATGATGGGGAGAGCACCGATCACCAAAATGATCATACTACCAAAATTCCTATACTACTTTCAAAACGTTTGCTATTTCATCAAACCACCCTTCTTTCGCACCTTAGAAGCACTGGTTAGGGACTTTCTCTGGGGGAAGACACGTCACAAACTAGCACTAACCACACTAACACTGCCCCACAAGGAAGGGGGTATACAAATCCCGGACTTTGAAAGGTGCTATCTAGCGGCACAAATGAGTCATGTCACTAAATGGCTATCGGATGAGATAACTGGGGAAACGAGACTGCTAAGAGAATTGGTTGCACCAGTACATCTGAAAGAGATTTTATGGTCCCCGCAAAACTGCAAGGGACTAGACCCCATGCTAGCGACAATGGGCAAACAAGTGTGGATCAGGGTTAAAACAGTCCTACACTTGGTGCACCCCTGCACACCTGAAATGCCTATAATGGCGGAGTCAGGAATGGTTATCACTGAACTCTCCACCATAAGATACTGGGAAAGACTGGTCTTGTATACTTGGGGAGACATATATGAAGACGGAACACTTAGAGAGCTGGACTCACTACACGAGAAAGAGGGGGTACCAGGAGGGCACATTTTATGGTATCACAGAATTAAACATGCAGCTAGAACAAACTGGGATGAATGGCCAGAGGAACCAGCAACTCGCCCCCTGATGACGGAACTATACAACTTGAGCGATGGTTGGAGGCCAGTGTCAAGAATATACGCCCAACTAAATGACAGGACTAACCCCGTGCTACCACACTGAAAGCCAAATGGGGAAAAGATCTGGGCGTAGATATCACAGAGAAAGAATTGGAAAGAGCGCTGATGTACCCCAAAGAAGTGTCTAGGAATGCTAGATTCAGATTAATACAGATGAACGTCCTTATAGAACTTTCATGACCCCCATGAGGGTGGCAAGCTTCAATAAACAAACCAGATCAACTTGCCCATGGTGTGGTAGGGGAGACGCTGACCTAATGCATATGTTTTGGGGGTGTGAGAAAGCACAAAGGTTTTGGACCAAAATAGAGCAGGAGTGCAGGAAAGCTGGAATCACCAGATATGAATGGTCCCCAAAAGAATGCCTCTTGGGTACTTACCCTAGACTGAGTAAGATCAAACACATAAACAAATTCATGAGCATGGCATGTATATTGGGTAAGAGGATGATAGCAAATCAATCTGAGCCTAATCGTTCTGTTTGGGAGTTAACAGAAAACAGTGATCTGATGCATACATTGCATGGTGGACCACAGACAGATGTGTGAATAGTAGAAAGGCACCATGCCTTATGGAAATGTCCATATCATTCAACAGATATAGGACTCAATGGGAATGGGGACCATGGAAACACCGGCACCATCTCGTGATGGTGCCGGTGTTTCCACGTCTGCCTGCAGGCAGGCGGTATTAAACATGCCAGGTCAGACCTGGCGGGAATGACACCTCCGCCTGCAGGACTCGAGATCACCCGGTATGGAAACAATGGTGGTGGCGGGTTTACCGCCACCATTATTTCCATACTGGGTGACTCGTAATGAGGCCCATTATCATTACAATAACTACAAATGTAAATAGTTTGTTTTTTAAACATAACACAATGTGCATCAAATTGATAACTACATACCTCGACTAGTTACTATTCTTGGGATATATTACCAGCATCAGATGGTATGATGCAATTGGCTAAACTCCCGTATCCAACTTTTGTTTCTGTACTCACTTTGACAAAATATAGTCTAAAAGGAATATGGGTCCTATACCTATACTTGAAAATACCTCTCAGAATACTATGGAACAAGTGGGCAGGGATTGTTGGTTATTGGATTTAAAACATATGATGATATAATCGCTTTTACCTTGCGTAATCCGGATAGTTTTTTGCATTTATGCTACATTGATTACTCTACAGTATTCAATCGTGTTTCACGTAGTTTACTTAGAAACTTAATAACTGGGGCATTGATCCAACCTTATTATATTTTCAAAAACCGATGCACACTGACACTACTGTTACTATAAGACTCCTCACTAAACCTTTTAGCACTAATAGTGGATTGAAGCAGCACACCTGCTTTATAACCTCTATGTGTCTGACATGGATGTGGCTCTTGCGTCTTGTAGCAATTCCCCCTCAAAGTTGGGTAAGACTTCTGTCATCTGGATCTTCTATGCAGACGTCACTGTCTTGCTTGTCCGTACTTCTCTTGGTCTCCAACGTTCTCTGAAAGTATTACATACATATGCTACTAAGAATAATTTAAACATTTTGTGGATATTTATTTATATCTGGGTCTTCCTATGAGTATTCTCCAACCATATCCTGTTGTTATTCCCAGGAAAGTCATCAGTAAATGACACAAATTGAACCATTGTATGGCTAGAAAAGGAGGAACCTCCATTGAGGGTCTTTTAGAATCCTACAAATTTTGTGTCACTCCAGGAATGTTATATGGCCATGAAACTCTTTCCGCCCGTCTTGTTGCGTGGTTGGATTTCATTGAGGGCAAGCACCTATGATCTCTATTAGGTTTCCGATGTGGTGTCCCAGTTGAGGCATTCATACTTGAACTTGGTCTGACTTCGCTTTATGCCCTTTGGAGAATAAATACATGTAAATGATATGCTAAGATTCATTGGGCCTAGGGTAAATCTGATTCACTCTTGGGCCTTAAGACTGATAATTGTTTACAGACTCGAATTCATCCTGCATTTTGTGAATTGCAGTCCATGGTTAAGGAACATCTTAAAATTGTTGATGCATTTCAAAGTTTATTTTTTTTTCAAACTTAAGAATTGTTCCGTAAATTAAAATCAAATACTATTGTTTGGGATCGGGCACAGAATATTGAGAAACGTCTGTTAAAATCGAGCTATGTTCAATATATTAGACAGAGTTTCTGTCCTGATAGTCCCTGTAGATATTTAATAAAACTTTGCAAATTGGGACTAAGACGCTACGTATTATATCTTCGCCTAAATATCCTTCCAGTATACGAATATATAGTTGCATGGAGTTATGTTCCTCAAGCAGCTAGGCTGTATCTACTTTACGGAACCACATTAGAGACAGCTCGCCACTTCCTGACTGACTGCCCTAGATTGTTGCAGTTGTACTGTAAAGGATATGGGAATTTGGTGCCTTCTCAACAATTCATAGTTATTGATCAGTTTTGGGCCAACATTTATTTGGCTAATTCCATTGTTATCACAGCCGTCTCTTATCATATATGCAATGTAGCCTTGAATCGCCTGAATACTCTATAAGGTGCTCGGACTGATTTTAAATGTTATGTTTTTTAACCCTGATAGATGTTTTAAGGATATAATGATTTTGCTGTACAAACTGTTTTATCAGGCATATAATGAACTTAATGTGATATTTGTTATATTGTGTTCAATTTTAGAATTATATTTTGTTTGTTCTTAGACTGTGTTCAATGGAATTGTGCAAAAGGTTATTGTTAACGAGATGCCCATAATAATAATTTAAAAAAATGTGATGATAGGCACCCATACAATGGTGAATAAATCACAAATTCAAAAACGTACTCTGACGCATGCTGACATTTATGGAAATCTCTTGACTCGTGTTTGGTAGAGGACAGGGGTACTACCTCTTTTCCTACCTGTGCCCTGAGCAGCCACCTTCCATTGATAAAGCATGTCATGCATTATCTGTGAGGAATTCAACCAGCCACACAGGGAGACTGCGCTCGCCTGGGCGTTTGTGATTTTTTAATAATGAAAAGCAATGATGGGAGACCAACCTCCAAGGATTGTGTGAGGCCATTCCATACACAGTCCATCTGCTTGCCGCACAAAACGCAGTCACATGTACTCCGTGAAGACACAGCCTACCGGCTCCATCTTCCCCTATCATATTCAGCTGGAATGTGACAGCCCCAGGTACATCAACGTATCTCAAGGAGGGGGAAGGCACACCTTCCTCCAGCATGGGCAGCCTAATTTAAATATAAAAGGCCTTCTGCTTTCCGTTGTCATCTGGCTGGTGGCAGTGCATACTAATGAGAGATAATTGAAGCAAGCCTCAAGGGCTTGGTTGCCGGAATAGACAACAGAAAAGGCAGGGCTAACACCACTTTGGTATGCAATGTGTCAACTTGAAGCTAGTTCCCACCCTCTGTATGAAAGGCAGTGAAATGCATGTCTGGGTCCACTATTTACCGTAGGCAAACTCCTGCAGAGCTGACCCTTTTCAGAGGGGAGAAGTATGTGGTTTGGGGGAGACAGGAAGTCTGCTTCAAGCGCAAACTTCATGGGAACCGTGCACTTTAATCAAGAGTCACAGAGGGCTCAGTTAACCAGAGAGACACTTTGATCTACAACAGACAATGATATGGGTGGAATTTAGCTATATGTTGTCACCCCCTTGTCTGTCCTGTTGCAGATCACTCTGGTCCTGACCTCATCCATTACAGAAAATTGTTGGTGGGGACCCAGGATTGGTTCATTAAGGTAGGCTTAGCCTGCACCAATCACTGGGCCCATTTGGCTTTAAAAGAGGGTTGAACCCCTCACTTGGCAGGTCATCTGAAGGCTTTGAAAGGAGCAAGAAGAAGGACTCATTTGGACCCGAGCTGAAGGTACAGTCTACCTTACATCTTCTGCCAGTGAAGGAAGGCCAGGAGTTCCAAGAGGGAAACAAACCCCCCCCCTAAGCATCTCCCAGGGAACAGAAGGAGATACCAGACTCAGAGAACCCGTCCAGCAGCTCCAGAACCACTCCCAGCCAGCACATAGCATGCTCTGCTGTGTTCTGACAGCAAGCTTCCTAGGTGGGAAGTGCCAGAGAGTCTCTTGGCAAAGGACAAGGCCGTTGCCTGTTGACACCCTCCTGAGCTTTGGGCCATCCGCCTTCAAAGGACACAAGCCCTGCAAAGAAGCTAGGAGGAGTGCCACACAAGCATCATGCAGCGTCCATCGTTTTAAGGACAATTTCGAGACAGTCGATTCCTCGAACCACATCCAGCTGCAGTGCTGACTGTTGTCATGCCACAGTCACTAGTGCCATCCGAGACGCTTTGACCAGCATTCCAGATTGGCCACCAGCACAGAGACAATGATTCTTGGCCCCGGGACGCCGTCCTGACAACCTGTAGACATCTGTCCAGCTTCGCTTGCCCAACTGCCTGCCGCCTGGTACCCGCAGCTGTCTCCTGCCACTAAATCTGTCTCATGGGCTTTGAAGTGCCCTGGATTTGCCTCAACACTGTCGAGCACCAAGAACTTCTTCAGCACCAGGTACATTGTGGTTCTGCCTCCTGGCACTTCTCTGAAGGCCCCTAGAGACAGTACCGATCCTTTGCCATTTTGGTGTTGAAACCAAATGAAGTTGAACAATAAGACTGATTACTTTACCAACTACTCTCCTGTCAGTATCCAGAGTGCATCCCTTTCCTTTGTGAAACTGTCCTCTGTGTTCCTTCAAAGTGTGGGTTGTAATTGTAGTGTGCTAGAACTGTCTGTTGTAGTAAGGATAAAGTAGATATTTTATACAACCTTGACTGGACAGTCCCTTTTATCATTCAGTAATAATTGTATTTTTTCTGTGTTGCAACTAACCAACGACCTTGCAGAGATAAGCCTGCCGTTAAGTCCACGTTACCAAAATTGGACAAGGAGGTCTTATAATTCACTTGTATTCCAATCTGTTCGGATCCCTTGTGGTGTACTAAGGGTGTGGGGTTGATTGATGGTTTAGAAACCAATATTCATCCCTAGACCACTGGTGCCCTGGAAGTTGATTCATCACATGAATTTCTCCCATGCCACTGCAGAATGGCAGACCTGACTCCCAGCATCCAATCATATTACCCAGTTTCAAAAAAGGTGACTGAATTTTCAGCGAGCCCCACCGTCCCTGAAATGTATAGAGTTACAACATGCATCCTTGGACAAGATGATATAGAAAAAAATCAAGTATTGCTGACATTAAGAGAAACTTCCCAGTGGCCTGCATTTACGTCAGCTCTAACATTAAACAAAGTTCTGTCTGAAATGAACATATGTTCATCGCATATCAACAAAAGGGTTCAAAGTAACCTATCAATAAACTTCGTTTTTCAGAGGCTTAATCCAATGGCCCCTTCAATTGATATTATCCCATTCATCCAACCTCAAAAGACAAAACAAAAAGAAAGTCCTTCTGAAACATGTGAGAAGGAAAAGTGGTTAGACTGGTGGAGCTGTTACTTCACGTTCAATTTCGTTATTTTTTTTAAACCTAAATCATTTAGCAAGACACCCATTATCCAAAGACAGCAGGCATAACTTTTGTTTTTATTTACATTATGGACCTCATTACATGTTTGTTGGAATCCCGCTGGTAAATCTTGCAGGATACTGCCAAACGGAATTACTGTTACTGGCACTTGGTCTGCCAGAATAACCGGCAGATTCCAAGTGCTAGTAAGGGTGCAGGGTCAGACTGGGACAATAAATAGGCCTGTGCACCCATAAAATGTGGCCCACTCTAGCCTCAAAAAATTGGCCCACCCCTTGCCTCACAACCCTTGACCACTGATGACATTACCAGAAGTGATGTAATTTGACCCCACCCCAAAGTAACATCCCGGGAAGCGAAGAAACTCGACCTTTCACCCCTTGACAAAACAGGAAGTGGCATCAAATAGCATTGTTCCTAAGTACACTACGAAAAATATGGTTATGATTTCACTAATGTGATGTACATTTCATACAAGAATGGATCATATCTGTGCGTATAGATCCATGTTGGCAAATTACTGTGAATGCAAGCAGACGTCCAAGGCCAAATGATAATATGTGATTGTATAGCACTTACGCTTAAGTTCTTTTTTATAGAACAAATATGCATACAATATCACCCAACCTGTGTTGGTACTCATTTATCGACCTAAGAAGGATCAAAGGCTGAGATGGCCTTGCTGGGATTCGAACCTGCAGATCACACACACATCGCAGCAGTGAGCACTCAACCCATGAGCTATCACATCGGCTATAGTAAAATTAGCAATTATTCTGTAGTGGATACCATTAAACTGGTAGCTGACATTTAACAGCAGACCAGTTAAGTTCATCTGCAGGTCTGGTGCAAAGTTGGCTGCATGTCGAGCCTGCATATATCTACGTTCAAGCTTCAGAGGTTGGCAAAATAGGGAAAGCAGCGCACTCATGGGACATCCCATACTCTGAGCACTTGTTACCTCATACATGCAAACAAACATCCTGAACAGCATGCCAGGGAGATGAAAAAGATAGACACATTACAACAAAGCATTCATTGTGGCACAATGAAGTCAATGGCCACTTGATGTGCTCTAGTCAAATATGTCTACACTGTACAGAAGCTTTAAGGCACAAGGATTTTGTCAAGTGACCGAGGACACCGAGATGGAATGTCTTGTGATGATCGCAACAGAGACACCGGCAGAAAAAAACATGCTATTACTGCAACTTGCGATAGGCAAAATACGTAGTCCGAAATGGATGCCTATTCTACTCTAAAATTGGTTGTTTATCACTAATATCACTAATACATATTTATCACTAATACAACAGCACAGCAACTCCAGGGGTGGCCCCGGCCCCTCAACTTTGCATGCTGCAGTAGCATGTGAATGATGCATGCATCATAATTTATGATGCACACATCATACATGCAAATAAATCATCAAAGCAAGGTAATATATGTTACGTTGCTTTGTTGAATTATGCCGTTACAGGGTTTATTTTTTCAAAAAGAACCTGTGGTTTTTTCCGACAAAAAATTCCAAATTTCTTTTTTTTGTCCAAACTGGCACAGACTTGGCCAGAAACTGGCCCCCACACCCCAGGGATGATTTTGGCCTGGCCATGGGCCGAGAGGACGAGGGGCCAAACCAACCCTGTAAGGGCAGTTACTCCTCATTCCATGGAGTCCCATGGGACTCCTAGGGGGGAGTTGCCAGTAATCCTGGTCCCGGTAACACTGGCACTTTTTCATGGAGGGGTGCTGGATAGCGTGAGGTAATTTCCCACCGCCAAACTCGGTGTATGCCGTTCCGGAATGTGCTGGTAAACGGAAATACCGGCACATTAATTCCAGACTGGCATACATGTAATGAGGCCCAGCCAACACTTGTTTCGTGCAAACGGTGCATTTTTTCCGACTTGCTGCCAACATAAAGCGCATACAGTGCATAGAGTATAGAATGGAGGAGAGCAAAGGGGCAACGCACTGGTCTTGGAAGCAAGACCACGGAGAGCAACAGAGGTTTGAATCCGGTATCCGTGCTTAGAAACCAAACTCAGGTGCGACATTAGGCACATTATAAAAAAACAATTAAATATAACAGTATTATGAACTTTGTATAGTTGGATTTCGCCGTGTGAGGAGGTGGCACGCTCCCAGTGGATGCATATCCTAGTTTGAAAGGAAAGATAAAGCCACACGTTATTTCAGCATGCCAGGAACAGTAGATTAACACAGGCCTCGTTCTTAAATTTAACAGGGAGAGAGATGTAGAACTTCAAAAAATCCCCAAGTCCAGAACAAAGAAAAGAGAAAAGGACAGGATACAGGTGTTTTAACAACTGATGTAACCCGTGTTTCCCAAGAGCTTTTGAATTGGCGGAGGGTGGTTAGTAAAGCCCCCTTGTTTTGTGGAGTTTTTGACCGTAGTGAAATCAAGAAATAAGTCAATGTGGCTGCACAGACAGCGGCAGGCATGAGACCAAGATACTGCACTGACAGCTTAACACAGAGAGTTATTATAAATATGAGTATGGAATTAGTAAGTAGCACTTATGGATTTTGATAATTAGTCCCCAACCATAATATGAATCGATGTTAGGTATCCTTGCCGCTCAAAGGCGAGTAGAAAATATGTAGAAATAACTCTCAGAAAATCAAGCCCTCCAAATTGAAGCCAAGAAGAGTCAAAAGGCCCCTGAAGAGTGTCTGTGCATTAAATGAGCTAATCAGACAGCAAAGTGGCAAATCGAATGGGCAGAGTTCTATCTGAAATGACCGGCTTCAAAGTATGGCGAGAGTTGGCAAATATGTATTTTAGAAGGGTGTAAGAAATTAGATCAGCTGTAAAGTTCTGAAATTAGTATTGTTTACCGATTTCTAGGTAATTATGTAATGTTGATGCATGTACTACGGGTAACAAGCTCATAATATTGTTATGTACTCTATGCACTGTATGCATTTTGTGTTCGCATGACACTGTAGCACGTATCAGTATTGTATAGTACTATTAGCTCTATGCAAATTGGTGTTTGGGCGGTTGATGCATCCAGAAGTTGTTTTAATAAATGAATTTGTATTAAATATATGAACTTTGAGGCTTAACATTGTGTTATTGGTGAGATTAGAACGGTAGTAGATACTAGTGTGTTCTGTGAGGTCATACATTGCACATAAAAAACCCACATCAACCTGATTTGTTTTTAGGTATAGTAGGAGGCCGGCCATTGATGTGGGGAGTAGCTGGCACATCTCAGATCGTCTTACATCTCAGACATTTTAGCAGGAGTCTTGCAGGACATATGCTTTATGCGTGTGTTGGGTGAGCAACTGATGTATTGAAAGAGAACAAATCTGTGTGGCCCATGCTTGCACATGCTGCAGTTGAAGTTCTTCGCTCCCCTCCAGCACGTGTCCAATTGGAGCGTGTTTTCAGTCCTGAAAGGGGTTACTCACCAACAAGAGGACATGTTTGTCCTCAGTAAGCATACAGAGGTTCCCTTTCTGTAAAATGAATCGCAAGTCGGTGCCAACAATCTTGCCCTCCCACTCACCCCCATTGACGACCAAGACACAAGTGATGGGGGCAAAGTCTTTGTCATGGTCTCTGTTTCAGATTTCTGTTACTTTAATGTATGTGATTATGTGTGCCTCCTGATAAAATGCTTTTCCATGTTAGTTGCGTGTATCTCAGAGCATTCTAAATTGTAAGGTGAAGGAAATGAGAGTACCACAGCGTGTGTAGGCTTGTTTATTCTGGGTCTGCCATTTTCCAGGTCCAAGCAGGGCGTAGCCCCAACATCGCCCCTTTCATGCACTCTTACCACCTCAGTAATCTTAGCAAGGGGAAACAGATTGGTAGAGAGAGAGTGATAGAGTGAGAAAGAGTGAATGGTTGAGCAAGTCTGAGAGAACGGGCCTAACAGAGCGAGCAAATTAGTGAGTGTATACTTAACTTCTGGGTCTGCCATCTTCCAGGTATCAACATGGCCATCTGGCAGGAACTCAACATTAACCCTTGCTTGCCATTGCCTCCTCTCCAACTCTGAAAGAGGAAAGAAAAAGACAATCGCTGGGGTTGGGAAAATTTGAGAGTGAGGGAAAGAGTAAGGGTGAGAGACTAAGCGATAGAGATAGGGAAAGTGAGTGTATTCTTATTTTTTCTGTGTTTACTGTCCTTCAGGTCTCAGCAGGATCTTCTGGCATGCCCCCAACTCCACATCCTTGCCCCGTCATAGCCACAGATCCCTCTCAGTCAGCTCTGCAAGGGAAAAGAAAGAGACAGAAGTACGAGATTGAGATGCTGGGGGAACGAGTGAGAGTAATAGAGAGCGTGAAAGTGAGAAAGTGATTCTGAGAGAGTGAGGGCGAAGGTGTGAGCATGAGAGAGAAGTAAAGTTAGTGTGAGAGTGAGGATGTGAGCGTGAGAGAAGGATAGAGAGAGTGAGGGGTGAAGATTAATGGGAAAGACACTCCATAAGTATCAGCCCTTGGTACTCATCTGAGTGGCGCCTCTTCGTGTGCTCCCTGATGACACTTAATAGGTTCCCATGGTCCATCTCTCACCACCTCCGCGTAAAGATACAGAAGTGGCACTATGTCACCAGGCAGCTGTGAAGATGTTAACAGCCCCCACCATGTGCTGCTGAGATGCTGCAAAGGCATAGAGAAAGGAACCGCATGAGCCAGCCTCCATGGCATGCTGTCCCCTATCATTCCCAAATGTAGATGAGTGGCTGGACACATTGAGAACTGACGCTGAAGCTGTACCGTAGTCAAAATGGTGGTCTGCATTTCGGTGGTGGTTGCCATCCCCAGTGGTAGTCGCCGTGCCACTGGTGGTTAGCATATCAGCATAGTGGTTGTTGTGCCAGTTGTGGTCATCATGCTGCTGGTGGCCTCAGAGTTTTGGATGTTGCTGCAGTGGTACCAGATGTAGGAACATGGCTGATTTGACAAGTGAAAACTTGCCACTGATGCTCCCCCTCCCCTCCAGACAGACTTGCCACACATGTTTATGGGGGCCATGACAGCCTTCACTACAATTGTTAAGTGGTGCCAGGTGAAGGATGTGGCTGATTCAGTCGTTTGGATTGGCGTGGTCCCTGCTGGGGCTGGAGCAGTCACTACTGTCACGCATTCCAAGCATTGATGGCGTTGGTCTTGGGCGGGTATGTTAATGGACTCTCCTGAAGCTGGGCTGCTGGAAGTTACACATGGGCAAGGGTGGACTATGAACCAAAAGAAGCCCTGAAAATAATGTTCAAAGTGGGCTCATATTACACATTTTCAGCAAGCCCAACTCTTTTCCTATGGGATAATGTTTATACTGCACAGAAGAGGCCCAGGGTGCAGAGGCCTACTGGGAAATCTCCCGAGTTCCCCATAGGCCAGCCCGACCCTGCACCTGGGGCTGGTTTATTCACCGATGCAGCATTCTTTCTACTACACGTCCTAAAGGCAGGCAGTACACAGTCCATTAACAGCCTGCACTGTGTTCTCAAACAATCACACTGCGTAGAACGAAGGCTCTTTGTATTGGTATTATCCTGTGCTGTAACGTTTTCCTCAGCACTGTTTAATGTGTGTCTGGCAGTGATTTCAGCGATTGTGTCCTCCAAAACAAATTCTCAGTCCCACCAGGTTACTTCATCAGCCCCATGCACCACGGTTAAAACAGACCCCACTGTCTCAGTGTGCACACACAGGCCTTCTATTGATGGTTAAAAGGTAAACATCTTCGCTGGGGCAAGCGGAACGCACTTCAACCACAATGCAATGTGCGAGCTTTCCATTGGTTGGCTTACCTCACTCAACATGGCTACAGCTATTCCCTTTGTCCCTTTTTCTTTAGCTGTTCTCGTGTTTCCACTTCGTCATTTTCTGCTTGATTCCTTGGAGCCCATCTGACCTCTGCAAGGACATACACAGATCACTTTAGAGAATTGTTTAGACAAATGCTTAGCAAAGGGTGCTTGTCGCAATAAGACCTGGGCTGGCACATTATACTGGGGGAAAAAACAAAACTATTATAATGATAATGAGGCCACAGCCAATGGTGTAGGTTGATCTGGAGGGGTGGCACAGCCCACCTGACTAGGTCTTATCGTTTAAGTAATAGAAGAAAAGCCTCAAGTGTGTGCAGTTGTTCAATTTAAGTTTCTTTCAGACACTGTCAGTCTGAGAGCACAGTAAGTAGAGCGCTCGCTCGCTTTGACATCTATGCGGAGCCTGCTGACGCAGGTTCGAAACCCAGCAAGACCTAACTCATCCTTCCAAACTCAATAAGTGAGCACTAGACACTCGGGGTAATAATAAGCAGTGCTCATATGCCTGAGGGTTTGTAGCGCTATATAAATGCTAAATTATTGTTATTATTGGCTTTAAACAGATCTCAATACAAAACAACATTCCATTCAGATCTACGTTGATCATGAACGACATCTACGTTAATCGCATCAAATCAAGGCAAAGCTCATTATAAAAAAATTAAAAAAACACATAAGCATAGTACATACATAAATACTGTTCTAAACCCCATAAAAATGAAGACACTTTCTGTAAAAAGTGCCTCTAATAACAGTGCAAGTTACACATGTTAACTTAAAAATCACATTATTAGTCAATTAGCTTTACAATTCTAGACCTCCAGTCCCATGATTTAATTAAAAAGTTTGCAACCCCAAATACCACACGTGTGTGAATCGTGGAGCAAAAACACGGCATTGCTTCCATCACTGAACGCATTCATGAACCTCGTAGTGGGGCTATCCAGGGCTTCTTAATTACAGCCCCGGCGTTTTATTTTTATTTTTTTAATCTATCTGGGTGAAATACAACTGGTAGTAATTACCACCTCTTCAGGACTGATTTAAACAACAATCTTCCCAATTATAGACGTACCAGCAGGCCCGTGCTAACAGGCCAAAAATACCACCTGCAGTCATTTTTCCCAGCTATTTCCATGCTCATGTGGGTGGTGGTAATGGACTGTGAATAGTAGCGGCTAAAGCACATACACTCCTGACCCCTATATAAATAAGGTGGTAAGATGGTGGGAATCCTAGAGGCTCACTTTCTCACTTCCTTACAAAGTTCCAGCGACAAACATACTTGTTACTGTATTGAAGGAAAGAGTGTGTTCTTTCCTTCTGTACAGCAAGACATCTTTAAAACAAATATTGTTATATTTTATAATACTGGTATGCCATTTGGGCGAAATTGCAGCATCATAAATGTTTTAGAGTGGAAATGATGACACATACTGTGGGAACTAGCCACTAGCTTCATGAATGTATGTTGCAGTAGCAATGCTGGTATATATTGTGGGCGCAGCATCATGATTTTTTTAGGGTGAGAATGCTGGCCTATTTTTTGGCGTCCAGAAATATGAATGTTTTACTCTGGAACGTAAGAATCAGTGGGTGGGAGCGGTGCTCCTATACTTTTTTTTATTACGTGTTACCATTCCTATACTTTTATTACGAAAAACCTGGCTCTTCAATACCACAGACTCAAACTGAAAACCGAAACAGAAAGGAAAAGGGATGACTAAACTGGAGTGGACACGGACAACTCCCAGTACAGACCGTGGACAACTCCCTATGTGAAGAAACTCCCACGGCACCTGCACGATGGTGCCGGTCAGAGTGGAACACAGGAGACACCGACGGACATGGAGTCAACAACCCACACTTATTCCCACCCAATACCCACACACGCCCCTTAGTTGCCACCAGGTACCACAGTGTGGTGGAATTACCCGGATACTGGCAATCACCACACTATCAGAGCTGTGGACACTGACAGGTGCACTAGCCGTATGAGTGGGAAGGGAAGACAGGTAACACTGCACGGGAGGCTGGGTGAGGAGGGGACCAGATGTGAAAGGGACCTTGAAGGCCGGACGGACCCAGATCAGAACAGAGGCGCAAGGGTGCTCCCAAACCCCACCTGGGGAGATTACGTAAGTCCAGCGCCTCAATTCAGGATAAAGATGCCAATTAACCAATTTCACTAACAATCCCCCCCTCTGTATACACCTCTCAAACCCCAAACCAAACACAACCACAAACCTTCAGCACAACAAACGGCACAAACTTCACTACATTGCAACAACAAAACAAAAACTCACATAGACTCGCACAACAGTACACAACGACTACCGGCAGAATAGACCCCAGGCACAGCCAACGGACCCAATGGGCTGAGGCCGCCAACAGCACATCACTGCTCTCTTGCACTTTTCCAGCTTCTTCCCACTAACCCCCGTCCCTTCCTCTTTTAGAGCCGCCAGAGCACCAGGGGACCACTCCGGTGGTGATAGTGCGCGGTACAAAAGTCCTTTAACATTTACATGTTAAAAAGAAACCATTCCAGAATGGTTTCGTTTTAAAATAAAAGTGTAGAAAAAAGTTGCAACTTGCACTTCAGTGCACTGCACTGAACGTTCCCTTAAAATCAGGCACGTGTGTTGGGGAGTTTGGTTTGTGTATGGCAGGGGCATGTCGATGGGGTTTGTGGGGATCGGGAGCAGCCTACCAGGGAACATAATTCCACTACTTCTTTCCTTACAATTCGACCAATGGTTAGAATATATTGCGGATGCGACATCATGAAAGTGTTTTACACTGGCAATGCTGGCATACACTGTGGGCACAGACATCATTCAAATGGGCCTGTCTACTGTTAGTGGACTGGGTTCTATTGGATTTTTTCATCTGCTTCCCAACAAAACTAACTGTAAATGATTTGGCTTTTTAACGCATTTTTCGCAAAACGTCTGCCATCAAATGGCTAATTGCAAACCACTATTTAAAACAAGAACAATCTCAGGCAGCACCCACTCAATACATCCTACATTACTTAAGCGCCTTCTCACTATCCTCTGTCCCTGGAACACATTTAGGGGAAATGTTAATGCTTCTCCAAGGAAAATTTTCAGCAGCCCCTACTAATCTTGAATCATCTATAATGATCGCGCCCCTCAGGCCCTAACCCCTGATCCCCACACCAATCGCTGCCTCTACCACTGTGTGGGTGTGTGGTAGGGCACAGCAGTGTCAACTGCATAAATACTTGGACATGATGAAGAGCAAAACTACACTTGTCACTCACCTCACAAATTCAAATTGTGGACAAGTGGATGGCGCGCTGCTGCTGGAGGACCATCACGCATCCTGCCACAGTCCACGCTGTCATTACGATAGCTCATGCTCTCGCACCCTTGCATGCTGTATCGGCATGCTCGATCATCCTGACCACTGCACGGCAAACAGTGGTGGCAAGTGGTGTAGCCTTGCTGTGGGCTTTCACACTGCTGCCATTGAACCCATTTGTTCAGTCCATCCCCACATTCACTCATCACTGCATGCCTATTTAATAATCTAATCATCTATATCACACTTTTGCATGTATCCATCCATCCATACTTCCTCACATTATCACTCGCCCTTAAAGTTTAATTAATTGAACCCTCATCAAAATCTTTCGTCCATCCCTCCCCCGCCACACTTTTACACATATTCATCCACCCCCCTCATGCGCCCTTTCCCCCTCTGTGTCTGAATTCCCCTTACCATCTTCTCCTCATGGCTACATGCCACTCTACATGGGCTAAGGGCATGTTTTCACCTTATATCTGCCAAAACGAATGGCTTGGACAATACTGGTTTCAATTATATGCATTTACCATCCTATTGCTTTCATTATTTGAGTAACAGTATTTCTAAACACAAGAATCACATGACATCCTTTCAATATACCTACTGTTTGATAGAGCTTTCAAGTTAGCATGATGGACGTAGTCAAATGCATGTTGTCTCTTCATCACAGTGTGCCATGGCCCACACAGCACTTGACTGTTCGCACTCGGTTTTAGTGGTAATTTGGTGTTGTCTTTCGCATAGGTCTCTGAGTGACCTGCCGTGAATGCAACGCCCCCACGTGAATACTGCTAGCCACCTGATGTTTACACCTCAGACACGAGTGTACTCATTTCCCCGCCTAGGAGCATTTGGATTGATTTTGCCTGCGTCATACTGTTTCTATTCACAAGTGTTCGAGCTGTCTGTGAAAGGCATGCCCTCAACCGCCCTTGCTTCCTGGAGCGCTCTGCAACGAATGCATAATCATTTGCATTGGAGAACTCCGCTTCAACGTGTTTGAAATCACTGCGTGCAGAAGGGCAAATATATGTAAAACGTTTGAATTATCCCATTTTCCGGTCTGAAGAACGCTGAAGTGATACATGCAGAATTTGCGAGATCGTCTTGTGTGGAATCGCGCCATCCCTTTGCGGATAATTAGCTTCCGGTTGTCATGGACACGCTTCACCCGTGAATGGTTGGAAGAAAGGCCACACTGTTTTCACCTTTCTGCGTCATCGGGTGGACGCCGGCGCTGTCCTCCACCTCAGGTGACAAATGGGAAGACAGGACCACGCGCATATGTTTTTCAACATCGCCTTTGTTGTCACTTCGGTTGCTGTGGTTACGGTTTTGTTGTATGTTTTATATATTTACTACTTGCATATCCAGATTGACAGCTCATGGGTTAGCCTGTGCCACGAGGCAAGCCAGGATTTTGAGGGGTTGAATCCTGCGATCTCTCACTCAGCCCTTCATCCTTTTAATGCCAATCATTTCAGTGACATTAAAATCAGCTAATAATAACAGTTCTTGCAAGTTTGCTTAGAAGCAGGAGGAATCACGCATACAGTCATATATAAAAAAACTGCTACTAGATATAGTCATAATCATTGAAAAAACTTGAGTGAAGAGACAGTAGTTAAACTGATCAGATTTAATGAAAACCCTTGCAATCCGATAGACGTTGAAAGTGTTGACCATTTTAACTCGGCTCAAGCGTATTTGTCCACCATGATGTGATTGTGTATGTCATTGCAAATCCCCTCTGTTCTATTATGTAGGTGCTCATTTGCTTTGCAGCTGGGGACGCCGAATAAGAGACTCATCACTTTCCACATCCGGTGAATTTCAAGGGTTTTGTGGCGTTATATCTGATTACCTTATCTCTCTCTTGAGCAAAGTTTTTTTCACTGAATTCCAAGGGGTTTGTCACACTAAAGTTTCTTCAGAGGCACTAGCTATGGCCTTTTGCCTCGGCCAGTAGCTTGAAAATTAAAAAAGCCTCTGCGTCCTCAAAAACAAATCCTCCTTATCTTTGCTTGTTCCCCCAAGTTCTCCTAATTGCTTTTCCCTCCCCGACCCTCTCCTGTTAGCCCCTATCACTCTTCAGGTCATGTGATACAGATTATTTTCCATTCCTGTTTTACAATGTTGCTGCAGTAATCTCACAATATTCCCCGGTATCCCCCAATAAACTGTACATTGAATACCCGTTACTGGCTTCTCCCAACTCCACAACTTTACACAATGTCCTCTTTCTCTCTTCCCTCGTCTAGCTTGATGTGATTGCGTCCTATATCATTTTGAGCACTCTTCATTTTTGGCTTCCCCCGGTATTATCATGAGAATTGCTCGCATCGAGCAAAAACAAAATGGCTAGTTTTCATTTCTGAAAAGCCTCTCATGCTCTCTGCTGAAAAGCACCATAGGAGATAGATAAAAGGCTTTGGGGGGCACAGGGTGCTTCCTTCTCTGTTAAATATTTATAAAACTACTGGACAGATTTACTCCAACCAGTGAAGGAAATAACTGCAATGATTTGTGCCAAAGTTGTTTCTTATTTGGTACAAATCTGGCCAGCAGTTATCGCGATATAGCTCTTTACAAAATACACTTTTTTCTCTATGAGACATTTTATGGAACTATCCCGAAAATAGCTTTTTGTTGTCTTAATAGTTTTATCAACTTTTTACACATTTTTCCCAAAATTTCCAGTTTGGGGCAGTGGGGCTGTGACAAACCTTTTTGGGGGCCAATTTCCTCCATATCCATCCAGCGAGTCAACCGTTATTAGCAATAGAATTTTGGGAAAATTATACGTACACAGGCTTTGCCTTAGCTATAGGGCAAATATCGCCACCCCATAATACATATATTCCCATGAGATTCATGGTCACTTTCACATCAAATCAATCACCTGACAAAAAAGGACAATTGTGCGTCGAAAAAAGATTGCGGCTCATGCGCTGATCAAATAGCCTCTGCTTTTGCAGCCTGGGGCAGTGGGCTTCAAATCAGATTACACAGCCTGGGTCACAGGGCAGAATCTTTCTGGATTTTTAAATGGTTTTCCACCCTTGTTGTACTGTAGAACTGACACCGTTCCCCAGCTGAACTATGGCCTGCATATTATGGATGATGGAGTGCCCATTTAGAAGTGCCTCTTAGACTATTAGCAGCTTTTGACATGGTCACCCATAAGGTTCACCACTGCTGGTGCTTTCACTGAGAGTTTGTGACAGAATGCTAACTGTGAGGGAGAGATAGCCTTAGCTTTCTTGATATTTATTTTAAAAAAATTAGGAAGATAATTCTAGCTTAGAAGATGATTTCTGCCAGTGAGACTCTCCTGGATAAATGCTCCTTCCTAAAATCCTTAGAGTGGACATGTGACCCTGCTAGGAACAGTCTCCTTACCTCCACTAGCAACTGCTTTGCAGTCTCAACAAGGCAAGCTAACAATCACATGTTGACTCCTGAATGCAGACTGTTGGAGCTGAAAGTTCCAGCAGGCATGGGGTGCTTTTGTAATCACAGGCACCCCTTTTGTCAAAGTCATAATTGCATGTCCTGGGAGCTTAGTGGCAGAGAAATATCTAAACATAAGTTAACATTTTGACACTTGAGATTAGACAGTTATGCAGCCCCATGCCTTTGTTGTCATTTTATTGTCAGCCTGGCAGACAGTGACCCTTGTATGACAGGAATGGGTGTGTATTCATTTTTGTTCTGGCCTGAGTTTCACCCGAGCACCATTTGCGTGCATTTCAGAAAGTCCATACTCTCTTTGATGCTCTTGGGAATTGTGGGCACCTTCTCTCCAGAACAGGAAATATCCGTTGGGTAGCTGGGAACTGGTGTTTCAAAAGCAGCATGCTAGGGTACAATGGTCACGCCTTACCAGGGTGCTGATTACCAGAAGCACTTTCAATAGCGCAGCCGGAGAAAGGAGAGGAATTATCTTAGTCTAGGAGAGTCTTAAAATTTACAGAAGTGTTACACCATTTTGGATCTTGCCAGAGTTCCCTAAACATATTGCCTCCTCCCCACTTCCTGCAGACAAAACTTTCTCGGTATGACATCACAGGTCAATGGACATGTGTTACAGAAGCCCTGATGGCAGCCCTTAGAGAAGGCTAGAAGGGAACTCATCAGCTGTGGCATTTTGCCAATGTAAGTGGGCGAGACCCTCCCCTTGGTGGATTCATCTTTAGACTCTTTGAGGAAGGCGAAGGATTCCATGAAAACTGGTTTGGAATGCAGTCTATTTCAAAGTCTTGTGCCAGAGAGGTGAAGACCAGAGACTTCCGTGAAGGAGGCGATCTCCTACCCTTTACCATTTGACAGGAACGTTTGTTGTGACTGTTAGGAAAGATTTCCCCTAAGTGCAATTTTCCCTCCATTTATGGACCCCCCCAAACCTTTTGCTTTTGTTTGGCTTACCTAACCTGACTTTTTCCAGAGAAGCACAGCCTTCAGCTGCACTCCTCTGGGCTTTCCCTCATTTGGTATGGGGAAACTGACACGTCATTCAGGCTGTCAGTACTGGGAAACTATTTTTCCCTTAGTGTTTGACTATGTTGCCATTTCTTGGTAACATTTTATCTATGTGCCAAGAACCTTACAGTACCACACATAGGGGTCCTTTTGTTTGTTGGCCCTAGGCACACTTTAAGGAGCTTTTTGGTGTTGTAAAAAAAGTGTGTCAAGGATGAACTGGTGGCAGCAGTTTACTTTAAAGTATTTTTACTTCGTTTTTATGGACCATATCACATTTGACACAAGACTGTGGCCAGTGCCATGAAGTCTGTTGTTCTGCCCTTTGCCATTTTGTCCCTTTGCCTTCACCCAGGTCGAGAGACCCGGGTATTCCTTATTTCGGCATGGCAGCCTCCTATAAAAACCGCATCTTTTGCCGGCTCTTGCATGTCACATGTGCTAATGCCCAGGAAGAGGGTTGGGACTGTCTACTCCCAATCCACACTACTGGTTCCAGTATGTCTGGTAGGCCTGAATTACTGGAACCCTGTGGGCCACGATTGACCGTGCATGCAAGAGGGCAGATCTTCCATTGGTTACCCTAGATTTGAGAGCAAAACAAATCTTGGATAAGAGAAGGGGCTCTGCATCTATTCCAGCTCAATCACCTGACATTGACCCCGAACTACAGAAGGAGCCAAGTATCCTGAATGAAAGAGCAGACCCATGGAACTGCCGGAGATGTGCTAGGAAGGTTTGGCACCCTGACCCTGCTGTTGTCTTATCAGACATCTGCTTTTGTACATACTAATAAGGCCTGCAAGGGTGCTTTGACCCTTTGGAGTAGTGGGACCAACTATTCTCAGCACCTCCTGATTACCCTCACAAAGAGCCTAATCCTGAACCATCCAGTGAACTGACCATCTCAAACCCAGGCTATCATACAGGAGCATCACCATCCCGAGTTCAGACTTCAGACTTTGGGCATCACTTACTGGTGGTCCTGGGCCCTCCGCCGCCAAAACCCATTGTCCTGGCTTCTCTGGGTCGCGATTTATGAGAGTGTGCCATTCTGCAAGCATTTGTGGTCCTTTTATCACCCCGCTGTGGTGAAGGTCGCTATAAGTGCCTGCAGACCTGCCCCCCCATGTCCTGAGGCATGCTGCACTGGAACTATCCTTCTCCTTTCTTCAAGAGCTGAAAAAAGGATACTGCCCCATCACGGATGATCGTCCCGTCCCGCAGCCACTGAGAGCTGGAGCAACCTGTAACTGCAGGGGTGAAAACTACTAGCAAAGTTGACTAAACTGGCAAAGTTTGATCCGGACTGTGTTTAGGGTCGGTGAGTACTTGCATCACTTACCACTGGCCGCCTGGCACATCCATCTGTTTTTGCGCACGAGAACCACTGAAAAGATACTCACTTTACCTGGGCTAGCCTGTGCTCCCAAGCTATTCACGAACTCTGAAAGTCGCTCTATCTGCAAGGGTAGACCCTCCTAAAGGGCTTTATTTTTCATCGCCTCAACCCCCTTCCTGAACAGCTACAGCTCCCCGAAGAGAACAACCTTTTTTCACCTCAAACACGACTGCGCGTTGTTAACGCACTGCTCTATTTTAAGCATAAGCATCCCCACTTCTTAGGGCTGGACTGCATAAGATAGGGATTGACTTTGAAGAACTGCCTAATCCGATATGTGTGTTGAGCTTACCCCTTCTGTTGAAGGCTGTGGTTATATTCTCCTCTTTCATCTGCATTTGGTTAAGCGTGATATGTATATATGTGTGTGGTAACTGTTTTATTATTACTGTGGTTTATTTGTGTTTAGTTATAAGGCCTATAATAAATGTATTTTTGATATCTATCTGTATAAAAGTAATCTTTGGAGTTTTGCTGTGCGTGCTCATTGTGGACTTCCGATCACTCTCACCCTTTATGAGACTTAGTCTTGGTGGCCTACCATGCTACCGTATATTGGTCTGGTTTGTTCAGAAGGTTCCCCTCTTCCACTAAACTAGGGTGGCCTTCTAAACTTCTTCCCACCAGGTCCGAGTTTAGAAATCCATCTTAACAGTGACTCCACTATGGACCAAGACCCATCTGCTGCCTGCCCTCTGGAACCAGGATCCTGTTCACTGCAGGGGAAGGACCTCTGCAGGGGCCAGACCGTCTTCACGGAGTGGAATTGCGAAACTGAGGACTCACCTTGGCACTGGAGATGTATTGGGCCTCTGAGCACTTCTGAAGCCAGAAGCAGTCCCAGAGCCCTGCTTTCACCTCACGGTGCATTTTGAGGTGTTACCAGGCTTGACACGCGTTGAGCTGCCACAGGACATCCAATGCATCTTGTGGCTCTGCTCATGCTTCAAGATTGCAGACTCTATTCAGTGGAAGCCAACCTATCGACTTGCCTTCCTGCTGGCTGGGACAAATGGAAGCCTTTGTCTCAACCCATCTCGATACCACTTCATTCCATTGGGCACCCCTTCTTAAATCATCTAAACAGTGACTCACAATTGGGAAGACCTTCTCAACACTGCCTTGACTTTAGTGCAGAACCTCGAAGCCTTGTTCAATGCTGTTGTGCACCTAAGACAAGTGAGCAAGGTATTTGCAGTGGTGCTGTCACTCCTTTGTGGGTCCTAGTGACCTGTAAGACCCCACTCTATACCCTTCCCAAAGACATAGACCTGCAATATAAGTGAGTCTGTCCAATAAATAAAGGTGCCGGTAGCAACGTTACTGTCACCTTTTCCGTACCAGCTCATTTCAAGTCTGCCAGTAGGCGCTCAGGCCTGCCGGTAGTTCTGGCCCCTTACCGTTCCTCTGCCGCCTGTGATATCCTGTTAGCATCCGGATATCAGGTGGTGGAAACGATAAGGCGAGTCTGCTGGTAACCCGCCGGTAGCACCAGTGGGTTAACCAGTAGACTCGTAATGAGGGCCATATCCTTGAACCCAGACACTGCTGCTGACCTCTGTCTATTTGCCTCTTTATTCAAGACCCAGAATGTCCCCTTTTGCTAAAAAGTCTGTGATCGGTGTGTTCTCTCCTAAGGGGTGGAATGGTAGTCTATTCAATAGTTGCTTGCATTTTTAGCTTAATTAAAAGTTACTTTTTCCTAGGAAAATGTGTTTTTTGGGAGGTCGTTGTGCTATTGCTGTTTGGCTCACTACTGTGCCACACTCTTAAGAGTATAGCCTACCTTCGGTCCACGTTACCAAAAGAGGCGAAGAAGGTATGCTATTGTGCTGTTGTTTGTATACCTTTATAAATGGAGTCACTGCTGGGTTAGTTGCAGTGTGAGACCGAGTAGGCACTTTAATCACTTCTCATCGCAGTTTAATTTCTTCACAGCAAAGTGGCCCTAGGCTAGCATGTATATAGACCAGCACACATCAGCTGTGGAAATCACCATATATGTTCATTTCACACGTTGTGTTCGGATGATTGTTTAATGAAGAGTCTATAGATTTTGGATGCAGTACACAGCCCCATTAACTTGGGCAATATAAAACTTTATTAAATGTATAAAATCAACAAACTGAAACTAGTTATGTTTTAAGATATGTGTCTTTCTGTCATGCATTGCACTAATAATCTATCTGATGCTAAATTGACATGTTGGTTAATGTGGCGAAGAGGTTCCAATGACATTGAGAACAACGTGGAACCATGAGACATGTCATCATTTGATGTGGCCATCTGATGCAGCCTGTGGCACCATCTTGGGACAGAAGAGACTGCTCATGTATGAAACAGAGCCCGGTGGCATAATTGAAGATGAGACTAACACAGTACCCCGCTGTGCAGAAGACAATGCATCATTGAGGTGAATTAGGGGGAAAAGGCAGATGCTTGCATGAGGCTGAGCTGTGTCTGGAAGAGTGAAAAGAATGGGATCCGACCCAAGAGTGGACAGAGATTAATGGATGCCAGTCTCACCAGAGATGGGGAACATGGGAGAAGCCTGTGGGTTCGCAGCAAGGTTCCTGTGGTAAAACATGGTAAGGTCATTAGACTGTCAGAAAGTCAAAGAGCAAGGAGCTTTTAAAGAGCCCAATGAGAAAGTAATGAAAGAGAGAAGAGGTGACTTCTGGGACATGAAGGCAGAGATGGTAACAGGATGAGTACCTGCTCGAATTGATAAGTGCCAACTCTGCAGGTTGGTGACAGAGTTCCTGGTGCACACAGCGAAAAAGAGTGATCGAAGAAGTGCTGAACCCGGAAATTGGAGGCGGAGTGTTTAATGCACACAAAGGAGGAGGTTGAATTGGAAAGAAGCGAACACTTGAATTTGGAGTCAGTGTTCGATGCATGCACAGAGAAAGCAGTAGAACGGATCAGCACTGAACACTGCAAGTTAGAGAAAGAGGTCTGAGTATACACAGATAAAGGAAACACAGTAATAGTCACTGAATGCAGAAGCGCTGGAAGCAGGGTTCCAAGCATCCATGGGAACAGATATTTCAGATACATCACTGCTCTCTTGCACTTTTCCAGCTTCTTCCCACTAACCCCCGTCCCTTCCTCTTTTAGAGCCGCCAGAGCACCAGGGGACCACTCCGGTGGTGATAGTGCGCGGTACAAAAGTCCTTTAACATTTACATGTTAAAAAGAAACCATTCCAGAATGGTTTCGTTTTAAAATAAAAGTGTAGAAAAAAGTTGCAACTTGCACTTCAGTGCACTGCACTGAACGTTCCCTTAAAATCAGGCACGTGTGTTGGGGAGTTTGGTTTGTGTATGGCAGGGGCATGTCGATGGGGTTTGTGGGGATCGGGAGCAGCCTACCAGGGAACATAATTCCACTACTTCTTTCCTTACAATTCGACCAATGGTTAGAATATATTGCGGATGCGACATCATGAAAGTGTTTTACACTGGCAATGCTGGCATACACTGTGGGCACAGACATCATTCAAATGGGCCTGTCTACTGTTAGTGGACTGGGTTCTATTGGATTTTTTCATCTGCTTCCCAACAAAACTAACTGTAAATGATTTGGCTTTTTAACGCATTTTTCGCAAAACGTCTGCCATCAAATGGCTAATTGCAAACCACTATTTAAAACAAGAACAATCTCAGGCAGCACCCACTCAATACATCCTACATTACTTAAGCGCCTTCTCACTATCCTCTGTCCCTGGAACACATTTAGGGGAAATGTTAATGCTTCTCCAAGGAAAATTTTCAGCAGCCCCTACTAATCTTGAATCATCTATAATGATCGCGCCCCTCAGGCCCTAACCCCTGATCCCCACACCAATCGCTGCCTCTACCACTGTGTGGGTGTGTGGTAGGGCACAGCAGTGTCAACTGCATAAATACTTGGACATGATGAAGAGCAAAACTACACTTGTCACTCACCTCACAAATTCAAATTGTGGACAAGTGGATGGCGCGCTGCTGCTGGAGGACCATCACGCATCCTGCCACAGTCCACGCTGTCATTACGATAGCTCATGCTCTCGCACCCTTGCATGCTGTATCGGCATGCTCGATCATCCTGACCACTGCACGGCAAACAGTGGTGGCAAGTGGTGTAGCCTTGCTGTGGGCTTTCACACTGCTGCCATTGAACCCATTTGTTCAGTCCATCCCCACATTCACTCATCACTGCATGCCTATTTAATAATCTAATCATCTATATCACACTTTTGCATGTATCCATCCATCCATACTTCCTCACATTATCACTCGCCCTTAAAGTTTAATTAATTGAACCCTCATCAAAATCTTTCGTCCATCCCTCCCCCGCCACACTTTTACACATATTCATCCACCCCCCTCATGCGCCCTTTCCCCCTCTGTGTCTGAATTCCCCTTACCATCTTCTCCTCATGGCTACATGCCACTCTACATGGGCTAAGGGCATGTTTTCACCTTATATCTGCCAAAACGAATGGCTTGGACAATACTGGTTTCAATTATATGCATTTACCATCCTATTGCTTTCATTATTTGAGTAACAGTATTTCTAAACACAAGAATCACATGACATCCTTTCAATATACCTACTGTTTGATAGAGCTTTCAAGTTAGCATGATGGACGTAGTCAAATGCATGTTGTCTCTTCATCACAGTGTGCCATGGCCCACACAGCACTTGACTGTTCGCACTCGGTTTTAGTGGTAATTTGGTGTTGTCTTTCGCATAGGTCTCTGAGTGACCTGCCGTGAATGCAACGCCCCCACGTGAATACTGCTAGCCACCTGATGTTTACACCTCAGACACGAGTGTACTCATTTCCCCGCCTAGGAGCATTTGGATTGATTTTGCCTGCGTCATACTGTTTCTATTCACAAGTGTTCGAGCTGTCTGTGAAAGGCATGCCCTCAACCGCCCTTGCTTCCTGGAGCGCTCTGCAACGAATGCATAATCATTTGCATTGGAGAACTCCGCTTCAACGTGTTTGAAATCACTGCGTGCAGAAGGGCAAATATATGTAAAACGTTTGAATTATCCCATTTTCCGGTCTGAAGAACGCTGAAGTGATACATGCAGAATTTGCGAGATCGTCTTGTGTGGAATCGCGCCATCCCTTTGCGGATAATTAGCTTCCGGTTGTCATGGACACGCTTCACCCGTGAATGGTTGGAAGAAAGGCCACACTGTTTTCACCTTTCTGCGTCATCGGGTGGACGCCGGCGCTGTCCTCCACCTCAGGTGACAAATGGGAAGACAGGACCACGCGCATATGTTTTTCAACATCGCCTTTGTTGTCACTTCGGTTGCTGTGGTTACGGTTTTGTTGTATGTTTTATATATTTACTACTTGCATATCCAGATTGACAGCTCATGGGTTAGCCTGTGCCACGAGGCAAGCCAGGATTTTGAGGGGTTGAATCCTGCGATCTCTCACTCAGCCCTTCCTCCTTTTAATGCCAATCATTTCAGTGACATTAAAATCAGCTAATAATAACAGTTCTTGCAAGTTTGCTTAGAAGCAGGAGGAATCACGCATACAGTCATATATAAAAAAACTGCTACTAGATATAGTCATAATCATTGAAAAAACTTGAGTGAAGAGACAGTTAAACTGATCAGATTTAATGAAAACCCTTGCAATCCGATAGACGTTGAAAGTGTTGACCATTTTAACTCGGCTCAAGCGTATTTGTCCACCATGATGTGATTGTGTATGTCATTGCAAATCCCCTCTGTTCTATTATGTAGGTGCTCATTTGCTTTGCAGCTGGGGACGCCGAATAAGAGACTCATCACTTTCCACATCCGGTGAATTTCAAGGGTTTTGTGGCGTTATATCTGATTACCTTATCTCTCTCTTGAGCAAAGTTTTTTTCACTGAATTCCAAGGGGTTTGTCACACTAAAGTTTCTTCAGAGGCACTAGCTATGGCCTTTTGCCTCGGCCAGTAGCTTGAAAATTAAAAAAGCCTCTGCGTCCTCAAAAACAAATCCTCCTTATCTTTGCTTGTTCCCCCAAGTTCTCCTAATTGCTTTTCCCTCCCCGACCCTCTCCTGTTAGCCCCTATCACTCTTCAGGTCATGTGATACAGATTATTTTCCATTCCTGTTTTACAATGTTGCTGCAGTAATCTCACAATATTCCCCGGTATCCCCCAATAAACTGTACATTGAATACCCGTTACTGGCTTCTCCCAACTCCACAACTTTACACAATGTCCTCTTTCTCTCTTCCCTCGTCTAGCTTGATGTGATTGCGTCCTATATCATTTTGAGCACTCTTCATTTTTGGCTTCCCCCGGTATTATCATGAGAATTGCTCGCATCGAGCAAAAACAAAATGGCTAGTTTTCATTTCTGAAAAGCCTCTCATGCTCTCTGCTGAAAAGCACCATAGGAGATAGATAAAAGGCTTTGGGGGGCACAGGGTGCTTCCTTCTCTGTTAAATATTTATAAAACTACTGGACAGATTTACTCCAACCAGTGAAGGAAATAACTGCAATGATTTGTGCCAAAGTTGTTTCTTATTTGGTACAAATCTGGCCAGCAGTTATCGCGATATAGCTCTTTACAAAATACACTTTTTTCTCTATGAGACATTTTATGGAACTATCCCGAAAATAGCTTTTTGTTGTCTTAATAGTTTTATCAACTTTTTACACATTTTTCCCAAAATTTCCAGTTTGGGGCAGTGGGGCTGTGACAAACCTTTTTGGGGGCCAATTTCCTCCATATCCATCCAGCGAGTCAACCGTTATTAGCAATAGAATTTTGGGAAAATTATACGTACACAGGCTTTGCCTTAGCTATAGGGCAAATATCGCCACCCCATAATACATATATTCCCATGAGATTCATGGTCACTTTCACATCAAATCAATCACCTGACAAAAAAGGACAATTGTGCGTCGAAAAAAGATTGCGGCTCATGCGCTGATCAAATAGCCTCTGCTTTTGCAGCCTGGGGCAGTGGGCTTCAAATCAGATTACACAGCCTGGGTCACAGGGCAGAATCTTTCTGGATTTTTAAATGGTTTTCCACCCTTGTTGTACTGTAGAACTGACACCGTTCCCCAGCTGAACTATGGCCTGCATATTATGGATGATGGAGTGCCCATTTAGAAGTGCCTCTTAGACTATTAGCAGCTTTTGACATGGTCACCCATAAGGTTCACCACTGCTGGTGCTTTCACTGAGAGTTTGTGACAGAATGCTAACTGTGAGGGAGAGATAGCCTTAGCTTTCTTGATATTTATTTTAAAAAAATTAGGAAGATAATTCTAGCTTAGAAGATGATTTCTGCCAGTGAGACTCTCCTGGATAAATGCTCCTTCCTAAAATCCTTAGAGTGGACATGTGACCCTGCTAGGAACAGTCTCCTTACCTCCACTAGCAACTGCTTTGCAGTCTCAACAAGGCAAGCTAACAATCACATGTTGACTCCTGAATGCAGACTGTTGGAGCTGAAAGTTCCAGCAGGCATGGGGTGCTTTTGTAATCACAGGCACCCCTTTTGTCAAAGTCATAATTGCATGTCCTGGGAGCTTAGTGGCAGAGAAATATCTAAACATAAGTTAACATTTTGACACTTGAGATTAGACAGTTATGCAGCCCCATGCCTTTGTTGTCATTTTATTGTCAGCCTGGCAGACAGTGACCCTTGTATGACAGGAATGGGTGTGTATTCATTTTTGTTCTGGCCTGAGTTTCACCCGAGCACCATTTGCGTGCATTTCAGAAAGTCCATACTCTCTTTGATGCTCTTGGGAATTGTGGGCACCTTCTCTCCAGAACAGGAAATATCCGTTGGGTAGCTGGGAACTGGTGTTTCAAAAGCAGCATGCTAGGGTACAATGGTCACGCCTTACCAGGGTGCTGATTACCAGAAGCACTTTCAATAGCGCAGCCGGAGAAAGGAGAGGAATTATCTTAGTCTAGGAGAGTCTTAAAATTTACAGAAGTGTTACACCATTTTGGATCTTGCCAGAGTTCCCTAAACATATTGCCTCCTCCCCACTTCCTGCAGACAAAACTTTCTCGGTATGGCATCACAGGTCAATGGACATGTGTTACAGAAGCCCTGATGGCAGCCCTTAGAGAAGGCTAGAAGGGAACTCATCAGCTGTGGCATTTTGCCAATGTAAGTGGGCGAGACCCTCCCCTTGGTGGATTCATCTTTAGACTCTTTGAGGAAGGCGAAGGATTCCATGGAAACTGGTTTGGAATGCAGTCTATTTCAAAGTCTTGTGCCAGAGAGGTGAAGACCAGAGACTTCCGTGAAGGAGGCGATCTCCTACCCTTTACCATTTGACAGGAACGTTTGTTGTGACTGTTAGGAAAGATTTCCCCTAAGTGCAATTTTCCCTCCATTTATGGACCCCCCCAAACCTTTTGCTTTTGTTTGGCTTACCTAACCTGACTTTTTCCAGAGAAGCACAGCCTTCAGCTGCACTCCTCTGGGCTTTCCCTCATTTGGTATGGGGAAACTGACACGTCATTCAGGCTGTCAGTACTGGGAAACTATTTTTCCCTTAGTGTTTGACTATGTTGCCATTTCTTGGTAACATTTTATCTATGTGCCAAGAACCTTACAGTACCACACATAGGGGTCCTTTTGTTTGTTGGCCCTAGGCACACTTTAAGGAGCTTTTTGGTGTTGTAAAAAAAGTGTGTCAAGGATGAACTGGTGGCAGCAGTTTACTTTAAAGTATTTTTACTTCGTTTTTATGGACCATATCACATTTGACACAAGACTGTGGCCAGTGCCATGAAGTCTGTTGTTCTGCCCTTTGCTATTTTGTCCCTTTGCCTTCACCCAGGTCGAGAGACCCGGGTATTCCTTATTTCGGCATGGCAGCCTCCTATAAAAACCGCATCTTTTGCCGGCTCTTGCATGTCACATGTGCTAATGCCCAGGAAGAGGGTTGGGACTGTCTACTCCCAATCCACACTACTGGTTCCAGTATGTCTGGTAGGCCTGAATTACTGGAACCCTGTGGGCCACGATTGACCGTGCATGCAAGAGGGCAGATCTTCCATTGGTTACCCTAGATTTGAGAGCAAAACAAATCTTGGATAAGAGAAGGGGCTCTGCATCTATTCCAGCTCAATCACCTGACATTGACCCCGAACTACAGAAGGAGCCAAGTATCCTGAATGAAAGAGCAGACCCATGGAACTGCCGGAGATGTGCTAGGAAGGTTTGGCACCCTGACCCTGCTGTTGTCTTATCAGACATCTGCTTTTGTACATACTAATAAGGCCTGCAAGGGTGCTTTGACCCTTTGGAGTAGTGGGACCAACTATTCTCAGCACCTCCTGATTACCCTCACAAAGAGCCTAATCCTGAACCATCCAGTGAACTGACCATCTCAAACCCAGGCTATCATACAGGAGCATCACCATCCCGAGTTCAGACTTCAGACTTTGGGCATCACTTACTGGTGGTCCTGGGCCCTCCGCCGCCAAAACCCATTGTCCTGGCTTCTCTGGGTCGCGATTTATGAGAGTGTGCCATTCTGCAAGCATTTGTGGTCCTTTTATCACCCCGCTGTGGTGAAGGTCGCTATAAGTGCCTGCAGACCTGCCCCCCCATGTCCTGAGGCATGCTGCACTGGAACTATCCTTCTCCTTTCTTCAAGAGCTGAAAAAAGGATACTGCCCCATCACGGATGATCGTCCCGTCCCGCAGCCACTGAGAGCTGGAGCAACCTGTAACTGCAGGGGTGAAAACTACTAGCAAAGTTGACTAAACTGGCAAAGTTTGATCCGGACTGTGTTTAGGGTCGGTGAGTACTTGCATCACTTACCACTGGCCGCCTGGCACATCCATCTGTTTTTGCGCACGAGAACCACTGAAAAGATACTCACTTTACCTGGGCTAGCCTGTGCTCCCAAGCTATTCACGAACTCTGAAAGTCGCTCTATCTGCAAGGGTAGACCCTCCTAAAGGGCTTTATTTTTCATCGCCTCAACCCCCTTCCTGAACAGCTACAGCTCCCCGAAGAGAACAACCTTTTTTCACCTCAAACACGACTGCGCGTTGTTAACGCACTGCTCTATTTTAAGCATAAGCATCCCCACTTCTTAGGGCTGGACTGCATAAGATAGGGATTGACTTTGAAGAACTGCCTAATCCGATATGTGTGTTGAGCTTACCCCTTCTGTTGAAGGCTGTGGTTATATTCTCCTCTTTCATCTGCATTTGGTTAAGCGTGATATGTATATATGTGTGTGGTAACTGTTTTATTATTACTGTGGTTTATTTGTGTTTAGTTATAAGGCCTATAATAAATGTATTTTTGATATCTATCTGTATAAAAGTAATCTTTGGAGTTTTGCTGTGCGTGCTCATTGTGGACTTCCGATCACTCTCACCCTTTATGAGACTTAGTCTTGGTGGCCTACCATGCTACCGTATATTGGTCTGGTTTGTTCAGAAGGTTCCCCTCTTCCACTAAACTAGGGTGGCCTTCTAAACTTCTTCCCACCAGGTCCGAGTTTAGAAATCCATCTTAACAGTGACTCCACTATGGACCAAGACCCATCTGCTGCCTGCCCTCTGGAACCAGGATCCTGTTCACTGCAGGGGAAGGACCTCTGCAGGGGCCAGACCGTCTTCACGGAGTGGAATTGCGAAACTGAGGACTCACCTTGGCACTGGAGATGTATTGGGCCTCTGAGCACTTCTGAAGCCAGAAGCAGTCCCAGAGCCCTGCTTTCACCTCACGGTGCATTTTGAGGTGTTACCAGGCTTGACACGCGTTGAGCTGCCACAGGACATCCAATGCATCTTGTGGCTCTGCTCATGCTTCAAGATTGCAGACTCTATTCAGTGGAAGCCAACCTATCGACTTGCCTTCCTGCTGGCTGGGACAAATGGAAGCCTTTGTCTCAACCCATCTCGATACCACTTCATTCCATTGGGCACCCCTTCTTAAATCATCTAAACAGTGACTCACAATTGGGAAGACCTTCTCAACACTGCCTTGACTTTAGTGCAGAACCTCGAAGCCTTGTTCAATGCTGTTGTGCACCTAAGACAAGTGAGCAAGGTATTTGCAGTGGTGCTGTCACTCCTTTGTGGGTCCTAGTGACCTGTAAGACCCCACTCTATACCCTTCCCAAAGACATAGACCTGCAATATAAGTGAGTCTGTCCAATAAATAAAGGTGCCGGTAGCAACGTTACTGTCACCTTTTCCGTACCAGCTCATTTCAAGTCTGCCAGTAGGCGCTCAGGCCTGCCGGTAGTTCTGGCCCCTTACCGTTCCTCTGCCGCCTGTGATATCCTGTTAGCATCCGGATATCAGGTGGTGGAAACGATAAGGCGAGTCTGCTGGTAACCCGCCGGTAGCACCAGTGGGTTAACCAGTAGACTCGTAATGAGGGCCATATCCTTGAACCCAGACACTGCTGCTGACCTCTGTCTATTTGCCTCTTTATTCAAGACCCAGAATGTCCCCTTTTGCTAAAAAGTCTGTGATCGGTGTGTTCTCTCCTAAGGGGTGGAATGGTAGTCTATTCAATAGTTGCTTGCATTTTTAGCTTAATTAAAAGTTACTTTTTCCTAGGAAAATGTGTTTTTTGGGAGGTCGTTGTGCTATTGCTGTTTGGCTCACTACTGTGCCACACTCTTAAGAGTATAGCCTACCTTCGGTCCACGTTACCAAAAGAGGCGAAGAAGGTATGCTATTGTGCTGTTGTTTGTATACCTTTATAAATGGAGTCACTGCTGGGTTAGTTGCAGTGTGAGACCGAGTAGGCACTTTAATCACTTCTCATCGCAGTTTAATTTCTTCACAGCAAAGTGGCCCTAGGCTAGCATGTATATAGACCAGCACACATCAGCTGTGGAAATCACCATATATGTTCATTTCACACGTTGTGTTCGGATGATTGTTTAATGAAGAGTCTATAGATTTTGGATGCAGTACACAGCCCCATTAACTTGGGCAATATAAAACTTTATTAAATGTATAAAATCAACAAACTGAAACTAGTTATGTTTTAAGATATGTGTCTTTCTGTCATGCATTGCACTAATAATCTATCTGATGCTAAATTGACATGTTGGTTAATGTGGCGAAGAGGTTCCAATGACATTGAGAACAACGTGGAACCATGAGACATGTCATCATTTGATGTGGCCATCTGATGCAGCCTGTGGCACCATCTTGGGACAGAAGAGACTGCTCATGTATGAAACAGAGCCCGGTGGCATAATTGAAGATGAGACTAACACAGTACCCCGCTGTGCAGAAGACAATGCATCATTGAGGTGAATTAGGGGGAAAAGGCAGATGCTTGCATGAGGCTGAGCTGTGTCTGGAAGAGTGAAAAGAATGGGATCCGACCCAAGAGTGGACAGAGATTAATGGATGCCAGTCTCACCAGAGATGGGGAACATGGGAGAAGCCTGTGGGTTCGCAGCAAGGTTCCTGTGGTAAAACATGGTAAGGTCATTAGACTGTCAGAAAGTCAAAGAGCAAGGAGCTTTTAAAGAGCCCAATGAGAAAGTAATGAAAGAGAGAAGAGGTGACTTCTGGGACATGAAGGCAGAGATGGTAACAGGATGAGTACCTGCTCGAATTGATAAGTGCCAACTCTGCAGGTTGGTGACAGAGTTCCTGGTGCACACAGCGAAAAAGAGTGATCGAAGAAGTGCTGAACCCGGAAATTGGAGGCGGAGTGTTTAATGCACACAAAGGAGGAGGTTGAATTGGAAAGAAGCGAACACTTGAATTTGGAGTCAGTGTTCGATGCATGCACAGAGAAAGCAGTAGAACGGATCAGCACTGAACACTGCAAGTTAGAGAAAGAGGTCTGAGTATACACAGATAAAGGAAACACAGTAATAGTCACTGAATGCAGAAGCGCTGGAAGCAGGGTTCCAAGCATCCATGGGAACAGATATTTCAACAATACTATTTGCTGGCACTGGCAGGCAGAGATCCTAAAGATCAGTACAGCACGTGTTGGTCTCTTTAGACAATCAGAAAGTGTGGGATTCAGGCTCTAACCACCATTGAACACATGCGTCACTCCACTCTTCCTTTATGTTCTTCTCACTGTTTTTGACTATTTAGCCAATCAGCACACATGCAACCCGGGCTGAAACCACCTATCCTCCCTTTGAGATGTGTCCACATTGCGTCCTAGGCAAGAAGTCAGAAGCAAGCTCTATCAAAGGAAGCCCCAGGTGAGGCTTTCCTTTCTACCCCATGCACAAGCTGTAGTGGCCTTACAGCCCTCAGGATCAGGCTTTATTGTGTGCTAGTTGACCATTGCCCTCGTTAGAGGCCCTCATCTTTGGCTCATGGCCACCAACCTGACTTGCAGTTTCAAAACACACAATAAAGTCATTTGTTGTGGGCTCTTAACACTTTATTGAAAAACCACTTGAGTTGAAACACATTTGTATTTGAAGGCAAACGTTCCTAGCAGGCATTGAGAATGAACTTAAGCCAAGAAAATCTGCAAACTGTTGGGAAACGTCCTAAAGATCATTGAAAAAGTAACTGAACTGAAAAGCATCAAGTCCTAGAACTTCGAGGCTGAGTTTGTGGTTCCAATTTAAGAAAAGGAAGACCTTGGAGTCAAAATTACTAAACACATTTCATCAAGATCCTGAACCAAGAAACCTTGAATTCTGCGGTTTGGAGGCCAACTGTCTACTACCACAGCCACTGAGGGACTTGAAGTTTAAGTCCCTATTGCTACTAAATGAACTTATGAGAATTGTTACTGGCCAGTGGAGAGAGATGAGAGTTCCTGACCATCTGACAAACCGTTACCAAAATAAATGTTGTTAAATGATATCGTCTGTCTAATGTCTTAACTTTCATACATTCCTAACACTTGTTTCATCAACCAGATATATTGGAAACTTTGTATCACAAGAAGAATAATCATGTATTCTCATCTGCTTACCCATAAACAAATATAAAGCTCCTTCCGTCTTAATAACCTTATTGTATTTATGTATTGGACTGTACTTATTACAGTCTATATATGATATGCATGACAATTTTCCTTTTGCAGGGGTATACAGGTATGTGAGTATTTAGCATTTGTGTGGAAGCAAGACCACGCAGAGCAAAAGAGGTTTGAATCCCGGATCCACGCTTAGAAACCGAACTCAGACATGGTATTAGGTGCGCTTAAAAAAACAAATGAATTAAATAAAAGAAATCAAATTAATAACATTTTGGGTGTAGATGTTGTTTTGCAATGTTGCTCTATGTTATTCCGGTTTTTGGTATAGCACCACATGTTGGTGCTTTTGGCAGGTCTGCACTAAACGGACTGACTGATAAATAGTACATTAATATGAAAAAGAGAAAACTATTAGGTGGAAAGGTGAGGCACTGACTTTGTTGTAACCTTGATCCTAGAAGGCAAAAGTACTGCTTTGGACATCAGGGTGCAAATCCTTTCGAACTTTTCTGCCATCTCTGAAACTCTTGACTGCACTCTTCTATTTCTGGATGGAGTGGAGTATGCGAGTTTGATAGGCACTACATTATACTGATTTAGGTACTAAATATCCGCCAGTACAGGCAGTTAAAATGCCGCCCTTCTCCTTAGATCCTCTGCCTCTTACCTGTAATGTCTCACAGGACTCCTCACTCTCCGCCATAAAGTTTAATATTTATGTCCGCTCCTATGCCAGTCTTATCCACAACTTTGGCATTCAGTTTTACTCCTACAAAGACGCCACCCAAACCCTTCTCCATATGGATGAACGGACTAAGGAGTCGCCATCTCTGTGCTTATATTACATCCATTTGTTGAATAGACGAGTGGTCATTGGCTTAAACCAAACACATACAAAACTGAGGTCCCAGTCGTTGTGGGTGGCGGGGGCCATACAATCAGGGACTTTGCTTTTTGGACTTTCTCCTACTCCAAACGTAGTACCTACTAACAGAGCAATAAACAAAAGTGGTCTTTAAGCTTGATCCTACCAGGTCTCTGGTACAGCAGGTCAATGACGTTTCCAGATCCTGTTTCTTCCCTTTGCTCATTGTGTGCAATATTATGCCATTTTCCTGTGATAGCAAAGGGATTATTTGTATTTTATGTGGCCATGGCTTCCAGGGTAGATTGTGGCTGAGGCAACTCTTATTAACTGGGTAACGGCAACAATCGCATGAGGCTCCGTAAAAACGTTCAAAAGGCCTGAGCACAAATCCTTACCTGTGCATGTAGATGCAACTATGCCACCCCCTTCTTCTCCAACTGAATTGGTTCCCAGACCAGCATCCTGTTTAGTTCAAGTCTCTCTGCATTGTTAATAGAGTGCTCTATTTTACTAGTCCAACTTTGTAGATACATTCCAACACTACCAACCATCCTGCACCATATGCTTTAGTTTTTTCCTCCTGCTACAGCTCCCTCGCATCATCAAGAAAAGTAGGACAGCACCACCTTCTCTATTTTAGGCCCTCAGCTTCCGAACGAGTTTCTCTTGTTCTAAGAACCCTCAGGAACCATTTTGCTTTAAGGAAACATTTAAAACATGTGATACTTTCCTAACACAGAAATGAGTGCCTCAGTTGCAGGTACCAAGACAGTGTAGCTGTCTACAAAATATTAACAAACAAGCAAAGGCATTTAGAAGTTCAGGGCTAAGAAAAACGAGTTAGTTAAATTGATCAGAAATTGATTTAGTTGACATTGACCTGAACATGTGGACTTAAATATTCATTGTTTTTTTTAATTTGTTGGTTAAAGCTGCAACTTTTCCTATCCCTTTCAGAGGGCATGCAGAGATTTTTCGAGAACTGTCAAGTAGAATACTTCTAAATGTTATTACCCAATTTGATCTTTTCGAATTGATCGTATGGTACATCTGGCGGACTTCGGCCAGTACCATTGGATTGATTTGAAACAATCAAATTGGGTAATCACTACCAAACATGGAGAGCGGGGGTTGCAGGGGTGTCCCCTGCTCCCCTTGTTTGGTAGTGATGGCCTTTGGGGGTAGCAAGGGTGTCTCCCACTTCCGAAGCTTTGGAGGCAGGGCAGAAAAAAAAATGACGAAAACGGGAACCCTATGGCATCGGATCCGACTTGAGTAGGAGGGACAGAACTGACGCCGCAGGGTCAGAAGAAAACCGGATTTCAAATGGTAATAGGAAGTGGGTGGGGTTACGTATTGGGTGCTGTGGGGGTTAAAATTTGGCCAGATTTGGCAGCGGGAAAATTCTTTGCAACCAAATTGACCACTTCATACAAATGAAGCTACCTGTTTTTATGCGCTAGTAGCCAATAGAATAAAGGCCTGATGGTCACTTCTAAATGTTTATGAGGCCTATTTCCAAAAATAGTGCATTCTTTGGTGTACTCAGTGGGAGGCGAAACGTTATTTTAATGAATTTCCTCCCCATTGATTTTAGTAAGCTTAACCAAGCATAGCCAATATCTCACTTCTATACAGTTTGTTTGGCAATATTGCGAGCTGGTTATAGAGCTGATTCAGGTCTGCTTTTATTGACAACAAGCAAAGTTTGTTTTTGAGTTATGATCAATGTTGCTTTTCATGAGATTATAGTTGTTAAAGTGCTGTTAAGGAATGACTGTGCATTTTTGGTCCATAGGTCAAATACCTTTTAGATGCATATGGCATTGTTTATGACCTGCTCATGCATGCATTCTGTCTATAGGTTTGACAGCTTAGTTGTAAGAATAGCCTACGGTAAATGCATTATTTGTAGCCTAAATATATTTATTTATTTATTTTGGTTTGCGAACTAACACGAGATAATTAATTACGCCGGTTTGATGGGCCCGGCACGGCAGCTGAGTGCAGGTTAGGTTCGGTGCTGATCTCTTCCTCTTGCGCACACCCAATCAGTCACTACCCAGCGATGACGTGATTGAGGTTTGGACGGTTAGAAAAGTATGCGGAACACAGACACATTAAAAAGCAGATTCTGAAAAAAGGCAGAGCTTGGGCCATAATAAGCCTAGTGCGTCTATCATTAAAGCCTTTTGCCCCTAGTGAGAGAGGGGATGGGGTGAACAGAAAAGGGCCTGGATAGGAGTTAATAAGGAAAACCAGTGAAGAGGAGAAAGGAAGATCAATTAATGGATAAAACAGAAGGCAAAAAGGGTGAGGGAGCGGAGTGGAGAGATAGGAGAAAGTGCAATGTAGAGATGGGTGAATTTAGAACAGGTAAAAGGGGGCAAGTTGGGGGAGGCATTGAGAAGTGGGAAAAAGAGCACAAGAGCGGAAAAGAGGATAAGATTAGGATAAGAGAAGGAGAAAGTGAGCAGGGGATGAAACAGGATCAGTGATAACAGAACAGTATAAGGAAAAGTGAGAAAGGAAAAAAGGGAGTAGAAAGAAAAAAAATGCATGAAAGAGTGAGGAAAAGACAGACAGGAGAAGCAGAAACGTGGGAAAGGGAAGGAAGTGGGGCATGCATGGAAGAAGGCAAAAGAAGAGCAGGAGACACAATGTTGAGAGAATTAGGCAGTAGTAGTGAAGGAGAGGTGGGGAGGTGAGTTAAGGAAGAAGGAGCAAGGAATGAGAAGAACATGCAAGAAGATGGTTTAAGACAGTATAGTTATAGATTTGATGAAGGTAAGGAGGTCAGAGGAGGAGAGTGATACGATTGGGTGGGGAAACAAGGTTTGTAAAGTTGTACAAATCAGAAAATAAATCACTGTTAGATATTCATTTTTGAATGACTCTGCCCCCACGCACTGCCCCGGCCTGATAAACATTACCAACCAAACATAAGGTGAAAATGTGAAGGGCCTGCAAGCATTGGTTGACCCAGGTCCCACAAAGGGTCTGAATGACTGGGCAAAGAAACCTTCCTTTTAAGTCACCTTGCTGAACACTAATACGCGGTTACTGCATCCAGATCTTGAAGTTATCCTTTGTGTATTGTGTCCAGTATTGAAGAGAACATCTGAGATATTTGAGTCCAATCCTAGAGGCTACGTTCATACTGATGTACATGCAACCGTTTGTTGTCTAGTCCACACTAAATGGGGGCCTACTGTGATGGTGCTCTAATGGGTTGCCAGTGGATGATCTGGAACCTGGAACAAAATGATATGGATCATCAATTCCTCCTGCAAGTACAGAGACTGTGTCACTGTTGGGGAACAACATGTGCGTTGGTTCAAAACAGGAGACATGTGTTGCAACACTCATGGGATGTTACTTCGTTTGTTTGGGGGATCTTGCACTGTTGTGGCAATGCTGATGTCCTATGCAGAACAAGTGCCTATAAACAAATGTGGCACTATCTGGAGTGGATTTCATGGGTGAACTCCTGGATCCTCATTTGGGTAAATGAAAAACAGTAGGCAAGCCAATACAGTGCAACTGTGATATGAACACAATGTTAGTACAGCAGATAAATGAAGATGCAACACAGTAATGATCATTCAAAAGCCCTCCAGAATCTATTATTTCTGATTATTATTAACTCTGGTGGTGCCTAAAACACCTTACCTTTACTGTATTGATCCAAATGAAACAAAATGTAAACATTATGCATGTGCAAAGACTCTCAATAGATACGAGTGGTTGATAGATATAAATACACTTGTACCAACAAATATTCATTGCATACCATAGGCAATAAACATATAGTGCATCAAAGAAAAAGTGGGTGTATCAAATAAGACAGTGTGCTTTAAAGCAATGCAATGCATATGCAGAATTTCTCCATCAGTCGCTGTTTTCTTCCAGGCTTCCGTACCAGCATTGTGAAGGCAGTTCTAAAATAATGTTACATTTAAACAGGGTTCCCGCCTTTAACTTGAAGATGCTGGTCACTCCGGATACCAAGATACAATTGTAGCATTCTTTGTTCTTCGCTCGCACCTCCACCATTCCTATGGTGGAGTGCAGAACATAGAACATTGAATGCTAAGGAAAAGATGCAAGCTATCTGATCAGTTACTACTTTGGGATGGAATATTTAAGATGGCAGCCCACCGAGTGGCCGTCCACCTATATTGCCTCCAACCATATCATTGATCGATGCTTTGGGAGACTCTCACTAAATTGAATGTCTTGCTAACAACATGCAACAGTGAAAAGGAGACAATTGAAAGCGCCACGCCAACAGGGTGGATCCATTTGAGAACACTCCACATTATCCGACTAACTTACAACACCGGTGCCAGCTCCGAGCCTCATTGTAAATAAGCAATGCAAGTGACAACGGATCAGAAGTAAGTGGCGCTGGCTTTAATGTTAAGCTCAAACACTGCTCAAATTCCCCAAGCGCTTATAAGTTAACTCAACAACAACTCCTGGCAAGAACTTACTGCAGCATGCAATTTAGTTATTATAAGAGCGACCTCGACACTGCACCCTTCACCAGAGCGAGACCGGCTCTCAGGGCATTTTTTGATCTGCTGTGGTTCCATGCCTGCACTGAAAGCGGTGAAGCGACGTGTAGATTAGAGGAAAGGACCCTTCTACATTTTTAAAACGTGGTGCCATTTTGGTTTCCTGGGCAACACGACTTGCTTGCATATTAAAACCACGCAGCCTTCGTTTCTTATGAAGTCATGTTGATAGACACCGCTGTATGTCGAATACATTAAGCGTTTGCACTCAAGTGAAAGGCATTACCAAACGTTGAATACAAAAGAGCACATACATATAGAAAGGCAGGGAAACAGCACGCTATTGGAGAGGAAGTCAAAAGGGAAGTCAATAATTCACAATCCCATGCATCAAGCACGATTACAAGATTAACTAAGCTACATTAACCAAGATACTTTCCCTGCAGCACGACTAGCACAAGCATATATAAGCAAAGCAATGACATGTTAATGAAGACAGATTCAAGGGCGAAGCAATTTCTTCAAGAATACCATTAGTATTTCACCAGCTTTGCCTTTATCTATTAATGAAACTGACCAAGTGTACTTTGATACTCTGCAGGAGTGCACTGCCATTCATTTCATCCACAGCCAAGACAGAAGAATATATAAAGTAAAAACCAACCATCAGACACTCCTTTACATACCCACTACCAGCCATGCAAAGCATACCGCCACCAAACTATTTCCTAGATACAAAGGGCGAACCAGTAGTGCCCTGGAAACGATGGAAACAACGTTTTGATCATTATGTCTTTGCAGCTCATGGGTTGAATTATTCCAGTGAATCAAAAAATGCTTTTTTATACACTGTCTAGGGAATTATGGCCAGGGAAAATTTGAGAATATTCCAACTCTGTCTGATGAAGAATCGTTAGGGCTCCCAGAATATGAAACATTTATTAAAATCCTTGATTCACATTATGAAAAATCTGTGAGCATTATTCTTGAAAGATACCATTTCGGTAAATGGAAACAAGAAGCTGGAGAGACAGTAGTAGACTTTATTACAGCCTTATGTGGATTCTATGACAAGATGAGGCAGGCATTATGCTTATCTTCTTTATTACTGTTCCCACAGCAATTCAAAGAAATTTTATATATATACATTTTTTTTATTTCTTTTTTTAAAAAACTTTGTAACATTTTGTTCCTTCCAGGAGTTCCTGGAAGTGTAGAGACACTAACATAAGGTTCAAATAAATAGAAAAAGTCCATAAACCTATAATATTTGAAAGAATAAATGTCTCTGGACTACTACTGCCCACAGTCCTCTGGGCCTCCTGTAGTCCTGTATCACACTTCTTAACCAATCCGGGCCAACCTGCCCCTATAAAATGGTCTTGACTTCTCCTCTACTCCTCTTTCTTTGTTGCTGATTCCCAGAGCTAAGTACCTTGTTTTCTATTCATGTTAGCCTTCTACAAGTAAGGTCGTTCTTTTGACAAATATTACAAGTAACATTGCGCATTAGCGTTCACATGTAGAGCTAACGCTGCAGCGTTGAAATCCATAAATAGTAACATGCTTGCGCGTGCTTGCGTATACATTTATATTATTTAAAGATTACCTCAGTATATTGTTAGCTTGAGCCTTCGCTCCATAGCCGGAGTCGGCTCACTGCTGCGTAGTTCGCAGAGCAGGGGCCGAAGCTGCAGGCGAACGCACTCGCATTAGGCTCCTGGCCCCTCCTCCTCCTGATACAAACGTATTAGGAAGCCTACGGCCTCCCGCTCGGAGTCTCTAGGACCCAGCGGGAGCCGGGCGGCACATATCACGCCCCAGCAGCCACTGCGCATGCTCAATCCGTCGTTCCAAGAAGTTTTAGAGAACGGTTGAGCGCGACACAGACACCAGCAATTAGAGAGCCTTTTTCTTTAAAAAAAAAAAGAAAAAGAAGTAAATATTTCGAATCATTGTGGAGAGATCTTGTAAGCAGGGCACACATTAACTGGGCAAAAAAAAACACAAAGTCAGCAGCTGAGGTGCCAGCCGTTACAGAAATGGCACAGTTTACGGAGCCCAGGGGGTCACGATCTACTACTCCAGAATGGAGTTCTGAAGAATGGCCAGAAGAACCCATAAATAATGACCAAGATCTGTCACAGAGCTTTAAGATGGTCCTAGGGGACTCACTATCCCACGCTGTAGCACAAGGTGTGCTCCCTCTTACACAGAGGTTAGACCAGCTGGAAGCCATACTGAATGCACAAAAACCAGAGCATGAGAGATCTAAGAAGAGGGCGCTCAGCCTGGCGAGGGTACCTCAGCAAGACACCCCAGCCAAGGGGTTGATCTAAAGGGCAGTAAAAAGGCTCGGCAGAGCAGAGACTCTATGACGCCTCCGAGCCAACCAGAAGGCGTAGGTTTGATGCCCCAAGAGCCGCTTGACCCAGTGAATAGGCTGAAGGAAGCCTTCCTGAAAAGGGCAACAGTGCCAGGCTCTCGACCCCCGACCCCAGGGGTGTACAATGTGGGGGAAGAAGTGGAAGCGGCATACACACCGGATGAGGAAAGCGGGGAAGAAGTACCCTTGCATCAACCTGGAGAACAGATTCCAGACGATGAAAGCTTTGGAAATATGTTCGATCCGGAGACAATCCGACATCCAAAATCTGCAGACTGGGTACCGTCACCCAGGGTAGCCAAATACATGACCCTCCACATAAGAAAACCCCTCGTCCGAGAGATCAGGTCAAAGATGAAAGCGGAATGCCCCAGGCCCGAGTTGCCGGGTAAAGTTACCGACACCCCAGATCTCGACCTTAAGATGGTCACTTTTGTCACGAAATCCGCAAAAGATATAAGAAAAGGAGTGGACAGAGCTTGGCGGGGTTGTCAAGATAAGCTCTTAGACCTTTAAGGCCCCCTTGCAAAAATTATGGACTTAGCCGAAAGAGCTACCGATACAGGCAATCCAGTAGATCCCCAGGTGCTAGCCAGCTGGGCCCAGCGCACAGTTTGCCTCCTGGGAAACGCAAATTGCACTCTTTCGACTGAAAGAAGGCACGGAGTGCTGTTGAAGATAGACAGCAAGCTGAGCGACCTATCCTCGTACGAGGCGGGGGAAGGCGCGAAAGGCATGCTGTTCGGGGAAGCTTTCACCAAGGAGATGAGTCAATTTGTGGGCACGTACTCCGCCCTGGAGAAGGCCCAATCCTCCATCAGAAGAATCTTTCCCGGACGTGTTTTTGCTGGGACCGGACGCCAAAGGGGTCGAGCGTCCGGTCGCTTCTCCTCCCAAAGAAGACCCCAAGGACCGAGGTCTCAGTACTGGGAGACCCGGCAGCAAGATAATTTCTTCCCGGCAAGAAGCTGTTTTCCGAGCAACAGGAGAGGAAGAGGAGCTTACAGACATCAAAATGCTCTGACAGGTGAGTACGGGAACGGCAACCCACAAAGTAGGGGGCAGGACAGCCAGTTTTTTGCATGCATGGCGCGATTTATCCAATGATGCGTGAGTCTTACAAGCATTGTCAGGCATGACTTTCGAATTCGTAGGTACCCCCTCTCAAGCAAAAGAGCCAAACCCAATGCACAAAGCACACAGCGAAGAAGCACTGCTTCACAACGAACTATGGAACTTAGCGAGCAAGAGAGCGATAGAGCAAGAGAGGAAAAGCGACCCAGGTTTTGTCAGCAATATGTTCCTGGTGCACAGAGGGGACAAAGTCAGACCCGTCATAAATCTGAAAGGCCTGAACGAGTGAGTAGTTTACAGGCACTTCAAGATGGAGGGGATTCACCTCCTACGGGATCTACTCAGGGCGGGAGATTGGCTAGTCCGTCTAGATCTCAAGGACGCCTATTTTACAATCCCTATCGCAGAACATCACCGAAAATATCTCTGGTTTAAATGGAACGCAGAGGTGTGGAGGTTCACATGTCTTCCCTTCGGACTACCGTCCACCCCATGGGCATTCACCAAGCTCATGAGACCCGTGGCAGCAGCCATTTGGGAAAGGGGAATAAGAATGATCATCTACCTAGATGATATTCTGATTCTAGCTCAGAGCCTGACGCTCCTACGAGAGCAAGCAGCATGGGTATGCAACCTAGTGACCTCCCTCGGCTTCATCATCAATGTAGAAAAGTCAGATCTACAGCCCGCTCAGCGGATAGAGTTCCTGGGCTTTGTGATAGACACAAAGAGAGCCTCTCTGGAATTACCAGCTCGGAAAGTGCGGGAGATACGAAAAGAGCTAAGGGCAGTTTTAGCAAAGAAAGTTATTTCCCTTTGCAATCTAGCCTGCGTAGTGGGTCTGTTAGCAGCCTCGATTCAGGCGATATTTCCAGGGCCCCTGCATTACAGAGCTCTTCAGAGGTTAAAAATCAGGCACCTCAGAGGCGGTCTAGGTTATCACTAATTGGTTTCGCTAGACCAAGAAGCCGTTACAGAACTCCAGTGGTGGTTACAGAATATGGAGGCCTGGAACGGCAGAGCGATATTCGGAGACACGCCAGACCTGGTAATAGAATCAGATGCCAGCAGAGCAGGCTGGGGAGCCCGGTGCGGAGGATTACAGACAGGAGGGAAATGGTCACAGGAGGAGCTCAAGCTTCACATAAACTGCTTAGAAGTTTTGGCAGGGTCCTTCGCAGTGAAAGCATTCACCGGAGACCGAGTGAGCTGCTGTGTCCTTCTCAAGATGGACAACATCTCAGCAGTCCGTTATGTGAACAAACTCGGAGGAACATCTTCCAAGATGCTCGCAGAACTAGCCAAAGATTTCTGGCATCACTGTTTAAGCCAGCAGATATCAGTATAAGCAGAATATTTACCAGGCGTTCAGAACACAGTGGCGGACTGGAATTCGTGATATCTGGTAGACTACAGCGATTGGAGAGTGCTCCCGAGCGTCTTCGATCGCATCAGATAGCTGTGGGGGCCTTTAGATCTCAATTTGTTCGCCACCAGGCTCAACACACAGCTCCCCAAATTCTACAGCTGGAGGATAGACCCAGAAGCAACGGGATGGACGCGTTCTTACAACAATGGTCAGGAGCCCTCCACTACGCCTTTCCTCCATTCATCATGTTGACGAGACAGTAGCGAAAGTGAGGAGAGAACAAGCAGAGATAGTGCTCATAGTTCCTATGTGGAAATCCCAGCCATGGTTTCCAGTAGTGATGGAACTTTCTAAGGATTTCCCGAGAGTGATTCCTCACAAGGAGAACATTCTGCAGAACCCCAATGGCCAGTTTCACCGGCTCATAGCGGCGGGATCGCTCACCCTACTGGCATGCTGGGTTTCAAGCAATGTTGGGAGCTTCCAGGAATTTTGCAGCTCGCTGCAGATTGCATCAGAAGCTCATGGGCGCCTTCCACCATTAGGAGCTGTGGTGCTGCTTGGGAATGATGGGCAGCATACTGAACAACTATCAGTGTTCATCCCATTTCAGCACCTCTAGTACACATGCTCAATTTCTTAGCACAAAGGTTCGAGGAAGGTTGTGCCTACAGAACTATAGGAGTCTACAGGTCCACAATTTCAGCAGGACATAACAAACTAGAGGGTCATCCGATAGGAGAGGATCCTGCTGTAGTACGGCTGTTCAGAGGTTTTAAGTTAAGGAAGCTACCCGTGGCAAAATATTTGGTTCTATGGGACGTACGCAAAGTCTTTCAGTTGTTCTCAGACTGGACAGAGAATAAAGACCTCTCACGATCACAGTTGTCAGGCAAACTGGCCATGCTTCTGTGCCTCATAGCATGTAGGAGAGTATCAGACGTGAAAGCCTTAGAGATCGACAGAAAGATTTTCTAACCAGATGGAGTAGCATTCAATGTAGCGAATAGGACTAAGTCAGATTCGACAATTATTTCTTATCCGTACTTCCCAAATAATGCAAAATGATGTGTAGCACAGTGTATCAAAGACTATGAGAAAGCCACTGAAGCATTAAAGCCTAGAGGAGTGACTCAGCTATTAATTACGCGTAGGAAGCCCTTTCATGCAGTAGCGACAGCCACCATAGCAAGATGGGTCAGAGAGGTGATGCAGTGGGCTGGAGTAAACTTATCACAGTTTGGCGCGCATTCAGCAAGAGGCTCAGTGGCATCCAGCGCATTTGCAGCAGGCGTTCCTTTACAGGATATCATGAAAGCAGCTGATTGGTCTAATGAATGTACCTTCAAAACTTTCTATTTTAAGCCTGTCTCTCAAATTGCAAACAGAGCATTAGATAGCTTTGAACAAGCATAATGCAGTAGTAGACCAGAGACATTTTTTCTTTCAAATGTTATAGGTTTATGGACTTTTTCAAACAATGTGAACCTTATGTTAGTGTCGCTACACTTCCAGGAACTCCTGGAAGGAACAAAATGTTACAAAGTTTTGAAATTTTTTTTTTTATATATATAACGTTTCTTTGAATTGCTGTGGGAACAGTAATAAAGAAGATAAGCATGATGCTCGCCTCCTTGTCTTTAATAGAATCAAGACTGCCTGAGCTTTAAGCCTGGACAATCTTCATTAGCTACTACATGTGAGTTTGGCAATAATTTGGATGAGCGACTACAAGACCAGTTTATGCTAGAATGCAATGATAGCAAAGTGAGGGAAGCACTCCGGTCAAAAGTCAATCATCCAAGTTCTTAGGGTTGCAAAGGAAGTTGAATACACCAACACATGTGTGGAAGAACAGTAAAATTCCAATGAGTACCAATGTCATCAAAGGAAGTAAGGGTATAAAGACAAGCGGCAAGTTTGAGATAGAGAAAACCATGGAAAAGGAAGTGCGTACTTGCATAAAACAGAATTGGGGTAGGCCCTCACATTTGAGGAATTATGTAAATTGAGATGTTCTTCATATTTTCAAGGAAAATGTTTATGCTATTTCTTGATATTCTGTACAACAGAAACTGTGTACAGAAAGGTGTTTTTTTCTCATCCAGTATACAACGAGTTACTGTGTTTCGAATGATAGATGTGTATCAATGCATCATTGTTTTTTTTTTCCTATTGCTATATCTATATTACTATGTTATTTGTTGGAGGTATTAGCAAAATGTGTTTGTATATTGTGTATAGGGGGAGGTGTGTAGCATTCTATGTTCGCACCTCCACCATTCCTATGGTGGAGTGCAGAACATAGAATATGGAATGCTAAGGAAAAGATGTAAGCTATTTGATCAGTTACTACTTTGTTGTTGAAGAAGCTGCCGGTCGGCTAAGCGCTCAGCTTAATATACCTCTATCATCCATTAACGTCTCATGAGAGATTCTTCTACAATCATACACCTAAAAGTATTTTCTAACCAAAAGACAGCTGCATAATGCCTAAAATGAGGACAACAAAATCTAAAAACATCAGCAGGCTGTGGTGTCCACAATACCTGCTTCTGGCTGCTGGGCTACATAGGCCTGCAAGAAGCTGCTCGAGGCTGATGGCTAGTGAAGGATGCACGACTGGGGTGCACAACTTAATTATCCATAAGCTTCTCTATTTATGACAATTACACTGTTGGGCTCACAGTGGCCGGTGTGGCTCCTTCTCTGTGGTGCTCTGGTTTCAGCAGCATAAGGATGCAGCTTGGGTGTGTGCTCTGTGTAGCAGAGGAAGGATAGTCTGAGGCAGCATATATCTGATGTGTCTTCCTCTTTGGTTAGTATCCCAGGTCTAGAGAGCTGAGAGACCTCTCACCCAGCTCCCACAGAGGAGCCTCATTGGCCTCCTTTTGCTGTAAATGGTGCTTTGTGGCTGCAGAAGGGACTGGCAAAGGACCCTCCAGCAATGCTATGCAGAGTTGTAGGCTCAATTATGGTGACGCTCAGCAGGTGGGCTCTTCTCTCTAAAGAAAGAATTTGCGAGAGTTTGTATGAACTCCCCACTATGTGTAGGTGAGGAGAGGTCGATTGGCTTAACTTTCAGAGGTTATATATAGCGCAGGGGTACGTCGGCGGGCTGGCCTTCGAAGGAGACATGTGCTGAGGTGCAGCAGGTAGTGTTCTTTGCTCTCTCTCTCTCTTTGTCTCTCTCACACACTATGTATGCACGGTTGGAACAAGGCAGGAGTGGCCTTTCTTTAAGCAGCTCCTGGAGTGCTCTAGAACTATGGGTGGTTCTTTGTCAGGCAAAGAAGTGCTTGTGGCATTGGGGCCCATGACGGTCTTTATTTTGTTTCCCTTTTTCTTCCTTGTGGCAATAGGTATGCAGGCAATGCAGGCTGGAACAATCAAGGGGTGAGCAGGAGTTTCAATGGAGGACAGACGGGGGCTTTCCCTTCATTGGTGGCAATCTTCCTACAAAGCAGTAGCACTGGGATCTTTCTCTTTTCTTTCTTTTTAGGTGGCATTATAATGGTAAGGCTGCATGGAGGTCAATGGCATAATCAACAGAGCAGGGCCCTCTTTTCTGTAATGATGTGCACAATGCACTGGTGCAGTAGGACCTGGGTCAGAAGCAAAACATAGTGTGGCTTGTCCCTCTTTTACTGGTTAAGCCTTTGAGGAAAGATGTTATTTTTGCTGCTTTCCTCCCATAGAATTCTACGGGGCACCATTTATTTTTGCTTTCTTTTGACTCCTGATGTGACTTTTGGAGGTAAGTAAGTCTTATGCTTTACTTCCCTTTCCTTTTTGCTCATTCCTATGTGGAAACTGATCAGTCCAGAAGACTACGAGCTCTGAGAGACTATGGGCCTCATTATGAGTCTGCCAGCCCCGAATAAATGGCGGAAGAAATGCTGGCAATTCCAGCTCTGACATTTTTTACAATGGGGGCCATGGATCTCCTGGCAGGCCTAACCTGCCGGGAGTTTAGGCCCCTACTGGCAAATAAATGCCTGAGTTGAGTTAGAAACGGTGCCAGTGATTCAGGCAATCCCATAGGAATGGGAACTTACTGGCACTCTGCTGCCTGTAATATTCTGGTAATACTGTGACATTGGCTGGTGCAGATGTAATTCAGGTTTGCCGGTATCCCGCTGGAATTACCAGCGGGATGCCGGCAAACTTATAATGAGGACCTATGTCTCTCTTTGTGAATGTCTTGTTACAATTACACACATCACCTTACAGTGGCATGTGGTTAGGATACTTTGTATCTTTATATCTTTTTCTGGAATTTGTTTTGGTTACCTTTGCAATGTGCCTAGGATGAGCTTGTGGCAGCAGTTATTTTTCTACCATTTTTGTAAAATGTACTAGTGCACTTCCATATTTATTGCAAATTGCTTCAAATGGTGGCTATCACCCTAAAATGGTTGTGCCAAAATATATTTGCTTGTCCTTTTGCTGCTTTTGTGGGGAAAAGGGCCATTTGTGTGTCAGTCCTGATGTAGGGGCTCGGACTGTCTGTTCCCAGTACACATCCTGAAACCTGAATGTCTGTTGCTGGGCAGTTGTGGTGGCTTGTCTATCCATGATTGGATAGCTACTGCAAATTTAAATAGTGCAGATCCTTGCCATTGGTGGGCTTGAGAAAACTCTCATCCCAAATCTTGGAGAAAAGGAAAGCTTCTGCTGCCATTCAAGAGATCATTGTTGGAGCCAAGTCCTTTAAGGAGAGGTGCAGCCACTTGATGGCATGAGGATGGCCCCTGCAGCTGACCAGCATCAACTCCAGCAAAGTCATTGTGATATTTTTCTTTTCTGGTGCCTGATATCAAGAACACCCATGTTGGTACTTCAACCCCATGACTAGTGAGAACAACCAGTCTCAACCCCTACTCGAGGATCTGTGCCTTACACTCCTTCAGAAGTATCCCTGGACCAATTGATGGACTGACTTGCTCTCTCCTGGGCTCCCTCGCTTCTGCTGTCGCCATTCTGTATGGAACTGATTTCTAAGCACCAAGATGGACCAAAACAGAATCCTGCACCGAAAAGTGACCTCTACACCCACGACCCCTGGGTCTTTCTCAACTGGAACAAGCACAGAAGACTGTGTCCTCGATGGATTACGGAAACTTAATAGTGATCTCTGGAGAAATTGGAGTCAGGGGGTCTGGAGAAATTGGAGTCAGGGGGGTTAGTTTACATAGCTGTTTCTCCGTGGGGTTACATGGATGTACCTAAATCACGCTTTCCTGACTTTGATCAGTGGAAGCGTGGACAAGGATCCCTTACTAGACCTATTCTAGTGTCTCTGATTAAGTGAATTTACTTACCTGAACTTTACCTAACTTTTTGACGCACTCAATCAAAACCACTGGCATCGCCAATCTCTCAATAAACCTACCTGTCAAGTGTACATTTGGAACTGGTGACCTTTGGGCACAAGGCCCCAAACCATCTTAGGGATGGACCATGTTAGAGCTAGGGAAGCTGTTCATGGTTATTTCAATGTGTCTTTTCTACTTCCAGTGTATCTGAGTACTTACCGGTATTGCACTGGTTATTGAATCAGAGGCGTTCATATATCTCCTAAAGGTGAATATATATATCTGTTTTATAGTGTTGGTGTTACAGAATTTGACTAGAGGTTTTTACTTTCTTGGTGTGTATTTTAAAGGCATAATAAATAATCATATTTTTCACTTACATGTTTAATTGGAATTATTGTTGTTGTTCTTTGAGGACTCATTGTAGCTATAGACCACTCTCCCACCCCTCCTGAGACTAAGCCTTGCTACTCTGGCAATATACTGTGTTTGGATTTGTCTGAAATCTCAGTCTCCTCCTGTCTTCCCCCAGGGTGATTTTGGAAATCCGGCTTTACAAATTGGTGGCAGTGGCAGAATACGTTTGTTGACACTCAGTGTTGATTCTCTTGAGTAATCACATAGATCTTGGCACACAGAACTCTAAGCTTTAAGGTTTTGTAGGTTTGTAATATTTAAATAACCTATATTATATTATAGAAACATACAATTGTGTTACTCTTGCTATGCACAAGGTTGAGTAAAGAAAGTGTGTGCTGAGAAGGGTTTACCTACCTGTGGTAACCAAGCTAATTTAGAGCAGAAATTACTAGATTGCCAGGAAACTATGGATAATACTTTACCTGCTGGTAGTGGTGTAGATGACACTGGGGTAGGGTCTAGCAGTAGTAATGGTCCTGTGATTCTTGAAACTACAGCCGGCACTAGTGAATCTGTAGTGACGACTTCTCAAGCTGAGGTTATTTTTGATTTGAGAAAGGAGGAGCTGAGGCTCAAGGAAATGAAGATCAAATACAACATTGCTAAGATGGAATTTGGGCATATTGAGGAAGAGAAGGACAGGGCATTCTAGCTGGAATCTGTGAGGCTGAATGGCCCTGGAGGTTCCTCCGGTGTGTTTGGGAATGTTTCATGGTCCTCCTCTCATCCAAGATTTCCTAAGGATCTGTTGAATATTTATGATGAAAAAAGGACATTATGGATTAGTTGAGTGCATTTGAGTAGGCGTGTGAGGTGCAAGAGGTGAGTGATTTAAAAACATTGCTTGGTTTCTCAGCAGGCATCCCCAGAATGGCTGCAATGCTATTGTGGAGTTGTCAAAGCCTGAGAGAAAAGATTTGGAAGCTTAAAGAAAGCTCTGCTCTTAAAGTGTGGGGTGACTCCTGCCCACTACTTAAAGAGGCTCAGAGACCGCAAGAAAAAAGACAATGAAACTTGGGTGACTTATGTGAAGGATTCTTTGAAGAACTTGAGTCGCTGGTTTGAAGGTCATGAAGTAACCACTTTTGAAGGCATGGCTTATCTTGTTATGCTTAATCATATTGTTGCTTTCTGGTCCCCTGAGCTGAAACATCATTTGGTAGATTAAAAGAATTGGCTTTGCAGTTGTTCTATGGGAGGTAAAGGGCAGAAAGAGAAAGAGGGTAGGTCTACTGAAAAACCTGCATACAATAAGGTCTACAAAAGGTTTCATAAAGGGAATACTTCACATGCAGAGCATCCCAGGCAAGAGGTTGGCCACATTAAGCCTCCCAACATACAAAGGTCTCCAGTTGTGTAACCTTTGGAGCAAGTGACCATGTGAAAGGGGGCCCCAATGTAAGGGCGAGACCTTGTGTGTTAATTCTGTGAATATGGCTTTCCCCTGTGAAGAGGACGAGATAGTCACAGGCGCATCCTTCTCTTCTGACTCCTTGCCCTGTGACATTGTATCAGAGGTAGTTCTTGTGCTCCAGAGATCCTGGGCAACTAGAGTTTCTGAAGCCTGTGCTTTTATTCCTGAGAATTCCAAGTCTTATTATTTTGAGGATAGTATACTGGTTGATGGTGTAAACATCACAACCAGTATAGTAACCTTAAAATAATAAGAAACTGGGGCCAGCATGAATGTGGTGGATTCCACATTGGTAAACTCAGAGGCCCTGCGCACTGCTCTTCTGAGACCCACTAAGTTGGCTGATGGCCCTGACTATAAACTTCCCAGAAATGCCTGTCACTGTAGCAGTAAATTCCAGAATGGTAAGGATTCCTTTGTTCAGAGGCAGGTTCCTGGGAGAGGTCTGCTGGGAAATGATCTCAAGGTCTTAGGATATGTGAGGGAAGTAGCAGAGTGACCACATACCAGGTCTCAGGGGGGAAACCCAAGGGCGAGGAGTCAAAGGTTTCTAAAAAGGAGAAGAAGAATTCTTCCTCTACCTTTCCTACAACTGAAGTTGAGCTATCTAACCAACCCCTTGAACCTGACGAGGGAGGAAAGGTTGTCTGAAATATTCAATCCCCATGATCACCCAGAGCTGAAAGGTTTACTTGCAGAATGTGGACCCTTTGGGGACAAATATAGTCAGGGTCACAGAGATTGACATTCACCTGTGGTCCTTAGGAGAGAAGATTGTTTCCAGTTGAAGGTAGAATACCCTCAGAAACATAGAATCTAATGGGAAGGGAGGTTACTGTATAGTGAGCCAATAGAGGCCACAGGAGGTGTCCATAGGAGGTTGGTGGTTCCCCCTCAGTATTTGAGGTTGAGACCCTGTGGGTCAATTCTGTGAATCTGGCATTCCTTTGTGAAGAGGGAGAGATACGCACAGGAGAAACTCACAGAAGCATCCTTCTCTTCTGACTCCTTGCCCTGTGATGTTGGATCAGAGGTGGTTCTTGTGCCCCTGGGATCCTGGACAACTAGAGTTTTTGAAGCCTATGCTTTTATTCCTGAGAACACCAAGTCTTATTATTTTAAGGATAGTATACGAGTTGATGGTGTAGACACCTCAACTAGTATACTATCCTGAAAATAATAAGAAACTGGGGCCAAAATGAATGTGGTGGATTTCACATTGGTAAACTCAGAGGCCCTGCCCACAGCTCTTCTGAGACCCACTAAGTTGGCTGATGGCATCCACTATAAGCTTCCCAGTAATGCCTGTCACTGTAGCAGTACATTCCAGAATGGTAAGGATTACTTTGTTCAGAGGCAGGTTCCTGGGAGAGTTCTGCTCGGAAATGATCTCAAGTTCTTAGGGCATGTGAGTGATATAGCAGAGTGACCACATACCAAATCTGAAGGGGAAACCCAAGGGCTAGGAGTCAAAGGTTTTAAAAAGGGAGAAGAAGCGTTCCTCTGCTACCTTACCTACAACTGAAGCTGAGGTATCTGACCAAACCCTTGAACCTGACGAGGGAGGAATAATTGTCTGAAATATTCAATCCCCATGATCACCCAGAGCTGAAAGGTTTACTTGCAGAAGGTGGCCCCTTTAGGGACACATATAGTCAGGGTCAGAGACATTGTCATTCACCTGAAATCCTTAGGAGACAAGCTTGTTTCCAGTTGTAGGGTAAATCCCCTGGGAAACATAGAATCTTCTGGGAAGGGTGATTACTGTATTGTGAGCCAATAGAGCCCACTGGAGGTGACTATAGGAGGTTGGTGGTTCCCCCTCAGTATTTGAGACCCTTCCTCCTGCAGTTGGTGTATAAGGTCCACCATCCTGGTGTGAGGAGGACTAAGGAGAGGTTAAGCCTAATTTTCTGCTGGCCTAAGATGGGGGTCCAGATAGACGGTCACTGCAGGACTTGCACTACATATCAGTTGTCTGGCAAAAGTGGAACAACAGTTAAGGCTCAATTGGTACCACTCCCAGCAGAGCGTATACCATTTGAGAGGGTACACCTTTATCCTAGGGTTGGCTGACCTAAAGAAGTTAGGTCTGACAGAGGAAGCAACTTTATGTCCAATTATATGCAAGTCATGTGGAAGGAGAATGGGGTGTCATGTACAATTTCATCAGCCTTCCAGCCACAAACCAATGGTCTAGTTGAGAGATTTAACCAAACTCTCGAAAACATGATTGGACCACTTAAGGATCCCCAGGGATGGAAGTAGGACCTTCTGCTACCATGCTTACTTTTTCATGAAAGGTGACTTAAGAAGGGGTTGACTTTAGCCCCTTAGAACCTCTTTTTGGTCACACTGTCAGGGGACCCTTGGCCATGGTCAGGAAGGGTGGGAAGCTCCCACTCCTCCTATAACCTTAAATGTGGTTGAATATGTGTTAGACAAAGAAAGAGGATGACCCTTCTGATGGTTCAGGCCAATGACAGGTTGAAGGCTGGACAAGACTGGTGAAACATTGGCATTGGTTTGACCAAAAAACCCATCCTGTTAATTTTACCTCAAGCAAAGACATCCTAATCATGATCCTTTAACGCCTAGAGCTATTCAGAACAAACAGACAGGTCCTTCCGGATAGATGAAAGACTAGGTAAGGTGAACTGTTTTGTGGACCTTGGAAGGTCTTACCCGTCTCCCAAAGTGTACCATGCAAATAGATTGAAGTCTTTTAATCCAAGAGTTGAAACAGGTGCCCTGCTTCTGGCTTCAGATAGGGAGAAATAGGAATCTGAACCTCTCCCTGATCTGTTCCAATGCAGCCCTTCAGATGGCTTCACCGAGGGTGTTAGGTTTTCCTCTCAACTGACTCTGCAACAACAGGGTGAGGTGCAAACTTTACTTATGTAATTTGCCCCATGTTTTCACTAACCCTAGTGCTGACACCTTGTCAGCATAACATAGATACTGGAGATAGTGCCTACCAAAAGTAGGAATTACAGAATATTAGACAAGGTGAGATGACACATCAGGTCTGAGGTCAACAAGAATGAGGATCTGGGGTGACAGAGCCCTCCAACAGTCCATCGTCCAGTCCAGTGTCATTGGTACCAAAGGCAGGCACCACAGATTTGAGGTTCTGCATGGACCATATAGCTCTTAATGGTGTCACCAGGACAGATGCTGACCCCCATTTACAAAATGATGATTTAGATAGGGGACAAACTGGGTGCTGCAAAGTATCTCCATACATTTGATCTTACTGCAGGGTATCAGAAAATATCCTAACAGAAAATGTCAAAGAGAAGACAGCATTCTCAACACCTGAGGAACTTTACAAGTTCAGGGTAACACCCTCTGGCTTAACGATTGCACCTGCCACTTTCCAAAGGTTGATTAACCATGTCCTAAATAGATTATATGATTTCTGCCTGGCATATCTCGATGATATTGTAGTTTTCATCCCTACTTGGGAAGAACATGTAAAACATATTGTGATTTTATTTCAGGCTCTTCAGCAGGCCCACTTGGCCATCTAGGCAACCAAATGTCAGATTGGCCATGGTTCGGGGACCTACCTTGGACATGAGGTTGATAGGGGAAAAATTAGCCTACACCCAATAAAGTAGAAGCTGTACAAGACTGGCCAGTCCCCACAACCCAAACCCATGTGAGAGGTTGTCTGGGGCTCACTGGGTGTTACAGGAATTTCATGGCAGATTATGGAACCACAGCGGCCTCTTTGACTACACTTACCACTCCAAAGAATCCCAAAAAGGGTACTTGCTCAGTGGAGTGTGAGAAGGCTTAAAGGATTCACTTTGCCAGGCCCCTAGTCTCAGGGTACCTGACTAACACAGATGCTTTATCGAACAAACTGATACCTCTAACACTAGAATAAGATTAGTCCTCTCTAGTTCGGTGAGAAAGGCCGGGAGCACTCTATGGGCCTCATTACGACCCTGGCGGTAAGGGGTTTACGCCAGCGTTAGCTGCGCCGACCCCTTACCGCCAATTACGAGGTCCCCTAGCGCCATGGTGCTTTTAACACCTGCTTTTAGCAGGTGTTAAAATCCATGGCGCTAAGGGACCATGGAGTTAATTACGCCACCGTAATTTACGGTGGCGTAATTAACGCCTTCCCCACTCCCATTATGCCCTATGGGGCAAAAATGGGAATGGGGAAGGGTAAATGGGGATTGGGGACTTACCGCCCCGCCAAGGTCGGAATGGGGCGGTAAGTCCGCCAACCACCATGGCGTAAACATAGTTTACGCCATGGTGGTAAAGTCACGGCCCAGGCGGTAACTTACCGCCTGGGTCGTAATGAGGCCCTATATGTTTTATCAGCCGTAAGCTTAAAGCAGAGAGTTAAGGTGGGCCAAAGTGGAAAAGGAGTATTTTACCATTGTATGAGGCCCGTAGGAAGCTGAGACCCTACCTCTTCATTATACAACTGACCATTAGCCCTTAGAATGGCTGATGAACATGAAGGGGAGAATCCAAAATTGCTTGGTTGGTCCATAAACGTTCAAGGCTTTGACTTCACTGTTGAGCTTAGGCCAGGTCCTCAACATAGCAATGCTGATGGGCTGTCCAGGGGTGGATTAGATCCCCCTACCCCTAGTGTGCAGTGAGTGTGTTTTAGGAAATGCTTACTTCTTGTTGCTTTCCTCCCATAGACTTCTATGTAACTACCTTTATTTTTACTTTGTTTGGACTCCTGACCTTGGGGGAGGGAGGGGAATCAATGTGACATGCATACAGTCCAGAGATATAATAATGTTAGGGAAGTGGGTAGATGCATAGAAACATGTATTTGTTGCCTTTACCTGTACAGGGGTGGTGGGCAGGGAGATATGCTGGGGTGCATGCGGGCATCCAGTAGGTAGGCAAGCAATATTGAAAGTGTGGACTGCGACATGCCAGCAGTATGCACACAGTGTGCTGCACGATGCCTGTTGTGAAAAGTTCAACACCCACACAAGCTTCAGCAGTGGTGGGAGGGCTCTTCTTATGTTGGTCCTGATTTGTAGATCTGGCTGTATCAATAAGAGTAGCTCAGCTATGGTCTCCATTTTAAGGTAGTAGAATGTTACTAGCTGCCCATCGGTTAGGGTCCAGGGTGATGACCTGACCTGAGGAACGGGTGCTGCCCTTGCAAGGCATCTCCTCCGCGTTTGTGCTGGTTGTACTCTGTGATGCTGTTGTGCATGGCTCTACAGTTCAATTTACAGCAGGGGGTTGCTGCTGCTAGCGGATGCATGGTGTTCTGAAGTTTTTGGGGACAGTGTGGGCCTTAGATAACCTTTCAGAGACAATTGAGTGCACCTGTAGCTTCATTTTCATCACCTGTGTGCATTTGCATCCATCTTCTGGGAGGAGGTAACTGTACTATGTTCTTGGAGAGATTAAGACCTATTTTCGGGGGCATTTTGGTGGTATTTGATCTTGTAAAATTGTGGAATAAGCATTTCATTTTCCGGTGCAAAAATCAGCCCCAGGGGAATTGCTACCGGTTTTCGTCAGTTCTGCCAGTGCTAATTCCTCCAGGGCTAATTCAGCTGGATGAATTACTGCCGATTTTCAATAACCCTTAATTTGGCTGAGTCGTAAATGTAGTAGTGATTCCATTACCACTGGTTTTCACCCATACCGCCAAACACGTAAGGCGGTTCATATTTTCCAAACAAATCAACATGAATGATTCAAAAACATGCTCTGTCCTCAGAAAATAAGACTTAATACTACTCTGCACCCACCTCTAAATATTGACAAAAACACATTTCTTTTGTCCCCAAAAGCCAAAACAATGATACCCATGAGCCACAATGGATCTTTGTGATCACTGTGCCGCAGAAAATTGCTACTTTGAAAATGCTGAGTGTGATTACAGCGAGGCACAGTGATAACAGAGTACTTCTTCCCTGCATCCCCGTACCCACTTCCCCCCAACCTACTTACCTTTTTGGCGGCACTCCCCTCCATCCCTGCAACGTCAGTGTCCACCCACTTACATGGGTCGGAGCTGGCGCTGCTCTGTCCTTTTCTATTTGACTATTCTTTTTACTTTCTTGTCCCCCGTCATCCATCAGATGGAAACGGGAGACACCCCAGCAACCACTGACTCCTGTTACACTAAACAAGGGGAGCTGGTGACACCCCCACAACTCCGGCTCCCCTTAGACGATGTAATGGGAGCCAGAGTTTTTAAACGGTTTAAAGGCGCAGTAGAAGTCATGTTGCCATTATTTGGTTGACATTTTCTTTTTTTTCTTTTTTTTCTTTTTTCGGGAGTTGTGAAACATTTCACAACTTCCGAAAATATTCTATTGTTACCCCGGTCCAATGGACCAGGGTACTAATAGCGATAAGGTAATGCCCCCCGAGCTCTGGGCTGATTGCTTAAATAAGGTATACCGGCTGTAGTATACATGGAGGACACAAATCAGTAACAGAATGAAAAAAGTACAAATACGCCACAGTAGTAACAGAATTCAGAATAGCAGCCTCACAAAATATTGAAGTCCCCCAGCATGGACACAGGAGACACATGGAAGCAACAAGCAAAGTCCACATACCATAGCATAGATAGAGGATACAGATCAGAAGGTACTATGGGGGTGCAGATATCGGAATTTAGACTAAGATTAGAAAGGGGACATGGGGCCTCATTACACGGTAGGAGGTAACTACTACTCCCTTACCGCATACCAGGTCCGGGTAGGCGGTATGGGGACTTACCAGGTCATTCCGAACCTGGAGGACTCGGTAAATCCCCATGCCAAATACCATTCCCATTCCCATTCGAGCCCCCATAGGGCTCAAAGGGAATGGGAAGGAGCTAATAAGGAGCTAATAACGGTCAGACCAGGTGTTAAAGACGGGACCTGCTGAGGGACCTCGTAGTAGGGCGCTAAGGGATTACCGGCACTGGTGCCCTTACCGGTAATCCCTTAGCGCCTACCGTGTATCTCTTAGTGAGCAAAGACAAAATTGACTTTGTGGTGTGCGATATATCAATGTTCACTATCACTACATATGATACATATGAGGCAAATTAAACATACACATAGCCAATTAAAGAATGAGTGAGGATTTGTGAAGAGTACACTGAAAACGAAATCACTCTTAGGGGCTGATCATTAATAAACATTTAATGACAAGCAAACGTGCCAGTTGGATTGAGTTGTGGACGATCACTCACTTTGATCAGGGGATGAAACTGGGATTTTCGCCCAGTGTGCAATTTCTGTAGTTGACCAAACTGTTTTCCATTTTTGTCATATAGCAAGGTGCACATAGTGGTAAATGTTTTGTTTTTGTGAATTAAAATAATGCCCAGTTTGTAGACCTGACTTGGACATGTTCACAACACTTTTCATGAGGATCATAGATTTAAAAGTGCACCGTCTTGAGGCCTATTATCCAAAACTATATTTATATGCACATTTATCAGCCTCAGACATGTGAAAGGCAGAGTCCACCTTGGCCGAATTTGCTACTGTAATCAGGTATTTTATCAAAGATCTCTGAAACAGGTGCTTGACACGATGAGCTATCTTCTGAACCACAGTGGCATACAAATATATTAATATGCATTTCAACTTTGCTTTTGGAAGTGATCAAAATATCGCCAACAAAAACGTGAAAATGCTACTGGAGTTGTACTTTAGTGAATGCGTAAACTGTATGCACTACAGTGAACACAGGGAGCATTACATGATTAATTGATCTGAAAGGAAGCGTACTTGTCAATCACAGCCAGGCTGCAGGTATAGCCTCACCAGCACACTATAACATATCCTGAGGTATTATTTATGATTTAAAATAAAAATGAGCAAACACTTCTTTGGATCATGCAGCCATGAAGTCCCTACCTAAGGCGGGGCCCAGAGCAAGTGCCCGCATTTGCCCTCGCATAAATATCTCTCTGGGGATGACTGCACGCCATGTGAAATTTCCAATAATGTGTGCATAAGAAGCATTGTTCAGGTGTAAGGAATTTCACCACGCAACAAACAAGCTCCTCAGTAAATATTATACGAATGACTCAATATATAATGTATCTTTTTCAACGAGTGGTATATATATTTCACGTTATAGCATACATATTTTGAAGTTCAATATATGTTTTTTACTAGTGTGTTTAAGAATTTTCAGTTCATATTGTCCCTTTTTTCCTTGCAGGAGGTGAATTTTAATAAATATGCAAATATATGTATCTCGATATATATAGCATAATTAATGTGTCATTATATCATGCATGCGGTGTCCAGTCATAATGTCGAAACAATAATGTCGAATTACAAAAATGTCGAATCCAAAAAGTCGAAAACAAAAATGTCGAATTTTTTATTTTTTTATATATATCTTTTTTTTGGGCTCCGGGGGTAAAAAAAAGGGGTAAAACAAAAAAAAAATTAAAAAAGGGGGTTTTGGGGGGGGAACCCCCCATTTCGAAAAAAAAGCAACCAAAAAAAAAAATTTGACATTTTTTTTCCGACTTTTTGTTTTCGACTTTTTGACTTTTGACATCATTGGATTCGACTTTTTGATTATAAACCTATGCATGCATAGGGTGTGACTACGATTGTTTTTGCATATGCAATAATCATCCAACTGTATTATATATAGCTTGATATACGATGCATGTATTTTATCCTGCAGAGTCTGTGCTTTAATGAAGCAATACGTCCCAAAACCGCGGGGGCATTACCGAGTCAGGTAATGCCCTGGGCACTTGACGAAGCCCCAGGGCACTACCTGACTCGGTAATGCCCTGCGGCGAGGGGCTTACTGCTATCAGTACCACGGCCCGCAAGACCGGGATTCTAAGAGATTACTAGTAGCATTTTTTCTGTTTCCGAAACCATGCAGCGTTTCAGAACAAAACAAAAAAAGTAAATATAAATGCCCGCCGGGAAAGGGGAAACAGAGTCGGTTTTCCCTTTCCATGGCGCCCATCGGGAGCAGACGCGCTGGGGACAGAAGTGTTCCCAGCGCATTCGCTCCCGAAAAAGGAGAAAAAAGAAGGTAAGTGGAGTTGGGAGGGCGAGGAGGGGATACTTGGTAGGGGAGTGGGGGTGGAAGAAAAAAATACTTACCTGAATCCCCGGTGGGGGACCATGGCAGCTTCCAGCCGTGTCGAGGATCGGAGTTGGATTGCCCTGTTTTGAGCCTCCTCATTGGCTGTGGGGCTGCCACACCCCCTGCAGGGAAGAAAGGATAGGAATCCCAGCCGAGGGATTCCCGGCCAGGTAAAGCCCCGGCGAGGGCCAATCAAAATGTTTGTTACATTCTGATTGACACTCGCTGGCTACTAATATGCAATAGATGCATCTAATTGTACAAAGTGCCTGTTAAAATAGCTATTGTATGCATCTCTATATACCGCATATACATCACTCTTTTGAATTGATGTACGTCAGCATACAGTGTACATATATTTTATTATACAATGTATGGATCTCAATATACTGCAGATACATCTTGGTATACAATGTTTGTATCACAGTGTACTGCATAGGTAGTTCAGTACATAATTATGCATCTCAATATACAGTATATACTTTTCAGAATACAGTATATGTTTTTCAATATACATTGTATGTGCTTATATATTTCAATATATGATGTACACATTTCAATGTGTATACATCTCAGAATAAAATGTATGTATCTCAGTGCACAGTGTATATTTTCCAACATGCAATGCATGCATTCAATATATTGTAAATATATCTCAGAATAAAATATCTGTAGATCAGTGTGCAGTGTGGAAAGTATGCATCTCAATCTGTGCTACATATCATTTCGATGTATAATATATTCATTTTACTATGCAGTATACATATTTTTAAATCTTGATTTGTGCCCTCAATTGCCCTCTCCCATATTTTTTGGGGATGTGGTTCATTGTCAGATTGTATAGAGCCCAGTGCTTAAAGTGGGCCGGGGCCTGCCGGGGCCGGGCCCCGGCAGTCTCCAGAAAGTGCGGCTGAGCCGGGGCCCAGCCGGGGCCCCCGTCCCACACAACATTGGCGGGATGCATTATCCCACCGCGGCCGCAGCCGCAACGGGAGATGCGCCCGTCATTATGTCAGCCAAGATGACAGAAGTGCCAGCCAGCCACAGCGATGCTGAGGCTGGCTGCACTTCTGTCAGTTAGTGTAACTCCCTTTGATGACCCCTCATCAGGGTCATCAGAGGAAGTTACTGTCCCTTTGTTTTCCTTCACCAGGTCACTGACCCCCGCGGGCTCCGTGATCTAATATGCAGATTAGATCACGGAGCCCGCGGGTTCGAAAGACGCCTTGGGCTCAGTGATCTATGTGCTCTGAGCAGATAGATCACAGAGCCCGAGGTGCCTTTCTCTGTCGGCAAAGCTTTATAAAAGATGCCTTGAACTGTGTACGTTTCAAGCCATCTTTTATAAAGGTAGAAATATTTCTATGTTTATAAAAGACGGCTTGAAACGTGCACAATTCAAGGCATCTTTTATAAAGTTTTGTCGACGGACAAAGCCACCTTGCGGTTTGTTTTGTCCGTCATCAACGCTTTATAAAAGATGCCTTGAATTGTTTACGTGTCAAGCCATCTTTTAGAAACATAGAAACATGTTACAAATATCTATGTTTATAAAAGGTGGCTTGAAAAGTACACAAACCATAGTAAGGTAAGCACACAAGTGTGCGTAAAATACTATGGTTTGTGCACTTTTCAAGCCACCTTTTATAATCATAGAAATATGTAACATTGCTATGTTTATAAAATATGGTTTGAAAAGTACACACACCATAGTAGTACGCATACAAATATATAAATGCTCACATGCATTTATACATTTGTTTGCACACCTTACTATGATTTGTGCACTTTTAGGCCACGCCCACAATGAAAGCCACGCCCCCAAACGAGGGCCGCCCCTCAATTTCTTACCCCACTTAAAGCACTGAGAGCCGTCTGTGGAATGACACTTGGATGCGAAGTGTGGTGTGACTTTCCAGAGGGCCATCTTCCAGCGCCCCTTCCCTTCCTTACACAAAGCTCTGGAATTCACCCAACACCTGTCCTTTAGGTCTCAAAATAGTATGTAAAAAACCCTACTGCTCCAGCGAAGCATCCATGTGTACTATCCTGGTGGCAACCTGCACCCAGGAGTAAGAGCGTGGCAGAGCTTCGACCTGTCCCCTTTCCCCAAAGCCAAACAGATGGAGACAATGCTGGGCAAATGGCAACAAGAGATATGGTACAACGGGTCTGTGCATGGTGGGCTTGTAATTGTTTTTATTTATATGTATTTGCGCTAGTGCCTACTGATTCTACCAGAAACATTGGAAAACATTAACAGGGTCAGACTGGGGCATACAATTGGTTTGGGCACCAATGAAAAAGTGACCCACGGTCACAAAGGTCGATTCATTCCTTTTGCTACTGAATGTTATGGTGAAATGTGTTGCAAAGTGAGGATTTCAAAGAATATGTGTACAGCAACACTGGTTAAAACGAATAGCTGCACTGTGAAGTGACTCATCAAATTGGCCCACTCTGGCCACAACACAGGTCTGTTTTAATTTGTTTTAAATTCTGGCCCGAACTGCCATGTTGGGTCTTCAGTTCAAGCGTGTGCTACTGTCCTATTGGGCAGTCCAAGCCCAAATATTAAATACACAGAATACACCACTCACTAGAACGGGTGCCTCACTGTGTTGCTAGCCACTGTGTGCCCTTCTAAAGACAAAATAAAGTTCCCATGATTCCAAGCAGGGAAGGCCATTTGGATCGTTAATGCTAGTCATGTCTGAATGAAAGACAAACACTTTTCTGAAAAGCTAGTTCCCTCCTCATATTTAACAGCATTGTATAGTAAATGCACCTTGACAATTCATAATTGGTTATTTATAACACACTTAAGACCCAGAGGTTTTTAACCGCGACCGGGGATCGAACCTGTGTTGCAAGCATCGTCTTGCTTCCAAGGCGAGCGTGTGGCCCCTGAGCTATTCTCCCAACTCTGCCACGCCCTACGTAACACCGCAAGCAGTGTCAAAAGGAGCTTTTAAACAAGCAGCTAAATTACATGTATTTTATTGGAAACAGTTAGGTTTAACTTACCACGCGTCCCCTAATGATATTAATATTTTTATTACAAATTGTCATGTTGGAGGTTTTAAATTACGATCCACCCCCCCCCCCCCCCCACTCAAAGAGTGACAGGCACATTTGGCCACTGCATCCCTTGCTTGCTGAGCAGGCCACCAGCATGCCATGCCCGCTGAGGTTCTGAGGAACAGCTGAGCCCCGCTGGTCAGACCCTGAGGGGAAGCGTGGAGAAGCAGTGGGGACATTGGTCCTAACCTCGAACTGTTTTTACCTCGCCAGAGAGGATCTCTGCAATTATGTTGTAGTTTGTTAATTAGTGCAGGCCTAATAATTAAACCCTGGGATATTGTCTCCATTAGAGGTTGCCACGCAACGGCTACGAGGGACAGCAACAAGCGATCTTCAGGGCCGCTGGACATGGTCATTTACTGTTTGTGCTTCGGAGCTGGCACACTCGACTTGTGGGAGTTGGCAGTCTCTGTGGTGCAACAAAGCAGGATACATTTCCAAGATTACATTAGAAGAATGATACAACACGGTGGTAACATACAGAAGGGATATATTTATAAACATGGCATGCCCAATCACCCATCACAAATCAAATGATCCGTTATACTGGGCCATTGTTCAAACCAACTTTGTGTGGTGTATTCAGCAATTAAACGCATAGGTGTCAAAACAGATAATGTGTGTTTCAAGGAGGGGGGCGATCTATGGATAGATGCCAGAGCATTGGCCAGGCCCCCACCCTCTCAATGCGCATGGCATGCATGGATGAGTGGCCCGCGTCAAAAGAGGGCATTGCCAGTATATACCATTGACTGTTTCCTGCTGGCATTAAGACTTTTGCTGGTCCAAGAGATCGAAGAACGATATGTTTCTTGAATTTATCTCCTCGAATCCCATAGGCCTGCCTCACTAAGTGGATTCTTATTTTGCTAATATCAGCAGGCGGGCGACTTACAAGATATCTTTACCGGTTGGCGCAACGGTTGTATACGAATTGACCGAATGAGAATTGCTTGCAGGAGAATTGACTGAATTTCAAAGGTCAATTATATGGGGGGGGCAACACCCCCTGCCCCCAACCCACACCAAAAACCTCTGCAACCCCTCACCCATTCACTTTAAATAATGTACGTAAAAAAAAAACCAACCCAATATATGTATATATTTATATAAACGTACAATTGTGCAAAAGGTCAATTAGGACCATTGAAATTCGGTCAATTCTCCAAAGGGTCAATTCTCCCCTATCAATTTGGGTAATATCGGCACAACAGCTCGGAGCAATACTGAATCTGTCTTTTTGTTGCTTCTCTGTGATCGTTACCTCTTTCGTCCTTTCCGATGCCCTTGCTACCACTCAGCCCCCTAGAATTAACAGTATTCCCAAAGCACCTTTGAGTATTGTGTCACTGCCACGCCTCCTTTCAGTGTTTGTGGTAGACGTCTGCATTATAGGAACGTATGTATGTAAAATCATAGCTTCAGGATGATTATAGAGGGAGGGGGCGCACATTACTGGTTTGACAACCATACACCAAATCTCACAGAGGAGGCACAAAACAAGTGGCAAACAAATCCAACAAACAAATCACACAATAGTTTTGAACAAAGACAAGGCATTTGGAAGTGCATGTAAATGGTTTTCCGTGCATATTTGTTTAACACTGCACATGGATGGGAGCCACAGCAGCATCCTGTTAGATTTGCATACTGTGCATTGAAAACACCACCATAGTAATGGGAGCAAGGAGTGGGTCTGCCCATGGAAATGGCTGCAGGTGATGTTTGCGACTAGGCAGTGTTCTTTCCACCATCCCAAAATGCGTTCTGTGAGAGAGTATACGCTGAGGTTTGCAGATGCCAAACATGTCCCCACCTACCTGGCTAAAAAAAAAGTCACAGGTGCACAAGGATTGATTTTAAAATCACCTGGTGTCTGCTAATGTCCTTGCTGAATTCGAGTCTAAAGGGGTTTATAGACAGTACAGATGGCCAGCTAGGGGGCAATATTACCATTGCCAATGAACGTCAACTCCCCATGCTGTTTCTACATTTAGGTCTCCATTCTGCCCTTAAAATGATGGCTCATCCCTGTCTCTGCATTGACTAATGCCAGTCATGGTAAAGTATAGGTTTCAATTAAGTTGCTTCAGCCAATTTCTGCACAAGGTGCACGTATGAAGGTGTTTGCTCCAAGCCTTTGCTGGTTCCTCGTGCTTGAAGGGCATCATTTTGATGTTGCCAGAGAATCCAGCAGAAGGACCTCAACCACACCCTGTTTCAGAGCCAGGGTGCCCTTTGGCGGATTCTCCTCATTAACCACCTACAAATCAGGGTAGACCCTAGATGTCTGAAACTAAATCCACTCTATAGAGATAATGTCAATTGATCCCCTAGATCTGTAATGGTAGCTTCTGTGAGAAGAAATATGTGGCCACCATTACAGTGGAACCATGTGAATTCAGCCTGTCATTAGCACACCAGCCATTGGGATTACTGTTTCTCTGTCGATTGTTTCCACAGAGCGGGAAGAAATGCCGAGCGGATATTCCGCAGTTGTTAAAGAATCGCTTGTAAACTAGTTAGGATGTGATCAAATCAGAAGAAACATTGTTTCCTGGGGTTTTGCCATATCTTCACCATTTAACACCCACATCAAAATAAGGTGTATTAATGTCGACATTCTCTAGGACTGTAATGAATAAAGCTGGGTGAACTTGCGCTTGCCAAAAATTGTGGGTCGAGCTAAAAAACGTTTTGGGCATTCGGTGGAAAAGCTAAATCTCACAAGACCCGCCTGCAGACTAAAATGTCACTCAAACGTGACTGCATGTCCAGCATGCTTGTTGGAGTTTGGTGGGCCAATTAGAAAAGTTGATACTCTCAGAGCTACTTGGCTGACAAATCAGAGCCCTAGAATGTCTTATGAGGTTCTGTGGGCTTGTGAAAGTCTGAGCTTGCTTCCTGGTTGTGTTGGTCCCTGGTTGGCTGTTAGAAGACAGAAACAAGGCTAATCCACACTAGGAAGAGCAGGACGCTTGTGCTTAAGCCATTCCATTCTACGTTTGTCACATTTTGCAAGCTGCTTATTTAGTGCAGTTTCAAACAGTCTAGCCCTTAGTGAAGCATGTTGCATTTGACAGTTTATTAATCTCGTTAATTTAACTTTCCTCCTTCCATGCCAGAAAGAAACAAAAGAAGAAAGTAACTCTTTGTCAAATCTTTTGTGAAAACTAAAGCTTTCATAAAAACCCATGTGACACCATTCATTAAGTTTTTAAAATTTGTTTTCTCACCCTTCTACCGAAAAAATAATTTAAAACAAAATGGTGTTAAATACCTCCTTGGGAAACATTGTATGGCACCTCCATTTTCTTTTTAAACCCATGTTTATTAACATTCCCCCTTCCACGCGAGAAAAAAATAAAAATGATATGAAACCCATTGTAGAATCCCTTGTGAAAACCTTTCCATTATTTCCCCACCCCACATATGTAATTTATATGAATACAGCTATCAGCCATGGTAAATCCCGCCAGCCAGAGCCATCTCTTTATGTCCCCGGGCAAGGGGGTAATTGCTATTTGCACTATGGGGTTCCAACCAGGATGCAAACAGTTTTAAGTGTTGTTTTGTTTGGCGGGAGACGAGCTGCTCGTGACTTGGACTACCCTAATTTTCTGTAAAAAAAAAAGATGAAAATCGTAAAGGGTCAGAGTCCCTTTTCTATTTCCATTGTGGCCCAGCACAGATGACTAGGGAGTGGGACATGCCGAGATGGGTTCCATGTCATTTTACTTCGAGGTCATTTACTTCGAAATGATTACTTCAAAAATGTACTTGAAATATTTTTTTTTATTTGTGGACTCCTCCATCTCCCTTCTGCTTTAATACTATGCATACCCCAAAACCATCCTTACCCCCTATTTACTCCCTAACCCACAACTACATATATATATTTCAAATTAATTTCAAAGTAATCACTTCGAAGTCATTTTCAATGTTAAAACTACGGGATACCTGCAGTTGGAAGCCCCTGGCCAGCAGATAAGTGCGGGGGTGGAGCGTTTTCTGGATGTCACCATGGTCACAAAGTAGGAAAGGGGCAGAGGTAGAGAACGGGGTGGGGCCAAGTGGCCAAAGTCAAAGAATAAAATGGCTGAACATTGGCAAAGGGGTGCTTACGGCTCAGGGAAAGCGGGTGGACACAGGAAGTTTGAGCATGTGTTTCTAGCCCCCTGACTGGCTGAGTGCCCTTCCCCAGGTGTGAATAAAGAAAACAAAACAATGCGATATCTGTGGCAGCATACCATTTTAGGATGAGGTAGATGTTGAGGTACACATGGTCATAGATTCATAACCTATTGAGATTAAGGCTACAACTCATCCAGGGGCAGAGATGTGGAAGTTCTAGGAGATAATAAAGGTGGGTTGTCGCACAGTGATGGACGGGGAGGAAATGGCCTAGGATGAGACCCATAATTGTAGAATACAGTCACTGTGGCAGTTCCCTGAAGTGATGTGGGTGGAGGGTGTGAGAGGGTCTCTAGAAGTAGAACAAGAAATGGAAGAGGTGATGGGGAAGCAGATGGGTGAACATGAAGAACCCTACATTTCTGGGGTTCACTAGACACCAGCTATACATTAAACATTGTGTGGCCTGTACATATGGAGCATGCAAACTCTGACCATTAAGAACAGATAGTTGTAAAACAAAGGGAGTGGGGGGGAGAGGGAGCGAGAGAGAGCAGCACAGTGAAAGCCGAGATTGCCCCCCCCCCCAGGCTTTTGCAGAAGACAGAGGACTATGAAGGAAGATGAAACATTGGATTCCATTTGGTGGCCTGTGTGATGAAAGAGGATTTAGGAGATGCTGTTGTCCCCATTCACCCCGCGCCCCGACTGCCACCCCTCCCCCCCGCTGAATCTTGTGGCATTCCCAAGACAAGGTGCATAGACAATGTAACCAGTGATGAGAGAACAACGGCCTAAGTCAGTCTGCCAGAGAAAATATGCCTCTCGAGCACACCGATAGGCTAAACCGCTGGATTGCAGTATTGACAGCTGAAGTATGGAATACTTCCCATAGAAACAAAAAGGGAACTAAAATCGGCCTGCTCTAGGCTATCCTGACTGTGACATCTTGCAGAGAATACGTGGCACGGACTGTGTTAAGGTGGCATGGTACCAGTTGGCCAATATCTGGATGTGCAAAGGGACTATCCCCAGAGTGTGGCCCCTCTACCTCTGAGCAGGGACGGAGCCAGCCTCAACATTTTGGGGGGGGGGTGCTGGATGTTAGTTTTGAAAGATGGTAGTGAGTGTGGCAATTAAACCCACTGCACTGTCGACCCCCTCCACCTCCCTTCTACTGAGCCCAGAAGGGTAAATAGATATTATGCTTTCTTCTGGCCCATTAGATGCATCCTTCATCCCAATTCATAGGGTATTTAGTTTTGCAAAGATTCTAAACATTGAAAGCATCTAAAAGCCGATCAAAACTGTAAAGTCGTTGACTTTATTATAGGTTGTCTATTTGTATTAATATTTCCTGGGCTGGCTTTTGTCCTGTACCACTGTACATTTGCTGCTGCCGCCACATTAATGATTGTTTAAACAAAAACACTGATCTCTGAGGTGAGAAACTTTGATGCTTTCTACCTCAAAGTGGAAGGGTTTAAGCCCTCCCAAGCCAGGGGCTGGCGCCACCCATGCCCCGCAGCTCCTTCGACCGGTACCATGCAGGATTACTAATGTATTTTGCATTTCAATAATTCCCAGCATGCTTGGCAAGAGTACCCTGCTTTGCTACCCGTGGGTGTGCGGGCAAATTGGAAGACATCACCAGAATTGCTTCTTGCTCTGTGGCAGGTCAGAGTATTTGGTGGGTGAGACAGTGACATATAAAAGAAAAAGATGACACATTTTTGGAACTGAGGTATGATATATCTCAAAGTATAGTTGTTACATAGGTAGTCAAATATTGTCATTGGGCCCTCATCTCTTTTATTGACAGGTAAGAGAGATATGCCAACCTTTCCTAGGTTCTCACTTCAAGCTCAGTCATGGGAAGTGTTTTGGGTGAAGAGTACAACAGTGGGAAGCCATTTCTTTAGTTTGTATAATCAGCATGTGTTATTAATTCATGTTTGTCGCCATGGCAAACACATGGATAGGGGTGACGCCAAACGTTTGTTAGTTGCTGGTACAATATTTATGGCAGCAAATGTATTGTAAGAACAGAGATTCCTCTAGAGAGCATAAGATAAGGTTCTCGATGTCCGTGCCTTTACCGTGGATTACGCTAACATGGTACCACATAAGAGTTTGCATTCCCGTGGTATACAGTCTCATTTGGGTTGCCTTAATGTTCAAATATATTCACATTCTAGCTGGCCTAGGTTTAGCGTTCAACACCTGTAGCATGTTGGTAGAGGCCAGTCACCAGTTAGGATAAAAAAACAACAGCAATGCACAGAGATGTAGATTCAGCAGGAGATGAAATACCAGGAGGAAAAGATGGAGGGACAGCAGTAAAAGGTGGACGAAGAGGTTTATTTGGGGCACGCGGAGGTGGAATAAAAGGAGTCAGGTATTGAGGGTTAGCAGAAGGGGAACAAAAGAGTTGAAAATGGGGCAGAACGAGGTGAAACATATAGGCGGGTAGAGATGGAGGAATATCAAAACTAACTGCGCAAAGAAATTAGGACTCATTCACTTCGACTTTTCTTAATAAAAGCAGAATGAGTGATACAAAACTCCTGTTATGGGTACATATTATGACAGATCAAGGGGTTCAGAAAAACGGTTAGGCTTTCCCTGATAGAGAGGCTGTTGTCCCTTGATTTATCAGGGATGTGCTGCCATCAACTAGTTCCAGCCAAATTGTTAATTAGAGTCTTTCTTAAGGGCTGCCCACTTTCCCTAGTGGGAAAGGATAAGGGCCAATGATGCTCTCTTAACTAGGGCTATCTGTCAAGTGTTTCATATAACTCAGATCCCATCATCTGTAAGAATATGATAAACTGACAACTTTCCTTAGTCACGCACCATTTTCCTGCATCCAACGGTGTGATCCAACAGGACAACACTCAAACAAGGATGCTATTCCCTAAAGGAATGTAGGTGTATCTCAGTGAATTTGACCAAGCCTTCAGCATCAGATTCCTCTCATTAATAAAACAGGAAGATGTGAATTAGTCATTCAAATTGAACTCTCCAGAAAGACCTCTATTATCATCCACATGCAATGGAGGCCATAAATGGCTGTTACACTCAACTTTACTTTTTCACATCTGGCTGCCTCAAACACACTTTCACTGGCATCCGAGCAAAAATTAGAATTCCATAAAGCATGAGAACATATACTAGGTGATCAGATGCTAGAAGGGCCTGTGAGGAACCATGAATGAGACACGGACACAAGGATTTATGTTTTGGCCATAATCATTTATTATAAAAGCAAAGGGGGTTGGAAAATGCCTCTCTATCCCTACTCTAAGAGGTATTTCCCTACCTAAAGCAAAACGAAGGGTCTGTACAATGTTAAGATGTCCAAAACAAAATGTTCTATGTCCAAAGAACTATTTTCACCCTCACAATCTAAAAATCAACACTAAGGAAATGCGTAACTCCAACACAAAAAGTTCCAGAAGGATAGAGTTCCTTATTTCCGAGTGTAGTTTTCTTCCCCTGGATTTCTCTACACTCTGTTTTATACTTTCAAGAATATCAGTTCCTTCAGTTTCTCTTGATCAACAGCACAATTGGTATGTAAAACTACTTGACTGTTAATCTGTTTCTTGGTAGGTTTCCTGGTGTACTCTCCTGCCAGGTTTTCTCTCCTGTTTGATATGTTTTAACTCAGCCTTTAAGCACTCCTGCTCTATCCTTACCAGGACTTCCTTAGGTGATGTATTTTACACACTGTTCAACTTGACCTTGCCTGGTATGCTTCTTTAACAGGACTTTCTTATATGAATAATTTTGCAGCTTGTATCTGCCTATATACTCTCTTGCCAGGGCTTCTCTTATATGTACACTCTTGTGACTTGAATCTGCCTAGTATACTCTCTTGCCAGGGTTTTTCTCTTGTCACTTGAATCTGCCTAGTATACTCTCCTGTCAGGGCTTTTCTCCTATGTATATTCATATGATTTGAATCTGCCTGGTATACTCTCCTGCCAGGTCTTTTCTCATATGTGCACTGCACGCACTTGCAAACTTAATAGTCTCTTATGTTTATTATGTTCTGTCTTGCCTGGTATGCGATCCTGCCAGAGCTCTCCTTATAGGTATATGGCATACACTTACAAACTTGACAGTCTCTTCTACTTAGTTTGTTCTGTCTCTTTAAGTAATATTCACTTGCTCACTTTTTCTCATATACTTAATTCAATGTTATTTTCTTTCAGGCGGGTTGCCAATACTCCATGGTGTCCTCTCTTCCCCTGGGTGGACTCACCGGCTCTTGATGGTGTGTATAGGTTCTCCCATGGTAAGCCTGTGGCTCTATTTCTCGTTCAGTTCCCTCTTCCCACCTCTACTTTGCAGCTTCTGTGCTGCTCGTGGTTTCCACTCTTCCGTTTGACATCTCTCCTGGCTCAGGCAATTCATAGGCTGCCTTTCGGTGCCAGTGAATGCTCTGAAGCTTCGTGTCTGCTTCTGGAAGCCTTGCAGCATACCATCCCCTGTAGTCAGCTTTCCTCGGTTCTTTTGGTTAGCTGGCTGGTTGCACGGACCCTGCACAAGCCCCTCAGTCCCTTGGTTGACAGTGAGAGAACTAGAGGTCTCCAGCCAGCGTCTCTCGGTCAACTGGTCTGTCATTTTAAATCTCGCAGCAGCTTTCCTTCTTCTGCAAAAATTGATCTTTATTACTCGCCTCATCTTCTTCATCCAGGTATTTTCGTATTTAGAAAAAGTAAGTAAATTCTTGATGACTTGTATGAAAAGTTTGGAAAAGTGTTTTCAGTAGTTTTGAAAGGCAAGTCATGTTTTGATGACTTGTGCACAGAGTATGGGAAAGTGTTTTCAGTAGCCATCCTAGGTGGGTGAGGGGAGGTATGATGCCATTAAGGCATGGGAAAGGGTGTAGCATCCTCAAAAGAAAAAGGGGCATACCATGTCTTGTCCAATGATGTCATGTCACTGCCTTGACGGTTGCCTCCCTCAATGTGGTCCTCCCTCATATAAAAGCAATGAGTAATGTCTCACGGAATGCAAAGGACAGTATTTCAAATAGAGGACTCAAAAAAGTTGAAAGGAGTGTGATAGGTCAGGAGTCATAATCATCAATTCATTTAATTCTCTTATTAACAAATAATCATAACACATGACAATGTTCATTCTATCATTTAAACAAACACATGGTACCACTAAAACCAAACTGGTTTATCATAAATAGAATAAAAACGAATTTCAAAAAGAGTGCAGAAAAAAGTGCCACAAGTGGTAAATGCTGTGCTGATATATTAGAGGCAAACAGTTCCCATACCCTATATGTGAAACATATATATTGTCCTCTACATAACACTAAAGTTCTGAATATCTAAATAAAGTCAACTAAAGGTATTCTAAAAAGGAAAGACAAATGTCAATCCTCTAGTAAGCGAACATCCCTTCTTATTTTAGTTTCGACTGCCAAGTCATCTAGTTTTTAGATCAAAAACTGATGTTCATCTTTCTCAGGACAAAATGGCATATTACAAAAACACATCTACATTTACAGACATGATGTGAGGCTATCTGTAGAATCTTTCTTTTTTCTTTCAACTCTTTAACACCATCCCAGAATAAATGCTTAAAATGTATTCTAAGAAATAAAAAATAAAAAAATAAACAATTAAAACAATTAAATCCTGACCATGCACTGTTCCATTCTACAAGAATTTGAGTTCCATATATTTAAGAAGAACAATTTAACCTTGTTTCCTCTTTATTCATGTAGAGGGAATCACTTCTTCCTCCAACTAAAAGTGATTCAGATAATAGACAATTTATCTGCAGAGACACAGACAAAAGGGGGGAGAACTGGGGTTAAAAACCCTTAAAAACCCCTTATTCTAAATGCGTGGAGTTGCAATCAACAACCGGCATCGCATAAACCAAAGCATTATTCACTGACCTCTATCTTTTAATGAGGGTCAACCAGGACCACCTTTCCCATAAGGCTTAATTCCTTTTTAAGGCAAAGGAGGCCATGTGGCTGTCCATAGATCCCAACGTCGCAGCCACTGGTGTTTGTCTAAGATAGAACCAGAATAAATAAATGGACCACCTGTTAGTAATCAGGCGATCCCACATTCATATTTGAAAAAGACACTGTTTGTCAAGAATGCTCTAAATAAATGACAAACCAATAAACAGGAAAAAACCCTCAACGAGGGAAAAGAAACCTGTGGATGTTGTACGCGTGTTGTCCAGATGGAGATGAAGGATCCAGGAGCTGCGGCGGATAGAGGAACAGCAAAAGTCTGGAAGGAAAGAAGAGAAGGCAGAAGAGCAACTGCACTGGGAGCCAGAATCCAGGCAAAGGCAGTAAGGAAGGATGAACGGCCAGGGGAGTGCCGAACAGAGGAAGGAACAGGAAAAAAGGTAACTCACAAGGTAGCGCTGAGCTGGGCACCACAGTAGCCAAACATTGAGATGCGAGGAGCTCTGGCTCTGCTAATGCATATCAAACACACTGCACAGACAAACTAGACCGCGCACAGCAATGCTGGAGGAAGCCGGTGGCAACCATGTTGTGAGGAGAAATGGCACCAGCAAATCGGGAATGATGTCTCCAGCTGGCCAAATGAGTCATGGGACGGTAAATCATGACAATATTCTTGCCAATGCATAGGTAGCAAGAATATTAAACCCATTTTCAGCAGAAAGAAAGCCCATCTGTTAGTATTTCAAGCTTTGCCACTGTGACACCACCCCCTCCTCCACTTTCTCCCAGATGCCAAATCCCCTGTGCCCTCTGCCTGCCAATCCTTGCATAAACAAAGTGCACAGGTGCTAAGCTTCAGGCACCTGCGGTTCCCATAGAGCTTTCTACCTCTTCCTGAAGCCTGACACTGCCTAAACGACGAATCAAAGAATGTGACTCAAACAAGGCTTACTGATACAATTTCAGCCTATACTCTTTCACGTTTCTTTGTGCAAACACCAAATTAAATTTGGGAAGCTCGGCTCTACTGAAAAGGCAAATATTAAGATGACTTGTAATTTGGTTGAATAAGGTTGCTTAGCTTTGTACTGAATGAATGATATGAAGAAGTGGATGAAGTTTATAGAAGGAAGCCTTAGCTACATCTCCAGTTTGGGGAAACAGAACCAGGTGGGCCTGCAAAAGTATTCAGAGATTTGGAACGTTTTAACATAATGCAATGGGGCGGGGGGCAAAAAACATACGAGATGCAGACAAAAGTGCCATATGAATGGACATGATCTAATTACCGCATACAGATCTGTGAACTATGTAAAAATATACAAGTGATTTGGCTTTAAACTGGTAGCCAGTACAAACGGGGCAGCTCCAGTGTGACCTCTTGTCTCCATTTAAGTTCAATGTCATCCAGATCACCATGTTGTGGATTGCCTGCAGGCACCCATTGAAGAGAGATGGGGACCCAACCAGAGTCAATTCATGTAACTCACCATTGACAGCATCACAGCTCCAATGAGTGTTGTTTGCTACTGAATACACATGAATGGAGAGAGATTAATTATCACATTGTTGTAAGTCGTGCAGAAATGAAGAGGCAATGGCATGGGTGACCCTCCCACAATCTTATCTATTGGTACCCTATTTAGTGTGTCGAAAGTGAAGTCCTCATGGGAGAAGGCATCTCCAAATGTTGCAAAGCTAGTGAGAATAGCATCCGCCGGACTCCTGACTCCCAAGACTAAAAGGGTTAGGGTACAGATGTTTGATAGTTTCGGGGGTGTTTTAGGGAAACCAGGAAGAGTTTTTGGGTTTGTTTCTGTGATAGGAAAGCTAGGGGGAATAAGAGAAGCTTTACTTTACTCTACTTTATAGCATTTGTATAGCGCGGCCATGGACCCTAAGGCGTGAGGGCGCTACAAGACATCAATAATACAAAACAAACAAGCAGCTAAGAATACATAGTTAAAGTATCAGAAAGAGAGACTAAAAGCATCAATAAAAGATTAAAATCAGATCAATTAAAAAGGTGAGTCTGCAACCCTTTCTTAAAAATCTCAAGTGACTCAGTGCATCTCATATCCAATGGGAGAGAGTTCCAAACCTTAGGCCCGATGGCGAAGAAAACTGAGTTGGCCACCTTTACGGTTTAATAGATGTTGGTTATTTGATCTTAGGGCTCTAATGTTAGTTCTCATCGGGAGAAGCTGTTGTAGGTAGTCGGACATAATGACTTGTCTACATTTTTGAATTATAGTTATGGTCCTAAACAAAATTCTGGACTCCACCGTGAGCCAGTGGAGAGCACGTCTCGCAGTCGTAACATGATCCCTGCGTTTGAGTTTCATGACAACTCTGACCGCCCCATTTTGGCACGCTTGCAGTTTATTACCTCCCTACCTACCTTTATTACCTTATCAGACTTGTCTAGTCCTATTAAAAGACTTGAGCAGTAATCAATTTTGGACCCTACTATCGCTCTAGTGATAGTATGCACATTTTCTTGTGACATGAGGGGTCTTAAGTGCGCTAGTAATTTTATATAATAGGCGCATGAGGAGACCAAACTGCTAACATGTTGCTTCATGGTTAATCGTTGGTCAAAAGTCACACCAAGTGTCTTCACCTTTTTTAAAGGAATGATAGTTTTTTCTCCCAGCTGAAAGCTATCATAGCTTGGGCCAAGTTTATTTAATATGTGATAGGATCCTATGACAAGAAGCTCAGTCTTTGATTTGTTCAGAGCCAACTTGTTATGGACAATCCACGATTCAATCATAGTGAAAACCTTTTTAAAGGCCAGTTCATCCAGGCTATGTGAGCCAGACAGCAGGATGACACATTGGGCCTCATTACGAGGAGGGCGGTAAGGGGTTAACGGCGCCGGTAAAGGTGCCAGAGCCGTTAACCCCTTACCACCACATTACGAGGTCTGCTCGCGGGACCCGCTAAGGATGCCTGGTTTTACCATGCGTCCTTAGCGGGTCCCGCGAGCAGCCAAGGATGCTAACAACGGGCCTGTCATTAACGGGCCTGTTGTTAGCATCATCCCCATTACCATTGAGCCCTATGGGGGCTGAAATGGGAATGGGGATGTACCGGCTCTAGGTTCCCTGAGTGGGGAAATACTGGGCCCTCCAAGATTGGAATGGCCTGGTACTACCCCATTCAGGGAACCCGGTACCCGGAATGGAGGTAGCCATGCTGCAAAAAGCGGCATGGTTACCTCCTTCCTCGTAATGAGGCCCACTGAGTGTCATCTGCATAGTTAGTGATTATATTCTCGTATATCAGTGCTGTTGGCTCCTTGGCTCAATTGTGGGAATCAGTGGAATATGCAAACCTCCTTAACTCATCACCGCATGTTGACTTACCTTAGCTAATTATAGTTCGCTAATTGCAATAGCCTGAGTTCATGTTTTCATATCCATGGGGAGTGCAGCATTACCTTATGCCGTAGAATAATATTTGCATTCCAACACATGCTCTTCTTTCTTTGTGGCAATTCACCCAATAACTGCATTCACTCATGACCTTCCATGATGTGGCAATTGCTTTGGGCATCATTCACTCGTTCATTTGGAGACGTGGCAAAAAGCATAATAAACTATCCAGATATCTGGGTTTTCTCTGAATTATCAGTTTTCAAGTGGGATATCACTGTTTATCCCATAAATAGAAATCGAGGATAATCTCAATTATAACGCAGACGGTTGGTTATCGAATTCTTAGCTCTGCTGAGTGGACCTCCTGAAAAGGGTGGAATCCCACCATCAGGTTGTGGATAGAAATGTGCATTTCCTGCCAGAATTGTAGGTGTGGGGACAGGAGTTGCTGCTGCCTCTGCTGTTCCTTGCACTGCCTCAGTAGAATGTGCTTCATGCTCTGAGCAGGGAAGACTATGTTGTGTTATGTTATTTTGGTATTTGTATAATGCCTACTACTATTGGTATGGCTTCAAAGCGCTCTGGTGGATGAGCACCCACCGGAAATACTTTGCAGAAAAGTCAAGTCGGTGATAAGCAGAGATGACTATGTAAAAGCATCTTTTCATGCAGCGCACATTGCAAAGTCATAGGCAAGAGTGCTGCGTCAGTGACTATGTGACAGCTGGACCGAATTTGTCATGGGACTGTATTGTATGGCTTTCAATGTAAGAGAGGGCAATGGTGATGTAAGAAGCCTGTCAATCCCCAGTGCAACTGTGTACATTTGAGGGCTCTGCTGTACACTATGCACAGGACAGCTTCCTCGATGGCCTTCATGGCTAGCATGCAGTTGATATGCAGTTTACATGCAGAAAAGTGAAATAAGATACAGATCCCACCCTTAGTAAGGACTCTTGTCAGTACCATATTTGTAGAGTAGAAAAATACTCTAGAAAATACTGGGTTGGAGATGATGCATTGTCATCTTTGGAAAATCAAGCTCATTGTCTGTGCCATTGCCTCTCTACCGGGGTGCCCGGTCATCTAGAGAGACATCCCTTGCTAATCCTCTCAAACACCCCCCTACCGGAGTCCACTGGCAATCTGATTCACTGCATGGGAAAGTTCTGACTGCCTAGTCCATATTGCTGATGGATTAGGGAGGGTGGGCTGCTGAGAAATAGCAGGGTGGAAGATGCTGACAAGAAGTTGTTTTTTGTGTTACTTTACTTTAATATATTTGTATGGCACACCAATGGGCTGGAGGCATATGGGCGCATAAACAGACAGACAAAACAAAAGATTCCAGAAACAAAAAGTACAAGAGGGTCTATATAGAGAAACAGATCAGGCAAGCAGCGTACACTAGTTAGGAATAAACACTATCTAAAAAATAGCATTTTTAACTTCTTTTTGAAGATTTCCATAGATTGTATTCCCCTAAGATCTGGAAGGAAGCCTGTTCCATGCTCTCGAGGCTGCCACAAAAAAGATAATTGTTCCACCAGTGTTAGTTTACATCTGGGCACTTTCAATATGTTAAGGCTGTTTGATCGAAGATCTCGACTGGGTACATTGCTCTTTAATACTTCTAATAGATATAACGGTTCATCAATGTCACACATTTATAGGTGATAATCATCAGCCAATGTTGAATTCTTGCCAGTGTATGCCTCTTTTAGCCTCAGACACATGGTCTCTTTTCTTGAGGCCAAGAGTGATCCTGACCACACTGTTTTGAATTAGTTGGTGCCTGGTACACTCCCTCTTGCAAATCCCTACCATCAAACTGCTACAATAATCCAGTTTAGCACCAATAATGGCCCTAGCAACCATCTTGCAGTTTGCTGTGGAGATGTAAGGTCGTAGCTGGGCCAGAAATTGTATATAATATGCTGAAGATGATACTAAATTATTTATTTGAGCATTTGAGCCTGCATGTTTTCGTTAATTCTCAGTGTTTCTCGTGCATGGGTACCAATCAGCTAAGCCGTGAGTAGGGCGTCCATCCGGAACATTTAAAATATGTTATTATTATTCTGTTTACAATTACTGTATATTACATTGTAATAGTATAATATTAAATTGTAATTATATATTATGACTCAATGGTCTGATGAGAAAAAAGAGTATTCATTTTTTTTGTGATATCCTATCTCGAGAACTACTGACATTAGGAGCAAGACATTTGTCACTTAAACTTACTTTATAATGAAGATTTAAAATGTAAATTCTTCCTTTTCTAACATCTTGGGATATGGGTTTTCCTTCAAACCCGATTCACTGGCCTTTTCCATGTCCCTTAACTGGATTTTTGGAAAATGGTAAAACACATGTCTCTATTTTTAAAGAAGAATCTAAATACCAATGTTCACATCTGTAACATCTTCCGTTTTTGAGATATAGTTCATGAGATATATAGTTTTTGAGATATAGTTCATCTGGAATCCGAAGGGCATAGGGCCACCTCCACTGCAGGAGTAGTGCTGCCTCCACCCCAGGTGAGGCTGTGGATGATCTACCCTGCTGCCCAGACTGCCACAGCACATTTTTCATATTTGCGCCACGAGTAGATTCAAAATCTACTATATTGCACAGAAATTGAGGGAAGCTGCGCCGTAAGTGCTCCGTGCAGAACCCTACATTTGCTGCCCTGGAAGTGCGAATGTATTGGCTGCCATTAGCCTCCTCGAGGCTAAAACCAACTGCAAGATGGCCGCTCGCCTATTTTTGCCGGATCATACAGGCCACCACAAACTGAGCTTTGCCTGATTGGCTCCCTGCCTGCTCATCTACCAATCCCGTCGCCGGCAGGCGAACGCCGGCCCACCCCCTAAGGCCACACACCAAGGCTTCCTGTCTGAAGCCTGTCGTGAGCTAGTCTGAGCCTAGGCCAGGAACGCTGCCCAACAATATTCATTCGCCCCTGTGTCCCGACACAACCTCATCATCGTATCTAGGTAAGAGCGTTCTGCCTGCACTTTATGTGCCCACACTTCGCCACCTATCCTTTCTGCAACCCTGCAGCAGAATTCACATGTGGCTGCACTCCTTTGTTGTCCACACGTGCCCACTCAAACCTCTATTACGCCACCCTCTCTACTGAAATACTTGTGGACTACAGAGGTTCTTACTGTACCCGAACGATTCTTACACGAACAAGCTGTTATTGCACCCTGATTCCCAATGTATGTCCTTTTCGCTTTATCCTGCTACACGTGCCTACCTCCTATGCCACAACCTATATAACCTGTAATTTGTTTAGTGCATCATCACTTTGATTTTACGATTCCTAGCCTAGCAGACCACTATTATTCTATCTTACATCATTACCCACTGTCTGCCTTCGAGCTACGGTACCTTAACACTTAATTTTAGTGCATAGATTTCGTGTCAGTACTTGCCGCCCAGTACTAAAGCATTGTGTTGCCTGGGCCACATACCCAACATTGCTATCACACTTAGCCTGATTTTGTTGTACTTGGTAATTAGCATACTGCTGTGCCTTTCACTAGCCCACCCCATTGTGTTGAGTCATTACGTACCAAGCATTTAGACTACTGCGTTGTGTGACATCTGATCTTAGCATTTTGTTTTTGTTGTGCACTGCCTTGAATACCTGTTACCAGAATTTGCATTATGTTTATTGTTGCGCATGTCATCTATTTGCATTTGGTAACTAACACTTAGCCATGTCCTAACAACTGAAGTTATTATTTGTTATACTACTGGGCCTCCTCCCATCTCATTTGCACTGCCCGCTTTGCACTGTGTACTAACTCCTATGCCTGCCTTGTATGCTTGAGACACATACAAGGTATAACAGCACTCCCTGCCTAAAACACATTTCCATGCTCTCATCCTCTCTCCCACCCTGCCCGCCTTGAGCTGCCTACTTGCTCTTACACACAATTTATGCCTACAAGCACCCTCACACCTCCACTATCTACTGGTGCCTAACCACTCTCCTCCACCTATTGTACATTTACACCAGACGTTGGACAATCCAGTCTCATCTACACACTGGCCATTATGCGTCCACCCTCACTCCCGATGTAACTATCACCCACACTTTGTGGATTACCACCATGGTTTGTGATAACCCTTACTTGGATGATCCTGCACTCTGGCTACACCACTTTGCCACCAGACCAACACCGAAGCAACCCAGCTCTACTACTAGTAGGAACCTTAGACTGAACTCTAGAGCCACCCTATTAAAACGGTGCGCAAACCCTAAGCTATATAATAGCTCACCCTCAGTTCTCAACAATATTGCAAGCAACCATGCTCAATCTATACCACGTTCCTACCACCCGAGCATTACACTCAGAAACCTCAGACTAGGCGATTGATTGTGGACTAAAACTCCCCAGCCTCACCTTCACAAGAGAAATAAATCTGTGCATCAGCAATACAATCCAGCCAACCTGATTAATGAATCAGAAACTACCTCGGCCTCTAACACACTGCCTGACATTCCCCTACCAACGCAGAAAAACCCTGCAAAAGACACCATCATCAAAGCAGCCTTAGTGAATGCTAGGTCCCTCCCTGCCCACGCATTGGACATTGCAGATTTTATAACTTCTGAAAAGCTTGTCTTCCTTGCGGTGATCGAAACTTGGCTAAATGCAGCATCTGGCCCCTCCTTGGCACTAGCCATACCCAATGACTGTACTATTATTAGATGTGACAGAAACACCAACCAGGTGAAGGGAGGCGGTCTCGCCTTCATCTTCAAAAACACCATCGACATTAGAGTCATTCAGGATTCACAAATCTGCTGAATCCTTGTCTATCAAACTACCATTATCACATAACCACACAGCAACAGTGTACCTCATCTACCGACCACCTGGACCTATATCCACATTCATTGAGTACATTGTGTCCCTTATATCCACCAACACCAAACCTAATTCACAAAGTATCCTACTTGGTGATTTTAACCTTGGTCTTAATGACCCCTCGAATACTTACGCTACTGACCTAGCCAACACTCTATGAGACCTTGGTCACACCCACATCATTCACGAGCCCACACACATCAAAGGAAGAACACTGGACTGGCTCACCAACCTTAATTGCACCATTGATCTTCTATCTAACGAACCATGTATTTGGTCCGATCATCACAAAATAACCTTTTCCATCAAAGCCACTAAACTATGCCCGGCACCTATCATTGCTCCAGCCACCTACACTAGGAACAAGAAAGACATTACGCCTGATAAACTCCTCCCTTTAATACTCCCCCTCCTCAACAACACTTCCACATTGGACCCTATAGTCCTAGTGGACACTTACAATCAGGCAATACTTAAAGCACTGAATACCATCGCCCCTCTAAAATTACAGAAACCTAAACCGCAACGTTATCTGAATTTGTGGTTCACGCCACATTTTAGGGAATTGCGCAAAACTAAGAGAAATGCAGAAGCACACTGGGAAAAGTGTCCTTCAGTAACCAATAAGAATGAACTAACCCTAGCATCCTCTAACATACAAGCGGAATCAAATACAAAAGAACTCTTCGAGATTCTAAAAGAACTGGAATCTCCTATCACCTCTGTTGACAAATGTATCACAGATGCATTATGGTGTACTAACATCCAGAAGGCTCTCCTAGATAAAATAGCTTTGTTACAATCTAAAATTAACACGAAAAAATGCATGCTACTCTCTGACCCTGATTACAAACAATATCCTAGTAAGACCTCCACCTTTGAGCCCACTTGCAAACCTTTCTGTTTCTCACCCCTGTCAATCTGGGAAGTGGAAAATATCATTAGGAAACCCAAACCATCTAACTGTCAAGGTGATGCCTGCCCTGCACCGATCATCAAAGCAGCTGCACATGACCTTGCGCCATTTATCACCAACCTTATCAATGCCGCCTTCAAAACTGGAATAGTGCCTGATAACTTAAAAGATGCCTGGGTCATTCCTTCAATCAAAAAACCGACTCTTGACTCTGCCAACATGTCTAACTACAGGCCTATAACAACGGTACTCTTTTTATTAAAAATATTGGACAGAGCAGCTTAACTGCAAATACAGGCTTATTTAGAATCCAACAACCTACTGGGACTAAGGCAATCTGTTTTCCGACCTAGACACAGTACGGAAACTGCCCTGATAGATCTCACCACACAAATTCAAGTACTAAAAAACAATGGCAAACTGGCACTCCTCCTACTGCTGGATCTGTCAGCAGCTTTTGATTTGGTCAATCACCAAACGCTCTGCCACCATTTGAAATCTGCAGCACATTTCTCCGACTCTGCCACTTCGTGGATTAGCTCCTTCTTGGCTAACAGAACTATGAGGGTCTTCTCTTCTACCAACTCTGCTGAACCCTCCCTGGTACCCTGCGGGGTTCCGCAAGGCTCTTGTGTGTCCCCTACACTATACAATGTCTTTACGAAGCCCCTATTCAACATACTTGATTATCTGGGTGTTACGTATACTAACTATGCGGACGACACCCAGATACTCATTCCTATCTCCAGTGACTATGCAACTGACAGCAAAACCCTCAACGAAATCTACTCAGTGATACAAGCATGGATGGCAAAACATGGTCTTTGTCTAAACGACGAAAAAATGGAACTGCTAATCCTTGGTACACACGCTAAACTGAAGAAACTAAACACGGCCTTCAAAACATTCACTATAGATGGTAACCCCATCACCGTCTCCAACAACACTAAAACATTTGGCATCTACCTTGACGCCACACTATCCTTCTCCAAACAAACTAACGCGGCTGCAACATCATCCGCATACACATGTAAATTAATCACCGCTTGCAGGCCTTTCATTACCACACCTAACTGCATTACTCTTGCTAGAACTCTATTTCTGTCCAAAATTGATTATTGTAATGCCCTATACTTAGGTACCAGCAACAGAAACATCAACAAGTTACAAGTAATTCAGAATAATGCCATTAGGGCAGCCCTCAACATCCCTAAAATGTTGCATATCGCTGAGACTAGACGTAACTTGTGCTGGCTTCCAGTAGAGCACAGAATATCGCTCAAAACTCTTGCTCTAACACACAAAGCTAGGGCCAACCTCGCTCCAGCCTACCTTACTAACCAACTCACTTCACACACGTCCTCAAGACCACTTAGAGCGGCCCAAGTACATACCATGTCCATACCAAGATTCGAACTCCATAACTCGGGAGGTGTCAGTTTCCCTGTACTGGCATCAAAGTTATGGCATACACTCCCTGTTTCTCTTAGATCTGAACCCTCCTTCCACTTATTCAAGTGCAACACTAAACGTTGGCTTCAGGACATGGACACAATGACAGCCTAACCTCCTTAGATGTCTAGTTTTATTTCTTGCTTTACTTTATTTATTTTATTCCCTACTTATTTATTTAGTTTTCCATTACTGTCCTCTTGCAAATGAGGAGAGCTAGAGTCTCCTGCCTTGTTCAACTGTATCTTCCTGATCTACTGTATGCAACTGTAACATCCTGTAACCAGGTCTCGTAAATGGGGAGAGTTTGTGTCTCCTGCCTTGTTCGAACTGTACGTATCCGATCTACTGTATGTAACTGTAACGTCCTGTAACTTTATGTAAAATAATGTGCCCGGTTGCCCACGGGCCTGGCTGCATTTCACAAATAAAACAAATACAAATACAAATATGTATCCTCATAAAATAATTCACCCACCTCTCAACCTCCTATGGGATGGAATTTCCAGAAATTATTCCTTAGTGGGTGCCTACGTTATGAAAACAATGTACTTTCCAAATGACATGTTCCTAGGTTAAAGGGTTTGAGCTGGGCGTTGATGACTCAGTCAGTCAGGCCTTCTTCTTTGATGTATATATAGATTGTTTTTTTTAATACCATGTTGTCTTCAGTAAACATTGTGATTAGTGAATTTAATATTTCTTGTTTTATGCGCTACAAATTCTCACAGCCACATTGTACTTTGTACCGCTGGTGAACGATAAGTTGCAGAGTGCACAACACATGCAGCCTGAGCTTGCTTGCTGTGCCTCTTGATTAAGCCTCCCCCAGCACCGGCTTGCGCAAAGTGCTGTTCAGCAGGCACAGTCCTTTCCGCACTCCACGTCCTCCTCCACCCGTTCACACCTCACACAGGGCTGAGTCACGGTGCCGAAATCTAGAGCACAGTTCCTGGGATATCATGAAGATTTCAAACCATGGAGGAGGATTAAAAGGCACTGTCAAGGTGAACACCTGCAGTACCATGGGGGCACTTCATACAGAGACATGAAAGACATGTGCAAGGTAGAACATGTGCTGATATGACAATGCCCTGGGTAGCACTTAAAACAGAGGCAGAGACTGGTAAAAAGACATGTGCTGCTGGCTGAATTCTGAACAAAGTTTATTCCAAGACCTTATTGTACTGCACCATTCTCTGAAAGAAGGGCAATAGGTTATATGGCAAGTGGTGCCTCATGCCATGCAGGCATGTCCCCTCCATGTTCAATAGCCCACGGTTGTGACATCAGAAGCCACACAAAAAATGGAAGAGGCCACGGAAGGTGAAGGAGAATGTCAACCCAAGGGCCAAGAACATTTGAATGCCTAGACAGATGGACAAGGTCCTATTCAGCAGCCTGGGTAGGTTACTGCACTTAATAATTGTTAACTTTAATGTTCCCACTGGAATTGGCAGTTTGAAGGGTTTAAAACTGAAGACGGCTACAGTACAGTCTGCTTCCTACTACAGCTCTTCCCATTGATAGTGTCGCATTCACTCCCTATTGGCATCAGCTGAGGTTAATACAATATGGAGCTAAAGTGCTATCGGTTTAGTTCACCCCATTACAGTGGCCGCTCTTTCCGTTACAAGGATCTCATCCATTCTCTGTTGGCATTGAGCGAGTTTCATACTCTAGCGTGGAGTTCTTAGCATTGCTGAGAGCCTAAGACATTAACATGATGTATGTTCTTTTTATTCAGCACCACCACCTCTGCCAGTGCTGTATGTCACCCTACATGTGCCATTGCCACTGAATGACACCATTGAGTCCCAATGATATTGTGGTAAAGACCAGCCAGCCTTCGACGACACCATGGAGTAGGGAAAGGAGCTGATCTCGGGATCAGGGAGGAGGTACAAAGAGAGGATTATACTGATGTGGCCGGTGGACTTTTGGAGACCATGAGTAACGCCTGAATCCTGCAGGGGTTGAAATGCACCCTACAATTTTTTGTGTATGAAGATTTGTAAATCTCTCAATCCTGTAACCCAGAATATTTTTTTTTGTCAGGATTACCCGCCTCCAACAGCCCTGTACATATCTGTATACTTACCCTGTTTAGATATTGACTTTGTATGTACGAAGACTTGTATATTTCCTATTCCTGTAATCCTGATTACTTTTATTACTACTCCAAAGTGTATATTTCTGCAACATTGTAAGCTTCGAATTATCTTTTGCCTGCGCCCTGTTGCCCTTGGGTTAGGTGCGCCATACAAATCAATAAACAAACAAACAAACAAACAAACAAACAAACAAACAAACAAACAAACAAACAAACAAACAATCGTTGATTCAGCCCATTAACTCAGAACTGTTCACTTTTGCAAATGTAACATGTGCACCTTATAAGGAGGATGCAGAAGGAGCATGTGGCGTTGATAGACTGAGAATAAATCATCCAGTAACAGCAACCACATGCATTTTAGCCATTACCCTTACATTCACCCCAGCATCCTTGAATGGCATTGTCAGATACATGTGTGCTTCCACCACCACCACCTCTTCACTGATCACCACAGTAACCCCATTCTCATTGACATCCTACGCACCTATCCCATTCTCATTGAAATCCTACCCACCTACCCTGTTCTCATCGAAATCCTACTCGACGAACCAGACTGTTGTCCACCCAACACCTCTCGCCACAAGTCTCACAACGCATATCCCAATTGCAGCCTTACCCAATCCTGTTTCTTGGATATCGGCATCCCAGTAACAACCATTCCTGCCTAACCCCCTTGGCACTATTGCTCCCCATTGTAGATCGTGTGCCCCTTCGGCATTGTTGCAAGGAAGACGTAAATTAGTGCCCCAGGAGACCGTGGCTCGGGCCAACAGGGCTTCCCTGACTCTTATTCTGAAGAACACCATACTGAACTTTGTGTGCGCAAGTGTCATAAAGGGAAAGACGCAGCACATAACGAACAAGATGAACACATTCTTGCAGAAGCCCCACAAACAACCCAGCAGCCTTTGCACCTCCTCTCATCTACGTCCAACATCCGCGCTTTGTCATGCAAGTGTTGCTCACATCACCCTTTTACCAACACATAATGTGCCTAATTTTTCTTTTTTTTTAATGCAATTTTCTACTTCACAAAACAGAGTGGAAAATGAAATTGTACAAATAGTTAAGTCTCCTTAACTCGTTCATTGTATTCTCCTTGTTGTGAAAGATGTACACGTGACTGAAAATGACACCTTGCAGATGACATTTCTTATGGAATCCGTCTACTTTTAGCAGGTGCTAAATGCAGACAGTATCCATAGGCGTACATTTGCTTTCCTCCTGCATGAAAATCTCACATAGTTTTAAAATGATGAGGTTTTACAGGCATAGCAGGAAGGTGGAGGAGAAACATATCTTCCACACCAGCCTGCAAAATGTGAAGAAAATGTCCAGAAAGATTCAATAACCATGGTGTACGCCTACCCCCTGATGTATATCTGTTCTGTTGTTATCTCTGAAAAGCGCTCTGTTATGAATCTGTACTGTTGTATACCTCTGTAAAGCACTCTTTTACTTCTTGAAGCCAGGTCCCCACTCAATAAATATAATAATAAAATTAATAATAATAATTATTATTATTATTATTATAAAGGTGAAACAGGTACAGTCAAGAGGTATACCTCCCTACAGTTTTCTGGTATTATGGGCAAAGGGCAGGCTATCCTTTTAAGCAGGGTGCAAAAGCGAAACAGTGAAACAGTAGCAAACCAAACAGCAAGGACAACAGTCAAAAATAAAGGATTGTTCAATCAAGGTTCTATACACATATATATATATATATATATATATATATATATATATATATATATATATATATATATATATATATATATATATACACACACATACATATTACATGGCCACGGTAGTGGCCATGTAGTTATAGTTAAGTTGGCGTTTCCGTAGGCAGAGCACTTCTTGGGTGGCTTATAACTTCACTCCCCCTGGACGAATCCTCACCAAACTTTGCAAAAAAAAGTATATGGCCCACTCTGAATTTTCTTGCAAAGTTTGGTGAGGATTCGTCCAGGGGGGGAAAAGTTATAGGGGGGTCCCAAAACTTTTTTTTTTTCCCATAGACTGAATGGGAAAAAACTTTCTGCACAGCTACAGCCCGAACCGCTGGACGGATTTACACCAAATTTGCGGCAGGAGCGGCGGCCTGGTGCCGAAAGCGTGCTTTTGCAAATTTGGTGTAAATCCGTCAAGTAGTTTTTTTTAAAATGACCAAAATGTAAGGCAAAAAAATTAGTGATATCTGTGTTCGCTTCGCGGGCGGACTTCCCTTTTCGCTCCGCGGACAGCACCCCGATTGGCCCAGCGGCTTGCGTCATGTCCGCGGACATGCGACGTGTTCTCTGATTGGGCGGCGTGATGCGCGTCAGATTTTCTGTCGCGCCCGCCATCTTGCATTTGTGGACGTCCGCAGACAGCGCGGTGAAAGTTTGTTCAAAATGTGTATTTAGTAGAGTGTGTTGGTGTGTAGAAGTCTTTGGGGAGGATGGGGGAGTATGAGATTGGTTCAAAGTTGTATTTTATTTATGTGCTAGAAGCTTTTGTTGTGTTCGATTTGTCTGCGGACAACACGGCTGTTCTGGAATGTTCGTAAATAAACAGAATGGATTCGGTGTCAACTTGAAAGTGTTCTAAGAACACTTTGTTGGTCTTGGAATGTTTGCAGGGGGTGTCCTGGAGACGTTGTCTGTATTGTTCGTTGGCAAGGTGAAAATGTTTTAAGAACAATCGCGGTGTCCTGAAATGTTCATACATAAAGAAAATGGGGGTGTCCTGAGGACGCTTTTTGTATTGTCCTCTGGCAAGTTGAATGTGTCCTAGGACCTTCCCCCTGTCCGTGGACATAAAAATGGTTGCAATGCTTGCATCTATGGGTGTGATATGCTGCGGTGGTTGTGGCCAGGGTATAGAATGTTGGGTGCATGGCCATATGGCCATGCACCCAAGAGTGTATGCCCTGGCCACAACCACCGCAGCATATCACACCCATAGTGGCTTTTAACTTTGGGTCAAAAACTAATTTATAAGGAAAAATGTTATAAGCTTGTATGGGTGTGATATGGTGCGATGGTTGTATTTATCTTGTTATACGTACTATTTGGTTTAGTAACGGGAGTCCATGTTTTTCTTGTTCATTTCTGTAATAAATGAAAATAGCATGTTAGTATTAGTATTTTATAATGACTTATTACATTGTACAATCAACATTTTCTTCTTTTTATTGACCCTCATATTTAGTAGATTACAAACCAGAGTACTGTGCAATTTGCAAAGTTTCTGTGTTTGTTGCTAAAATCATTGGGTCTGTGGGAGAAAAAAAATCCATGTTGGATTAAAAAAAAAACCCTTTTTCTGTTATGCTACAGTTTATATATTTGTTTGTTTTCCGCGTTTACTTGTTCTTTCTGCCTAATGCTTTATGCATTGGATTGTTTTAGTTTTTGTGAGCAGTAAAATATTAGGTATTTGTTTGGATATTGTAAAATTTTGGACCAGTAGGCGTATTCTAACTGTTTATGTTTTTATATAATTTCGTGGTATTGATTTATCTGTTTGCATATTTGTACATTTTGGGACAGTTAGATACCAATTGGCGTATTCTAACTGTCTATTTTTTGCTCTATTTGAGTGGTATTCATTTATCTGATTAGTTGTTGTAGAATCTTTGGGCAGTTAGATAGGTTTTGAAATATTGTGACAGTTTATATTTTTTTACTACAAGTGTACTTAAGGTTTAAGTACAGTTCAGTTATCAAATTTTGGTTTTAAGAACATTAAATACGCGTTTGTAAGATTAGCTGGTAATCTCTGCTTTAGAGTAACACTACTATCATCACATTCAAACCATCCACATTTTTTTTTTATATATGCAGTGTAGTGCCCTGAGTTGGTTGTGGCTCCTGCGTGGTAGATTATACCTATTGTTGTGAAGGTTTTCCTACCAAGTGATATTTGACCATGTGCGAATCCAGTCAGCTTGCAGTTGTTTTTCGTACCATCTGCATTGTAACGTAGAAGCATTAGTATTACGTATTTACTATGTGTTTGTATTAGTAATGTGGAGCGATTATCCGAATTGCAGGTAGAACATAATCTACCGTGGTTTGCATTTTGTTCAAGTTGCTGAAATGGAACGGATTCACAATTGGGTATTGATATATAGACAAAGTGCTCATTGGGGATTTGTTCTTGTGTCACATTGTTGCAGAGAGTGCATGTATGTTTCCACATGTATGAAATCTGTAAGATTTCATTTACAGGTATGTTTTAGTTTTCCAGTACTAATAGTAAGTACATTAGAAATTCTTGTGGATCTTCTTGTGAGTTTATAGAGAATTTCACCATTCCAGCACAGTAGTCCAATTCTTGTCTTATTCCATGAACAGTATACGGGGTGTCAGGATTGTTTTTTGCGTTTCTATGAAGTACTAACATTTGCATACACAATGGGTCTCTAAAGTGTAAGTAAATGTTGTCAACAATTGCTGGTATTTGAAATAGAATATTGATTGCTACATGTGCGTAGCAACTTACACCTGTTTCATTTATAAGTTTAAATGGACCAGGTAGTTCTGTATCTGAGTGATTTTTTTAGTTTGTCTTCCTTCTTTGACGAAGTACTTGGTTTACTTTCCCTAATTGGTTCTATTTTGCTTGTGGTACTTGATGAAGTTTTAGTTTCTTTTAGTCTCTTTGGAGGATTTGCAGTGACATCCTGTTGCATTTCTGTTTGATTTAGTTTTCTTTTAGAACATTTTCCTTTTTGTGGAACAGGATATGTTTGTAGATGGGGGGTGTATAGTGAACAAAGTCTATTGTATTCTAAAATGCAAGGAATATCAGCGCTTACTTTACTTGCATCAAAGTTTATTAGAAATAGACCGTCAATTGTACGTAGGCGTGACAGTGCTACGTAGCTCATGCCTTCTTTAAAGACTGTGTTACCAATGTCTATCATTGCTTTGTCTAGAGTAAGACCTTGTGATTTATGAATGGTGACTCCGTATGCAAGAGTTAGAGAAAATTGTTCTCTGCGTACATACATGTCTTTGAAGAGAAGGAATGGAGCTGCTGAGCGTCCTATTCTTTTTACTTCTGAAAGTTTGCCAAAGAGAATATTGACAAACTGAATTTTGTTGTCACGTGGGTATGTTTGAAAGTCAACAACTGTACCCAGTGCTCCATTAACTAGTCCTTGGTCCACGTCAAGGTTACGTTTAAGCATTACTCTGCAATTTAAGGATAGTTTTAATATCTTTTCCAAGCCTGCTGTGTTTGAGATTGATTTTTCTAAACTATTTAGTCTTGCTGTGGCTTGGTCACACATGGGTAGTGTCATTCCATGTACATCTAGTTTGTCTGTGGCACTAATTTACATAATTGGTTGCATTTCTTTGCTTAACGTTATTTCATTGAATATGAATCAGCTTGCAAGAGTTGGCATTAAGGCCATACAATTGACATTTTTGTGGGCTAATTGTTCCATAACATCTGTAGCACATGCATTATCACCATAAAGTGCATGAATGTGCCGGGTTTTCAATATTGCTTCTGCTTCTCTAGAAAGTATACCAACTCTGATACTTTTTAAGATGTTGGCATAAGTGAGATCTGCAGATTGGCGCATGTTTTCTGTTAATTCTCTGTATTGGAAATGTTGCCAAAGGTTGACATTTCCAATGCTGCCAACAGTTTTACAGCAGAGTTTGTGTCCTAATGTTTTAAAAATAGGCTCACCTTTTACAGGTGTCAATTGAAGAAGATCTCCGAAAACAATAATGTGTTTTCCTGCAAAGAGCTCTTCATAGTTTGTTTTGAGTACTTCTTGTAATCTGAGGTGAATCAAAGCCAACATTAGGTTGGATGCCATGCTCACTTCATCTATTAATAGCATTTTCATTTGTTTCAATACTCTGCATACTTCCATTGCAGCTTCTGCAGAAAGTTTGTAATAATCTTACTTGTTTTGGTGTTCTACTGGCAGGAGTAGTAATCGGTGTAAAGTGACACCACCTATGTTGCAGGCAGCTAAACCTGTGGGGGCAGTGACAACAGCTGACAGTTTGTTGTTTGTCAATTGTTGAAGGAACTTACTGATGATTTTGATTAGGAATGTTTTACCAGAACCAGCTTCACCACTGACATACAATAGTATAGGTTTGTAATTTTGGCAGGTGCATTCTTTGTTTTCATGTTGCACACCATGTGCAATTTCTTTTGTTATTTCTTGAAAAATGCTATGTTGCTCTTTGTTTAGTTTTGATTGTAGTGTAGTTAAGTCTTCTTTATCTTCATAGTGACACATGGTGTTTTCTACTTCTATCATAGCTAATTCTGCCTCATTTGTCATTAGTGGTTCTCCCAGTGGTTCTTGGCTTCCTGTGACAGAAGGTTGACTACTGTCAGGAGTGTCCTTATCTAGTTGGGCCTGGAGTTCCTCTTCGTGTTGCTGTTCATTGTGCAACATTGTTTTGTACTGTGCAAAGTTTACATCAGTTATACTGCTTTCATTGGCTTTCAAAGCGTCTTCATATGAGTCATAGGTATCTAGTATTTCTTCTTCTTTTCTCCATGGTTTGAAGAGTTGTAGCAGGGATATGTAAAATATTTCTTTATGTTGAGGAGTCTTTAATGACAATTTGATATGATTAATTAAATTTGGTTTGGTGAGTTTTGCTAAGCTGCCATCACAGTTTGTCACTTTGTATTTACGGTTTTGCTCATCAGGTTTTATATTATTTTTGTATGTGTAGTTTTGGGCTATGTGGTATAGACACATGGTTTCCAAAGTGGTACTCCTGTTTGGGTAATATGTGTCCAATAAATTGTTTTTCAAAATGTCTTGGCTGTTGGGATCATGTTTGGCTATTGTTTCTATATCTTCGTATGATTTTAGAACTCTTTTTCTAGATTTAGCTGGACCAAGACTTAGACATACTATATTTACAGATTTACCATACAATGCAGTACCAGTTAATCGATCAGCTGCTTCATAGGATCCACATTCTCTATGGGACAGCATTTTTATGCCCAAGCTGTATAATTTCTGAGATACTGTTTTATCTGATGACAGGTCATTCCAGAGGTCTTGGAGCTCTGTCTTTTCTGATTTGGTTAAGTATGCTGTGACATATCGTGCAACTGCAGTAGAATTGTCTGCAATGTACTGCACATCTATGTTTGCATTCCACAAGTGGGCAATGATTGCATTGTAATCATTGATATATTTTTCTTCTTCTTTTCTTTTTATGCAATATGTATTTTTAGGTGACTTACCTTTAACACTATGTCTAACTGAAGACATGAGGTTGTTCACTTGACCTGTATTTGTAACTGGCCTAGGGAAACCAAATCGGCATTTGGTGTAGTATTTCCCTTTGTTTTTGTATTTGCGACGACAATATTTGCCACATTTGTGTCTTTGGAATTGTAAGATTTTTGCATGAAGATCACTATTTGTGGATTCTGTCGGAATTTCACAAGTGACATATTTTTCAATAAACTGTAAAACAGTGGCATCACTGTCTTGACCAAATTTAGGAGCATCTTTAATCCATAAAAGCATGTAGACATGTGGCGCTCCTCTGGCTTGGTATTCTTTTCTCCAAAAGAAGTGTTGCACTTCCCCAAGGGGAGGAACAGTTTTATTACAAATAAAATGTAGCATAGCAATGAAGCCATGGTGAAAATATCTAGAAACATTAACAGGATCCTGAGAACAAATTTCTCCAGGTGTTAGTATATCTATGTTTGTTTTGTTTTCGTTTGATATGCGTAGGAAAGCATTTAAATCTTCCCATGCATATTCTGCGCAACTTAATGTAACAAACCAAGTGGGTGGGCCAAGGTTTCTGATCATACAACGTACATCTCCATGGCGACAAAACCAGTACTCTTTAGTACATCGCATATTTGCTAATAGATTTGTAAGATTTGCCTGTAAAACCTCATCTTTTTGTTGAACTTTTTGTAATAATTGTGTGGCTGTCATATTTTGAAAGTGTGATCCTGATTTTAATATGTGTGCAACTCCGTAACATAAAGTTGCTAGTTCACTTTCAAAGAGTAGGTGGAATATGTATTCCACATTTTGTCGAAATCTGGGATCTTCAGAATACATTCGTAATGAGCGATATTCTGATGCTGATATTTGAACAGGTCTATCATCGTATCTTCCTCCTTTGCCAGTAGGAAAGAGTAGAGGAAAAGCACTTGCTTCTATACTTTTTTCCCATATGCTGATTGGTGATCCTTTTGTTTGACGCATTTGTTACGTTTCCAGTGCATCTTCTATGGTGTCATTAGAGTGCAATGGGTGAATTGTATAATGGTCTAAAGTGTTTGCTATTGTAGCAGGATCTAGGAGCTCAAATTGACCAGTTTCTTGTGTCTCTTGAATTATTTCAGTTGTATCTTTCAAGTTTTCTTCGATATTAATTTCTTTGTAATAATCATTATTCTCTTTGAGATATTGCAGGGCTTCTCTAACTTTATGTAAATCTACCAGTTGTTGCCAATTTTTTTTGTCTTTTGTAGGTACTCCATTTACCAAGATAATTAAATATTGTTGCATTGGACGTTGCACTCCTAGAGTGTGCACATTTTCTTTTAGATCTAATGGTAAATACACTACTTTTCCACGAATACCTTTCACTAATTTAGAGGGAGGTAATTTTGCAGTTTTTGGTTAAAGGCGTATTATTGCTTGAAATGGATGAACTGTTTGAATTATGATGCTCTCATATAAATTAAGTTGTTGAAGGAGTTTTGGTAGTGGATGTAATTCCAAGTTATTTGAGATAGCACGTGAAGGAGTTTGGTTGTTGTCAAGTTTGGTAGTGCAGTAACTGCAAAGTATTATGGGGTCAGTTATTTCATATTTGTTTTCTGCTATAAGGTAGAGAGCTAATTCAAACCATTTAGAATCTTCATTGTCTTCTATTTTGTATGAAAGGTCTATAGTTTTTGTGTTACTTTTATAACACGTTCTGCGGCAACACACACACAAGTGGTTTGGTACTTCAGCTGAAATGCTTTGAAATTTTAGTATTTCTTTTTTGTATGTGTGTAGTGAAAGGTTGCCATGTGCAAATTTGTTACTAAGTTGGTTGACAGCTAATTCATCTTGTAAGTGGGTTTCATTTCCAAAATATTTTTTCTGTATATACTCGATTTCTTCTAGTAGGTCTTTTGGTGTACCATGTAGAAGAATGTTATTTAAATTGGCTAGTGCTAAAGCAGGACTTTTTGCATAATACAGTTTATAAACTAGATTTCTTATACTTGCATGATGTGTTGATATCCTTTTGATATCATGGAAGGCTGTTTTGCAAGTAGCTCCTGATATGCAGGCCAACGAATGTCCTTGGAGTCCTGTGTGCTTGCGTACTGGACAAGCATCCATACTTTGCAGTATTTTAATTTTGATTTTGTCTTTGCTTTTCACATATTGATTGAGGAATAGGCGTAAAGATTTGAACATTTTTTTGGGAATGTTACACATTGACGTGCATGGCCATGTGTAAATTAGATGTTCTGATTCAGTCGAATGGAGGGGTAAATCTAAGTTTTCAGGGCATATTTTTGTAAGGAGTACTTCTTGTTCCATTATGGTATTATTAACTTTTTCATAACCTCGACCACTGCTATGTATGGCAATTGTATTTGTTTGCTTTTGTTTGTACGCTTCTTCATTAAAGTATGGTTCTGTGCTTGTAGTGTGACTCCATTGACGTCCACAGATATTTAAGAAGTTATTTCTGTTCACATTTCGTTTATTGAGAAGTCTTTTTTGAAATTTAGTTATTAGTTTTGTTAGTGGTTTAATTCTGTTTAACACAACAATAAAAAGTTGCTTTTGAGAAGAATTGCACTGTCTATCACCGCTTCTAAGATTACTTTCCTACGATAAGTTTGAAGTGTTGAACCTGGTTTCTCTCCTGTTTTTATCAGATTTTGAAGGACTTTGTGATGGAACATTTTGGCTAATATACTTTTCTTGGTCTGCTTACTTTGTACTATATCAAGATTTATAGAAGACGTTTTATTTGTAGTGATAGTTGATTTTCTGTTAATAGTTTTTTGGGACGTTTTACTTTGTGAAGGAGGAGGCAAAGTTTTTGCACTAGAAACTTCTTCTGTTTCACAACATGACTGTATTAGCTGTTGTGTTTCAACGTTTTTTACAAATTCTGCTATAGATGGGTGTTTATGTTGGAGACTTTTCTTTTCATTTGCTCTACTTCTGCGACCCTTTCTACGGAGTTGCTTTTTGGTGGGCATTCTTTAGAGTCTGTTGAAAAAAATACAGAAGTTATGCGTTGGGGTTTTCTGCAATGCATGTGTGTTGTGTGCATGATTGTTTGAGTAAGATGATAAAGATGTATGTAATGGTGTGTGATTGTGAATTGGGAAGTTGAACTACAAGGGATGGGTATTCTTCAATTAATGTGTTACTAAACTGGGGTTCAGATGACAGAAAAATGTAAGCCGGTGGTGTGGAGAAGAATAAATAATATAGGTAAAGCTATACAATTAAAACAGTTGTTTGTTCTACAACATCTACATTCTAGCGGCTGAGTTGGGTAATTTGTGTGCCGGAAAATAGGAATTTGAGGGCCATTCTGACAGGAGATCACTGTTTAAGACGGGGGGATTTTTGGTCAGAATGGTGCAGAATCTCTATTTTTAGGCACAGAAATACCATGAATGCACCGTACAGTGCGTGTGAGTTATAAATCAAATATTATGGTAACAATCTACTTACTTTTTTTTCAAAAATGAGTAGTTTGCTTCTTAGTTGTTCTTTGTAAATCAAAATCGGCTGCTTCTATTCAGGAGAATGGGCTTCACTGCAATTGTAAAAGAAAGAAATTAGTAATTTGGTTGCTATATAGCACTGTTTTCATTTTAGACATAGATTTTTGTAAATTGAAATGCTCAGCGCCTTCTTGAAAACCATTAAAACTATATTATGACTAAGAGTAGGAAAGAAAATATCTTTACTATGGTTTGTGGAATTCATAATCCACCAACGTATACCACTATTCTTGTAACTAAGCTTTTCCATGTAATAGTGAGTCATTGTCATCATAGCTCTCAACCATGTGTGTCGCAAAGGCGGGTGAAATCACCTGATTTTGTTTTTGGCGGGTGAGACGCCCATTAAAATGAATGGGCATGCAGGAGGCTTGGCGGGTGAGTCAGTCCTTTACAAGGCGGGTGACACCCGCCAAAAGCCTGTGAGTTGAGTGCTATGTGTCATAGCCTGCTTTTGCACGTAACAGTGAGTGAATGTCATAGTCTGCTTGTCCTATATAAATGTATGTAAGTACTTATATAAACGAAAAAAATTAAAACCAATTATGTGTTTGTACAAATATTATTGTTTGAGATTTGATCATAGAGTGTGTATGTTATTTTGTGTGATTATATGTCGTGTATATATTTTATTTAAAAAATGTTAGTTTAATAGTATTTGCATGTGTGTGTGTGTATGAAGAAATTAAACGATATAAAGGTTTGTAAGTGACAGGTCATTTTAGGACAATGAAACAATGATCGTCCATTCATTTTTCAGATTATAGAAGGTAAAAGTTGGTTAGAAAATGTGTTCATGTACTGTGTAGAAAATATGCATACCTGTACTTTCTGTTCATGTATATGGACCAAGCTGGAAGTAGAAATATTGGAGATTTGTATAGTATTTCTCGTAGATCGTGGTTGTCAATGGTATGAGACTTGTACTCCGAGAGATACACCGTACATTTGTAGTGCTGCTCTATGATGATGCAGTTACATGTAGAGTTATTGGATTTGATTGGTGGATGGTCATGTGATTGCTTAGCTACATCCAATGAGGGAATGGCACAGAGAGTGAAATCGAAATGGTAGAAGGGCTGTACATGTTACGATACGTTCGCGGACATGGCGGTAGTTCTAGGACACCGCATATTACATCTGGGGAACTTGGGGAGGGGAGGTATGGAAATGAGATTGGATGAAGCAAGGGATTGGTGAGTAAAGTTTAGTGAGTGTGTTGTGCTAGGAGAGGTTTTCTCAGATATTGTTTTTGCAGAGAGAAGAACAGATAGCTATGGCTGAGTGTTTCAAAACACAGATTGTATGGATTTTGGGAGACTTGTGGATTCATTGGTTGAAGGTGTATGCAGAAAGCTGTGGAGTATCTATAGATCTTGGATTCCCACATGTGGAAGTGCACTGGCATGGAGTGCGTGGAATGAAGTGGTTGGACTTGCTACCTCTCTGTTCAACTTTGAAGATAGAGGAACATCCAGACATAATTGTAATTAATTGTGGAGGGAACAGTTTAGGACATGTGTCTGGAATTTCTTTGCAATTTGCAATGAAAGAAGGACTTCAGAAGATAATGGACATGTTTCCAAACTCTAAAATAATTTTTTCACGGATTGCGCAGAGACAAGTGTGGCTTCGTTCTTTCTCATGTGGTCCACAAATGGAGAAAGCAAGGCGTAATGTTAATAAGGCTGTTTGTGCCTTCCTAAGAGATTTTGGCATGTCCTCTTTTAACAATGAAAATATTTTGTTTCGTAGTACATACATATTTCGCAAAGATGGAGTCCATCTTACTTATGCTGGCAATCAGATTTTTCTGAGAAATGTACAAAATGCATTGCGACCTTTTTTAGAAATACAGCATTCGTTTTGAAGTACGTCTTACGTAGTTAAAATGTTTTACATTCAAACACCTCCCAAAGGCTCTTTTCAGAGCCACCCCTTCCTGTTAGAGAAAAATGCATTGTTTTCAATAGGGTAGCAATGTAATTGTTTTTCTGTTCCCGGACCGTCCGCGGACTTTCACGAAATGGAAATGGCTATGCTTTATGTATCTTCACTTCTATTTTTTAACTGTGAAAGGCAGCTCTGAAAAGAGCCTTATTTTTTTTTTTATTTTTGTTATTTTGTATTTTTTTTGTTCTTTTTTTTTATACATGACACACTAGGAGAGGAGGGAAAGGAGGGTAAAGGGAGGGGGACACCAAACAAAGGTATAAGAAAGGGCGAGCTGAGAGAGGAAGATGTAGAGTGGGTTTTATTTGGGTAGTGAGCAGGTCTTCTGGTGCTCTGAGACGATTGTCTCAAAAGCACTCCGAAGTCGCTCCCCCCTGCAGAGTACTGTGTCACAGTACACACATACAACTGTGACCCTCGAAAGGTAAGGGTCATCAGAATTCTGTATGGCCTGTGAGGCAGCTTGAGGAAGATGCTGTCCCACAGAGGTGTTCCTTGTGGTGACAGGATCAGGAACGGAGGATGAAGTAGAGGCAATCAACCTACTACGCTTCTCGCAAGGTACAACCTTGCGAATGGCTCTAGTGTGGAATGAGCGCAGGTGTCGCTTCATGGTAGTGGTCCCAAAGCTATACGAACCATGCTTCCCGCGACTGAGTTACAGGTGACACGGTTCGCATGAGACTTAGGACCGTTTCCATGAACGGTAAACAACCGCCACACCCAAGATTCACGCCGACGGCGGGTAGTAGGGATTTCCTCTACCTCATTCTCGTCATCCTCTTTTTCCTCCTCTGTATCCTCACTCCTGTTCCCCTCTTCAGGCCCTTGGGGAAATGGTGGTGGTGGAGGGGGTGGGGGTGGTGCTGAGGCAGATGTAGCACCATGTGGGAATAGTCGAGCCATGGATGTAATAGGCTTGGAGATGGAAATCTCAAAATCTGCAAAGTATGCAGCAAAATGCAGTGTGGTCTGTTGAATAGTCAGAAACACAATGAGAATGCGCTCTAGGGCGTGGTCTTATATCGGGGTGCTTGTGCGTGGGTCGCAGACATGCGCGCCGTCCGCAAGACAGATCGAACATCAAAAAAGGTTCAAAAAGTCACAAAAACTATGTGGAAAGTTAGGATTAGTATGTGGGATTTGTGGTTTTAATGAGAAATATTGTGGATTACTTGGAAATGTACTTTTAAACTGGTCGGGGACACAAACAGTGTCCGCATTTAGAGCACGAGATGAGCGTGGGCGCGGTCACATGATTGTTTTGTGAGCATGTTCGCTAAGGTAGCGGTTGTCCGCAGGACACCCAATGTACGGACATTGTTTTGCGCATGCGTGTTGATGTTCTGCGGACAGTGTTCGGGTCCTGAACTAATTAAAAGTACGTCACATGTAAAACGAACAGTTACGGACAGCCGTTTGTTCTTAGCACAGTTTAATTTATTTGCTAACAATACGGACAGACATAGCGTTTCAAGCACACCTCAATTTTCGTTTATTTACGAACAATTCAGGATACCATGAGTGTTCTTAGAACAGTTTCTGCTTGCTATCGAACACTACGAATAGGCATAGTGTTCTTAAGGACACCTCCATTTTCGTTTATTTACAAACATTTCAGGACACTACGAGTTTTCTTAGAACATTTTCAACTTGCATGAGAACATTACGGACAGATGTAGTGTCCTCAGGACAGTTACATTTTCGTTTCTTTACGAACATTTCCGAACAACCGCGGTGTCCGTGGACACCTAAATTGGTTTTATCACAAGGAACTGAAAGTAATTACAACACAATATAAGAAAAGTAACTTTATTTCATATATATATACAATTATGACTGGGAAGGTGGGGCAGAAACGGAAACAAAAACAGGAGAATTAGGGATTTCTAGATAACTGGGATCAGGTGAAGAAGGGAAGGAAAGCTCATCGAAACGCTTTGGTCCATAGACGGGGTTTGGGGTTAACTGCGTGGGATAGGGTGAGGGGGGACAAGTGCAGGTTGGACAATGGTTTGCTGTTGGGGGTTTCACATAATTTTCCACAGTTTTTCAAATCCATAAAATTTTGCATAAGGTCGTCCATTTTTTGATTAATCTGCTGTAGAGTGATATCCTCTGATTGTTGTTGTGAGATGCTTGGAATTTTTGTATCGTCTGTAATAAAAAAAATGTATACGTTAAATGTATACAAAATAATATTTATTAATTGGTTTATAAAGTAAAGTGTGTACCATTAGGTGGACTATTTTCTAACATTTCCTCTCGTGGGAAATGCTCCTCTAGCCAGTCGAGAGTACTACACATTTCTGTGAGAAAACAAAAAAGTAATATGTTTTTTTTTTCTAATATAGAAAGTTTATAAATATATGAGTAAAAAGAAGTGCACTTACTATGTCTGGTGAGATATGTAATCAGTAGTGTATACGTCTGGTCTTGCTGTTGGTTGTGGAGCGTCTGTGAGATAATTATGGTGGAAGCCACTTTATCTTCTTTTGGTATATTCCATTTTAAAACATATTGTATTTACATGAATGGTTAGTGTGTTACATATATGGGTAACATTTTTTAAGTATTACTACATATACTTTCAGGGTAATTCATAGAAATTCGCACAAAAGTGGCGCACGCGGCTGGCGCACAGTGTCCCCGTGCGATACACTGCGCCAGCCGCGTGCGAAAAAATCCTTTTCATCGCACAGCGAATTCATGGATTTTAGCCTCCGAAACCAGCCGTGGCACAGAGTGGCGCAGCGACCCTGCAGCAGCGCCAGTTACGCCCCCAAGAACGCCCTGGCGCAAGGAAAAGCCTTCAAAATTCCCAAATCATCGCAAAGGGCTGCGCTAACCCTGGACCAGTTCACAGGGCTGCCAAACAGCATACGCCAAGCGGGGAACGTGTATTTCAGTGGTTCTCGGGAAGTTTCACACGTGATTGTCCTGGGTATGTGTACATCAGGGGTGCGTGGGAAGTAACACACGCGATTCCATCAGGGCACGTGTATTCCAGGGGTGCGCGGGAAGTATCACATGCAAAAACAGCAGGGTACGTGCATTTCAGGGGTGCGTGGGTGCGTGGGAAGTATCACACGCAATTCCATCAGGGTACGTGTATTCCAGGGGTGCGCGGGAAGTATCACACGCAAAAGCAGCAGGGTACGTGTATTCCAGGGGTGCGCGGGAAGTATCACACGCAAAAGCAGCAGGATACGTGTATTTCAGGGGTGCGCAGGAAGTATCACACGCAATTCCATCATGGTACGTGAATTCCAGGGGTGCGCGGGGAGCACCACACTTGAATTGCACGTGTGGGTCCACCCAGGTGTACCCTCAACACCCTCCACGGCCCCTGCAGGCGGCCCACACCACAGGGGCCTACCCTGCACATGTCCCGCAGGCAGCCCATCCACCATGTCCCCCAGCCAACCCACATGTCACCTTGAACTACTGCCCACCAGCGCATGTCCCCCTGCACCCCCAGCCCCCAGCATCCAGGGGCACCCTCCACCAGGCCCCCACTCATGTCCAACTCATGTCTCCCACCACCCCTAGCCCCCAGCAGTGCAGGGCACCCTCCACCAGGCCCCCACACATGTCTCCCAGCACCCCCACCCCCCAGCATCCAGGGGCACCCTCCACCAGGCCCCCACTCATGTCCAACTCATGTCTCCCACCACCCCCACCCCCAGCAGTGCAGGGCACCCTCCACCAGGCCCCCACTCATGTCTCCGAGCACCCCTTCCCTCCAGCAGTGCAGGGCACCCTCCACCAGGCCCCCACACATGTCTCCCAGCACCCCCACCCCCTAGCAGTGCAGGGCACCCTCCACCAGGCCCCCACTCATGTTCAACTCATGTCTCCCACCGCCCCCACCCCCCAGCAGTGCAGGGCACCCTCCACCAGGCCCCCACACATGTTCCCCTGCACCCCCACCCCCCAGCATCCAGGGGCACCCTCCACCAGGCCCCCACTCATGTCAAACTCATGTCTCCCACCACCCCCACCCCCAGCAGTGCAGGGCACCCTCCACCAGGCCCCCACACATGTCTCCCAGCACCCCCACCCCCCAGCAGTGCAGGGCACCCCCCACCAGACCCCCACTCATGTCCAACTCATGTCTCCCACCACCCACACCTCCCCAGCAGTGCAGGGCAGCCTCCACCAGGCCCCCACTCATGTCCAACTCATGTCTCCCAGCACCCACACCCCCAGCAGTGCAGGGCACCCTCCACCAGACCCCCACACATGTCCCCCTGCACCCTCACCCCCCAGAATCCAGGGGCACCCTCCACCAGGCCCCCACACATGTCTCCCATCACCCCCACCCCCCAGCAGTGCAGGGCACCCTCCACCAGGCCCCCACTCATGTCTCCCATCACCCCCACCCTCCAGCAGTCAGGGGCACCCTCCACCAGGCCCCCACTCATGTCCAACTCATGTCTCCCACCACCCCACCCCCCAGCAGTGCAGGGCACCCTCCACCAGGCCCCCACTCATGTCTTCCAGCACCCCCACCCCCCAGCAGTGCAGGGCACCCTCCACCAGGCCCCCACTCATGTCTCCCACCACCCCCACCCCCCAGCAGTGTAGGGCACCCTCCACCAGGCCCCCACACATGTCTCCCATCACCCCCAACCCCCAGCAGTGCAGGGCACCCTCCACCAGGCCCCCACACATGTCTCCCAGCACCCCCACCATCCAGCAGTGCAGGGCACCCTCCACCAAGCCCCCACTCATTTCTCCCATCACCCCCACCCCCCAGCAGTGCAGGGCACCCTCCACCAGGCCCCCACTCATGTCCAACTCATGTCTCCCAGCACCTCCACCCCCCAGCAGTGTAGGGCACCCTCCACCAGGCCCCCACACATGTCTCCCATCACCCCCACCCCCCAGCAGTGCAGGGCACCCTCCACCAGGCCCACACACATGTCTCCCAGCACCTCCACCATCCAGCAGTGCAGGGCACCCTCCACCAAGCCCCCACTCATTTCTCCCATCACCCCCACCCCCCAGCAGTGCGGGGCACCCTCCACCAGGCCCCCACTCATGTCCAACTCATGTCTCCCACCACCCCCACCCCCCAGCAGTGCAGGCACCCTCCACCAGGCCCCCACACATGTCTCCCAGCACCCCCACCCCCCAGCAGTGCAGGCGCCCTCCACCAGGCCCCCACACATGTCCCCCTGCACCCCCACCACCCAGCATCCAGGGGCACCCTCTACCAGGCCCCCACTCATGTCTAACTCATGTCTCCCACTACCCCCACCCCCCAGCAGTGCAGGGCACCCTCCAAAAGGCCCCCACTCATGTCCAACTCTTGTCTCCGACCACCCCCACCCCCCAGCAGTGCAGGGCACCCTCCACCATGCCCCCACTCATGTCCCCCTGGACCCCCACCCACCAGCATCCAGGGGCACCCTCCACCAGGCCTCCACTCATGTCCAACTCATGTCTCCCAACACCCCCACCCCCTGGCAGTGCAGGGCACCCTCCACCAGGCCCCCACACATGTCCCCCTGCACCCCCACCCCCCAGCATCCAGGGGCACCCTCCACCAGGCGCCCACACATGTCTCCCATCACCCCCACCCCCCAGCAGTGCAGGGCACCCTCCACCAGGCCCCCACTCATGTCTCCCATCACCCCCACCCCCCAGCAGTGCAGGGCACCCTCCACCAGGCCCCCACTCATATCTCCCAGCACCCCCACCCCCCAGCAGTGCAGGGCACCCTCCACCAGGCCCCCACACATGTCTCCCATCACCCCCACCCCCCAGCAGTGCAGGCCACCCTCCACCAGGCGCCCACTCATGTCCAACTCATGTCTCCCACCACCCCTACCCCCCAGCAGTGCAGGGCACTCTCCACCAGGCCCCCACTCATGTCCCCCAGCACCCCCACCCCCTGGCAGTGCAGGGCACCCTCCACCAGGCCCCCACACATGTCTCCCAGCACCCCCACCCCCCAGCAGTGCAGGGCACCCTCCACCAGGCCCCCACTCATGTCCAACTCATGTCTCCCAGCACCCCCACCCCCCAGCAGTGCAGGGCACCCTCCACCAGGCCCCCACACATGTCCCCCTGCACCCCCACCCTCCAGCATCCAGGGGCACCCTCCACCAGGCCCCCACTCATGTCCAACTCATGTCTCCCACCACCCCCACCCCCCAGCAATGCAGGGCACCCTCCACCAGGCCCCCACACATGTCTCCCAGCACCCCCACCCCCCAGCAGTGCACGGCACCCTCCACCAGGCCCCCACTCATGTCCAACTCATGTCTCCCACCACCCCCACCCCCAGCAGTGCAGGGCACCCTCCACCAGGCCCCCACACATGTCCCCCTGCACCCCCATCCCCCAGCATCCAGGGGCAGCCTCCACCAGGCCCCCACTCATGTCCAACTCATGTCTCCCACCACCCCCACCCCCCAGCAGTGCAGGGCACCCTCCACCAGGCCCCCACACATGTCTCCCAGCACCCCCACCCCCCAGCAGTGCAGGGCACCATCCACCAGGCCCCCACACATGTCCCCCTGCACCCCCACTCCCAGCCTCCAGGGGCACCCCCCACCAGGCCCCCACTCATGTCCAACTCATGTCTCCCACCCCCCCCAGCAGTGCAGGGCACCCTCCACCAGGCCCCCACACATGTCTCCCAGCACCCCCACCCCCCAGCAGTGCAGGGCACCCTCCACCAGGCCCCCACTCAGGTCCAACTCATGTCTCCCACCACCCCCACCCCCCAGCAGTGCAGGGCACACTCCACCAGGCCCCCACACATGTCTCCCAGCACCCCCACCCCCCAGCATCCAGGGGCACCCTCCACCAGGCCCCCACTCATGTCCAACTCAAGTCTCCCACCACCCCCACCCCCCAGCAGTGCAGGGCACCCTCCACCAGGCCCCCAATCATGTCCAACTCATGTCTCCCACCACCCCCACCCCCCCAGCAGTGCAGGGCACCCTCCACCAGGCCCCCACTCATGTCTCCCATCACCCCCACCCCCCAGCATCCAGGGGCACCCTCCACCAGGCCCCCACACATGTCTCCCAGCACCCCCACCCCCCAGCAGTCCAGGGCACCCGCCAACAGTCCCCCACTCATGTCCCCCTGCACCCCCACCCACCAGCATCCAGGGGCACCCTCCACCAGGCCCCCACTCATGTCCGCAAGCCAACATGTAATCACAATCTAGATTCCTGCCCCTTATGGTCAGCCTCCAAATGCCAAACACCCACCCGAGTATTGCATCCACCCACTTAGAAATGGCAATAACATGATAGAACCTCTATTGCAAGTTTGGAAATGAACACATGTCCCTCACATACACCCAATGGGTGTCAGTGAATGTCAAAACCCATATCATGATATGCATGAAACCAATGAGATGATACTACACATTGAAGTTTCAAGAAAAAATATGTATTAAAAGCAACATAAATTGAATTAAAAATAAACAAACAATAATGGAAATTAAAAAAAATAAACCAGCATGTCCGTAAAATAATGCAAAACCACAAATCATAATCCAAAGGAAAGGTGTCCAAAGTCACAGTCCACAAAAGTAAATCCAATGGAAAATTAAAATCGAAAACCATTGCTCCATGGGTAAATCATAAATAAAAATGAAAATCCAACAGTCAACTATATACAGATAAACAATCCAGGGTCCATGATCCCAACAGAAGAAATGAAACCTATCTAATAACACTACCTAAAAAAAAAACTATATACAAAAATGTGGCCCATTGTCCAAAAGGTCCCAAAAAAATGCAAAACCAAAGGAAACCTAACACTAACTACAGAACTATTTACAAGGGCAGCAGGCTAGTCCGACGGCTCACTTCGGGATGTTCTGGGCCAGGGCATCATCGAACTCCTGCTCAATGTCCCGGAGGCGGTCCTCCTCCATGGCCCCGAGGGTCCGCAGGGCCGTCGACATGTTCACCCCCAACTCCCTGCGGATTGCCTCGAGGCACTCGGCCCGCCTCAGGGCCCTCCGCATGGAGTTCTCCGCCCTGACCATCGTGAGCCGTGCCTCTTCCACCCGCTGCCGCTCCGCATCTATGGCGTGGCCCAACCGCTGCCACACGGAAGACACTTCCCGTCCTGGGTCCTCCTGCCCTCCGGCCGATGCCTGCCCCTCCGATGTCGAAGGCCCCGAGCCATCATGGCTCCCACCACGTTGCTGCTGCTGCTGTGCCTCTGCCCGTGCACTGCCTCCTGCTGCCTGCACATCCTCCGCTGGCTGGGGTGCAGTCGTTGATGTGGCCACCCCTGCTGGACATCCGACTCCCGACTGTGGCAGGGATGCCTCCTCCACCAGCCTGGCCGCACCGTCAGAGGCAGCTCCACAGGGCACCCAGGTGACTAATGGGCTGGAAGATGGCACGGAGGATGACTGGCGCATTGGGGGTTCAGTTGAGGAGGGGGTCGGAGCAAGCCCCATCAAATGGAGGAATCCGGCCTGGGTGACCTGTCCCAGTAGGCCGACGCGGTCAACGAGCCATTCGAGATGACCTGCAGTCTCCTCATGAAAAGACTGCAGGTCACCTCGCATGGCCCGCTGACGCAACGCCACACCAGTCAGGACAGGCTCAACCCGGACCCGGATAGCCACGTCCGCAGGCACAGGAAGGCCAGTTGTCGTGAGCTCATTCCCTGCCTGAAAACGGGTCTGGACGTAGGCATCCCTGCTGGTGCAAGATGATGCAGCTGAAAACAACATACATGCGTGACATCACGAACATGCCTACTTACATACACATTCATCCAAACATGTGTGCCCACACAACTGCATTTGGCATGCAAGCCTACACACACAAGCACCATCCATGTCTCACACATGACAGCCCTCGCATGTGTTAGCCTCACGGCCCTGTACACCCCCACCCATACTCGACCACATACAAACAGATGTGCAACCTGCACACTACTGGCACATCACCACACGCACAGCTTACAATGATGATGCATTTACACTTACCGCTCGACTCCAGACGGGTCTGCCTCTCAAGGACCTGGACGTGGAGCGCTGGGGATATGCGTTCCAGGACCCTCATCTGATCTTCCGACAAGTGGCCCCGGCGCCCCTTAGCATCCGATGCCTTCAAGAGGCGCCGGGCCTTGTTGAGGGTCCTGGACCTGAAGTCCTCCCAGCGCTTCTTGACATGTTGGAAGTCGCGGACTGCCACCCCCTCCGCGTTGATGGCAGTCACGATGTCCGTCCAGATCCGAGTCTGTCCTTCCTTGTCGGCGCACACACTTCCGAAGAGGGCATCATACTGCCCCAGGACTTGCTCCACCAGGACACCAACTTTGGTGGCAGTGAAGCTGGTGCCCCTCTGCCTCTCTGGCCGGGGTTGTCAGTGGTGCCAGATGTTGCAGTGCCCGACATTACAACCCCAGAGGCAGGAGTGGGTGGGCAACTGGGTCCTGGGGCTGGGCTGTGGAGCGATGGAATCCCAGTCGGGAGTCTTCGGTTCCAGCAGGGGTGGTCATAGCAACAGCACCCCTGGCTGATGTGCAGGCAGCAAATGGCAGGGCACGTGGGCAGCAGGCAGTCAGGCAGCAGCAGATGGCAGGTGGGAGCATGCTCGGGGCTCTGGGGGGCAGTAAATCGGCTTTCTGGGCAGGAGCATAGTCTTCCGTGTGCTTACGCATGGCCAGCTTGATACGGAGTGATTTGGCACGTGAAAATCCTGCACGTCTGCATGTAATTCGAGGAAAGGCCCTTAGCGCGTAAGCGCGTCTGCACGCATACACGATTTCATTGGCCCAAAGGCCCCCATGCGCATTTTTGACATCACGCGCATGGCCGTAGAGAATGGCGCGTGTAAAAAAAAAGATACACGTCCGAGTGTCAAAGTGTGTAATTGGTGGAAATGGCCTCATGGCGTATGCGCATCTGTGACGTGTGTATAAAAGGTACGTGTAGAACGCCATTTCCTTGTACGTGCTTTTCGTGGAGAGCGAGTGGGTGAAATCTGTACTTCTTGTCGGTTCACATGCGATTTACTTCACGGCGTTTCAAGTTCGTACTCCCTGTTACCTCTGACAGCTTTTTCTCTTTTCCTCTTTTTCCTGGGCCTGTTTCCTCAAACAGCGTTCCCTTCTACTGTTGTCCTGTCTCCTCAGACAGCGTACAATTCTTCTTTTGGCGGGGGTGTTGCCAACGCGCACACGCGCATATTTTTCACGCTTTTGTTCCTGGCAGACGGTGAGTCGCGCACGTATTTAACATCTGTGCTTGCCCCGTGTGTCGCATACCCCTTCAGAGGTCATTCTAGGCTGCGTGTGACACGCATACGTTCATTCTTGTGTTTCTGGGTGCCACACCGTAGTGCAGGTTTATTTTTCCACACACGTGGTCTAGGAGGGGTTGCGTGCACCTTATTTCCCTTTTTTGGTGTGCCTGTGCGTTGCGTGACCCGTCATCTTTCCCCAGGGGTGACATACAGCCTTGCTAGAGCACTAGGGTACGATTACCATCTGGTACCCAACCCCTTTGACCCCCAATTGCCCAAGACAATAGTTCACAGCGACTCCCATATGCACAATAACATCAGTGCCATGGCTGGGAGGCGAACAAGCCGTAAGGGTGGCAAAGGTGGCCGAGCCCCAAGTGGTGGCCGTGGTGGATCCGGTAGGGGACGTGGCTGTGACTTGCAGGGTGCCCCTAGCCCCCCATGTGTGGAGGAGCAGTCAGGGACACCCATGCCCCCCCCCTGGTTGAGGGTAACGTGGCTGACACCATCCATGCTCAGCCCTTGTTGGACCAGCCCACTGTGGAACCAGACCTGGCACAGGGTGACTCCATGGCTGACTTCCAGGTCAGCAGGTCTAGGCCACGTGCGCCGGTGCACGTTGGTGTCATCAGGCCACGTGGATCAGGGGCAGCTAGGTCATCTGCTGCCCCGCGTAGGCAGGCTGGGGAGGCTGCAGGGGCAGTTGCGGCTCCATCCACCCCACCTCTCACACACCCAGCCAGGAAAGTGTCGGTCCAAGTCCATCCTGCTGACATTCCCCCTGACACCATCACACTTGAGCTAATGCCAGCACCAACTCCCATGCTGAGTGTGCAATCCCACACTCCTAGTACAGAGTCCACCGGGGCTCCTGCCCCTAGTGTCCAGAGCGGCGTAGGACACTCAGGATCCCCACCACCTTCCAAGCGGAAGAGGAAGAGTGCTCGTCCAGTAGAGGCTGATGCCCCAGACACGGCTACACAGTCCGGCCCGTCAAGGAAGCCCAGCTTCAATGAGGCCGAACTGAATGCACTTGTAGAGTATGCGTCTGCACATGACCGTGAAATGGTGATTGTTGCATGAATGCTACAAGCGCTGGAATGACCTGAAGCGCAGGGCAAAGAATAAGCTGGCCTCAAGTCATGCCGCTACTCTAGTGACTGGAGGTGGGTCTCCAGCAGAGGACATAGAACTCACTCCACATGAGCATGTTGCTGGGACCTACGTCACAGAGGAACAGATCCAAGGCGTGGGAGACCTGGCAGATTACGAGGCATTGTCCGGTGAGTGCACATGCATGTGTGTGTCATCCATGTGCATGGTGTGTGTGTGAGGGCTTCTGTTTGGGTGCCAGGTGAGGGTGTGTGTGCCTGAGTGGTTTGGGTCACCCATGTGCCTCATCCAATACATTCTGCGCACCAGCATTTGGGTATAGCAGTATCCCTTCTGCCAACATTAGACATCTAGCCCAACACCACGCCAGTTGCCCTTGAAGTGTCATCTTGCCACAACATTGTTGCTTATTTTCCTCTGTTTATTCAGGCAGATTGTTTGCATACCACCACTTTTACTAGGCATTTCTCAGTCCTATTGTCACATGTCTGACATGGCTATGGTACAGTGGACTGGCTTTGTTTCCTGGATATGATTTGTTTAGACATGTCCCTGTGCTATAGGACCATTTTGGACTGGCAGCTCCAGGTTAAACATTTGAACCATTTCAATGAAAAAATCTATTTCATGAGCAAACTAGACTGAATGAACAATTGGTGCCCTCCTCTCCCTCTTCACTTTATGGCTAGGGTACATGCCATCTGTGTGATGGCATGTGTATTTGACCTGCCAATCACAGGCCAATGTGTGATGCCACTGCTAGGCAGCATGCAGCAAATGTGTTAATCTTCCATCTTGGTGTCATCAATGTGTGCCATCTGCCTCCCCTTCACACGCAGTGACGGTGCATGCATGTGAGGGTTTTAGTCATGTGGGACATGTGTCAATCAAGTACTGTTTCTGTAGCTTCTCAGCCCTAATTGTGTGCCATAGTGCTAATGCCTGTTTCCATTTGTTTTCTTTTATGTCTTTGCAGGGGATGACGCACTTGATACTGCTGGGGTTGTGGAAATGGTGCAGACCCAGGGGGGGTTTCAGGCCCGACCGACCACCAGTGAGGGACGTGGTGTGGTGGTGGGTGAGAACCCACAACTGCTGCAGGTCGTGCTCTCAAGGGGTGTCTCTGGCTGCACCTCCCCCGAGCTGTATTCAGGTGTCGATTCAGATGATGAGACCTATGTGCCGTCGCAGGTGAGTGTTCCTGGGAGGGATTCTGTTCTGTCCGATCCACCTGCACCAGCGTTAGAACCCTCAATGGGGATGTCAGTGTTGGCAGCTACGCCTTTGGTGGTTACGGATGCAGGGTCACACTCCGCAACATCTGATCCTGTTCCTGGGCCAGCAGATCAGAGGGGGAATGCAGTCCTGCAGCCTCAGGCAGTGCCGGCACAGCAAGGCGCAGTTCGCCTTGCCCCAGACAGGTGTGGTGCCCGCCGACGTGGTGGCCGTACGCCAGCTGGCAATACCGCATGGGAGCAATCCTTATATGGTATGGCAACCCAACAGGCAGCATCATCAGAGATGATGGCTCAGGCCATGGATAGGGTGGCCACTTCCATTGTCCCCCCCGAAAGGCTGATGGAGCGACTACAGCAGGCAACAGACTCCATCTGCCAGTCACACAGGGAGGACATGTTGGCGTCCGACAGGGACAGGCGGGTGGCACTGGCGACTGTGCGGGAAGCCATTTCCATAGAGTCCCAGGGCCACAGGGAAGCCCTGAGGGTGGAACTCCTTCACCTCAGGACGACTCTTGTTGAGCTTGAGGCTTCAACAAACAGAAGGACAGAACAGCAGCTGGAACGTCTCACACGTACGCTCTCAGCTGAGATGCAGGCAACTAGGGTGGAGGTCCGGGCATCCCGTGAGTTGTTGCATGGGGACCTACGCACAATTATCCTCCAGAACAAGACCTTCCACATCTGCATGCTTGCTGCCATGGAGGACCAGACTAGGGCTTTGCGTGGGCTGCCTCCCATAGTGCCACCACCTCCTGATACGGCTGCAGAGGGTGAGGAGAGCGACAGCAGTGATTCTCTCACAATAGGGTAGCCGTGCAGGCCATGAGCCCATGGAGGTGTTTTTTTTCCGCAAGATCCACACAGGTGGGTTTTGGTGTGCACCCTGTCCTCGGACCTCCTGGGTGGCCTCCCCCACACCCCCGGGCACATTAATGGCCATTTTTGATTTATTTATTTATTTATTTATTTTGGACAGTGTGTTGCCTTGTGTGGCTCCCGTGGGCATACGCTGTATTCTGGCTGGGCACATGCAGGCTTGTCATGAATTTGGTTCAGATGCTTGGGTTTGTGTGACACACACCCCTCCTGCTTCCCGTTTCCATGGGCTTGCAAAGGGTGTGCCCAAGTGACATTGACGTACATGGTGACGTTGGACTCCCATTTGATGTGTGGGCAGTCTGTAGTCAATGCTGTGTATACATTCATAGTGCATATTGTTGTTGTATTGTACAATGCATGGTGTATTGATATGTGCCTCTGCATCCATCTCATCCTCCTAATTTGCAGGTCCATTTCTCATGTCTTCACAAGGCGGTCTACCTTGGAACTGGAGTCCATGTTGTAAGCAGTGCACCTACACTCTTGCGTGGCGCTAACACTGTATACTTGGAAGTGTTCGAAGTGCTGGCATTATCAGGTAGTGAGGCTACCAATTTTTTAAGAGTGTAATGTCATGTTTAAGGTAGGTTGGAGGTTGTGTAGGTGATTGGTATTCTTGGTAAGTATTTGGTAATGTGTGTTGTAAGTCCTGCATTACTGTGAGCATTTCATGTGTGGCCAGTTTCCATTAGGGACACTGTAGTTGGTGACACTTGGGGCATGTTGTGGGGATTAATTTGTTTGCTCTCACATTGCATGACATGCCATGGTGTGTTGTGTGGCCGTGCCGGGAAGGGGTTGGGTGACATGGCACTGTTCTCATGTAGCATTTTGCAAGTGTGTATTCATTTCTGCAGCATGGAAGTGTGTCTTTTGATGACACTGCATTGGTGGTGTTTGTGTAGGTAGGGATGCAAACATTCTGACACTTCCACATGAACAATCTCAGGCTGCTATGGTTCTGACAGTTGACTGTCCCTTTGTTCGTCATAATTGTCAGGTCGAGTCATCATTGCTTATCAGATGTTATGTGCCAGGGCTGTGTGCACTCCACAGAGGTGTGATTTCTATGTGACGTAATTAGCCACCAGCTGTGTACGGGCTGCCTCACCCCGTGCCCTTTGCCCTCCCATGCGCAGCGGGCGTGCATGTGGTTGGGGATGTGGGGGCACCACCATGTCCACAGCCAGGCCTTGGCGTGTTGCAACATTGTGCAGGACACATGCTGCCACTATGATCCTGCACACTACTGGGGGCGCATATAACAGCTGCCCGCCAGAACGGTCAAGGGAGCGAAAGCGTGACTTGAGCACTCCGAATGTGCACTCCACTATGCCCCGGGTTGCAATATGGGCTGTGTTGTATCTTACCTTGGGAGGCATGATGGGGTTCCGAATTGGCGTCATCATGTGGGTGCTCAGAGGGTAGGCACTGTCCCCTGGTGAGGAGGTGATGGGTATCATTAGTGGGTTAGTGACATAACTCTGCATCTGACATGCATGCATGTGCAGTGGCATTCATACTCACCAAGCAGCCATGTATCGCCATGCCGCCCAGCTTCTAGGTCCCGGCTTAGGGTAGACATTCGGTAAATGAAGCTGTCGTGGGTTGACCCTGGATAGTTGGCATATACTGAGGTGATGATTCCCTTGGCATTACATACTACCTGCACGTTGATGGAATGCCAGTGCTTGCGGTTCCTATAGATGTGCTCAGATGCCCTGGGGGGACGTAGTGCCACATGGGTGCAGTCAATGGCACCTAGCACTTTGGGGAATTGTGCCACACCGTAGAAATCCAGGGCGGCAGCCTGCCTTTCTGCAGGTGTCCTGGGCAGGTATATGTGCCTGCGGACTGATGGGCGTGCAGTGATGATGTTCAAGACCTGGTGTAGGCAGCGTGACTGCGTGGCCTGTGACACACCACCCACTTTGGCACTTGTCCGCTGAAATGATCCAGTGGCCAAGAAGTGCAGTACATTAAAGACCTTCTCCAAGGGGCTGAGTGCTTGGGAGCACAGGGTGGGTGATGTGAGGTCATCTTCCCACTCACTGACCAGGTCCAGCATTATGTCATGATCTCTGCTTCCAAAAGATCAGGACTTGCCTGACTCCCTTGGAAGCAGACCCATAACCCCGGTTCCGAGTGCCAGCCAGTCCCAATTGGGACCTTTTGGACCCTGTCCTGGCACCAGTGGCACCAGGCTCATAAAGATGCCCAGTCCCAGCGCTGGAAGCGCCGGGCTCATAATGCTTGGGTGGACTTACCTGCAGCAGACCATGCTGCTTACTTACCTGCCAGTTGAACCCCTGATCCTCTTCTGTTTGGGACTACTTTTCCTGTTGGGTGGGGCAGGAGCCACTCCCTAGGTTCAGAACACTGGAACTCTTCTGGAAAGCAGGAACTCTTTTCTTACCTAGGCGTGGCTGTGGAAGGAGTCACCTAAGCACTACAGGAGGCTATTTAAACCACACCCGATGGATGAATCTTGCTTTGTGTTATTCTGCATTCTCTGCAGCAGAACGCTCATCGTGTCTTCTGCTTCTGATCCTGGGCCTAAGGGAACAAAGGCTTACCATCCTGGAATCCAGTCTTCAGCAGCACCTGTAAAGACAAAGAAAGAACAGGTTAGCACTACGGTCTTCAGTGGCAGCGCATCTCTTACCTGGTCCATCGGCTGTCACCAACACCTCGCGCTGCATTCCGGCATCTGAAAGACAAAGGCTTACCTACTCTTCGCAGGCTCTGGAGGTCTTCGCACTGCATTCCGGCATCTGAAAGACAAAAGAAGGTGCGTTTAAAGACATTGGGCAACTTTATTACTCACGTGCCATTACTCCTTCCCACGCCGAATCCAGTGGGTATTCCAGCACCCTTCAGCTTCTCTAAAGCTCCGAACTTGTACCTGCAAGATAAAAGGGACAGTTAGTGCGCATCGTGAAGCAGGCTACAAGCGCTTACTTACGTGCTTCCAGGCGCTTCTATTCCTCACGCGGGTTCGATCCTCAACTCTCATCAGCCCGCCATCCGCCATCGCCGGAACCCTGCAAAACAAGAGATATCATTACAAAAGACTTTTAAGACATTTGAAGTGCCCAGAACTTACCGTTCGTGCAGTTAACGACGGACAGCAGTCCTCTGAGGTCAAGAGGCCTGCACCCTTATCCAGTGAAGAAACTGGTTACGGCACCCTGCCCCGAGGCAGATGGAGAGCTCGGCGTTCACTTACCTAAGACATCTTACTCTTCGAGTCAGACATACAGTGCACAGAGGTCCAGCCCAAAGAGCCAACCGTGTGTTACACATCACCTTTGAAGATACAGCATTCACCCAGTCAAGACCGGCGCCTCTGCGGGAATCAGGTGAGCGTTACACATTATGTGTGGTGGAATCCTGTACCTCCCATACACCTGGTCATCAGGCATCCCAAAAAGGCTGGTTCTGGGAGTGAAAATTCGGGCCCTCACTATCCTCCTCCTCCTCCTTTGGTAACCCACGGCCACTGCTGCTAGGAACGGTATATTCATCATGGCGTCTGAGCTTGTTTGTTGCTTGCGTGCACTTTTATGCTGCGCGGGTCGATGTACACCTCCTTCATGCTGGCGTACGTGTTTCAGGATTGGACCATTTATTTTTTGCCGCGTTGTAGGCGACCGTGTGAATCTTCCCGCCCACCCCAGGAAAACATGTAACACGCTCTCCCAGGCCCAGTCGCGAGTATATATTCCCGCCCACCCCTGGAATACACGTAACCCACTCTCACAGGCCCAGTCGCGTGTGGAACTTCACGCGCACAGCGAAATACACGTACCCTGCAAAATCGCGTGTGAAACTTCACACGCACCCCGAACTACACGTACCCAGGGCAATCGCGTGTGGAACTTCCCGCGAACCCCGTAATACACGTAGCCTGCTGGTATCGCGTGTGGACGTTCACGCGGACCCATAATACACGAACCTTGATGGTATCGCATGTGAGACTACCCGCGCACCCCAGGAATACACGTACCCAGGCAAATCGCACGGCTGGGGGGTGGGGGTGCTGGGAGACATGGGTTGGACATGAGTGGGGGCCTGGTGGAGGGTGCCCCTGGATGCTGGGGGGTGGGGGTGATGGGAGACATGAGTTGGACATGAGTGGGGGCCTGGTGGAGGGTGCCCTGCACTGCTGGGGGGTGGGGGTGCAGGGAGACATGAGTGGGGGCCTGGTGGAGGGTGCCCTGCACTGCTGGGGGGTGGGGGTGATGGGAGACATGGGTGGGGGCCTGGTGGAGGGTGCCCTGCACTGCTGGGGGGTGGGGTGATGGGAGACATGAGTGGGGGCCTGGTGGAGGGTGCCCCTGGATGCTGGGGGGTGGGGGTGTCGGGGGACATGAGTGGGGGCCTGGTGGAGGGTGCCCTGCACTGCTGGGGGGTGGGGGTGATGGGAGACATGAGTGGGGGCCTGGTGGAGGGTGCCCCTGGATGCTGAGGGGTGGGGGTGCAGGGGGACATGAGTGGGGGCCTGGTGGAGGGTTCCCTGCACTGCTGGGGGGTGGGGGTGATGGGAGACATGAGTGGGGGCCTGGTGGAGGGTGCCCCTGGATGCTGGGGGTTGGGGGTGCAGGGGGACATGAGTGGGGGCCTGGTGGAGGATGCCCCTGACTGGTGGGAGGTGGGGGTGCAGGGAGACATGAGTGGGGGCCTGGTAGAGGGTGCCCCTGGATGCTGGGGGGTGGGGGTGCAGGGAGACATGAGTGGGGGCCTGGTGGAGGGTGCCCCTGGATGCTGGGGGGTGGGGGTGATGGGAGACATGAGTTGGACATGAGTGGGGGCCTGGTGGAGGGTGCCCTGCACTGCTGGGGGGTGGGGGTGCAGGGAGACATGAGTGGGGGCCTGGTGGAGGGTGCCCTGCACTGCTGGGGGGTGGGGTGATGGGAGACATGAGTGGGGGCCTGGTGGAGGGTGCCCCTGGATGCTGGGGGGTGGGGGTGCAGGGGGACATGAGTGGGGGCCTGGTGGAGGGTGCCCCTGACTGGTGGGGGGTGGGGGTGCAGGGAGACATGAGTGGGGGCCTGGTGGAGGATGCCCCTGGATGCTGGGGGGTGGGGGTGATGGGAGACATGAGTTGGACATGAGTGGGGGCCTGGTGGAGGGTGCCCCTGGATGCTGGTGGGTGGGGGTGCAGGGGGACATGAGTGCGGGCTTGGTGGAGGGTGCCCTGCACTGCTGGGGGGTGGGGGTGCTGGGAGACATGAGTGGGGGCCTGGTGGAGGGTGCCCTGCACTGCTGGGGGGTGGGGTGATGGGAGACATGAGTTGGACATGAGTGGAGGCCTGGTGGAGGGTGCCCTGCACTGCTGGGGGGTGGGGGTGATGGGAGACATGAGTGGGGGCCTGGTGGAGGGTGCCCCTGACTGGTGGGGAGTGGGGGTGCAGGGAGACATGAGTGGGGGCCTGGTGGAGGGTGCCCCTGGATGCTGGTGCGTGGGGGTGATGGGAGACATGAGTTGGACATGAGTGGGGGCCTGGTGGAGGGTGCCCTGCACTGCAGGGGGGGTGCAGGGAGACATGAGTGGGGGCATGGTGGAGGGTGCCCCTGGATGCTGGGGGTGTGGGGGTGCAGGGGGACATGAGTGGGGGCCTGGTGGAGGGTGCCCTGCACTGCTGGGGGGTGATGGGAGACATGAGTTGGGGCCTGGTAGAGGGTGCCCCTGGATGCTGGGGGTTGGGGGTGCAGGGGGACATGAGTGGGGGCCTGGTGGAGGGTGCCCTGCACTGCTGGGGGGTGGGGCTGATGGGAGACATGAGTGGGGGCCTGGTGGAGGGTGCCCCTGGATGCTGGGGGGTGGGAATGATGGGAGCATGAGTTGGACATGAGTACGGGACTGGTGGAGGGTGCCCTGCACTGCTGGGGGTGGGGGTGATGGGAGACATGAGTGGGGGCCTGGTGGAGGGTGCCCCTGACTGGTGGGGGGTGGGGGTGCAGAGAGACATGAGTGGGGGCCTGGTGGAGGGTGCCCCTGGATGCTGGGGGGTGGGGGTGATGGGAGACATGAGTTGGACATGAGTGGGGGCCTGGTGGAGGGTGCCCCTGGATGTTGGGGTGTGGGTTGCAGGGGGACATGAGTAGGGGCCTGGTGGAGGGTGCCCTGCACTGCTGGGGGGTGGGTCTGATGGAAGACATGAGTGGGGGCCTGGTGGAGGGTGCCCCTGGATGCTGGGGGGTGGGGATGATGGGAGACATGAGTTGGACATGAGTAGGGGCCTGGTGGAGGGTGCCCTGCACTGCTGGGGGGTGGGGGTGATGGGAGACATAAGTGGGGGCCTGGTGGAGGGTGCCCCTGACTGGTGGGGGGTGGGGGTGCAGGGAGACATGAGTGGGGGCCTGGTGGAGGGTGCCCCTGGATGCTGGGGGTGATGGGAGACATGTGTTGGACATGAATGGGGGCCTGGTGGAGGGTGTCCTGCACTGCTGGGGGGTGGGGGTGATGGGAGACATGAGTGGGGCCTGGTGGAGGGTGCCCCTGGATGCTGGGGGGTGGGGGTGCAGGGGGACATGAGTGGGGGCCTGGTGGAGGGTGCCCTGCACTGCTGGGGGGTGGGGTTGATGGGAGACATGAGTGGGGGCCTGGTGGAGGGTGCCCCATGATTGCTGGGGGGGTGGGGGTGCAGGGGGACATGAGTGGGGGCCTGGTGGAGGGTGCCCTGCACTGCTGGGGGGTGGGGGTGATGGGAGACATGAGTGGGGGCCTGGTGGAGGGTGCCCCTGGATGCTGGGGGGTGGAGGTGCAGGGGGACATGAGTGGGGGCCTGGTGGAGGGTGCCCTGCACTGCTGGGGGGTGGGGGTGATGGGAGACATGAGTGGGGGCCTGGTGGAGGGTGCCCCTGGATGCTGGGGGGTGGAGGTGCAGGGGGACATGAGTGGGGGCCTGGTGGAGGGTACCCCTGACTGGTGGGGGGTGGGGGTGCAGGGAGACATGAGTGGGGGCCTGGTGGAGGGTGCCCTTGGATGCTGGGGGATGGGGGTGATGGGAGACATGAGTTGGACATGAGTGGGGGCCTGTTGGAGGGTGCCCTGCACTGCTGGGGGGTGGGGGTGATGGGAGACATGAGTGGGGGCCTGGTGGAGGGTGCCCCTGGATGCTGGGGGGTAGGGGTGCAGGGGGACATGAGTGGGGGCCTGGTGGAGGGTGCCCTGCACTGCTGGGTGGTGGGGGTGATGGGAGACATGAGTGGGCGCCTGGTGGAGGGTGCCCCTGGATGCTGGGGGGTGGGGGTGCAGGGGGACATGAGTGGGGGCCTGGTGGAGTGTGCCCCTGACTGGTGGGGGGTGGGGGTGCAGGGAGGCATGAGTAGGGGCCTAGTGGAGGGTGCCCCTGGATGCTGGGGGTGGGGGTGATGGGAGACATGAGTTGGACATGAGTGGGGGCCTGCTGGAGGGTGCCCTGCACTGCTGGGGGGGGTGGGTGTGCAGGGAGACATGAGTGGGGGCCTGGTGGAGGGTCCCCTGCACTGCTGGGGGGTGGGGGTGATGGGAGACATGGGTGGGGGCCTGGTGGAGGGTGCCCCTGGATGCTGGGGGGTGGGGGTGCAGGGAGACATGAGTGGGGGCCTGGTGGAGGGTGCCCCTGGATGCTGGGGGGTGGGGGTGATGGGAGACATGGGTTGGACATGAGTGGGGGCCTGGTGGAGGGTGCCCTGCACTGCTGGGGGGTGGGGGTGCAGGGAGACATGAGTGGGGGCCTGGTGGAGGGTGCCCCTGGATGCTGGTGGGTGGGGGGGATGGGAGAAATGAGTTGGACATGAGTGGGGGCCTGGTGGAGAGTGCCCTGCACTGCTGGGGGGTGGGGGTGCAGGGAGACATGAGTGGGGGCCTGGTGGAGGGTGCCCCTGGATGCTGGGGGGTGGGGGTGCAGGGGGACATGAGTGGGGGCCTGGTGGAGGGTGCCCTGCACTGCTGGGGGGTGGGGGTGATGGGAGACATGAGTGGGGGCCTGGTGGAGGGTGCCCCTGGATGCTGGGGGGTGGGGGTGCAGGGGGACATGAGTGGGGGCCTGGTGGAGGGTGCCCTGCACTGCTGGGGGGTGGGGGTGATGGGAGACATGAGTGGGGGCCTGGTGGAGGGTGCCCCTGGATGCTGGGGGGTGGAGGTGCAGGGGGACATGAGTGGGGGCCTGGTGGAGGGTACCCCTGACTGGTGGGGGGTGGGGGTGCAGGGAGACATGAGTGGGGGCCTGGTGGAGGGTGCCCTTGGATGCTGGGGGATGGGGGTGATGGGAGACATGAGTTGGACATGAGTGGGGGCCTGGTGGAGGGTGCCCTGCACTGCTGGGGGGTGGGGGTGATGGGAGACATGAGTGGGGGCCTGGTGGAGGGTGCCCCTGGATGCTGGGGGGTAGGGGTGCAGGGGCACATGAGTGGGGGCCTGGTGGAGGGTGCCCTGCACTGCTGGGTGGTGGGGGTGATGGGAGACATGAGTGGGGGCCTGGTGGAGGGTGCCCCTGGATGCTGGGGGGTGGGGGTGCAGGGGGACATGAGTGGGGGCCTGGTGGAGTGTGCCCCTGACTGGTGGGGGGTGGGGGTGCAGGGAGGCATGAGTAGGGGCCTAGTGGAGGGTGCCCCTGGATGCTGGGGGTGGGGGTGATGGGAGACATGAGTTGGACATGAGTGGGGGCCTGGTGGAGGGTGCCCTGCACTGCTGGGGGGGTGGGTGTGCAGGGAGACATGAGTGGGGGCCTGGTGGAGGGTCCCCTGCACTGCTGGGGGGTGGGGGTGATGGGAGACATGGGTGGGGGCCTGGTGGAGGGTGCCCCTGGATGCTGGGGGGTGGGGGTGCAGGGAGACATGAGTGGGGGCCTGGTGGAGGGTGCCCCTGGATGCTGGGGGGTGGGGGTGATGGGAGACATGGGTTGGACATGAGTGGGGGCCTGGTGGAGGGTGCCCTGCACTGCTGGGGGGTGGGGGTGCAGGGAGACATGAGTGGGGGCCTGGTGGAGGGTGCCCCTGGATGCTGGTGGGTGGGGGGGATGGGAGAAATGAGTTGGACATGAGTGGGGGCCTGGTGGAGAGTGCCCTGCACTGCTGGGGGGTGGGGGTGCAGGGAGACATGAGTGGGGGCCTGGTGGAGGGTGCCCCTGGATGCTGGGGGGTGGGGGTGCAGGGGGACATGAGTGGGGGCCTGGTGGAGGGTGCCCTGCACTGCTGGGGGGTGGGGGTGATGGGAGACATGAGTTGGGGCCTGGTGGAGGGTGCCCCTGGATGCTCGGGTGTGGGGGTGCAGGGGGACATGAGTGGGAGCCTGGTGGAGGGTGCCCTGCACTGCTGGGGGGTGGAGCTAATGGGAGACATGTGTGGGGGCCTGGTGGAGGGTGCCCATGGATGCTGGGGGTGGGGGTGATGGGAGACATGAGTTGGACATGAGTGGGGGCCTGGTGGAGGGTGCCCTGCACTGCTGGGGGTCGGGGGTGATGGGAGACATGAGTGGGGGCCTGGTGGAGGGTGCCCCTGACTGGTGGGGGGTGGGGGTGCAGGGAGACATGAGTGGGGGCCTGGTGGAGGGTGCCCCTGGATGCTGGGGGGTGGGGGAGATGGGAGACATGAGTTGGACATGAGTGGGGGCCTGGTGGAGGGTGCCCTGCACTGCTGGGGGGTGGGGGTGATGGGAGACATGAGTGGGGGCCTGGTGGAGGGTGCCCCTGGATGCTGGGGGGTAGGGGTGCAGGGGGACATGAGTGGGGGCCTGGTGGAGGGTGCCCTGCACTGCTGGGGGGTGGGGGTGATGGGAGACATGAGTGGGGGCCTGGTGGAGGGTGCCCCTGGATGCTGGGGGGTGGGGGTGCAGGGGGACATGAGTGGGTGCCTGGTGGAGGGTGCCCCTGACTGGTGGGGGGTTCGGGTGCAGGGAGACATGAGTGGGGGCCTGGGGAGGGTGCCCGTGGATGCTTGGGGGTGGGGGTGCAGGGGGACATGAGTGGGGGCCTGGTGGATGGTGCCCCTGACTGGTGGGGGGTGGGGGTGCAGGGAGACATGAGGGGGGGCCTGGTGGAGGGTGCCCCTGGATGCTGGGGGGTGGGGGTGATGGGAGACATGAGTTGGACATGAGTGTGGGCCTGGTGGATGGTGCCCTGCACTGCTGGGGGGTGGGGGTGATGGGAGACATGTGTTGGTGATCAGTAGTGCAAGGTGACATGTGGGTTGGCTGGGGGGCATGGCCATGGTGGATGGGTTGCCTGTGGGACATGAGCAGGGGTGCAGGGTAGTCCCCTGTGGTGTGGGCTGCCTGCAGGGGCCATGGAGGGTGTAGAGGGAACACCTGGGAGGACCCACACGGCCAAATCACATTTAGCATTCCCCGGTACCACCAAAATACACGTACCCTGCTGAAATCGCATGTGAATCTTCCCGCGCACCTCAGAATACACGTACCCTGCTGAAATCGCGTGTGGGACTTCCGAGCACCCAGAAGTACACGTACCCAGGCCAATCGCATGTGGAACTTCCCGCGCATCCCGAAACACACGTACCCAGGCCAATCGCGTGTGGAACTTCCCGCGCACCCAAAGTACACGTACCCAGGCCAATCGCGTGTGGAACTTCCCGCGCATCCCGAAACACATGTACCCAGGCCAATCTCATGTGGAACTTCCCGCGCACCCCGAAACACACGTACCCAGGCTAATTGCGTGTGGAACTTCCCGCGCACCCCGAAGTACACTTACCCAGGCCAATCGCGTGTGGAACTTCCCGCGCACCCAGAAACACACGCACACGCTATTTTTCACACAGCGGGTGTCCGTGTTTGTCGGTACCCCTTTGCACCTCATTTGTCCTAGAGGGCCACTGTATGGACCATTCATCATGGCTGTATATGGGTGCTTTTTGTTAGCGCACATTTTGGCGCACATTTATTTCAGGCACAGGGAGGCTACCGCCTGCTTTCTTGTGGCATACTTGTTTGGCCCTGTGCGCGTCTTTCACCGTGCGCTGGTTTGCCCTATTCGATTCCATGAATACGGGTTGTAGGCGAGCGTGTGGGCGTTCCGCGCACTTGCCTCCTGTACTTCCCCTTCGACGCCCATATTTTCACGCGTTGTTCCCCATTCCGAGTGTTACACCCCGTGTTCCGCCTACTTTTGTGATGTGCGTCGCGCTATGTGCGATTTCGCAGTGGCCGTGGCGCACGCTGTTGGATGACCTGTGCGCCGCCGTGCGCGGCGCATTTTCTCAGCGCACATCCAATGTTTTTCTCGCGCACGGACTTCCATGAATCGATGTGCGCTGGTTTCCCTGCGATTTTTGCACTTGCACTGCGATTTTCGCACTTTTACTGTGATTCGCACGTTTTGGCACCTCTGCGCGGGAATTTTCGGCGCACATTAATTCCATGAATCGACACTCTAGTATATGTGCTGCTTTGTGAATTTGTTAAATGTTCCTATGTTATGATATAACTATTACACATACCTCCCCAGAGTTTTTAGGTGGTGGTACTGTTGTCCAAACATGTCTGCGGACCGTCAAATTCAGTAGAAAGGGTTCAGTATGTTCCATATTATATGTACATAAAGTCAAAGTTATTATTGTTAAGTTGTGCTACTAAAAAACTATGAAATTCAGTAAAAAAAACTTTGTTAAAGGGACGTTATGGTTAAGTTGCGCTACTAAAAACCTATGAAATTCAGTAAAAAAACTTTGTTAAAGGGACGTTATGGTTAAGTTGCGCTACTAAAAACCTATGAAATTCAGTGAAAAAACGTTGTCAAAGGGACGTTGCGGTTCCAAGTAAAACCGAAAAACCCCTGAAATTCGCCAGTTATGGTAAGCTAAGCAATCATAACTCGCACCACCACCGTGCACTGCTAAGGCTAACACCCAGGACATCAAAGATGACATCACAAATGTCATTGATGACATCACTGATGACATCACATGTCTGGCTCACTCTTTTTTCTTTTGCTGACATATCTAGGCCACATGGTTTTCTTCAGTAACAGTCAGAAACTAAAAATGTTATTTTATTTGTAGACGTATCCTTCAAGTAGGTTCTTACAGTAATTCCCTTAGAGTCCAGTCACATCATATGAAACATATACATACGGGAAGACACAAGCTTGAAAGACAGCAATCCTTTTTGTGCATAAAGATAATCAATAGACTTATGATCACTTTCTGATAGTTCTGTTGTTTTTTTTTATGGCTGTCCCTTCCATGTATATGGTCATATTTGTATACATTGTACTCACACTACTTTCCTTAGGGTCCAATCACATCAAGTGATACATATACCTAGGGTAAATAGCAGCTTTGAAGCAGAGCAATCATTTATTTGCATGAAAATAATCAGTTAAATTATGAATTGTTTCTGCTACTACTTGTGCTTTTTTGCTAACTTCACTTTCCCTGTATATACCCATATTGGTATGTGTTCTTGTGTCTTTGTGTTTTGTCTATAGTAATGCAATTATGTAATACATGTGTTTTATTAGCTACGTATTACATATTTCACAGTACACAAAAATCTATTAAGAAAACAATTATCATTTTATTATTCAACATATTAACATTACGAATATTATACCTTCATCTTGTACGCTGCACACAATGTTATGTTTCTGTATGAGTAGCTTAGTATACTAGATAGAACCCCATAATAGAATGCTATTTATATCAATGCATCGTTCAATGCACTAATTAGGGTATGATATTTATCGCAATGATCCTTGACACTTGTTTCGCAACATTATAATAAGAATCCCTTGTACACATATTTCATGAAAAGTACATACACATGTGATGTCATCAGTGATGTCATCAATGACATTTGTGATGTCATCTTTGATGTCCTGGGTGTTAGTCTTAGCAGCGCACGGTGGTGGCGCGAGTTATGGTTGCTTAGCTTACCATAACTGGCGAATTTCAGGGGTTTTTCGGTTTTACTTGGAACCACAACGTCCCTTTGACAAAGTTTTTTCACTGAATTTCATAGGTTTTTAGTAGCGCAACTTAACCATAACGTCCCTTTAACAAAGTTTTTTTACTGAATATACATATATATACTTTCATAAAACACACCATGTACAATAATAAAAAAAATTAAAAATGCTACTAAAACCCAACCCTGTGTTACGAAGGCATAATATGCAAAGATAAAAATATTCAGTGACTAAGTGACCAAAGCAGTCTCTATGTCCAAAGCCCTAGGGGGCGATTAGGAGTCAATAATATCTTCTTGCAGTTCTTGATGCTTCGACAGCAGCGAACAAAGCTTCTTGGTGCTGTGTGATTCGTTTGAACATTGGGAGCCTGCCAAAATCAATACTGGAGGGTCCTGGTGGTTTGAATGTGCAGATCAGTGCTTGAAACATGCTTAAAGCTGTTTGATGGTGAAATCACAGGAATCCTGGTTGATCTGGTTCTCGAGTGGCTGTGAGTCCCAAACCAAGAGCTCAGGGACAAGATAGGTCTTTGCTCTTCTTCTCCAAAACACAGGGAGGATGGCAAACACCTGCAGGAGTCCTGGGTACTGGTGTATTTGGTGGAGAGGCAAATCTTGCTCCAGCAGCTGGTGACCCCTAATGTCCGCTGGAGATGTTTAGGGAGCAATGCTTTCCTCTGTCTTCCAACACCTGTATTCACCTCACAACTGAAGGACTTTGGAAAGGACTGCTCTCCAAAATGGGTCCAAATGAATTGTTCTTGAAGTCCAGAGGTGAATCAAAGAAAGAGTGGCAGAGCCCGATTTTATAAGCTGGTAAAATAGCTCAGCGGGTTGGGCACTTGCTGCTGCAATCTGTGGGATCTGCAGGTCGTAGGTTTGAATCCCAGCAAGGCCATCTCAGCCTTTCATCCTTCTGAGGTTGATGAATGAGTACTTACTTCAGGTAGATTAAAAGGTTCTATGTACAACGCTTTGGTGAAAGCGCTTTATAAATAACATCATTATCATACACAAATGTCCACAGGTGACAGGACATATGCAAGCCTGCTTTAAGGAGTCAACCCCTGTCCTTGTGACACGTGTTCTTTGCTTCTATCATTGCTAAAGTGCGTAAAGGAGGAAGGAAGGGGAGGTACAGAGAGAAACAAGATGTGGGAACCTTTCCTCAACTGTGTAGAGCTCCCTCTGGCTACACTAACTCCACCTCCTCCTCAGTCAAAAAGCACCAAAGCCCTTTGGTACACAACAACCAGGTGTGAGGCTAGTCCTTTTGTGTGGGGTGTGCCCTTTGATACCTGTTTCCTAGGACAGTTCCTACTGACGTGCTATCTTTTTGGAGGGAGACATTACCCAACCTCACAAAGGGTCAAAGATGACTATAGTCTTGTGGGTGCAGCAAAGACAGCCAGCCCGGAAGGAATACATACAGCCTGTCCACAGCTGGCCTGTGCTCACAGTGTTGACCCATATACAATACCAATCAGATGTGGCTTTAATAGTTATGAGAAAACACTAACCACCATGCCTTAAACTTAGGTATGTCTTATATTTAAATTTCATAACTGCCACCAGAATTGTACCTCTCATAATGATGTGGTTTTGGGACAGATGTGCAGATTTAAATACAGCCTCTGTGATGCAGTAACTTGGCTGTCAGAGCAGCTGTCAAATGGGACACCTGTGACCTCTGAAACTGCTCTTTCCCACTAAAGTGTTGGATTTTCAGACCAGGAGACTGATACAGCAGGGCACAGGTGTATATTTTGCTTTAATTATGGAGCTTATGAAAGTGGGTCTGATTAGCAGGCCACCCTTTCTGGCCACTCTTTCTGGGATGGAATTACCTGCATCATTTTATCAATTAATACAAATAAAAAGCTAGTGCTTCTAGACCCTTGCCAGGTGTCAATTCCTCACAACATCAAAATATGTTTCTTATTACAGGCTAGTTGTGACATCACAACTAACCTGTAGTAAGAAAAATTCATCACTACAGCTCTATAATGAGTTATTACACTTAAATGTAACATCACAATGCCTGCTGCTTGAGCCAGCACAGAGACAAATATCAACTCCCGCTGCTGTATTTAATTTTAAAAAGTGACACGCTTTCATAATTCCTTAGTTCGAAAATAGCTTTCTCTGACACTTTATAGCCATTAACTGTAAAGAAACTGTTTATGGTAGCAGGTTTATTTTGTGCTTGAGTTTCACACATGAGAGCAAGAATGTGCATGTAATTACTTATTTTAAAGCACAGCTCGAAAAAAGTTTAGAAATGCATTTATTTCATCTGCTTGAACCATTTTTCTGAAACACATTAGAAGCTGCATTTTATTTTATTTTTTATTCCAGATTCTGCGTTGATTAAATGTGCCAGCAACTGGATGATCTCTTACTTTACAATAAACAAGACACCATGGGCCTCATTACAAATCGCCCGGTATGGAAACAACGGTGGCGGTAAACCCGCTGCCACCGTTGTTTCCATGCCAGGCGATCAAAACTCCTGCAGGCGGGAGGTGATGTTCCCGCCAGGTCTGACCTGGCGGGTTTAACACCGCCCGCCTGCAGGCGGACGAGGGAACACCGGCAGCATTACGAGATGCTGCCGGTGTTTCCATGATCCCCTTTCCCATTGAGTCCCATAGGACTCAATGGGAATGGGGATTAACACCATTAGGCCTCCGTGATTCTGGGGAAACCAGGGTTGTAATGCCCCGGTAATTCCGGGAATCACGGAGGCGGAATGGTAATACGAGTCCGGCGGTAACCAGGTGGTTTTACCGCCTCGGTTACCGCCAGACTCGTAACGAGGCCCCATATTTTAAAGATGTAAGGAATACAATAACCCATTAATCCGTGACTTTATAAAGACACTCAGCCGTACTTCATCCCTTACATGACGGTGAATGCGGGGAACATTCTTTGTTTTCTGCTTGTGAGGGTTTTCTGTCAGCAGGTCATCATGATGCCTCTGGAATATGACAGAGTATCTCAGAGGAGGTTTTTTGTCAGGCCCGCTACATGACTTTTGAACCTCTGGAATGTGATGCGTGCATGAATGTGTTGGATTTCAGCAATCCACCATTTGATTGCTGAACACATTACCAGTGAGGTACTTACCTTAGCATATGATCTGGGAATGGATGGAACTCCTCTGGTATCCTGGTATTTAACGGATAGACCTACGGCATATGATGGCCGGTGATGGCAAGGGTGTTCATGGTGGCCATGCTGTGGATGGTGGTCCTTAGAATTGAAAGACTAGAACATGACTTCAACTCAATGCTGTTTGGTTGTATGATAATGTTTTTCTACTGTAGACTCGAGAGATGCTGCTAGTATGTGTGATGGTCCGGCTGCTAGAATTCTGATGGTTGGCAGTGGCATTGGTGGTTGTAGACTAATAGAAGTGGAGGAGTTGCTTCCACTTCCCTGCCTTTTTTGTTCTTTGATATAATTGGTGCATGATGCTAGTGGAAGTGTTGACAGCCGAATACCAAGATAATCCAGTGACGTCAGCAGGGTCTGCAAAAGAATGGTTAGGCACAGATTCAAGGTCAAAAGGAAACTTCCCAGCATCAAAAGTGAAAACAATTCCAAAACGACCCTCTACTACACAACCGAAACACTTCTCAGATTATTCAAGAGGGAAACATTTATAGAAGGGGCATGAGTGTGATGCTGGAAATACATTGGCGGGACAGGTCCTCCGTATCCTTGTCCTTTACTGCTTTTTATCATGTGTTCTGTCGTGTTTTCCACGCAGGAGTTCATGTGGGACTCCTGGCGGTGCAGCTCTCTCTTTTGGTTTGGTGAACAGACCCATGGGATACCCTTATGGCACCCATGGGTAGGGGTGCAACCCTGTGCCCCTAGTGTATGTTTTTGGGCACCTGTGTGTGACCCACAAAGCAGGGTACGGGCTGGTGGCAGCTCCGTGCTGAATTGACTGGTGCCCTGAGAGTGCTCCATTTGGGGATGCCCAGGCCCTGTCATTGGAATCGGTAGATTCCAGATGGAGACAAGATGGCCCCCATGGCCTCTTGCCTTCCATCGCCTGTTACCTTGATCTTACCGAAGTCGCGGGAAGCCCTGACTCTGTCCCTTCCCCCTGACTGGCTGTTAGGTGGAAGTTCCATATATGGTAGTGTGGGGAAGTGCCGACCAGACTGGCTGGAGCCTTCTCAACGACCGTATGTTGTGGGTACGCCTGTGGGTGGGACCTGGGTGAATGGAGTGTGTGATGAATCTGTGATGGGTGTCTAGTATCTGGTGGTTGACACAATGACTGAGACAGCCCTGCCCTAAACCGGTTTGAATGCAGTATGGAGTGTTGAATGGCTCGGTACTTGCCCAATACCCATAACTTGTTGTGTGTGTCTGGAGAGAAGTGAATGGCCTGAATGCACTGTGTGCCTGATAGGCTGCCTGCCTGCATGAATGCCCTTAGTCATGATTGGATGCTTGAGTGGGACCCAGCGGAATGAATGGGAGATCAACAGTATATCTGGGGACCTCTCACTGCTAGGAATCGTGTTCAGAAGCTGAAGTCAACTACGACGAGTAACTGGAGTAACTGAACCCTGCTGCTCCCCTTTGCAATCTAAAAGCTGCTGTGCCTTCACGGACTGACCCAGAGAGGACCTGGTAAGGTGCCCTCTTCCCGAGCTATGAGGGACCATCGTGCACAGCTGATCTTTGCCAAGACTCCCTGGTAGACAGACCTTGGACAGGCTGCCGACCTGATATGGGGACTGCTGCGGAACTCCAAGGAGAAGCGCCCGGACTGTTGTCCGCCACTGTCGATGACCACTGTCGCCAACTGGAGACGCTGTGCTCCCGTTTGCCTAAGAACTTTCGAATCCCAGGGTGCTCTCATCCGCATCGTCGACGCTGTATCCCGCTGGAGAAGGCCTGACCGTCGACGCGCCAAGGAGCATCTGCCGGTGGGTTTCCCGCCACCCAAAGACCACAGAGACGCTGACGACTCGACACCCTTGCTGGGCCACAGTTCTTCAAACTCTTTGCGGTCCAGAACTATGGACACCGAGGTGCCCCGCACACCTATTCCTTGCAGGACGTTTACACTTCCCCGTCAACGAGCACCGCTAGGAACGACGCGGCCACTTCACTGTCGTAGCTCGACCTGTCCGCTGTTAGACGTTCGACAGCCCGTAACTCCTGCCTTAAAGGGAGGGCACTCACGAAGGGCCGTCGATTCCCCGACGAGGAACGCTACAACGGCAGGTACTTTGGGGTTGCAGAACTATTGGGAAGTCTAGTGTGAACAATATATGGACTGGGATTTTATCTTTCTTCTACAGGTTGCCCAGGTGGGGGGATCTCCACACAGAACTGTGTTTAACGGTAGTGACCAGTATTCTGCCCGTTGTTCAACCATCGTGCTTTCCTTCCTCTCTCTACTGCTGGTTTCCTCTTTATTTTGATCTGTGTGTCATTCTGACCGTATGCACTTTAATGAGATCTGATAACGTTAGTGGTACCACTTCAGAACTGTATATATATACCATTGTTAATTTCTGAGTACAAAGTGAGTTATCGTGATAGTGTACGTGACCTTGAATATTAATTATATAAAGACTGTGTTTTAACCGATGCAGTGCGCGGACATTCCTTTGTGGGTGCTTGGGGACTACACTGCACTTAAGAACCAGCCCGCATCACTTCCTGAGAAGCTAGGCCTTGATTGCTCGACCTCGCACCAATAAAAGAGAATCTTGGCTGGGGTCCTCTGTGCCTCCCTGCTACCATATAGAAAGCGGAAGTACAGACACCCCCACCGGTGTCTTCACAATGAGTTGTATGTTGTTTGTAAGGATCTCCTGTATCCCACCATGGTTCTGCTCAGCACACTGACTGAAGGCATAATTTGTGCTCATTTCGCCCACAAAATGTTGCAGTGGTTGCTTTCTTTTTTTCTGTTTGATTTTCCTGAGGGAACTATATTTTTTTACTCACCCTTAATGTATTTATTTCTTTATTTATTCCAATGCATATTTGTGACGCCACACACCTAAAGTTCCCAGGCTGCCCAGTTTCAGAAGTGATTACGGTTACTCTAGGAGAAGCTCCAAATGCAGGTGTGTATCTGCGAAAGGTTGGCCAAAGCGAACAGATTTCTTCGTGGCTCTTAAGGAAGTCTGAAGGATTTTTTTCTGAGCTTCACGGTTCCAGGATTTCATAAATGATGACTTGCAAAGCTTAACTTTGAACTATGAGTGTAAGAATTCCAGTTGTCATAGGGCCACGTCACAAACCAACAATAACACACGCAACATCACAAGAATATGTTTTTGGTTTATATTTATTGATGTGATTCATTGGATTTCTTGCAAAGCGCCAGTTGCATTCCAAAGTCACTTCAAAGCGCCAATGAGAAAGGGGGTCAATTCTTCATTGTGCTTTCCATTTATGGGACTAAGTTTTAAATAACTGTCAGTAGAGCTGGTATAGTTTTACAAAACATAATAGAATTAACAGTTCTGTACGCGGTCTTTCTAAATGTGATTGGCACCCAGGCATCACAAAGCACTACCAAAGAAGCACAGGCTCCCACTTGAGGGCAGCGATAGCCGGAAGCCATGTTGCTTTGATGTATGTGCCCTGACCTCCTAGCATTGCCAGTGCCACCTGTTCGACAATAGCCCACAATCTGTTAAGGAGCCTGTCCTTCATGCTTTAACTCTGCATCTTTGCTCCCAGCATGAGATTATTGCAACATCCCAACAAGCCCTTTTCTCTGCTTTTCTGTGCTTTTGTGTCTGTCCTCTTTCTCGCACTCATGTACTTTTAAGTCCGTGTAAGCCTTGGGGAAACATTTATTAGTTACGCTCAAGGTTTTCAGGCTCAATCGGGTAGAAAATCGGACGCTGAATGTGTGCACAAACGGCACCGCCGACACAAAGCGGCCAAGCAAACCACACAAAGGGACGGGGAGAACACGAGCAGATCGGACGCAGGGGCCATGTTTAAAATCATTTTCTCAACTCCGGCACCAGAGGCTTTCTCCCAAGATTCCCGGGTTTCAACCCATGCACAATAGGCTACATTGTGGAACTGTTACCTGGACAATGGAAAGATGGCAGCCGGTGATTACGATCTTGGTTTCTAGACGGCTAAATGTGTACTATTAATCCTACATTTCTTCAAATAATGTGCTCAGTTAACCATGACAGTATACTTCGCAATTTACTCCACAGAAATGTTCGTGGCAAGCAGCTCTGGGAGCCTGAGGTGTTTCAATAGGCCAGTTCTGATGGATATTCGCCAAACCCTGGAGTCAGGAGTAGCCGCTGCTGCAGAAAGGACGTGACACCGTGACGTAAATTACAATGCGTACACAATAACGGGTTGGGTAAAAAGGCGGGAACACGCAGGAATGGTTTCATAATCATGATATTTACTACGTCATGGCAATTCTCCTGAGAAAAATGCCAACACGCAATGTGAATATTTTATAAACGAGAAATTAGGGGAAATGCGTGGCCATTACCCATTCCGGACTAAAACCCGTTTTTAACAGGCAAAAGAGCCTCCAAGGGTCTGTAGCAGAACTGAAAGCATTTCCGTTTGAACACATCTAAGAAACGTGTTTACACAAGAATGCATTCAATGTCAGTTATGACTGCTAATTAAGAAACGTTTTGGAATACGCATATTAAAATAAAATGTTGCAATTAACCCTTACCAGTCCATAACAGAATCTTAATAACAAGTAGGGGGTAGGAACAGCAGAGGAATTTATTTAAATCTATAGGAGGGAGGGATCACTTAAGAAGACAATTGTAGGGATGTGGAGGCCTTCATTGCCAATCCCCCTCCATAACGCATTCCAAACAGAAAAACGTTCCCCAGAACAGCTCCACTATCATGTGAATGGCAGTTTGCACATTCAAATGTAGATGAGATTGGTACTTACAAGTAAGGTGAAGCTTTTATACCTATAGTTTTCCCAAGACACTATTGCCAATAACGTTTGACTCTCTGGATGTATCTGGAAGAAAGTTTCCAAAAAAGGCCCTTCCAAACTGGACATTTTTGGGAAAATATGTTGAAAGGGAAAAACAGTTATTAACAAAACAAAAAACACGGTGTCGGCCTATTCCCATTTAATTTTCCCAAGGAGACAAAGTACTCCAATTGAACCCCCGTTATGAGAATACCACCGGACAGATTTATACTAAATATGAAACAGTTTATTAGGTGGCACTTTCCATACAACCTTGCACTCGTGCACTCGAAGTGCCTGCCAGCAGTTTTTCAAATCCGTCTTCTGAGAGTTAATGACTTAATTGGAGCTGTAAACCAGTTCCTAGTGTAATACAATTGTCTTAACCAGGTCTGCCGTCAGCTACTCGATGTATAAGCACTATGCACGTCCTTCACTGATGTCCTGTTAAAAAAAAGCATTGGCAAAGCCAAACATTTTGGGGTGTATAAGTATTAGGCATTTGCCAGGCACTGCTATTAGATGCCCTGATACTCGCACCATTTTGCGACTGCTAGCACCAATGGCCAGTTAACACCTCTATGGCAGTGCCTGGTAAGCGTTTTTCCCATGCCTTCACAAATACCCAAACTGTTGACATTGGCCCTCATTACGATACTGGCGCTAAACCATGGCGCTATTAGCACCATGGTTGGTGCCGGTATCGTAACGAGTCCGCCAATGTTCAATGGGGAATTACCACCCCATTCCAAGGTTGGCGGGGCGGTAATTCCCCATTGAACATTGGCCCTTCCCATTCCCATTGTTGCCCCATAGGGCTCAATGGGACTGGGGAAGGCGCTAAGTACGGTACCGCAAATTGCCGTTCAGGTCGGGTCCCGCAAAGGGACCTCGTAGTAAGGCGCTAATGGGTTAACGGCACCGCAGCCTTTTACAGCGTCGTTAACCCATTAGCGCCAGGGTCGTAATGAGGCCCAATTGCCAATGCTTGTTTTTGTTTGTATAAATCTGTCCAGTAGTTTTAAAAAAAATGTGATGGCTGATGGGGGGCTGTGAAAATGTCACAAGACAGACTAGCAAAAAATAGTATCACGGGAAACGGTTTTGTGTAAGGGGATAGTAGGAGAGACTAAGGAAGCATTGTCCACAGAGCGGGGCAGATGGAGGTCCCAAGAAAAGAGGGTTGCACATGGAAAGAGGCAGTGGGGATGTGGAAGACTTTAAAATTATTAAACATGTTCCCATTACCGTGTCAATTATCAAACAATCTGTCCCGACAAGAAAGATTACTGGGACTAATTTCTGCAGCAAGGGAAAGCAACATCAAAGTGTTTACAGATTATTACAGATTATTAATGCAAGGATTTTCCAGGGAGAATTAACACAGAAGTGAAGGAAGGGGGACAAAAAGGGTCATGGCCCAATGATCAGGGAAACCTCTTTTTGCAATGTGGCTGAGGCAGGGGTTATGGGTGCAACATGGACAGTGGGTTATTGAGGGGAAAGCAAGATAACTCTTTACACTTTTGTTGATGCATGGAAATGGGAAGTTTCCACAGTCATGTTATGTTATGTCATGTTATGAGAACTTGTAAAGCGCACGGTCACCCAGAGGTATCATTGCACTGGGAGGGTGGAGGGGCAAACTGGCTGATCCAATCTAAACCAGGTAGTTCTTCAGGGACTTTCTAAACTGAAGATGGCTATACAGAATTTTTAGTGGCCGCGGCGTGTCGTTCCACAATTGGGCTTCAGCCATCGAAAAGGCCCGGGCTCCAATGCACGTGTGACGAAAGGACAGAACACAGAGCAGGCCGGCAGACCCGGACCATAACGTCCAATTAGGGAGATAATGGGCATATTTGACCTGTAAGTATTCGGCTCCTAGATTGTGCAGGGCACGGTGGACCAAACAGAGTGCCTTGAATTTAATGCGCAGGGTCACCGGCAGCCAATGTAGGGCATGCAACACTGGTGAAATATGTGCCCCATAGGGGGATCCCGCAGCCACTCGAGCAGCCAGATTTTGCAAGAGCTGCAACTACTGGACGAGGCCCTTAGGATGAGCCAAGTACAGAGCATTACAGTTGTCCAGGCGACTCAAGACCAGGGCTGCCACCACTGGCGGCGTAAGATTGAAAGGTAAGAAGGGAAGCACCTTTCACAATATTTTCAAATGAAAGTGACCAGCTTTACACATGGCAGACACCTGTCAGTACAGAGAGGGTAGTTGAAATAACCACTCCCATATTCTTAACTATGGCAACAGGGACAGGAAGTGGGCCCAATGAAGACGGCCAGAAGGAGGACACCCAGAGTGAAGGACCAGGGGGAGCACCAACCACCAAAACCTCAGTCTTGTCTCCATTTAGCTTCAGCCAGTTGTGGTTCATCCAGTCCACTAAGGCAGACAGGCACTGACGCAGGCACAATGCCATCTCAGCCTGCTGAAGATCTAACCAGATCAGGATATCAGAGCCATCGGCGTATGAGTAGCACCTGATTCCGTGGGAGCGGATGAGACACACAAGTGGCCAAATGTATATTTTAAAAAAAAGGAGACAAGGCAGAGCCCTGAGGTACCCCACAAGAAAGGGGACAGGCGTGTGAAAGGGAGGGAGTGAAAGTATTTGGCCATGTGTGCGGGTAACTTTCTGGAAGTTTTATGTCAAGAACATCAAGATGTTTGTGCTCTGAAAGAAGATGGCACATGCCAATGGTGCTAAGTTGCTTTGCCCATCAGGCATCTGTAGTATGTAAGTTGGTTGTAGAGGTGTAGTGTTCTGTTGTTTGACGTCCAGATAGAGGGATATTAAGAAATCATGTCAGAGTAGTTTGGTTGGTCTGCTAGTCTGTGTGTGTTGAGCATGGACATTTGTGCAGTTTGTGGGTAGTGTTAGCAAAGGCCTCAGAGATACATTATCAGATATAGTTTCTTTGCATGTATTTCATAGACCCCCCCATGTGCCAGGCCCAATTTATTCATGGGATGGTACTCTTTCTACACATTTAAAATCTTTTATTCTGTGGCACAGATGTGGCATAAATGGCATTGTTTCTGGGAGCCCATATTGCATTCACTTGATGTTTAAACTTGCCTCAAATGGGGGATAGATGCTTTGGACTTGATTTCTGAGTTGCTAGTTGGCTTAAAAATAAGAGCGGCTTCCAGTTGCTGAGTATTATCATAGTAGACTAGGCATTGAATAGAGAAGTATTCTGTGTTTTCCTGAATCCAAGATGACCCTGGTTTGTGAGGATAGCCTTTCACGGAATGGTCCTGATTTCTGCCACCAGGTTGAGAAAGTCAATCTTCTTTGTCGCCGTCTGTGGTAGTATGTGGTTTCTGCTACCACATCATCTATGGATCCTATTGTCTGTCTTGTTTGGTACTGGATGGTCCTTCCTTGGATTGCTTCAGCTCTTTCACCCTGGAGGTTCTCAGTGGGTGATTCAGAGTGCTTCAAAGTGGATTCCGTTTTAGACCAGTAGCCAGTGGAGACTTCTTACAACTGTTGTTATGTGTTCCAGTATGACAAGTCAGGGTAGTTGTCTTGGTACTGTGTTCTCGATACTTTCAAGTTTCTTTTCATGGCAATCTGGCATGTTGAAGTATATGCCATTAGAAAAGTCAATTTTTAATAAAGAAAAACAGTGATGTAACAAACAAGAGTTAACAGTCAGGGTCCTGTGTGGGAAGGTGACGAATGTCATTTTCTTTCTGACAGATGGAAGATGGAAGAAGCATTTCTTTACTAACAACTTGATTTGTGGCTCCAGGATAAATCCATTCTCCATATAGATCCCAAGAAACTTGATCACTTTGGATGTAGTTAGGCAAGTGCTCATTACCACATGCCACGTTAATGTAGATTCCGGTGTGGCATCGGGTGAAACGATCATGATTTCTATATTGTTCGAAATGGAGTGTTAAATTATCAGTCATCATCCATGTGCACATTTGCGTGAGTTGATTGGGGGGTGTTAATGCCATTTTATAGATGATTGGTGTGTAATCCACATAGTGGTGGCAGCATCGCTATGATTTTTTTGCCGCTTAAGAGGGGCCATATATATGCTGAAAACGAGGCGGGTAGGTTTAACCCCTGCATGATTCAACAAGTTATTTTTTGTCCGTTGAAATTGAGATGTGCAAGGTCATTTCCGTTCTACTATAGAGCTGTGTGGTGTAGGCCAATTTCTTCAGTCTTATTATAATCCATGGTTGACATTATTAAAAGCAATAGAGTATGAGGGCCAAGGTGATGTTAGAGTATGGTGATTTTAAGGTTGGCCAAAATGAGTGCTGACTCCTTTCTCCTCATTGGTCTGAATCTGACTTGTATATGACACAGGATATTGTTATTCTCTATGCTGTGCTTCCTTAATTGACAGTTTACACGGCCTTCCATGATTTTCCTCCATATGGTATATTTGAAATTGGTCGATACTTAGGGCCTCATTACGACCCAGGCGGTAAGTTACCGCCTGGGCCGTGACTTTACCACCATGGCGTAAACTATGTTTACGCCATGGTGGTTGGCGGACTTACCGCCCCATTCCGACCTTGGCGGGGCGGTAAGTCCCCAATCCCCATTTACCCTTCCCCATTCCCATTTTTGCCCCATAGGGCATAATGGGAGTGGGGAAGGCGTTAATTACGCCACCGTAAATTACGGTGGCGTAATTAACTCCATGGTCCCTTAGCGCCATGGATTTTAACACCTGCTAAAAGCAGGTGTTAAGTCCGCCATGGCGCTAAGGGACCTCGTACTCAGGCGGTAAGGGTCGGCGCTGTTTACGCCGCCGTAAAACCCTTACCGCCTGAGTCGTAATGAGGCCCTTAGTTTTGTCATGCAGTTGAGTACTTGCATATAGGCCACGTGCAAGATCTTAGTAGAATTCCTGTTTCAGATGAGTGTTTCTTTGGCGAGGGTCTGGTTGTAGATATCCAGGGGCAGGGAAATGCTAGAGCGCCTGCTTTGTTAATTGTTACTTTCTTTCAGCAGTTTTTCTAAGGCCACTTCTGTGATGATCTAGAATTGGATGAGGGATGTGGTTGTGATTGGGTTGTTGTTGTGAGGGATTTCATCATTTCCGTCAGTTTGATGCTGCATATATACCTTTCAAGATACTTTTTACTTTAATTTGTAAGTGGTTGGTGATGTCATTGCATTTTGTCTGGGAGGGTGCGTGTGTTTGGATGTGGGATGAAGAGTTTCTCTTTTACAGACTCCTGCAGAAGTAGGCTGAAGGGGTGTGGGGGGGTCAGGATAGAAGAATAATCCATTAGTCAGCTGTCTTACTCCAAAAATATCCAGACCTCCATTAATCAACTATTTAGCTGAATCAATGGATGGTAGGCATGACAGCGGTGGGTATTGACGGCAATGTGTCTGGTTTCAAACTCAAAATAAGATTAAATAAGATTAAAAATAAGCCGGTCCGATATCACAGCGAGTAGTGCGCTCACTTTGACATCTGTACAGAGCCTGCTGATGCAGGTTTGAATCCTGGCAGGGCCAAACTCAGCCTTTCATCCTTCCGAGGTCGATAAATGAGCACCACACACCGTGGGTCATAATAAGCAGCGCTCAGATACCTCAGGGTTCGTAGCACTATATAAATGCTAAATTATTATCATTATTATTATTATTATTATTATTATTATTATTATTACGGGATACAATACAGTCCGTTTCTAAGTCCAGAAAATTATTAAAAGACAAATAAAAATGTCACTGACAATTTAAGTGCATTTTCAGAAACAGATGCCTACCCATGACCCTGGAAGACACTAGGTCTCACAAATAATTGTGCACCTATTGCATTAGGCCTTAAGTGATGGAGAACATAATACTGAATCATGCTTTGTCATGGTAAATAGGCTTCTGTGCAATAGATGGCTCTTACTGATGAGGGTCATCCCACAAATACAGAACAAAGCTGATTTTGCACAGAATCCATGAAGATTAGAAAACAGATTTTTTTTTTACTGTAACTTTGTAATCATGCCCAATTGACAACCGTAACACAGATCTGAACTCAGCTGAAAAAGGTGCATACAATGCATACCATTAACACATTTTTAAATGTATAGTATATAATCTGTATTTATCTGAATATATCAATAATTGCATTATGCATAAACTAACAGAAATGCATTCAAGCTGTAGTCCTAGATTCACAATATTCTTGCAAATTACAATATACCATTTTCCCTAATAGCATATGTTCATGTAAAGAATATACTAAAAAGTAATATTTTCACTCAGTATCAATTTTCCTTCGTGTAGGTTGGCTAGTTTGCATCTGATAGATCCCCTTATGACACATTACATACAACGGCACAGTGGAAACAAGGATATTAACCAATGTAGTTGTAATACATATAAGGAGCCAATCACAGGATCTGTGGAATCAAAATTGTAGTATCAAATTATGATGCACGGGTGGACTCCCGTTTAGTATACAAAATGGTGACCCATTGGAAAAAAGAAACCAATGATTCTCTTTTCTATTGCTGTCAACATACATACATCTGTCTGAAGGAACTTTTACCAAGATTTGAAGAAGGAAGTGAACTGGGCCCAGAAAGGATTTTCTAATTAAGTCAGAAGAGGACCAGAGCTGGGGAATTCCTCCTTACCTGGATACACGGGGACTGAGAAAAATCAGTATGACTTGACTGGTTAGTTCCTTTCCCAGCTTTATCAATCGAGAGCACCAACAAAAGAAGGGGCCTGAGAATTTTCAGAAACCTCCATCCTATCAGTGAGATTTAATTCAACAAACCAAAAACCTACGTGCATTTTTGCCCCACTGTTTTTAGATTTCAATCCAGTAGAAATAAAACTCTGAAAAGAGGTTCTCTCCCAAAATTAAGTAAAACTATTAATTAATTGAGCTTGTTTAAGAAAGTGAGCTGGGTGTTCTCCCAGACAGTCCTTTAAGATAAGTAGTGATACCCTGGAGATGGATGGGGATGCAGATTTTATTCATACATCAATAATCAAGACGACACAAATAGTTTGGCAAAGTTTGTCTGTTTTAATATCAAGTATCTAATACAGGGAGTACAACGAAGATCAGCAATCGCTCGATCCTTTGACTCTACTTCATAAAAAACTGGGCTCTTATACCCATAACTGGTCATAACTCTGTGGCAAACTACAAAAACCGAACAGAGGGTGTGGTTGGATCTAAGTGTATTTCTAAGTATAGGCTCTATATCTGTATAGAGCAGTGGAGGAAGGTGATAGGATACTTAACATCAGGAGGGGCAACAAAACCCTCCCCTCAAAATGTCCACTATGAACGCCACTAAATGTACGACGTTCCATTGGCTACACAAACTATAGGATCCTAAATTACGCGGTCCCTTAAAATTGGTTAGCTCCTAACCCCCCTCAGTACTTTTCCACCTACGTCTAGCAGCACGCAGACTTAACAACCAGGTGCAGGTGAGCTTGTCTTAGCACCAGCTTCCCACCATTTAGCATATCATCCATCATCACCTCAATGGTCCAGTGTCTATTAGTGTTTGAAGTTTGGCCTTGAGTCTGTGCTGTGTTCTGAGAATTTTTTGGCAGTGTGGGCACAAGCCAGCCATCGTGCGTAGGTGTGACCATCTTGCCCATCCAACTTCCCTCTACCATGTGATTGGACACCATGAAATCGAGCTTTTTGTGTATTTGATTTTATTCTCCAATAATCCTCTGACGTCTTTTGTTTTTGCTTGACTTTTCTGAACAGGAGCTTCTTCACATTAATTGTACCCAATGTCAGCCAACTCCAGTTTAATAAGACCATGGCTTTCTGGGCTCAGTCAACTACTTAGCTGAGCTTTTATTCTGTTTAATTCAATTGCTTTTCTTAACTGCGACACTGAAATGAGGCCTTCTTGCTTTGTTCAGTACTGCTTATATGTGTAGTGGAAACATCCATCTTTTCTTTGTCCATATGCATTTATAGAGGTATATATGTATATATCTTGCATTTCAATTGCATCTGTACACGTTTAAACTAGCTAAGTATCTTCATCAGGTCTGTGGCATAAGTGTCTTCACCTTGATCCCAAGATCTCACTTATCCTTGATACTTTCTTGATGGTTTATAAATCTTCTGCATCCTCTGGTCTGTTTATCTCTTCTAAGTGTGTCCATTCGATTTTGTATGATGTCACCATTCATCTTTGCCTTTTAGTTTCTCTGCTTCTTCAGGAATCACATTCAAATGGCCATCATATAGTCTTGTATGCAGGTATGGTTTCCTTAATGGCTACTTTACCTCCCATATTCTCTTAGGTATAGGTACTGTTATGGGTACTGCACAAAGTCCACACTCTTCTCTTTGTTGGTTTAACTGTTCTGTGTACGTCACATACTTTGGTTCATAGTTTTCAGGCACAGTTTAGAACTCTCCAATGGTACTATCTGCAGGGGTCCTCCTCTGTCTTCGACCCATGTGAGTAATTTTGCAATAGTTGGCCATAGTGGTTTACACAACATTTGTGCATTCTCGGTTGTTGGTTGGTATTGACCCATTATTACCCAGTCTCTGCAGATCACTACTCCTTCTTCCCAGCCATTTGGTGATAGAACAGTTCCTCAAATCTGCCTCTGTTATTTCATCTACAAATTTCTTCTTCAGATTTTCCTGGAACATTCAGCTTTTTATTTAATTCTCTTCTTATTGCAGTTCTTTTTACTCCAGGATTCTCGTATCTGATCACACGATTCTTAGTCTTGGAGTTGTTTCTTGTCTTTATATCTTGGATATAATCATCTTCATCTGGATCTGTCCATTCAGTTGCCCATTTGAGAGAGGCAGTTCAACCCGAAACTGGCCTCTTGTACTACAGAAAGCTAGGTGCAATATGCAGTTAGGACATCTATTTCAATAGCCATGAAGATCTTCGATTTCCCCATGCTGTATGGCAGGAGTGCACATAAAAAGCATTCTTCATTTGACGTCCTTCTTCCCACTTCTTTCATGTGTTGGTACCATATGTTATTTGCCAAGTGTGCTGTGTTGTCCAGATAATCATTCAGTTCATAATTATCTTCTTGGGTGCTTCTTTTGGTTCTCAAACTCTTCATGTAGTTTTCTATGACCATGTCTCTAAATGTATCAACATAAATCCTCCCGGTTGGTATAGGAACGTTCGTCCAGGTTCCCTGTGTAGAAGAAAGTTCAGCAGGTCTCCTCCCCTCGACAAGTTTGATTCTCTCATTGAGTCCTTTAGGTATGAAAATGTCTCTCATAATCTTCATCTGGAATTCTCCTTTGGGGCATGTTCTTGGATTATTTGTAAGAAATGGCTTTTGTATAAATTGCTCTGGAAGGCCACTCCTTACAATCCCTTGAATAATATTGGTTTTAGTCAGTTATGTGAGGCCATAATCTTATGGCCATCGAAATGCACCAGTGGATGTCGCAGGTCACCGGATTCAGACGGGAAAAAAGCCTAACCGTCATCCGAAAACAGTAAAAAATTAAGAGACTCCAGGACTCAGCGCCATCAAATGTGTGTATGCTTAATTTTAATAAACAGTCACACAATTTCTACAAGCCCATGTACGATTACACGTGTTTCGGGTACCCTGAGCCTTTGTCAAATCTGGGCTACTCGATACACGTAATCAAATATCCATAAACATTAATATAGTGTTACACAATATTTTTTGTCATTCATCATATGTGCAATCTTTATACCATCATGCCACAAAATGCACAAACAAATTCAAATAGCAGAATGTAATACAAAAACAGAAAAACAAGGATTGGTGAAGGGGAAGGTTGGTAGGGTGAATAAAACACAACACATCAAATATCAGCATTTTATCAAGACAAAAAGGAAAGGGAAAAATAAAATAAAAACAAAAGCTTGTTAGTCTGATTACTAATAGTAAGTCAATATTGGCCTATAAACCAACATGGTATACCATACAATATCTCACAGGTATGCTTACCCGCGGCAGAAAAAAAACAATCCATAAGACTGTTGTCCCTGTAGTAATAACGGGGCCAAATCCCCAGGTCAAATGGGTTCTGGAAACAAGTTATTAGCAAAGTGAGACTTAATATTGGCCAAAATGCCCCTTAAAGCATATTAGTACAGTACAAATTCCTATAATGTCCCTCTGTGATGTGTAGGAGTTGATCAGTGCCTCATCTCTTAAAAGAAATAGTCAAAATGGTCAAAATGCTCAAACTATATCAGTGGAGTAGGGTGTAAAAGGCATAGGCGAAACTAAAAGTAAAATTCCCAGTGATTTATGATATCATTTAGAACCACAATCTGTCATACGTGATTTGTCTCTTCGGATAATCCGTGCATCGAAGTGATCATCAATCTTTCTATATCATTGCACCTTGTTTAATCTTGGTGTGCCCACATCAGCCTCTCGAGCTTACCTGGATCTGTGCAGCAAAAAATAACAAGCGTTGGCAAGGGCGAAGTGCCGTCTGCCCGCGCCATTTTGTTGTAATGCAGACAGTGTCGTAACCATAGCAACGTGATTAGCGTTGCTATGGTAAACCAAGTCCATCGACTTGATGTGGAGACGAGAACCGTCATCTAAGCATGGTGATTCTTTAGATCTCGTTAATGTGTATTCAAGATTCACAATATTGGTGAACTAATTTCTGTTCAAAAGTCTCGTACAGGTACACATCCACCGGCGCCATTGCTAAGCCATGGAGTGTGTGCCGTAACCCATGGCCATGTGATTACGCGTTGCTAGTATGGGAGGCCTCTCATCGCCTCACGCTCAACTAGAAAAGTGCCGCCATTACTAAATGGTGGTTCAACCTATTGCAAAAGCTGTACTGTCTCCTAATTAAGGGTAAGTACTTCCGTGTGCTCAATAAACCGAAGGTACAACGTGAAACTATGTTAAATCTTGAAATATCCTCAAATTTAGGGGGCAAACTATCTACTGTACCTAAAAGATTTTTTAGGGGCGGTCTGCCTGTATTATGAGCAACAAGCAGCACCTGTGTGTTGTCCCTGTATCCGGTCAATTAAATTACCGGGTCACAAGATATCACACTTGGAAAAGCTATGCTGCTATGTAGATCACAACACAGCTGTGTGCAAAAATAGCTACATACACACTGTATTAAAAATAATCTTGGGTCCCAATACGCACTAACACCCTACAACACCCTTGTGTACAAGTCAAATTATTACCTCTGAACCATATCCAAAAGATTGGATAAATGCCAATATGAAATGCATACATAAAAGAGTACTGTCATTCCACCTGCTGCGTGATTCTTCAGACAAAAGAAAGAATTGATTAGGTAATTAGATTATACAGATCAATGACCCATACATTGCATTCAGCTTACACTACAAGAATGAGACTATTTCATTATCACTGTTGAGACCTGTAATTGTCGAATTAAAATAACAAATAGCTCGTTCTACAGCTTGTCTGAGTGCTTTCAACCTGTGCCCACCTCTTTTGTTGAGGGTTACATACTGTAGTCCAATAAACCTGATATCAGATTTATTGTGTAGTTGATGGACACTCTGCCAATGTTCAGCCAGTGGGAAGGATGGATCCTGGCTGCCGATCTTTGCCAAAAGTTCACATACTCTTACCCTAAGCTCTCTCTTCGTACTCCCAATATAGATTTTGTTACATACGCAAATACCATAAATGACAAATTTCGTCTTACAGTTAATTCCCTGTTTGAATGCCCAATGTCTTCCATTGATATCTTGGAATACTGTTGTATTTTCCTGTGCATATTACATTGGGGGCACATGCCACATTTCCTGAAACCTATGTAGCCATGTACTCTGATTTTCTCTTATAACGTCCGGAAGAAGGGATGGGCTGAGTATAGACTTGAGTGTACCTGCTCTTTTTTTATGTCATGCGTGGGTGGTCACCCATGAGGTTGCAAATATGTTCATCTAGTTTCAATAAGTACCAATGTTTCTTAAGTATTCTCTGGATTTTGTGATGATCAGAACAATATTGAGTAATGAAGCTTGGTCCCATGTTGGAATCTTTGTTTGCCCTTGGTTGGTGTTCCAAGGTGTCCTGTTGTTTCATAAGCTTTGATTTCTTATATGCAGTCTTAACCGATTTGTGTGAGCATCCTCTATTCTTATACTGCTGTTGTAGTAAGGAACATTCATCTTGCGCGGTGACATCACTAACAATATATAAATAGACGTCTAACTCAAAATGGCAGTGTCTGCCGTTTGGAGTTGAGAACGCCGGAAGAAGCATCAGACCTGTAGACATCTACTAGCCGCCTTCCCTTAATTCAAGAAGTAAGTCTTTCTCATCACACCCCTACTGGTGAACTGTTTAATTCGGGCACCCAATACTAAGCTTATCTTAAACTGTTATCTTTATAGATAACTATGGGGAGTATGCCTACCCACCCTTGACTCCGACTTGATTGATTGGAACCATAGCCATTTTATCTTCCATCAAGCCGGCACGTTACTATTTGCATGTTGCATACCTACAATCACGATTCAACCTACCCTTTGAGGTGAGAAGACCGCTATGATTTCGATGTCAATATATATTAAGCTCAGATATTTACATATAAGGATTGCTTTTTACCCTTTTTTAATAATAGGTTCGCCTCTTAATCTTTTACCATAAAGCAGTGGTCTTCAAACTTTTTTGGCCAGGGCCCCCCTGAGCAAAATTTGGGCAGGTCGGGACCCCCCAGAAATGCCAAATGGACAGTATATATTGCGCGCCGTCACCTGCTCCCATCAAAGTCGCTGGGCTCCCTCATCCCACTCCTACCCAGTCGCTGGTCTTTCCCCACCCCATCACACACCCAGGGCTCTCCCCACTCTGCTCCCATCACTATCCCATGGTTCCCGCCCATTGTGCTCCCACCATAGTCCCTCGGTTCCCCCATCCCGTTCCCAACACAGTCTGAGGGCCAGTGGCGGCTGGTGAATCTTTTTTAAGTGGAGGGGCATTAAGGGGAGGTTCGGGGGGGTTTCCCCCTGTGAATTATTTTTTAAATAATAGGTTAAAATGTTGCATTGTAGAGCATACTTTTAACAAAAAATGGGTAAATAGCCAAACAGTTTGCAATTGTTGCTGGGAGTCCAGGGGGCAGGCATTGATATTTTATTTCTATCGCGCTCAAGGGGGGCAGGCAAGGGAGGGGAACAGAGGAGAATAAAACAGCGATCTTACTAGGCCCAGTGACATTGAGAACGCGCAAGTGTGAGGGGAAAAGTGCATGGAAGGGGGAGAAGTGGAAAGTGCGAAGCAGAGGAGAAACAGATAAATAACAATAAATAAATAATAAAGGCAACAAACAGTGGTAGTGCAGCCAGCAATTTGCAAGTGCTACGTTTAAGGCAGCAGACATGGTAGGTCTGATAAGTGCAGGAAGAAAGATGGTTCTCCTCAAGTTTTAGAGTGGCAGGGCGCTGTTCCAGAGGGAGGCCCCAGCCGAAGACGGAGATCTACCCCCAGCTCGTTTCTTTGATAAACGACTGACCCTGAGGGAGTTGGAGGTAGAGGAGTGAAGAGCTCGAGAGGGGAGGTATTTGCGGAGGAATAGCTGAAGGTATTTTGGACCGAGGCCCCAGAAAGCCTTGTGGACAAGGCAGAGGGTTTTGAATGATAGATGTCCGGTAAAAAGATACCATCCCTGTCCCCTGGGCCCCACTGGTCCTAACACAATGAACATGATTATGTGTATATGCAAGGCGCTGCACATTCATACAGCAATCACTCTATCATTCACATGAGCATCCATCACCATACACTAACTCATAACGCATCCATACACATGTTTAAATAAAAACAATGAACATAAACGTACCTTCTGCATTGGCCTGTGTGTGGGTGCTGCTCCAGCTGCTCTGTCCGTATGTGCGAGGAGGCGCAGGAGCTCCCCCTCGGACATACAGACATGCAGTGCCCCAGCCAGCATTTCCAATGAGCTATGCAATGCTGGCGAAGCAAAACGCCCCAGCACTTGCATGGCTCAGTGAGCATGTGCGGCTGGGGAACTAAACTGAACTGTCAAAGGGAAACAGTGTTTCCCTTTGACAGTTCAGCCAGCCCAGGAGCACTCCATTAGCTGGATAAAGCAGCTGAGGGAGTGCTCACTGTTTCACTGGGCTGGCTCCTTAGCTCCTCCATAATGGGTGAGGGGCCACTATGCAGTTAGTAATGTTGACCATTGTTGCTGAATATATCACAATTTACTTACATTTTAACACAAAGCACCCCTTTGGGTACTATTGAAACAGTGGGCTTCATAACTACTCTGGCGGTAGCTGTGCCGGTAAAACCGGCACGGCTGCCACTGGAGTTGCATCCGGGTCTGGCACCCGCGAATGGGCAATTACTAGGTCATGCCGAGTTAGGCGGACATGATAATTGCCCTTTCGAAGGTGCCGGTAGATCCCCATTCCCATTTGAGCCCCATATGGCTCAAATGGGAAGGGGGAGCTCGGATGCATCGGCACCGTTAATAACGGTGCTGGTGCATCCGACGAGCTGAGGTCAGACCTGGCGGGGGCTGTCAAGCACCCACGAGCACAACTCTTACTATGGCGGAACGGTAGCAATGGTGCCGGTAGCTTACCAGCACCGTTGTTACTGGTCCGCAAATGAGGCCCAGTCTGTGACTAAAGGAATGAATATCCATTTACAACTGTGGGCCACTTTTTCATTGTTGCCTGAGACAGTTTCATGCTTCAGCCCGCCCATGTGGGCCACCCTTGCCCATTTCTTCCAATCTAAAAAAAAAAAAAAATTCTTTTTTCATGCTGAGCTCTCAGGGCCCCCCTGGGATGCACCCGCGGACCCCTAGGGGGTCGCGACCCACAGTTTGAATACCACTGCCATAAAGTATCACCTGAGACGAACATTGGAGGTCTCTTACAATACACCACCAATAGACCCGTAAGCAATCTTTGAACTATGGCAGACTCAGCCCTTTAATTATTGAATGGCCTTGGGGTGAAGACTGGTCCTTTCCTTCACTTTTGTTTCATTTTTCATCTTAGCTTCTAAATATTAAGTGACAACTGGTGACCTACACAGTGGGTTCCTATTATGGAAAATTATTTGTGAATATATCTGCCATGTGAGCAGTTCCTTGTATTTAATAAGATTGGCAAAATGTTCCCACAACACTGGATTTTCACAATTGAAGATATGGGGATAGATGTATCCCTTCTCAGTGAGATATTGGCTATGATAAACTGTTTGTAATCTATAAAGTGTACAAAATATATCATAACACTGAACACTAATAGGTTCCTTATTATTGTTTTTCTTAATGGAAATTGTTGAAATTTGCATTATTGGCCCTGATGAAGAGTGCAATTGCTCAAAATGCGTTGTGCTCCTCCATCCTCCAAGTGTCAAAAAAACTCACTGGGTTAAATCCATGCAACTGCATTTATATTGGTTTCACCTGAATTGAATGGCAACTCAGAATTTTTTATACTACACTTAAATTGTTACTTTTGTTAATTTCTTTTTGTGAATCACATGTTTATAAGTTAGATCAATTAAATGCAATTAACTATGTTGTAATTACACTAAGAATCAGTACCATCTATCCTGTTTTCCTCTCATTTATAACTGTAAATACCAAGTAATGCAAGGTACAAAGACAATGTATAGAAGCTTGCTGTAGAGGAATATATAAAATGGCATGGCCAGCCATATTAGGAATATTATTCTGCACTCGCAAGCAGCGTTACGCTCACCATCGCCTGAGGTCAGACTTACCTTTGAAGATCCCGCTTCCTGGACATCCTGCTTCCTGCCAGCATACTTACCAATTGGGGAAACTGTTCTTACCTGTACATCTCTTCGGCGAATCAAGTTTTCAGCTTTACACTTTTCGGAACAACAAAATCTTCATCTTGGTACCGCAGCACGACACGCTCCATCGTCGACAGCAGCGCCTGCAAGGAAAAACAGAAGACAAGGTTAGACATCGAAAAAACAATCAGTTTAAGGTTGCGCTTCGACATACTTCCCGCTTTTCCTTAAACCATCACTTACCTGCTGTTGAACATTGCGGTAGCATTCATCTTCCATCCGGCCGCGTCTCGCATCTCACAGCTACATTGAGGCTGCATTTCCATCTAAGGGAAGAAAATAGAAGAGAGACATTATTGCAGGCATAAATAGGAGCAACATATAAAGACATTAAACAGAAGGAACAGCATCACAAGAGCTCAAGAAAGACTTACCAATCATAAGGAGAAGCATAGTCGCAGCTGGACTGGACTAATCCTTATCAGGGATCAGTGAAGGAACTAGATCCCATTGAACGCGCCCCTGCCAGAAGTAGCAGGACAGAGAGCTTATCTTCCATAATTCACAGGTGAGCTTTATGGGCCGCCGTATGCTTACAGAAACCGTACTTTGGGGTGAAGGGTTCAAGAGGTACAACAATCACAGATTTGTGCACTCACACACTGTTATCTCCACGCAGGAGCAGTATCACCACTTACCACAGCTCACAGCTTTTCTACTGAGGGAGAGGCCTGAAGGGGGTGATTCAAGTTCAGGGAGGGCTGCAACTCTGCCCCAACGCCTCGGCAGAGACCAGGTGAGCGTAAAAGAACGCTAAGCCTCTAATACTCTCTGCCTGGGCGTGATGGAAACTTCAGAAACAGATCAATTAGCCCTCTTACTAGGTGAATTACGGGCTGCAGTACATGCTTCAAGACAGGAAACCAATGCATCACGGAGGGATCTTATTGTAACTCGAGAAAGAACTGACAAATTGGCAAGACAAATGCTACAAGCACAAGCAGGACAGGTTCCACTGCCTGGAGTGACCCATTCTTCTCATTCTTCCATACCACAACAATCAACACCGGTTCAGGTGGTTCTTCCAGGAGCAGTGCCTCTAGCCCCTCCCGAACACTTCATTGGTGACCCAAACAAGTTTGCTGTATTTATGAACCAATGTCGCCTTCATTTCTTGTGCATACCAGGAGCCTTTCCTAAGACAGAGAGCTTATCTTCCATAATTCACAGGTGAGCTTTGTGGGCCACCGTATGCTCAGAGAAACCGTACTTTGGGGTGAAGGGATCGAGAGGTACAACAATCACAAATTGGTGCACTCACACACTGTTATCTCCACACAGGAGCAGTATCACCATGTACCACCGCTCACAGCTTTTCTACTTAGGGAGAGGCCTGAAGGGGGTGATTCAGGGAGGGCTGCAACCATGCCCCAACGCCTCTGCAGAGACCAGGTGAGCGTAACAGAACCGGACATCAATACCTTTAGCACAAGCTAAAACCCTACCATCCACCGCGCACTCTAAGATCAAGCTCTGCCCGCCTCCTAGTGATACCAAACACCAACTCCGTCAGGTTAGGTGGATCATCATTCTCAGCCTTGGCACCCACTCTGTGGAACTCCCTTCCACCCCAAATTCGACTCACCGAAGACCTCATGTCTTTCCGCAAACTACTGATAACGTGGCTCTTCCCTTAAAAACCGACTCTTAGCACAAACAGAATAAACAACCACAATAAACAGAAACCCAAGGTTGATGAATCAAAGATAACAATCCAGCATAGAGTCCTGATCGAATAAATAGAAAACTAAAATGGCCAGTGTTAATAAAACGGATAAACTGAGTAGAATGAATGAAGTGGATGAAACGGATGAAGTGGAGGGAACGGATGAAGTGGATGGAACGGATGAAGTGGATGGAGCGGATGGAACGGATGAAGCGGATGGAAAGGATGAAACAGATGAAATGAAAGAAGAATTGGATGGAATAGAAGAACTGCAGGGAACGGAAGAAGTGGGGGAATAGAAAAAGTATCCTGAACAGATTAAATTTAAGGAACAGATGAAATATAATGAACAGATGAGGTAGACGAAACGGAAAAGTAGATCAAATGTGTGGAAAGGATGGAGTGGATAGATAAAGTGGATAAAGGAATTAATGGATGGAAAGGATGAATGAATGGAATAGAGGGAGTAGATGGAACTAAAGGAGTAGTTAGAACAGATTGAGTGAATGGAACAGATAGAATGAATGAAATGGACAGAATGGAGCGCTGGTTGGACTTTGTCTACTTGTCAGAACGAACAGATGGAACAGATGGAATGGTTGGAGCAGACGGAGCAGATGGAGCAGATGAAACAGATGGAATGGAGTGGACGTACTGGCTGGAGTGGATGGAACGGAATGCTAGCTGGAATGGATGCACTGGCCGGAACGGATGGAACTGACGGAGTGAATGAAACAGACAGAAACAGATGGAATGAAGTGGACATACTGGTTGGAATTAATGGAACGGATGGTGTAGATGGAACAAAAGGAATAGATGGTACGAATGGAAGTCGGAACAGATGAGCAGATGGGAACGGAAGAAATGGATGATGTGGATGGAACGGATGAAGAGGATACAACAGATGAACAGGATAGAACGGATGAAGTGGATAGAACGGATGAAATGGACAGAATGGATATAGTGGATGGAATGGATGCATTAGATAAAACGGATGAAATTGATAAAACACGTATAGTGGATGGAACGGTTGGAGTGGATGGAACGGAAGGATTGGATGAACCGTTTGAGTGGATGAAACGGGTGGAGTGGATGGAGCAGGTTGATTGGATAGAACAGGTGGACCAGATGGTACAGATGGAGTGTATGGAACGGAAGGAGTTGATGGAACGGAAGGAGTGGATGGAACGGGTGGATTGGATAGAACAGATGGATCCGTTGAAACAGATGCAGTAAATGGAATGGAAGGAATGGATGGAACGGAAGGAATGGATGGAACGGAAGGAGTGGATGAAATGGAAGGAGTAGATGGAACGGAAAGAGTGGATGGAACAGGTAGAGTGGATGGAACAGGTATAGTGGATGGAACAGATGGAGTGGATGGAACAGATGGAGTGGATGGAACAGACGGAGTAGATGGAACAGATGGAGTGGATAGAACAAATGGAGTAGATGAAACAGATGGAGTGGATTGAAAATATGGACTGGATTGAACAGATGGACTGGATGAAATAGATGGATTGGATGGAACAGATGGACTGGATGGATCAGATGGACTGGATGAATCAGATGAACTGGATGAACAGACAGACTGTATGGAACAGATGGACTGGATGGAACAGATTGAACAGACGGAACAGATGGAGTAGATGAAACAGGTGGAGTGGGTGGAACACAGGAGTTGATCGAATGAATAGGAAGGACTGAATGGATAGAACACATTAAATGAATGGGAAGGATGAAATGGGTCTACAGAATGGTTGAAGTAGATAATGTGGATGAAGGATCGAGTGGATGGAATGGATAGAAGGACTAGTAGATTAAATGGATGTAACAGACAAAATGGATGAACAGACGAAATGGAATGAACAGACAGAGTAAATAAAAAGGATAGAATAGATGGTACAGATGGAGTACTCGATCTCAAGTGCTTTACTGATAACCACCATACCACACTACCACACTTACTCTCTCCTATACACCACCACTCAACTAGAACACAGCGATACTATGACACATTCGGTATAGCTGTTCTCCTACTAACACCCACCTCATACTCCTCATCATCCTAATTAAAAACAGCTAGCTGGGAACACACTGCTAGCTTAAGCGTCTCCTCAGGCCTAAGGCAGCCAGAAATCAGTCTGGGTGTCCACCCTCCAGAATTGAACACATACAACTGACCACTGCACCTACCGCTAAGTATCAGCTACCATGCAACTGCCACACAGGCTGCACACATATCCGGTGCACCCACGCACCTTATGACTCTCTCACTTTCTCTACTGACTTGAACTATGGTTCCCGAGGGCGTTCAACCTACCAGCGTTTTGAGAGCATACCAACGATACATAAGGCGCTATATAAATGCCAAGTAACATAACATAACATAACATAACATAACATAACATGGGTGGGTGCAAAGTGAACAGGCAAACACACTTCATTCTTTGACCCTGACCATTGAGAAAATATCGCATATGAAGGGATGGGTTGCATAGTCCACCAGGTCTATCAGTGTCTTGTTTTCCAAAGGAAGATGCTGGGTGGGGGTTGAGGATTGGAGGGGAGGTAAGTAATGGTAAGGGTGCCCAGAAGCAAAGCACTCTTCTTAAAAAAGAACAATCTCACCTTTCAGCAGCATTCCCACAGGTGCTTTCTGTACTTCCTAGAAGTTACTGCAGGCATGGATGGGTCACATGGCATGCCTGGCCTATTGGTGGCTTAGCTTTTCAAAGGAGGGTACATAGTAGAATTTTGGGTTGGGAAGGGAGTGGGGGTAAGTGAGGGGCAGGGGTGACAAATAAGGCACAAAGAAACAAAACACTCTCTTTAAAGAAGGGCAATCCCAACTTTCCAGTAGCTTAGAGCAAATGAGTTTTGCCGGTCCTATATGACAGAATTGTCCAATATGACAATATAAATATTTATAAGCTACAGAGATGTGCTTGGAAAATTGTTTCACCTAGGAAGAAAGTTTGAAAAGGAATGATAGTGTAGCGTAGGTCATTTCTGGCCTGTCGAATACTTGCTTAAACGCTGCCCAAAATCCATTGAAATTATTTAACAGGGGGTCATCTGAAAATACTAAATTGGTTGCTCAAGCCAACGTGTTGCCCACTGAGTGAGTGACCAAGTACCCCACCATGGACCTATAAGTTGGATATGAGGCTTGGTGAAAGGAAAACACTACCTGTATAGGCCTCCAGAAACTCCTTCAATCTTTTAGGGTCTCCCTGGAAATTCTCCACGGCTAGACTGCCCACAGTGGACACAGCAGGTGATGCATCGCGGGTGGCAACATCCTGTCCCAGAATGCCATTTTCTGTTTTCAGGGATTGAACTTCCACTGTCAAGGCAAGAATGACATTGGGCAATTCCTGTAACTGTTCCATCTTCTTTTCATTCATTTGGCATCCCAATCTATCAGTGACTCGCATTACCTGAGAAGAATCCCAGGATTTGCCAGGGTAGAGGTATGGTCGGTCCTTCTGGGCAGTCACAACGACCCCTGAATTGAGGCAGAGTGGGTGGGCTCTCTGAAGGGTTCCCTCTAAGGTAGGTAAAACCTCTGGGAATATGACTGAAGAATATCCCAGGAAAGTTCAGCATTGGCAGATGTAGAAGGATCTTCACAAAGAGAGAACTGCAGCCAGTAGAAAGTGAGCCCTCTAGGAACAGAGTGACAAGTGTCAGACAAGGAAAGCAAAGTGTTGAGGAGAACTCCAAGGTATGCCAGAGCGATGCTGGAAGTCCCCAGACTTGGAGAGTCCAACTCCCTCCCCATGTATACATGGAGGACTCAGTCAACGGCAAGTTCAAACTGCGGTTTATTACAAAAAAACAACAGGGATCGATACAAGAACACAGGTGGATTCTAGTATTTCTCTGCTTTTCCTGGCTTGCAGGCCAGTTTTACTACAAAGTTACGTCATTACTCCGTCATTACTAGGGCCCTTCTCCAAAAACCTATCGATGTGAGGGATTCCAATAACCTATATGGTCACCTATATGTGTTATTCTACTGACTCTCACATGTCAGGTGGCTGGCCTATCCCATCCCCAAAACACTATCAATTACATTGTTGCAGCATACTGGGTTTACCATTGGTTCTTGTCCGTTGCCATCCACCCCTGGAATACTATACTGTCATTGGCTAGGCTGATCCCTCAGGCCTGGGACTCGAACAAATTCTCAGCTCATGGTGTACCTCTACAAGGTAATGTGAATGATTATGTGTCTGTATTGTAACTTGTGTACACCACCTTTGCCTTATGAGAATATTCTCCTAATGGTAGCAACACTTGTAGCAATCTGCGTCTGGCTGCTGGGACTGACTTTTCCTTCCCACCATGGAAGACTGTCAATTTTTTCATTCGGCTGTTCCACATGTATACAGACCGCAAAATTGAGCTCTGCAGCTCCTAATTATGAGGATTTATTCTGTTTCTCTGCAGCTGGTCCCTTTATTGTCTGGGGATTGGAATATCTCCATATCTCTTGACCTTGGATGTAGGCCCTGTCTCACGTGTTTGCTCTCTGTCCAGTCTGAATCGGCTCAGCTCGTCTCCTGCTCAGTGATTTGAGCCCTGCTGTAATTTTACTAAACCTTATAATGCGGTTTCTATGTTGTCTATGTTATACTGCTTTCCCTATGGGTTAGCTATACGTGGTTTGACAAGGTCACATATATACTCCTGTATGTCCACACAACTATTGGCTTTAAGCATCAGCAAGCTTGCTCCGGATCTCGTGTGCCTTGCGGTTCTGCATTACTGTATTTGGCTAATGAAAAAATAATAAAAGCAATGACAGTTTGTATATGTATCTGTCTTCTAACTATAGAACTGTGCACTCATGTTCTTCATGTATTCGAGTGTGCATTTGTGTAGTGTGGTGTGGACTGCACATGTGCTTCATGTCTAATGCTGTTACGTCGTGGTGTCCCTAATGACGTCAGTAACATGGTTTCCTTGTGTCTAGTCCATGCTGTCCATATAGGTGACTTTGACCATGCCCTGAGGCTTTTCTCCCATACATGGATAGATGTGTACGGCTGACCCCGAGGGTACCTCTCCGTATATTTGTCATTCATTGGTGCACTTGGGTTTCGTCTGAAATAGAATGGGTGGTTGCAGGGTTTTCTGGCCTCTGTCTTGTCATGAACTTGATGGGATGGGGGGGTGGTCCCAGGATCCCAACTCCCTCTTCAGTCCCCCCCTCTGGTCGACCTGTCAACCACATCCTTATATGTCAATCCTTTAGCTTGTGTTTGCCATATCTTTGTTATTCTTCCGAGGTGTCCATAGTAATTGCAAGTCCATTCCATATAACTACATACTCCTTCTAGGGTGCGCCACATCCAATTTCCATCATAATACTTTGCATCGAATGGGCTGTCCAACTTCATCACTCCGAGTGGGAACAACTCACATGTTGCTATTCTCTCTCTCAGCTTGTCTCTTTCTGCCACAATCTGGTCTTTTGCTCCTCCTAAGTTCACATCCAACAGGACCTGCATTCCGACAGCTTCCTTTGCCGTCTTCTGGCATTTTGTGAGGCAAGTCTTTATCCCACACATTGACACTCTTGCCAGCACTAGTACTCCCATTATCACCTTTAGTCCATCTAACAGCCATGACGGCATCCATGACCATATGTACACTATCCAGATCTGGTCCTTCCCAGTCCCCTTTGCTTCTTCCTCCATTTTGGCATGCACCTGTGATAGTTGATATACCGCGTCTGACAGGGTACCATTGTCTTCATTATTAGCAGGTACGAATATGCAAAAGAAACTCCCAATTGTTGCGCAAACCCCTCCTTCCATTGCTGATCCAGAGTGCATCTATTCTGGAGAGCTACCAGCCTCACTGCTCGGAGCTCCTCCATTATTGCGTTGAACCCATTCACTGTGGAGTTGATTGTCACCATCAACTACCAGCGGGATAACTGCAGCAACTTTGTATTTGTGTATGTCTGTACAGATAGTATGATTGCAGTGAAGAACATTTGCGTCCTACCGAATAACATGTGTTCTGCCGGAACTTCATCTAGTGCTGTCTAATGCTTCTGAGAAGTAAATACCTCCTCTTGTAACTCTGCTCAATTCATCTGGCTTCTCTTTCTTGTCTGCTTGTTCCTCTTCCACTGACCTCTTCTTCCTTTTGTTAGTGTCCATTTTAAGTAACTCATCAAGCTTCACAACTTTTCGTGGCACAACCAATTATGGTATATTGATGTGTACCAGCAAGCAAACTCCTCGCCAGTTGGGTGGCAGCTTCTTGTATGCCTTTGATCTGCACGCCCAGTAGTGATCCATCAGTACTGCTGTGCCTGCTTTAATTGCTGTATGCATCTTTATGCTTCTGCATCCAACATTCTCTCCAACTTCCGCTTCACCATTATTCTTGTAACAGAGTGCTGGTGTCTTCAGTCAGGGGTATTATCCGCATTGGTCCAGCTTCATTTTCCACCCACGTCAGTAGCTTTGCACTCGCATCCCACTCCTTCAGGCACTTGTTTTCTTCCTGTACCTTGTTCACTGGGGATTGCGCTGAGGTGAGTGCCTTGCTTCCCACCACTCGATCCTTCCATCGGTCCTCAGTGTACACTTGGCCATACACAAGTATCTATGGTTTTTCCCAGCATCCAGGTTCTCCTCCTGTCTCTTTCACTCTTGTCCATGGAAAGTGCAGTTCTTTCAGTGTTATAGTCTTTGTCTCTCCCTTCTCAGACCCATCAGTGATATATTATATTGCTTCGTCTAAATGCCAGTAATTGTTCATCATGTCTAGTGTCTGTATGTAACTGTTTTTGTACAGGAACGTTGCTCGGGACATCCATCTCAATGTTTGTCTTCCCTTGAAATCTCCCTCTAGTTGTTACCATAGACAGGCACATCAGGCATTGAGCTCTTGCTGCTGGCATTTAAGTTGCTATGAACGCTCTGGAGGCACTCATGGCAGAGGAGATTAATGAGCAGACATGACAGCTCTCTCCAGTGGTTTCCTTACTTACTTGGGCATGTGCTTTTAACACATGTTGTTAGACAATCAAGCAGTGTGAGTGAGATACATGTTTACCCCTTTCACGTCTGTGTCAGCACTGCGCTTACCTTTGCTTACCGTGTCTGCTTTGCTATCCTGTCCATCTGACAGGATCATTCCAGCTGCTTGGGTTGGGGGGATGTTAGAGGATACAGTGGTAGCACTAGCAACAATGGAAATCCTCCAAAATATGAACACAACAACTCCACTGGGAATAAAGAGACCCAACAGTATAATCACATTCTTTATTATTTCACTTATCTTTACCTGTGCTTCTAATCCTTGTGCAGCCAGAAGATATAGTTACCTGCCTGAAATGTGTGAAGAAAAACATTATTGTTTTAGTATTGTAAGTAACTCTTTAAACCCTGCATACTAAATAATCGTTAATAGTGAAAACAAACACTTCTTCCCACGTAACAACACTGGGTCCCCCACATTGACTTGTCTCTTAAGTTCTGAGTCTCCTGGTGCATTGTTGCAATTGCTTTCTCTGCCGTCTTCTGTCCCCCCCGCCCGGTGTCGTTCTAGCTGGCCAGAGATAAAAGAGGCACTAGCAATCAAGGAAGTAATGTATTTGTACATCTTTTGTCCTAACATATCTGCACTACTCTCACAGTCTTTCAGTGCTCTTGTGGGAGGAGCCAGTGGGAGTTGCATGAGCCATCCTGTCACCACCTCATGGCCCATTATGCAAACAAAGCAAGAGGTAAGCAGTGCAGCCAACTTTTCTTTGTGCTCTGCTGTGTTTTGGCTATGGTCCCCTTCAGGAGACCATTCAGGCGTTCACACACTCCATTTGCTTGCGGGTGTTATGCAAATTCAACCACGTGTTCCGCCAAATTTTGACAGAACCATGTTTCTCCAATGTGGGCAGCAATTACTTCTTTTCCCTGTTTGTGTTGGGTGGTGCAATTGTGTCAGTGCAATGCTCAGTAATGCTAATGGTATGACCAGTTTCCCTGTGTTATTCTGTCATCATAGGGCATTGCTGGAGATACTGTGCATCCCCTTTTAGGTCCAATTCCTTCTCTTCCCAGGGTGCAGCTCCCTGCAGCTCCATATTTTGTGTTTCTGGCAATGCATTGTACCCTTCTTTCAGTACTATGTTCCTGGCATGATCACGAGCATTCGATGTTGTCTCCATTTCCAGTAGCTCTCCAAAATATGCTCTGCATTTTGCTTCGAGGTCTGCTGCTTCGTTCCCCTTTGAGATAGGATCTTCCCCTCGAGTGTGTACTTGGCACTTCACTATTGCTACCTGCACGGGGTACTCAATGACATCAATCAGTTTGCCCAGTAAAAGTGTGTGCTGTACTGGTGTCTCATCTACTCCCCTAAAGCCTCACCTTGTCCATTGTTCTAACCCTGAGTGCACTGTTGACGTTACATAGGTGGAGTCAGAGTATAATGTCACTCCCTTTCCCTTGCTGTGCTCCACTGCTAGTATTAGGGCCCCTAGTGCTGCTGCTTCTGCTGAATAATGAGATGGTAGTCGCGCAGTGGCTGCTAACTCACTTGTTCCATCTTCTCTCAACCTCATCACTGCAGTTCCTGTATGCCTGACCTCATCTCTCTGGTCGATTGATGATGACATGTCAATGTACAGTACATCTCCCCCACAAGTGCATCCTCGTATACCTTGCAAGTGTCACTGAATGCCTGTATGATTTCTGTACAGTCGTGTGCATAGTCTCCTTCTTGTAGGACATCTGCTAGGAAAATTTTGGGGTTGATCGATCTGTACCTCACTATCTTCAGTGAAGGGTTGGATAGTATCACTTTGTACCCTGATGCTCTTTGTGTCGTCAGTTTGCTCTTTGGCTTCTGCAGTATCGCAAAAAGGGCATGCTCCATGTAGAGTGGTATTGCGCCCCATGGTGAGTGCTGCTGACTTCTCCACTGTGAATGCGGCAGCTGCCAAAGCTTTTTCCCATTGATAATGTCCTCTCATTACTGGGTCAAGCTTCCCATTATTGTAGGCTATGGGTTTGTGTCCCAAGCTTGTCTACTGAGGCAGTACTGCTTTCATAACCACACCATCAGTGTGCAAGAACAGAAAATAATCTTTTTTGTAGTCCCTAACACTGGGGCTGTGCATATTTCCTCCTTCAGCATGTCAAATGCATCAGTTATCTCTGTGATCCATGGTAGTGTCTTGTGTCCCTTCTGTGCTTCCTTCATAGTGCCCAATATATGCCCTGTGTATGTACAGCAGTCAAAAACCCATGCTCTGCAGTAGTTGCACAACCATAAGAACTGTTGCATTTCTCTCACTGTCGTGGGCTTAGCTGTCTTGCGTATTTCCTCTGCCCGGTCTGGGCTAATCTATCAGCCATTTTGTGAGATTGTCTGTCCGATCTTCAACACTTCCTTCTGACAAGACAGTGCTGTAGCTTAGCCTTGTCCACCTTGTATCCTTTGTTAGCTAACCAAGTCAGCATTTGCACTGAGTCCTAGCTAGACTTTTCTTCTGTCTTGCTGCAGATCAAAATGTCACCTACATACTGTAGCAGTGTGCTCTCCATCTGTATGTTGTACAAGTTCATCTGTATCACTCTGTTAAAGATAGATGGTGACTCACAGTACCCTTGAGGAAGTTGTGTGTGTTTCCAATTCCAGTTTCTATACATAAAGGAAGTCAAATCTAGTGAGTCTGGATGGAAGGGTACTGAGAAGAATGCATTCTTCAAGTCAATGACCATGAAGCAGGCAGCTTCTGCCGGAATGCTGCATAGAATTGTCGCTGGGTGTGCAGCCAGAGTATACTCTGCTTCTACAATGTGGTTAAGAGGCCTTGAGTCCTGGATAAAACGCCACAACCCCCTTTTGCCATTCTCACTTGGTACACCACTGTGTTACATGGGGACATGGGCACAATAATGCCTCTCTCTAACAGTGCTGCAATGGTCTAATAAAATCCCTCATCAGCCTCATTTGTGAGTGGGTACTGTTTCACTGTTGGTAAAATTGCTCCTGGTTTCAGCTTTATCTTCACTCCCCCTATGCTCTTTGAGAGCCCCACATCATAGGTACTTGTTGTCCTTAGGGTGCTGGGCACCTTGGCCAGATCCTCCTCACAGAACGGGGTGGCACTTCCAGTGACATTGCCATTCTCTGTAGTACTTCCCTGTAGTGTATTCCCACACAGTAAGTTACACTCATCTCGAACACCATCTCTGTCTCTAACCTCTCTTTCCTGAATAGCTCTTCATCAGTCACTGTGGTCAACCTGCACCCTTCTGCCACCGTAATCACTGCTGTCCATGCTTGTCCTTTGTCATCCACCCCATGTACCGCTTTCCAGTCCTCTCTTGCTACCACTGCCTCAATTTCTATTGGTACTATGATTCCCTCCTCCTCATCCAATGGTATCTCTGGTCTGAATAGATACTTGTTTGGAACACGCTACATCTTCCCTGCAATCCCTGGGAGCCATGCAATAGCAATGACAGTCCTGTACTGGAACATCTCCTCATCTTTGGGCACCCCTGCTGTACCCTCCCTCCACAATAGGCTTGAATTATCTCTCTTACATTGAGCATGTGTATTCCTGGTGTGGAGCACATTATTCCCTTGTATGTGAATGAAATTGTCATGTTTAGTCTGCTCATAATGTCTCCTCCCAGTATATTTACAGGAGTCTGTCGAGAGTAAAGTAAAAGCAGAGATAGATCATGTTCTCCTATAGAAAGTGAGATATTGTCTGTGAAAGGAACCACTTTCCAAGCCCCAGAGAATCCTTGAGTGTTCATGGTATCGCCTAACCACTTAAATGCCCCTTCCCGAATGCAGGACCTGGTTGGCCCTATGTCTACTAGAAAGGAAAAAGTCTTGTCACCTATGCCCCCCCAATGCGAAGTTCTTCCGCAGGGTTGGTTGTGATCGACAAGATGGAAAACATCAAGTCTGTCTCTGGGCTGTCCTGTTGAGGGTAAAAGGACATGCCAGTCCCAGTAAAGTGGTTGATTCCCACCATGGTAACTCCTCCCAGCTGTCAGATGGGAAGCATTGCCATGGAGTCCACGTGTGCCACTGTGTCATTAGTCTGTACCTGTGACAACTGCTGTGTGTTCCCTCTAATCGGTGTTGCTTGTAAACACTGTGGTGCAGGAGCTTGCATCTGTGGTGCTTTTGCCTGCAGTTGCGGCACCTGTTGATGTGTGCCCTGTATCTGCCCTTGCTGCTGCTGGTCTGGTGTGTAGTAGTCACCCTGATCCCCTTGGTATGGTTACTGGCCCTGTGTTACCCAATTCTGCTGCATCCTCCTAAGCCTACACACTCTTGAGATGTGTCCTATGTGCCCACATGTGCAACATTGTCGTGGCTCCCTTCCTTGCCCCGTAAAGCCCCCCAAGAAATCTCCTGGGCCCTGCTGCACCTGCTGCCCATATCCCAGAAACCCTCCTGGAAAGCCCCCTTGGTTGTGATATATCTGTGGTCCGAATCTGCGTCCTCTTGGTTGCCCCCCTCTTCCTCAAAACCCTTGCTGTGTGTTCCCCTGCCCCATGAACCCTCCCTCCATGGGTGGTATGAACTGCTGCTGCAGTGGCTGCTGCTGCGCCCCCTGTGTGGTGGGGCTGGTTAGTACCACCCCTTCCATTGTGTTTTTTGTGGACTAGTTTTGCTTCGTCTATCTTTCTGTCTTCTGCCTTTTTCTTGAGCGTCTCCTGCCATAAACTACAATGGTGAACTATTGTCAGCTGCATTTCTGGCCACCCTTTTGTTTCCATCCCTACCAGCTACCTTAAGTGCTTCTGAATGGGCTCTGGTGGGCCCTGGCATAGTGTACGATAGAATATTGCTACTGTTTTATCCCACGGTTCTCGAGTTTCAAGGCCCCAAAACTCTTGAGTCTCCTCAATGTACTGTAAGAGGCCTTCATCTGCCCTCATTTTCTGGGACATAATTGCCCCAATGTCTGATGTGTCTGGATATTGTATCCTTAATGCTCGCTATACTGCTGCTCTTCAGTTTGCAAATGGCGAAGCACTGTGCACCGTGTTTTGGGTTGTCACTCCAGGGAACCCTGCCCTCTTCCGTACATCATCAGCAGCATCCCCGAGGATCACCACTAGTAACCCCTGTATGTCTCCCACTGCTAACCTCTGTCCTGCTGTCATTCTATCCATCTCGTAAATCCACTTCCCGGCACCCGCGCACCGTGATAGCAGCATATACCTCACATTCTCCTTTTTAGCATGTTTCCATGGTATATACTGAGGTCGCACCCCTCCCCTTTCTAGGAAAGGGAATCTGTGTAAACCCTGCTTCCCCTGTGCAGTTCTAGTCAGTCCAAACTTCCTGTTCTCACTTCGATGCCTGTGTACACCTCTATAGGTTCTAGTATGTGTATCCGGACACCTTTGTCATGTTTCCCGTTAATCTTCCCCTCGAGCAAACTATGGCTGTTTCCCCCTTCCTTCAACCTGGGAGGTCGTTAAGCCTGTCAACATATGTAGTGACATCATTGAGGGTGCGTAACTCAGTCGCCAGCAATGCCTGTTCATCCATGCTGCTTCCTCCTGCACCCTCTGTATGTGTGTCTTCACAATAGGATTTGGGCAGTTCGATTCAAAATGGTTTTGCAAAAACAAAAAGATTTTTTGGAAAACTTCTATTATTCTGTCATAAAAGGCTGTCCTCAGAATGAAATAACATTAACTTTATTCAGTTTCATTTGAGGGCAGTTTTTTTAGTTTAAAAAGACCCCCACTCATCCTTGGTGAATTTGTCTTCTGGGAGGTGGGAATACTTGATGTAGTTGGGACCTTCAGTCCTCACGTCTACTTCTTTTTCATTTTGATTTTTCTTTTTTCTTGATGTTGATAATCTGACACAGGTTCTCTGTGTTTCTGTGTGTATAATACACAGTAATGATCCTAGATCAATCCTTAGCTTCTTTAGGGTTGATCACACTATACTCTGGCATATTGCATTAGGAAGCTGCTCTATGCAGTATCTTTAGTAGGAAAGCAACTGCAGTGATTGGTCAGTAAGTATTAGGTCAGGAATAGGTTTCTTTAGGTGGGGGTAACACCCAAGCTTCCTTAAGGCTGGTAGGAACCACCCCAGTTGCAAAAGAGGAATTGGTGACTGCTGTGATGAACAGTCTTTGACCAAGGGTGCTGGGAAGATGTCCCTTTTACATCTGGAGGGCTTTAGGCCTTTTAGAATGTGTAGGGTCTCTTTGGTGGATATATTATGGAAGGTCAACAAATGAATATCCTGGGGATTCGATAGGGGCATATTAGGGGCAGGTTGGATTGGGTGATGGTTGCTTGTTTAGCAAGAATTTATTTTATTTTAGCAGTACTATTTTTTGCAGCATGTTGTTTTGTATACTGGTGCACCAGGCATGGTATTTAGTAACAGTGGAGGCTTGGGGGACAGGAGTTTCCTGTTCCCTAAGAATGGTAAATAATTAATTGATGTCTGAGTTGGCGTTAGCCATTCTTGTATTGTAGGTTGTGGCCTAAGGGATGTCTTTAACAATTGATTTCAGAAAGTCTTTTTCTTAGCTCTGAGGGTAGCAAGATCCTGGGTGTACCAGGAGTTGAGGTGAGCCACAAGTTTATCTTTCTTGGGTGCTAGTGGGGCGATGATGTTGATTGCATTGTCCAATGATTTGGAGTAGAGATCTACTAGGATCTTAGGGTTAGAGGTGTCTATAAGCTCAGGATTGAGACTTGCTAAGAATGGGTGAATGTTATCTTTGGTTAGCTTACGGGAACTGCAGGCCAAGGTGGGTGGTAGTATCTTTGTGGGCGGTTTGGTGGGTGGGAACATAGGGATGGAGGAGATAACATAGTGGTCAGACCATGGGCATGGAGCGATGTTTTTGACTGTAATAGAGCAGTTGAGATCAGTGAGCCAATCGAAGGCCCGTCCTTTGTTGTGCATGGGATTATGGTTGCATTCGCAAAAGCCTAGGGTGGCTAAGGAGTTGGCTAGAGATGTGGCTTGGTGGTCTGTATGGTCATTCAGCCCTAGGAAGAAGTCGCCCAGGAGGAGCACTTGTGAGGAGGATTTTATATTGAGGTTGACTGTATGAATAAATAAATAATGTGCTGCCATCATATGCCAAAGGTAGCCTCGAACAAACCGTCAATGCTGGCATATACCTGGTATTTTATTTATTTTATTTAGTTTATTTATAAAGCGCAGCCAGGCCTAGGGGCATACAGGCGCGTACGTTTTAGATCAAGTTACAAGGAGTCAAGTTACATTTGCAAGTGTTAGGCAAAAGTTACAATGGTTACAGTTACAAATAGATACTGGCCCAATATGTACGATAAGGACTCACATGCTCATTTGCTGTCATCAAAGAGCATGCCGTTTCAGATTTCATCATATGTTATGTTAAGTATTTGTTTACATTTTTTTATATTGGGTCATTCAGTGCCATAGTGGTCTAATAGTGCCCTTTCTTGGCCAGAAGTGGCCTATTGTGTCCTGCCAGTTATGGCCTCGTAAACTTGGCATAGTAACTTTATGTAAGGTAAAAAGACTCATATGTTCAAATACTGCTAATGCATCATATGCCAAACAAGGCCTCCAGTGTCTGATGTAGTAATTACATGTAATAGTTAGGTCCATATTTTGCCTGCCACATACGTTTAGGGGTCCTATCCTTGGTGAATGGGGGAGAAGAGAGGCAGTATGACCTGTGGGATGTTTCAACCCACTAGTCCAGGCCCTGCAACATTACTGTGCATTGCTTGCATCAGGAACATCCGAATGGCCTCCGGAAAGCATGCTGCTCACTAAACATCACCGAAAAGTGTGCAGTAAAAATCTGAAAAATAGGCCACCATCCACTTTTGCCTATCTCAGTGGTAACACAGGAGACCACTGCCAAAACCCATCATTTGGCTGCCCACGAGCAAGGCTGATTGCAAAGGAAACACAGAGCTGTGTGAAAATCCGTTTTTCTAGTTTGTCCAATTTGCAAAAATCATGGCTCACAAACCACCAAAAAGATCCAATCTCCTTGTTGGGTGTTAAACATCATTCTACTTCAAGAATCCACATAAATACAATGTCCACAGAAGTACACTTATCAGAAGAAAATCCACATTGAAGATTGTTTGCTGGAAAGAAATATGTCAAAAATGGGTGCAATACCATTACTCGCCTCTGTCAGACGCTGGCGATCTCTAAATTTGACAGGTGAAACTTGTGTCTCAAACACTAAATATGCCAAAGAAGGGACTTCCATCAAATGCAATATGGGGTGCCACACATTGATTTTCATGTTGAAAAAGGCTGGAATTGAAGATATGTTTGCTTATTTTAAAATGTGTAACTTTAATTTCCACAAAAAAACAATGTTACAATTTACTGTAAGATAACCTGATTCAGCTAAACTCCAAGAAGTTTCGCACACTGAGCTTCAAAGACATTCGACAACTTCTACCCAACAAAAGAATCTTCCCCCCTGTTCTGCTATGAAACCGGCAGGCTGGTGTGAAAGGAACTGGGAGGGGGACTTTTGGCCTGTTGTCCTGCTAGCAGACAAAGGACTCCCTTGAACTGAATGGAAATGCTAATTTGGGGCGTCAATAGAAACCAGCCCTGGCAGGAAGGAGCTCAAGTTACTCTCTGGATCAGCCAAGACCTTGGAGGTGAGCCAGACTGAAAATGTGGATTTGAAACTGGAGTAAATATATGTTTAAGGAAAAGACTTATAAAATATTGTACCAAACTGACAAAAATATGAAACGTAGAGATTATTAAAATGAAAAGATCGCTCACAGTTTAAAACTAATCTGGAATCTGTGCGATGTTCTGAGACTGAACCACAAAAATGTTAATATTGTAGCTATTGTGAATATGCTATGAAGATGAAAATTTACAGAAGTATGCCCAGATTGTATGTGCATGTATGTGTAAATAATTGTACAGATACGAAAATGTGTAACTGACCAAAAGCACAAAAAACTGTCATTTGTGAACCAAAACTCGTAGGAACATGAGACTTTGACAGAAACGTACCTTGGTCAATCTATCATGTAAATATGTATTATGGACAAGTTGTGCATATTGTAATTATGTTTTTTTATGAAAAATAAGATATACTATACAGATACAAAGGGGAGGTTTTCTCCCTAAGCCATAAACATGACACATCATGACACATCATGACACACTGTTCCTTTCTCAAATCAGGAGAGAGGGAATTATTTTACCTATCAGATCCTTAAAGGGTTGGGCATAGACAATCAGCCTCCCCACCCACTTTGGAAAATGGATAAATAGGGACTGTTGAGGACCCAGAAAGACACACATTCACTCATCAACTGACCCACTGGCGAAGCACCCTGCAGGAAGATCCATACTCCAGAACCAGAATCCAGAACCCTGAAGTAAAGGCCTAACCCAAAAAGCTGAACCCTTTTCAGCAGGCCTTTAAAATCTTGCAACCTGATTTTAACCCCTAAACCTCCACGGGGCCTAACCTAAACCATTCAACAGCCTGGCTGAGCTGTTTTACTGCTTCTGGCCAAGAACCCGTGCTAGAACCACCGGAGATCCAAACCGGTAGAGCAGTGCTGTAACCCAGAACCTGTCAGATCCAGTCCAAGAGGCCGTGCAGACCAGAGTGCCTTGCTGAGAGCAGAACCAAGCGCCTGAGACCTGTCCGGTGGCGAGCGAATCCCAGCCAAACCCATGACCAGATCTTTGACAAGCCCATTCCATTCCAGAGCCATAGTAGTGAGTATTTAGTATAAACTGTCCATAGTCATCTCTTAGTTTAAAGTAATCCTATTCAATCCATTTCAACCTATCCAGAACTGCATTATAGAATCTTGTGTCCATCCTGAATCCTTCTCATCATATAGTCTGTGATAATTGTAGTGATAATCATCTATGCGCTGATATTTTTCTGAAGAAAGTCAAGTGTCCTGGCGGACAGAGGTCAGAGCGCAAGGCGCCCTGTTCTGGTGGCTGTCCCGTTGGGTATCTTGCAATTTCATAGCCCCTTAGTATAAGTCCATCTTGGTTCCTAATCTTTAAAGCACATCTTTCATTTTGAAATTTTGACTATTTTGAGAAAAATCTACCTTCACTAAAACCTCTGTGACTTTTGAACCGTACGTCCTAGAGAGTTTTTCAGTAATCGCATTTCTCACATGCGGAAAAGTTGCCACGAATTTGCACTTGGCTCAATTTCACTCCATGTAAAATAGCTATTTCTTGCTTTCAACTTTTGAATTTCACTTTCCATCTGCCAACCATTCAACAATCATTGCTAGTGTTTCGCCGAACCTCTCCAAAGCAACTCTCACTAGTTCTGAATCCTATTTAGTGAATACAATTCATTTTTAGCATTTTTTGCATCACCTCATATTACATTCACAAGCATTTGTTGAAACTGCAATTGTTGATTGTTATTCCTGAAACCTGTGTGCCCTTATTCCATCTCTTCATATTGCATATTGGGGGAGTGAGTAATAATAGGGGGAAAGAGTGATTATATTGTCTTTTGATTGAAGTCATATCAAGTTTATTTCTGTGTTGCATTCTTTCCTATCCTTGCATTTCCTTGAACCCATACAAAGTTATTCTCTGCTACATTCTTCTTCTTATTCCTACTCCTAATTGATTAAAGAGATTGTTGATTATTGTAATACTACCCATTGCTGATCATTGTAGAAATATTCATAAGTGTGATATTCAGATATTATCCATATTTATAAAAGTGTGATATATTGTTCAATTCATCAAATGAATCTTTTAATATGCAAAACAAACCTATTTCTTGGTTCAGTGAGACTGGGGGGATTCAAAGAGATGGGCGTTATATAAGGGTACATCATCCAGAATTAAAAGAACTTTTGACATAAAAATATATAAATAAGGGTTTCCATTGGGCATCCCATACTAGGCATTGACTTAGTTGGAGTGCTGGATTGAAATCACTTACAGATTGGGGGCTCGTAGCAGGATTTCTGGATTAGAACTACCATTTGTGCAGTTTAATACAGTGTTCTAACTGACAGGATACATAAATCCTGTTGGGCTACCACGCTGTGTTACACTGTAAAAGCACCCCTCAAAAGGGAACGCTCTAAGGAAACGGTCTGTTTTGCAAAAATAAAATAATAAACTTCTGTAAATCAGGAAGGAAATTAATATTTCCAAAATGGCGACATTGGTAGACATCAAGATGGCTAGAGAACACCTTTTACATAAGTTATTTGTGAGAGGTGATTGGACTCAGCAGGACCAGAATGTTCGGTTGCAGGCAGTCACACAACAGATCACTGCAACAGGGTTAGATATCTGGAAAGACCAGGGTCCCTTACATGTGGCCCTGAGTGAGCTATATATGGCCGCTAAGGCCAAGGATGAGCAAAATAAGATTGCCAAGATAGCGGCATTTCTATATTTATCTATGAGAGCCATACAGGATAAATACGCTGAAGGCCAAGATCTGGCAAGTAGGCAGCTGATGGCATTAGAAAAGGCCCAATCTGATCTGGACTCTTCTGGGCAGAGGCCGCAGAGGAGCCAGGAGTCAGAAAATGAAAGCAGGCAGTATATAGTTGAAATAAAATAGAACATGGGTATCCTACAGCAGGAAAAGGCAGACCAGGAAACCAGAATTCTGGCCTTGCAGAAGAAGTACCAAGAAAGTTTGAACTCCCTACTGCAGAGCCAGAAAAAGCTGGTCTCGTGCAGAAGGGATGTGACCTAGCAGTTCGGGCTGGACTGCCCCTTTTGGGGTAGGACCAAGACTGATTTGCATATGGTTTTTCCCCTTCTGTAATGGCTTGGCAGGCTGAAAAACGATGGTCTGGAGGGTTGCCCAGAGCTTTGCCCGTGGTTATGATTAATTCAAAACCTTCCAGCCATCACCTTTCTGTTTTGTTAAAGTCACCCCGAGTGGGACGGGTATGCCCAGACATGGGTCCCGAGTCTGCCGGGCCTAGAGACCCAAGCTACTCCTCACTGATGACGCCCAACAAGGCTGAAACATGTCTGGGGATGCTTGCGGTCTCGTGCAGAAGGGATGTGACCTAGCAGTTCGGGCTGGACTGCCCCTTTTGGGGTAGGACCAAGACTGATTTGCATATGGTTTTTCCCCTTCTGTAATGGCTTGGCAGGCTGAAAAACGATGGTCTGGAGGGTTGCCCAGAGCTTTGCCCGTGGTTATGATTAATTCAAAACCTTCCATCCATCACCTTTCTGTTTTGCAACAGATAGATTTCAACAGGGCATGCACAAAACAGGTATCCACCCTACAAAGCCAATTAGATAGAGAAAAAGAGGAGAGCAATACATTGATTTTGAAAGACCTGGATACCCAGGTAGAGTTTGATGAAGAGCACCAGAAAGCTTGTGCCCTTCAAAGACAGAGGGAGGACCTGGCAGCACAGAGGCAGGCTCTTGCTCAGGAAAGGGACACCTTAGACCAGGAAGTCTGTCACTTAAAAGGGAAACTGGAAGAAAATCACCTGGCCCTCCAGGCACTGGGTGACCTCCAAAAAGAGCATGATAGATTGTTAGAGCACACCAGGAGGGTGGAAGATGCTCTGGCAAGGAAGGAGCAGGCCAGTATGGACAGGAATCAGGAGGTTACCCTCCTGCAGCAAAGAATGGCCCAGTACTCAAAGACAAACCAGGAAGCACAGAGAGAAAATGAGGCTCTCTGTGAGAACAATGATAGGCTCCACAGACAGGTAGCAATGCAAGAGAGACTGATAGAGACTAGTAAGGCCTTGATTGAGGAACAGAAAGCACAGGTTCTTGCATGGCAACAGGGAGCAGTGGCTGATAGAGATGAGGTTCACTGGGAAAGGGAAACACCAAGCATAACCTCAGGAACCCTAGTACCAGAGGCCTTCATCTCTCCCAGTCCCTGGACTCTGCCACCCCCATGTCCACTGGCGCACATGAGCCCAGGGCCATGTGGATGGCAGATAACTATCCAATCAGAAGTATGGGGCTCATAGACCAGCACCTCCCAGGAATGGATGGGTGGGCATCTGGGTATGGGTACCCAAGCACAGTGAAATTTAGTGGGGAACTCCAGGAGAGTAAGCCCACTAAGGGCATCCTGAAAACCTCTGCCCAGCTAGGCAGTGGGGGGGTACCCATCAAATCCTGGGAGCAAGGAGGAATCAGAAGACTCATCTGAGCACCCCAGGACACAGGAGACTAGGTCCCCAGATTCTGCCAGCCATTCCCAGGCTCGCAGAATCCAGGAGAACCTGGAAGACCAGACGGGCACCTCTGGGAGCAGTGCCTCTGAGTCAGAGGAGGATTGGACCAGGGTTACCCGAACCAAGAAGGCCAATAAGGCAAAAAGGGCCTTGCTTAAGGACCCCTTAAAACAGATCAAGGCAAAAAGGAGTGTCATCACGCCTTATCATAAGAACGCTAAGTATTCTCTTTGGGAACACTTAAAGCTCTTTGAGCAGATGATGGAAACTTTCCATCTGAAAGACAGCAGTAGCTGCATTCAGTATGTGAAATGGACCTTTTCACCAGAATACTCCAGTTTCTTTGCGGGGCTGGAGGACCAAAATCATTCAAGATGGTCCACATATAGGGAGGCCATCTTGAAGCATTTTTCTGTTCACAGAAATCCCCAAGAGGCTTGCAAGGCAGCCTACAACTTGCAATGTGGGGAGGATCAGGCCCCACAAGAATTTGTGCAGGAGTTAAAGCATGCCTTTGCACAGACTACCAGAAGGGTGCACACGGACAGCAAAGAATTTGTTAATACTTTTTTCCATGCTCTACCAAAATACATCATGGCCCAGCTAGTGAGAGATTTTCATGAGAAAAGATCACTAGACTGGGTAATTGTACAGGCCACCCTAATCTATGAGGTGCAAAAGCCCATAGACAACAAGAATACTCAAAAAGGCCTCACAACAACCAACCCCCTTGCTGCTGCTAAGGTGGCAGAGGTAAAGGTTGCCCCCATTTTAGATTTGGAGATGGGGGGCCTAAAAACGTGCCTGCACAGCAGAATTATTCCAAGCCAGGAAGGCCCTCGGGCCAGTCACAAACAGGGAGCCAAGGAGGTAGTCCCACAAATGGGATCCCTCACTCCCCTGACTATGTAAGTCCCCGCTAGAAGGGGAACAACAGACCCATCCTGGGTTATGTGTGGACTCCTCCAGCCCAAGGGGGGGGGGTCCAACCAAACAGCCCCTAACGAGGGAACTTCCCTCCTCACTTCCCCCAGCAGGGCAGAAATTCCCCAAATCCTGGGCAGACCTTTTTCCCCAGGTACCCACAAAACTTCCAACCCCAAAATAATCCATCCTTCTTTCCCCACTTTCCTGATCCCCGCAACCTAATCTGGGAGAGGGGGGGCCAAGGGTGGAGGGGTACCCAAATTTTCCCAACCCGGGGTATTACCAGAAAAGGGATAGCTACTCTTCCTGGGATCAGCCCAGGGGAGAAATGAGAACCCTGTATCAGTCTGAGTGGGTGTCACAGCTAGAGCTCCAGGTCCAAAACATGGCACAGGATCTCGGTTGCATGCTGAGGGCTCAGCAGAACCCTCAGATGAGCATGTTGGCGCAGAATGCCCCAAACTCTGGACCTGGTGCTCCAGAACAATGACGGGGGCAGCACCCCGACAAACCACCGGTTCCCAGGGAGGAGGCGCAAGGGGAAGAGGGGTGTAAAGACTTGGAGGAAGCTTCCTTCCCCTCTAGTAAAAAGCCCCTGGAAACCCAGGAACCGGAACCCAAATCTCCTGCCCCTGAAAGTCTGCCACCCAAGGAGCAGAGGGGGGTAGGAGAAACAAAGAACCCGAACAGACCCAATATTGAGGAGGAGGTACAAATCTTCCAATTTGAAGGAGAGGGATCCTCAGAGGATCCTGGCAAAAGGATCTTCTCCTTCAGAGATGGGGGAACTCCTCCCAAGGGAAAATGGGTCCCAAAGGATTCAAATCCAGACTGGGTGGATGTGGGGATTGAGCTAGCGCCGCCCATCATCCCATCCCAGAACCAACAACATGAAATCCCCTGGTTCAAACCCATCCTGGTGACTACCTCCAAAAAGGGGAGGGGGGGTCGGCCCAGAACCAGGGGAACTCAAAACATCTCCCCTCTCTAGTTGCCACCTTTTCTTTGCAGATTCCCAAGACTCCCCACAGAATTCTGCCAAAATCTCTTCTCTCTCAATGTCCAAAACTAAAAAACTAGCCCACCAGTTGTCCAAAAATGTGCTTATCTGTGCCCCCTTGCGGAGAAGGAGGGAAGATACTATGCCCCGGTTCAAGTACGGGGACAGGGTACAATTTTGGCACTAGTGGACACTGGATCCCCAGCTACCCTTCTTTCCAAAATGTCCTCTGATAAACTAAATTCAGGAAGGAGGGAGCATTACCAAATTCCTCTCACCTCTCTTCCTGGACAACTTCAGAACTTTGACGGGAAGGAAATTCCCGTTGAGAGGACTGGGGATTTGGACATTAAAATTGGGCAACACAAGGTGAAGCACTCGGTCATAGTTGTGACTCCAGAGGGCACCCCTTGTTTACTAGGGAATGACCTCCTGCGAAGGTTGTCACCCCTAATAGATTGTGTAAACCAGGTCCTTTGGACCCAGACTAGCCGACCAATAAAGTTAAAACAGAGTGTCAACCATGTTAGTTTAAACGGCACATGCCAAATGGTTGAACAAAAATCTGACCAGGTAGAATTTCACTTCCAGAACAATCAAATTCCAGACATGACAGTAATAGCAGTAGGACAACCAACTGCTGATGGGGGGTCCTCTCTATTTCTGAAATTCAACCTTCCTTCCAGTTTAAGGTGGCATTCCACACTGGAAGGAAATACTCTGAAATTCTTTACCAATCCACAATCAGACATTCCCACTCCTATAGTACAGAAAGAGGTGAAATCAGCTCAGAGCCTGGCTGATATTCAGCAAATTGGAGAGCATTTGTTCATCCCTATTCAGTTAAATGAAGGGAAGGACTCTGTTCTTGCCCAAGTGTGTGTGAACAACGGTAAGAGCTTCATCAGCGAAGCCATGTTCCACCAACTCCCAAATGATCCAGCCATTCCCACATTTAGACTCATAGACAAATGGGAAATGGATCTGGAAGCACCCAATCTCAAACATCCCCTGCCAAGCAGGGGTATGCTCAAAATCTCCATAGGCAACAAGAGCATAGTCCATAATTGTTGGGTCGTGCGAGACGTCACTACCGCCTTTTACTTAGGTAGTGACATTCTCAATCGTGTTGCCATTAGTTTGGACCTAATACACTTCAAAGCTTGGTTCCGATTAGCGGATAATCCGATGGGCTTTCATGACCAAAGAAAGCATTTAGGTCAGCTCAACTGCTGCCTTATGCAGTTGAAATTCAGATTGGAGAGGAAGTCCCCATCCCAGAAAGGACCCGACAATTCTCTCTGGAAGTGAAAGTTAAAAGAGGACAGAAATTGAAAAACCCTGATGCCTATATTCATCTAAATGCTTCTCTCCAAGAGCAAGGGTTGGGGGTAAACCCAACAACACTAGTCAACATAGAACATGACACCATTCCAATATAGGTGGATAACAGCGACTTAAAGAGTATCACTCTAGCCGCAGACACCATTATTGGAATGGCGGTTGATGACCGACATTTTTTCCATTGATTTAGGCAATGAACTATTAGGACCAATCCCCAAGGACTGTTTTGACAGTGACAGTGATGACAACGCAACACCAGACAGGATCTTTACCCGGCATGGGGGGAACTTCCTGGTGTACACTTCCTGCCCTTATGGTAAGGAAGATGTGACTTGTGACTTCAGGAGGGATGAGGTGATTCTCCAGGTCCATGAGGGCTGCCTTTCAGACCTGAAGCCACCAGTCCAAATCAGCACTCTGACCAGGGACTTCTCCACCCAGCTGGAGGAGGCCGCTGAGATAGCAAAACCAGATGTCTTTCCAGGCTTCAGGCAGATGGTTGAAGAGCGAGTCAACCTAGCTGATGCCTGTTGGACTCTGGAGCAGAAGCAAAAGTTGAAACAAGTTTTCTTGGATTTTCAAGATCTTTTTGCGGTGGACTCATATGACTGTGGTCGCACCCACATCCACACAAAAATTCCCACGGACCCTGGCATGACTCCAGTGTTTGTGAAGCAATATTGCTTGCCTCTCGCATCAATGGAGTCCCTTACTGAAATAATTAAGAACCTTGAGTCCCGTGGGATAATCCGTCCAGTCCACAGCACCTTCAATAATCCGGTGCTGGGGATAATGAAGCCAAACGGCCAGTGGAGACTCTGCGCCAACCTTAGGGAGCTCAACAAACGGGTCCATACTTCCCTACATTGACCATGGGCTGGCCCAGATCCAGGGGTCACAGGTATTCACTGCAATAGACCTGACCAATGGATACTGGACTGTACCTGTCAGTAGAGAGGACCAATACAAGATGGCCTTTATCTTTGGGGGCCAGCAGTACACATGGAGCCGGACTCCCTTTGGATACATCAACTCCGGCAATGAGTTTAACATTTTTCTACATAAGGCCATGCCCGACCTGGGTGAGAGGGGTAACCTGGCTTATGTAGATGATGTCCTCATCAAAAGCTCAACTGTGGAGGAGCTCATAGCGGAGATCCGTTATGTTCTGAGACAGTTGAGGGTCACCTGAGCAAAACTTTCCTTTCAAAAGGCACAATTTTTTGGGGCGTGAGATTACTCCTCTGGGTCCCTGTCCCCAGGAAAAGAAAGTGGAAGCACTCCAAAAATTGAAAGACCCTACAACTCTGTGGGACCTAAGGAGCCTCCTTGGACTGACTAACTACAGTAGAAAGTTCATTGAGGGCTACGCAGAGATCACAAGACCCCTAATTCATCTTCTTTTGAAGGGGGGGTCAAGTGGGAGTAGGGTCCAGAACAAGCCGAGGCAGTAAGACAAATCAAAAGAAGCCTCTCACAAGGGCCTTGCCTAGCTTACCCTGTCAGAAACAAGGAGTTCTTCTTGGAGACAGGGTTCTCTAGTACATGCTTGACTGCAGTATTATACCAAAAGCATGACAAGGTCAATAAAGTAATTTCCTATGCAAGTAAAACTTTATCCTCTGTGGAGGAAAAATTCAATGACTGTGAGAAGGCACTCCTGGCAACGGTGTGGGCATTGAAGAATTACCACCTGTTTATCCAGGGGGAACACATCATAGTGGATACTCCACACCAGCCTCTGCAATATCTCCAAAGTGACAGAATCTGGGCTGGAAATGTGAGTAATTCCTGAATTACTTCCTGGATTCTGTCAAAGCAAGGCTTTCCTGTGGAGGTCAGATATGGCCAAAACAAGAAGAGTCCCCTCGCGCAAGGTCTGGCTGACTTGCATGATTGTGCCAGAGAAAACTGTCTCGAGGCCGAAAGTCTAAAAATCAAGGACAACATGGAGGCATACCTTAATTCCCCACACAAAGTTTTTGAAGAAGACAAGTGTGAGGGAAATGCCCACTGTCTATGTGGATGGATGCTCTTACCATGTTGACAACAGGGAAAAAGTACTTGTGGCCGGCGTAGGGAATGCATGGGTGAATGAGATCCCAGAACCCTCCGCTGGGTACAAGATTGGTCCCCGAAGTAGTCAAGTGGCACAGTTGATGGCTGTGCATCAAGCCATCCTCACTGCTGTCCAACATCAACTCCACTAAATGGTCATAATCACAGATTTGGATTATGTACGGAACGGGTTTGTGGAGCACCTGGTTAACTGGAAAACCAGAGGCATGTTATGTGCTAATAATAAACCCTTGAAACATGGGAAGGTAATTCAAAATATTGATGATCTGGTCACCTCGAATAGGATGACCGTCTACTAGAAAAAGATCAAGAGTCATTCCAAAGTAGAGGGACCAGACAAAACTGGAAATGACTTAGCTGATCAGCTGGCCAAAACCGGGGCCATCCAAGGGGATCTAATAGAGATCGAGTCTCTGTTGGGGGAAATTCAGGTCACTGCTATCACTAGGTCCCAGACAAATGCTCAAAATGAACTCTCAACTGCACAATGGAGTAAGGCGACCCCAGATGCTGATTTGATTACAGCTCAGAAAGGGGATCCAATAATTGGTAGGTTTTATCAACACATTGAGGACCCTGAGAACTTTCCCCTGATGGATACCGATTACATGGAGAAAGAGGACCTCAGAGTGTTGATGAAATGTCCAAAAATGTTCCGAATCCAAGACGGTTTGTTGGTGAGGAAATCCTTAGCTGGCCATGATCAGTGGGTGGTCCCTTCCTCTTTCCGAAGCCTGATGTTAAGTCACGCCCATGATACGGCCACAGCCGGTCATAGGGGGTTTCATAGAACACTTGAAATCTTAAGAGACTTTGCATACTGGCCACACATGGGGCAGGACCTCGACCAATACTTGAAGGGGTGTTTTATGTGTGCACAATTTCAGCCAACATCCCTCACAAAAGAGGGGGATGACACTGCCATGGTCAGATTTACAAGTCAATTTTATCGGGCCCATGATTCGCTCCTCTAGGGGGAACAAGTACATGTTGACCGTGACATGCTTGTTTACTAAATGGGTGGAATGTCTTCCAGCCCCAAACTGCAAGGCAGAAACAGCAGCTGCCCTGATGATCAACCACATCTTTTTGCATTTCGGTCTACCCCAAAGGATCGAGTCAGACCAAGGTAGCCATTTCACCAGCAAAGTAATGACAAAGATGTAGGCGATACTTGGGGTCAAAAGGAAGCTACATAGTGCTTACCGGCTAGCCTCTAGTGTTGCAGTAGAGAGATACAGCAAAATAATTTTGAGCATATTGAAAAAGTTTGTGGCAGATTCTGGGCCAAGTTGGGATATTCAATTACCTCTTGTCGTAATGGCCATCAGATCTACCCCTTCATCTGCAACTAAAATGTCACCGTTTGAGCTGATGACTGGATGCAGGATGGTGCTTCCCCAGCATCTGCTCTATAGAACCCAAGAGCAGACATTGATCAATGCCTCCACAACTCATGAGTATGTTGAAAATCTAAGACAACACCTTCAACATGCTTTTGCCTATGCTCAGCGAAATCTAGAGAGATCAGCAGATAGCATGAAGACCCACTATGACTTGAAGACTACCAGAAAAGAATACAATGTAGGAGACCGGGTCTACTTATACAATTTCCAAAGGAACTAGGCCAAACAGTGCACATTTTTGCCTACCTGGAGGGGTCATTTTGAAAATGTAGACAAAATCTCACCAGTCGCCTACAAAATCCGAATCCCCAAAGGCAGTTTGGCAGTAGGGGAAGATAAGTGAGTCCATATTAATCAACTAAAGTGTTACCATCATAGGCACACTCTGCAGCAACTGGAAGAGTCTTCTGGAACCCCACAGGGGGTCACTCCAGATCCATAAAATTCCAACTCTAAAATATTCCATATATAATCTATAAAATACAATAATACAAATGTGTCCTGATTTATCATATGTATGTGTCCACCCCACTACATTAATAGTGGTGGGGAAATGTCTACAAAGATGTTTTTGCTTTGTCATCCTAGGATAACTTATAGTTGATTGGAAACCATGGAGACTAACCAAGGAGGATGACCCGGGGACTGGGAGCAAAGATCCGAGGGGCCCGCAGTATCGCTCAATACTCACAAGAGGACTGGCGAGGAGAACCAATCGATCCACCTTTGACAGAGGAAAAGACGATGAACTGGGCCATTTGTGGTATCAGAAGAGATGAAAATGACATCCCAGTCTTGCGAATTCCCATTGATGGAAGATCAATGCCAAATCGCAAAAGAGGGGGGGCTTGTGGGATGTTTCAACCCACTAGTCCAGGCTCTGCAACATTACTGTGCATTGCTTGCATCAGGAACATCAGAATGGGCACTGGAAAGCATGCTGCTCGCTAAAAATCACCCAAAAGTGCGCAGTAAAAATCTAAAAAATAGGCCGCCATCCACTTTTGCCTATCTCAGTGGTAACACAGGAGACCACTGCCAAAACCCATCATTTGGCTGCCCACAGAGCAAGGCTGATTGTAAAAGAAACACAGAGCTGTGTGAAAATCTGTGTTTCTTGGTTGTCAAATTTGCAAAATTCATGGCTCACAAACCACCCAAAAGATCCAACCTCCTTGTTGGGTCTTAAACATCATTCTACTTCAAGAATCCACATAAATGCAATGCCCACAGAAGTACACTTATCAGAAGAAAATCCACATTGAAGATTGCTTGCTGGAAAGAAATATGTCAAAAATGGGTGCAATACTGTTACTCGCCTCTGTCAGACGCTGGCGATCTCTAAATCTGACTGGAACCATCAGGACGCGCACGGACCTTCCTGCAAAGAACTGCTATCCAGCTTCCACCAAGCACCCTGTTCAGGGTTGTTCTCTACATGCTCTTTACGGGAGCCCCCACCCAAACGTCAATGCCTTGAGAAAGACTTTGGTTGAAACGCGCGTCGGCGGTTTTGTTGTTTTTATGGTTCACCAACCTGGTACAGTGTGCCGAAGGTGTTATGCTGCACTTGAAACAATAAATATTCCCTGCACAATCACAAACCTGGTCTGAATTGTGAAATTACTAGTGACAGTACTGGAGTACCAATCCTCCTGCCAGCGCCACCAACCTACAAGGTTTTGTCAACCCACCCTCTTCTCTTCAATTTCCTGGGAACCTTGGAGCCTAGTTCCCTGACAAAACCATGTGCTAGGCTGCAGGCCAAACCGTGAACACAGACGATAAGTTGCTCAGGGGACCTTTTTTGTCCCAACACCAAGCTCCTCACCCCTTGTAACTGGAATTGAAGATATGTTTGCTTATTTTAAAATTTGTAACTTTAATTTCCACAAGAGAACAATGTTACAATTTACTGTAAGATAACCTGATTCAGCTAAACTCCAAGAGGTTTCCCACACTGAGCTTCAAAGACATTTCACACCTTCTACCCAACAAAAGAATCTTCCCCCCTGCTCTGCTAAGTAACTGGCAGGCTGGTGTGAAAGAACTGGGAGGGGGACTTTTGGCCTGTTGTCCTGCTAGCAGACAAAGGACTCCCTTGAACTGAATGGAAATGCTAATTTGGGGCGTCAATAGAAACCAGCCCTGGTAGGAAGGAGCTCAAGTTACTCTCTGGAGCAGCCAAGACTTTGGAGGCGGGCCAGACTGAAAATATGGATTTGAAACTGGAGTAAATATATGTTTAAGGAAAAGACTTATAAATATTGTACCGAACTGACAAAAATATGAAACTTAGAGATTATTTGTTATAAACCTATTCAACTAGCTAAAATATGCACCAATCACCTCCACAGAATATACGCAAGTGTAAAGATAAGAAATCCGTCCTGCTCTTCAATCGCCACCAATTGTAGATTGGAGTGGTTTACCCGGTGTCCTTCCACCGTGCAGAGAATTTCACACTGTGTGAAAACCCCGGGGAAACCCTCAAGGGGAAGAACACCCTGAAGATGGAGTTCGTCGAGAGTAGGACGTGGAGTATTTCAGATGGGCGTCTTCCGGGGAAAGCTGGTCACAGTCAAGTCATCCTTGGGATGGTAGGAATCTTTCTGGTCCCGGAATTTAGCTATAACGAGAAGGGACAGTTAGATTGGGAAAGAGTAAACAGGCAAGTAGATGATTATGGGGAAATACTACCCTTGATGTCTAGAAGTAGGTATTTGTTGATTGGAGTCCAATGGTGGGAGAGATCAGGTAACTAATATGGGAAGATAAACTCTATCAAGTTCGGTAAGGAAAGAAAAAAGACTTGAAAAAAGTAAGGCAGGTCTTCGTACCGAAATCCTAGCTGAAAGATTCGGGAGATGGTTCGGCGATCAGGTAGAAATGGCGGGTGGACTGAACTTGGGATGACAGAGGGTGTGGATAATAAGATTACCTAAGAGATGTGGATCTTGAGAGTGCACCAGATCGGATACTTCCTGATAGCACGAACAGGGAGATTTGGTCGGGGTGTGTGTAATCCTAAGAATGGGAGAAAGTAGTAAGAAGTCGTGAATGACGGATTGCGAGTTCGTAATGTTCTAGGACTTCCTAGTAGCGATGCTCACGGAGCGTAGGCTCTGAGAACAGAAGCAATGTGAAGCAGTCCTACGTTGGATGCCGGAAATACATTCACATCATGGATGGGCAGAGTCAGTTCATTCACCTGCCGAACCACAACACTAACACCCTGTGGTATTGTGGCCATTCTGGGGGTAGTACTCTGGATGTTTGCAATGCGACGCCAACGGCGCCATAAGGAAAACTGGCGAAAAATCCTGTGAGGGTGAGGATTCGGAATAGTATTCCCCCTTTTATGGGAGACAAACCCTGGTTTGCCAGGATGAAAGTGGTAAAAGGCCTGTATCAGACGAGGAGCATGCACTGCAGAGGCGGGTTCCCAAGATCTTTCTGCTGGTGAGTAACCTTTCCAGTCCACCAAATATTGCAATGTTCCTCGTCTATAGGGTGAATCATAGATCCCTGAAACCTCGTATTCGGGACCATCATCCGTAAAGATTGGTAGAGGTTTCTTGGCAGCGTGTGGATGGAAATCGTTCCGGAGGTCAGGTTTTAGTTGAGAGACATGAAACGTTGAATGGATACGCTTCCAAGAGTCTGGTAGTTGCAATTGGAAAGCAGCGGGACCTTTTTGCTTAAGCACCCGAAAAGGACCAAAGAAATTGGGTGAAAGCTTTGAGGAGACTAATCTCCTAGGCAGGAATCTGTTAGATAACCACACCTGGTCACCTATGTGAATCAATGGAGCGGAGGTTCTGTGTTTGTCTGCTTGTTTCTTACTTCTGAGTTGTGCCACTTGCAGGGCCTCTTTGGCTTCTTTTCATCCTTTTTGTATGGCCTTTACCATACAGTCAATATTGGGAATGGAGGATGAAGTGGACCTAAGAGTTGGAAATACTGCAGGGTGAAATCCGTAAGTAAAGAAAAAAGGACTATGATGGGTAGCTGAACGGGTGGAATTATTGTATGCGAATTCCGCTAAGGGTAGAAGTCCTTTCCAATTATCCTGTGCGGCTGAAATGTAACACCTGAAATATAACACCGTAGATAACCCTCAAGTGTTTGATTGAGTCATTCTGTCTGCCCATTTGTCTGGGGATGGAAACCGGAACTTAAGGCTCCGGAGATTGCTAAAATATGGCACATTTGCTTCCAATACTTTGAGGTGTACTGTGGACCCCGATCGGATATGATCACTTTTGGAAGCCCATGGAGAGAGAATATATGGTCCAGGAATACATGAGCCATGACAGATGCAGAAGGGATTGCCGGCAGAGGAATGAAGTAAGCCATTTTGGTGAGGGAGTCCACGGTAACCTTGATAGTGTTACATCCTTCTGAAATGGATAAATCTACTATGAAATCCGTGGAGATGATTTGCCATGGTCTTGTTGGTACTCGTGTACTTACTAGTTTCCCAAAGGGTGCTTCTCTGGGACTTTCTCAGGCCGATTCATGGAATAATTAGCGCGGCGCAAGTGGCCAAAAACGTGCGAATCGCAGTGGTATAGCGAAAATCGCAGTGCAAGTGCGAAAATCGCACGAAAAGCAGCGCACATCGATTCATGGAAGGCCGTGCGCGAGAAAACCATCGGATGTGCGATAAAAAAGTGCACGGCGCACGTTGGCGCACAGGCCATCTAACTGCGTGCGCCAGGTCACAGCGAAAATCGCACAGGCCACAGCGAAAATCGCACATAGCGCGGCGCACGCAACAAAAGTAGGCGGAACACGGGGCGTAACACTCGGAATGGGGAACAACTTGCCAAAATGTGGGCGTCACAGGGGAAGTACAGGGTACAAGTGCGCGGAACGCCCACACGCTCGCCTACAACACGTATTCATGGAATAGAATAGGGCAAAAAAGCGCACGCTCAAATCAGCGCACAGGCACAAACACGACCGCCACAAGAAAGCAGGCGGTAGCGTCTCTGCGCCTGTAAGAGATGTGCGCCAAAAGGTGCGCCAACAAATAGCACCTATATACAGCCATGATGAATGTCCTATACTGTGGCCCTCCAGGACAAATGACGTGCAAAGGGGTACCCACAAACACGGACACCCGCTGACAAAAAATACGTGTGCGTGTATACCGGGGTACGCAGGAAGTCTCACACGCGAATTGGCAGGGCATGTGAATTTCAGGGGTTTGCGGGAAGTACCACACGTGATTTGTCAGGGTACATGGATTGCAGGGGTGCGCGGGAAGTTCCACACGTGATTTGTCAGGGTATGTGGATTGCAGGGGTGCGCGGGAAGTTCCACACGCGATTTGTCAGGGTACGTGGATTTCAGGGGTGCGCAGGAAGTTCCACACGCGATTTGGCCGGGTACGTGGATTTCAGGGGTGCACGGGAAGTACCACACGCGATTTGTCAGGGTACGTGGATTTCAGGGGTGCGCGGGAAGTTCCACACGCGATTTGGCTGGGCACGTGTATGATAGGGGTACGCGGGAAATTCTACACACGATTTGGCTGTGTGCTCCCAGGTATTCCCTGTATACCCTCCACGGCCCCTGCAGGCAGCACACACCACAGGGGACTACCCTGCACACCTGCTCATGTCACCCAGCACCCCCACCCCCCAGCATCCAGGGGCACCCTCCACCAGGCCCCCACTCATGTCTCCCACCACCCCCCAGCATCCAGGGGCACCCTCCACCAGGCCCCCACTCATGTCTCCCACCACCCCCACCCCCCAGCCACCAGGGGCAGCCTCCACCAGGCCCCCACCCATGTCTCCCACCACCCCCACCCCCCAGCAGTGCAGGGGCACCCTCCACCAGGCCCCCACCCATGTCTCCCACCACCCCCACCCCCCAGCAGTGCAGGGGCAGCCTCCACCAGGCCCCCACTCATGTCCCCTATCACCCCCACCCCCCAGCAGTGCAGGGGCACCCTCCACCAGGCCCCCACCCATGTTTCCCACCACCCCCACCCCCCAGCCACCAGGGGCAGCCTCCACCAGGCCCCCACTCATGTCTCCCACCACCCCCACCCCCCAGCCACCAGGGGCACCCTCCACCAGGCCCCCACCCATGTATCCCACCACCCCCACCCCCCAGCAGTGCAGGGGAACCCTCCACCAGGCCCCCACCCATGTCCCCTATCACCCCCACCCCCCAGCAGTGCAGGGGCACCCTCCACCAGGCCCCCACTCATGTCTCCCACCACCCCCACCCCCCAGCAGTGCAGGGGCACCCTCCACCAGGCCCCCACCCATGTCCCCTATCACCCCCACCCCCAGCAGTGCAGGGGCACCCTCCACCAGGCCCCCACTCATGTCTCCCACCACCCCCACCCCCAGCCACCAGGGGCAGCCTCCACCAGGCCCCCACCCATGTCTCCCACCACCCCCGCCCTCCAGCAGTGCAGGGGCACCCTCCACCAGGCCCCCACTCATGTCTCCCACCACCCCACACCCCAGCCACCAGGGGCAGCCTCCACCAGGCCCCCACGCATGTCTCCCACCACCCCCACGCCCCAGCAGTGCAGGGGCACCCTCCACCAGGCCCCCACTCATGTCTCCCACCACCCACACCCCCCAGCCACCAGGGGCAGCCTCCACCAGGCCCCCACTCATGTCTCCCACCACCCCCACCCCCCAGCAGTGCAGGGGCACCCTCCACCAGGCCCCCACTCATGTCTCCCACCACCCCCACCCCCAGCCACCAGGGGAAGTCTCCACCAGGCCCCCACCCATGTCTCCCACCACCCCCGCCCTCCAGCAGTGCAGGGGCACCCTCCACCAGGCCCCCACTCATGTCTCCCACCACCCCCACCCCCCAGCCACCAGGGGCAGCCTCCACCAGGCCCCCACGCATGTCTCCCACCACCCCCACGCCCCAGCAGTGCAGGGGCACCCTCCACCAGGCCCCCACTCATGTCTCCCACCACCCCCACCCCCCAGCCACCAGGGGCAGCCTCCACCAGGCCCCCACTCATGTCTCCCACCACCCCCACCCCCCAGCAGTGCAGGGGCACCCTCCACCAGGCCCCCACTCATGTCTTCCACCACCCCCACCCCCCAGCATCCAGGGGCACCCTCCACCAGGTCCTCACAATCCCCAATCATGTGCGTTATGGTCAGCCTCCACAGCCAAAAAGCCTTACCAAGTAACCCATTCACCCACATGAAAATGGAAATTACATGTTACACCCCCAATGTTCATAAAGCTAATGAACCCATGTCCGTCACACACAATGGTTGCAATTGAATGGGAAAACACCCAACATGACATGCATGAAACCAATGAGATGATACCACATAGTGAAGTATGAAAACAAAATTGTATTAAAAAAAAAAGAAAGCAAAATAAATGAAACAAACTACAATGGCAATGAAAAAAAGATAAGCTGCATGTCCGTTTAAAAAAATAAAAACACCAAATCCTAATCCAAAAAATTGTTGTCCAAAGTCAAATGAAAAATAAAATCAATCCAATGAAGAACTATGTACAAAACATCCAAGGGTCCATGAGCCCAACTGAACAAAGGAAACCTACAAAAAACCCTAACTAAAATGCAACTATATACAAAAAGTGGAGCAGTGTCCGTCGACTCCAAATCATAAGAACAAACAAAGGAAACCTAAAACTAAAGAACTATATACAAAGGCGGCGGGCAAGTCCAGTGGCTCACTCCGTGGTGTTCCGGGCCAGGGCATCATCGAACTCCTGTTCGATGTCCGGGAGGCGGTCCTGTTCCATGGTCCCGAGGGTCCGCAGGGACGACGCCGTGTCCTCCTCCAACCCCCTGCGGATTGCCTCGAGGCACTCGGCCCGCCTCAGGGCCCTCGCATGGAGTTCTCCGCCCTGACCATTGTGAGCCGCGCCTCTTCCGCCCGCCGCCGCTCCGCACCTATCTGCTGGCCCAACCGCTGCCACACAGAAGACACACCCCGTCCTGGGTCAACCTGCCCTCCGGCCGATGCCTGCCCCTCCGATGTTGAAGGCCCCGAGCCTTCATGTCTCCCACCACGTTGCTGCTGCTGCTGTGCCTCTGCCCGTGCACTGCCTCCTGCTGCCTGCACATCCTCCGCCGGCTGGGGTGCAGTTGTTGATGTGGCCACCCCTGCTGGACGTCCGACTCCCGACTGTGGCAGGGATGCCTCCTCCACCAGCCTGGCCGCACCATCAGAGGCAGCTCCACAGGGCACCCAGGTGACTGATGGGTGGGAAGATGGCACAGAGGACGACTGGCACGTAGGGGGTCCAGTTGAGGAGGGGGTCGGAGCAAGCCCCATCAGACGGAGGAATCCGGCCTGGGTGACCTGTCCCAGCAGGCTGACGTGGTCAACGAGCCATTCGAGATGACGTGCAGTCTCTCCATGAAAAGACTGCAGGTCACCTCGCATGGCCCGTTGACGCAACGCCACACCAGCCAGGACAGGCTCAACCCGGACCTGGATAGCCACGTCCGCAGGCAGAGGAAGGCCAGTTGACGTCAGCTCATACCCTGCCTGAAAACGGGTCTGGACGTAGGCATCCCTGCTGGTGCAAGATGATGCATGGACAGGATCGGGGACAGGATTGCACACAGGCACCTCCGCAGCGGCCTGTGCTGCCTCCTGTCCCTGGTCCTGCACTGCACCACTAGCACCAGTGGGATCCCCACCTCCAGACCCCGTCTCTGGTGCTTGCACGGCCTCCTCCTCCACCAAACCCCCCACCAACCTGGATGACTCCGTGCCATCTTCCCCTGTTGGGCCCTGTGGGGTCCCAGCTGCCCCTTCTGCTGCCGAGGAGTCCAACTCCAACCTCCGCCTCTTGGACCACCCCCCGGCAGCTGCGGCCTGGGACGCGGCACCGGACTCCTCACTCCCCGACGAGATGACAACACGGGAGGGGAGCCGGGCCTTGCGTCTCCGGCTGGCGGTGGGATCCCCGCCGCTGTGCTCCACAGCACCTTCTCCGCCCTCTTCATCAGTTGACGCTGCAGACAGGGAGAAACAAAACACAGGCATCAGGGCACTGTACAATGGACACATACACACATGACAGTTGCACATGAGAGGCTTTGGCAAACCTCAGACATGTCATCACAATCCCCAACACACATGTCATTACAACTCGCACACATGAGCCATACCACAGCCATATCGCAACTGCCACCACCATCCCTACACATACAACAGCATGAGCAGCCAAATGTGAGCCAGACATCACATGCAACACAGGAAGTTCACCACACATGTACACGCACCACCACACTTGCATGCATGTGTACACCTCTGCCAAGAGTCGCACTGTTCAGACGGGCATCCATGTCACATCTGCTAATCAGGCTTCCACATACCGCTGTCACATGTATCCATGTTGCATCACTGTTGCACCCTTGTCAAATACACACACATGCACATGTACACAGTGCTGATACATGCAGCCGAAAACAACATACATGCGTGACATCACGGACATGTCTACTTACAAACACATTCATCCAAACATGTGTGCCCACACAACTGCATTTGGCATGCAAGCCTACACACACAAGCACAATCCATGTCTCACACATTACAGCCCTCGCATGTGTCAGCCCCACGGCCCTGTACACCCCCACCCATACTCGACCCCATACAAACAGATGTGCAACCTGCAGACTACCGAATAATCACCACATGCACTGCTCACAATCAGGATGCATGTACACTCACCGCTCGACTCCGGACGGGTCTGCTTCTCTAGGACCTGGACGTGGAGCGCTGGGGATATGCGTTCCAGGACCCTCATCTGTTCTTCCGACAAGTGGCCCCGGCGGTGATGTCACGCATGTATGTTGTTTTCGGCTGCATGTATCAGCACTGTGTACATGTGCATGTGTGTGTATTTGACAAGGGTGCAACAGTGATGCAACATGGATGCATGTGACAGCGGTATGTGGAAGCCTGATTGGCAGATGTGACATGGATGCCCGTCTGAACAGTGCGACACTTGGCAGGGGTGTACACATGCATGCAAGTGTGGTGGTGTGTGTACATGTGTGGTGAACTTCCTGTGTTGCATGTGATGTCTGGCTCACCTTTGGCTGCTCATGCTGTTGTATGTGTAGGGATGGTGGTGGCAGTTGCGATATGGCTGTGGTATGGCTCATGTGTGCGAGTTGTAATGACATGTGTGTTGGGGATTGTGATGACATGTCTGAGGTTTGCCAATGCCACTCATGTGCAACTGTCATGTGTGTATGTGTCCATTGTACAGTGCCCTGATGCCTGTGTTTTGTTTCTCCCTGTCTGCAGCGTCAACTGATGAAGAGGGCGGAGAAGGTGCTGTGGAGCACAGCGGCGGGGATCCCACCGCCAGCCGGAGACGCAAGGCCCGGCTCCCCTCCCGTGTTGTCATCCCGTGTTGGTGGCTGGGGGGTGGGGGTGGTGGGAGACATGAGTGGGGGCCTGGTGGGGGCTGCCCATGGTGGCTGGGGGGGTGGGGGTGGTGGGAGACATGGGTGGGGGCCTGGTGGAGGGTGCCCCACACTGCCAGGGGGGTGGGGGTGGTGGGAGACATGAGTGGGGGCCTGGTGGGGGATGCCCATGGTGGCTGGGGGGTGGGGGTGGTGGGAGACATGGGTGGGGGCCTGGTGGAGGCTGCCCCTGCACTGCTGGGGGGTGGGGGTGGTGGGAGACATGAGTGGGGGCCTGGTGTAGGCTGCCCCTGGTGGCTGGGGGGTGGGGGTGGTGGGAGACATGAGTGGGGGCCTGGTGTAGGCTGCCCCTGGTGGCTGGGGGGTGGGGGTGGTGGGAGACATGAGTGGGGGCCTGGTGGAGGGTGCCCCTGCACTGCTGGGCGGTGGGGGTGATAGGGGACATGGGTGGGGGCCTGGTGGAGGGTGCCCCTGCACTGCTGGGGGGCGGGGTGGTGGGAGACATGGGTGGGGGCCTGGCGGAGGCTGCCCCTGGTGGCTGGGGGGTGGGGGTGGTGGGAGACATGAGTGGGGGCCTGGTGGAGGCTGCCCCTGCACTGCTGGGGGGTGGGGGTGGTGGGAGACATGCATTGTTGATCAGTAGTGCAAGGTGACATGTGGGTTGGCTGGGGGGCATGCCCATGGTGGATGGGCTGCCTGCGGGACATGTGCAGGGGTGCAGGGTAGTCCCCCGTGGTGTGGGCTGCCTGCAGGGGCCGTGGAGGTTGTGGAGCGAACACCTGGGAGGACCCACACGGCCAATTCACGTGTAGTACTCCACAGAACCCCTGAAATACACATACCCTGCTGAAATCGCGTGTGGAACTTCCCGCGCACCCCTGGAATACACGTACCCTGCTGAAATCACGTGTGGAACTTCCCGCGCACCCCTGGAATACACGTACCCTGCTCGCACGGGGCCAATCGCGTGTGGAACTTCCCGCGCACCCCTGTAATACGCGTACCCTGATGGAATCGCGTGTGGAACTTCCCGCGCACCCCTGAAATACACGTACCCTGCTTGCACGGGGCCAATCGCGTGTGGAACTTCCCGTGCACCCCTGAAATACACGTACCCTGATGGAATCGCATGTGGAACTTCCCGCGCACCCCTGAAATACACGTACCCTGCTGAAATCGCGTGTGGAACTTCCCGCGCACCCCTGGAATACACGTACCCTGCTCGCACGGGGCCAATCGCGTGTGGAACTTCCCGCGCACCCCTGTAATACACGTACCCTGATGGAATTGCGTGTGGAACTTCCCGCGCACCCCTGAAATACACGTAACCTGCTGAAATCGCGTGTGGAACTTCCCACGCAACCCTGGAATACACGTACCCTGCTCGCACTGGGCCAATCGCGTGTGAAACTTCCCGCGCACCCCTGAAATACACATATCCTGCTGAAATTGCGTGTGGAACTTCCCGCGCACCCCTGAAATACACGTACCCTGCTGAAATCGCGTGTGGTACTTCCCGCGCACCCCTGGAATACACGTACCCTGCTCGCACGGGGCCAATCGCGTGTGGAACTTCCCGCGCACCCCTGAAATACATGTACCCTGCTGAAATCGCGTGTGGAACTTCCCGCGCACCCCTGTAATACACGTACCCTGCTGATTTTGGTGTGGAACTTCACGCGCACCCCTGGTGCACACGTACACAGGACAATCGCGTGTGGAACTTCCCGCGAACCACTGAAATACACGTTCCCCGCTTGGCGTTTGCTGTTTGCCAGCCCGGTGAACTGGTCCAGGGTTAGCGCAGCCCTTTGCGATTATTTGGGGATTTTGAAGGCTTTTCCTTGTGCGAGGGCGTTCTTGGGGGCGTTACTGGCGCTGCTGCAGGGTTGCTGCGATACTCTGCGCCACGGGTGGTTTGGGAGCCTAAAATCCATGAATACGCTGTGCGCGGAAATCGGTTTTAGCGCACGTGCCTGGCGCAGACAATCGCACGCGGACACTCTGCGCCAGCCGCTTGCGACACTTTTCTGCGAAATTCTATGAATTACCCTGATAGTTCTGTACAACAGTTATGATAGTAGGCCACCAGTACTGTCTCTGAATTAGGTCCAAGGTGCCTGCGTAGCCCCGATGACCCGCAGCCTTTGAATCATGACAAAGACGCAACACTTCCTTCTACAGGTCTTTGTCTGGTGTGAATACCTTTTTCTCTTTACATAAAAGACCTCGGTGGGGTGTTAGATGATACTTTGTTTGTAGTTCCGGATGTGAGGATTCCCAGTGTTTAGTTGTTTCCTCAATCTTTTGCAAGAATTTCCATACAACTGGGACGCAAACTGTCTTGGGGAAAATAGGTTCGGGATGGAATGGAGCCCCTTCCACGGGGTCTCTTCCAGATAAGGGTTCAGCTTTTAAATTGGTTCTGCTAGGGGTAAAAGAAAAAGTGATGTGAAACAGAGAAAAAAAATGAGCCCACCGGGCCTGGCGGCTGTTGCATGTTTGAGCATACTGTAATATGCGTAAGTTGTGGTGGTCGGTCCTAACCTCTATGGGGAATTGAGCTCCCAATAACAGATGACTCCACTCTTCAAAGGCACGTTTTATGGCCAGCAGTTCCTTTTCCAATACAATATAGTTGATCTCCTCTTGTGACAGTGTCTTAGAGAGATAAGCCACGGGTTGTTTGGTATTATTACTTCCTGGTTGCAGGAGAACGGCTCCCAGTGCCTGATGGGACGCATCCGATTCAACAATGAATCTCTTCTGTTGGTCTGTCATGATCAATATTGGCGCCTTTGTGAATAATTTCTTTAGTTGATCAAAGGAGTGTTGTACCTCCAGGTCCAAAGGAACAGAATCCCTTTTTTAAGGAGATGCGTTAAGGCTTGAGTAATGGAGGAAAAGTGTGGGATAAATCGCCTGTAAAATTTGGCTAATCCCAAGAAACTTTGGATGTCTTTGACGGATTTAGGAGTCGGCCACTCAGTGATGGCAGAGATCTTAGAGGGATCCATTGAAATGCCTTCCCCTGACAATATATATCCCAGATAGGCTATCGAAGACTTGTGGAATTCACACTTCTCGATTTTGCAGAATAGATGATTTTGCTGGAGACGGGAAAGAACTTCTTGAACATGGGAAACATGCTCTGCCAATGAGGAAGAAAAAACTAGTATATCATCTAGGTAAATGATTACATAGTGTAGGGATATATCCGCAAAGATGTGGTCCATAAACCGTTGGAAGACGGCCGGAGTGTTGGATTTCTTTCCTGGAGTCTAAAATCCAATTGCATTACCAATGAGATGAATTTGCTCATGTTAGGGGGACGGGGTACTCGTGAGACCTCGTCTTTTAGTTCTTCGGATAGACCTCTCTGAAATATGGTCATCTGAGCATCATCCGCCCAGGTGGTATCAGCTGCCATATGCTTAAAACAAGTTATATATGATAGGATATCTAAGGAACCTTGTTTGAGATCTAATAGATGCTCTTGAGCGGCTATAGTTACTTCTTGTCTTCCAAACATGTTTTTTATGTTGTTACAAAAGGCAGGGTGAGAATCCAATATAGGGGTATTATTTGTCACTAATGGAGTGGCCCAAGCTAAAGCGGCTCCGGTTATTTGGGATATCATATGACCTACTTTGTCCCTGTCGGTGGGGAAGAAAGCCGCTTTAAATGCAAATTGGACTGTACAGGATTCAAGGAATTGTTTTACCAGATGGGGATTGCCATCCAACCTGACGGAGGGGAGGGGACCCAGAGGGACCTCCGAACTTTGAGCAGACCAACCAACTTGATTTTATAATGACAGGTTTTCCTGTTTAAGAAATTGTACTTCCGCTTAAAGGTTTTGCATGGCTGCCACTAGTTGTTGAACCTGCTGTTCCATTTCTTATTTTAGCTACCTGTGTAGGGGGATGAGAGGTGCGGATCCGTATATCGGGCGTTGCTTGTTGTTATAATCCTAGTCAACCAGCTAAGATACGCACCAATCACCTCCACAGAATACACACAAGTGTAAAGATAAGAAATCCTACCTGCTCTTCAATCGCCACCGATTGTAGATTGTAGTGGTTTACCCGGCATCCTTCCACGGTGTGGAGAATTTTGCACTGTGTGAAAACACCGGGGAAACCCTTAAGGGGAAGAAAACCCTGAAGATAGAGTTTGTCGAGAGTAGGATGTGGAGTATTTCGGATGGGCGTCTTCCGGGGAAAGCTGGTCACAGTCAAGTCGTCCTTAGGATGGTAGGAATCTTTCTGGTCCCGGAATTTAGCTATAACGAGAAGGGACAGTTAGATTGGGAAAGAGTAAACAGGTAAGTAGATGATTATGGGGAAATACTACACTAGTAGGTATTTGTTGATTGGAGTCCAGTGGTGGGAGAGATCAGGTAACTAATATGGGAAGATAAACTCTATCAAGTTCTGTAAGGAAAGAAAAAAGACTTGAAAAAAGTAAGGCAGGTCTTCGTACCGAAATCCTAGCTGGATACAGGAAAGAAAGATTCGGGAGATGGTTCCGCGATCGGGTAGAAATGGGGGGTGGTGGTTGTAGTTCGAACTGGCCCGGATCACAAGAGTTGCTAAATAAGTGGAGGAAACAGATTGGTGAATGTGTTCTGGGATAAACTGAAGTTGGGATGACAGAGGGTGTGGATAATAAGATTACCTAAGAGATGTGGATCTTGAGAGTGCACCGGATCGGGTACTTCCTGATAGCACGAACAGGGAGATTCGGTCAGGGTGTGTGTAATCCTAAGAATGGGAGAAAGTAGTAAGAAGTCGTGAATGACGGATTGCGAGTTTGTAATGTTCTAGGATTTCCTAGTAGCGATACTCACGGAGCGTAGGCTCTGAGAACAGAAGCAACACGAAGCAGTCCTGCGTTGGATGCCGGAAATACATTCACTTCGTGGATGGGCGGAGTCAGTTCAATCACCTTCTGAACCACTAGACTAACACCCTGTGGTATAGCGGCCATTTTGGGGGTTTGTGATGCGACGCCAACAGCGCCATAAGGAAAACGGGCGAAAAATCCCATGAGGGTGAGGATTCGTAAAATTATTAAAATTAAAAGATCGCTCACCGTTTTAAACTAATCTGGAATCTGTGCGATGTTCTGAGACTGAACCATGAAAATGTTAATATTGTAGCTATTGTGATTATGCTATGAAGATGTAAATTTAAAGAAGTATGCCCAGATGGTATGTGCATGTATGTGTAAAAAATTATCAGATCCGAAAATGTGTAACCGACCAAAAGCACGAAAAACTGTCATTTGTGAACCAAATCTCGTAGGAACATGAGACTTTAACAGAAACGTACCTTAGTCAATCTATCATGTAAATATGAATTATGAACAAGTTGTGCATATTGTAAATATGTTTTTTTAATGAAAAATAAGATATACTGTACAGAGACAAAGGGGAGGTTTTCTCCCTAAGCCATAAACATGACACATCATGACACACTGTTCCTTTCTCAAATCAGGAGAGGGGGAATTATTTGACCTATCAGATCCTTAGAGGGTTGGGCATAGACAATCAGCCTCCCCACCCACTTTGGAAAATGGTTAAATAAGGACTGTTGAGGACCCAGAAAGACACACATTCACTCATCAACTGATCCACTGGCGAAGCACCCTGCAGGAAGATCCAGACTCCAGAACCAGACTCCAGAACTAGACTCTAGAACCAGACTCCAGAACCCTGAAGCAGAGGCCTAACCCAAAAAGCTGAACCCTTTTCAGCAGGCCTTTAAAATCTAGCAACCTGATTTTAACCCCTAAACTTCCACGGGGCCTAACCTAAACCATTCAACAGCCTGCCTGAGCTGTTTTGCTGCTTCTGGCCAAGAACCTGTGCTAGAACCAGAGATCCAAACTGGTAGAGCAGTGCTGTAACACAGAACCCGCCAGATCCAGTCCAAGAGGCCGTGCAGACCAGAGTGCCTTGCTGAGAGCAGAACCAAGTGCCTGAGACCTGTCCGGTGGCGAGCGAATCCCACCCAAACCCTTGACCAGACCTTTGACGGGCCCATTCCATTCCAGAGCTATAGTAGTGAGTATTTAGTATAGAACTGTCCATAGTCATCTCTTAGTTTAAAGTAATCCTATTCATTCCATTTCAACCTATCCAGAACTGCATTATAGAATCTTGTGTCCATCCTGAATCCTTCTCATCATATAGTCGATGATAATTGTAGTGATAATCATCTGTGCGCTGATATTTTTCTGTAGAAAGTCAAGTGTCCTGGCGGACAGAGGTCAGAGCGGAAGGTGCCCTGTTCTAGTGGCTGTCCCGTTGGGTATCTTGCACTTTCATAGCCCCTTCTTGGTTCCTAATCTTTAAAGCGCATCTTTCATTTTGAAATTTTGACTCTTTTGAGAAAAATCTACCTTCACTAAAACCTCTGTGACTTTTGAACCGTACATCCTAGAGAGTTTTTCAGTAATCGCATTTCTCACACGCGGAAAAGTTGCCACGAATTTGCACTTGGCTCAATTTCACTCCATGTAAAATAGCTATTTCTTGCTTTCAACTTTTGAATTTCACTTTCCATCTGTCAACCATTCAACAATCATTGCTAGTGTTTCCCCGAACCTTTCCAAAGCAACTCTCACTAGTTCTGAATCCTATTTAGTGAATAAAAATCATTTTTAGCATTTTTTGCATCACCTCATATTACATTCACAAGCATTTGTTGAAACTGCAATTGTTGATTGTTATTCCTGAAACCTGTGTGCCCTTATTCCATCTCTTCATATTGCATATTGGGGGAGTGAGTAATAATAGGGGGAAAGAGTGATTATATTGTCTTTTGATTGAAGTCATATCAAGTTTATTTCTGTGTTGCATTCTTTCCTATCCTTGCATTTCCTTGAACCCATACAAAGTTATTCTCTGCTACATTATTCTTCTTATTCCTACTCCTAATTGATTAAAGAGATTGTTGATTATTGTAATACTACCCATTGCTGATCATTGTAGAAATATTCATAAGTGTGATATTCAGATATTATCCATATTTATAAACGTGTAATATATATATTGTTCAATTCATCAAATAAATCTTTTAATTTGCAAAACAAACCTCTTTCTTGGTTCAGTGAGACCGGGGGGATGCAAAGAGAGGGGCGTTATATAAGGGTACATCATCCAGAATTAAAAGAACTTTTGACATAAAAATATATAAATAAGGGTTTCCATTGGGCATCCCATACTAGGCATTGACTTAGTTGAATTGCTGGATTGAAATCACTTACAGACCGGCCTATTGGCTGCTCTAGAGGATGGGGGAGACGGGTAGGTGAGGTGGAGAGAGCATTCGTGCTTCTATGTGCAGCTTAGTTCTGCTCACCCACCCAGGTACAGAGCGACTGTAATAAGAACAAAGGTAAGGAATTCACCTATCTTAGGCAGGGACTTGAATGATTTCGTACATCAAACACTCAAAACAGCAACTCCAAACATTGTGATTAAATGTCATGTGCACATGCAATATGAAAATCAAGCAATTCTTGGACACCTTATTTGCAGAACAAAAATTATATTATGAATGGTAATTTATTGGGAGAAAAAGTGCATACATGTCCAACTCTCTCCGTCTAGAACTTGTACTCGGCCTTAAAAAAAAGACAGTCAATATAATTCAATTTGCTCAATGATCACTCCAAAAAAAAAACTATTAAAACAGTTAATGTGCATTATTGTATTAATTTCTTTCTAGGAGACAGTAGTTAGTAAAATGATGGGAGACACAGGGAGGGTGAATTCAATGCAATACATCCTGATAATCTGTGCAGCACTAAATATTCAGGGACTCAAATTGTTTCCTTTTGTTGACCGCAGAGACACACAGGTGTTCACGGATAAAATACATATTTTCCAATGAACATGCTATTTTCTTATAAAGGTAATGGCTGACAATTCAAAATGCCCTTATCAAATGTAATGATCCTCTTTAAAGTGCAACCATCACGCCTGTGAATGCCCCAATCACTCGAAATAACAAACTGGACACACCTGGGCCTGTTTACGCAGGTACATTTCATTGCATAGATGACAAAAATTAAAGTCTTGTCTATCACCCACTATCCTCCAAACCACTCACTGGCCGATTCAAAGGCTGTAACACAGCTGATTCTTTTCCAAAGGCTGCAAACTCCATCTATGAAATAGGACCTGGGGGCCTGGCCCTGATGCGGGGTGCGGGACTGCTAAGGAGAAAGTGCTGTAGGAGGTTAGGATGCCCTCAGACAGTGAAGGAGGAGAAACAATGGCGCGTGCTTCCAGAGTGAGACTGAATGGATAGAGCAGGCACATGTTCGGACGGGCTGTAGTGCAGGATGGCGTCACAGAAGGGCATGCCTGATTGCTCTCATTTATCCTTTCAGTCAGAAACTACTTTTGCTATTGCAGCAGCCATCCTTTGAGCCCTGTGACAGGGGTAGCAGATAACAAGCCAGGGGTACCAGGTTAAAGCTCTGGGGGAGCAAGCATTATCCCTGCAAACTCCCCTATGATATCCCTGGGGTACTCAATCAGAGGACTCCATGAACCATGCACGTCAAGTGCAAGTGTCAGCTAGGAAGAAGGAACAAAGGGATGAACCCAGCTCGTAGTACAGGTCACAAGCCCAAACAGTAGCAAACCGTGGCAAATCACATCTATGAAAAACCAGAGACCACACATCAGCAAGAATTAGGCTACCGTAGTCCAGACAGGACCATCATTGAGTTACATGGCAGAGAGAGGAATGTTGTCTGAATCCAAGATGGCAGTTGCCCATTCAGCTATTGTGTAACTTGGAAGTGGGGCGCCGGAGGCGGTCCACTGAACAAACCAAAACACATGATGGAATTGTATTCTGCACAGTCAAGACCAATCACAAAGCATGCTGCACAAATGAACATAGCTGCTGTGCCTCTCACACGTTCAAGTTCACTTAGAGCTCTACTGTAGTATAAAAGTAGAGTCAACCATGGGGAACATGTGGAAGTTAGGAGATTCTGAACTTGAAGAGAGGTAAAGGAGTATGGGGAAAGGGAGAAATAGTGGAGTGGAGGCACAGGAAGAAAAGGAGTGATAAGAGGAAGAGTAGGAGAAGGGGAAGGCGCAAATAGAGAGAGGACGGAAAGGAGGAGGATGCAAAGATTAGAAACATGTCAAAGGGAGAAGGAGGTGGAGGAACCTAAAATAGGAGAGAAAGGAGGAAAGGGGAGGGAATAGAGGGTAAGGTGCAAGTGGAGATAGTGAGATACATGAAGGGCGAATTGGACAAAGAGGAAGAGGTAAAGAGGGGGAGGGAGAGGAAGTAAGGAAGATACATGTGTTCATAGAGGAAAGACAGAAGGTTGGGGAAGGATATGGAGAGGAGGAAAATAACCAGTACGGAAGAGAGGAAGGGGGCACAAAAGAAGAGGGGGAAGGGGATGAGTGGAGCAACGGACAGACAGAGAAAAGGTAACATACAATTAACTAAGGCATGGTACAGGAAATCATAAAGAAGAGAGAGAGGGTGGTGACAGTCATGGAGGAAAAGCCAAGGGACTCAAGCTTAGGCCAGGTGTGTGCAGCAAGGTAGATGAAGAGGGTCAGGAGTGATGGCCAGAGTGTTGCCAGGTAGCAGAATCCAGAAGGACCAACATTAAAACCAAACAATGTCTGCACTAGCCAAGAAAGAAAATAAATAAGTTTCGTAGACCATTTAAAATCCCAGTGATTCTTAGTGATGGTTTGAAACGGCTCCAGATGCAGATTCTTATTGGGGACAGAAGAAATGAGTGAGGACCAGGGCCCTAAGAGAAATCAAGATTTTATTTGACTGCAATACTGCTTGTTATGCTATTTCCCTTCCCATCACTGGCATTTCTGTCACCCTTGTGGAAGAAATTGAAAAATACAATAAATACATATTTGATTATAGTGCATAGGCAGGGAGATTTCCCTTTCAGGTGGACTTTTGACCAAAAACTAAAATAAATGTACACCCATTCATATAATGTCATATATAGCTCATTCTCCTCAGAATTAATTTCTTGCAGTGGACTTTCTTAAGGCCCTCCTTCCCATTTTGGCTTTGAAAATGTTTGCATGGACTCGGGACTCATCCAAGCATGTGCAGTATAAACTGGACTACAGGCCACTGTTTGGCAGAGGTAACTGTGCCAAGGATGAAGGCCTGCACACAGCAGATGGGACTGTTAGTCGTCATGGGGTGAAAGTGAAATGGCCCTCGGCTGGGATTGGCAGACCAGAAGTCCTCATATTGTGTCATAATTGGGATTTGAAATAGAAAATGGACTCAAAGGGTATGAATGGAATCATTGCTTTGGTGGGAGGTGGCATAAGTGTGCGCAAGGCCTATCAGTAGATTTTTAGATTCAGGAGGGGCCGAGCACTGAGAACATGGCAGTATTTGGAAGCACTACCTTTCAAGCTAAGAGGGCGTTTGGGAAGATCGACCCCTCTTTTCCCTGCTGAAATTGCAGAAACCATCTGCTGGTGTAATGATCACCAAATCCCTTATAGTGAGAAGGGACCACTATCCCATGCATGAGAAGAAGAGTGAAAGAGAAAGCGAGTGGGAAGGGCACAATATCCCTTCGTTGTGAAACAGTATGAAAGACACCATATACCTCCACACGGGGAGGGCATGTTCTCCCTGATATGAGAAAGAGTTCGACTATATCCGCTAAGATGAAAGAGGAAATAATAGGAAGGAAACTACATTCTTTATATTTAGAAAGAAAGAAGAGGTAGAGAGAGTTAGAGAGGTATAGAGAGAGTGAGAGAACGAGAAAGAGAGAGGGAGAGAGAGATAGAGAGAGAGAGAGAGAGAGAGAGAGCAAGAGAGAGAAAGAGAAAACAGGGTGAGAGCCACGAAAGAATAGGAGGAGCTTAATTTGATCCTAAGGTCCACTGGGGCACTAGTTTACCAGATCAAGGAACAGAGTATCACACCTTATGGTGTGGATTACAAATAAGGAACCGGTAGCTATTTCCCGGTGATGAATATTTGTGTCAAATATGTGATTGAACACTATGCCCATATGACATAGGGCTGAGCAAAAAGTGGTTAAGTGCTAAATTCCTTAGTCTGTGCTGTGTTAATTGATGTTGGTGGAGTCCAGTATGTCCATGCTTAGAAGACCCCTGACATATTGTTGTCTGTCCCCTCTTGATATGGTTGAGTTAGAGCCATTCCAGAGGGAAAACTTGTTTTGATGTTGAGAAACCCATAATCCTCTTGGAAGGGCTATGTGCTAAAGAATATGTGCTGCACATTCTATGTACTGTGTAATGAAATACATGGATTACTTACATGAATTAGTAACATGTCTCACTAACAAGGGGGTGACTATAGCATTAGGAACTAAAAGTGGGTGATTTGGGGGTAATAACAGCTAATATAGGGGTGGTTTGTGCGGGCTAGATTTGTAGGGCGTAAACTCTGTGTGCACTAACTCAAGAACGAAAAGCATTGCTAACGATGGTAAGATTTAGAAAATAAAAGCAGACATTTGAAAGATGAACAGCCTGTTTGCAAGGTGAGATGCTGTGCATGATGTAACAAAATGATGAGGCCTTGGGAAATCAACATGCAGAAAGCCGGGGGAAGGAGCTGAACCAGAAAGGGTGAACTGGGTGCTGGAAGCTACTGGAATGTGCTCAAATGTTCTGACACGTGATAAACCTGGAAGTGAAATCATGAAAGGGGAAGGGTGGTAACAGCTGACATCACCAAATCGGAGGGAAAAGATGTTCATAATCCATATGTGATATACCAGGAAGGGCTGTATCATGGAGAAGGGATACAAGTGGAAGCGAGAGGCATTGGGGGTCTTTGTCAGTTTTCTGGCTGGGTTATTAGCAGGATTTGTGGCTGGTATTTGGCTTGCTGAAACTTTAAAACTGGGCTGAGCTTTAAAAAAGTTTGACTTCTAGCAAGGCCTGGGGTTTTTGGTTGCTGAATTTTAAAAGAGATCTGGGGCTTACCAGGACAACAGCTCCGAGGGCTTTGGAGGGGGTGAGCTGTGAGCTTTTGCCACCTCTATTTGCATCGAGTGAGAAAACTGGGCCAGTTCATTCGGTGTGCAGCTCTGAACACAATCAATAGACAGAGACCTTGAAAGCTGTAAGCTGACGATGTTGTAGAAGAGCAGGTGGACTCCTTCTCCCTGGTTTTTGACCCCCTAGCACCGTCCTATTGGAATGACAGATGAAGAGCCACAAATGGAAACCCATGCATGAATCCTTGCAATATTCCTGCACCATATAGAGTTTATGAGAGATGATATGCACTCAGGCGAGCATTTAGAGTATACCCACAACCTGACATAATGGAGGAAAGTTACCAAGAAGGATGCTCATTGACGAGCTGTCGAAATGCAGCCCTGAACAGAATGGATGCACGTTAAAACAAAGTCTGACGACAGTGAAAGAATGTGATAAAGAATATGTAAGAACCTATGCTGAAACGATATGAAAATACCTAAGAATAACAATGTAACTAAAGAACTTAGAGAAACATGCATTCAACGATACAGTAATCACAAACACGAAGGAGAATGAAGTGACTCACTGGTCAATAACTGTAAATACGCTGAAACACAAGGTAGAAAGAACATATAGAAGCTTGCTTAAGAGGTGGATATATATTCAATGATTAAGACGACCATTAGAAGAAGATGGACGACAGCTTATGTCAATCAACCCAGCTACCTCACAATACAACCCCAAAATCTTACAGTGAAAAGATGATGAAGAAGTTGTTTTTCCCTTGCAAAATAGAGGAGTACATTGGCCCAGGACCAAGGATGCTATTTCGAGAGATGATGGCAAAGTATGAAGGTAGTCCAACAAGGAGACCATGTACAAAAGACATATTTCTCAAGATTAGGAGGAACAAGAACATTTACGGATGCCAAGTATTGGACAATTAAAAGTGGATATAGCAGTGAGCAAGTCCCTAAACACCAAGAGGAGCGATTCCACCCAGTTTAATGGAATGAAATAGTGTTAAATACACTGTTGAAATTGACAAATTGTGGTCTTGTAACACTTGACGAAGAGCTTGCAAACAAGGGCAATTCATTAGGCTTGAAGCTAAGATAATGGTGTGCCTACACTCCCTTGAAAGTTCCAAGACAGTGCAGACTGCCAAGGTCAATCTTCAAACATTGGCATGAGGACTACCAATGAGAGAGGGTAGACTAATTGGGGGAAAAAGGAGAGAGCCCTTATATCTCCAAGCACCTAGGTTTTGATTCTATGTATGTGCTGCTAGTGAGCCAAATGTTCAAGGTTGAAAGTGGGCTGCACACCAATCAGAAAAGCCTTCCATGCACTTGTACATACAATGTTGCAAGTATTATTCTGCTGCCATATTCTTTGCAGTAATCAGTGTGCTACATATGTAGAAGTAGCTCAGGTTGTGTCCTACAGACAAGGGACTGCCAATGGGAGATTAATATTCATGCATTCTATATGCAGATATGTTCCCCTAATCCAATTCCACCACTCACTAGGTTTTTGTAATATGCCACTTAGGATGATGTCATAGGTGACACATCTTGCATTATTCAAACTAAGTATAATCAAAAAGACATTGTGATCCTACATGAATCAATTTGATGAATGATGAAGCACTCTGCTTTCCTTCATTGAGATAAAAGCAGTATTTACCATCTTCCATCTAGCACAAAGACGCTTCAAGGTGCTAGAGCACATTATCCCCCTCTATCGGGCAGCGTGACAGAGTTCAGTGTCCTGGGATCCTGTCAGCCGGACAGTGAGGCTGCTGCTTAGTGGAGCCCAGGTTGCAGGCAAACCGGAGGGGCTTGGTTCACCAGAGTCACAAGTGAAGTAGAGTGAATATTAATAGGGACAACATTAGCTGGGACTCTCTTGCAGGGTAATCTGGCAATGTGTCAAACTGACCAAAAAGGCATAACTCCCCTTATTTTTAAGGCACCCATGGATAAATATAGTTGCCTTAATATAAATTAGTTTTGAGGGTTGTTCTGGTATGCAGAAGAGTCCATAACATCTAATCCCATTATAACTCAACCTTAGCCAAGGGCAGGGCGGTACATGGGAGTTGAAGTTGCACCTTTATTGCATTTGCTTTCATAGCCACAGTGCCAGCTAGGGTGTCTCTGGTTAAAGCAAAATCACTTATGTTTGAAGTGCTGTGCTGATCTACAAACAACAGTATATTTGTTTTCCTTCCAGTGCAAAGTGGCTTCCTGCCTTTCGCATATGTTCAGTGCAAATGTATCACTAATGTTTTTATGCTCACCACTGCACAGGTTTTTGAAATTATTTGTTTGTCTACATGTGCATTCTTTTTCTCTGATGAATGGATATAAAAATGCCTAAGTGCAGAAAGGTGAAAAAGTGAAGTGGCTGTTATTGTGCCTGATGTTTATTGTGCAGCCTGTTCAAATCATACTTACCAGTGTTAGAAGAATATGGTGTATGGCTGGCGCGGCACAAAGCCTAATGGTGTATAGCCAAAGAGCCCATAATCTAACATAATTGTGGTAACAGAGAAGTGTCAGGAATGTATCTAACAATCCCCAAATGGAGGTTTATCCTATCCAAATGCTGTTGGTAAATACATTCCTATTTAACCTTCAATCTGGTGCCACATTGTCTGTCAATCGCAACATCTTTCAACTCCTCCCAACTCATCCCTGTATCCCTCACCAAACGTATCCTGACCAACAGTTGCACTCTAACATGATATATCCCCCTCTTCTTATTCTCTAAATGTGACTCCTTTCCTCTGCCTCATCCCTAACTACTCTTGAATTATTGAACCTCTTATGCCTGTGCAAAAACAAAAACAAACATGCCCACTAACCACTTTGGCTCCCACAACCATGCGGGTGTGGGTGTTACTGAAACCTGGATTAACATCCAGAACAATGGCATGCTTGCTGCCAAATATACTCACTCTTCAGTCTTCAATAAGCCTCTCTGGGTAGAGAAGAAAGAAATTGTGTTAGCTTCATGATCAGCAAGGCCTTATCAACTCCCCCTTTCTGTCATCCAACTTTCTCCTATCCAACTTTGAGCGCACTGTCACCCAACTCCATGGACTCACCCTCCTTAAAGTCCTCCTGATCTACAGCTTTCCTGTCCCTTCAGATCTATCATCCCTGACCCAGAATTCCTTTCCAATTCCCCTTTCAATTGCCTTCCCATTAATGTTCCTATTGCTCTCCTGCAAGACTTTAACTTCCCCAACATATATTGCCCCAATCAACTTGATTTAGGCTTTCTTTGACACAAACTAGGGGACTGCAACCTGTAGCTCTCCAGATGTTTTAGACTACCACTCCCATAATTCTTAGCCATTGACTATGCTGACAGGCACTGCTGGAATTTCTGGTTCAAAATATCTGTAGAGCCAAAGTTTGCAGACTCCGGATCTGGCCTCTCTTTCATCTCCCATAAAATGCCTACTCACACTGAAGGCAATTCTCTGGACATTTTTTTCTTATCCTCTTCCTCTACTTCTTGTAGCCTTACTAATGCCAACTCCCTAACCTGTTTGCTCCATTCTGCATTACACAAGTAGCAAAACTTCTGTTAACTGCGTTTGTCCAATGTTTGAATTTATATACATGTGAAAATGTGAAAATCTAAGACTAAGCAGTAATTGTGATAATTTCTAAAGTTTGCACCAAATTATTTTCCAAACAAGTGAACACATGTATCATTCTAGACGTGATCTTTTAATTCGCAAATTTAAAGCATTTTTGTCAAATTGATATCATAGAAAAACAACCGAACATTTGCTACAGTTTGGAGGTTGTTTTGTCTCACACTCTATCTGTGTATAGTTTGTACTTACCTTATTTTATTTTAACTGGGCAACATAGAAGGTTGTTCTGAATCATAAAGTGACTTAGATGTTGTAAAGATTTATTTACGACAATAATACAGTTGTTTAATCAATGCCTACGAGCAGTAAGCACAGATAGGTTTAGGATGTAAGGAATATGGTGTACTTATAAATGAAGGTGTGGCGGGATGCTTTTGCTTGTCCACTACAAAACCACAGAGGGAGCCTTGGAATATTAATTATGTATGGGAAATGTGCATGCATGCTTGTCTGTCCCTTCTCTTGTCTACACCTGTTCAAGGAGCATAGTTAAGCAAAGATGTTCATGTATTTTATTTAGGTATTTATATGAGGCTGCTGATACTTAAACTTCCTTTTCCGTTATGCTGATTCAACAAATTGTTGTTTTATCTAATCTCTTCTCAAATAAATGACCAATCTTGCTTTGTATAAGTCTGCTTACTGTTCAAAACGAAGTTACCATGCCTTGATAAGCCTCTCCCTGATGAGTGAGAGGCTTATCAAGGCCTGGTAACTTCGTTTTGATGAGGGAGAGGCTTGTCAAGGCCTGGTAACTTCGTTTTGAACAGTAAGCAGACTTATACAAAGCAAGATTGGTCATTTACTTGAGAAGAGATTAGATAAAACAACAATTTGTTGAATCAGCATAACAGAAAAGGAAGTTTAAGTATCAACAGCCTAACCTAAAGGATCAAAATTATTTCTTCTTTTTTCTCCTGAAGAACCATTGGGATTTACAATGGGGAAACCCGTGTCGAGAAAATGACATAATCAATAAAATTGTATTTTGGAATGAAATTGCATTTTTGAAAGAGAATTTCAAGTCAAAAACTTTAACTAGTGTGAAAATAACACTGAACATTGAAATTTGTATTGTGGAAGTAAAACCTTAAGTCACATCTTGACTAGTGTGAAGATAACACTATGAAAATAAACTTGATTTGACTCACCGTTAAGATTAAACAAGTCTTTATTTAACAGACTAAAAAGTTGGCCTATTTGAGTGACAATTTCTTGCATATCAACCAACCATTGCAACGAACTTGTGAAGTAGCCACACAAATATATGCGAGGCACCCATGCTGACGACTTAAGATCTTTTTTCTTTTTCTTTTGATAAAAATCAACCATTTCAACTAAACAATTGATGTCACCAAGGTTGAGCTTAGTTTGGTTACAGCATATTATTTTCAGAAAGAAAGTTACGACCATATTAATTGTAACATAAATAAATGTGCAGTACTTGCCATTCATTAATTGCTCCTTGTAGAAAGTTCAAAGGCTAAAAATCAGTCCCTCTTTTACAATTTACACCAGCCTTAACCATTTTGGATCTGTGAAACACAAAAAAAGAGAGGATGTATTCCAATTTTCATCACCTGTAAAACTAGGTACCTGTGCCTACAAAAGACTCTAACTGTCCTTAATGTCCTTAGTGTGGGTGCCTCACACTAGCCAGCTGTGGTGGGCCGCATAGCTATGTGAGTGACCGAGGGAGAAATCTTGCCCTCTCTACATTTGTTATCATTGTATTGTATGTTCCTAAAGTACAAAATAGCAGTGGAAAAGTGAAAATGTTTGCCTTGTCTGGTATGTTATTCAAAATGTAGTAGTTACTGTCCAGACTTCTGCTCTAAAAACTTGAAATAAGCGAAAAACAAATGTAACGCTGGCTCAGATAAATGTGTGAAACTGTCCAGTTGTCAAAACAATAGAGTTGTGTGAAGGGTAATCTTCACTTTCAATGAATGTATGTCTTCAATATCTGGGTGTGTGTGCTAGTATTGCTGAGCACATCCTCACTAGTCAGTCGACTGGTTTGGTGGCACTTAGTGTTTGCCAACTTCTTCAGGACGGGTGGACCCAGGTTACTTCTGAACCTCCTTGTTGCTCATTCTGTTGCCAGAATGATATACAGCTTGACAAGATTCTTGCTGTGGTCAACCCACTGCCTGTAGGGACCTAAAAGACCGGCACATACAAGTGCTCTCATCACAACCCTTAATTTGAGGTCATAAGGATCTCTAAATATACTCCAAGTACATTGTGCTTCCATGTTATGTTAACACGTGTGTGCTTGCACTCACCAGTAGAGAATCTATATTCTGATACTAGCCATGGCTAGCTTGGCTGGCAACATCTCTATGATTCCACGAAGTTGTGTGTTACTCTGTGTTTCAACTTCTTGGCTTAATTCTAATGGAGGAACAAAACAAATTGCTTATGGCTATTTCCTGTTGTCATCCTTATCATCTGTTAAGTACTTGGAAATCTGGGTGCTTTACTGATCCAAAAGAATGCTGCTTACTGCAATGCAATCCCCAAGATCATCTAGCATGACCGTCCTGCCATGTACTCTGATGTGCTTTGCTATGACATGGAGTACTGTTAGGCAGAATTGCATGCAGTACCCTCTGGGACCACCACATACAATTTGGACTACAGGTGTAAGCAAAACCAACCTTTGGTATAAGTCTGTACTACACAGTTTGCGGCAGCGAACTGGGCAGCCAGGCTTATCTCAAGAGGGAATGTGAGCAGTACAAGGATGTTACACAGAGGGCTTACAATCACAGTGGTTCAAGTAGACTCTTACACTCAAGGTTTCTTGGAAAAACACTTATTAATTTATTACACAGTCATTTAGAAAACATTCACTAGAAGGAGGCAACTTAATATTATACACAAACACACTCCAATACCTAACCAATACGTTTCTGAGTAAATTAGGCTCCCCTGAAATAGTAAAAAATGGCATTTCAGTTACTTTCAATGGGACTAAAAAGGCATAAGTTAATAAAATAGACCACAAACACTTTCTTAGGCAGTGCAAATAGTTTCAGTTCACTAGAGGACTTGATTCAGTTCAATAGGCCTAGGCCAAAGTCAATGGACTAGTGTCTTGGATATGAAAGAGCAGTTCTTGTAGTAAACGGTAAAGTCTTTGCCAAATTTCTCAGAAGTAGTTTGTATGAAAAATAATCATATGTTGGGTCACAAGCTGATTAGACCTGCAAGTTGGAAAAGTTCCACAAACTTTCACTGTGATAGGCAAGTTCTTCCAATCGGTTTGGCGCAGTACCTTAATATGAAGAAAAGGTGCAGCTGAAGACGTTGGTTCCTGGCAGTTCCTGCCGATCTTGCTGTACCTGAGCCTCAGTCGTGTGGACAAGAGGGAGGATGTTGGGGGACTCCTGCACTGCATGGGGACTGATCAAACAAGCTGGCAAAATGGAAGATCTTTGGTTCGAGTAGACCTCGTCAAGCACACAAGCTAGTGTCCTTCGCCCTGGTTAATCCTAACCAGCTACGAGCATGGTATCCAGGTGGCTTATGAGTTGATTGATCCCAGCAACTCAAAGGAAGAAGTCGACCTTGAAGGGGCTTCTCTGTCGAGATGAATTTGGCAATTCGGACCTGCAGCAGGGCTTCACCGGGCAAACCAATGGTCCAGTAGTTGCAGCAGCCGTCCTTTTGCAGTTCGTCTTTGGTTCTTTCGTTTCAGTGGTCGACTCTGCTTTCCAGTCCAAGAGACTTGCCTTTTAAACAGTTTTCTCCCTTTCATTCAGCCTAGCTGTCACTCACCCAGCAGGGTGGCTGTCTTTTCCGGACAGTCAGCCAGCCAATCACACCAGAGTGCATTTGGGTCTCCTAGGAGACTAAGATCAGGGAGTTTCGGGCACCTCCCTCACTTCCTGCCCACCCCAGACACTCAGACGCCAGAGTCGGTCTTCAGTCCTGAAGCCCGCCAAAGGCATACGAACAAAGGGACCAAACCTGGTTTAGCAGGCAGCGACAAACACTAGAAGAACCTTTTCTAAAAAGAAATGGCAAAAAAAGAAGACCAGGACCTGTTTAAACAAAGGGGTTTAAGAAGCCATCTTGAAAAACATGGCTCCCGCAATTTTTAGTTACCCGTGTTCGTGGTTGGGAAAAATCATGGTAGTGCATTGTAAAACTACTGCCATCAGCCATTTCGATAGGAAAGGTAAGCATTTCACTGCTACATGAGTTTCTAGAAACAGGGATACTCGGTAACCCCTCCAGCACTCTATAGGAGGATTATGTGTGCTGGGTCTACGATTTTAATGGGTCTATGATTTTAAAAAGACTAGTAAAGTCAATTTAACTTGACATTCTCTGTGAAACAGTAGTTTATCCCAGAGAAGGTATTTAAACCTATGGGAAGTTTAAAAGACATCCCTGTGTCACTGCACTGAGGGTGCTGTGTAACACATATGCAAAGATGATGCGTATGGAGTTATCTAAAACTCCATAATCAAAGAAAATAAACACAGAAAACAAACAGAATTAAAAGTACTAAGTCCCAAAGGTCATCAAAAGAGCTGGGGTCTCTAAGGTAGAGAGGAATTAGCACATTTAGAAGCATTCTCCCTAACAAGTACCATGCCTGTTCTATCTCGCCCCCATTTGGTGAGAAGTGTTGGAAGAAGCCTAAATGGCTCCCATTTTGGCATACCTGCACTCTTTCCAACACCCATACAAGGGACAGATACACCCCTTTGTATGGAGAGCTACCTAGGTTTACAGGTGATGAAAATTGGAATACATTATCTCTTTTTTGTGTTCCACATAACTTTGTTGCGTGCAATAGAGGACATATATGGTTTGCTCAGTAGTCCTTTTTGGATCTGACAGCATATTAGGCACAACCAGAAATACGTTACCCTGGAAATGACTGCAAACGAGTGAGGATACTCAACAAGGGAGATAACCCCATTTAATCATCTAACCTACTAATCTGCTACTAGGTGTTATGTATAATAAGAGCTGAAAAGGCCCACTCTTGTATTGGAGGTTAAGGACTCAAAGGGCCTAATTCATGGAACGTTTAGAGTGGTGCGGTGCAAAGTGTATTTTTGCGCAGCAAAGTCACTTTGCACTGTAAAAGTATGCTTTGCTATGTGCTAAATTGGCCTAGTCCACAAAAAAAGAACTAAGTAGTGCGGATTTAGTGCTTTTTATTCGAAATATTCTAAAAGTGGTAAGTTCTGCATTCAAACTTTAAAGGAAGTCCCCAAAAACATGATGTAGAAAACCCAAACACAAGGGACCCAGGACTCCAGACAAGAAACTATTGGGTACCTCTAACACTGAAAAGCCATCCTTCACCACACCTAGATGATGTTGGTCCTGTGAGGTTGTGGGTCATGTGTAGGGAGCTGCATGCTGCATAGTCAAACCCAAGCCGCCTGTCAGTGTGGGCTTCTTAGTAGCTTCTTTCCATTAAGATGAGGAGTGGACATGTGCTCTGTTCTCATTGGGTGGGACCCATATGGGATCCCAGGAAGAATCCTCTTCAACAAAGAATATGCAACTGTTTGTGGAGCACCTCTTCTGAAATGCTCACAAAACTGCACCACTCTTACACCTGAGCAAGTATAACAACTAATCAAAGGGTGTGGATGAAGTCTGGCCAGTATCTGGGAGGACGAGAACTTGCTGGACCAATCACATGCCCTTAGCTGTGGCAGAGTTTACTTAGTATAGAGGTATTTCCAGCATTCGAGTTTCTGTAAATTAATGCTTTCCAGTAGTCTCTCTACTGGGTAATGACCTCACTGTTGCAGAGATTGTAGCTGCAGGATCCAGAGTGGGGGCTCAGAAAAAAAGTAAATTAAGTGATGCTGAAATCTGTGGGCAAAGAGACACTAGCAGCCAGGGAGAAAATAAGACAGAGCAATGCTATAGCCAGACATAGTCCAGAGCCTATCCACTATGCTTCCTTGCCCGGCCGTAGAGGGGCAGTGGCAGAGATTAAAGTCAAGCTGACATTTCCAGATGAAGAGAGACTATAACACTCTGATGGGTCTATGAAGCAAGCAGCTGAGTACATGTATGATGAAACCCAGCTTATTCAGAATGTACTTGGACATTGAACTCCTGTACAGTGAGCCAGTGGCGTAGCACAGAATGTTGCCCCCCTGCCCTGTGAGCCATGCTGAGCCCACCCCCCAGGCTCGGCAACAAATCACAGGTCGTGCCACACTCTGGGCCGACCTAGACTACCAAGATTGCACAATATACATGATGATCATGCTGCTGCAGGGGCATGCTGCACACTGCCCTAGGAGAAGGATATAAATATGGGCTTTGATGAATTATACAGCATCCTTTCTGAGAGAAAAGCCACAGCATTTGCAATGGCTTTCTAGGGTAACACCTATCTTAAAAGACAATGTGAAAACAGAAAAAGAATATTGAGGCTGAGTACCCCAAAAGGAAATACACCGAACACGGGTTACAAAGGAACATACAAAGTACTTTATTTTATACTGAATCCCTTACAAAAACAGAGCAAAATCAGATAGCTATCGGACCTCAGTACAACACAACGAACTCCAGCATGGTTCAGTGTGTTCAGTGAGAGATGCTGTACATTAGAATGCATTCGCTTTTTATACATTTGGTGGGCGCGATGCCCAGCCCCACTTCGGGTTAATATTCCTTTTAATACATCACCAATCTAGGTTTCGTGCCAAGTCTCAAATAACCGCACATAACTGGTTTACCTTTAATACATGTATCAACAAGCGTATGCAATACCTGTGTATTCTAAGGTTTTCCATGCAGGCCTTCTTAAACATTAATACAATGTAGTTAAACAGATGTTCTTCGTTCAGTATTTGAGTACATTGTCTCAACATATGCTTGTGGATTAGTTTCATTGCACGAGTAATCCTTCTACACATAGGTCGACAAAGGACAAGGTCTCAGTTCACGACCTCAACAAGTGGCCTGCAGGCAAATTACACATTAGCTATGTACAGAGGTCAAGACGGCCATGTTGTATTCTGCAATGATATCATCCACCATTTTAGCTCACAGGGTGACTTTTACACAACAAATCCTAAAATGGCGGTTTGACCTAAAATGGCGGCTTACATGGATTTAAGGTCAGGACCTTGCAACACAGATTTCTTCCGCAAGCAACTTTCGAGCAGCTTGGCGTAGGCCAATATTAAATATATTTATTACCATAGGAGGCACGATATACTTTCTATTTCGACAAACCCTCCTTTGGGCCTATGCCAAGTGCTAAAAAATACTTTGGATCGCCTTGCAAATAACTCCATGCATCATTGTCCATGCACCCTGAATCACTATCAGAAATATCTATTACCATTAGGTCTTTTGCTAAAATATCCTTCAATACCTATTCTTTGGAAGTCTTATCTGGGGCATACACTTTATGTCCTATCGAACCTTTCTCTCGTACGCAACATCCCCCTAGTATCGAACACATACCAGGCAGACACTGAATACAGCAACAAAGAAACATCAGTATTCCCAAAACAATCAATAAGACCGAAAGCACCTTCCAACCCCAAGATCGCAAGAAGTCCCAGAAGCAAGCGCTCAGATCCCAGTTTCCCTCGGGCACATGCACTTCGGAACTAAGGACTTGAAGATTCTGTATTGCCTTGAAGATAGTTGGGGAGGAATCTGGTACGAAAACACAGCAAGCGGACCCCACTAATTTGCATACTCCACCACGCTCAGCTAGAATGACATCTAATGCCATTCGATTTTGAAGTGCTGCTAATCTTATCGCCTTTTGTTCTAACGTCATATTATAGAGTATGTCCGTTTTCCGGTTGATGGTTCTCTCCAGTACTCTCGCTAGTTTTCTGATATCTTTTGAATTCACTATCTGCCCCCAAAATGGCACAACTGATTTAGCTATATCTCCCAAAACTTGTGCTGGGGTGTCGCCATTCCCATCCCGCCGTGGACGAGCCTTCGAAACTTCATTTGTACTAGCTATAAACACCCCAGGTAACAGGATCCCTAAATAACAGGTTCCCTGCCAATCCCTGGGCAACCATGGGAATGCTACATTACCGCAGACAAAGTAGATAGGTTCGCCTACATACAAAGGTCTGTTCTCCCCAGTCAAATTTGCAACGTTGGCACAACCTAAAATATTTCCCATTGACTGAGTTCCATTCCTCTGTATGCAAAAAGAAACTGAATCGGGGCTCTGGTTAACAGTGTAAGAAGGAGGCATGACATCCTTATTGCCTATCAGAGCCATTTTAAAGGAAATCAAAGATTGGAAAGGACGAGACAGTTTGTCAGAAGGCCTAATAGAAGCAACATTCGGTTTACTCCTATTTGCAAAAAGCGAGCATCCCAGGAGAGTCAAGACACGTTTCTCAAAACTATTCAAATTGGTGCCATCAAAGTTCCCTGATATGCTATCATTCCATCGGCCAAAGAACAGTGCTCTAAGAGAGGCATAGCAGGCAGATGTCAACGATAAAGGATGAATATACCAACCTAGCCCCTTATCCCCGTGTTGTGGTAAATGTGAGCAGACCCAGCAGTTGGATTTATTAAAAATGGCATGTGTAGCATTCATGATAAGTAGCAGAGTGTTATTGTGGTACCTTTGTCTGTGCTGGGAATACTGAGGGGATAAAGTATGCAAATGTACAAAGGGAGTAGGAACAATGGGTGCACTTTCAGTAGGCAACAAAAGTCCTAAAGAGTGAGTTTCCTCGAGGTACCATAATCCTAAGTCAGCGACTATTAAAAAAACAAATATCATTATAAGAATACTGCAATACTTTTTCGGGGCCCAGGCATTTTGTCCATTGTCCTGGTTGGTCACCCCCTTATTTACAAGTCCCATACGAGCGGTAGCGGTGGCGGGCATCGTAGTCTTCAGATGGAAACCCCAATGTTCGTTGCTGACGAACCCCCGGTCGCGCGGCTTCTTAGTCCTTCCACAACCCTTAGCCAACAGAATCCCCTTTCTCAAATTTGGGCAAAAGCAAGCCCTCGATGACTCTTTTCCTTCTCCGAATGCACAGCCGAACCGTGCCATAAGTCAATCTTCGTGGTCGCAGGTTATATCGTACTTTTCCTGGTACTGATTGATCCGGAAACAATATGTTGTCACTTCCTGCTAGAAGCAACGTGTTGGAGGAAAGTGAAGGGGCTGAATTTAAAACAGCCGTTTCCGGGTGCAAAATTTGTGGAGAGTGTGGAGACAAAATGGCAGCTTCCCCAAGCCTCCCGGGCTCAGAGATATTCTCCGACACACTCTCAGTGCTGCTTACTGCTTTGGGATCATTGGTTGCAGTATCAGTGACGGGTTCTGTTTCTTCTGTAGCGTGTGGCACAGGGCAAGGAAGTTCCTTGATGTGCGATGCGTGGATCCAGCTCTTTCGTCCAGCTACCCGCACCGCTGTCTGGGTGACCAACAGGACTTGGAATGGGCCACGCCAACGAGGCGCGAGGCAGGAGTTGCGCTCAAATGATTTGACGAGCACTCAACTCCCAGGCCGTATGCCGTTGCCCGGGCCCCCGTATCGCACATGTAAAGCCTCTCGTACCTGGTAATAACTCAAATACAGGTTTTTAGTCAATTGGCTACAATAATCTGAAAGTAGTACATTTTCAACATTCTTTAAAGTTCGACATTTTGGAAGGTTCCAAATATTGGCAGGTATCCCCATTACCACCTCTTAGACTCTTCCATTGTGGCATCAGCTTGGATATCCCGTACAGACCCGACACCCTCATCCATTACATAGGCATCTACAGTCTCCCTTGAAACATAAATCTCCATGAAGAGATCTGTGGCAGTTTGTCTAGCTATCTGATCTTAATTTGAATGGGAGGAGCAAACAAGATCAATTCATATCTTGTCAACTGTGCAGAAGTGAGGTGTTGCGTTTGAGTTCGGTTCAATAGAACATCTACAGAGTGAGGCACCATCAGGGTTAGATCATGGCCTAGGACCATTCCCACACTCTGTTTTACAGACGTGGCAGCAGCAGCGACAGCGCGCAAACATCTTAGCAAAGCACATGCTACAGGATCAAGGGCGGAAGAATAGTAACCGCACGGCCTATTCTTCCCTCCATGTTCCTTCGTAAATACAGCCAAAGCACATCCATCACATTCATGCACAAACAACACAAAGGCTTTTCATAGTTTGGTGTGCCCAAAACTGGTGCAGAGCATAATGCAGTCTTAAGCAAGTCAAACGACTGCTGGTGTACCGCGTTCCATGGCAATGGCGAAGAAATGCCCTTCTTTGTCAAAGCCACCATTGGTTTGATCACTAGTGAGAAATTTGGGATCCACAACCTACAGTAAGAAGCCATACCTATCAAGGCCCTAACTTCCTTCTGTGTATTTGGGACAGACATGCCAGAAATGTGTTTTATTCTTTCAGGTGTCAATCTTCTTCCCTACTTTGAAAGTAGATAGCCTAAATAGGCGACCTCCTGACAACAATATTGACATTTTTTAAGCAAAGCTTTGTGACCATGCTTAGCTAGATGAATAAGTAATAATACAGTGCCCTCCTTACAGCACTCTCAGAGTCAGCAGCTAGAAGCAAATCATCAACGCACTGAAGCAAAGTACAGGTACAGGGCAATTCAAGGGTATCAAGTTATTCTTTCAAAGCCCTACTATAAATACTAGGACTCTCTGTGTACCCTTGAGGTGCACGAGTAAATGTAAACGAGCGTCCCCCTAAGGTGAACGCGAACAAATATCTACTATCCTTGTGTATAGGAATACTAAAGAACGCATTCTTTAAATCCACAACACTAAAGTAAGTAGCTGTAGCTGGAATCATGGTTAGGATTGTCATTACATCAGGCACAATTGGAAATTGTGGTGCCACAACTTTATTAATGGCACGTACATCAATTATAAAACGGAATGGAATTACATTATCGCCTTTCTTGTACACGGGTAAAATCGGACTATTACACAAAGTTCCTGAAATTTCTTCAATCCCACCGCGATGCACAAAATCGGAAACAATACATTTCAAAGCTTGCTCGCCCTCAACCGAAATCTTATACTGGGGAATGCGTGGCAGCTCAATTCCATGTTTCAAAACTATTTTAACAGGCTCAATCTGTAAAACACCGACATCATTGTCGTCAACAGCCCACAAGCTCTCTGGTACATCAATGAATTCTGGAGGCAAAGGTCTAGTCAAAAATTGCGAGGCAGAAAATTGCTGTGGTGAAATCGTCAAGCGCACTCCATCAGAAGAAAATTAAATTACTGCATTTAATTCTTTTACCAAATTCAACCCCAGCAAGTTCTCTCCACAATCCGAAGTCAACAGAAATGGACACTGGTCTGTAAAGGGACCCAAAGAAATAGATACCGGCACAGAAACCGGACAAACAACTGGTGTACCGGAAAACCCTACAGAAACATTGGTTTGCCCTGACAGTTGTCATGTTTGGAACACGCAAATGATCAATGGAACACTTCTGTGCTCCAGTGTCTATCAAAAACTGATGTTTCCTATTTCCCACCACCATTTCAACGTAGGGACCTTTCTGATTGACGGGAATAGGTGTAGGTTCCAAACCCTGTTCGGGCAATCCTAACGAAACAGAATATCATCAAAAGGAAGCTCTTCAGATAAATATGCAGCGGAAGGATGATCAAATATATTCCTGGTGTCCGCACTCGGAGTCTGATTGTCCTGCGAAAAAGGTTGCTGAGGGTCCTGTGTAAACTGACCTCTAACAGGGCCCCCTACGCCCGGGCGACCTCTGGATCGCCTACCCATATTACCAAATGTATTATTCGACCTTTGTTGAAGGACGGGGCATTGTGCTCGCCAATGAGCCTCTCAACGACAATAAGCACACTGGTTAATATTCACAGGACCCAAGGGCACATTCCCCTGCGGGACATACTGACCTCTAACCTGAGAACTACCCCCTCTGGGGCCCCTAGCAATTTGCTGCAATAGCACTTTGGTTTTTAAATCGCCTTTCCGTTTTTCAATCCTATTTTTTTCATTATTGACACGGTTCTCATAGTACTGAGCCATGTGCAGTACTTCTGATTGTGATTTCGCCTGCCAAGCGCTCTCAGAAGACATAATTTGTGACTGGATGTCAGGCAGTAATCCACGTACAAATTTGTCCACAAATAATCTTTTCCCAGACTCTGTGCCTAAGTCTTGTCCACTGAAATCCGAGAATACCTATTCGAACCGATTAAAGAACTCGGTAGCACCTTCAGACTTTCCTTGGACACAGGCCATAAGCTTGTCCCAAATAATTCTCTTTTCGGGAATTATGGTTTTTAATTTAGCAATGATTCTATCAGGCAAAGTTAATATCACCTGTTGCGGTCTTTCGCCAGCTGGCCTTTCCCCATCTAGTCTGGTTATATTCGCCCATGTATCTCCCAACCTGGGTACATCGTCAATAGTTCTAACTTGTTTCCCTAAATCTACGGGCAGGAGTACAGGAAACAACAAATCAATGTCACCTAAGGTGAACACTGAGGACTGCAAAACGGATTATATCTCTTTATAGAACCCTGTCGGATTTTTCCTAATATCGGGGCTAGATTGCCTAATAGTATTCACTTCCTGTCTTGAGAACGGGACGTGAAAAAACTGTGATACATAATGTGCAGTAATGTTCACAGCGACTATATTATTTACAGCATCGGCCGCAACCTCAACCTTCGGGACAAATGTCGGAGGAACCTCTCTCATAGGCAACTGAGAAATAGGTGACTCTGAATGCTTACTAAGCAACAGAGCCAAGTCGAGCGCTAAGGCAGTCGAAGAAGTGTCAAGTGAAAAAGCTCTCTTATAAATGCTCAATAACTCTGTGGGACAACTAATCTTCCTTTCTACACATTCATCCTGCAGGTATTCTATCACTACCTGTATCACGTTCCTCTGCATTTCTAACGTATATTGACTATATGTGTCATATACCTCAACTGGAGTTATCGTTATGTCTGAAATCCATCTAATCGCGTCTTTCTTACAAATTCGCATTTCCTCCGATATCGGCTTACGACACGGAAGGAACCGTTTCTGTACATACATATTCTTCTCTTCATCATCCTCATTCTGTAACTTTTCTAACTCCTTTCTATACCCAAATAACCTCTCGACATGCTCATTTACCTTCTCCACGGTGTCTCTAGAAAGCGAGTATTTAGATCCCTTAACCCTTGTGGAACATCCGCATTATTTAATCTTCCCCACATTATACATAACTGAATCCCTAAACCTTCAATAAAAACATTTTTCTCAGGAAAAGTAGCCGTATTACAAAAAGTGTGGCAAAAACACTAGCTTGATCATCTTTCTCCATACAATGCTTAGCCCATGCAATTAACTCACGTTCTTCTCCAGGGGTACAGTATTCGAGTGACAACTTTTGTTCCTGTACCTCGATCGATTACAAGCGGCTCAAGACCACTTGGAAGAGACGGAGCAGGCAAATTCGATGGAGGTACTATAACTGGTGTGATAAAAAGAGGCAGAGGAGCAGGTGGAGGGACAAAAACCGGAGGAATAGGAACAACAGGTTGAGCAGGAAGAGCAGGAATAACAGCAGGAAGAGGTACAGCAGTGGGAAGAGGAACATACGGAGGTGGCGCAGAGGCACCAGGCCTTCGTTCATTTAATATTTTGTCAATAAACTCATCAGAAATATGAAGATCTTTAGAAGGATAGATTTTCTGAATTCCAAGTGAGAAAGCCCTATCCATATTTTTAGTCGCCTCAGACTGTTTGTTTTGGTCATATAACAATGCTTTTTCAGCGTTCGTTTTATGACGACGTGCATGTTTCTCTCTACCTTTAAGTTGTTGCAACGCTTCTTTTTTCCAACTAGACTGACTCCAAATATTCAATACGAGGGATCTCAAAACTACCATTGATTGGCCACGGAAGTTCGGAGGCATGTCTGGTTTGTCTGTGCCAAATATCATTAAATACTATACTTCCAATGCCATACTTACAGTACATAGTACATGCCGGCGACCCCTCTTGTGGTGCGGGACGGCTAAATTCCAAAGATTGTCTATCACTGCGGAATAATGCCCTAAAGCAGGTAGACAATTTCCCAGGCATATCTCAAATTCTTGGTGTTACCTGATCAATAATTATGTCTGCAGATACAATGCGCCAAAATTCAAATTGTCAGGGTTAAATTAAGAATCGGGTCACGACTCACCTGACCAAACCTAAGGAGGACTGATCGGTACTTCTCAGAATCTTACCTAACTAATCTTAACTTGTGTATGTTGATTTCAGCAAATCTGTCCGCCTCGATAAGTGGACCCTCGTCAAGATGCCGTCTCAGACCACACGCTTATTGTCCAAGGATCGGGTCGTGCAGCGCTGCTGGGGTGTCGCATCTCGTTCAGGGGGCCCCTTATGTCACACCGTCCGAGCCCGGTCTGATAGCGTGCGTCAACCTTCAACAATCCGGCATCAATCTTGAGGGTCCCTATTCGGGCGCCAACTGTGAAAACAGAAAAATAATATCGAGGCTGAGTACCCCAAAAGGAAATACAACGAACACGGGTTACAAAGGAACATACAAAGTACTTTATTTTATACTGAATCCAGTTACAAAAACAGAGCAAAATCAGATAGCTATAGGCCCTCAGTACAACGCAACGACCTCCAGCGTGGTTCAGTGTGTTCAGTGAGAGATGCTGTACATTAGAATGCATTTGCTTTTTATACATTTGGCGGGCGCGATGCCCAGCCCCACTTCGGGATAATATTCCTTTTAATACATCACCGATCTAGGGTTCGTGCCAAGTCTCAAATAACCGCATATAACTGGTTTGCCTTTAATACATGTATCAACAAGCGTATGCAATAACTGTGTATTCTAAAGTTTTCCAGGCAGGCCTTCTTAAACATTAATACAATGTAGTTAGACAGATGTTCTTCGTTCAGTATTTGAATACATTGTCTCAACATATGCTCGTGGATTAGTTTCATTGCACGAGTAATCCTTCTACACATAGGTCAACGAAGGACAAGGTCTCAGTTCACGACCTCAACAAGTGGCCTACAGGCAAATTACACGTTAGCTATGTACAGAGGTCAAGACGGTCATGTTGTATTCTGCAATGACATTGTCCACCATTTTAGCTCACAGGGTGACTTTTACACGACGAATCCTAAAATGGCGGTTTGACCTGAAATGGCGGCTTACATGGATTTAAGGTCAGGACCTTGCAACACAGATTTCTTCCGCAAGCGACTTTCGGGCAGCTTGGCGTAGGCCAATATTAAATATATTTATTACCATAGGAGGCACGATATACTTTCTGTTTCAACAACAATACATGCAAGTCACCAACGATGCACAGCAATATTAATGCCAGGCGGGGCAGGTGGGAGAGACGGGCTAGGGCTGCTCCCTGACCTGTCAGGTGTTCCCTGTCCACTTTTTCACTTGCTTTTGTATCTCTGACCCCAGAAACCTCAGTATCATCTGACTGTTTTTGTACTGTTACCAACTACTGACTATCGTTTTTCAGTATGTTGGAGAACTTCATTCAGGCATGTGGCTGGCTGCGTCCATTTTTATGTTCCTCCAGTTGTTGTGTCACTGTGTCATTGTGTTGTGTTGGCACAGCTCAGTAGTGCGACGTTGACCTCCGAGCGCTTTTTTTTTTAAACTGTCCGTGCAAGCATGTCAAAATAAGGCCATAGCAACCCTCTCCCCTCACAGCAAGGCTAAGCACAGGATTTAAGAATGATTGAAACCTATGAAGGAGCCGAACATTCTAATTAATGAGATAAAGGAATGTTTGGGGTTGAAGACCCCGCTGCTGTGTTATGTGGTAAAGCCACCCCCCAAAAAATTGGGCAGTAATGCCTCCAACTGTAAAAAAAAATAATTAAAAAAAAACTGCAGTAATGCCTTCAACTGCAGTTTATAGCGGACTTGTTGAAACTGATGTCTCACCCTTTAAAGTTGGGGGCGACCCAGAGTTCTGGCACATCCATGCTTAGTACGAGGATGGCAAAAGCATGCAGGCGTCCACCGGCCATCTATGAAATCTCTAAACCTGTTGCCCACGATGGAGGCAAGTGTTATAACATTCCTGCAGCTGTACATATGCTGGGAAAGAGTGAGGAAGGTGGTTGGGGGGGGGGCTCGGGGGTGAGAACTCGCACACTGGCACTGGGTTGCCGCTGAAGGACGAAGGAAGCGAATCAGCTTCAGACAAGGGTGCAGATATTTCGACCTCCTGCTTTATTTAGCATGGAGGGACCCTAGGATAGTCTGGTCTCTAGTCGGTCTAATACAGTTCCTGCCCCTAATCTAGATACTCCTATCGAGTTTGACATCCCAACCTCAAATAGCTATGCCCTCCTGTGACGACTGCCAAATTAACATCTGTTCAATTAACCCCTGAGAGGAAAACTCAATCCACGCTGGAAAAGTTCGGTTTTACAGTTCACACCGACCCGCCCTGCCTCCCTAGTTCACAAAACTCACCTTTTGTTCGTGCAAAAGAAACATTGGTTATACCCAGTGCAGGGCTTAATGGTTGTAAATGTAAGGTCACATTGGGCAAAGTGTCAGTGCTGAAGAAATTCATATCTTCTCGTATTGATGTGTGAGGGAAGAGGTGTGTGAATGGGGAGAACGGGGTTCCTTCTCAGTGCCTTGCCTACGATAAGGGGGTTGCTGTAGTCAAGGGGCATGCATTGCCCAAAACTACTGGCGCAAGTACTAGTGCGACCAGGCGGGGTCCATGTTTGTGTAGTACAGGACTTTTTTCACGGTGCTCCTGGCCTTTTCAATCAGCATGTCTGCGGGGCCCCAGCAAGCCTGCCCCAACTTCATATGACACAGCAGGTTCTTTACATGACATAATCCTACAATGCATGTCAATCTCATTACGCCAGGAGACTTCCCCTGTGAGACCTGTCATTTCGGCTGGCAGCTCTAATTATAAGGAAAGCATATATGCTCATAGATCTGCCCTTTCTAGCGCTGCACTCCTTGCTTCTGGCCTTAGGGCTGCGGTGCTTTACCCCTCACAGGGGAAATGGGTCATGATGCACGTAAGGGGCCCTAGGCAGGTTCGAGGGGTAAGCAGCAGTGGGTCTCTTTTCCTGTATAAGCTGCCGAGATTGTCGCCCAATCAGATGGAAACCAGCGAAGGCCTTACAAACAAGCGTAATCATTGGCTGTGCTCAGTAGCTTTAGGGTGCAGCTTTCTGGATATAGTACCTTTGATTTCATTCGCCTGGAATTTAGAGATAGGACAGTGGTTCAAGGACTCCTGGCTATTGACTTTAGATCTTCTCCGCAGGCTAATTGCAACATAGAGATCAGAGCTTACCCACCATGCAGCTACGGCCAAGCACCTGGGCCAGATGTGCTGGTGCCCTGTATTGTCCAGTGCCAATTCAGTACCTCTGGGGAACTACAGATCGATCACCCACATCAATCCCCCTAATAGGGACAACATGGATTCTGTTGAATGAATAGGCCCCACTTTCCCTCACCTATTCCATCGTGTCGTGGAACATAGCAGGATTGGCCAAGAATTTGAAAAATAGTGCATGGATGTCTTCTGTAAGCAATTTTAGTGTCATCTGTTTAGAGCAACCGTGGGACCTCACAGAATTCCATCTGCCGGGAAAAAAACGTTCAGGTTTATGGGCAACCAGGCCATGTGAGGTAGACCCTGGAGGGGGGCAGAGGGGTTCTAATTGTCTGGGTTAACAGAGCGTTTAATTGTGTGGTTTCAAACGTGGATTCTGGTTCGGCTGATTTACAGGAGTTACACTATAGTAACTTTACTTCAAGAGGGGAGGCGCAGATTTTAATGTTATTTAATATTCATAACTGACCATGTAATAAACTTAAGAGTTGCACAATTAACCTCTTGAAGCATTGAGTAGAATTAGCCAAGGCGAAATATCAATATGAACCCGGCATTATTTCAGTGCAGGGTTTAGAGCCATTGCGTTCTCTCGAGCAGGTATTGGATGAAGAAGATGCTGTATGGGACATCCCTACACTGAAAGCAGCTGATCACCCACACATGCATAAACTTGCGCTGAGCACTAGTCGAGTTCTGATCAATCTGGAGCTAAGGGCAGCTAAAGGGAGGTTACCAAGAGATCAGCCGACTAGGAGTACATTTGTAAGTGGTACTAAATCTTCCCATACAGACTATGAGCCTACCAGCACCGTTGTTACCAGACCGGCACACTCTGAGTCTGCTGGTGGCTTCCGTCCTGCCCACCAGGTCTGACGTGGCAGGCGGGACAGCACCTGCCCACAGACTTTCACGGTAGCACCGGCACCGTTATTAACGGTGCCGGTGCTACCTTCATCCTCATTCCCATAGAGTCCTATGGGGCTCAAATGGGAATGGAGATTAACGATTTTCCGGCGCCTGACTTCCAGGAACATTGGGGTCGTAATCCCCCGGTGTTTCTGTGAATCCAGGCACCGGGGTTGTAATGAGGCCCTATGTGTTTGTTAGCATGAGAGACTGGCCAATGCCGACAGACTTACAGGTTTCTCCATGTTTTGATGGTGACCATAGACCTCTCTGCGTGAGCATTGCTTTAAAGAAGAATCTCACAGCTCCATGGTCAGTGGCCTTCCCATCCATGATATTGTTGTGCACGGGCATGCCAGAAAAAATATCAAATGGCAAACAATAGTTGATGATAACCTAGAACCAGCTCCCTATGGGAAGGTGCTGCCAGAGATGGAGCTCATGCTCAGTCCCAATGTGGCTTTGGAATGTATCACTGCCTTATTTGAAGGCATGATGGAGAAGTTAAGTCCAGTAGTGACCACATCATGTAAGATATCTAAGTCCTCAACTACCAGCACTAATTCCTGGTATGATAGGGAGTGTCGCCAAGCCAAGAGCACTATCAACAATTTGATAAAAAAAAATGGAACCTCGCATGATACACTTACCTTACAATCAACCAGAGTTTACCATAAAAAATTAGTTAAATCTAAATAGAGGGATTTTTACGATAATACTTGGCAAGGGCTGATGGAGTAGATGTGTGGGGTATAGATCCAGCCCCAGAATGATATGAACTGAGAGGCCAAGCAAGGCCACTACTGTGAGATTAAACTGGCTGGTGGATGAGACCCATTGGAACATGTAGGCCAGCCCAAAACACTTACTTTCTAACATGAGGCCTAGTGAATGCGAAAAGTGGGCCTCACTCAAAATTACCAATATGGGAAGGCACCCAGGTGGAAAAAGGTGTGCCTTAGAACTTAATACTGCTGAATGTGCCGAATGGATTACAAAAGACATGTGTTGCTGCATATGCTGACTTCATGTAAAATGGAAAAAGGCACATTATGACTAAGAACACCAAACAAAACCACAATACATGAGAATGCCATACATTAAAATGCTGTGCATTTGGAAAATAAAAAAGGAATAGTGACCTATATCTAAAAATGAAGCCAAGTGACATATTTCATTTGATACAAACAGAAACCCTTACTTTCCAACACACAAACTCACATTATTTAAATGGCAAGGCATACTTGATTGTAAAATGGACACCTGTTTTCCCTGTTAACCTGTGGCCCATGTGTGGACAATTCAGAATAAACACTCATGTCTTTTCAACTGTTAGAGTAAGGAAATAGATTTACCCATGGAAAGAAGGCTCAAATGCAATGTATAGAAATAAAATGTATGACATGTAAAACAAATCTTTTGATTTAAAAAGACACTGCTTTCAGCTTGCAAATGTGATTGTAGTTTGCTTTTGCAGCACCCCATTGAACTGCTGTACAATGTATCTGGATCTTTGACCCAAGAGACCTTTGGGGCGATGCATACCAGATATGCAGGTCTCTTCAGCAAAATGCTAAGAAATATAATTTTGGAGATCAAATACATGCAAGGGGTCAGATACGGGAACACTGGCTTGACCTTTCAGACTACTTTTACAATAGCAGTAAACTTGCCTTGGCTTCAAACAGGCCTAATAGACTAAATTGCCAAGCTTGAATAACATGGAAGCAAGCAGATGTCCAGGTCCTGTGACTTTGGAGAAATGAACCAGCCTGGGTTTTCTGAAATCTGAAAATGAAGACTTTTATATTAATGTATTGCTGTGGAATAACATGGGACTCATTTTCCTTGATAAAAAGTGAATTGTGCGTTCCATTAGGCTCATCCAGGACTCAAATTAAAGATCAAAAAAGCCTGGCAGTACTATGTAAATATCAGCTTGTGCAATGTGTGTAATTTGGTCTACAGATATAAATGGGATTGTGGCACTCCTATAAATGACAGAAATCCAAATCTTGTTGAGCTGATAGAACGTACAATTAATGTGGGGTTTGTGAAGTTTGATGTTCATAACTATTTGGGTGTATGGATAAACTGTGCAAAATGGTAGCTCACTCCAGGAAGGTCATGCCATGGTAAAAGCAGTGTTCCCAAACCTGGCATAAAACACTGAATCGGAAAATATATATTTTATGGTGGTTATCTGTAAATTGAAGAATGTTATCATGTTGTGACTTTCTGAGGAAGAAAAATGCAACTTTAAATGTCATTTAAAAAAGATGCATTTCTCTTCTCCCCTCATTATCCATAAACTCGACCTCCTAAAACCCTTGCCAAATCGGTTGGCAGAGGCCGGACTAGAGAGTTGGGGGAGAAAGTGAATGTCCAATCCAATGCATGGGAATATTCATAATGTGGTTGTGTCATAAGCATTAACCTATGACTCAGAAACAAAAAAGAGGGGACACAAACGAGACTGGACAGAGGCAGACAGAGATAGAGACAGAAACACAAAGTGAAAGAAGGAGAAAAGAAAGGAGACTTGTGCTTGGAAAACTGGGAGCCCTGTCTGAGGGAGACATCCTACAAACTGGAGTGGGCCCTGCTGAGAACAGCTGGCCTGTCCATACCTGTGGTGTCTGCTGACTCCTATCTGTCCCCAAAAGAGGATCCGAAAATCTGTCTGGCATCCTGAGCTAAGAACAGAGATCTCCCTTGTAAGTAGATATATACCAAAGCTATGAAATGTGTGGGAAAACAATCTCCTCCCTTAATACTTTCCCTTAAATTGTGGGTGGGGAGGCAAAACTGTGTAGACCCTTAGCCCATTTAATAGAACATAATGAATTAATTCCCCAATAGAAAAGATCACAGGATGATTCTTGTTAATATTCAAAATTAACAAATCTCATTCCAGTGTGTTATAGTCACTATAGCCGATAAAATAATTGGGTGACTTTATTTTCCTGTAACCCCTAACTTCCTTACAGAAGAGTGGTGTCCCTGATCCCAAAATCCCTGCCTTTCATTTGAATGTGTGTGTTCCCAAACAAATGTTCCCATTCATTCCAAATCCCCAAAGCCCTGCCTTTCATTTGTATGTGCTGGGCTCCCAAATTAAATTTCCCATTGACTTAATTTCCCAACCCCTGCCTTTCAAATTAAAAAGCCAAATAAAATGTCCAACATATTCCCAGTCCCTAAACCTTGCCTTTGAACCAGGAGGTATCATATATAACTGATGCCTGCGGGATTGCTGTGTGCTGGGAGAAAAAGAGAACTTTGATGAATAGATTAATGACTGTGTGTTTTTAAAGTGTTTGATCTATTAATGTGCAGAGAAATCCCATGTGTGATCTGATTTAAAATTCAAACTGTGTTTGTTGTTGCAACTGAAAGTTTACTAAGAAATACATGCCAATCTATTAATGCGAGTACATTTCATATGTGAATATTGTGTTGTGCCACAGAGTGGGTGGCTTGTGTTATTGTGGTGTAGCTATCATTTATTCTGAAATTTACACCGGCCTGGTTCCTGGCTTATTGGTGGCACAGGGGTTGGATGCTGAGCGGTATTAGACAGGTTGGAAACCTGACCAAGTCGGAATCCTTTAAGCGTTTTACTGTGCAACACCTTGATTGGGGAGGGAAGGAACTCCCAGAGTTTAGAGTGACTGCCCAATAAATCATCACCGATGGGCTGCAAGGATAGTGCTGAATTTTTGAGGAAGATCTCAAAAACTAGGGAGGCTGAACATGAGCAGATGACCTGATGCTTTTCTATTAATGAAGGGATTTTACATTTTAGAAATCTATATGTCCCTTATGAAGGTCTTGATACCTCTGACTTGACAACTACATAAACACAGGACCCAAGCGTCTCCTCACCCTTGAGTTTTTCCATGGGAGAGATAAGAAAGTCAATAGAGCTGCAGAAATCGGGAAACTCACCTGGTCCCAATATGGTACCTGTGGACCTGTTCAAAAAAGCCCCTGACATCTGGGAAGCCATGTTTTACTGTCTCTTTTGTGCAACTATTACAACGGCTAACACACAGGCATCTTGGATCATAGTCATAATCATCCCACTGCACAAGAAAATGGGGTGTGATGGTCCTCGACATTACAGGCCCATGCCCCTCCTGGATGCATCTGGTAAGATTTTTGCTAGGGCATTATTGGTCTACCTGGAGGATTGGGTTACTGGCCAGAACATCCCTAGCCACCTGCAGGCTGGATTTAAACCAGACCTGAGCACTATAGACCATGCATTTGGGCTTTATTTGTTGGTCCAAATAAATTTCTAAATAAGAATAAATATGCATATTTGCTCTAATTATTGATTTAAAATGTACTTTTGATGCTGCTCCTAGAGCTAAACTGTGGAGCGTCTTTCACAAACTTGATATCCCCCTCTAGCTTATACGTGGGGGTCTTTTATACAGTAACAATGCTAGAATTAGATGGAATCTAGCTGGGGATCTCACAACCCAAATTCCATTGAACAAGGGCTGCGACAAGGGTGCATTCTCACCCCAACCCTATTCTGTTTGTTTATCAACAGTATCATATTGAGGTTGTTATATTTTCAATCGGATGTCCATAAACTAGGCAGGGATAAAATCCTTCTACTTTTTGCTGACAATGCAGTCCTTTCTACAACTTCTGTTGGCCTTCGCCAGCAAACTGCAGCATTCATTGAAGCTTGTAAAAGCTGTGGCTTAACCATCAACTATGATAAGACTTAGTCCATGGTCTTTCATAAGCCTGGACAGAGGGGATCTAACCGATTAAAAGTCACAATTGAACGTCATGTTATCAAGCAGATGAACTCCTTTGTTTATTTAGGTATCAGATTTTCTGCCAACTGCTCTAGGTGTTATGCCATCTTGAAATTTAGCTAATGACATAGCAACAGCACATTTTATCCTGTCCTGAAGCTTTACAATCTACAAGCCAAAGCAACTGTCATCTTTGGTGACAGGCTTTGGGGTCATTCAACTGCAAAGAAATTATTGTTGGTTGAGATTGCTTTTTTAAAAAAGCACTGTGTCTCCTAACCTCAACACTGAGTGTGACTTTGCTCCTGGAACTTAATCTGTTTTTGATATCAGATGCAATTGCCATCTCCCCTGTTCGGTATTGGCTATGCCTGTGTTCCTCCCCTTATTTTAGCAAATATAGAAAGGCAATGGCTGGTGTTTTTTCTTTTGCCAGTAGTCAGGACTTAAAATGGTGCGCTCATGTCCGTAGCCTGTTGCAGGATTTGGACCTAACTGAGCACTTGTGTTTCCCGCAGTTCATAATATCAAAATGTAAGGGCCTGATTCATGGAAAAGTGTGCAGAAATCTCGCAACGCCTGTTTTTCTGCATGCTCCGCTTATTTGTGGAATTGTTCGCGCAAAGTAACCATATTCCCAAGTCGTGGCTGGAATGCCCCCAACACTCACCCCATCCAAATTAAAAACAGCCATGTTTGCATGCTACCCGGGTGCGAATACAAGCACCATCAAAACAGTGCGTGGGGTCCCCGCAAGAAGGCCTGCATCTCGGGGACACTGTGCAGGGTTTCCCGTAACTGTTACCGGCACCCCGACAACATGCATACAATTTATCGTAACTAAGGTAAAACTCAAAAAATCTGTGTGTGAATCCCTGTAAACCGTTCCTGTGTACGAGTACCCTTAAGTTAGATTGGAACCCTGGCTGCATGCACGCACCCCTAAATCCAACACCTGATATTACTGCTACACGGTGACTCTTATATGCAAGTGTCTGTACACCTGGGTGGTGGTTAGTATAAGGGCTTTGCGTTATGCGTGCCGGGCTGTGGCAAAAGTCCAAGGTAAATCCTGCACATTCGATTCCAGGGATCAACTAACGGGATTACACACGCAGATTGGCATGCAAATTCCCTATTTTCCAGGCAAATAATTCCATGCATCGGGCCCTAAATGTTTACTGGCATGCAGGTTCAATCAGGCAAAGAGGGATGGACTAATGGCAGCATGCTCTAGGTCTACTCTTGCTTGATATGATATGATATTGTATTTACAACACCCCCGTTTCAAGGCACCACAATACAAGGAAGGGGGAGACAGAGGGAAGACAGGACAAACGATCATACTAGGCCTTGTGTCATTCTGATCGTGCAAGTGTGACAACAAAAGTGCAAGGGGGAAAGGGAGAGGAGCAAGTACAGGGGACAGGGTAGCGGAGGGTGTGATCAGGGCACCATGGCTCTGTGTAAGTGAAGCAAAGGCAGCGCGGCTCTGGGTAAGTGCATGGAAGGCAGCAGGCAGTAGGTGCTACTGTTACAGCCCCTAGGTGCGTGGTAGGCCCAGAGGCAGTGCAGGAAGACTGGTCATGGAGGGGCCTGGTACAGACCCTGAGGTTAACAAGCAACCAGTCAGGGCAGGCAGACAGGAAGGTTAACAAGGATAAGGGAGAGAGAATGCAGGGTAGAAAAGGAAGGTCTTGAGCAGCTTCTTGAACTTAAGGTGGTCCAGCTCAAGTTTGAGAGGGGCAGGGAGGAGGCACCTGCAGAAGAAAGAGATCTGCCCCCCCCACTCTCTGCTTGGAGATGTGTCTGACCCTCAGAGAGTTCAAGGTAGCTGAGCGAAGTGCTCTAGAAGGAAGGTATTTAGGCAGAGAGAGTTGGATATAGTTCAGACCCCAGCCTCAGAAAGCCTTGTAGACGATGCAAAACCCTTTGCATCGTCTACAAGGTTCATCGTCTTGAACTTGATTATTGCCGCCACCCGGAGCCAGTGCAGAGATTTCAGGGCTGGAAAGTTGCAGTCACTGGGCATGAGGCCAAGGATAAGTCTTGCAGTCCTGTTCTGGATTAGTTGAATTCGACGAAGAATAGTGGTACACGGATTTAGAAAGAGGCTGTTGTAGTAGTCCAGTCTTGAGAGAACCAGAGCTCTGGAGACAGCGAGCTTCTGGGCGAAGGTCAGAAAAGGTAGAATTCCTCTGAGGAGGTGAAGATGGAAGTGGGCCTTCTTGGCAAGGTCTGTGATGTGAGGAGAGAAGGAGAGAGTTGAGTTGAAGATGATCACAAGGTTTTTAGACTCAGAGGAGGCTAAAGGCAAGTCCCTGTTTACGCTCACACCAGAATGAATACAACCCTCTAGGGAAAAAGGCCAAGAGATTGCTTGCAATGATAACAAGGTTTAATTGTACAGAATATAAAGGTATCAGCAAAGAACTCTGCTGCTTGAGAATGTTCTAGTCAAACTTAGTACAAGCAGAAGTTTAAAAGGCAGTCCAGCATCATCTATTTACAGTAATAACTAGCGCCACTGATTGGTGAGACCATATACATGGGTCTGCTCCATAGTAGATGCCAGGCTATGATTGGTTCACATTTCCGCAGCCTGTCAGTTCCCATGTAAGTTACAGTATCACAACTGCTATGATATACTAAACCTACTACTATATTACTGTGGCATACACATGGGAGGCTTGAGGACTGGTGGCAGGGGAAAGGGAGGAGCTGACCCACACATTCTGTGCTTTGTTGATATCGCACCCCTCGCACCAAGACCTTTACCCTCATTTTTGTGTTACAAAGGATGCATTTAAGTGGAGAGGTGAGACGGCAACACATGCTTAGTTCTTTTATAGCCATTGCTTTGGGTAGGCTGGGTGGGGGTTAGAGGTCTGCTGTCAGTTTGGCTGTGATGAATGGGCACTGCAAGGAGCCTGGTGTTGTCTCACAGCCTTGCAGGGCACATTCCTCCCAGTGATACTAAGTGATTGCAACAGTGAAGGGATGAGGGGATGCTTCCACAAGAACTGGCCACATGGGCACATCCCGTCTTAATGATTTGGGCCTAGTCGAGTTCGTTCATGGACTAAGTTGTCTTGCACAACCAAGTAAGACTATGCAACTACCATAATTACAAAATGGCGTTCCTTTCTCTGCCCACACTGGATCCATACGTCTATCGTTTCCGCTGCATTACATCCATGCTGGGTTTCTTAACACAGTCCTCTCCCTCCTAGCTCACTAATTGGCTGCTTATGGGATTTGTCTCACTCTAAGGTGCCCACAGGGTGGGATAGACTAATTTCCATCCCAACATTGGCAAGTGTACATGGCCTAAGGAGGACAGCCAGAGTGCGAGAGGGAAAGCAGGAGCAGGGGTCCAAATGAGAAGAATCTCAGTCTTTCTGGCATTGAGGCAGAGATTGTTGGAGGGGCTCCATTCCTGAATCATATACACAATCAGGAATGAGCGAGGAAGGAGAGGAGGATGAGGGAAGCCTAAAAGAGAGCAGTGTGTCATTTACATAACACTGGAACTTAGAAGAGAAGGTGGAAATCAGGTGAGCCAAAGGGGCAAAGTAGACATTGAAGAGCTAGGGTGAGAGGATAGAGCCCTGGGGAACACCACAAGTCGAGAGAGAGGTGGTGGAGAGAATGGGCCCAAGATGGGCCTGGGAGGGCAGGTCCCAGAGGAAGGAGGTCAGCCATGCAGAGCCTGCTTCAGGTATTTGTCTATTAAATCAGACTTTCTTTAAGATGACTACTTGGATTTGGTCACACTGAGGTATTCATGTGCGCGCTACATAACATTTAGATTAGGAACTCTGCCGCCATAAGATCGCTTCCAGGCGTGGCAGGGGACCTCCTTGCACTTGTGCCCTTTGTGATCCTCCAATAAGGAAAACCTTGCACATTTTCTTTTCTTATGCCCTTTTCATAACAAGCTCAGGTCCCGTTTTCTCAAGGCTTTCTTGAGATCTTCTGCTGTTCGTAATTTATGGGATGCCCTGGTTCTTTACAAATTATCAGCCAATAAGGCAATGATTTTTGATACATAATCTTATATTTACAGGGAATGGCCGCAAGAACAAACACCCTCACCCAAATAGGTTTCACTGTAGATGACAACTCGCAAGTAGACGCAATCTAACTAAAGAGGCTTCTGTTAAAATTTACTTTGCATGAATTATGGGTGTGTGACTTCTGAACCATGTCATGATACTCTGTCTTTCCTTCCTGTTGGTTTGATTAATTCACTGAGATTTTAGATTCTAATCATGGCTTTTAATGCATGCAGGTGTTAATGACTTTATGCAGCTTTGTAGACAGTTGAGGCATCAGGTCTCCAAAGAAATGTTATTGCGATGCACAGGTGCTTATTATATGTTTTGTTTGTTTGTGATATATACCTCATTTGCTGCTTCTTATATTAATGCAGTCATTTTATATGTTATATAATTTAATCTGAGACTCGGTCCTTGTAGTATGTCCTATGAACTTGTATATTCTTGGCTTCGTATGAAGTCTTTAGTGGAGGTAAAGTTTATTCAGATGCAATGCACACTGATGCATTTTTCCCAGTATTATAATTGACATTTTAATGTATCAGCTTTACATACTACAGGTGTTTTAGTTGTTTTGCTTGTACTGCCAAGCTTGGTAAGCACACTGTATTTGTTTGCTGTGTACTTTAGACATACTTTTATGGCTCAGCCGAAATAAAGTAGTATCATTTTTTAAAAAAAATAATGCTTTAATTAATACAATGATTTGCTGTTAAAAATACCATGCCACAATGAAAACATGTCCAACTGGCTGCGCGATGTAGACCAGTCTAGACATTTAATAAACATGTAAGAGTAAAGCATGCCATGTTTTAAAGGGGAACTGCTGTTTGTTGCCTAGCAACACACCACTGAAGCGGAGGCCATGCCCACCAGCCTCGGACACGCTCGCTTGCTTGCGGCTGAATCACCCGCCTCCAGGCTACATGGCTCCATGGCTATCTGCAGCTGTCCGCGGCATGTCCGTGGCCATAGACCCTATGAGCATGCTACACCCTGCCCGCTTGTTCCCATCATCACTTGTCCCACATACCATGCTCTCCTACAGCCTCAAAGTACTGCTTATCATCCTTATGACTATGTCTAGACCTACTCGGTCCCCTCCCACCATACCTCATACCGACTACTGCTCCACTACTCCACCCAGAAATCCAAATCTCATCTACCCGCAACTTACTGACACTTCCACCACCATCAATCTCGGACTATGGAATGCAAGATCACTCTGCAATAAGACCATGGCAGTTCTGGACCTTGTTTCTACGCCTACATCTTCATTTTCTCTGCATAACTGAAACTTGTATTCTCCCACTTAACACAACTATTGCTGCCTCTCTTACTACTTCTCTATCCACTTTTGCACAGGTCCCTCGTGCCAATGGATGCGGAGGCAGCGTTGGCTTACTCTACAGTCCTAAATGCTCATCTATTCCATCACCTGTACCCTCATCAGCATATTCCTAATTTGAATTTATATATACAATCTTCACTGCTCCTCATGACATTTCTCTTCTCATTATCTATCACCACCTGGACCGCTTGGCTCATTCTGTGAAGACATTGACCACCTTCTTGGTCCCATCCTACCTAGTCCTACACCCCTTGTATTGCTCAGAGACTTTAATCTTCATCTTTCCTCTACTCATCTATCATCCCCCTTCCTATCAATACTTGACTCTCACCTACTTCCCCACTTCCCACTCCTCCTACTCATACCTCTGGTTTTACCCTCGACTTGTTCTTCACCTCATCGTTTAATGCTTGCTCCATATCTACTCTCCCCGTCTACCTTTCAGATCACACCCTAATCTATGCTTTGTTTCTCAGGCCTACTCCCTCCAGCACCTCCTCTCTCTCCTCCACTAAGACTTTCTACAGGCGTGATCTATGCAATTTTAAATCCTCGCTCTTCTTTGATACCTACATACACTCTCTACCATCTCTCACACACTTCTCCTCCCTCTCTGCAGATGAAGCTGTGTCCACTCTCTCTTCATGTCTCACATCTAGCCTTGATCAACTTTACCCTCTTTCTTCCTTTCGGCCCAGTCGCAAACCTGCCCACCCTGGCTCTCTCCTCATCTCTCTTCTATGCGCTGCCTTGAAAGGCACTGGCGCAAACATGTTCTCCTACTAACCACGCAACCTATTTCTCTTATCACGTCCTATACGACAACAGTATTAGGGCTGCCAAACGTACCTACTTCCCTGACCTTCTTCACAGTCAATCCACTCATCCTCGATGTCTCTTCCAAACCATAACATGACTTCTCTCTCCTCCTACACCTGACCCGTCCCTCAACACATCCCTATCAGCATCTGACTGTGACAATTTATTTCTTCTCTTCCAAAGTACACTCCCTATGCCAGGACATACTATCTTCACCTTCCTATAACTCCTCCCGTTATCATTCCCTACCCCCTCCAGTACTGTCTCTGCCTTTCCTCCCGTAACGGACTCTGAGATGGCTCTCCTCCTGGCCAAAGCTCACCCTACAGCAGCTCCCACTGATCCCATCCCCTCTTCACTTATCCCCAAAGTCTTCCCACCTCTAGTAACCTTTTTCACCTCCTATATTTAACATTTGACTCACCATCTCTACCTTTTCTTCTGCCTTTAAACATGCAATTATCATACCTATCTTAAAGAAACCTACAGCTAACCCACTTTTTGCTTCTAATTTCCGTCCTATACCCATCTTACCTTTTCTATCCAAACTCCTTGAGCGCCTTGTATATTCATGAATCGCATCATTCATGTCTAGCCTATCTCTTCTTTCTCCGACTCAGTCTGGTTTCCGCCCCCACTATTCAACTGAAACAGCCCTTATCTACGTACTTAATTCTCTTCTCACTGCTCGCTACTCCAAACACTAATCCGTTCTTATTTTACTTGATCTGTCCACTGTCTTTCACACTGTAGATCATTCTTTGCTCCTGGACTCTCTCTCCTCCCTTGGTCTGCGCAGGTCTGTTCTATCATGGTTTTCATCTTACCTATCCAACCGTACCTTTGCTGTCTCTTGGGGTGGCAAAACTTCTCCTCATGTTCCTCTGGTCCATGACGTTCCTCAAGGATCAGTCCTTGGACCCTTTCTATTTTCCTTATATACTTCCTTTCTTGCCCTCATTATCTCATCCTGTGGAGTATCGCACCACTTCTACACTGACGACACCCAGCTCTTCCTACCCTTCTCGTCCTTCTACTCAGACATTCATCAGACTCTCTCATCCTGACTCAGTGCCATCAAGTCCTGGATGACCTCTCATTATCTCACTCTCAATGCCGAAAAAACAAAGGTCCTATTCTTTCCCGCAAACACTCTCATCTCGCAATCTCCTCCCTATTCCATCTCTTTTTCTCCCTACTGTCTCTCAACCTCTCCCTCCGCCCACAATCTTGGCATTTACTTTGACTCTAATCTCTCCTTTGACCACTGCATCTCCCTTACATCCTGCGCCTGTCGATTTCATCTCTACAACATTCGAAAGGCTGCTCTTTTCTCACTTTCCACGCTACAAAACTCCTCATCTCCTCACTAGCCATCTCCCTACTATTGTATTGTTCTGTTCTTTGGTCTTCCCCACTCACGCCTTGCTCCTCTTAAATCTATCTATCATTCTTTAATTCGCTTACTCTGTCTTCTCTCCTACCATGACCCCATTCTTCCTTCCCTGCCCTCTCTTGACTGGTTGCCCTTCTACTCTCAATTTAAAATCAACTTTCTCTCACTTGTGTTCAAATGTCTCTATGGCCTTGCTCCGGACTACCTTGCATCTCTCCTTTCATTTTACTCTCCATCTCGCTCCCTCCGCTCTACTAATCTTTTTAGACTCAATATCCCACGTCCCCCTTGTGCCCAATCTCGTTTTCACTCGTTCCAGCTCCTAGCCCTTCTTCACTGGAACTTACTTCCCTTGTCTCTTCGCTCCATTACTTCCTATCCTCTGTTCAGTTCCTCTCTAAAATCCCACCTGCTAGAGTCCTCTAATTGATTTAATCTGCTTTGAACACTCAGATTAGTTTACTCTTATGCACGCCCATTGATTGATACAGTTCATGAACACTGATTGACTGATTATTCCCAGGAATGATAATTGATTGTTACTATTTATGAACACAGTTTGAATGCTACTGATTATGAATGCTGATTTGAATTCTGATTCATTATATTGTTGACTGTCCTATCTAAAGCACTTTGGACAAAGGCGCTATATAAAACACAATAAATACAAATACAAATACAAATACATGCCACCTTAAGGTATACGTAGACTGGTTGCACCAACTTGCCATCTGAAGCAATAACGCTTATCATGCTTATTTTAACACAGATGCCTAGAAACATATACAATACCACAGTAAGAAAGGGCTAGACTGGCTGCACCCAAATGCCAGTCAAGCCACTAATAATGGTAGTAAGTCGAAATACCTTTTTCTAAAGATCTTCTACAAAAAAGATCGATTTAGAATGGCCGCTCTGTGACCGCGCAGAGCAGTCTTTCTAAATCGAACTGCCAGCCCCTTTGATGCACACGAGAGCGCACATGGGGTGACATTCACAGCGAGACAGAGAGGACAAGCTGCTAGAGTGTCAAGTGAGTGTGTGTGTAGTGTGTGTGTACTGTGTATTGTAGTGTGTGTGTGTGTAAGAAAACGGGAAAATAAAATGTATGTGTGTTTGTGTGTGTATGTGGTGGGTGGGTGGGGGAGTGGGGTGGCAAGGGGCAAAGGGGGGCCCCCGAATAAAAAAAATAAAGCCTTGGTCATGTACTTTTTCTGCTTTCTGAGGGCTGCACAAAATCAACCAAAATAATAATGTTTGACCTTCAGAAAGAGGAAAAATGACATAGAACCCTAACACATATCATGCCTGCTTAGCCTGAACATGGATGCCCATTACAATTTAACGCACAACCCCCGAACCCGTGCACCCCCACACACATCCCCTCTCCCTCCCAACCACAAAAATCAGCTTCTCAGCCCAGAATGACTTCCATTTCCCACCTCGCCTCATAGGTAAGTACTGGGACGAGGAAGCGTGGGAATAGGAGTAGAAGATTATAGGTAACTAAGCCAGATAGTACCTCCACGTCCCTCTACCTCATCCCAGTAGTTGTGTTTAAAGCAAGGTCCCCTTCCATGGAACCTGCAGGCTGCCCCACCCGCCCAGGACCGCCATCTGCTCTCAACCCTCTCTTCCTTTTTTTGTTAACTCGGATGGCCAGGCCGTTACCCCCCAGTATAGCCTGTGGAATGGGTTACTTACGCCATATTATTAACTCATTTACACAATGGCAAGAGGAAGTTCAGCCTGCCATAAACACAATTTAAATGGCAACAGTCCTTCACTTACCCACTCATGTCCCCCGTCCAACAGATGATACTTCATTGCTGCACTTAGAATACTTCGACAGGTGATCTGACTTAATTTGGGGTCATTAAGTTCATGCTACCCCTGGGGTTTCACTTGCACCTCCTGCCACTACATTGACTACCCTTGATCTTAAAGTTAGCACCAGCAGCATATGTCTTGTGAATCGTACACTTCACCCAAGATATTTTTTTCGATTTTGTGATCTCCATTATTTGCAGGCAGTAAACCGCCAGCCTAGCCTGACAGTCACTACAAAAACACTGCCATGGAATTGTTGTTTTTCATCTACCCAGAATCCCCTTGCTTTGGCTAGTGTATGTACTGCATGACAGTCAGCGAGTGGTGTATGCATCAATTTCACCAATATGTCCACATGTCGGTTTTATATAAGGCTAGTTAAGCTGACCAATAACAGCCAAGAATATAGATTAGTACAGGTTGGCTTTTAGTCAGTGTTTAAATGAAGGGAACACGTTTGTAAAGCCAAAGACTTTACCCAGATGTACTGCTCATTAAAATGATTGTATTGGTTACTTAATATGAGTGCGTGTATGGTTCATTTTACGCATTAGTGAAATACTTGGGATGTGGGTGCAAGAGAATCACTTTACACATGGTGTCCTACCTGAATGTGGATCATGTGGTGGTTGCTGGGTGTGGTTACTTTGGCATCTGAGGCTGCATGTGGCTTATGATTGTAGTGTCTGATCCTGTAAATCTGTACCATGGATATGATGACCATAACCAGCATACAATGCCTTACCTAGCTCAGGAATACTTGGGAATTTTAGCATGTACTTGACGCATGATGGCAGAACCTGGTCCAGTGACGCTGTACCTTGCCTTCAATGACTATTCTAGGCTTGCGATGCTGTACTTCTGTACTTGGCAAGTGATGCCAGCCCTTGGTCATATAGGGCTGTACTTGGTATGCAAGAGCTCATGATGGCAGCTGTTCCTTTCATATTATATCTTAACCTAGTGTAAGCTGTCCATGTTTGGCCTCATGAAGCAAATGATCATAGGACCTAATCATCTGACGCTGTCAAATAGCATTACCTAGCGATATTAGGCTGCATTCGAATATTAATACAGCACCTCTGGCTTTTCATAATTTAGCTCTGTGGTCTTCAGACAAATACTGTAATGGCTGCAACCCTGGCATATCACAGCAGCATTCTATTTAAGTTATGGTTGTTTGAATGGATTTCTAAACTCTGCTCTGGTGAACAGATATTTAGGAGGCCACCCATGTTAGTGAAACAGGGAGCACTTCTGTGAAGATAGCCTGACCAATTCATGGTAGCTTGGAAAGCAGTCAAGGCTAAGTCACAGGAGTATAGGGGGTGATCAGCGATCTTTGGTGAACACACACAGTAAGACAACAAGAATTCCCCTTAGACAGTAGTAAACAGAAATATACAATGATTTGGCCCAAGTGAATAATGAAAAGCACAGTAAAATCACCACTCAAACAAAACACTTTGTAAAATATATACAGTCACTTTGGTGAATGCAGTAAAGTGCAGAATCCCACCAAAACCTGTAAGAGAAAATGGCAGGCAAACTTTATAGCACTGGCAATCTTCAGAGATGGAAACCCCTAACTTTATAAGCCCAACCCTGTGATGTATGGAGCCTTGTGCTCGATGTTCGATGAGCGCGTACAAGTGCTTGATCATGTGTAAAGTACAATTTCCAAGGAGTGGCGGAATGTTACCAGGCAATGGGGTCTGTCCTGCTGTGATTGGAGCAGTTGTCTACTTATTTCGTCGGTACGATCCTTAGTAACAATCAAATCCCTCCGAAGAGCATTGGTTTCTTGCCTGGCTGAATGTACTTCAGCGCGTATTTGTCCCAACAACTGAGCTAACTGGTCAATCTCTGAAGTCTCCATGATGCCCAGGTGGATGATATTATTGAGGCTTTGTGTTCTGTTACGCTCACCTGGTATCCACGGGGACGCCGCCGAGCCCTGGTTGGATGATTAGCACTCTTGAACCCTCTCCCGGTCCCTTGGTAAGGCCTCTGGTTAAAGATGGGTCAGCGATATAGGAGAGTTGGATTCAATATCAGATTGTCTTTATGTTTTCCCACCTGCCTAGGGCTCAACTCCGTCCTCCCCCTTGGGCCTTCTCCTCACCTTAATATTGTAAAATGTGGATTCTCCGTCCTGCTCCTCGTGGCAGGGGTGCGTAGATGTGGGGGGCGAGCAGCGACCAAGTTACTTTGCTGGTGCAAGCCCCCTGTGGGAATCCAGGCCTGCTGCGACTCCGTAGGTTTGCTGCTTTACAGTCTTTATATGCAGTTCTTATGTTCCTCTTAGTTTGAATAATAATGTCTTGCTTCTTTCCTTTTAGGTATTTAAAGGTATTTTGGTGTTGTCATGTAGTTTGAAGATGAGCATGGGCCAGTAGGCGAAAGCGCGGTGTGCGCGATGCTGTCCGGTGAGTAATGTGCGATGCGCGGGGCTGTTTTACCTTTTATATTGCTAACCTGTGTCTTTTCTCTCCTTGCAGGTCGCCATGTTCCTCGCCGAGCGCCGTGATGTTCCAGCAATGATACTGACCAGGTGATGACTACCCAGGTAAGAATTGTTTGGCTTTCTTCTTTCGGGAGGAAACGTGAGTAAACACTTATTAATGCTGTCTTTCTTTCTCCTCTTTCCAGGTTATGTTATTCCAGGATGCATGCGGTGCCGGATGATGGAATTCATACCTTCAGGTGAGTGGAACTGAAGTCGGCGATGGATTGAAAACAGAATACTATTCCAAGTTAGTTTTGTAGTGTTCTTTCTCTCTCTGCAGGTCCTTGGTTTCAGGTGAACTGGCATCAAAGAACTGGACACAGTGAGCGTTACGCTGCCCACAGCAGAATAACACAAAGCGTGTTCTGCTGTTTGGGTGCAGTTTAAATAGTCTCAGGTAAAGTACTCTTGGAGCCTCATTACACGGTAGGCGGTGGACCAAGGTGCTAATAGCACCTTGGTCCATGCCGGTAAAATACCGGCACCGCCTTGGTGGAAAGGGGAATTACCACCCTATTCCAAGGTTGGCAGGGCGGTAATTCCCCCTTCCACCATTGCCCTTCCCCATTCCCATTTTTGCCCCATAGGGCATAATGGGAGTGGGGAAGGTGCTAATTACGGTACCGCAAATTTACGGTGCCGTAATTAGCACCAAGGTCCCTTAGCGGGTTGGTTTTTAACGCCTGCTGAAAACAGGCGTTAAAGTACCAAACCGCTAAGGGACCTCGTAGTAAGGCAGTAAGGGTTAATGGTCACCGGTACCATTACCGGTGACCGTTAACCCTTACCGCCTTCCATGTAATGAGGCCCTAGGTAAAATAGTCCCAGGCCTGCCAAACCCAAATTAGTCCAGGTAAAATAGTCCCAGGCCTGCCACACCCAAACGACTAGACCGCATAGCTCAGTTCCTTTTAACTGAGCTATGTGTGTGCCTCCATGTTGGCTGAACCCCCCAAGTTAAATAGTCCCAAGTAAATAGTCCCATTCTAATGTTGGTCTTCATGATGGCTATGAGCCTGGTGCCAGAGGTGCCAGGACCGACTCCAAGAGAGTCTTGGCTAAGGTTTTAAGGCCTTTGACCTGGCCATAACTGGAAGGCTGACTTGCCAGTGAGGGCCAGGGTTAAGGGTCTTGACAGGAGCTGGCAAAGTTTGAAAAAGGTTTCTGAAGGGTGAAAACAGGCTCCAATAGTCAGGGGAGGATCTGCTGGGATGAACAAAGCTATTCTCAACTTTCGGAGGACTTTCGGAAGTGGAGGCAACTCAACCCAAAGAGAGGACCACAAGATATCCTGTGCGCGTAAAGTACAATGGATGAACAAGGGGCCACCGGTGAGTGGTTTCAGTACTCACCGCCGTTAGCTCGCTTTGGGTCCAAATTTGGCAGGTCTGGAGAGGGTTAACAGAGATACGATTTACCGCCCTTGATTCAGCTTGAAAGTGCGTAGGCGCTGCAGGTGCAGATGCGGGTCCAGTTTACACCAGGAGCTGTATCTCTCGTCTCAGTTGCAGAACAAAGAAAACACTGATGCAACTGTCTCAGGGCACCAGAAGGGAAGCAGGAAAACCACCTTCCCTGACTGTCACTGTCGCACACTGAGGCAAGGACACCCAACTCTGGCAATCCGATGCACACTTCTCTCTCACAGCTCAAATCAGCTGGGATGATGAAATTGGCAATATGGTGCTTTGCAGTGTAAGCTAGGATTGCACAAAGGTTTGAGACAAAACTCAATAAGACAATGCTCCTGCACGGGTGCCAATGTTTGAGCTGGACAGTCCACTGGATTTCCCATGGACACTTCGGAACAGGCTCTTTTGCAGGGCAACCAGGAGGCATAGAGAGTAATTTGTCCCACCACTCCAAGGAGTAGAAGTACTGTCACAGGTCTCTGGAGATCAAGCGCAAAGCAGGGCTCTACTGAGCCAACAGCAGGCTCAGGGTGCCAACCTTCTTCTGCGTGGTTCTGTATAGTCCTTGGGTCTGCTCGACTCTTCTGGATCTTTGTCTCCTTCCACAGGTTGATTTGAACCTGTTGCTGATCTGCATTCAGGACCCCTCCTCATATCCACAAATCCGGTGAGTGCTCGCACCCATCCGGCCAATGAGGAGATTTGCATCATAGATGCCAGCAGTGGTTCAATCAGGGACCACTGTGTCTCTCATGCCCTCGTGCACACCAGACATCCTGGCACCAGTAGTGTGGATTGGGACCAGACAGTCCAGCCCACTTCCTGGGTGCCTACACACGTGACTTGCAGTAGCCTGCAAAAGATGCAGTTTTCTCGTTCAAATGCATGTCCAAATTAGGAATTCCTGGATCACAAAGACCAGGGGGAAAGCCAGCTGACAAAATGGCCATAGGAGTAGACAAAAGACCTTGTGGTAGGGCCATGATGGACACTAGCCGTAGTCATGAGACAAACACTGTAAACGCGGTATGGCTCAGTAAAACGTTATACAAATACATGAAAAAGCTTCTGCTGCCACCAGTCCACTCCTAGGCACATTGTCCAATCACCAAAAAATCTTTAGACGATGACTAGGGCCCGAAAACACAAGGACTCCATTGGATAGTACATTAATGTACTTTATCCCAATGAAATACTGTTGCCAAAACTGGCAACAAAGTCGAAAGACTAAGAGAAACAAAGTTTCTCAGTACTGACAGCCAGAAGGACGTGTCAGTTTCCCCATAATGAAGAGGGAAAGCCCAGTGGAGTGCAGCTGAAGGCTTTGCTCCAGTGGCAAAAGTGAGGTCAGGATGCTGAAACAAAAGCAAAAGGTTTTGGGGGGTCCACAAATATAGGGGGAAATTACAAGTCAGTGAAATGTGCCCTAACAGTTGTCTAAAGAAAGGTTTGACTTCGTGTAATTCCAGTTTTAAAATCACACAAAATTCAAATTGTGATACTTCATTTTGGACAAACCGAACAAATTCACTTAGTGCAATACAAGGTGTCAAAATATTGAATTTGGATAAGATATGGTTGGTAACTAAAATACATTTCTGTCTAGTTAATTTTTGCTAATGTGTCAATTTTAGACAAATTGTAGCTTTTGTTTGCATCAGGGATGTCATTGCAGTCAACAGCCTGACATAACTTCCGACATAACTTCCTGTGGTGTGACTTTGTATGATATCACTGGCCCCTACCCCTGACATTTTCGTGAAATGAGACCCTTGATGACGGTTTTCATTTCATGCTACACGCCGGCCGCATTCCCATCAGCATGTGTTAATACAAATAAATTTTACGTTTCCTTTTTACTTGTCACTGTTTCACAATGTTCAAACCTGCCCATGTTGTACTCACTATTTGATCTCGAGGAACCTTATAAGTGCAATCAGATCCTGGTGAATGCAACTCTCCTTTGTTATGCATGGGTGAATAAAGTTTTTAGATTTTGTTTCAGATGTAGAGGTGTTCTAATGTATTGCCATTTGAAACAGGATAAGATCTGATGTGTGTTGTTCATTTATCGACAATTGCAACAGTTGAATAATGCAGGCACAACGACACCCTCCTGCTCTCATCCATCATCCATTCATGAAGGAATATTTGCAAAGGAGTTAACACACGTATTCCTCTCATGGAAGCTCACTCGGGCTATGATTTGAATGTGGTGGGATAGAATTTACAAAAGCCGGCGTCACTTTTGTAGTTTAAATTTAAATTGCACTCTCATTTGTTTGGGGTACATCTCATGAAAGACCATTTGTTGGGTATGTTATTATGTGAGATAAAATGAGTGTGAGCGAGGAGGGTGGAGGAGTGGGGGTGGGGACAAGAGGGTTTTTAAGAATCTGGAGAGCTCTCTCTTTCAATGTTTGTTCAGGGCTAATCCGAGAAATCTACTGACAGAAATCAGACAAAGGGCAAATTACATGGCTGTTGAGTAGTTTATTTTTCCAGATGGTCGACCCATAGCTATAGTTCACCGGCCAAGAAAGGAGGACTAATGCTGTGAAAACACGACATTGAATGTCATTCAAGTCAGTTTAATAACACGCACAATGTGGGCGCCGCTTCTAAAGCGCGCCATTGGATAGTTTGTGAAGTGCCGCTACGCAGTACCACAGAAATGGATCGCTCTGGCGAGAGGTGTGTCTCTCGTGACACATTTGAACAGATGTCGAGAAAGCAAAACTAAAAATAGCCGTTTGCAAATGTCTTGTTTTACTTTAAAAAAAATAAATATCATGATTCGATGTATTTATTACCTAGACATCGTACAGCTGTGGGAACGAAAGGATTAAATTAGCCGAAGGCCGTTGGCTGCGTGCGTTATTTTAATAATGATTTCACATTGAAAGCCGTTAACAAATATTCCCTGGTACTTGAGTGACAATGGGCCTGAAGGGGTTTCACCTCGAGAAAGCAGCAATCCGTGCCGAGTGAAGAGACTTACGAAATGGAGAGGTCTGTCATGCCATTTTAATTTAAGGAAGGAGGCGTGTATCTTTCACATTGCACACTATTGCAAAAAATAAAAACGAAAAAGGAACACGGTGTAGGTTCCGATTTTAGGTGGAGATAACACTAATTTGCCCACTCACATGTCTGCATTGTGACTTTAACCATTAGCCTGGCAATGTACCCTCCGAACTGAGCCAGAAAATCATATAGTGATTTTTCAATACAGGAAATGCAGTACAGCTGTGAGGGGCAATGGTAAGGGATTGGGGGAACAGGGGAGACAAGAGCAATACCTGAGCATTTGATGGAAGTGGGTACCGTGGGGACAAGGCAATACCTTGGCATTTCAAAGCAGGGAGATGGGGGCACATTTTAGGGTAATTCTTGTAAAAGGGCGAGTGCTTGGTCATTTTATTACAATACAGGGCAATAGGATGAGTACCTGACCATTTGTTGTTGCCAGTCCTTAACAATTTGGTGAGTACAAAGGCAAAGGAGCAAACGCCCGGGAATTTAATTGCTATCCTTGGCAATGCCTGAGTTTCTGGTGTTTTGATTGCAATAACGGGTAACAAAGTAGGCGCCTGGGAAATTATTAATCGTAAGTAATGGGGTGACCACCTGCGTTTATGATGGCTTATGCCAGCCATTGGTCAATATACCTGACTGAGAATGTGATGCCATCCTCTGAAAATGGTCAAATGAATGAGAAATTGGGTATATGATGGCAATCTTTGCCAATTAGATGAGCACCCAAGAATTATTTGGCAATTCCTGACAATGAGATGCCTACCTGGGCATTTGAAGATCATCTTTCAAAATGGAGTGCACATTAGGGCATTGGATGACAATTTATTTTAATATTAAATGTTTATTGGTTTACAAAAGTAAAAAAAAAAAAAAACTGAACAAACCATAGATTTGGTTGTGCAGTTTTAACTTAACCATTTACATTATTTACTTATGTCAAGTCCTTCCATTCCAGGTAGACTAACTGTCCATAGATAGCACTTTTTTCCACTCTTTTCTTGACATCATGTTGCCAAAAGGCGGAAAGGTTAAATTGTCTAAAATTAAGATAGAAGAGAAGCAAGGAAAGGTGTCCATTTTCAGTGACTGACCCCAAGAGTACAGACATGGATATTAGACCTCGTATTTAGGTTGACATCGAGTGAGTTTTCTTCAAGTACGAGGAGAGTAAAATAGTTAATTTGGGGCAGACAGTAACCCAATGCACCAAGGTTTCGATGGTATCTTCAGCTCTACAGAATCTGCAGTTGGCTTCACTATGTGATATTTGTTTCCTTTCAAGTGCAATTTCGTTAGTGTGTGATATATTTAATCTCACTCGCAGCAAGCGATCTCGATAGATCGGTGAGGGGAATTTCTTTACATATTTTGGCAGGTTATTTAATCCTTTCTTTTCTTTTTCTTGCGATGGTCTTTGACGGTCTTGGTTTCTCAGCTCCACTGTGGGAGTCCAATCTTGTTCTCTTCTTTTTTTTAATACTCATGGGATTCGAGAGTAGGTCCTTTTCACATAGATCTTTATCATACATAATTGTTGCAAATTTTAAGCCTCCAGCTTTCAAGACTTAAGTCTTCTGTTTTGTTCACATTGATAAAGATTTCAAGAGGAGAATCAACCTCTGCTAAAAATGAATTTTCTGTATAGAGATATGGTCAACCATAGAACCAAACTCTCGAGAGATTGGAGTCTCAGTTCTTGTCGGATGACTGACATCTTGAGAATATTAGGTAGACGTAGGCATTTCTGCCAGAACAATCCCTTTAAGAGAGGCCAGATTTTCCATGTTAGGCATAACATGCGTCTGCTCCATATGTCAAAATGGCAGCGACTTTATTTCGGTAGAATGATACGAGGGATATCAGGGAATATCTTCCATATCTTTGTAAGATCTTTATGCCTTGGGCTGCTAAGTGTTTGGGTTTCAAACAAAGTGACTGATAATGGGCCTTTTCTTCACAATTCCTGTTAATCAACACGCCTAGATACAGCATTGAGTCTACGACTTGAAGTTTCGTACCATTTACCCACCAACTTTGAGTTCTGAGATTCGCAATTTGAGCAGAAGCCATTTGTAATATTTTTTGATTTGTGCACGTTAATAGTCATATGGTTGCTTTTGAGATATTCTTGGAAGCAATATAATCGCCTTTGTAGACCTACTGGGGTAAGGTCCATAAACACAATGTCATCAGCGTACAATATTCATGGAGTTGGTTTTCTGTTTATTTTCGGTGGAAAGGCGCGTATAGCTGATTGTGGCACTCCCAGATCACCTATGTAAAGGCTGAAAAGAAATGCAGCAAGTGCGCAACCTTGTTTCAGCCGTCTTTGAGTTACAATTTTCTTCGAGAGTGAGTTTGAATTAGATATTCTGATTTATACCCAAGTGTTTGAGTAGAGTGCACGAGTTGCTTCAATCAAGTCATTAGGTCAATTCCACTTTGGTCGTTTAGACCACAGTTTAGCTCGATTTATGCAGTCAAATGCTTTTTCTAGGTCCAGAAAAGCCATATAAGTTTGAGATCTTGTTTTTAGGGCTTTGATTTTATGGATTTATGGTAATTGTCAGGGTCTTTACTGTCTCCTTTTTTTTATAATTTGGAATTATTAAGGTTATGCACCATGAAGTCGGCACCTGTTTTGTTTTTAGGACTTGTGTGAAGATTTGTGATAAGGTCTTGCTCCATGCCTCTGGATTTTGTTTGAGGAGATGGTTTGAGATCCCATCTGGGCATGCAGCTCACAAAGAGCTCAGCTTCTTAATTCTGGCTTCGATGTCTTTTGTGTCTATCACAATTTTCCACTCTTGTTGTGAAGTTATGGATGTTTCAAGGAGGGGAACCTCTGGTATTGAAAATAGAGTTGCATAGTTTTCGCACCATCTTGCTTCACTAATTTATGTAAGCATTTTGATTATTTTGAAGGATACTCCATTATTTAGCAGTTCCCAAATCTCTTGAGTATTATTTTGTGAAATAGCTTTTAGCATCTGTTCGGCTGGGATTTCGTGGCTATCAACCAGTTTTTAAACGTTAGTTTCCTCAGCCGGATCGATTCTCTCCACTCTGATGATTTAACCTTCTTGATTTTTCAAATGTCTGCTGGATGAAAATTCTTAAACATAGAGTGAGTATCTGGGCATTTGATGACAATCCCTGGCACTGGGATACTTGGCTGGGCATTTCATTCTTTTTACTGACAATAGGGTGGATACGAGGGAATGAATGGCAAAATCTTGCACTTAGGTGAGTATCTGGACATTTCTTGTCAATGGGTGAGCAAGTGGACATTTCAATGTAATAGATGGCAATGAGGTGAATAGAGGGCCATTTGATTCCACCCCAGCAATCATGTGAGTAACTGGGTGTATAATGATAATCCTTGTAAAATCCCAGGCAATAGAGTGTATAACTGGACATTTAATACGAAACCCTGGTATTGGTGTTACCTGGAAATTGTATGACCAACCCTGGCAATTAGGAGAGAACCTGGTCAGTTCCTGGTAATCCCTGGCAGTGGTGTTAATATCTGTACGTGTGATAACAATAACTATTAATTGTTTGAGAACCTCAGCATTTGATGGCAATACCTAGCCACGGTTGTGAGAACCTGGACATTCAGCGACAATATCTGTTATTTTATGTGAGCACCTGTTTTTTGATGTTAACCTCTTTGGTAGGATGTGAGCACCTGGGAAAATGATGGCGTGTCAATTTTCTGATTTTCTGTGCATTGTGGAACAAGTAGCCCTGAGTTTTTGATGGGAAAATAAAGCAACGAGTTGCACAAAGCAAAGAATATGACTAAGGAATGTGCAGACAATTCAAGTGAAACAAGGGAGAAACCAGAGCTCATTTATTAGAAAAGCATAAACTGCCTAGAGTAGACCACTTACGTATGCATTTATGCGCAAATAGGTCCCGTCTGGCAACGTTTGCATTTTGCGTTGCAAAGTGCAAAAGGACGGTGTAAAATGGTGGTGGATGCGCCTTTACATCTCCCTTTTGCACACTGCCATGCAAAATGAGTAAACACTGCCTGCCTGTCATGGATCTCTTTGGAATCTACCTGCTTTTTGCTAGTGTAAAAAGTAGCCGGATTCCATAGGAATCTATTGGTTTTGCGTTAGCATGATTCATGCTGGCGTAAAGTCAAGTGCTTTTTGAGGGCAGAGGGGAGAAGGGAATCCGCCACCCTCTCTGCCTTCAAAAAACACAAAAATGCCCCTGATCTTGAGTGAAGAGGTTAAGACAGGTCCCACACTTTAACACCTGTCTTTATCACCTTTATTTACCCTCTGCGACTTGGAAAATGAACACCCTCGAGATTGGCAAGACCTTAAAGTTGAGTTGCAAATGATGCATTATTTCAAATATTTGATGATAGAAATAAATAAGTCAGCTTTCTGTCAGTTACTTATATAGTTGTATGGTTTTGGCAAATAGGGTGGAATTCTGGTTGCAACAGTGAAGAGAATAAAGACAAAGTATTCAGAGAAGCGGAATCTTTGGTTGTCATGGCAGCTGGCACTACAATTAGAATGAATTGGTTGAATCACACATTGGGCCTCATTACAACAGTGGCGGTACAGTGATAACGGCGCTGGTAGTACTGCCGGCGCCGTTATGGGGGCTCAAATGGGAATGGGCACGTACCAGCTCTGGGTCCAGTAAAAGGGGCATTACCAGGCCCGCCGTGGTCGGAATGGCCCGGTAATTCCCCTTTTCACGGGACCCAGCGCCGGACCCGAGTTTGGGGGTAGCCATGTCCTTATTAAGGGCATGGCTACCTCCAAACTTTTAATGAGGCCAATTGAGATTTCTTTGTGACTTGCCATTCTTTCTTCTAGTCTTTAGTCCTATTCTTTCATGATCGTTTTCCCCCTTTCCTATGGTCCTGCTCTCCTCTCACAGTTCTTCCCCTTCATTAAAGCCCTTTGTCATGATCCTGCTCCTTCGTGATAGTCCTTGATATTCCTTCTACTTTGTCCTTTTTATTCTCCGTCACTATAGTCATTCTCCTTGGTTATAGTCCATCACATTCATCATAGTTATTTTCTTTTGTGATAAATCGTCCCATACACCTTTTCCTTCATCAGAGCCCTTCCTTCTACTCAGTGTCCTACCTAATAATTTTCATCATAGTCCTTCTTCATCAGAGTCTTTTGTGTCCTCGTCCTTCTTGTTCACCATAGTATTTCATCCTAGTAATTAATCATTTCCCTTCCGCTTCATCATTGTCATTTTTTCACAGTCCTGCTCCTTTATCATAAGGCTTTGTCCTAGCCCTTCTCCTTTGTCATACTTATTCACTAGAGCCCTTCTTCAGCATAGTCCTTCTTCAAGCTAGACTTCCTGTTTACCACAGGCGCATTCGTAGTCATTCATCATAGTACTTTTGTTTCATAATAGCCCTTCTCCTTCACAATAGTAATTTATTCTTGTCACTCTCCTACCTCATTTTCTTCCTCCTTCAACATATTAACTCTCCTTCAGAATAGTCTTTTCCCTTCATCCCAATTCTTCTCTTTCCTCAAAGTCCTTCATCACATTCCATTGCCTTGATCATAATATTTAAACCTAGTTCTTCAGCTTTCTCAACATTCTTAGTCCTATTCTTTCAACCAAGTGCTTCAACTTCGTCATGGTCATTTGTCGAGTCCTTCTTCCCATTCATAATACTTCATCATAGCCCTGCATAATGGTCCTTCATCATAGTTCTCCTTTCTCACATTCCTTCGTGATGTATCTTGTTTTTAGAGTTCCTTGTCATTGCTCTTAATGCGTTAATGCTATAGTCCTTCATACTTAGCTATCTCCTTTGGCATAGTCCTTCATCGTAGTCTTTCTCATTCAGCATAGCCTTTTGTCCTATTCCGTTTTCTTCATCCTAGCTCTTCATCATAGACCTTCAACCTATTCTTTCTCATTTGTCACAATATTCTTCGTAGTCATCATCATTTATTATAGTTCTTCATCATAGTCCTTCTCCTTCCCAAAATGAATCCTTCCTAGTGGCTCTCCTTGATCATAGCCCTTCAAAATAGTCATTTTCCTTTATCATAGTTATTCATCACAGTCCTTCCCCTTCATCATAGTGCTTTTCCTTCATCATAGTCCTTCAACATAGTCTTTCTTCGTCATAATGCTTCATCCAGTTATTCGCCTCTGTCATAGTCATTACTTTTAGTCCTTCCCTCTTCATTGTCCATGATCCTATTCCCCCCTGGGCACGCCCCATCCCTAACCCTTCCCTTGTTAAGTGCCTTCCTTGGTGCTGTTTTGAATGCTAAACAGCAGCCTCAGTATAAAAATATAAAAATTGATCTTTTAGCTAATAGATTTAGAAATACATTTATAAACACTGTTTTTAAAATAAAATATAAATGTAAATCTAGGGACCAGAGGAGTGATATAACCCCCCTCTTTTTTCTTACCTCCTTGTAGGAGTAAGAACACACATCTGGAAAAAGTCTTTCCATTAGGGAGTCAACACCCCTTTTTTTGAAACTACATGTCCTGAAGAAGATGACCTAAACAAGTGTGGTTATGAAACCGGTCGACCTTATTATAGTATGAGCTGGACTCATGCTTTTTTACGATCTATGTCATAAAACAACTCGACATAATCAATAAGAATTGAAAGTGACCTTAGGTATAGGTCTGTTTTATTGTGTCTATATGTATGCAAGGACCTTATTGGGTAGGATCCTTAGGTGTGTGATATCAGCAAGAGGTGTATGATTTTTATAGGTGCTAGCATTACGTTGTTTAAATAAATTTTAACAATATACAACGTGCTGCATAGAAAGCCCTAAAAAAATCCAGTACCGGCATTATCTAATGTAAAATGCCCCATTTTTTTCCAATTTGGTCTTATTAATTACTGTTGTTATTAAAACACTAAGTCTGATTTTTAATAAATGAATTTTGTCTTTGTAAGAAGCGGAATTAGTCACTTCTGTTTTCTCCTCTAGACTGGGGGTCCCATATCTCTCTGCAGAGTGACGGCCCCCCAGCGAGTGTTGTTAAAGGTATATGGTATACTGAGTATACACATGTAATAGGTACAACATAAATTGTTCTCCACAGACCGTGATTAAGTGCTAACATGTATTATGAATACACGGTAGGAATGCAAGTCTGACCTTTTTAGAGGTCCTCAAATACAAAATACCCTTTGTGTTTCCCTATTCATTTACATCCATCATAGTCCATTGTTCCTGCCCTCCCCCCTTTTCATATTCTTATTTATTTATTCATTTTGCATTTATAGCAGCACACAGAGCCCTGAGAGATCTAGGCGCTAGTTACAGTGGAGGCAGGTGAAAAGTTACAGTTAAAAAGTTACATAGTTACAGTGGCAATGAGGATATAAGTTACATGGTTGCATGAGAATTAGACGAATGGGGTTGGAGAGCATACCAATATGGTACAAGCATAAGAGATAAGTCAGAGGAGCTGGGAGCTTAGGTATGAGGCCCGTAACAGAGACCTAATAAGTGCCCAGTAAGCATATAACAATGGACCAGGCAGATGTATAATGAAGCAAAGAACACCAGGTGCTACAAGCCGCCTGAGCACTACATAGTTGTGCAGAGGCGTGATAGACAATTTGAGGCATTACTTTAGTTAAAAAACAGTTGCGCATAGTGTAGTGACCGTCATGGCTGTGTCAGGGGTGCTGGGGCCACATCGGTAGAGCAGGGAAAATAAGGAATCAAGGTGTGGTATTACTTTAGTTGCAGAAGTGTCAGGCATAGTTTAGTGTACCGGTACGGCTGCGCCAGGGGTGCTGGTTCCACATCGGTAGAGCAGGGCAAATAAGGACAAAAGGTGTGGTATTACTTTAGTTGCAGAAGTGTCAGGCATAGTGTAGTGTACCGGTAAGGCCGTGCCAGGGCTGCTGGGGCCACATCAGTAGAGTAGTGCAGTAATTGCAGGAATAGGGAAGGGTATGATGATGTGACAGTCATTATGTTACTGGTCTGATGTAAGGTGGTAAAGTGAACCGACATGAGGTGAAGGGGCATGTGTGAGGCATTTTAGTCCTTACCTAGTGTAGCACCAGGCTAGGCATGAAGCTTTGAGAAGAGTATCAGCAATTTCCGAGTCTCTGCGAGTGAGTGTGAGGGGACTTAGGGATCAACGATGTAAGAACAGAGTTAGAAGGGCGAGGTAACGCAAAAACTTTGTGGCCATTGCTGGACAGGGCCAGACAAGGAAATGCACTGCAGGCCTTAAACAAGGCCTTTAATGAGGGCAGGTGTCGCCTGCCGTCTCCCAAGGGGATTTTATAAAGAGGCAGAGTTGGACAATGAAAGGCAGCCAGAGGTGGGTCAAACAAAGGGACTGAAGATGAATGTGTCAGTCATGCTGATGCTGGTGGCCATGTTTGCAGGGCACAACTTCTTATAATGCCATAGCCTAACAGGGCTTATCTGTTCATATTCCTTTGTCAAAACTCCTCTCTATCTTACTCCTTCTTCATTGTCAGAGTTGTTTGTCATAGTTCTTCTTCTTCAGAGTCCTGTATCATAGTTCTCCTCCTTTGTCCTGGTCCTTTTCCTTCATTGTGATCCATGTCCTTCATCATTGTCCTTTGTCACAGTTTTTCTCCTTCATCACAGTCCTTCTCCTTCATCATAATCCTTCTTTTTCACCATAGTCCCACTCCTTCCTTAAGGGTCTTCTACTTAATGAAAGTCCTTCTCCCTTATCATAGTCCTTCATTGTAGTGACTCTCCGTTGACATAGTCCTTCATGATCGTCTTTCTTGTTCATCATAGCCTTTCACCATCGACCTCCACCTTCATCATATATTTTCATCCTATTATTTTTCCTTCACTATGGCCCTTCTCATTTGTCACAGTCCTTTGCCATAGTCATTCCTCTTTGTGTTGATCCTACACTTACAACCCAGTCCTTTTCTTTTGTCTTAGTCATTCATCACATTGCTTCCCCATACAGCTTCTTCATCATCAGTCCTTCTCATCAAAATAGTTCTTCATCCAAAACCTTCTGGATGATCATAGTCCCTTTTCCTAGTCATTCGCCTTCAACATAGTCATTCATCCAAATGTGTATCTTAGTCTTTATGCTTGATCATAGTCTTTCATTCTAGTCCTTCTCCTTCATCAACGTCTTTCATCATGTGATTCATCATAATCATTTGTCATAAACATTCCCCTTCATCACAGTCCTTCATCCTAATCTCCTCCTTTGGGTTTTGTACCAACTCTTCACGGACGACACCCACATTTAGTTATCTTTTCCTGAACTCTTCTCTGATCTCTCTATCAAAATGTCCACCTGTCTCTCTGCTCTTAAAATTGGTTGATTCGCCCTCTCTGATGTTAAACTCTACCAAAAAAGAGGTGCACTTCTTCCCAGGTAAATGCTCTAACTCATCTCTTCCTCTGCCTATCCAGTTCCCACCAGACACTCTCCCCTACTCCTTTTTAAGCTCGAAAGCCCTGTGCTATCTATGACCGTTCTCACACCTTCTTACTTCCATCTCTAAAACTGCAACAGCAGTTCGTCTCAACCTCCTAAATATTAGGAAAATCAGGCACCTCCTCCCTTTCAATACCACCAAGAATCTCTTAACCACTCTTGCCTTCTCTAAACTGGACTACTGTGCCAGTTTCCTCTTTAGTCTCCCCAACAATGCTTTCTGTCCTCTTGGCAAGATTCGCTACCAGGACTCTCTAAGAACTCCCTCACTTCACATCTACCTCCTCGTCCTGTCAACAGGCTGAATTTCAAACCATTTGAAATCACTGCTACATGTTCTTCATAATCCACCAGCAAAATGTAGTTTAGCTTGTTTGTTGAATATTTGCCTGAGTTCAGGGCAATAAAAACAATCCACACCATTTTATAAGTGATGCTCATTTGAATTCGACGCCAAGGCAGTTGAGCTAACAGTTGAGGAACATGATCATGTTTCTCTTCCCCATAATCAGTTTTGTTGCTGCAGGGAAACCATCTCACGTGAGGAAAGCACATATTTTGAACATGAATTAACCGCGTGTTGCCCCCAAAAAGATGTGCCATCACCATTGCATGCACAACAGAGTGAAATGTGTCTATTGAAAGAAAATGCTTATGTTGCTAATCCGGTAAGCTGATCATAGGATGTCTCTGCCCTTTTCCCTCATGCAACTTCAAACTAAGAGGAGAGTTCAAGATAAAACTGAGCGATTTTGAAAATGATGTTAAGTTTGGGTAAAGGGAGCTTAAAGATAAAGCATCTAACCAGTCTTGTTTCTTCTCTTCATTTATTCCTGTGAAGACCAAAGGATATCAGTCTTTTGAGGATTTAGTTTCAGTGAGAGTGAGGCCCTGGAGGTCTCAATGCTGGGCAAGCAGTTCCACATGTGATGGATGTCTGCCAAGGAAAGCACCTTCCGATACAGCTGAGCATCATTAGCATATTGATGAATGGAGACACCCCAGTGGCTCCATGTACATATTAAATAGGATTGGGGACAATACAGGTCCCTTTGGCACAGCACAATATTTAAGGTGTAGATATTGATGACTTCAACTGGACAAATTGACTTCACCCAGAGAGAAAAGATGTAGACCATTTAAGAACCTTACCCCATGCCCATACACTGTACAAAAACATAGGGTAGTTCCATATGGTGCACTTCATTGAAAGCCACTAATGGTCCAACAGGCCCCACCATCATTCACTATCTGCAAAGCATCATCCACCACCTTGAGAGTAGCCGTTTCCATACTGCATCGCAGTTGGATGCTTGATTGATAAGGTTGAACTATTTTGGCTCGATCTAGATGCTGCGGTAGATGAATAACTACTGTTCTTACAAATGACAAACAGGTGATTGGTCTATAGTTGCTCCAATCAGATCCATCTCGACTATATACTTTTAGAAGGGGCAGATTTCTAACAGTTTTCAGATTCGTAGGAAAATCTACCTGCTGTAAAGAGCCATTTACAATATGTAATATGAGTATTATTTCTCTCTCCTCAAAAAATGTTATCACATTAGCAGGTATAAAATTGTCATGACCACTGTCAGGGGCCACAAGTTGGGCCACAAGCAAGCCCCCACATTTACTCCGAGGGCCTCAAGACTTCTGCAAAAAGGCTCCTGGAGCCAGTCCCACCACAAACAGAACAAAGACTTACAATTAACAAACCTACCTGCCTATCAGCAGATTCGGGGTCACAGCAGGCCTGAGCCCAAGGAGGGCGCACTTCACAAGTGAAGCAACTCGGCCAGCTAGCCAACAAACATCAAGCACCCGTGCACAAGAAACGCAGGACGGATAGCTCACCCTACAAATAACTAAGGTGAGAAAGAACCAGTGGGAAGGGGATCAGTCAGAGGGCGGTGGGAGATTCACCCATTAGAGACAGTATTCACAAATCCTCCCTTCTGTAATTGCAGATTCCTTATTCAGCACTGGGCAACTACGCATCCAGTGTTCCAGATTTCAGAGCCTGCCAGACGCCCCTGGGGATATCAGGTGAGCGTAACAAAAATCAATAAATGGATTAGCTTTCAATGACATAAAGATTAATAGTTCCTTGGCTCTTATGTTGTTAATATTAGACCAATCAAATGTTTCTCTTTGGCAAATTTGGTTAATAGATTACATCACCACCAACCAGTTTTCCTTTTATTTATTTCTGTATTTTCTCAATTTTATCAGCAAAACACTGCCTTGGTTCAGTCAATTATAAAACTGAGTTCACTATTAATTGCACTGGATGTGGAAGTACACAACACCACAAGGTCTTAAACAAAGCCTGAAAAGAATTCTCTGATTACTAACAGTATTATTATAATAAGAGGATTATTACATTTTAATTGCCTTACTCCTATTTTCATAGTCAAATGGACATTTCTAGCGGTTCAACAGTATACAACAATCTCCATAAATCCTCCAACTCCCAAATCCTTCAATTCCCTTACTGGTCACATAATCTAGTCATGTGACAGCCTCAGCCAGCCACAGAGGTACCGGTCACAAACAGGTCTCCAGAAGTCTTCCACTCCAGCAAAGCTTGCCAAAATGATAAAGGAAGGGAACACAGAGATCTGGCTCACTGCACACAACTGCTCACCCACACAGGCCATTGCAGTTAAAGCAGCAATTACGGTAAGCACACTTTCAAGCCTTATTTTAGTCTCCTCTTCATGGCCACTTAATGTATGTGGTCATATGACAGCTTTGGCCAATCACAGAGGGTCTGGTCACTCATAGGTCCCAAGTCGTTTCCCACTCCAGCTGAGGCATCCCAGAGGAGAAGGGAAGGTATTGGGTAGACCAGGCAAGGTGAACAGTGGCTGTTCCCCAAACAGGCCCAAGCTGTTAAAACCTCACTAAAGGTAAGTACACGATCACGCCTTATTTTAGTAACTACACCCTGCACAATTGATGTAGTCACATGACACCTTCAGCCAATGAAAGAGGGGCAATCACACACAAGTCCCCAGGGATCCCCTGATCCAGAGAAGGAGGTTCAGATGATTGAAAAGGAAGGTAAAGCAGAGACCAGGATAACTGCACAGAGCCAGTCCCCCCAGAGACAATTGCTGTTAAAATGACACTAAAAGTAAGTACACAATCAATATTTATTTTAGTCTCCATGTCCTGGTCACTTTATGTTGTCACGCGACAGCCTTATTCGATGACAGAGGGGCAAAGGCTTCTTTATCTCAATTTATCCCCTCACTCTTAGTCCTTTTCCTTTGTCCTTGCTCTTAATCCCAGGCCTTAATCCTAGTCCATTTCAACACTAACATTATTGTGTTATTCAAAAAAGTTGTGAAAAGGGACATCAGACGTGTTCACTTACTCAACCCCTCCCAAAGCCCCGATGTAAATGTTTTCCACTGTGTTGGAGGCAAACAAGTGCATGTCCCTACTGAACAGTTAAAAATTGCTTTGGCATTTTACAATTTGTGGTGTAGCTGTAAAAAAAGGCAGACTTTACCTCAAAATGTGCCTTGAAATACCACCGCTATTCTATTGGAACACCAGGAAAAGTACTTTCCCAACTGTGAATCGAGTAGACAGTAAATATGTGTAGGGTCAGCTTCCTTGCTGATCCTGCTGTCTCTCGTGTGTGGAGCCCTGCCTCCGACCAAGAGACTGAGAAGATTCTCTGGGATAGATATGATTCAAACCAGGTTAGAGTAGAACCTGATAACCTGAAAACCTAAGGAAGAAAGAGCAGCCAGAAAAAGTGTGTGATCAACTCTGATAAACATGGCAGAGAGATCAAGAAGTATAAGGAGAGAAGACTGTTTAGTGTGACGTGCAGAATGTAAAGAGTCCAGGACAGAATGAAGAGCTATCTTAGTACAATATCCTGGACAAAACCCAGATTGGAAATTAGGGAGAATAGAATTTTGAGAGACGAAAGTAGACTACATGCTCAGGAATTTTAGAAAGATATGGAAGAAGTGAAATAGGATGAAAATTAGAAGTGGAAGATAAATCAGCAGAGGTTTTTTTCATGATAGGAATAATAGTAGCATGCTTGAATGAAAAAGTAAAAATAAAAGTAGAAGAAAATAAGCAAGAATTAAAAAAATGGTAAGATAAGAGACAAGTAAAAGGTAGGTTTTAGATATAAGTGCAGATGTTATGGGATCCAGAGGGGAGGAAAGATAGTGAGCATGAGCAAAAAGACAAAGAGTATCTTCATTCGTAATAGGAGTAAACCCAGAAAAAGTTACCTTAGGAGATTCCAAAAGAGGAACAGAAGACAGATAACTATCCTGAGTGTGAGAAGATGCAATAGCTGATCAAAAGAGACTTAAACAGTAAAGCAGTAAAGTAAAGCACAAGATCTGTGGCACTGAGAGTAGAATTGATTGAAGGATCCAGAATAGGAGATGAAAGCAGTCGAGAAAGAATTTGAAAGAGATGTCTAGGGTGAGAAGACTGTGAGTGAAGTAGGTCATAAAAGTAAGATTGTTTGGCTGAAAGAAGACATTTATCATATAAAGCATAAAGTATAAAAAAGAAGTGCAATTTCCTGGTGTCAGTTTTAACCAACATCTTTCTAAGCAGCGTAGGATGTGCCGCATTGCGCGAAGATGGGAAGACAACCAAGGTTGGGTTGTTTACTTGACGGGTGAAATGAAGAATAGGGATAACGTGAATCAAGACATGTTGAGAGTGAACAGGAAAGAGCAGAGGCGGTTTCATCTGCTGACAAATTAGAAAATGAAGTTTGAGATCCGAGTTTAGAAGTACTTGTAGAAATAAAAAGCATTATGTTAAACTTACGTATGTCACGACACAGATAAGTAGAAGTGACCAGAGAAACAATGGAAGAGGAAACACCAGGCGAAGTTGAGAAGAAAAGAAGGTGGTGGTCTGATAGGTAGAACGGAAGAGAAGACACAGGAGAAGTAATTATAGAAGAGGTAAATATGAGATCTAAACAAGAGCCCAAAATATGAGAATAAGGTGTAGAGAAGGTGTGGAGAGAGGAGTAAGATAATAAAATTCAAGAATAGAGAAAAATGGAACAGTTGAATGAGTGGTTAAGAGATGAAGATTAAAATCACCAAGAATTGTTAGAGGGACAGTAATAGGAAGCACAAAAGACAATAGTGTATCAATATCCTCACAAAAAGAGGTGACCGGATCTGGCGGACAATAAATCAATAGAAATCGGCGAGTAAATTGAGAAAGAAAATGCAAATGTAGAAAAATGAGGAAAAGGTAAATTATAAGATACAAGAGAAAAAGAAGAATGATATAAAATACCAGTCCCACCACCTCGAGAAGAAATACGAGGGGTGTTTCAAAAAAATGTAGCATTAGTGGGCGAGATCAATTTTTCAGTAATACAAAGAAATTGTAAAAACATATCAAGAACTGCTGATGATTTATTATATAATGATCTAACGTTCCATAGTCTGAGGTAATGAGATATAGATTTAGGGATACAGGAAGGACAGATCAGGTCAGCGAGGTTACGTGTATTAAGAGGGTCATTAGGGTATGCGCTAAAAGGTGGAATTACAAGCGCAAGATATGAGACACCCAACAGTATTGCTGTAAGAGAGTATGAAACTACGGTCACAGATGAAACACCAATGTGGCCCATAGATGTCAGTTGCTTTGACATCCGTGCAGAGCCTGGCCACACAGGTTCGAATCCCGGCAGGGCCAAACTCAGCCTTTCATCCTTCCGAGGTCGATAAATGAGCATCAAACACTGTGGGTAATAATAAGCAGCGCTCAGATGCCTGATGGTTCGTAGCGCTATATAAATGCAAAATTATTATTAAATTATCATTAGAAGGGCGTGCCAGTAGTGTGGAGTCAGGTAAAGTAAGGAGGAGAGTGCATGGTTTTGTGGCCTGGAGAGGAGTCCCACATAGTGGCTGACTCGATTGCTGCTGTGGGAGGTGTGAATCCTATGGAAAGGAAGAAACCATCAAATGAGAGGCCATATAGAGGAAGAAGGAACCCTCAGTTTCAAAGGAACGAACACTTCTGGAAATGTATGTTTCAAGGAAGGGAGCTTCATCACTCCTAAATTGGACTCACCAGAGAAGTTATATGTCAAACTTGATCCGAATGCTGAAGATGCGGTGCTTTCAGTGCAAGTACCATCAGGAGGGATGAGTGCAGTGCTTGAGGTATTTCAGGACAAAGTTGGATGCCTACAAGGGTTCGTTCACCAGATCAGATTAAAAGACAAATGTGTGCCAGTAGCACAGAAAGAATGCAGAACATTCCTCTTTCAATGAGAGATGAGGTTAAATCAGAACTGAAGAAGTTAGTTGAACAGGACATAATTGACAGTATTGATGCAGAGTGGGTCTCTTGATTGATTGTGGTGAGAAAGAGTTTGGGCAAGATACAAATCTGTGTAGATATGAGAGAACTGAATAGATGCATTGTACTGGAAAGACACCCACTGCCGAATATATAAGAGATCCTCTCCACCATGGGTCCAGCAAGTTTTTTTCGACATTGGATCTCACTTTATCACCAGGTGAAATTGCACAAGAAGTCCAGGCATTGAACTGTGTTCATAATGCCAGACGGTCTGTTTGAGTATAAGCTAATGACTTTTGGGCTCAACTCCGCAGCATCAGCCTTCCAGAAGATGATTTATCAAATATTTTATGGAGATGCCAGATTTCCAGGATGACATTTTGGTTAATGCAGACAGTCGCAAAACTCACTGCAAGATACTTGAGGGGGTGTGTGAAAAACGACACAAAGCTGGGATGACGCTCAGTAGGAAAAGATTTAAAATGTACAGGAGTGAGATTGAATACCTGGGTCATGTTATTTCAAAAGAATGAATTTGCCCCCAAGAGAAATTTGGCAAACACGATTGAGGAAATGCTTGCTCTGACAAGCAGAGATCAGTTGTGAACATTCCTGGGAGTGGCTGAGTATTATTTGAGATTTGTTAAAAGTTTTGCCTCTCACACAGTTAACTTGATGGATCTTCTCAAAAGCAAAGAAGGATTTGTGTTTTAACGCCTGCAAGAAAGAGTTTGCTCTCAGAAAAGATGCTTTAGCTATAGCTCCCGCATTGCAGGATTACAAGAGAGGAAGAACCACAATCATTACAACATATGCTAGCAATGTGGGTTCGGGGCCTGTAATGACCCAACTGGAAGGTGGTGCAGAGAACCTGATAGCTTTTGCTTCGAGGCTTTTAGAGGGAGCAGAGAAATATTATGCCACCCTTGAAAAGGAGGCTCTGGCAGTAAAGTGGGCTGCAAAGAAGTTCTGCAATTGTGTGTGGGGACATGTTTCGATTTTCTTACCAATCATAACCTAACTTAGTTGTGATCATCACCTCAAAGGGTTTGGATAAGGTGTCAGAAAGAATCAGAAGATGGGTCTCTCATCTTCAGGAATATGATTGCACCATTAAGTACATTCCAGGAGTGGAGAATCATGCTGCTGACTGTCTCTCAAGAATGTTTGTCAATGTTAAAAATGATGATGCGGATAAAGAGGATGAGGTGGTTTTCAAGATTGATAACAGTTCGGTCTCTAGGGAAGACAGAGACAGAGAGATGTGAATGAGGTCATCCTGGGTCAGCTCATGATGATAGTGCAAAGAGGAGATCTCAACAAGAATCAGGCGGAATCCTGGAGTCTCCAGAGTCTTTGGATGGTGAAGAATGAGTTATCGATTCTCAATTGGCTGTTGTGGGGAGGTGATAATATCATTGCACGGAAGGGGTCAGAAAACGCCTGGTTGAACTGAGTCATGAAGGGCATCAGGGCATAGCAAACACAAAACGTCAACTGTATGTTATATTTCAATATACTGGTGGGAAAAGTGAAAATGAATTCAATGTGGGAAAGGCACTAACCTATACTATTTTCTAATGAAATTGAGTGTATAAGGAAACTGTAAAAGCACTTTACTGTTTCCTTTTAAGCTTGACTTCATTTTACAGTCGTCCTGAGGTGTACCAAGGTGGGAATAACATCCTACTCTGCCTCAGGAGAACATTAGGTTTTGTGCCTGAATGAGATTTCCATGCAGACGTAATTCCCAGAATTCCAAAGGAATACACCTTGCTTTTACACTTGGTATATAGCAGACTGATTCCCTTGGAATCCATTATGAAACACCACCTGCAAAGTATACTTGTAATCAGTGTTATATTTCTCCCAAAGTGTTGAGTAAAATGTGAAGATTAAAGGCGATTTTGCTTTCATTTACTCTTCACATTTACACTCTACTTTGGGAGTGTTGACAGGACTTGCAGGGGACCAACAGCACGTTAGTGCAAGTGTTAGTCGCTCCCTGCAAGCAATTAGCATTCATCACCCAATCACCTCCTATGCCTGTGGCCCATGTGTTTATGCTCTTGTGGATGTGTGCCTCCCATGTCAGAGATTGGATTAGGGATAACACAATCTACTCAAGCCTTAATTGGCCAGCAATGCATTTGTGGATCCACAACATCTTGTCCAATGAATCTGGGCATCTGAGGACCCCAAAATCTTGTTAGTATTACTGCAAGCAACTAACTCGAGTGACCAGGGGGTCACATAGCTTAGAAACCGCCTATGCATGAACCACCTAGACTATTAGTGTGCAAGAGAGTTTGAAGGGTGAAGTTATCTGACATCTGAACACAAACATATTATTTGTTTACTTTTTAATTTGGCAGAGACTACCTTTATTTATGATTGAATTAGAAACTTAAGCATTGTGTTTTTTTCTCATTAATTTAAACGTTATCATGTATATTGTTTTTTTTTATTCATGTGTATATTGCATAAACGTTCATAGGAGTATTTTTTGTTGAAAATACATATTGTGATAAGTGTCATTTTAGGTGTGTTCATATTAAGTATTATTAAGAAGAAATGCCTCTAGCGATTTATCATAAGTGCCCGTAGAGAAGAAAAAATGATGATTTGGAATCTATTCGTTTGGTAGATAACTTGGTAGATAAATGAATCACTGAGATTCAAGAGGCAATTGAGAGTAATCCTAGCCAGCCTATGGGCGGTTTGGAAAATTCCAGGCTAAATAGTGGCACCTGTAAAATACAGATGCACAGGTAAAATATACAGTAGTAGCAGAACCCCTTAGGTTTATGCTATTACTGCAATATAGTGTGTTACAGTACTGTCAACAGGCATGTATTGTAAGGTGCATGTGATGGTTCATAGGAAAGAATCAAGTGAAGTTTGTACTTGTTTGGCAGCTGCAGGGGGTTAAGCTGCCCTAAAGCTAAGAGGTCTCTTAATCAAAACTCAGAAACACCTCCTTTTAAAAATTGTAAATAAAAGTTTGTGCAGCTCAAAGTCAAAAATCTAGCAACCAATGAAAGAATAGTTATCTGAATAGTGGATAAGAGGGAATCTATTGTTATTTTAGGCCGAGAAGATTACACCAGATAGTGTCAATGATTGAAAGAGACTAAAGCAAGCAATGTGAGACTAGTGAGACTAGAAGAGGATCCTACAGATAGACTGAAGGGGGTTATAATTGGCAAAGAGGAGAATGTCTAGAGTAGATATTGGGTTAGTAAAGAGGAGGCAAAAGTCCTGTGAAGAATAGACAAAGATTTCCAAAGTTCCACCTACTATCAAAGATCCATACATCCCTTGAAAGACCCTCCGGTCAACTTATTGTCTCAGTAATGGAATCCGTGTCGGAAAATGTATCTAAAGTTGCAGATTTCTATTTCAGAACTTTCATGAGTAATATAAAACCATACAAACATAACATTGCTGAAGCTATTAGAATAATGTAAGATCCACTAAGATACACAGATGTTAATTGGGATTGGCATCGTGTCACTAGATACTAAGATCACAAAAGCCACCTTTTAATTGGTGTTGGTGGATATTTAAAAAAAAAATAATAATAATACATCTAACTCTTTAGTTTTGTGGTGCATAGCGATTCATTTAACTGAAAACTGTTTTCGATTGTTGGATAATGTCTATCGACAGATACCTGACAAGGCCATGGATGACATAGTGGCACCAAATACTGCCAATTTGTATGTCTAAATGTTGTAAGAGATGAAGGCATATCCTAGCATAAATCCCTTTAAAGATAAAATTAATCGATGGAAGCATTTGAAAGATAAAATGGCACTTATTTGAGATGGGGCTGAGCAGGAATCGTTCGTTTTCACCAAGTAGTTGGCTGCACTGCGCAGAGAACGTGAAAGTAAAGACCTTATGACAAACTGACCTATACAAACACCCTTTTGCATTAAGGATATTTTAATCCAAAACGCATACAGGATAATTTTCCATATCATCAATTCCTGTGCATGAAGAGCAACTGTTCAGAAAGGTCGGCTTTTGAAGAAGCACCATCTTTGGATGAAAGATTTCTTGGCTGTCCTGCAAAACTGGTGAAATAATCTGCCAAAAGGTCATACAACAAAAACAGAGAATCACTGTTGGAAATGTGACCAACAGAGAAAGAGTACAAGAAGATGGCATGCGAGAGTATATATACTATTTTAGTTCTCACAAAATCAAAAAAGCGATTTCTCATAACTGGATAATTTTAAATGAAGGCAAATGTCCTCATGAATAGCTTATTTTAATCTTTGACCATAGTGCCAATCTGAAAGAAGAAACCATGCAGAATGATCTCACGTCGACAAAAAGTTAAAAGCAATTACATGGCCATGCATCATGGGGTCAAGAAACCTGTAGAAGTGAGGAGGTGCTGATAGGTCTCCCTATAGAGACACACTACACTTCTGAATTGTGACACTATTATGGGTGCACATGCATTAAAGTGTCCATGCCAAAATGTGTATATAGGCAAAACTGAAAGAAAAGGGAGAGGAAATATAACTGAACAAACAGTTGTATTAAATGTAAGACACCTAATGTACCCATTTGCTGAACATTTCATTGAAACGAGATACCAGTGTCATAGCTTTACTTGGAAAAGTGGGGCGGAAAATATTATTGAGGAATGAACACGAGATGACGTTTCTGACCCAAAGTCATGAAGAACAATATAAAATAAACAGGTCTGACTGGGAACATTTTTTTTTATTGTTGTCAGTTTAGGTTTCAAACGTATCCATTGATTTGGTTTAGGGATGTTTATTTCTTCCTCAAAAAAAGAATCTGTACAAATGAACACCCACTTTAATTTTTAATGTACAATACGTACAAGTTAATTGCAGAAAAACATTACTGAATGTAAAAAAACAAGAAGAATATATTTTTATGAACTTCAGGGCACATATGTACAAGGGTCAATATGGAAGTCTTGTGTCAACAATTATATAGTTTCGATCGCAATCCTTTAATATGCCACAAATGGTAATCTAGGTTGTTAAATTGGCAAATGTGAACCCAGTTGAGGGATGCCTACGAATCTGGGTGAGGCATGATACACCAGAGAACATTTCGTTAAGATTGAGAGTGAAAGGCTGTAGTGAACCCCATGGAGATAGGCATGAGTATTGTGAGCTAAGTCAACTGTGAACCCGACAGAGGGATGCCGAAAGAAAGCAAGGGGAAGGAAAACTTTGCTTCCTGATGAGATAAAGCAAAGCATGAACTGTGTTAAAAACTCAGCAACTGTGTTAAAGAAGGCCATCGTAAACCCGATGGAGGGACGCCCACGTTGCAAGGAGGGTCCAAGCCCAGCAGAGGGAGATCCTAGGGGCAGAGAGCAATTGCCCATGGTACAAGACCACCGAAGGAACTTTTTTTTGTTTGTTTGTTTGTTTTTTTGCTTGCTGTTTTTAAGGCAAGAAACTTTGTAGAAAAGTGACTTGGCCGATCAAGGTTCTGGTACAGTTGAATGGAATTTTGAACCTTTTGCTGGAGAGGCCCAGGAGTGTGCTATGCTTAGGAGTTCTGCCTTGTCCAGTGATTAAAACGTGGGGAAGGGAGACCCAGCCATACCATCCTGACTTATCATTTTGTGAACACCTCTTGATTCAACTGATGAAAATTATACAAACCTCTTTTGTAACTTAGTGGTAAGGATTGGCAATAGTTTTTTTTTAGTATCTGCCCTTTTTATTTGACAAGACGCTCCTAGGACTGCCTTATTATTATTTGATGGTGGTAGCTTGCTCCCATTTAGATTTAGGTTTACAATAGGTGTTTTTCACACCCATTATACAGTTCAATAAGCACCCTTGAACTGTGTTCACTTGTGTCTGTCTTTACTGTTGCCACCATGAGTTCCTTACATCTCTCACCCCCCAAATCATCCCTCTCGCTTTCTACACAGCCCCTGCCCTCTAGAGAAACAAAACTCTCCACTCCACTCCTTCCCACGGGCCCACCCACTCCACTCTTTCCCACGGGCCCACTCGCCCACCCACTCCACTCTTTCCCACGGGCCTGCCCACCCACTCCACTCCTTCCCACGGGCCCAAACTCCACTCCTTCCCATGGGCCCACCGGGCCCACCCACCCAGTACCATTACCCAGCCCCCCTATCATGCCAACTAACTCACAGACCAGAGGGGCACTGTGGCACACCAAGGGACCTGCTAACCACCCCTGCAACACCCCTCTCACCCACTGCACAGACCCTGCACCCTAAAAAACATGATCATCCTCCTCACTGCCACCAAAAGGCACGTCACCCCATCAACACCCCAGCACGACTTTCGGGGGAATCAATATACACCATACCTATCACTACCAACCAAACCACCATTCTGTTTCCCCCCTCTCTGTCCTCCCTCAATCCCCTGCCTTCCAGACCCCCTCGTCCTCTGCCTTCCCATCCCTAAGTGTCACCTGATTAGCCCTTGCAAACATTTGAGGGTAGCCAATGTGTGGCATTTAGATGCATTTTTAGGGTAGCCAATGTCTTGCTTTAAGATGTATTTTGAAGGGTAGCCAATGTATTACATTAAGATTCATTTTCGGGGTAGCCAATGTATTGCATTCAGATCAAATTTGAGGATAGTCAATGTGTTGAATTTAGGTACATTCTGAAGGTATCCAATGTATTGCATTTAGATGGATTCTGAAGGTAGCCATTGTATTGCATTTAGATACATTTTTGGGTAGCCAATGTATTGCATTTAGGTTCTATTTTAAGGTTGGCCTACCGGTGACTACCGCTCGGGACCCTCCACTACCTGCACTTCTCTAAGACACTCTGCACAGCTCCTCTGCCATTACAATGCAGCTATCCCCGACGATAACATTCGGTCTACCTGCACACGTAATATCTCTCCTGCTTCACATATTTTGCACAACACCTCTGCCATTATAATGCAGCTATCCCCCACCATGAAATTCAGTCTAGCTGCACACATAATGTCTCTGTCGCATACTCCACATACTACCCAGCACCCATGCACTGCTCTAAGACACTTTGTACAACACCTCTGCCAACAGAATGCAGCTATCCCCTACGATACAATTCTGGTCTAGCTGCACACATAATTGTCTCTCCTGTTTCACACATTTTGGTTAGCACCTCTGTCATTAGAATGCAGCTATACCCCATGATAAAATCTAGCCTAGCGGCACACATAACATCATACTCTCCAGACTACCTCTGTGCACCCACTTACCAGCTCAACATGGGTGACTTGCAGGGACTTGGCACCCCGGCCTACCTTCGTATTGGCTAAAATGTAGGCATGCATTCTATAACTCTCTGGCAAATTTCCCATACCTGGACTTCAGTCTCCAAGGGCGTTCAACCTACATTGCGTTGAGACCATACCAGTGGTGAAATGGGCTATAAAAATGACCATTAGATTACATTACATTACTGCTTCAACGATAAGTAACCTGCTTGCTCCTTCAGCCCCTCCTACCCATGCCCTCACCCATGGATGTCCTTCGCCATCCAGATGATGAAGACAATGTGTTGCTGCTTATACCGTTGATGCAAAGACTGACTCCCCCACTCTTCTCACTGCCTACAAGAACCCTCTTTTAATTCTCACAACATCATTAGACACAGCCAAAAACTCCTATTACACTAATTTTCATATCTCTGCTCGCATCCTGGGAAGCTACTATTGACCCTTCAGGCCCTGCTACTCCCATCAAATGCTCCATATCCTTCTTTTTCTCTTTACTACCCCACTAAAATTACGAAAAATGAAGGACACATGGTCACACTGTCCACCCTTCCATCTCACCCACACCTCCCATATTTTACCCTCCTCCATTCTTCTCTGCACTTTCCTCTCTGTCTCACTTCTCCCCCACCTTCCACACTGAACACCTGTCCATCCGTTGCTCTGCAAATCCATCCTATGTACCAACAGACCCCTTTCACCTCAAACTGTAAAGGCATTTGCAATCATCGCCTGTGCTCAGCTCTCTACCTGTCAACCTATCTCGCTCAACTGGTATCTTTCCAGCTGGTTACAAAAAGCCACATGTATATCTCTGCTAAAGAAACCAACTGCTGACTCATGAACCCCACATTCTACACACCTGTCTCTCTCCTTCGCTGCCACTCAAAAACCCTTGAGATTATTGTCCTCCACGGCATAGTACACAATGTTAAGGGATAGTCACTTGCTGATGCCCTTAAACCTGAACTCTTCTTCGCTAATTCTCTTACCATAGGCCATCACATGCACCTCTCCTCCATTATCATCCTGCTAGACCTTTCAGCTGCATTTGACACTGTGGATCATCCCTCTCTCTTGCAACCCCGTTTCCTCCTTTGCTTCAAGGACAGTGTGCTTGACTCAGTGTCCACCTATCCCCCTATCTCTCTGACCACTTCCTTCTTATCCATCTCATGGAACCCCTGCACCCCTCCACAAAACCCATTCCAATGGGTGATCGTCAAGGATCAGTGCTGGGCCCACGCCTCTTCACCCTATAAACCTACTCAATTGGCAAACTAATTTTGTCCTGTGGCTTTAACAATCACCTTTTTGCTTACAATACTCAGATATTCTTCTCCTTTCCCTCCTTCACAATCTCTGAACACATAGCCAAATGCCTACCTGTCATCGGCTATTGGAGGGCTCTTCTCTGCCTCATACCAAACGTCTTCAAGATGGAAATCACCTGTCTTACTGCCTCCAACAACAACCATAATCTCCCATCTCCCATTTATTTCCGCATGAATTCCTCATCCCCTCATGCATGGTGTGCAAACTTGGCATTCTCGTTGACAGAGACCTGAAACTTCCGCAGTTCATCATGGCCACTGCCACCACAATAAGACTCCACATCCTAAATATTAGAAGAATCTACCCACACACAACTCAACAAAAACACTTATCTCTACTCCTGTGATCAGCAAACTGGACTACTCTGCAAGAATACTTCTGATCTTCTCTTCTACTATTTAGCTGCCCTCAACAAAGTCTTCAACTTTGTGACCTGCACCCTTTTCAACCAAACGAGATCCTCTCTACTACAATTTCCTTGCTGAATGGCTCTCCATGCAAAATTGCTCTCTCTTTAAATTCCTGATAATAGTCTATAAATCCATCCATGTTCTTCAACCCACTACTTCGTTGAATGCGCCTCATTGTTCTCTCCCTCTCTGACTCTCTGCTCCTCGTCCCTTCACAAGCTATTTGATCACATCCCACAGTGCCTCCTCACACTTTCACTCCTTTTACTTACTTGGCACACTCCACCATAATGCTTCCTCCCTGGCCATTAAAGCAATCTCTCCGGTGGAACTCTCCAAAATGATGCTCAAACTCCTCCAGCGAGTGATGAAAGGAGCCATTCCATGACTCCTGCATCCTTCTATCCAAACTAAATGCCCAACCCGTATCCACTGCATTCTGCAGATGGGATTACGCTATGTAATTTGAAAATATATAAATACTGGCCACAAGCTTTCAGTGTTGAAAATGTTGTCCATGCCCCGTCTTTGGTTTATGTTTCTACTCTTATACTTTTTCAATTGAGCAATTATGCTGTGTAATGGTAGCTTACCTCCAGACTGCCTCTGCTGTCTGTTAGTAGTTACTTTCTGAGACATTTCTATTCAAAATGACACCCTTTTGTAATCAATCTATCCATCTACCTGTTATCTCTATATACATAAAAGGGAAATTTGTGGATACGTGTGTGTGTGTGTGTGTGTGTGTGTGTCTGTTCAAAATGTTCAGCATACTTCCCAACACGCTACAAACCTTGAATTTGACATTTCATAGGAATTACTGTGTGAAGCATGGGTACAACTTCCAGTATTATATAAAAGGGGAATCTTTGATCAGGGACATGCACTGTAATCCGTGTATTGTGTTGAGCAAGCTTACACAAAGTACAACAACATGGTACATCGGGCAGTATTTATGGTGACCAAGTTCATTCTCATCCCACTGCTTGGGGTCACCAAAAGAGAAAGCAAGGAACTTGGGAGTCTGGCAGACATCATGAAATGGAGGCATGTGAATTCTCTTCACTGTCAAATATACAGTAACAAGCATTGCCAAAGCAATATGTCTGCTTTTGCAAATGCTTTATTGTACGACTGACTGTACACTGTCACAAAGGCAGACACACTTGTTTCCAGATGAATTAGCTCTTGTTAAAAGATTATAATCTCTTGAACCTGTCCCAAAAATGCACAACATTCGAAATGACTGAGCACGTGCTTCATTTAATTTTCGAATGTTCCAAGTATCTTAAAGGAGAGAATATGACCTCAACACATTGGCTAGACTGAGCATGGTAATGAGTTCCATAGCTACACAACCAGTCGAGTGTGTATATATAGATTGAGGGGGACCTGCTATTTTTAATGGGTGTCTTACTGCTCTTGTTTTATTCACTTGTCGTCCTTCCCATATGATCGGTTCACCCCGTGTGTCCCTGGGTAACCTGCAAAGTCTTTAAATGATTAACATAAAACCTTATCATGATCCTTCCTAAATGTTCTCGATATCCACCCACGTGCAAAGCTATGTGGTCCACATAACAGGACTTCAATGGAGTCCCTTGTAGTAGCGGGATTAATGTAATATCCAGAATTATGCACAAATATAGTGTTGATGCCAGAAACCTCTGCTAAAACTTGCTCCTTCTCGGATAACAGTGAGGAACCCAAAACCCCTTTCTTGCAACCTGCTACAAGTCTGTCACGTTGGTGCACCTCCTGATTATTTCTGCTTTTTGAAGGATTGTCGTGCTCGCCAAAAGGGTTATGTAAGTTGCCAAGAGATATTGATGACTGTTATTATTGACTTGAAATGTGTTGTATCACTGCCACAGCCTAACCTGACACATACTGTAGAGCCGGAATTCCTCACGGTCGTGCCAACGGGGAAGCTTACAAAAGGGAGCTCATTGTTTAGGTAATTTTCACCGGGTGCTAAACTTTCCCAGCGCTCTAAGAAGAAAAGGTAACTTTATCATTTTAATACTGCTAATATTGATTGCTGTGCTGGGGTAGGGTTACAGGCTCTCAGCCGGCTGCAAAGCTGGTAATTAAGTGGGTGTTTACTGCAGCACACGAACCATAGTGGAAGCATTTGGCCTGATCATGTTTCTGCTGCTAACAGCTTGAGCTGAGCCCTTCACAAAATGGATGCCGGCTTTCCAGCCACACCGCAATTCCTATTCCAGTCGCAGCAACAGCCGATAATGCAGAACAAAGCTGTTTTATGTATCATACATATTATAGATCTCTGTTGCTTTTTTTAAACTGGAAACACAAAATGTCCAGCTGTGGAAAATCAGCCATGCCTGTGTGTTGTGCTCTTCCATTGCTTTTGCATAGACAGTTGAAGGCAATTTGTGTAGCTCTGTGGTGTATTGCACAGTAGAAATGTGTAAGAAGATGTGTTGACTGTTCTTGAATAAAAAAGAGAAAAGCATATAATATAGCATTTTCCGTTGCATCTGCCTTGACTTCGTAGGACAAAGCTGCGGTTATGGAACAACCCAGTAAGCAGGACGGCAGCAGCCAATGAAATGCGGCCAGCTTTTCCTTCTCCGGCTTGATTCGACTATAGAATGGCACACCTGGTGAAGGTAAGGAGATGCGCACCTGTATCATTCACTCCATCCAACAAAACCGAGTTGGGTCCTCTGGATGCTTGTTCTTTAAAGTGAACCTTTCTTCGAATTTTTAAGGGACATTTTGTACGCAAATTACCTGAACCAAAGCGGCCCTGTCTGGGAATCATGCTTTTAGGAATTGGTGAATGTGCTAGTTTATATTCTATATTTAGACTACCATCATCCCTGACTTCTAACAACCTTTTGGGTTTATTTTCAGGAGCTGGGCTCGTAGACCCACAGAGGAGTAAAATATGTTTTCAAATTTATAGGATACCAACAATTTTTTTGTATTAAAAAAATATCTATGTGCAGTATTTGCGTAGAGCCTGCGATGAAGTCTCCAATTTGCTGGGGGCTGCTACATGAGAAACTGAAAGTTGACAAAGCTGCATCTTAGCGCTCTGGCTATGCAAACTATACAGACAGATATTGTGGTTCTCGTGCCCATGTACCCACCGAAGTAACAACAATGTATTTCAATTGGCATTCTGTATATCGCTTAACAGAATAATGCACATTTTTCTTATTTGAATTTTTTCTACAGGTGTGTTGGATTCATGCCCCTTCTCAAGGCAAGTCGTATAACAAATGTATCCAATTTGAAATTATTTTTTTTACAAATATTCATAGTATGATTGATCTGTAACACAGAGATATGGGACACTCAGTATGCAGGTTTAAAGATTATGTTGTATGAAAAATTATATATTCTTCTTCTGATTTTCAGATAACATTCAGGTACTTTCATGCAGTATATTGTAAAGAACATAGAAAACAAGAAATAGAACAAGATTCTGTTCCCAAAGGATACATTGTGTCCCTTGTCAATCAATCAATCAATCAATCAATCAATCAATCACTTTATTTCCGGACCAAGGTCCCCTAAACGCAATTTACAGACAGTAAAATGACATGTTTTTAAATGATTTTGATAGAAACAACCAGTAAAATAATATTGAGAAAATATCATCAAGAACAATGAAATGACATGCTTAGTAAAACAGAAGTAAAAAGGGACGTTGCACAAGTATTTAACTTTCACACTATTCCTTAGTTTCACTGCACCATATACAAATCTGGAGAGAGCTTAACCAGAGGTAATTAGTTTTCCCATAGAAGATATTTAAAACCTGGGTGGCATTGACAAAACTTTTTATTTCTCAAAATATGACATTTATATAATCGTATTAATCTTATCTATCTACATATTCAGTGAAAAAACCTTTGTTAAAGGGACGTTATGGTTCGAAGTAAAACAGAAAAAACCTTGAAATTCGCCAGTTATGGTAAGCTAAGCAACCATGACTCGCACCATCACCGTGCACTGCTAAGATTAACACCAAGGACATCAAAAATGCCATCACAAATGTCATTGATGACATCACTGATGACATCACATGTCTGGCTCCCTCTTTTTTCCTTTACTGACATATGTAGGTCAGTAACAGTCAGGAACTAAAAATTCATATACTCATAATTCATATTCAAGTACTATATTTGTAGACTTACACTTCAAATATGTTCTTACAGTAATTCACTTGGGTTTCACTCACAGCATATGAAACATATACGTAGGGGAAAACACAGATTTGGAAAACAGTAATGCGTTGTGTGTATAAAGATAATCAGTAAGGATATCAACACTTTCTTATAGTTCTGCCTTTTTAAAATTACTTTACTTTCCTGGATATGCTCATATTTGTATACATTGTATGCACACTACTCTCCTTAGTGTCCAGTCACATCATATGATAGTTTTACATAGCGAAGTAGTAGCTTCGAGGCAGAGCGATCATTTCTGTGTATAAAGTTAATCAGTTGGGGTTTGAAGATTGGCTGGTAATACTGTTTTTACTTCATGTTCCCTGTATATGCCATATTTGTAGGTGTTGTTGTCTATTTGTGTTTTGTTTTGAATAATGCAATTATGTAGTAAGTGGGTTTTATTAGCTAGTTATTAAATGTTGCCCAGTAGACAAAACTGTAATAAAAAGCATTTTTCATTTTACTATTCAACATGGTAAGATTAATAATATTGCACATCCATCATGTATGTAGCACACAATGCCTATGTTTATACATGAGTAGCTTAGTATACTGGAAAGAACCTGATAATAGAATGGTATTCGTATCAATGCATTGCTTAATGCACTACGTACCTCATGAAATTTATTCCAATAATCCTTCAACTTTTTTTTATCAACATTACTATAAGAATCCCTTGTACAGATCTTTCATGAAAAGTAAATGCACATGTGATGTCATCAGTGATGTCATCAATGACATTTGTGATGTCATCTTTGATGTCCTGGGTGTTCGTCTTAGCAGTGCACAGTGGTGGCGTGAGTTATGGTTGCTTAGCTTACCATAACTGGCGAATTCAATCGTTTTTCGGTTTTACTTCGAACCATAACGTCCCTTTAACAAAGTTTTTTTCACTGAATTTCATAGGTTTTTAGTAGCGCAACTTAACCATAATGTCCCTTTAACAAAGTTTTTTTCACTGAATTTCATAGGTTTTTAGTAGCGCAACTTAAGCATAACGTCCCTTTAACAAAATATTTCTTCACTGAATATAGCTATAGATAATGTAAATCTTATAAATGTTTACTAAGACTCCCTTAGCTTACATACGTATAACAAAGAAAATACTGAACCCCCTGCCCTGCTAGTGGTTTTGATGTCCGCAGACCGTGTGCATGTGTGCGGACGGACGCAGTCACCATCAACACTATCCAAAAACTCAGGGGGTATCTTACATTATTGTATCATACAATAAAAACACCAAACATGTTCAAAAAGCACCACATACATACATTACATTTAATAATAAATAATAAGTGGAAACTGTATATGTAAGACACCAACCATCCACTGAAATAGCGTTTCCAATATAGTTGAATATACCAAAACAAAATAAATATGCCTCCAACAGAAGTACCTCACAGAAACTGTGCAGCAAAAAGCAAGAGCATACCTACACAGCAGTAACACCAAAGGTTTGTAAGAAACTAGTAAGTACACAATATTTATTTCATATATTTATACATTTTCTTTATTACATACACTAAAACTAATATATATATTTTTTTTACACGGAAATGTCCAGTACTGTGGAATGGCTGGAAGATAATTTCCCACAAGAGGAAATGAGTGACGACAGTGATACTAATGGTAGACACAACATTTCTCTATATAAGCCAATTAATAACCATTACTTTATGTGTAGTTAACATATTTTTTCACCAATCTGCACTACATTTTGCATAATTACCTGGTCAGACCCTCCAGACATTACTGGTTGTTAGGACCCTCCGGACAATATTGGCTACTTAACATTTGCCACCCAACTCCTTTCCCCAGATTTCAGCACCTTCAAACATGAGACGGTTGCCTGAAATCGGAAAAATATCAATGTGGTCATAGAAGGAGTGGTCCTCATCCCTGGAATATATGGTTTCTGGGACATTTGCACTGCAATGCACCACAACGAACTGCACCATGCCAGAGTGAGGCAACAGGTGGGGAGAGAGCATAGTAGGTCCCAGCATGAGCAGCACACCAACTCTTGCCTCCCCCCAAATGTCTGCTCCGGGGAATGTCAGCCAGCCACACACGCCCATTCTCAGTGCAGTTTACTTCAGAGTGCAAAGCACATCAATCAATAAGCGAATCAGAACTGCAACCTACAGGATCATTGATTTTTAACAATTGATGTAAATGTTATCATGTATGTCCACAGAACCCCTTCGGAGAACGGGTACTTTTTGCTAGTAAATTATATTTAAGGCAAAGCATATAAAGTGCAGTAGAGTTTCTAATACTGAGGGACAATGAGCAAAATCTCGCTTAGACACTCAAATGTTTCCAGCAGCCCATGATATCATTAGGCCTGATCATGTTAAATTGAGCATGTGTTTTTAGAATGCGATGAGGGAGGTCTAGGCAGTAATACAAAAAGGGTGCCTTCACAACAATGGCAGAGAAACATTTCGAATGCCTATTTGTGGCTTTCTTCAATTTATTATTTAATATTCCATACATATATAAATTTAATAAATGTTTTTCTCAATGTGTAAAATCCTTCTTGCAGGGTGGCTGCCCTAAATGTCCAGCAATTGAAGCGGATGCCTCACCCAATTTTCCTCTGCCTTCACCACACACAGCACTTTCAGGGTCTGCACTTGCGAAAACATTTATCAAGATATTCCTTGAAACTATGGCTTTATCATTATTACAAATTGACAAAGAACATTAGGTGTACCGCACAAAGATTCCTCTATGAAAGGCATGTTTAATTCAATTGAGATGCAAATCTAGGTGGTGCTTGGGGGAAGCTCAATAATATTTTCACAAAAGCATTTCTCAATGAGTTGAACACATTTGTGCTTGCAAAGCCAAAAACACCCCTCCTTATAGTGCTGTTGCTTTTGCCTTAGTCGTGTATACTCTTTAGTATGAAAGTATGTCTCTTTGAATTTAAAAATAGCCCAATAGCTTGCTTCATTTTTTATGCTTGCCCGTCTATGGCTCTATTTGGGTTAAGAGTAGGAGTAAAACGAATACTTAGGTAATCATAACATTTCATAGCAGGAATCGGTACATTGCTCGCAAATTAAATTAGATTCTTATTTAGTGAGAACCTCCTAGTGTCTGATTTTTTAACATTAACTCTCAAATCCAAATTCTTCATAAAACTTGTATATATATGAATTAGTCTCTGCAGAAAATTAGGGGTCTTAGCTAAAATGATGCATCAATTTGCATACAATAACATCAGTAAACCTATACCATTAATTCCTGGCACATCCTCATGCAGGATTTTCTGTTGATTGAAAGGGTTCATTGTCAACTTTATGTCCATAAATGCTGCATAAAAGGATTCCCGTTTAATAAAAACTGATTTAGTAGCTAAAAGTTATAAGTGTAGGGCTTGATATTTCGTCGTAAATCCTTCCCGAAAACCTAACTGGGTTTTAGAGAGAATATCATTACTTGCTATACATTCCATACATTCCTCTAGAACGGACCTGCCAAATACTTAAATGATGAATGAAGTGCAGAAATATGGCTGTAACAGAATAGAACATCTTTGCCCCCTTTCTTGAATATCGGTATGTTGCAGCGGTTTTCTATGGCATAGGGTACAGATCTTAATCTGTTAATGCATCACATGTTTTACATAACAAAACCCCCCAAATATCAGGATTGTGCTTAAATAAATCTACTTGGATACAATATGGACCAGGGGACGTATTTAACTTTATACATTGTGTTGCGACCCTCATCTCAGTAACTGAGTGTTCATTCTTTGGGCCATTAATCCTCAAAGTTTCACATTCACTATCAGAGACTAACTTGTTTTGGTCTCTTAGTATATTTTAAAAATATAGTCAACCCAACTTGTTGCGCTAACATTATTCATTATGGCATCTAAGGTCTTAAGTGACAAGTATATAAACAGTTCTAGAATTGGTCTCTTTGGATGCCACCAAGAAATGTCCCCAGGCCATGTCTGCTAAAAATCTTCTCCTCTGGTTAATTGGAAGATTCAAGGCTTTCCTGAATAAAGCAACATTGACATGGTCCCTGTGTTCAGACTTTAATTTACTAATTAGGACACACCGTGCGTGATATCGATCAGTATCTAACCAAGAAGGTTGATTTACTGCGTGCCGCAGTACCACTGCCTTAGATATATGTTCCTCCGATCTACTCAGAAAATGTACACATTCTGCAGCTGCCTCCAAAGATAAAACTGTAGTTGATGGAGATTTCTTAATATCATATAAATTAAGTTAAAAATAAAATGGGATTCCATTTTTGTTCAAAACATAGTCCTAATGGATGCCCTCAATATAAAGCGGAAATTACACATTCATGCCTTCTATTACCAATGTAATAATAGTACTGACCTCAGAAAGATGTGAAGTTAGTGACAGTGCTGAACGATCACTGTCATCTCTAGTAATTATTACATCTTTAATGAACTTCCAATCTTTTGTTGAGACCAAAACGAGGTAAATGATAGACTATTATGGCCTATAAACTTTGTGTTAGCCAGAATATCTTTAAGAAAGTGACCATTAATTGGATGTAGGCGCCATTCCATCATTAAGTTATGTAAAACTAAACCACCTGTTTCTATAGGAGTGGATCTCAGTAAGATCAGATAATCCATCAGGTGAGCCTGCGCCTGATTTTAAGTTAAAATCATCATCTAATATTAGCATTGGATTTTCGAGATCTCCCCTAAGCCGTATTCCATTTAACAAACTTGAAAGCTATTGTAAAAAATAATTTTTGGAGAACTTAGTGGGTCTGTTATAGAACCCTCGGCTGCCAGTTCCTCTTCCTTCTCACCATCCTAACATTTCCCATGTGCTTCTTCTTGATTCTCGGGTCTGTTATAGAACCCTCCGATGCCAGTTCCTCTTCCTTCTCACCATCCTAAAATTTCCCATGTGCTTCTTCTCGATTCTCGGGTCTGTTATAGAACCCTCCGATGCCAGTTCCTCTTCCTTCTCACTATCCTAAAAATTTCCTTGTGCATCTTCTCGATTCTACCCTGTAGCCCCCAATTCTGGGATTCTCTTCCCTTGCCTGTCCGCTCCTCTCCTTCTTATCATATCTTCCATACTTGTCTAAAAGCTCATTTTCTTTCATCCCTTGCTAACCCTTTAAATCTCTTTTGTCGGCATTCAGTTGTTCTCCATAATTTAAATTATACCATATTATTGCTTCTATTGTACAGTGCGTAGGCGAACTCTCAATAAAACACAAACATACAAACATACAAATTAATTAATACAATCCTCTTAACAGAAAAAAGTGACCATTGTATTGCTATAAACTCCAAACAAAAAGACACCTCTTATTTAATGTAGCTGGTCTGTATCTGGTAGTCAAACATCTAGAAGATGTGGAGAAACAGACCAAGATTCATGTAGCATTATAACACTGAATCCTTCAAGAAAAAACATGGTGTTTTGTTCAAGTAGCTTAAGAGCAGTACCCTCTATGTTCCAAGAAAACAATGTAATTTCTGAACTGTGTGTTGTCCCCTCATTATTCTTGAGTCAAATGAACACAAACGCACCAATATTCCCATTAAGAGCAATCAGTGGCAAGGGGATTTTTTCGTAGATTATTCAAGTATAATATTATTGTTTTTTGGGGACAGGTCTCTGGTGGATAGTTGCAGGAACTACGATTCTACAATGGCTGATTTAGACCCCAGTCAATCTCCCTCTTACAGAGCTTATAAAAGTGACAATTGATTAGTAACCAGAAATAGGCCGTGTCATACCTTTCAGAGTGCCCTTCCCTTAGTGTAGCCAAATGGATATTGGGCGGATAGAAGTAATTACGCGACACCAAACCAATCATAGTTCCTCTATAATCTAGATCTATATAGCAACGCATTCATTTCCAAATAATTCTGGGATTGTTAAAGCTTGCCACTAAGCAATCTCCTTCCAGCGTCTTCAGTCTAGCTCGAATCCAGTTTGTTTTTCATGCCATTATGAACTTTTATGTGTTGATTGTAGGTCCCATATAATTCATATTTATCCGATGTATAGTCTGGTGCATTAGTGTAAATATACTCTCTTCTTTGTTAGGATGCGCCTATGGTACCTGTGTTCAAATAGTAATAAGAGGGAGAGTAAAAGGCATAGCTGCAGGAGCAAGATTGCATCTTACATCATAGACAGCAGAGAGCGAGAGTCTTTCTTCATCCTTGGTAAGAGAGATTCTTTGATTTTTGCTGATCTATTAGGAAACACCCTTTCTTGGCCACCAAGTTTTATTTAGTGTGTGCCTCTCACACTCTTTATTATCAGAACTAACAATGTTTTTCTTCCATATAGCAAGATGTCGATAGAGTTTGTAGCAGCTTGGAGTAGTTCATTGATGCCAAGGTTTTTCGAGTATCAAGTGGGAAAGACTTTCCTTCCTACTGTTCACTAAATTGATAGTACATTTGTTATCAGTTGGTTTAATTACTTCAGCTGTAGTCGGATCCCTCTTCTTACATTTTTCAACGATATTGATCAACATTTACGTCATCAATTTCAACAATTGTATAATAATATTCTGAATAGATTGATCATTCTTCATCATTTCCATCACAATATGTGCCCTTTTTTTGTTATGAGCTTCATGAATACTTGCTTTAATAAGTTAGGGAATGTTATATCATTTTGTGTCATTAGGTGGGACTATGATCATTCTTTTTTTCTGGGCATTTAAGTTTGGTTTTGTTAATATATTCTTCCCTTCTATCCTTTTTGATTGTACATTTTGTTTTGTAGTTTTATTTGGTGATTTTGATTATTTTGCTCATTTAACGAAAAGGGATTAGCAGGCTCTATTTCTATAACTATGGGCAGTGTATGTAGTTAATTCAGCTATTGGGGTTTTGGCAGCTCTAATAGACTGTGCATATATTCCAATCACAAAACATAAATAATCATTGATGCTGACAGTTGTTGATTCTAGTACAGGTGTATTAAGAATGGTTGATTGATTCTACTTCAACTACATAAACCTCAAGATCCCACACCACTTTCTTCAAGAAGACATTTAAAGACCGATGGACCCAGTAAAAGGAGTTCTTTTGCATGGGTTTTTCCCAAGAGGGCATGTGTCTACATTCCACTTGTCTATAATCCATCTAATTAAATATATCAATAAAAGGTCAATGAGGTCTGCAGGATTTAGGGATTAGGCACGCCAGACAGAATTGCATCTTCATCCAGATGGGGTCCTCTGAGGGCCAATGCAAGGTCTCTGCACATCTCCACAGTCCAGCCATTCGCATATCTTCATGGACTACATAAACCCATTAAAATGAAACAGAGTGATTATGGAGGACAGAGAGCAGAAGATGTCTGACCTCAGTGTTTGGGCTGCAGTGAAAAGAAAGAGTAAAATCTAAACTGCATGTGGAATGGTACAGATGTCTCCTACCATGAGTGTGTTGGTGAAGATCAGATAAGAGCATAGGCCTTTGTCTCCTGTTGCTGGTGAGAACCCTGGATTGCAGCCATCATAAAACATGATAGGAGAGAAGAAAAGGGAAAGATGTTTGCTGCGAAAGTGCAGCCAGGTCCATATTCCTTTTCCAGTGATGTCTACTTTCGCTGACACCAGGGATGCGAACATGTCTATTTCAGGGACTCCAAGCCTCTAGCACATTTCCTGAAATGTTTCCCTTGACAAGGCCACTTTATGTGAACTGGGATATACCCTGCTGAGTCTGTGTGCTTCTACATGAATCATATCCTGAATGTGAGCTGCTTCTAGTCACCTCAGATGACATTCCACCCATATCCCTATACCCTGAACAAGGAACTTCAACATCCATGATCTCATTACTCCCTGACTATTCATATATGCCATAGCTGTGGCATTGGCTTTTCTCACCAGGACTGTTTGGCCCACTACTTCCCGATGAAGTGGCTATGTTAACTGCCACTATCTCAGACTATTGCTGCCCGCTCCCTCCATTTAGAGGAACACCCTGTCCCTGATAGATCTTACCTCTCGTGGTAATGCTTCTCTCCCATGGTGGCAATCCATCCCACCCTGTTGACATCTGCGGTAATTAGGACCCATGAGTCAGTAACCAATACCATCACCTTCCTCAAATCTTCCAACTTTCATCACCCCCCCCTAGATTCTCCCTGAAACCTGGGGTTATTGGGATATGTGCATTGAAAGTCTGAGAATCTGGTTGACAGGGACTGTGTGACGTAGAGGTGGTGTGAGATGAAGTCCATGGCCCCAGGAATATGCATGCTACCATGTGTTCTTGTACAATCAGCATCTCTTTTGTGAACACACACTTATTCCCCAAGGTTCTTGCTAGTACTATCATCAGGCGAACTACCCTGTTCAAAGGAAGGAGCCCATGACCCTCTCAGTTATAAAGCAGGCTCCTAAAATTCTGGGACACGGATAGCCAAGGCATTTCCCAGTTTGCCACAAATTCCCAGTCCTCCAGGGACTCCTACATTTTCCTGAGCTGCGTCCCACTGTGAGATGGATTTACTAACTAGTCATCCAGACATTGGAACATTTGAACCCCTGTTAGGTAGAGCACTGCTGCCAAGTGTCCACCAGTTTTGTAAACAGCTTGGGAGCTGCTTTTAGTCCAAACAGCAGCACTCTGAACTGATAATGGTGCCTTCCTATCACCAACCTGAGGATTAACTTCTAACGTACTATGGCTGGAACTTGTCAACAGGTATTTTTCAGGTATATTGATGCCAGCCAGTACCCCCTTGCTACCAGGGTAGTTATTCTTTATAAGGTCTCCATCTTGAATCTCTTTCCCTTTACTAACACATTCATAGCTTGGAGGTCTACAGTCAGTCTGAATTTGGCAGATGGGAATGAGAAAAGGAAGACCAAGGGGAAGAACCTCTACCCAGGGGTACTCTTGTAATTTGCCTTTTTCACCTGGAGGTCTTTTATTTCCCCCTTCATGACTACTTTCTTGATCCTGCCTCTTGACTACCCTGATGGGTCTGAAAGGTCCATCTGATAGCCCATCATACAAATTGATTGGCCCAGTTGTCTGCCAAACACTTTACTCAGGTTCTGAAAAAATGATGGAGGCTTTCATTCACCTGCTTTCTATAGTTGTCAGGACATTTGATTCTTTTGAGGAGAATCCGCCAGTCACTGTCTTGGTCAAAGTCCCTGAGTCTTGTGCCCCATCTCATCCTTGCTTCCAGATTTCTGATAGTGACTTCTTGTACCTAAAGATCTGTGCCATGTTGTTGAAAATCCACTCTTCTTCTGCATCTTTGTATACCTAGTCTTTTAGAGTGTGACCAAACAGCTTGCTACCACGAAATGGCATTTTGAGGGAAGTAGCTTTCAAGAGCCCTCTCTATGCCATTATCTCAAATGAACATGGCATCTGGATGATAATGTCTGCCCCTGTTGCCATGGCATCCCTCCTCACTCCATCATATGATATATCTGAAATCAGCTCAACGTCTTGCTCTATAACTGTGAATACTAGTGCAGTCGGCTTCTTTTCCCATGTCTTTGTGTAGTTATTTTTAAACACAGCAAGCAATGTTTCTACTATATGTATGAGCAATGGACATAACCTCTTAATGCTCCCCAGCATAAGACCTCTTCAGCGATGTCTCTGTTTTTATATTTACAGGGCCTCTTAAAACACTGCCTCTGTGGCCATGAATGACCTCCACACCAAGAGAGACAGGATAGCATCCACCTCCAGTCTTTCGGGCAAACAGACTTCCAGCCCCTTTAAGGGATATAGTTTTGACAGGAATCATGGCATCATGATAAGTTCCTGGTATATGCACTCTTTCAAGATCTTATCCTCAATATCAAATGTAAGGCGAAAGCCCATTTTAGGAGTATGTTTGTGCTCCCAAATGTATGGGTGTTATTGATTCGGTTAGTTCCAAGATCCTCCAGGCATTAGCCAATTCCAGCTCAACTTCTTCTGTGTCTAAATTCTTCCTTCTGCGGTATTCTTGCTCTCCTAAGGCAGATGAGACTGTTACCACTGATGAAGATGAAAGGAGTCATCTGCGGAAGATGGGGATAAAGAAGTAGAGGAAAGTGACTTATGTCTTGCCTTCTTTGTTTTCTTGTCTTTGTGTTCATGGGATATTGCTTCATAATGTCCCTGAACTCTTTTTGGGACAAAGAATACTGTAAGGGACATCTTTTTGCTTCCCACTCCTTTTTCTTATTCTGGCTGCTAGTATGCAGAGGACTCTGACTATGTATCCTCTACATGTTTTCTTTTCACTCTGCTCTTAGCCATCATGCATAGTTTTCCTCTCCTGTGGTAGCCCAGGAACCATGAGGCCATACATGCTGCTGTCCTTCATTCATCTTTATATTGGGCGTGCAATCACCTGCACTTGTGTTCTTCAACCCAAGATGGTGGCTCATGTGAAGAGGGAATGGAGGATGCCTTCCTCACCACCCTGGACCAGACGCTCCGAGACGGCAAGTACCCCTTTCTCTCTATCATCAATACGGCCACATCAAAGCCTGCCAAGGACCTTCCTTATGGTTTAACGTCTTCACCAATAGCAGACCAACATCTGTCTGGTGCTTGCCTCTGCCCCTGCGCAAAGGTGGTTGTCCTCTTCCAACTACATCTACACCGCAGACCACACAGGAGGCCTGAGAATCTGCCCTCTCCTTCCTCTCATTCTGTCCCACAGAACAGAATCCTAATTGGGGCTGGACCATTGCTTTCAATGCCCCACATGGTAGAGATGTTGGTAAGAATATATGCAGTCCAATTGCTGGCTCCTGTCCAGAGGACATGGCTTTCTTTAACAAGGTAATTGTGAGAAGATGGAGGTAATATGCCTCTTAGTGGGGAGGAACAGGGCCAATACAAATTTGGGAAAGAGTTCCTGTTGGGGAGGTAGACTAGGAAGCAATGCAAAATGTTGTAATGATTAATTATTTATACAATGGATTCATCTGAGTGTGTGTGTGCCATATGGATCGCTGAATTTCAAAGAAGTGGTATTTTTTCTCATGTAGCTTTAGAGACCAAAAAAGGTCTTGTGTTGTGAAAGAATGGGCATCTGGTGAGGGAGGGATAGCCGAAGCTTTTTTAAGTTTTATTATATAGATCCATTTTTGGACTTGTCGGAAGCGGCTGCTATGTGGTACGACTTGACGGTCCACGTTCACAGGTTTTTAATGCTATTCATGGATGGATGGTGTGCAGGCTGACTCTGCAAGGATGGGCTCTTGAGCATTAGGCTCTGTGGATGTCCCATGGAGAATTTGTGGTTGGTTCTGTGTTGGTTGCTGAGGCAGTGGTCTGCTGAGCGTGAGGTGGCTGGTCGGTTGACAGTCAGTGCCTTTTGCTTCACTGGGAATTTTCCTCTCCTACCAGTCGTAAGTGCAGGTCCAACCTGGAATATAAGTGCCCTGTTTCATGCTGTGAGCTTTTTTGACTGAGGTCTTTCACGACACAGATCTCTATCTCGGTTGTGTTTTTTTTTTTGGCTGTGGTTGTTTTATGGAGGCAGCTGGGATCATAGAGTCAAGTATTGTGGATGCAATACAAAGCACTGTATTGGGCTGAGTGACCTGTAGTGCTGTATGGAGCTGAGTTGGGGACGGTGGAATTTAGGAATACTTACATCGGTTTTGGTGTTTTGCTTGGATAGATTCGCATCATGACTATTGCCAGGACTAATGTGGCATATTTTGGTAATGCTGAGCACAGATCAATAAGCGGGCCCCTTGTCCAGTCCAAGATGGCCTATGTTGAGGCTTCTAAGGAGATCCCCCAGGAGTGGATGAAATCCTCATTGACTGAGCAGGTCACCCAGGAGGCTAATTCCCCCTCTGCATATATAGGATTAAGTAATGGTCATATTACAAAGGTCCTGACGAGGAGTGTCGGCAGAAGACATCGGCTCCTAGCTGAGAGGATGGAACATTTCCTCCCAGGTTTGGGCTTCATGTGGTTTCATCAACAAACTATTACACCATATTTGCCCATTTCTGTGCCATGAGAACTCCTCCCTCCTGGCCTCTGCACTTGTAAATTCTCACCTGGACTATTGTAACAGTCACCTAAGTGACCCCTCCGGTACTAATATATCTGCACTGCAAGTCATCCAAAATGGAGCAGTACGAGCCACTTATGGCTTCGCCAGGCATGCCCACGTAACCTCCGGAAGGAGAGAACTGCACTGGCTGCCTGTACAGCATCATAACGCCCATAAAATCCTCACATTGACTCATAAGTGCCTAAGGGGCCGATTCATGGAACAAACGTGCGCCGAAAATCTTCGCGCAAGCAGGCGCAAGCAGGCGCACGCTGGCGCAAGCGGAAAAAAACAGGCGCACGCGCACACGTGCGATTCATGGAAGTCCCTGCGCGTGTTTACCTCGGGATGTGCGCCAAACCCGTGCATGGCGCACACGTCACTGCAACATCCCAAAAGACGTGCGCGATGCGCACAGTGAAAGCGCACAACCTCGGCGCATACACCAGAAAGTGGGCGGAACACGGGGCGTAACGCGCGGAATGGGGAACAACTCGCGAAAACAAGGGCGTAACTGGGGATGTACTGCAGGGAAGCAGACGGAACGCCCACACGCACCCGAACCACACGTATTCATGGAATCGAATAGGGCAAAGCCACGCACAGCGAAAGACACGCACAAGCCGATACACGTCCGCCACACGAAGGCAGGCGGTAGCGTCCCTGCGCATTACAAAAGTGGCAACATACAGCAATTATGCGAGCGGGGCACATGTATTTCGGGGTTACGCGGGAAGTTACACACGCGATTGAGCGGGGTACGTGTATTCCGGGGGTTCGCGGGAAGTCACACACGCGATCTGGCCTGGGGGAGCGGGCTACGTGTATTTCAGGTGTTCGCGTGAACTTTCTCACGCGATCGGGCCTGGGGGAGCGGGCTACGTGTATTTCAGGGGTTCGCGTGAAGTTTCTCACGCGATCGGGCCTGGGGGAGCGGGCTACGTGTATTACAGGGGTTTGCGTGAAGTTATTCACGCGATCGGGCCTGGGGGAGCGGGCTACGTGTATTTCAGGGGTTCGCGTGAACTTTCTCACGCGATCGGGCCTGGGGGAGCGGGCTATGTGTATTTCAGGGGTTTGCGTGAAGTTTTTCACGCGATCGGGCCTGGGGGAGCGGGCTACGTGTATTTCAGGGGTTCGCGTGAAGTTTCTCACGCGATCGGGCCTGGGGGAGCGGGCTACGTGTATTTCAGGGGTTTGCGTGAAGTTTTTCACGCGATCGGGTCTGGGGGAGTGGGCTACGTGTATTACAGGGGTTCGCGTGAAGTTTCTCACGCGATCGGGCCTGGGGGAGCGGGCTACGTGTATTACAGGGGTTCGTGTGAAGTTTTTCACGCGATCGGGCCTGGGGGAGCGGGCTACGTGTATTACAGGGGTTCGCGTGAACTTTCTCACGCGATCGGGCCTGGGGGAGCGGGCTACGTGTATTTCAGGGGTTCGCGTGAAGTTTTTCACGCGATCGGGCCTGGGGGAGCGGGTACCACTCACCGTCTGCCTTGCGTGTAGAAGAACGCGTAGCCAACACCCGCTGTGAAGTAATAGCGTGTGAACCCCAACGGATGGAAAACACACGCACCGCACGAAAAGCACGTACAGAACATAAAGGCACGCGGGATCACCAAGCCCTGCCAGGGCAAAGCCCGTGCGCAAAACGTCACAGACACGCTTACGCTGTAAGGGCCTTTGGTCCAATGAAATCGCTAACGCGTGCTGACGCGCTTACGCGCTAAGGGCCTTTCCTCGATTTACACACTGACGTGCAGGATTTTCACGTGCCAAATCACTCCGTATCAAGCTGGCCACGCGAAAACACACGGAAGACCACGCTCCTGCCCAGAAGGCCGAATTACTGCCCCCCAGTGCCCCGAGCAGCCTCCCACGTGCCATCTGCTGCTGCCTGCCTGCCTGCTGCCACCGTGCCCTGCCATTTGGTGCCTGCACATCAGCCATCTGCAGGTGTCCAGTTGCTGTGTCCACCCCTGCTGGAACAGAAGACTCCCGACTCGGATAACATCGCTCCACAGCCCAGCCCCAGGACCCAGTTGCCCACCCACTCCTGCCCCTGGGGTTGCCATGTCGGGCACATCAACATCTGGCACCAGTGGCAACCCCCGGCCAGAGGGGCAGAGGGGCACCAGCTTCACTGCCACCGAAGTTGGTGTCCTGGTGGAACAAGTCCTGGGGCAGTATGATGCCCTCTTCGGATCGTCCCGCGCCAACAAGGAAGGACGGGAGAGGATCTGGGCCGACTGTGTGGTTGCCATCAACGCGGAGGGGGTGGCAACCCGCACCATCCAGAAGGTCAAGAAGCGCTGGGAAGACTTGAGGTCCAGGACCCTCATGAAGGCCCGGCGCCTCGTGGAGGGGGGCCGGGGCCGCATGAGTTCCATCCAGTTGAGGGTCCTGGAACGCGCACACCCAGCGCTCCACGCCCAGGTCCTTGAGAGGGAGACCCGTCTGGAGTTCAGCGGTAAGTGGCCAAGCATTGCTGTGTGAGACAGGGCATGTTGCAGTGTGCTGGTTGTCTGATACTTGCCTGCATGTGTGACATAGGCCATGTACGCATGTATGTGTGCAGGGACATCATGGGAATGCATGTGCGACCTGTAATGTGTGAACCGCACGGTTGTTGCATGTGTTTGAATGCGACATGGGGAGCCCTGTGCAGATTGCACACATGAGAGCATGGCAGTCTCTGTTCCTGGACATGGGTGGGGGCGAGGGATGGGTGCTGATGCCAGATACATATGTGGTATCCATGTCTGTGTGCCTGACCTGCGTGTCTGTGACTTGTGAGTGCCATGGATGCATGACACATGTCTGTGACAATGTACAGATTCACTGATGCTGCCTAGTCATCCTTGTATGCACTGTGATTGGGGTGTACGGGGCCAGATGGATGTGACTGAGGTGAAGTGTGTGCATGTGATGGGCATGACCCATGATGCATGTGAGTCCCATTACATTGTATGATTCGAGAGTCCATTGGACATGCATTGAAATGTCCATGGCACGCACCATGACTGTCACTGTGTGTGTTTTGCCTGGACTGACACATGTGTTGTGGTGTGACATGATGGAAGTGTACTTTGACAGTGGCACTCATCTGCTATTGCTTCCTGTCTAGGGGACCATTGTACAGTACCCTGATGCTTGTGTTCTATGTCTCCATCTACGCAGCGGCTAGTGAAGGAGCGGGCGGAGGCGGCGCTGTGGAGCAAGGCGGCGGGGATGCCCCCACGGCTGCAGCGTAAGGGGTGGGTGAGCCCCCACAGGGGCCTGCTACGGCAGTAGACGGCGAGGAGCCATCCAGGTTGGTGGTTTCCACAGAGGAGGAGGAGGCCGCCACTGAGGCGCACATGGGGCCTGGTGGGGGCATCCCTGCTGGTGCAAGTGGTGCAGTCCAGGGGCAGGAGGCAGCACAGGTCACCGTGGAGGGGCCTGTGCATGTCGCTGTCCCTGAACCTGTGGGTGCACCACCTTGCACCAGCAGGGATGCCCCGTCCCAGGCCCGTCCGCAGGTAGAGGGGATGTCCATGTCATCTGACTCCCCTCCACCTGCGGACGAGGGGACCCCTGGCCGTGTGGAGAAGGTCCTGATTGGGGTCGCGATGCGCACGGCTGTGATTCGTGATGCCGTGCGTGCTTCCCATGAGGAGCACGCACGTCATCACGAAGAGCACCGTGCCGACGTGGCCCAATTGGGATCGGCCATGTTCGGGGGTTTCCTGCATGTGTCGGCCAATCTGGCGGCCCTCTCCTCCTCTGTGGAGACTATACGCCAGTCGTTCTCCTTGCCGTCTTCCGGCCCAGATGCCACCAGGGCCCCCTGTGGACCTGCCCTGACCAATGCAGCCAGCTCGGTGGGGATCCCATCCCTGCCACAGTCGGGAGTCAGAGGTCCAGCAGGGGTGGACAACACAGAAACTGGACCCCAGCAGATGGAGGATGTGACGGCATCATCGGGCAGGGCACATGCACGACGGCGTCGGTGGTTTCCATCATCCTGGATGCCGTCGTGCTGGCAGAGGCAGTGGCGTCGGAGGCAGCAGCAGGCTCGACGTGGGAGGCATCATGGCTCGGGGCCATCAAGATCAGAGTGGCAGGCATCGGCCGGAGGGCAGGAGAACCCTGGGATGGTAGTGTCTTCCGTGTGGGAGCAGTTGGTCCAGCGGATAGGTGCGGAGCGGCAGCGGGCGGAAGAGGAGCGGCTCACCATGGTCAGGGCGGAGTTCTCCATGCGTCGGGCGTTGAGGCGGGCTGAGTGCCTCGAGGAAGCTCGCAGGGAGTTTGAGGTGAACATGGGGTTATCCCTGCGAGACCTCGGGGCCAGGACATCAACATGGAGTTCGATGATGCCCTGGCCGGCACCATCACAGAGTGAGCCGCAGGACTTGCCCGCTGCCATTGTATATACTTCTTTAGTTAGTTAGTGTTAGGTTTCTTTTATTTTTTGAGATTGTTTTGGACCGCTCGGACAATGGCCACTTTTCTGTATATAGTTTTTTTATTAGGTAGTAGTAGATTTCATTTATAGTGTTGGGCTCATGGACCCTGGAATATTCTTGTGTATAGTTGGATTTTTTAAAATACATTTTTTTGATTTATATTTGTGTTCACCATGAGGCAATGGTTTTTCCTTATTTTTTTTCACCATGATTTTGCTTTGGACAACATTAGTTTTTGGATTCCTTTGTTTTTTGGATTTTTACATTACTTATCGGACATGGACAATTTATTTTGTTATCCCCATTGTTGTATGTTTGATTAGTTTACTTCATTTTCTTCGTGAATACATGTTTTTATAACTTTCTTTTGTGGTATTTTCTCATTGGTTTCATGCATGTCATGATATGGGTTTTGACATTCACTTGCACCCATTGTGTATGTGTGTGTGACGGACATGTGTTCATTTACATACTTGCCATTGGGGTTGTGTCATGTAATTGCATTTGCTATGTGGGTGGATGCAATCCTTGGCTGGGTGTTTGTGCTGGGTATGCTGCCCATTACTGCCATTATTGTGTATCGTCAGGACCTGGGGGCAGGGGGACATGGTTGGGGGCCTGCTGGCAGGTGCCCCACAGTGCTGGGGGGTGTGGGTGCAAGGGGACCTGAGTGGGACATGAGTGGGGGCCTGCTGGCAGGTGCCCCACAGTGCTGGGGGGTGGGGGTGGTGGGAGACATGAGTTGGACATGGGTGGGGGCCTGGTGGAGGCTGCCCCTGGTGACTGGGGGGGTGGGGGTGGTGGGAGACATGGGTAGGGGCCTGGTGGTGGGTGCCCCTGCACTGCTGGGGGGTGGGGGTGGTGGGAGACATGGGTGGGGGCCTGGTGGTGGGTGCCCCTGCACTGCTGGGGGGGTGGGGGTGGTGGGAGACATGGGTGGGGGCCTGGTGGAGGCTGCCCCTGGTGACTGGGGGGGTGGGGGTGGTGGGAGACATGGGTGGGGGCCTGGTGGAGGCTGCCCCTGGTGACTGGGGGGGTGGGGGTGGTGGGAGACATGGGTGGGGGCCTGGTGGAGGCTGCCCCTGGTGACTGGGGGGGTGGGGGTGCTGGGAGTCATGGGTGGGGGCCTGGTGGAGGGTGCCCCTGGTGACTGGGGGGGTGGGGGTGCTGGGAGACATGGGTGGGGGCCTGCTGGCAGGTGCCCCGCAATGCTGGGGGTGGGGGTGCAAGGGGACATGAGTTGGTGATCATTGGTGCAAGGAGACATGTGCCTTTGCTGGGGGGGCATGCCCATGTTGGGTGGGCTGCCTGCGGGACATGACCAGGGATGCAGGGTAGTCCCCTGTGGTCTGGGCTGCCTGCAGGGGCCGTGGAGGGTGTACAGGGAACACCTGGGAGGACCCACACTGGCAAATCACATGTAGGACTCCCCGGCACCCCTGAAATACACGTGCCCTGCTGAAATCGCGTGTAAAACTTTGTGCGCACCCCTGTAATACCCGCACGCAGCCCAATCGCGTGTAAAACTTCGCGCGCACCCCTTTCTTACCCGCACGCAGCCCAATCGCGTCTACAACTTTGCGCGCACCCCTAATACCCGCACGCAGCCCAATCGCGTGTGAAACTTTGCGCGCACCCCTAATACCCAAACGCAGCCCAATCGCGTGTGGAACTTCCCGCGCACCCCTGGAATACACACGCCCAGGCCAATCACGTGTGGAACTTCACGTGCACCCCTGAAATACACGTACCCTGCTGAAATCGCGTGTGGAACTTCCCGCGCACCCCGAAATACACGTACCCTGCTGATATCGCGTGTGGAACTTCACGCGCACCCTGAAATACACGCGCCCAGGCCAATCGCGTGTGGAACTTCCCGCGCACCCCTGAAATACACGCGCCCAGGCCAATTGCGTGTGGAACTTCCCGCGCACCCCTGAAATACACGCGCCCAGGCTATTCGCGTGTGGAACTTCCCGCGCACCCCTGAAATACACGCGCCCAGGCCAATCGCGTGTGGAACTTCCCGCGCACCCCTGAAATATACGTACCCTGCTGATATCGCGTGTGGAACTTCACGCGCACCCCGAAATACACGTACCCTGATGGAATCGCGTGTGGAACTTCCCGCGCACCCCTGAAATACGCGTACCCTGCTCGCACGGGGCCAATCGCGTGAGGTACTTCCCGCGCACCCCAGTGATACACGTAGCCCGCTTGCTGTGCTGGTACAGGGTTAGCGCAGCCCTTTGCGCTGGATTGGGTATGTTGATGGCTTTTCCCTGCGCGGGAGGCGTTCTTGGGGGCGTAACTGGCGCTGCTGCAGGGTCGCTGCGCCACTGTGCGCCACGGCCGGTTTTGGTGGCTGGAATCCATGAATACGCTGTGCGCGGAAATGGATTTCAGCGCACGCGGCTGGCGCAGGGATTCGCACGCGCACACTGTGCGCCAGCCGCGTGCGCCACTTGTGCGCTGAATTCTATGAATTACCCCCTAAGTCTCGAGGCACCAAAATACCTAAGCGACCACCAGTTGGCATATGCGCCAATGCGCAATCTCAGATCTAAGGATCAATCCAGACTGGCGCAGCCCAGATACCAGCTTGCCAAATTTGGAGGAACCTGCTTTGACATTCTAGTACCCACAACCTGGAATGCCCACCCCCTTGATTTAAAAAGAACTGGTATGACAACAGAGTTAAAAGGTTGAGGACCTTTCTTTTCAACTCCCCTCTGAAGTAAGCTCCCTGGTTCCAACCACAATCTTGTTGTCCATCTTGTCCGTTCTCCGTGAGCTCTGAAGTCCAAGGGCATGTAGTGCTATAATAACATTAAAATAAATAAATAAGATCAATGATCCCATATTGACCATACCTATGATGAGCTTGGAGCTGGACAGAGAACCTTCAGATTGTGAGAACAACCATGCAAGCATGTCAGAGGAAATCTTCCTCGAAAATCATTTTGGAAATCTCAACAAGCTATTTTCGGCAGTGGCTGCTGCGTTGCACTCCCGGACGAAATCCATGGATGGTGTTATTGTGTAGACCTTGGGACAGTCCCAGCCAGGTGTCAAAGGATTGGATGAGGACCACACTTGTGTTATGAGCTTGCAAGTTATTAAAGAAAAGATTATGTTTTATCTTAACTTATGTAAAAACAGCAGGGATTTCTGCCTTTGGGCAGAATCGTTTGACAAGTTTACACTATAGCTACCACCAGAAAGGATTGACAAAGAGTGTGTAACTGACTTGAATATTATTGTGGTTTACTCCATGCTGCTTGAGATAGCATATAAAACCGGCCAAATGAGTTTAATAGTGAGGTATTGGATGGTAGCAAAAACCATGAATGCCAGTCTGCTTCAATCTGTCCATCCTCTGATGTCACGTTAGTGTCGGCTTCCACAGACCCCATTGTGATACTATATTAATCCTGCAATTGACAGTGGATTCTGCAGTTCCCAGAGATGATTTAGCTACTTCTCTTTCTGGGTGGGACTTGTGCACAAAAAATCTAGGATGCCAGAAGTCTCAGACCCACGCTTGAGAACATTAATTATGGACCACAGAAATATGGTTATTACCAATGTGGGTAAACTGGAGAGAACAGAAGCTAGAAAAGCCCTATGGAATAAGGTTACTTAGTGTTTCTTTCAGGGCAATGTGCTTCTCCTTTATTTATTTTTAAAGACAAACTTCTTATTCGTGTAACATTTTAGGATCTTTATTAATGAGTTTTTAAACAAATATTCATAAAATGGTTGCGCTTAGCCGACAGGTGTTCCAACCGTTGGTTCTCTTCAAGGCTGTTATAACTGCGCATCATTAACAACAAATTTTCATCAAAAAATCACATCCATATTTTCATATATAAATAAGAGTGATATTTGAGTTACATTTTGAGAAAATAAATCAAATGAACCAAATTTACACCAAACCATAGTTCGCGTCATGTTCCTTTTGAAAATTTTGAAAAGGGCCTCTTAAATGTGGTCTCTGCGAACGGTGCCCGTGACTACTCTGACTATGCTGTTCTGAACGACCTACAATCTCTTGCACTCTCCTTTGTTATAACCATTCAACATACTACAGCAATAATCTATGTTTGCACCAACTATTGCTGTAGCTATGGTCTCAGGGTTCAGTTGGGTAATAAAGGGGCGCAGATGAGTCAAGAGTTTTTTGTAATAAGCGGACAAGGACACTAAGGAGTTAACATGATCTTTCATGTTAAGCTGTTGGTCCAACACTACACCCAATGTTTTGACTTTTTTTTGTGTTGCCATCTTAACTTCCTCTAGACTAAAACTATTGTACACTGGGCCCAATTTGTTTATCAGGTTCAGAGAGCCCACAACCATGAGCTCCGTCTTTTTCTTATTTAGAGCAAGGTTGTTCTGAACCATCCAATTTTGTATACTGGAATAGACCTTACTAAGATGGCATTCATCCTTCTCATGATTGCCAGACAATGGTATAAGCAGGGGAGTTGCTAGGTCTGGAAAAGACCCGGGGCTAAGCTGATGTCAGAACTGTTGGCACTGGGGGCTAGCTAGTCTTTTGGCTGTAGCTCCTGAGATTCTATCCGGGGCTACAACCAAAAGATCAGGGGCTATAGCCCCCTTAGCCCCCCCTAGCAACGCCCCTGGGTATAAGATATGATGTTTGAAGAAAGAGACAGTCAAGATGTTATACACACAGACTCCTTGAGGCACACCAAATTCTAAGATTTTCGAGGGAGATTCCGCCTTACCAAAAGCAACTCTACACTCTCTGTGAGTTAGGGAGGATTAACGCCACATTGCTGCCTTATCGGAGAAGTTTGCCACCTCCTTCAACCTGGGGATCAGTATTGCATGATCCACCAGGTAGAAGGTGGCTGGTAGGTCTTAAAGCATAATGAGGGATGGCAAGCCTCTGTCTAGATGATCTACTAATCTAGATTTCAGCTCCAAGAGAATGGTCTTAATTCCGAATCCCTACCTGAAAACTGATTGGAGTGGATGAAAAATAGAATGGGAATTAAGGTGGGCAGATATCTGAACATAGGCCACTCGATCAACGATCTTCAGTAAAAAAAGGGGTGTTGGTGATTGGTCTAAAATTCAGTGGGTTATCCTCAGCCACCCTGCTTTTTTGAGAATGTGTGTGATCCATGCCTTTTTTATATCCACAGGCACCAGATTATCAGCATAGGATGCATTAATAAACTTGCAAATAGCGTCTAATAGCATGACGGTACAGGATTTCATGATTAATGCTGAACAAGGATCACCTTTGCAAGAGGTAATTTTAAGTTGCTTGATAATAATTGCTTGTTCATCAACGGTTATCGGGGTAAAATTGAACTCAGGGGCCTGTGAATTAATGACTGGGAGAACATGATCAGTGACTCCGGGAATTTCAGAATACATTTATTTTTTTCTGTTGATATCTGATCTGATTTTATTAAGTTTACCCTGCATTGCTTCCTGAATCAGGGAGCACCAAGCAGAATCCTTAACAATAGTAGGAATCTCCTGCCTAAAGGGAGTTGCTTGTTCTTTTAACATTTTAAAAAGTTCCTTGGTTTCACATTGTGAGCTAATGATTCTGTTATTAAGACTGGTTTTTTTGTTGCATTGGTGATCACCTGTTTATAATCTTTACCGGCCCTCTTATAAGTGATTAGACAATAGAGAGAGAAGTTCTTTTTCCAAGCGTAAAAGCATTTAAGCATGTAAGTTTTAAGTTTCCTAAGCTCTCCCGAGAATCAAGCGTTTCTGGGAGTGTTTTTTTAAATTTCATCTTAAGGGGGGCTATTGAGTTAGTAATCTTATTGAAGGGAGAGATCGAAGCTTTAGCGAGCTCTTCAACAGACACTAAGCTGTCGATCTTCCCAATGGAGGAGCTCAGGATTAGATCCATACAATCCCTGGTTAAGTTCCTGGTGTTTCTACACAGCGTGGCCCGTTTGTTCAATCCCTTTACTTTAATAGGGTGTGTTGATAGCAATGTAAAATTAATTAAAACACGGTTGGACCATGGGTATGGGAAAACAGATAAATCTTTAGTAGGAACATTGAGGGTAGCAACCAATTCTAACGTGTGTCCTTTTGTATGGGTGTGTGCACAGTAACCTTTTGGATGAAACCCAGATTCGACTGCATGCCCTCAAGTTCCGAAGCTCTGCTATCATCACCCTGTCCCAACCATAGGTTAAAATCCCCTAATAATAAAAATGTTGTATTAGGTTTAAGAAGACAGAGAATAAAATTGGACAGAACTTAAGTAAAATCGTCCATGACCACAGGAGATCTATATAGTACCAATAGATTAACTGTGGCCTCGGCATTCAAGCCTATTTTCACAAATTTCATCTCAAAGCCTTCAATATGCTGATGTTTTACTTCCCGTATGGACTGGCACGATCTGTAGATAAGGGCACCCCCCTCCTCCCCTACCCGTGGTCCAGTCATGCCTGACCATACTAAATCTATCGGGAACGGCCATGTCCAGAGAAGGACCTGCAGCTCCGTGACCCCAGGATTCATTTATGGCACAAATGTCAATTTTCTGCTCCTCAATGTAAACAGCCACCTCAGTGGCATGTTTAATCAGAGAGCGAGTGTTAAGTAGAACTATTTTTTAATTCTGAAACATCTGTAGTTTTGACTTTGGGACTAACAATCATATCTGTGACCTCCAAGTCCAGCCTCATTAGATTAGATTAGAGGACTCGACGTCAGTAGGAGGGAGAACGGCAGGCTGATCATTTTGGTCATGTGAAGCGGGTGATGACACAACGACCATGCTCGAGGTGGGTGTGATTTCATGAATAATCCCGTCCTCCCCCAGATTGTTCAGCATGATTGTCTTGGGCATATAGGATTCCTCCAGACTGGACAAAACGATTTGGCCTGGAGTATTTACCTCAGGTTGGGTAGGTCCAACTTTGTTAGTCGCAAAAATTGTCCTAGCTGCGGCTATCGGCACAAGGACTTCCACAATTCCCATAGTCACCAGCAATGAAGGAAGCTTCCTGCTTCTGGCCCTTCACGGACCACCACAGACCGCTTGGTGGTCCCGCGCCGGCGCTCCCGCGCCTGGCTTGCATATTACTAACAGACTTGGTAGAGTCTCTCCCAGGGGTTATTCATCCAAGAACAGGTCATTGGGCTGTGTTCGTGCTGGTAGAGAGATTCCCAGACCCCCCTTTGTTTTGAATAAATTAACTTTGGGTTTCACCCTAAGTTAACAGGGCGATCCAGACGTGGACCCCTTGCTCACTGTTCTTAGAGAGGCAACAGTTTCACGTCACTGATGATGCCCAACAAGGCTGAAACACGTGTATGGGGTTACTGATGGTACTCTTGTTCAGAGGAGAATTGCCTAGCATTTCGGTGCTGGACTGCCCCTGGGCAGGACAAAGGCTGATATGCGGGGAAAGTTCTTCTCTGTGAAAGGGACAGTGAGCTAAAGACTTGGTAGAGTCTCTCCCAGGGGTTATTTACCCAAGAACAGGTCATTGGGATGTGTTCGTGCTGGTAGAGAGATTCCCAGACCCCCCTTTGTTTTGAATAAATTAACTTTGGGTTTCACCCTAAGTTAACAGGGCGATCCAGACGTGGACCCCTTGCTCACTGTTCTTAGAGAGGCAACAGTTTCACGTCACTGATGATGCCCAACAAGGCTGAAACACGTGTATGGGGTTACTGATGGTACTCTTGTTCAGAGGAGAATTGCCTAGCATTTCGGCGCTGGACTGCCCCTGGGCAGGACAAAGGCTGATATGCGGGGAAAGTTCTTCTCTGTGAAAGGGACAGTGAGCTAAAGACTTGGTAGAGTCTCTCCCAGGGGTTATTTACCCAAGAACAGGCCATTGGGCTGTGTTCGTGCTGGTAGAGAGATTCCCAGACCCCCCTTTGTTTTGAATAAATTAACTTTGGGTTTCACCCTAAGTTAACAGGGCGATCCAGACGTGGACCCCTTGCTCACTGTTCTTAGAGAGGCAACAGTTTCACCTCAATGATGATGCCCAACAAGGCTGAAACACGTGTATGGGGTTACTGATGGTACTCTTGTTCAGAGGAGAATTGCCTAGCATTTCGGCGCTGGACTGCCCCTGGGCAGGACAAAGGCTGATATGCGGGGAAAGTTCTTCTCTGTGAAAGGGACAGTGAGCTAAAGAATTGGTAGAGTCTCTCCCAGGGGTTATTCACCCAAGAACAGGTCATTGGGCTGTGTTCGTGTTGGTAGAGAGATTCCCAGAGCCCCCTTTGTTTTGCATATTAGTAGTCCATTGGACTACAGACTGGCTGGGAGATGTAGTCCAGTCAGAATGCGAGGACATAGGAATCATACCTGGCGAAATGAAGCAAGGAAAGCTTCAGAATACAGCGAGCTAAAGGGTGCTAAGGTGCGGCACTTAGGTTAATTTCAAATAACACTTTAAAAAAAAGAATTGATTCTTAAAAGGCTGAGCAGGTATAAAAATACGATGGGAACAAGCAACTAGAATTAATCTAAAATGACACTTGTTAAAGGATTGATTTTTTAAAAACTGAGCAGTTCTAAAACATACAATCAAAGCAAGCAGCACGAATCTCTAACACACACGCAATACACAAATCAGATACAATGAAATACACATTAGCTACGTCTTTTGCCATTAAAGGATTGTAGTCAGATCCCATGCAAAACCCTCTACAACATCTACTGGCCTGCTGGTGCTTGGACCCAATGTACCTCCAATGCAAAGTGGCTAGGTTCTGCCCCACAAGGGACTTCAGATCCACTTCCTCCAGTCCCCTAATGTCTAGCAAACCAAGAAACTGAAGTTTTGGGGCAGGTCTGTGCGTTCAGCCTCTGGAATGAATGTCCTCCCACTTTCAGAGCATTGAAGAATCATCGCTGTTTCAGAAAAGGTGTTAAAACTGTACTCTTTAAGGTAGTCTTTGACCTGGGGGATCCTCGTAGGCCTGCACCCTGTAGTGTGCGTAGCTGACCTGTTTTGACTGGATTGATTCCATCATCAGCTGATTAATCTTTGCCACCTTTTGCATTGATAGTGGACTTCTTTGCACTTATTTTTTTTCTGTACTGACATGTCTTGCACTTATTGATTTATATTGTATTGCATTACATTTGCATGTACACTGCACTCTCATCTGCCCTTCCCTTGCTCCTATCCCCCTACCTCACAGTTACCTGATATTAATGTTCCAAGGCTTTGAGGATCTGCCTTCCTTCCCACCTCCATTTTCCCTTTCCTTCTGTGGCGCTATGTGACTGTGTTCATAGCGCATTTCTAATACATTTTAAATAATCTTAAAATAAATAAATATTTATATAGATTTTTGTAGTCTTTGGGCCTCATTACGACCCAGGTGCTAATGGGTTAACGGCGCCATAAAAGGCTGCGGCGCCGTTAATCTATTAGTGCCTAATAACGAGGTCCCTTTGCGGGACCCGACCTTAACGGCTGGTGTAGACCAGCCGTTAAAGTAGGGACCTGCAAAGGGACCTTGGTGCTAATTATGGTGCCGCAATTTGCGGCACCGTACTTAGCGCCTTCCCCATTCCCATTGAGCCCTATGGGGCAAAAATGGGAATGGGGAAGGGCCATGGAGGAAGGGGGAATTACCACCCCGCCAACCTTGTAATGGGGTGATAATTCCCCCTTTCTCCATGGCGGAGTCGGTAATTTACCGGCATGGACCATGGTGCTAATAGCACCATGGTCTTCCGCCAGGGTCGTAATGAGGCCCTTTGTCATTTACCCGCCCAGTGTAGACTGCTCCATCAAAAGACTGCCTTGCTTTGGCTGCCTCTGAGCGACCTTCAATGGGAAGGACTAATTCTCCATCGGGGGTTACACCTCCCGAGCTCAATGTGCCTGGAGCAACATAACCCCACCCCATTCCCGCCACCAACCGTGTCTTGTGCTACTGACCTCCCCGCCCCCTCCTCTGCTCGAATCCTACAGGGTAAGCCAGAGCCTCCCCTAACCTTCCAGGTGCAGCCCCGTCCCAATCTGCCCACCTCTAACTTCCATGACCACATGATCCACTTATCGGTGCTGCACTCCATCCGACCCCCTCCGACCCTCTTGAGGTCCGATCAGTGTTTCCTGGCTGGCCTCTTTTGGTGGGGGTCCAGGAACTGCGGTCCAACGAGCATACACCATTTTTAGTACAAGCACAGATGATAATGTATATGAAGAAAGTTTTCTGTCAGTTGAGCAAGCTTTTGATTGGTGTTTATATTGGATGGTTTCCCTAAATCAGGTGATTTGAAATAAACCATGAGTGGATTCAGTGTTAAAAATGGTTACTGTCTGGATCCATGGGTAATATGTCAATGTCTGGGCGTCATTTTGTGAATGGCCTGACTATGTGTGTTGAACTTGATAGCGTTTTCCTGTCCATTTGTTTTAGTGTTTTCGCGCAGTTCTTTGGCAGGAATGCTTGGCTGGTACCTGTAACTCGTGTTTGGGCCTGTTGCAATGTTGTGTCTTTATATCCTTTGTTGAGGAGAAATCCGTGTATTGCATGTTTGGGTTCCAGTGTAGGCACATCATCGGTACTGCAGTTTCCTCTATTTCCCAGGAATTCGGCATCAGGTAAACTGTTTATTATCGTCTTGGAATGTGTGCGGGCTGAATGTAGAATGGGGATCAGAATATTTACCTGTGTATAAATATATCAGGGATGCATCTTTGCAGCGCATAACAACAAACCAGGAAAAATACGACAACCATAACTCGGCCACAGTCGTGCAATGCTCATGATATCTTTTATTGTGCTGAATTCCCCGAGAATCAGATCTTCAAATATGTGTTTCCAGCTATTCTTAATTCCTTTCATGTTTTACAAGTCATGTGCAAAAGAAATACCCTAATCTGTCTCGGGAGGATAGCTCAGGCGCTATAAGCGCCATGGTTGACGCCGGATTCTGCCATGGTGAATGGCGGAATGACTGCCCCATCATAAGGTTGGCGGGGCGGTAATTCCCCTTTCACCTTTGGCCCTTCCCCATTCCCATTTTTGCCCCATAGGACTCAATGGGAATGGGGAAGGCGGTATTACGGTACCGCAAGTTGCGGTAGGGTAATTGCCTCCAAGATCCCTTTGCGGGCCTGTTCCTTACCGGCTGGTAACACCAGCCGTTAAGGTAGGGACCCGCAAAGGGACCTCGTAATTAGGCGATAAGGGGTTAACGGCGCCGCCACCTTTTACGGCGCCATTAACCCCTTACCGCCTGGGTCGTAATGAGGCCCATGGGCCTAATTATGACCCTGGCGTTAACCATGGCGCTATTAGCTATTAGCGCCATGGTTGACGCCGGTAAATTACCAACTCCGCCATTGTGAATGGGGGAATTACTGCCCCATTACAAGGTTGGCCGGGCGGTAATTCCCCTTTCACCATTGGCCCTTCCCCATTCCCATTTTTGCCCCCATAGGGCACAATGCGAATGGGGAAGGCGGTAATTACGGTACCGCAAATTGAGGTACCGTAATTACCTCGAAAGTCCCTTTGCGGGTTCCTTCCTTAACGGCTGGTAAAACCAGCCATTAAGGTCGGGACCCGCAAAGGGACCTCGTAATCAGGCGGTAAGGGTTTAATGGCACCAACACCTTTTACGGCGCCATTAACCCCTTACCGCCTGGGTCGTAATGTGTTTGTTTTAACGATATACAGTTTGCATATACAGAACCCACCAGGCAGGGCATGCAGCCTTGATGGGTGGTGATGTTGCCCAAGGTACAGCAGGACCAAAGGCAGTGCCCCTGAACTCCTCTGCCGCCGGATCAGCTCACTGGACTTGGCCTGATGCCATGCAGAGTGCCCACCTTCACCAAGAAAGGCACTATGGCCCTGCCTGGGGACAAGGGGCTTCAATTCACCAAAATGCCAGCAGTGATGGAAGTAGCATACATCATATGACATCATAGGAATTGCCATCACATGACTCATGAGGGGATGTGATATGGTATTTGGCCCTGCTGACATCACAGATAGTGACCTCACAAATGATTAAAAAAAAGAAGCAAGTGCAATACATGTTACAGTAAATCAACAACAAATATTACTAAAGTGAACAAACTTATTTTAGTTACTAACCCTATATCAACTACCGTGGTGCCTCAATGTGCCATGTGTGCAGTCATGATATGCAGGGGCATACCCAGCAGAACCATCATGGGCCAGTCACCTCTTCCTTCTAAAGCCAAAACAGTCTCTTATGGCCAGTTACTGCCTTACTTCAGATAAAAACTCAAAGGCCCGATATAGTCATAACTTGCTCAATATAGCTTCGCTTGCCCATGCACTTCTGAAGTATGTTAAGTATGTTAAAAGCAGCCTCAATCGCCCAAGTACTGACATTGTATGTGAGGTATAGTCACCAAATGTAAGGTACTAGGGCTTTCCTTCATATGTCAAGCCTAGCCTCATTAGCTGTCATGCCAACCTGCCTGATTTAAGCCAAAGGCCTTTGACGTCAAGAATGTCAAAAAGGGCCCACGATAGACAAGGGGGCAAGATGATTTGCAGGTGATCTATAAGGTCTGATAATGTTTGCAAAGACTCACACTGCCATGCATGTTTGCATGCATGCATATGTATATCAGTTAACATTGTATTGTAGTCTTCATTAGACTTAGTAATATTTCAAATGTAAAATTCTGTGGTTATTCTTATTTTCCCAAAATGGTCTTTGAATGTATGCAAGTCTCTAATAAACCACATTGGTGATATTTGTTCCCCCACCCATTCGTCATAATGATTTATTCACAGCATGAGACGTATTTACTCATTGGTTGAATAGTTCATATTCTGAAAGACAGTGGCTAGTTACAAGCCCCAAAGTGAGTTGTGTACATTGTAATTTTCAGGAGCATATTTTCTTCAAACACACGTTTTGCACATAACTATAATCTATGTTTCGGTTATATGTGGCTTGGTTTCCCGCACACGCATGTTGATTACATTGCTGTTAATCTCAGTCGAGAGTTCTCTCAATTCTTTCCGAAGTGCCCTTTCAGAAAGAAAATAATAGCACCTGAGCCCATGCTGAGTGAGCAAACTTACATGTTGGCAGGATCTCACATTGTATTGTTTGGATCAGGTGGTGTCCCCTTTAGGCAACACCCATCACAGTTTAGGCTCAACATTCAGGTCATGCCCCCTCTCTCTGACTGCCCGACCCCTCACTGGAACACAGTTTGAAAGGGAGGCAGGTAATCTCATTAGTCCATACTGTGCAGTGGGAAGTGGGTGGTCCTGTCATTTGTGCTCTCACCCCGAGTCATGACTTAACCTCCAGCACCACCCCGTTAATCTAGGAATGTTGCATCTTGATTTGGTGTGAACAGAGGTACAGGGGCCACTCTGGTTCATTTTTTTTGTTGTCTACCTGTCAGCCATCTCACCTTAACCCACCGTACGAACGCCAGCACATCAACCTGCACCCATCATGCCACAAAATTGAACCAAATCATCCCACAGCATCACACCAACCCACACATATCTGCACCACCACATCACCCCACCACTCAACTCCACCACTCATCTCAAACAGAGCTATCCACTGTTACAAAACCACTTCTTCACACTACTGTACACCACCACTACAAACCACACCCCTCCTCAACACAGCTACCACTTCACACGGTTCCATGTGTTAATATCCCAACATAAAATATTGCCATATTTTTGCGGCAATATTAAGCCATGGAACCTGCGGGGGACACCCCTGCAAACCCCATCATTTCTTTAATGGAGTGGGTGCGACCCACCTAACCCCCGGTTCCAATAACCCCTTAAATTATCCCCACTAATAATATCGCCTATGGGCTTACCCCACGACCATATGTATGGCAATATTATTGGTGGGGATAATATTACCTGATACCCATCACCCTATACCTAATTGCACACATATAAACACAGCTGATGTCACACCACCACTACAACATCCAACACTACTGATCCTCCCACTGTACAGCTCACACGACCACACCAGTTCACCCCACCACTACATACCTCCACACCACACACCCTTCACTCCACACCAGCCACACCATGCCACACATACCACTATAAAACCATTTTACACACCATAGCACCCATGTTTCCACACCACCATGCAACACTCCCACTCTACACACCACAACACAACCGACCCTATTCACACCCCCACTCCACCAACCCACCACAATCCACCACTCAACATGTTTACTCCCTCACTCCACACCACATCACACCCCGCCAACTATCCACACCCTCACTAAATTCACCACTCCACCCTACCATTCCACTCCATTGCACATGTAATCCACAAGAAAACATTCCACTTCCCACTAACACACCTACACATCCCAACTCTGTTCCTCCACATCACTTCACACCACCACTCCACACCACACCACTAATTCACACTACCAATCCACTCCATCATAACACTCTGCCACTCCACTCCACCACACCAACCCACTCCATCACAGCAATCAACTCCATCCCACCACACCACACACCACCACTCTGCCCTGTAACATCACTCTACTGCACCCCATTACACCAACCTAGATACCACCTAGATTCAAAACCACCACTCTAACCTACTTAACTCTACCCCACTTCTTCCACTCTACCCCCTGCCCCCAACCTACCCCCTGACTCCATTATAGCACCTCCCACCCTTTCCTTTAATCTCTATACCCCAACCACACTTCCATACCCCTTTATACCTTAAATGTAGACACTATGTTCCATCCCGTTCTCGCCGCTCTTCTACCTCCCTGCAGATCGCAGTGCCTCTATTTAGGTATGCTCCCGTGGGCAGTCACTCTTCCTCTGTGGCTGCTGCCCTGTTGTGGAATTCTATTCCACTGTGCCTTTGTGAGACCACTGATCATCTCTTGTTTAGGCGGGCTCTCAAGACCTTCTTGTTCTCCTTCTAAGCTCTTTCCCTGCTGTTAGCATTAGCTGTGTGTTTAGTTTCCCACCTGAGCGCCATGATGCCCTTGTTGGTGAAGGTGCACTATACAAATTTGGATAACATAACATAACATGCCACACTCACCTTTCCTCAGCCCACCCCACCTACCCTTCTTCACCCCTCTCTACCCCACTGATCCTCCATCATCCCCCTCTAACCTACACACCCGACTTTTCACATATCCCTCAACAACCCTTCTGCAATCCCTATATCATCACCCACTCCTCGTTCCTTCCCGCTCCTTCCCACACTTACCCTTCTTCAGAACCAGTCCATACATCACACTTTCACTCCATACCCACGCTCCACTTCTCTGCTCCTCCACACTCCCACTCCTCATTCCACACCCTGACACTACCACTCAACAATCCCACTCTACAGCCCCACTTATGCTCCCACACCACCCCATGCCATCAAACCCCTATGAACACAACCGAAGCCCTACTTCAACCACATCCCCACTCCACATTACCACAATTCCACTCCACACCACCTCACCCCTAGTACAACACTCCCCACTCCATACCACCACTATATCCACCACTCTAACCTGCACCTTACTAACACAGTACAACCATCCCTGCTCTACCTCGGCCCAGATCTGCTCTTTACCCCACACTACTTCTACTTTTGTAGCCCCAAGCCCCATCCCACGCTACCCTAATGAAGCCACACTTCCTCACATATCTGTCCTCCCATCCACCCTTTTTCAGCCCTGTCTACATCACCAAGACTTCTTTATCCATCGCTACACTCATCCACCAATCCTCACCTCTCTACGCCAACCACCCTTTCTCAGCCCTCTGTAGCCCCACCCACTCTTCCTCACCCCCTCTACTCCTACCAACCCACTCTTCCTCACCACTCTCACTGAACCTTCCTCGCCCCTCTCTGTGCATCCACCCTTCCTCGCTGTCCTCTACTCTGAATGCACTGACCCTTATTTACACCTGTCCAATTCTCCATACTATAACTCCACACTCGACTCCGCTACTCCACACCTCCAGGCTCTCACTGCCACACTCTAAACCCCCATTCCACCACTGTCCACACCTAGTTCACAGCACCACACCATGCCATATCACCACTCCCCCACTCCACACCCCACTACATACCCCCACTTTATACCACCACTCTAATTCCAAGCCCTCATTCTATCCCCTCACCAACTCCACCCCCACCCTTGACAACCCCAGACTCATTCCTCTTTACTCCCACTCACCCTTATTCACCCCTCTCCACCCCACCCACTCTGCCTTACCACTCTACACCTACCCACCCTTGCCACGCTCTCACCCAACCTTTCTTACCCCTTTCAACCCCATCAACCCATTGTCACAATCCTATACTCCAATCAACCACCCTTCTTTACCACTCCTACCCTCACCCACTCTTCCCCACCACCAGTCCACACCTCCGGACTCCCACTCCTCCACACTATGCCCTCACTCTGCCATGCTACTCCCCTACTCCACTCCCATATGCCACCACACCCCACTCCACTCCACCACACCCAGACATGACAGCACCAATCTATATCCCCTACCATTAGCTGTTTCAGTCTAACCCTCTTTCCCTACTCTATGTCTCACCCCTGCTCTATCCCCTACCCCAACCTACCCCCATTTCTACTCTACCCCTGCCATTGCCCACCCCTTGATCTTCCCTCTCCATCCCCATCCAACCTTCCTAATCACCCTCTAGCCACACCCACTTGTCCTTACCCAAACATGCCCCTTTTAGGGAGAATTCTCTTCTAAGGCTAATTTCCCTTACCTATAGAGTCCCCCAGCAGCTTTGCAGGATTTGAAGGGTTTATGTTTTTCTCCTGCTAAGAGTGAGACCCTTTTTTCCCACTCTTAGACGGATTGCTAGTGTGTTTTTTAGGCTATCTTGTGTGCTTATGGTCTATGGGGTTTCTCACCGTTATAGGAATTATCTTTTTAACATGTGTGGTACACAGCACCCTCTGTACCGTACCACAGCGTTGTTGTAGCGACCCCCAAACATAGACTCCATACCCTGGGACTGACTACTGTCTCATAGGGCATGTAAAGTCCCCATTGACTTTACTAGTTAATTTTTATGAACAAAACCAGTACAAACCATCTTACTATGGAGGTACTGCAAAGGGTTAATAGTTTTTCCCTAATGTTCATTTTCGAGGGGGTACCGTAAAGTCCCTCTCTCAAACGTCTCTGGCTGGTGGCAGTGGTTTCTAGCATTAATATTCGACCGCAAATATTTTCCTATGGGATTTTCCCATTGTACGAGGCTACCACTTTTACTGACAGCCTCTAACATACCGCCGGTTTATTTTAATACTAACTTTACTCCGGTATGTATTTATTGCCAGAACTTTGGTAATATTTCTTTCTTGTGTCTTTCTCTATAATCCTAACCCAGGTCGGCGATCCTTTGTTCGTCCTTTTGGCGGGCTTCTGCACAGAAGCCCCTCTCTCGGCACCACTGCCTCAGAGGTAGACAGGATGTGTGGGAGGGGGAATAGGCACCCGGGACAGGGTTGCCTATGCAACCCAAGTCGCACTCTGCCCTGATAGGCTGGGGGGGGGTTCTACCACCAGGAGAGCCACACCACTGTGCTAGTGACAGCTAGGCTGTATGAATGGGGGTCTTGCTGCATAAAAGCAGGGTCCTGAGGACGGGAGGACAAGACGTCGCCACTGCAACTAAGAAACCGAAGAGGAGAGAAGCTGAAGACATCTGCAACGATTGAACCACCGATGAAGCCCTGCTGCAGATCCTCACCACTTTTCTCCAACGATTTGAGAAGATCTTCCTCTGCATGAGTCTTCGTCCCTTGAGCTGGTGGGGCCAACCAGTTCGCCAATCGCATTCCCGGACCTGCCTTGGTCAAATCGCCAGTGCCGAGCATGAGAAGACCGGATAGCCAGGCACCCGTTCACCCAGACCACGATTTAAAGGAGCGTACCTATTATTTGTTTAAGGCAGCACTGCGGCTGGTTTCATCCCTGGGCAGTGCAGTGACTCGAACCTTCCTTCACATCGAGAGTCTCTCTTCCTCTGCTGGATCTCCCAAACTGCAGGAACTACCGCCACTGCAGGAGCCTCTTCCACCTTTAAGGTACATTGTTCCGCCAGGCCTCCCGTTTCGTTGGGTACTGCTAAAGGTGTTTTAAATCCTTGTCCTACCTACTGGGTTGGCCGCCCCGTTCATCTAACAGTGTCTTTCACCTTCTGCATCCACCTTTTCGAATCGTTAAACAAAGACTTGACTGCAGCAACTAGAACATTTTGCTCCTGGGCAACTTGCCCTTTACCACTGACTCTGGCACAGGCCTATTGACTCTGGCTAAATCTTTTACAACTGCCTTCTCTATATTGCTTCTCACCTAGAAATGTGTTGGTGCTCCTAACTCTTATAACCACCTTTTCCTTCCCTCTTTTTAAACTTGTGAAGTGCCATTTTGCTCGGTTTTCACCTCAGTATTGCATATGCTAAAGTAATGCCCTGCCTAACTTGTTCACAATTTTCTTGGGAAGTGTTGCTGGTGTATTTATGAGTATAACCCTGTATAAATTGTCCTTTCCCTCCCTTTTGAGAAATTGTTAGAGTGCCATTCCTGCTTGGTTTTCACTTTGCCATTTTGCTCAGTTTTCACTCTTGCTCAAACTTGTCTACAATTTAAATAGGGAGTTGTGTATACTTTACTTGACTGATTTAACTTGCTTTTATAATAGTGATTTATGTGTGAACATCACAGTGTTTAAAATAAATGTATATATTCTTTTTGATACAAAACTTTGGTCAGTATTTCCTTGTTCCATAGTATTATAGTCCTAATGTGTAAATCCTGAATACTGCTCATCTCCCTCTTGAGATAAGTCTGACTGCTTAGCCACAGCTACCAAGAAAATCTTTGTGGTACAGACTGATACCAAAGGGTAGTTATTGCATATACCTGTAGTCTTAATCTTCTGTAGTGCTGCCTGAGGGAACTGCACAGGATTCTTCCTAACACTGGTGTACAGCGGTGAGGATAAAAGTATTGGATTTACATTTTAGAGTGCTGCTAGTACCTTGGTTCAATTAACCACAAGGCTTAACAATCACTGAAAGTTAATTTAAAAAAAAGTCAAAGATGGAAAGGTATAGCCAGGAGACCCTCCTTGTAAATACTGCTGATTATTTAAAGGATCTGTGCAGACAGAAAAGTCTTTCTGTCAAAGGCAAGAAATCAGAAATGATTGAAAGATTGTTAGAACACCAAAGACTGTAGAGTAGGGCTGAAGTTCCTACCTCTCCAGCAACTGTAACAAATATTGAGGATGAAAACGTTGATGATGTTATTGTTGAAGCAGATGAGGAAGAGGAGGATAACAATGTCACCCCCTCTGGCCCTCTGCCTGCTCAAAGGCCGAAACCTATGGCTACGGACCATTGTCAGGTCCCACATTAAGTCCTGAATTTATCACTCTGGAAAAAATGAGACTTGAACTTGAATTCAAAAGAAATAGTGCCCAAACTGAACAGAGACATCAAGAACTAAGGTTCAAAGAAAAAGAGCTCAACCATGAGCTAGAGATGAAGAAATTGTCTTTGGAAAATGCTTCTCTCCCCGAATCCTCTAGATCCTCCAGTCCAAAAAGACCCCAGATTCTTAAAGAGATTGTGGGTATGTTTGAACCTAAGTTGGATGTATTAGATTGGTTAGCTATGTTTGAGTACGATAATGGGCTCCGGGACATCACAGGGAATCAGTTGATCTCCTGGTTGTTCTCTAGGCTCCCCCCTGTTGCATCTGATGTGGTAATGGAGTTGGGGGAGGTGGATAGGATGGATTATGAATGTGTGAAGCTAGCTTTGATAGCTAGATTTGGGAAGACCCCTTCCCAGTACCCTAAATCACATGTGCCTACCCCAAATAATCCTACCTCATCCATATTTACCATACTCAACCATACTACTATCTCCCATCTCAGCTCACAACTTCTCCAGTCCAACTTAGCTCACCCATAGCCACTCCACCATAGGTCACCTTTAGAAGGACCATGCTTAGCTAGAAATGTCAAAACATACAGGGTAATTCATGGAATTAATGTGAGCTGAAAAGGGGGGTGTAAGCATGAAAATCTCAGCGGATGCGCAAACGCAGCTGTTTGTCGATTCCTGGAAGGCGCTGCGCGTGGCTTACCTGAGATCTGTGCTGAACCTGCATGTGGCATACACGTCATTGCGACATCCCGAAGGCTGTGTGCGAGACGGCCAGTGAAGGTGCACACAGGGCAGCGCACACACCTAAAAAGGGGGCGGAACACGTAGAATGGGGAACAACACGTGAAAATGTGGGCTTTACGGGGGAAGTACCACTGCTAAATCCTCGCAATGCCCACACGCACGCTAACAACACATATTCATGTAATCGAACAGGGGAAACCCACGCGCCACAAAAGACGCACTAACCCAGAAACAGGCACGCCAGGCGGAAGCAGGCATAAGCAGCCCCGCGCAGCATAAAAGTGTGCGCAAACAACAAACAAGCTCATACGGTACGATGAATATACCGTTCCTCACAGCAGTGGTCGTGGGACACCACAGGAGGAGGAGGAGGATAGGCAGGCCCCACAATTTTGTACCCATTTTTGGGATGCCTGATGACCAGGTCTATGGCAGGTACAGGTTTCCACACCATATCATCCTAGAACTGGTTCGGGGCAGAAGGATGACCTCACATCACCCACCCTGTGCTCCCAAGCACTGAGCCCCTTGGAAAAGGTGCTGAATGTACTGCATTTCTTGGCTACTGTGTCATTTCAGCGGACAAGTGCCATAGTTGGGGGCGTCTCACAGGCTGCACAGTCACGCTGCCTACACCAGGTATTGGCGATCATAACATATACATGCCCAGAACACCCGCAGAAAGGCAGGCCGTGGACCAGGGCATTTACGGGGTGGCACACTTCCCCAAAGTGCTAGGTGCCATTGATTGCAACCATGTGGCTCTACGTCCTCCTAGGGCCACTGAGCACATCTATCGAAACCGCAACTTCTGGTATTCCATCAGCGTGCAGGTTGTATGTGATGCCAAGGGAATCATCAACTCTGTATATGCCAACTATCCGGGGTACAGTCATGATAGTTTTATATTCAGAATGTCAGCCCTAAACCGGGACCTGGAAGCTGGGAGGCATGGCGGCACATGGCTCATTGGTGAGTAGAAATGCCTCTGCACATGCATGCATGTCAGACACAGACAAATGGCAAAACCCAACTAATGACAACCATTATCACCTCCCCAGGGGACAGTACATACTCTCTGAGCACCTACATGATGACGCCAATATGGAACCCCACCACACCACCCCAGGTAAGATACAACGCAGCCCATATCGCAACTCGGGGCATAGTGGAGCACACATTCGGAGTGCTGAAGTCACGTTTCCGCTCCCTTGACCGCTCTGGCAGCCAGCTGCTATATGCGCCCCCAGTAGTGCGCAGGATCCTAGTGGCAGCATGTGTCCTGCACAACGTTGCAACCCGACGTGGTGTGCCGGTGGACATGGTGGTGCCTCCACATCCCCAACCACATGCATGGCTGCTGCGCATGGTAGGGGAAAGGGCATGTGGTGAGGCAGCCCGTACCCAGCTTGTGGCAACGTTTTTTACCTAAAGTCCCACCCCTGCAGAGTACACACAGGCCTGGCACATACCAGCTGACAATTGATGATGACAAAAGGAACAGTCAACTGTCACAACCATACCACCCTGAGATTGTTTTCCTGGAAGTGCTACATTGTGTGCATCCCTAGCTACTTAACAAACCCAATGCTGTGTCAGTAAAAGGCACACATTCATGCTGCATGAAGGACTACCCCCGTGCAAAACAGCACACCCAAATACTGGTATGTCACCCAACCCCTCCCAAACCCCATCTTAGCCGCCCAAGATACCATGGCATGGCATGCAATGTCAAAGCAACCAAATAAATGCACAACACATGACACAAGTGCGACAAAGTGCACCTTCACAAATGGAAACAGGCCACAGACAATTCCCTCTCACCTATGAAAAAGAAACAGCACACATGAACAAATACTTACCAGCAAGACAAAACATGAATACAGGACCCAACAGTGGCAACGTCTGACAGTAACCAATCACAATAGTGCTAGTGTCACAACCTGACAAAGGCAGCACATCGACCCCTTCCATCTCCAGTGTGTTGCTGGTAGGTAAATGTGCCAGGGTACTGCATACAACATGAACTGCATCTGCAATGGAGACAGGCAAGTTAAGGCATGAAGAAGCTAAATGAAAATATGCATAATGGGCAGTATGGGATACAATATACAAATCAACCATGCAGTGGAGAAATCATCAGCAATCCCCACTAGGGGTGTATACACAGTTTGGACTACAAACTGGCCACACAACTGATGCAAGCCCAATCCCTCTGTGTAAGTTACTGTCACACAGTCCCACCCTTGCGAGCCCATGGAAAGGGGACACAGGAGTGGCATATGTGTCTGGACCCCAAGCTTCAAACACAAACACAAGACAAGCTGGCATGGGCCCAGCTGGAACACACAGTGGATGCCTACGGGTGCCACACAAAGCAACACACTGTAACATGAATGCACAATAGACAAAAAAAAATGTTTAACAAAAAATGATAAAAAAATGAAAAATGAAAAATAAAAATGTAAAATGGCCATGGGTCGACCAGGGGGGGGACCACCCAGGAGGGAGGAGGTGCACGGTACACTCCAACACCCACATGCGTCGATGTTGAGAAAAATAAAACCTCCATGGGCTCATGGCCCGCACGGCTACCCGATAGTGGGAGAACTGCCATCGCTGTTATCACCCTCTGGTGCTACATTAGAAGGTGTGCGTGGTATGGGAGGCAGACCACACAAAGCCCTGGCATGCTCCTCCATGGCAGCAAGCATGCAGGTCTGAAAGGTTTGGTTCTGCAGGATGATGGTCCGGAGATCCCCATGCAGCACCTCATGGATAGCACAGACTTCTGCCTGCAAGGCCTCACGTGATGCCCGGATCTCCTCACGGGTTGCATGGAGCTCATCTGAGATTGTGCGTGTTAGCTGCTCCAGCTGATGTTCTGACCTTGACTCTGGGACACCTAAAGTGAACCCAGAGCAGCTCTGAGGGAGCTGTTTTCTACCCTCAGGGCATCTCTGTGGGCATGTGCCTCTGCAGATATGGCTGTGCGCAGAGCCTCAAGTTCAGCCTGCCGGTCCCTGTTGACGGCCCACATGTCCTCCCTGTGTGAGCGGCACGTGGACTGCGTTGCCTGCTGCTGGAGCTTGACCTGCCTTTCTGGGGGGAGAATGGAAGTGGCCACCCTATCCACGGCTTGAGCCATCATCTCACATGATGACCCCTGTTGTGCTGCAATTGCATAAATGGAGTTCTCCCACACAGAATTGCCAGACAGTATTGTTTGCCCCAAGGTGATGTGCACTTTGCTGTGCTGGCACTGCCTGAGGCTGCAGGACTGCATTCCTCCTTTCATCTGCTGCCCCATGAAGAGGAGCAAATATTGGGGAGTGAGACCCTGCACCCGTAACCGCAACAGGCGGACATTCCAACACTGAATGGCCCATTGAGGGGTCTACCTCCAGTGCAGGTGCGTTGGACAGAACAGCATCCTTGCCAGAAACACTCACGTGCGATGGTACATTTGTCTCAATGTCTGATTCAGCACCTGACCCATAGAGGTCTAATGGATTTTCATGCACCACCACCCCACGTCCTCCACTGGTGCTTGGTTGGGGCTCTGAGTACTCCTGCCCCAGCACCATCTCCTCCTCCTCCACAGCATCTAGTGCCTCATCACCTGCACAAAATGAAAAGAAAAGTAATGAAGACACGCATGAACAGCATAGCCGACACACATAGGCATCACAATCTACACATCCAATACATTAATGAGACATGTCACACATGACACAAACTCTGCCATGCATGCAGTGGCAATGAAGTAGAAGGGGACCCTGAAAGCAGACACTGATGACTTCAAAATGGAAAAGCAACACATGTGCTGCATGGTGCATAGCACCTGCATCACACATTAGCCTGTGAGTGGCATGGACAATCCACAAACATGACACATGCCAGCACACAGATGGCATGTAGCATAGCCATGCCAAAACTGACAAGGACACCCAGATGGGAGTAAATCACTACTGTCCCCCATCCACGTGAGACACACATCATCAAATTGAACATGCAAAAGAGTGTGACAAAACACACATGTGTCACACGCTGCAACAAAGCCAGTGTGTTCAAATACAGTGATGGGAGGCACATGGATACAACAATGGTAGGTGACTTGGACATGACACAAGTCAATTGTCATGCTGAACATCCAAACAGGGCTCAGAAGTGATTGGGTGCAGTGCATGTGTAGGTGCACAGCAGTCAATCAGCCTGATTGATGAAATCATTTGCTTAAAAAGTGAACATATGTGGGGCTTTGTGGGGAAAATCCCTGTCTGAAGTATGCTGATTTTGGGGCAGAATGGCACACAAATGCGCGTTCATCATGCAAATGATTCCATCAATCAGGCAGAATGAAGAGAAAAACGGTATTAAGAATGTTGTGGCATGATGCCAGTTTAAGGGCAAGTGCACTCATAATGTGCAAAGTGTTTGCAACGGTCAGTAGGGATACTGTGAAACCCAAACCCAAGGGCCGGGGATGGCTTGGAGGCACTATATGGGTCACATATAGCACCCATTACTACACAGCCTGACCTGGCACTCAATCAGAACACATCACCCAAGTAACAAACACATGGTATGGACACACACGCATAGGCACTCACCGGACATTGTTTCAAGATCTGGTAGGTCTCCCACGCTTTGGATCTGATCCTCTGTGATGAATCCTCCAGCGATTGACTCATATTCTGTGAGTTCATCCTCCTCTGGTGGAGACCCACTGCCAGTCACCAGAGTAGAGGTGTAATTGGAAGCCATCTTGTTTTTTTCTCAGTGTTTGAGGTCATTCCAACGCTTTGAGCAATCATCAGCTGTGCGCTTCACAAATCCAAGGGAACTAATCTGGTCAGTGATGCACTGCCAGTGGGCCCTACGCTGAGCAGTCGTAGTCTTGCACCCTGCCGTCACCAGCATGTCGTGGCCATGTGCCGACACGTAGCCCACAAGTGCGTCTAGTTCCACATCATAGAAACTCCACTTCCTTGACGTGCCGTGGGGTCCCAGCCTGTTCCGCAAGAGCACACATCTTCCTTTTGAGAGGTGGTGCGGACCCTGAGTGGCTTACGCCACTCTGGTCTTTAGGGGCTGAAGTGCAGGTGAACTGGCCACTGGAAGCAGGCAATGGCACGATGACCAAAGGTCTTGCTACAGGCATTGGCTGCTGGGTGCTGTTGCCAGGACCAAGCGGCACAACTGCCTTGGTGTGATGTCTGGGACCAACACTGTCCCAGCTGGGTGACTCAGAGCCAGGGTGGATTGAGCTGCAGCTGCCCCTGCAGCCTCCTCACCCAGGCTACTCAGGGCAGCAGATGACATTGCTGCCCCAGATCCACGTGGACTGGTGACAGCAACTTTCACCGCCACACGTGGCTTAGACTTTGTGACATGGAAGTCAGCCTGTGAGTCATCCTGTGCCAGATCGGAGACCAATCCGGGCCGGGTTAGCAGGGCCTGAGCTGGGATGGTGTCATCTGCATCTCCCTGACCTACTGAGGGGGGGACATAGGTGTCCCTGAATGGTCCTGGACACACTGCTCTCTTGGGCCACCCTGCCCACGTTGGCCACCACTGCCACCTTGGCCACCCTGCTCATCCTGGCCACGTCCCCTACCGCGCCCTCCTCTTGGAGGTCGGCCACCTTTGCCTCCCTTACTACTTGGTTGCCTCCCAACCATGGCACTGATTTTCTTGTGCGAATGGGAGGTGCAGAAAACAATTGTCCTGGGCAATTGAGGTGAAGGGGGCAGGGTACTAGATGGAATACGTACCCCTGTGCTCTTGCAAGGCTGTCTGTGACCCCTGGGGGAAAATGACAGGTCACGCAATGCTCAGGCACCCCAAAAACAAAAAGAAACATGCACGCGACCCCTTGGTAGCACACGTGCGTGGAATGAAGGACCCGCAGTATGCTGTGGCACCCAGAAACACAAAAAATACATACGCGTGGTACACTCAGGCTACAATGAAATTTTAATGGGTACATGACATATGGGGGCAACCACAGTAGAAAAATATGTGCACGACTCACTGTCTGCCTGGAAAAAGAACGCAAAAAAGACGCGCGTGGGCACGTTGGCAACACCCCCGCCAAAAGAAGAATTGATCTCTGTCTCAGTAAACAAGGAGTACGCACTGCAACCGTTGTGAAGTAATCTCGTGTGAACCGACAAGAAGTACAAGAATCACCCGCTCGCTCTCCACAAAAAGCACGTGCAAAAAATGGTGTCCTACGCAGACCTTTATCCCCTGCCCACAGAAACGCCCATGCTTGCCACGTCACTTATGCGCTAACACGCTAAGGGCCTTTCCTCGAATTACATGCATTCACATGCAGATGTGCTGTTTTTGCACTTGCGGATTCACTATGCACCTGTGATGAGGGAAACACCTGTGTGCGTCATGTCACCTACGCACTTACGTGCTAAGGCCCTTTCCACGGATTACACCCTGATGTGCTGTTTTTTCACGTGCTAAATCACTCTGCATCAAGCTGGCCACGTGGCAACACATGGAAGACCACGCTCCTGCTCAGAATGCCATTTTCCTGCCCCCCAGAGCCCCAAGCCAACTCCCATGAGTCATCTGCTGCTGCCTGCCTGCCTGCTGGCCACGTGCCCTGCTATTTGGTGCCTGCACATCAGCCATCTGCAGGGGTCCAGTTGCTGCAACCCTGCTGGAACAGAAGACTCCTGACTGCAGTTCGATCGTTCAGCACCAGGACCCAGTTGCCCACCCACACCTGCCTCAGGGTTGCCATGTCGGGCCACACTCCATCTTGGACCAGTGGCAACCCCCCCGCAGAGAGGCAGAGGGCTGCCAGCTTCAGTGCAGGAGAAGTTGGGCATCCTGGTGGAGCAAGTCCTGGTGCATTATGATGCCCTCTTCGGACGACCACGCGTCGACAAGGATGGACGGAAGAGGATCTGGATGGACATCGTGGGTAGCATCAATAAGGAGGGGGTGGAAACGTGCGACCTCCAACACGTCCATAAGCGGTGGGAGGATTTCAGGTCCAGTACCCTCAGGAGGGCCCAGTGCCTCTTGGACGCAGCGGATGCAGTGGGGTGCCGGGTCTGCCTTACCAACGACCAAGTGAGGGTCCTGGAACGCAGTCACCCAGTGATTCATCTCCAGGTCCTCGAGAGGCAGACCCGTCTGGAGTCGAGCGGCAAGTGTCCATGCGTACTCGTTGGACGCAGTTCATGTTGAGGTGTGCCAGGAGTGTGCAGCTTAGACATATGTCCGAAATGGCCCATGTATGGATGTGTATGTTCAGGGACATAACCGTGCTGCATGTGAGTCCAGTCATGTGTGATGCACATCAATGGTGTATGGGTTCCAAAGCATGACGCACAACTGCATGTGGAGATTCACACATGTTAGCATTTCTATGTATGTACTATGCCATGGTTGGGGTGTGACACATTGATACTGGTTCCACCTTAATGTACGTGCACGGTGTACATGTGTGTGTTTGAGATGTGTGCGACTGTGATACACCATGGATGCATGTGACACAGACATGTAGGTACCCAATTGACAGATGTGACATAGTTGCCGATGATTGCTCTGTGACAGGTGGTTGAGATGTACAGATGCATGTCTGTCTTGCGGCGTGTGTGCATGTCATTGGCACTCCCCATGTTGCTTGTGACGTAATGCCAACCTTTGGTTGTTCATGCAGTTACGTGTGTATGGATGCTGAAGCCTGTTGCACTATACCAGTTTATTTGTACATGTGTGTGGTTTGAAATGATATGAGTGTTGGGGAGTGTGATGCCATCTGTGAAGTTTGACACTGCCACTCATGTGCAACTGTCATGTGTGTATCAGACCATTGTACCGTGCCCTGATGCCTGTGTTCTATCTCTCCCTGTCTGCAGGGTCGACTGATGAAGAGGGCAGAGACGGTGCTGTGGAGCACAGCGGCAGGGATCCCGCCAGCCAGAGACGCAAGGCCCAGCTCCCCTCCCAGGTACTGATATCTTCGGGGAGTGAGGAGTCTGGTGCTGCGTCTATGGCCGCAGCTGCCGAGGAAGGTCCAAGAGGCGGAGGTTGAAGGTGGACTCCTCGGCAGCAGAAGGGGCAGCTGAGCCCCCACAGGGGCCTATGGAGGAAGATGGCACGAAGTCATCCAAGTTGGTGGGGGGTTTGGTTGAGGAGGAGGCCGTGGAAGCCCCACGCATGGGGCCTGAAAGGGGGATTCCACTGCTGTTAGTGGTGCAGTCCAGGGGCAGGGACAGGAGGCAGCACAGGCCACCACGGAGGTGCCTGTGTGTAATCGCATCCCCGATCCTGTGATTGCATCATCCAGCACCAGCAGGGATGCCTCCGCCCAGACCCGTTTTCAGGGAGGGGATGCGCATACAACTGGCCTTCCTCTCCCTGCGGACATGGCAATCCGTGACCGGATTGAGCCTGTCCTAGCTGGTGTGACGTTGCACCTACGTGGTATTCGGGATGACGTACAGGGTTCTCGTGAGGACAATGCACGTCATTTTGAATACCTTTTTCGCCATGTCGCACTACTAGGACAGGTCATCGGCACTGGGTTCCTCCGTGTGCTGGATCTTCTTGCGCCCCCTTCCTCAACTGAACGTCCTATGCGTCAGTCGTCCTCCGTGCCATCTTCCCACCCAAGTGTCACCTGGGCCCCCTGTGGAGCTGCCCGTCAGCCAGCAGCCAGGCTGGTGGAGGATGCAACCCTGCCACAGTCGGGAGTCGGAGGTCCAGCAGGGGTGGCCACCCCACCAACTGGACCCCAGCAGATGGAGGATGTGCAGGCATCATCAAGCAGGGCACGTGCACAGCGACCAAAAACCAAAGGAGGTGGGGGAATTTAAACTGTTTGACCAAACCGCCCCCTAACTTTAGGTACACCTAAACTTCATAGACTAAAGATATGGTCAACAGTGTGTTATCACAGGGTAAAATATCCAACCTTACTGAGGGGGAAGTGGGAAGAGGGAAAATTCAATTACCCATATCTCTACACAGTTACTAGCCACTACACAAAATGCACAGTGTGGACTAGGTACACAATTGCATATACCACAATATTCACATATCAATTTTATTGGACATTCAACAATGATTAAAATTCATCATAAATATACAATAATAGTGTAATTCATTTTAACTTCATACAAATATATGGCACAGTCCAAGAAGACAAGCAAATAAACATCCAAAACACAAAAGTGACAGTTTAAGTACACCAGGGATGAAAGTGTACAAAAAAAACATAGAAAAATATACAGTTAGGGAAGCAATAACATAAAAATATGAATCTAATTCAGCTACCACCTTAGACCAACCCAGAAAAGAATATAGGTTATCTAATATAAAACAATATCAATGTTGCATTGACTACTAAAACTCACACTCCTTCACTCCCATTCAACCCAACATGTTTCATTCCTCACATTCCATACACAGACAGTCAGGAGAAATTCATCAGGGGTATGCACTTAAAAACAATTTGTGCCAAGGTTGTCAATACAAAGGGCGGAAAAAAGACATTTTTCTACGCCAGACGTCCTGATTAGTTATATTCAGGGTGTGCAAATACTCTCAAACTGGGCTGAGCCAGCCCCACGCTCAATGTCGCGAGGGGGAAGACATAAAAAACACAAACACGGCAGATAGTTCCTGCTGCTATGTTGAGTTTTCAAATTGCTCAATTGGACTACTTCGATGCACCCAAGAAAACAGCTGATTCCTGCTACTGTGGTAAGCTTCAGTTTTCCACCAGTATGGAAAGGACATCAAACACCATACAAACGGCCTACAGTGTCTCTTGAAATGAAAATGTGGATCAGATGTCTGAACTGATCGAATCCGTGTACTAAGGGCTTGCCGTTAGTTCGACTTCTGGCGCCAGTGGCACTATTCAGTTGGAGTCAGGTCACTGTGTATTAATTCTCCACGACTCGCGACCGTATTCCACTTTGGTTAGAACGATTACTTCAAAGGCTCACTTCACCAAATGAGTCTGTCATTATTATTAGTATCTGACGTGTGAGACCAGCGAGATTCGAACACATCCTGAAAAGAAACGCGATGAAGCGTCCATCTAAGCTGGCTTCAAATGCCCGGCGACACCAGAGGATTCCATCAGCCTGGAGGCCATCGTGGTGCCAGAAGCAGTGGCATTGGAGGCAGAAGCAGGCTGATTGTGGGAGCGATCATGGCTCGGGGTCATCAACATCCCGGGGGCAGGCAGCGGCCAGCAGGCAGGAGGACCCAGGATTGGGAGTGTCTTCCGTGTGGCAGCGGTTGGGCCAGCAAATAGATGCGGAGCAGCGGCGGGCAATGATGGAACAGCTCACAATGGTCAGGGCGGAGAACTCCATGCACCGGGCTTTGAGGTGGGCTGAGTGCCTCGAGACACCTCGCAGGGAGTTGGAGGAGGCCATGGCTGCGTCCTTGCGAGACCTCGAGGCCAGGGAACAGGCCCGCCTCCGGAACATCGACATGGAGTTCAAAGATGCCGTGGGCCGGGAAAGCAATAAGTGAGCCGTCGGACTAGCCCGCCGCCGTTGTATCTAGTTATTTAGGTTTAGGTTTCATTTGGTTTTTATTGTGATTTGGAGTCCACAGATTTTGCTCCACTTTTTGTATATAGTTATATTTTGGATAGGGTTTTTGGTAGGTTTCCTTTTGTTTTGGGATAATGGGCCCTTCATACTTTCGTTTTCAATATTTCCAGACATGTACATACTTTCTTTTTTTGATGTTCACATGGAGTAATGTTTTTTTATGCTTTTCAACTTAGGACTTCTTTCTATGGACTTTGGGGATGGACCACTTTTATTTTTTAATGTTTTGGATTTTTATTTTTCCTTGGATTTCACTTTCTTTTTCATATAGCAATCATTATTTCTTCATTTGCATGTGTGGAGGGACATGTGTCGGGCCCTGCTGGCAGGTTGCCGTTAATGGGGGTGGGGTGGAGGGACATGTGTCAGGCCTGCTGGCAGGTGCCTGTCACTGGTGGGGGGGACATGAGTCAGAGCCTGCTGTCAGGTGCCCATCACTGGTGGGGGGGACATGAGTTGGGACCTGCTGCTAGGTGCCTGTCACTGGTGGGAGGGACATGAGTCGGGGCCTGCTGGCAGGTCCCCATCACTAGTGGGGGGATATGAGTCTGGGCCTGCTGGCAGGTTGCCATCAATCGGGGTGGGGTGGAGGGACATGAGTCGGGGCTGGCTGTCAGGTGCCAATCACTGGTGGGGGGGACATGAGTCGGGGCCTGCTGGCAGGTGGCGTTAATTGGTGGGGAGGAACATGAGTCGGGCCGTCTGGCAGGTGCCTGTCATTGGTGGGGGGACTTGTGTAGGGGCTCACAAGTGCATGGTGGCATGTGGGCTGCCTGCAGGGCTTGTGCAGGGGTAATGGGCTGCCTGCGGGGCATGGGGAGGGGTGATGGGCTGGCTGCAGGGCATGGTCACGGGTGTAGGGGGGCTGTGGTGTAGGCTGCAAGTGGGGCATGGGGAGGGCACACCGGGGAGGGCACACACTGCCAAATTGCATGTTATTCTCACTCGTGTACCCCAGAATACACGTACCCCGCTCGCGCCAGCAAAATCATGTATTATTCTCACTCGCGTACCCCGGAATACACGTACCCCGCTCGCGCCAGCGGAATCGCATGTTATTCTCACTCGCGTACCACGGAATACATGTACCACGCTTGCGCCAGCGAAATCGCATGTTATTCTCACTCGCGTACCCCAGAATACACATACCCCGCTTGCGCCAGCGAAATCGCGTGTTATTCTCACTCGCGCACCCTGGAATACACATACCCCGCTCGTGCCAGCGAAATCATGTGTTATTCTCACTCGCGTACCCCGGAATACATGTACCGTGCTCACCCAAGCAAAATCACGTGGTATTATCACTCGCGTACCCCGGAATAAACGTACCCGCTCGCACCAGCGGAATCACGTGTAATTCTCACTCGCGTAACCCCAGATTCACGCAGCAGTGTCGTGAGGAGCCACATGCACCCCCTGCAGCCAGACCCTACACGCCACCCCAGGCCCCGCATGCAGCCCATCACCCCTGGACATGCCCCGCAGGCAGCCCACCACCCCTGCACATGCCCCGCAGGCAGCCCATCAACCTTGGGCATGCCCCACAGGCAGACCATCACCCCTGCACATGCCCGCAGGCAGCCCATCACCCCTGGACACGCCCTGCAGGCAACCCATCCACCCTCCCCAGGCCCCGCAGGCAACCCATCACCCCTGCACATGCCCTGCAGGCAGCTCATCCACCCTCCCCATGCCCCGCAGGCAGCCCATCACCCCTGGACTTGCCCCACAGGCAGCCCACACCACAGGGGACACCCCTACAACCCCTGGCCATGCCCCACAGCCAGAACACACCACATGGCGGACTTTTCCCACGCTATTTGTCTGGCACGAGCGGGCTACGCATATTCCGAGGCATCCGCGGGGAGTTTTACACGCTATTTGCGTGGTGCAGAGCGGGTTACGCGAATTCCAAGGGGTGCGCGTGGAGTTTTACACGCGATTGTCCGGCACGAACGGGGTATGCATATTCCGAAGGGTGCGCGGGTAGTTTTACATGCGATCTGGCTGGCGCGAACGGGGTACGCGTATTCTGAGGGATGCGCAGGTAGTTTTACACGCAAATTTGGCTGACGCGAGCCGGGTACGTGTATTCCGAGGGGTGCGTGGGGAGTTTTACACGCAATTCGCCAGGCGCGAGCGGGGTACGCGTATTCCGAGGGGTGGGCGGATACACGATAGGCTTGGCGCGTGTGGGGTACGCATATTCCGAGGGGTGTGCGGCGAGTTTTACATGCGATTGGGTTTTCGGTGAAGGGCTGAGTGACATTTTTAGCGCGATTTCATTGTGGGTGGCTGTATGCTGGTCCATTGGCCTTTGCGCCATGTAGGGGATTTGTGCTGATGTTTTTGGTACAAAGGGCAGGGTTGGAGTGTAACTGGTGCTGCTGCAGTGTCGCTGCTTCACGGCTGGTCAGGGATGTTTAAATCCATGAATATGTGGTGCGTCAAAATGGGTTTTCGCATACGCGGCCGGAGCACGCTGGCGCACGCTCCCTCTGTGCGCCAGCCGCGTGCGTCACTTCTGCGCTTGAATCCATGAATTACCCCCATAGTGTTTGCTGAATAGTAACATTCGTAATGCACATAGGAAAAAGATCTCAATACAATGCCGTGAAGAGAAGTCTTTCTCCTCTGATTATTACTAATGTTATGTTTTTGCAAGCACTACTGTTCAAACATGTTTGGAATTACTGCCTAAGTAGAACCCTAGTATTTACTGCATTCTTACTTATACATGTTACATGCACTTAACAACTGCAAACTTCAAAACGATTGACTTCATTAATGCTTGCATTTTCTTGCAACGACTCTTTTAAAACATCCCTGTGGTGTTCTCTGGATATCACTGACCAATATCTATTTGCCTGTTATCGGTGGAGAGATGACACAATCCTAGGTTTATGGGGTCTAGGGAAGAAATCATAGCACGCCAAAGTGTGGTTGGAGTTAAAAAGAAAACAAGTTTTTAAAATATAAGTTGTAAGCAGAACTTGTTTACTGGTTCTGATATGGGACCACATTAAAAATAATAAACTGGCATGAGGAAGATGGTTATAGAGCTAATAGGGGTTGGGCCAGTGCTGAATAGCAGCATGAGTGGGGTCCTACATCTGCAGTAAAGCTTAAACATGAGCATGGCCCAAAGCCCTTCCCTTTATCACCACTTGTTAGTGCAACGTATATCAGGAGCCTAAGATACCAGCATGACGCCAGCAACAATGATGGTATCACGTTACCGGAAAATGCAAAGCACAAAAGAAGACTACCAATGAAATCATTGGAGTTTCTGGCTTGGATCTCATGCCCATTAACTTGAGAGCAGTGCGCCGTTTCCTTCAACGATAAACTTGGATCCTATTTCGTGTGTGAGTAACAATATTCGGCGCAACAGAGGAGCTCTTTTTTTCACTTATGTTGAAATAGAAGGGATTTATGTGGCAACACTTGTTCTAGTTCCGGCACAAGTCAGACAGTCTCACTTTCCTATCATCTACAAGTGGACCTTTAAAAACAGACTAATCTCCTCTAATTAAATCAAACAAACTCTCTTTTATGCTGAAGCAACAGCAGGGCTTGCTTCTCAGACAATGGCTTGCTCTGTACTCAGCTTGCCCGCTTCACTCCCTACACCGAGGCATTGCCAACTTAACACTGCTCTGCCCAACAGTGGAGCAAATGGCTATCATTGTCTCAAATCATAATCAAATACTTGCACTTATGTGGCATACAATGGTCTTTCTGGAATGTAAGGGTGCTTTCAACAGTTTGAAAAGAAACACAACAGTATCTGCCAACATTTCGCAGACATCTCACATTTATTGTGCACTACCGCGGTTTGGCGCCATATTAAAATCGCACTGCCCATGTCGACAAATAGTAAACAAATGATAAACAAATAGTAAACAAATAGATGGAGCTGTTTAGTTATTTCACTAATCTAAATGTAACACGGTATTTGGTGTAATTCAGTAAATCACCTATGCACACAAGAAGATGTAGAAGTTAACCTCAGCTCTGACGGCATTATAGTCGTCAATATTACAAAACTTTCATTGTGATAAACAACTCTTTAATCATGCAATATTTAAAGCATCCTTCTACAGTAAGACAATAGTGATCCTTGGAATTGAACATATATACATATCTCAGTGGCAATGCACTTGTCTTGGAAGCAAAACAATGCGCAGCAGCGCAGGTTTGATACCCGGTCCTGCGCTTAGAGACTGGACTCCGGTAGGAAGCGCAATATAAAAAAGCAATTTGATTTTTTATATTTTTCATAGCAATGCTGTCCGACTTCCCTGTCCACAGGTCTTCATGCACACTATAATATTCAGGAGCATATTTCCTTCAAAAATACCTTTTGTACAGAACGATACTATGGGGGTAATTCATAGAATTCAGCGCACAAGTGGCGCACGCGGCTGGCGCACAGTGTGCGCGTGCGAATCTCTGCGCCAGCCGCGTGCGCTAAAATCCATTTCCGCGCACAGCGTATTCATGGATTTTAGCTACCAAAACCAGACGTGGCGCACAGTGGCGCAGCGACCCTGCAGCAGTGCCAGTTACACCCCCAAGAATGCCCCTCGCGCAAGGAAAAGCCATCAAAATCCCCAATCCAGCGCAAAGGGCTGCGATAACCCTGGACCAGTATACAGGGCCGCCACACAGCACACGGTAAGGGGGGAACGGGTATTACTGGGGTTTGCAGGAAGTTTTACACACGAAAGGGCCCTGTGCGAGTGGGGTACGTATATTCCTGAGGTGCGCGCGAAGTTTCACACGCGATTGGCCCTGTGCGAGTGGGGTATGTGCATTCCTGGGGTGCGTGGGAAGTATAACACGCGTTTGGCCCTGTGCGAGTGGGGTACGTGCATTCCTGGGGTGCGCGGGAAGTGTCACATGCGATTGGCCCTGTGCGAGTGGGGTACGTGCATTCGTGGGGTGCGCGGGAAGTTTCACACGCGATTGGCCCTGTGCGAGTGGGGTAAGTGTATTCCTGGGGTGTGCGGGAAGCTTCACACGCAAAAGGGCCTTTGCGAGTGGGGTACGTGTATTACTGGGGTTCGTGGGAAGTATCACACGCGATTGGCCCTGTGCGAGTGGGGCACGAGTATTCCTGGGGTGCGCGGGAATTTTCACACGCGAAAGGGCCTGTGCGAGTGGGGTACGTGTATTCCTGGGGTGCGCGGGAAGTTTCACACGCGAAAGGTCCTGTGCGAGTGGGGTACGTGTATTCCTGGTGTGCGCGGGAAGTTTCACATGCAAAAGGGCCTGTGCGAGTGGGGTACGTGTATTCCTGGGGTGCGCAGGAAGTTTCACACGCGAAAGGGCCTATGCGAGTGGGGTACGTGTATTACTGGGGTTTGCGGGAAGTATCACACGCCATTGGCCCTGTGTGAGTGGGGAACGTGTATTCCTGGGGTGCGCGGGAAGTTTCACCCGTGAAAGGGCCTGTGCGAGTGGGGTACGTGTATTCCTGGGGTGCGCGGGAAGTTTCACACGCAATTTACCCTGTGCGAGTGGGGTACGTGTATTCCTGGGGTGCGCGGGAAGTTTCACACGCGAAAGGGCCTGTGTGAGTGGGGTACGTGTATTACTGGGGTTCGCGGGAAGTTTCACACGCGATTGGCCCTGTGCGAGTGGGGTACGTGTATTCCTGGGGTGCGCGGGAAGTTTCACACGAGATTTTGCTGTCAGAGCGGGGTACGTGAATTTCGGGGATGCACGGGGAGTCCTACTTGTGAATTGGCAGTGTGGGTCCTCCCAGGTGTTCCCTCTACACCCTCCACGGCCCCTGCAGGCAGCCCACACCACAGGGGGCCTACCCTGCACCCCTGGTCATGTCCTGCCGGCAGCTCATCCACCATGGGCATGCCCCCCAGCCAAGCCACATGTCAGCTTGCACTACCAATCACCAACTCATGTCCCCCTGCACCCCACCCCCCAGCAGTCAGGGGCACCTGCCAGCAGGCCCCCACTCATGTCCCCTTGCACCCCCACCCCCCATCAGTCAGGGGCACCTTCCAGCAGGCCCCCACTCATGTCTCCTTGCACCCCCACCAGTCAGGTGCACCTTCCAGCAGGGCCCCAACCATGTCCCCCAGCACCCCCACCCCCCAGCAGTCAGGGGCACCTGCCAGCAGGCACCCACTCATGTCCCCCAGCAGCCCCACCCCCCAGCAGTCAGGGGCACCTTCCAGCAGGCCCCCACTCATGTCCCACTCATGTCCCCTTGCACCCCCAACCCCCAGCAGTCAGGGGCACCTGCCAGCAGGCCTCCACTCATGTCCCCTTGCACCCCCACCCCCCACCAGTCAGGGGCACCTTCCAGCAGGCCCCCACTCATGTCCCCCAGCACCCCCACCCCCCAGCACTCAGGGGCACCTGCCAGCAGGCCCCCACTCATGTCCCCTTGCACCCCCACCCCCCAGCAGTCAGGGGCACCTGCCAGCAGGCCCCCACTCATGTCCCACTCATGTCCCCCCTACACGAAATAAAGATGCACAATCATGGCCCACTTCTACACCAAAAAACCACATCACGCCACCCCATTCTTGAGACGCAATGATTTCCCAATCCACCCCACACTGACATGCCTATCTCAAGACACAAACCAAAACTCAACTATGTACATCAACACATGTCCATCACACACATACACTGGTTGGCATTGCTTGTGTAAACCCACATTTTCACATGCATCAACCCAATGAGCGAATCCCACACATGGAACTAAAATATGAAAATGTATTATGTACATAAATAAATAAATGAAATGAAAGCATCCCAAAATATCAAACATGAAATGAAAAGCATGTGAAAAAGAAGAGTGAATGAAAATGATAACCAATCCAAAAAAATTTGAAAGAAAAACAGTCAAAACTCTCCCTCCACCTACGCAAATCCAAAGGAAAGGTAAAAAAAAAGATATCCATTGCTTCATGTTCATAATGAAAAATAAAAAAAGAGAAATCAATCCATAGTCCAACTATTTACAATAAATTGTCCTGAAAAAAAATCCATTACTCCATGTCCATAATGAAAAAAAAAATTCAAATTAATCCATGATCTAACTATATACAATCCATTGTCCAAAATAAAAATCCATTAATCCATGTGCAAAATTACAAAAAAGAAATCAATCCATTGTCCAACGATGTAAAGGGTCCATGAGCCCAACCAAGCAAATGAAACCTACCTAAGAAACTACCTAAAAATAAAACTATATACAAATGTGTGTGGCATTGTCCATTGACCACAAATAAAAGGAAAAGGAAAAGGAAACCTAACTCTAAAAACTATTTACAGTGGCAGCGGGCTAGTCCGACGGCTCACTTTTGGATGTCCCGGGCCAGGGCATCATCGAACACCTGCTCAATGTCCTGGAGGTGGTCCTCTTCCATGGCCCTGAGGATTCGCAGGGACGACGGCATGTTCTCCTCCAACTCCCTGCGAATTGCCTCAAGGCACTCAGCCTGCCTCAGAGCCCTACGCATGGAGTTCTCTGCCCTGACCATTGTGAGCCATGCCTCTTCTGCCCGCTGCTGCTCCGCATCTATAGCATGGCCTAACTGCTGCCACACGGAAGACACTTCCAGTCCTGGGTCCTCCTGCCCTCTGGCCGATGCCTGCCCCTCCGATGTTGAAGGCCCCGAGCCATCATGGCTCCCACCTTGTTGCTGCTGCTGCTGTGCCTCTGCCTGTGCCCTGGCTCTTGCTGCCTGCACATCATCCCCCGGCTGGGGTGCAGTTGTTGAGGTGGCCACCCCTGCTGGATGTCCAACTCCGGACTGTGGCAGGGATGTGTCCTCCACCAGCCTGGCCGCAGGGTCAGAGACAGCTCCACAGGGTACCCAGGTGATACGTGGGTGGGAAGATGGCATGGAGGCCGACTGGTGCGTAGGGGGTTCAGGTGAGGAGGGGGTTGCAAGAAGGCCCAGCACACGGAGGAATCCAGCACTGGTGACCTGTCCCAGCAGGTCAACGTGGTCAAAGAGGCACCCGAGATGACGTGCAGTCTCTTCACGAAAAGACCGCACGTCAACTCGCATGCCCCGTTGACATAACGCTATCCCGGCCAGGACAGGCTCAACACGGTCCCGGATAGCCACGTCCACAGGGAGAGGAAGGTCAGTTGTTGTGCGCTCATCCCCTCCCTGAAAACGGGTCTGGATGTAGGCATCCCTGCTGGTGTCAGATGATGCAGTGACAGGATCAGGGACAGGATTGCACACAGGCACCTCTGCGGCGGCCTGTGCTGCCTCCCGTGCTGCCTCCTGTCCCTGGTCCTGCACTGCACCACTAGCACCAGTGGAATTCCCATCTCCAGACCCCGTGTGTGTCCCTTCCACAGCCTCCTCCTCCACCAAACCCCCCACCAACTTGGATGACTCCATGCCATCTTCCTCCATCGGACCTTGTGGGGTCTCAGCTGCCCCTTCTGCTGCCGAGGAGTCCACCTCCAACCTCCGCCTCTTGGACCTACCCTCGGCAGCTGCGGCCTGGGATGCAGCACCAAACTCCTCACTCCCCGACGAGATGACAATCTGGGAGGGGAGCCGGGCCTTGCGTCTCCGGCTGGTGGTGCGATCCCTGCCGCTGTGCTCCACAGCACCCTCTCCACCCTCTTCATCAGTCGACGCTGCAGACAGGGAGAGATAGAACACAGGCATCAGGGCACTGTACATTGGACTGATACACACGATAGTTCTACATGAGTGGCATTGTCAAACTTCAGACACGGCATCACACTCCACGACACACATGTCATTTTTACTCACACACATAAGCATTTCCACAGCAATATTGCACCAGGCAGCACCATCCATACACATACAACAGCATGTGTTCCCGTGCTGGACTTGTGTTGGACTTTGGCGCTGGATGCTTTCCTGGGGAGTTTACTTTGGCGTTCTTGGCGCCAGAACTGTGTGCTTGAGCTCCTTCGGCTCCACCCCTTACCGCGGCGATTGTCTGCGTGGTGAATCTGCCTAATCTACAAATATCTTGCGCACGCGCAGAGCGCGCGCGCACACGGGCGAGTACCGGATTGAGTAACGCTTAGCCGCGTTGTCTGCTGCTCGTGCTCCTGTGCTCCTGTGTTCCCGTGCTGGACTTGTGTTGGACTTTGGCGCTGGACGCTTTCCTGGGGAGGTGATGCAAGGACTTTGTCATTTGAAAAAACTTTATTGACACTGTTGCAAACACAGTGAAAGTGATACAGTGTTGTTTGTTTGTTTTCTAGTTTACTTTGGCGTTCTTGGCTCCAGAACTGTGTGCTTGAGCTCCTTCGGCTCCACCCCTTACCGCGGCGATTGGCTGTGTGGTGAATCTGCCTAATCTACAAATATCTTGCGCACGCGCACAGCACGCGCGCACACGGGCGAGTACCGGATTGAGTACCGCTTAGCCGCTTTGCCGTATTGACGGTGGAGGTGGCTTAATCTATATCTTCTTTCACGTGTAAGTGTTTACTAAGTCCTCCATAGAGTATTACGTATACAAACACCTTGAGTGTTCTATTGTGCTGTAACTTAGCTATTTAACGCCCTTTTGTTGAAATTGAAATTGAAATGCTTAAACGTGGCCGCCTTTATTCTCTGAAAACCGATATGCCATCTATGACAAATGTTTGTAATAGCTTTGATGGTAATCATAATAATCTGCAACAAAAAAAGACTTCTTTTAAGTCTATTGTTCTGACTCCATGCCCATTGACACCAAGGGGCCCCAGTTTAACAGTATTGCAACCATTGTGCTTGTCAACGCCTAAACAAGGAGGGCAGTCGATAGAAAAATCTTATCAGCAATTTAACTTACCTAAGCCAAGCAACCACCCTGTTTTACCTACACAGCGTCCTTCCTACGGACTTGTTGCTGGCCTAAGGGTGCCTTGTGAACTCTCTGACAACACAATGCTAAATTCGCCTTGTCAGATGTCTCCAGTAGTCGATGCCCAAAGCACTCATTCATCTATTTCCACTGATTACATTCCCGACGCAAATGACGATCAAGAGGTGTCCCTTCATGCGCGTCAGTGCGAATCTCCTATAACGATTTGCAACTCCCAAAACTCACAAGCAAAATCTGAATCCCCAATATCAGTTCATTCCTTGTCTGCAATCTCATATGTCCACCCAACACCACGCCGCCCTAGGGTTGATCCACCAGGCGACTTTGTTGAAAGTCAGTCATTGCTGTTACAAACCACACTGACGGCAATTAACACCACCCCAATGGCTTTGTTTAAACTCTTCGAAGTATTGGATCGAAAAATAACAAAACAAGAATCCAAGTTGGATGACTTATTGTTATGGACACAGAATATGAAACTGGTATCCCAGCCTGAATCTCATCTAACGGTCGGCATGCTGAGCGGTACATCAATTGGCAATCGGCTAGTGCCGGACTCTGTTCTTCAATACCCCCTCTAGATTTAGTCTCAGCCCTTTCAACCGCCCCTTTACATCCGATGGTGCCCATCATTTCTCATATTATTACATCTAGTCCGACAAAATCATCTGTCGCCCCGGCCACTGAGAACAAATCATGGGTGAGTGTACAAGACTCAATTATATCGGATTCGATGTCTGATAATGCCCTACCCATTGTGAATAACATTGCTTTAACATCTGAGAGTAACTCTGTTATGTCTAACATAGTGTCTATTGGGAATAATATTCCTTTAACATCTGAAAGTACAGCTGCTGTATCACCTAAACCTAGGCAGAATGTCAAGGCACCTACCAAAAAACAAAAAAAAAAAACAAGAAAATGTCCGTGGCTCGAATGCCAAAAGCGTCCATACACGCCTTTTTTAAAAAGATCACCGCGACTTGTCCCATGCCTTATGATCCCGTAACCACCTCAGCTAGTGTCACAATTAACTCTGTTGCGCAGGTTTTGCCTGCACCCCCTGTGGTACATGACCCGTTGGATGCACCCCCTGTGTGACCCGTTGGATGCCTTGGTTGAAGTACTTGAAACTGCCCATATCAATAACAACTATGATCCGTCTTCGCCAAGGACATTGGTCATACCCTCGGTTAAACAGTCATTAACACCCAAAAATCATGAAAATGATTTACAAAAGGTTGATTTTCTGAGGGAAATGCGTAGGGCGCTGGATTCTTACTTAGATTCTTACTTAGACGAACGTGGTTTGGCACATAAGGATTCATTAACGAAATTAGCTTCTGACACTCATGCAAAAACGGTTTCGTGGTCATCCCCGGTTGTTCAACCAATAACCCCATTGAATCCAACAAACAATGGGGTCTCGAATGTATCTAATCAAGCTCCTTGTTTGACCCCCGGAAATCCACAATACAATTTGGAAAGAAGTAACAACTCGTCCAATAATCAGGAACCGAGAAATAGTAATCGTAAACTGACCCGTCACTCCACTTCGCCTGCCTCAGCTTGTCACACGTTAATTTTGAAATGCCGCGAAGGTCCCTATCCTAAATTCAACTTAAACAGACAAAGTGTCTTGAATATTTTTGGCGATGTATACGAACTAGAGGATCTAACATCTCTTGATATCGCCCAAGTTGAATATCTCACTGATGATTCAACAGCGATTGTGAGATTATGGATTCCTTCAGGTCTAGTTCTAAATAAAATATGGCTGGCAAAAATGTCCCTATTTAATATGGGATTTTTGCTAGCTCAAGACCCGGATCGCATCACAAAATGTAACGATGCTCCCCGTGCTCAGCAATTCAAAACTTATTCGAGTTCTTGTGATGACATGCAGGCGGCGAGATATTAACCATTAATTACTTTACAGCCTTATGCCATTAAGATAGCTTCCTGGAACACTCGTGGTCATGCCCATTTACTAACTTCCTTAAAAACATTAGCAGGTTATGCGATAATTGCTCTCCAAGAGACTTGGTATTTGGAACCACCTACTTGGGACAATTTTGATGTCATTCTTTTACCTGCAAAGATGGGATCTCGTGGTCGGCCTTCGTCAGGTTTATTGGTGGCTGTAAATAAAAAATTGGGATTTCAAATCGAAGCCTGGAGCCATGTGAACATTTATATGCAATTGGTGAAAATTAACTGTAAAAATCACACAATAGCCCTCATTAATATCTACCGTAATCCGGTAGGGATATCTGAATCAATTTTTTTTGCGGGGTTAACAGGGTTTATAGACCTCATATAAGCTACTGCTGGCATTACGGAAACTTTTATTATGGGCAACTTAAACATGGATTGTTTATCCTCTCCTCTTAAAATCAAGACGAAGGCCGTTACCACCTGGTCAAGGATTATGTCTGATTGTAATATGCGAATGGTGAATGGCTCGGTAGTTAATGATATTCCACCGAATCCTACATGGCAGAGAGACACCAGCCATAGCATCATTGACTATATGTATGTTGCATATGCCATGTTTTCCGAGATTCTCTCGTTTGAGATAATCCAGCAGTTGTCAAGTGATCATCACTTGCTCTCGTTACAATATGCCTGGCTATCTAATAGCACATCTAGACAATGGTTGAACCAACCTTTAATGGTTAATAACACCAAGACCCGTTTAAAATGGTCTTATAGAAAATTAATGAAGTTCACCCATGCAATATATAAATCAGAACTCGCACAATTTGATCGAATACATTAATTTTCTTGAACCTTTTTGGAACACTATTGTTCCCAATGCTTACGTTAAAAATCATAGCCACACATTTGACCTTGCAATTAAAATCCGCAAGGCGGAATATCGTAAGGAAAAGAGATCAATTCTCAGGACAAATACGGTAAACACCAATTCTGCTTTAAAAACAGCTAAATGCAAATACCAGAATTGGATTCGTGGACGCCGAGCCCGTATCTACCAACAAGATGGCGAAGCCATGTTTTCTGCAATCTGGTCTAAAAACTCTGCAGAGATATGGCGCCACCTTAATCAGAAATCAAATCAAACCCAAGCGTATGTACAAACAGGAACTGTTAAAGAGGATGTCTGGATATCTCATTTTACAGATTTATATAGAGACCCAGGCTTCGATCCAAAGGATTATCAGCTTCGATCCTCCACATCCTGGACCATCCATTGCTCTCCCACCCTACTCGAAGAGCTGATTCAGAAGCTAAGTTCATCTCGTGCTGCTGGCCCCGATGGCCTCCACAACGCCATCTTGAAAGAAAATTCAAGACTTTGGGCCCTAAATCTTAACGCAATCTTCTCCCAAGTAATGATCCATCGTAGATTGCCAACCTCTTGGTTATGCTCAGTAGTAGTCCCCATCTATAAGAAGGGTGACCGCGCTGACCCTCGAAATTATCGCCCAATTGCTTTGTTAGATGCCCCAGGCAAACTCTTTGCAAAGCTAGTATTGGCAGAATTTAATCAATGGACTGAAAGTAGTGGTAAGCGTGATTGGCATCAAACAGGGTTTGTAGCAGGGATGGGGACTGGTATTAATCTATTAACCCTCCATGCAATTAAAGCCCTTAGCCAATCAAAAAAACAATCAGTCTACTTTGCGTTCATTGACCTACATACCGCTTTTGATTCTGTTTCCCGCCCCTTACTAGTGACAAAACTCGTAAGAGATAGTTGTCCACCAGACCTTCTTGATATCATCCATGCGTTTCATGGTGCAACGTCGATTCGGGTTAGACTTACCCTGGAGGGCCTGCTGTCAGCTCCAATCAAGACAGCTAGAGGCCTAAAACAAGGATGCTTATTAGCCGCCGCAATCTTCAATTACTTTATCCATGATTTAAGCACTATCTTTTCGCAGACATTTTCTGATGCCCCCATCTTATAAGGTCAAAAAATAACAAATCTGAACTATGCTGATGACATAGTTCTCATTTCGAAAACTCCGAAGGGCCTCCAGAATCTGATTGATACTTTCAGCAAGTATTTACATGAGAACCAACTAATAGTTAATACCAAAAAAACACAGATTGTAGTTTACCATGCAAATCGTCTTCATAGATATAAGTTAAAGTGGTCAATAAATAATATACCACTAGAGATTGTCCCAACTTATACCTATCTAGGTGTTGACTTTGATGGTTCCATAAAATCTTGTAGTCAGGTCGAGCGCCTAGAGGCAAAGTAGTTTACGGCCATTTCCCAAACCAAAATAATATTACATAAATTTGGTAAATTTACCATTAAACCGGCTATAACTTTTTAGACCATGAAAGCGATACCTTCTATCTTATACAGCGCGGAAACGCTATTGAACTGTAAAAATTTAAATTTAATTTTTGACACACTTGAAGGCAAATATTGGCGGGCAGTGCTTGCTTTGCCTAACTGTGTTCCTGGTTCTTGGCTGCGCTATGAACATGGTCTTATTTCAATGCAGGCAGTTTATACGTGGCGCTGCTGTATGCTCTTGCGTAAATGTGTCATGGCATCTCCCAAAACAAACACCCTTTCGATAATTGCTGATTATATGTTATCATCAGACAAGTCCTTTGTAAAACAATGGACAGATTTTTGTTTGGAATCCCTAGCGAGTGCAAACATATCAATTGATTTATTGACTTCTAATCCAGAGAAGTCAAGAAATCTGTTATTCCAACTCGACTGGCTTAAGACCCTCGAAAAATGCCAAAAGTACCGTCAACCATGTAGGTTTCGGTTCTGGCCTAAACCAGTTAAAAGTCCAGAGGCTTATCTTCTGAAATCTCCATCGGCATCATTTAGAGCAGGTCTTTTAAGGGCTCGGTTTGATTTATGGCCGACTTACCTAGTTCAAGCAAGACGTAATTTGAGACCGCGAGCACTTACAATATGTAGATTCTGTAAGGATGCAACTACAACCGAGTCTCTTGAACACTTGGTCTGTCACTGTGTCCAACTTGTAACCCTTAGAGCACGGTACTTTTCAAAGGTGATTAGTACCTTAGTAACTATCGACCACGATATGCGTTGGTCGTTTTTATTGTGTTTTAACAATTATTCTGTTCAGATAGCTTTATTTAATTTCCTATCTGCGGTAAATAAATATGGATATTGATAAATGAGAAGAAGTTGTAATCTCAAGCAGCGTACACGTGACGCATTGGCAATTAACTGCTATTGAATTTCTGGATAAAATCTAGTTTTATGAATTGTCTAGCTGTGGATGGAATATAGTCTAAAGCTTATTTTGTATTTGTATTTGTATTTGTATTTGTATTTATTTTATTTATAAAGCGCAGCCAGGCCCGGGGGGATACGGGCGCGTGAATTAGATCTGGTTACAGTTACAATTAAGAGCAGTCAGCAAAGGGTTATGTTACAGTTACAAGTATGTACATATTTAGTGTTGCAGGTGCAACTATACCTGATCAAAAAAGTTATACATACATAGTATAAAGTCAGCGGACAATCACGATAGGAGCAATAAGTTAGGCTGTCAAGGAGTCCATGTTGTGAAGCCAGCGCTTCGTGTTATGTTTGAATCGGTAAAATGAAGGTTCTGCTCGCAAAAGCGCTGGGATTGTGTTCCATAATTTGGAAGCTTGTACAGGGAAGCTAGCTCCTCCCGAGTTTTGAAGTTTGAATCTCGGTATAGACATAGGCCCTCATTACGACCCTTGCGGATTTTTTCCGCCATCGGCGGACTTTTCCGCCATGGCGCAAAGTCCCTTTACGCCATGGCGGATGGCGGACTTACCGCCCCATTCCGAGGTCGGCGGGGCGGTAAGTCCCCATTGACCCATTTACCCTTCCCCATTCCCATTTCGGCCCCATAGGGCTCAATGGGAGTGGGGAAGGTGTTAATTACGCCACCGTACACTACGGTGGCGTAATTAACACCGAGGTCCCATAGCGCCATGGATTTTTACGCCCGCAAAAAGCGGGCGGAAAAGTGACCATGGCGCTCTGGGAACTCGTAGTTGGCGGTAAGGGGTCGGCGCAGCTAACGCTGGCGCAAACCCCTTACCGCCAGGGTCCTAATGAGGCCCATAGTGTTAGCTTGTGCTGCTCTAAGTGGTCTTGAGGAGGTGTGAGGTGTAAGTTGGTTGGTCAGGTATGCTGGTGCCAGGTTGGCTCTGGCTTTGTGTGTAAGGGCCAAAGTTTTGAGGGATATTCTATGCTCAACTGGGAGCCAGCGAAGTTTGCGTCTAGTCTCCGAGATATGCGCCTTTTTGGGAATGTTGAGGGCGGCCCTGATGGCATTATTTTGAATTACTTGAAGTTTGTTGATGTTTTTGTGGCTAGTGCCTAAATAAAGGGCATTACAATAGTCTATTTTGGATAGGACTAATGCTCTAGCAAGAGTAATGCAATTGGGTGGGGAGATAAATGGCCTACATGCAGTGATCAGCTTACAGGTGTAGGCGGCTGATGATGCTACTGCATTAGTTTGTTTGGAGAAGGATAAGGTAGCATCTATGTAGATACCAAGGGTTTTGGTATTATTTAACACAGGGATGAAATTGCCATCTATGGTGAAGGTTAATCTGGTTGTGGACTGTTATCTGTTTACTGCTTTATTGCTATTGTTATAGCTATAACTTGTTTTATGTATTGTGCTTCGGTCTTTTGGCTTTTTTTGAGTTTGTACATTGCCTATGAATGTAAAAATGAATTGTTGTATATTTTTTAAACTGTTTAATTTTGTATATTGAAAAGTTGTTTATAACAGCTAAATCAATTAAAAAAAAAATAAAAAAATACAACAGCATGTACAGCCAAAGGTGAGCCTGACATCACATGAAACACTGGGAGTGCACTAGACAGACATGCACACACGCCACCACACTTACATGCATGTCTACATCTCCTCCAACTGTCGCAGTGATGAGATCGCCATACATGTCACATCTGACATTCATGCTTCTACATATCAGTGCCACGTGCATCCATGTTGCGTCACAGTTGCACACTAGTCAAATACACACACATGCACTTGTACACAGTGCAGATATATGCATTATGAACCACCATCCATGCCACAACCATGCCAATGTACATACACAGAAATTCAAACATGTGTGCTCCCACACCTGCATTTGCCCAGCATGCTTACCAACACATACACCATCAATGTGTCTCACACCTGAGAGGACTCACATGTGGCAGCCTCACGCCCATGTTCATACACATCCCTACATGGCCCGACAAAAACACATGTGCAACCTGCACACTACTGGCACACCACGACACGCACAGCGTCCAATCACCATGCATGTACACTTACTGCTCGACTCCAGACGGGTCTGCCTCTCAAGGATCTGGACGTAGAGCGCTGGGCATATGCATTCCAGGACCCTCATTTGGTGGTCCGACAGCTGGCCCCGGCCCTTGTTGAGAGTCCTGGACCTGAAGTCCTCCCAGCGCTTGATGTAAGTCGCGGACTGCCACCCCCTCCGTGTTGATGGCAGTCATGATGTCCATTCAGATCCCGGTCCGTCCTTCATAGTTGGCGAGCAAACATCCAAAGAGGGCATCATAGTGCCCCAGGACTTGCTCCACCAGGACACCAACTTCCCTGGCACTGAAGCTGGTGGCCCTCTGCCTCTCTGGCTGGGGGTTGCCAGTGGTGACAGATGGTGTTGTGCCCGACATGGCAACCCCAGAGGCAGGAGTGGGTGGGCAACTGGGTCCTGGGGCTGGGCTGTGGAGCGATGGAATCCCAGTCGGGAGTCTCCGGTTCCAGCAGGGGTGGTCACGGCAACTGCACCCCTGGCTGACGTGCAGGCAGCAAATATCAGGGCACGTGGGCAGCAGGCAGTCAGGCAGCAGCAGATGGCAGGTGGCAGTGTGCTCAGGGCTCTGGGGGGCAGTAAATCGGCCTCCTGGGCAGGAGCGTGGTCTTCCGTGTGTTGTCGCGTGGCCAGCTTGATACGGAGTGATTTGGCATGTGAAAAAATTGCACGTCAGCGTGTAATTGGAGGAAAGGCCCTTAGCGCGTAAGCGCGTCAGCACACGTATGCGTTTTCATTGGACCAAAGTCCCTTAGCGCGTAAGCGCGTAAGTGACGGTACGTGCGCGGGCGTTTCCCACAACACGGGTGCATACTGATTCAGCACGTGAGAAAACTGCACGTCACTGTGCCATTGGAGGAAAGGGCCTTAGCACGTATGACACGCAAGGGCGTTTCCCTCAACACGGGTGCATGTTCATCGTACAGGTGCAAAAAAAGCACGTCTGAGTGTCAGCTCGTGTACTTGGAGGAAAGGGCCTTAGCGCCTAAGCGCGTAAGTTACATTACGCGCGCGGGCGTTTCCCTCATAGCAAGTGATGACAGTGCACACGTGGAAAAACTGCACGTCCGAGTGTCATCGTGTGTAATTGGAGGAAAGGGCTGCGTACACGCGTATGTGACGTGTACGTGTGGGCCGTTTAAAAGCTACATGTAGGACGCCATTTCCTTGTACGTGCTTTTCATGGAGAGTGAGTGGGTGAAATCTGTACTTCTTGTCTGTTCACACGCGATTACTTCACAGCGTTTCTAGTTCGTACTCCCTGTTACCTCTGACAGCTCTTTTCTGATTTTTTGTTGGGCCTGTTTCCTCAAACAGCGTTCACTTCTTCTTTTGTCTTGTCTCCTCAGACAGCGTACAATTCTTCTTTTGGCGGGGGTGTTGCCAACGCGTACACGCGCGTATTTTTCACGTTCTTTTTCCAGGCAGACAGTGAGTCACGCACTTATTTAACAACTGTGCTTGCCCCGTGTGTCGCGTACCCCTTCAGAGGTCATTGTAGGCTGTGTGTATTATGCGTACGCTTATTTTTGTGTTTCTGGGTGCCACAGCATAGTGCAGGTTCATTATTTCACACGTGGTCTATGAGGGGTTGCGTGCACGTTATTTTTTGATTTTGGCCTGCCTGTGTGTTGCGTGACCCGTCACCTTCCCCCAGGGGTCACAGAAAGCCTTGTTAGAGCACTAGGGTACGAATTCCATCTATTACCCTACCCCTTTGACCCCCAATTGCCCAGGAAATTAGTTTACTGCAACTCCCATACGCACAACAACATCAGTGCCATGGTTGGGAGGCAACCAAGCGGTAAGGGAGGCAAAGGTGGCCGACCTTCAAGAGGTGGGCGTGGCGGGCGCGGTAGGGGACGTGGCCGGGATTTGCAGGGTGCCCCTATACCCCCATGTGTGGAGGACCAATCAGGGACACCCATGCCCCCCCTATGTTTGAGGGAAACGTGGCTAACACCATCCCAGCTCAGCACCTGTTGGACCAGCCCATTGTGGCAGCTGACCTGGCACAGGATGACTCCCAGGCTGACTTCCAGGTCAGCAATTCTAGGCCACGTGTAGCGGTGCAAGTTGTTGTCACCAAGCCACGTGGATCTGGGGCAGCTAAGTCATCTGCTGGCCTAAGTATGCAGGGTGGGGAGGCTGCAGGGGCAGAGGCAGCTCCATCTGCCCCAGCTCTGACTCTCCCAGCCAGGACATTGTCGGTCCAGGTCCATCAAACTGACGTTCCCCCTGCCAACATTACCCTGCAACCAATGTCTGCACCAAGACCTATGGTCATTGTGCATTCCCACACTCTTACTACCCAGTCCACCGGTGCTTCTGCCTCTACTGACCAGAGCGGCGTAAGCCACTCTGGCTCCGCTCCACCTTTAAAGAAGAGGAAGAAGGGTGCTCTGGCACAGCAGGCCGAGACCCCAGTCACGGCTACACACTCTGGCACGTCAAGGAAGCATAGCTTTAATGACCTGGAACTTGATGCACTTGTGACCTATGTGTCGGCACATAGCCGTGAGATGTTGGTAACTGCAGGGTGCAAGACCACACCTGGTCAATGTAGGGCACACTGGCAGACCATCGCGGACCACATAAGTGCCCTTGGATTTGTGAGGCCATAGCTGATGATTGCTACAAGCGGTGGAATGACCTGAAACGCAGAGCAAAGAACAAGCTGGCCTCAAATCATGCCGCTACTCTGGTGACTGGCGGTGGGTCTCCACAAGAGGACAACAAACTCACTGAACATGAGTCTGTTGCTGGAACCTTCGTCACAGAGGAACAGATCCAAGGTGTGGGAGATCTACCTGATTACGAAGCATTGTCCGGTGAGTGGCCATGCGTGTGTGTGTAATCCATGTGTATGTTGTTTGGGTGACGGGTTCTGATTCAGTGCCAGGTGAGGGTGTGCACTGCTGAGTGTTATGGGTCACCCATTTGCTTCCTCCCATACATTCACATGCCTTGGATTTGTATCCCTTCTGCCCACAGTTGCCAATTGGGCACACATTAGTGCACTTTACCTTGAACTGTCATCTTGCAACTACATAGTTCACATTTTGGAAGTGTTCATTCAGGCAGATTGTTTCCACTCTCCCCTTTTTGCTAGACATTTTTCTGCACTATTGCGACATATGTGCTATGATTCGGCCATTGTTCACAGCCCAAACTGGGGCACTATTTTCACATGGTTATGTTAATGATTAGACCAGTCAGGCCGATGGAGTCTTGGTCTGCAGAACATTTTCATAAGGGCCTGTTTGCACATGGAAGATGACAGGTGTTTCCTGTGATGTCAAAGGGACCAACCATTGATCGGGCCACAATGACTGTGTTAATGGACACTGGATGTGTTTCAGTGTGTGGCACATGCATATTTTGCAACACTATTCAGCATCAATCTTCGCATCATGTCGATGTGACGGTATACAGTTCTTTTGCCGCAGGATTTTTCGTCGCGGGACTTTTCATCGCCGTTTTTTTAATCGAAAAAAAACTCATCGTTTTTTTTTGGGGGGGTTAAAAATTAAATAAATATTTGTGAGTGAAAGGGAATAATTAAAAAAAAAAGGAGGGTTTGGGGGGTAACTACCCAAAAAAAAAAAAAATATACAAGTTTTTTCGATAAAAAAAACGGCGATGAAAAGTCCCGCGACGAAAAATCCTGCGGACAAAATAACATAGAACCGATGTGACATGGATGTGTGACATTACTCATTTACTGACATATTGCTGTAGTTTTGTAATTTACCGTGGCTATGCTACATGACATCTGTGTGGTGGCAAGTGTCATGTATGTGTATTGGACATGCCACTCACAGCCTGATGTGTGATGCCAGTGCTACCCAACATGCTGCAAATGTGTTGCATATCCATATTGCTCTCCCCAGTGTCTGCCTTTTTGACTCCACTTCCAACTCTTTGACAGTGCATGCATGGCAAGGTTATAGTCATGTGGGACATGTGTAATTCATGTACTGGATCACTGGCTTGTCACGGCCTATGTGTGTGCTATGGTGCTCATGCCTGTTTCCATTTGTTGTCTTTCATGTTTTTGCAGATGATGATGCACTTGGTGCTGTTGAGGTTGAGGAGATGGTGCAGACCCAGGAGGAATCTCAGGCACGACCGGGCACCAGTGGGGGACGTGGTGTGGTGGTGGATGAAAACCCAATGTTAGTACAGACCATACTGTCCAGGGGTGCCTTTGGGTGCACCTCCCCAGACCTCTATTCAGGTGCTGAGTTGGATGATGAGACTTACGTGCAGTCGCAGGTAAGTGTTTCTGGCAGGGATTCTGTTCTGTCCAACCCACCTGGACCACGGGTAGAATCCTCTGTGGGGATGTCAGTGTTGGTAGGTCCGCCTTTGGCGGTTACGGATGCAGGGTCACACTCCACAGCATCTGATCCTGTTCCTGAGCCAGCAGATCAGAGGGGGAATGCAGTCCTGCAGCCTCAGGCAGTGCCAGCACAGCAAGGTGCAGATCACCTTGCCCCAAACAGGTGTGGTGCCTGTCGACGCGGTGGCCGTGCGCCAACAGGCAATACTGTATGGGAAAACTCCATATACGGTATTGCAACCCAACAGGCCGCATCAGTAGAAATTATGGCTCAGGCAATGGAGAGGGTGGCCACTTCCATTCTGCCACCTGAAAGGCAGATGGAGCAACAACAGCAGGCAACAGACTCCATTTGCCAATCACACAGGGAAGACATGTTGGCGTCCAACAGGGACCGACGGGTGGCACTGGAGACTCTGCGCCAATCGATATCAATAGAGTCCCAGGCCCACAGGGAAGCCCTGAGGGAAGAACTACATACCCTCAGGCAGACTCTGGTTGACCTTGAGGCTTCCACTAATTTTAGGGCAGAACAGCAGCTGGAGCATGCCATGGAGGACCATACCAGGGCTTTGCGTGGGCTGCCTCCCATAGTGCCACCACCTCCTGATGCAGCGGCAGAGGATGAGGAGAGCGACAGCAGTCCTCCCACAATGGCATAGCCGTGCAGGCCATGAGCCCAAGGAGGTATTTATTTTTGTCGCAAACATCCACACAGGTGGGTGTTGGTGTGAACCCTGTCCTCGAACCTCCTGGGTGGCCTCCCCCACCCCCCCTGTCCCCCACATGGCCAATTTTTTTTTTTTTTTTTTTACACACTGTGTTGCCTTGTGTGGCTCCCGTGGGCATCCACTGTATTCCGGCTGGGCACATGCAGGTTTGTCCTGAGTTTGGGTTAGATGCTTGGGTTCGTGAGACACACACCCCTCCTGCTTCCCATTTCCATGGGCTTGCAAAGGGTGTGACCAAGTGACAGTGAATTACACAGTGACGTTGGGCACCCATGAGCTGTGTGGGCAGTCTGTAGTCAATACTGTGTAGACATTCCTAGTGGATATTGTTGTTGTTTTGTACACTGCATGGTGTATTGATATGTGCTTGTGCATCCATGTTTTCCTCCTAATTTGCAGGTTCCTTCCTCATGTCTTCACAAGGCCGTCTACTTTGCAGATGGAGTTCATGTTGTATGCAGTACACTGAGACATTTGCGTGGCAGTAACACTGTACAGTTGGAAGGGGTCGATGTGCTGGCGTATTCAGGTTGTAAGACTTGCACTACTTTGATTTTGTACTGTCATATTTTGCCACTGTTTCATCCTGTGTTTCTGTATTGTGTTGCTGGTAAGTATTTGTTCATGTGGGCTGTTTCTTATTGATTATGGGAGCATATTGTCCATTTCGGACAGTGCACTTTGTGACATTTGTGTCATGTGTTGTGCATTCATTTGGTTGCTTTCACATTGCATGACATGCCATGGTGTGTTGGGTAGCTGAGATGGGGAGGGGTTGGGTGACATGGCACTAGTTTCATGTTGTATTTTGCAAGGGGGTAGTCATTCATGCAGCATGAATATGTGTGTCTTTTTATCACACATCATTGGTTGTCTTTAAGTAGGTAGGGATGCACACAATGTAGCACTTCCAGGTGACCAATCTCAGGCTGGTATGGTAGTGACAGTTGACTGTCCCTTATGTCATCATCATTGATTGTCAGCTGGTATGTGCCAGGGCTGTGTGCACTCCGCCGGGGTGTGATTTTAGGTGAAGTAATTAGCCACAAACTGCGTACGGGCTGCCTCACCACATACCCTTTCCCCTCCCATGCGCAGCGGGTGTGCATGTGGTTGGGGATGTGGGGCACCACCATGTCCACCGGCAGGCCCCGGCGTGTTGCAACGTTGTGCAGGACACATGCTGCCACTATGATCCTGCACACTACTGGTGGAGCGTATAGTAGCTGCCCACCAGAACGGTCAAGAGAGCAAAAGTGTGACTTGAGCACTCCGAATGTGCGCTCCACTATGCCCCGGGTTGCAATATGGGCTGTGTTGTATCTTACCTCGGGTGGCGTGGTGGGGTTCCGAATTGGCATCATCATGTGGGTGCTCAGAGAGTAGGCACAGTCCCCTGGATAGGTGATGATGGGTATCATTATTGGGGTTGTGACATTACTCAGTATGTGACATGCATGCATGTGCAGAGGCATTTATACTCACCAAGCAGCCATGTATCGCCATGCCGCCCAGCTTCTAGGTCCCGGTTTAGGGTTGACATTCTGTAAATGAAACTGTCGTGGGTGGACCCTGGATAGTTGGCATATACTGAGGTGATGATTCCCTTGGCATCACATACTACCTGGACGTTGATGGAATGCCAGTGCTTGCGGTTTCTGTAGATGTGCTCAGATGCCCTGGGGGGACATAGAGCCACATGAGTGCAATCAATGGCACCTAGCACTTTGGGGAATTGTGCCACCCTGTAAAAATGCTGGAACTGTTTCCATTAATGTATGTACATAGGTATGTATGTATGTATGCATGTATGTATTTATGTATTGTATGGTTGTATGTGATTTTTCGAAATCTTTTTCACAGAATGATTTTTTAATGAAACATTTATAATGAAAAAATATCAATTTCTTTATTATTTTACTGGGGGCGTCTACCCCAAGCCGACTATTTCCCTATGCGTTTAACCCCACCTAAACTCTCTCTCCACCCGTTTTAACCCCTTACCCCACCCCATACATTTTTAAAATTAGATATTAGAAATGTTTTTGTTTAAATCACTGGATACCAATATATATATATATATATATATATATATATATATATATATATATATATATATATATATAATATATATATATATTTATATATATATATATATATATATATATATATATATATATATATATATATATTACATGGCTGCAGTAGCGCGGCCATGTAGTTATGGTTAAGTTGGTGTTTCCATAGGAAGAGCACTTTTTGGGTGGCTTATAACTTCGCTCCCCCTGGACGAATCCTCACCAGACTTTTCAAAGAAAGTATATGGCCCACTCTGAATTTGTTTGCAAAGTTTGGTGAGGATTCGTCCAGGGGGGGAAAAGTTATAGGGGGGGTCCCAAAACTTTTTTTTTTCCCATAGACTGAATGGGAAAAAACTTTGCGCACGGCTACAGCCCGAACCGCCGAACAGATTTACACCAAATTTGCGGCAGGAGCGGCGGCCTGGTCCCGAAAGCGTGCTTTTGCAAATTTGGTGTAAATCCGTCCAGTATTTTTTTAAAAAAATGACCAAAATGTAAGGCAAAAAAATTAGTGATATCTGTGTTCGCTTCGCGGACGGACTTACCTGTTCGCTCCGCGGACAGCACCCCGATTGGCCCAGCAGCTTGCGTCATGTCCGCGGACATGCGACGTGTTCACTGATTGGGCGGCGCGGTGCGTGATGCGCGTCAGATTTTCTGTCGCGCCCGCCATCTCGCATTTGCGGACGTCCTCGGACAGCGCGGTGAAAGTTTGTTCAAAATGTGTATTTAGTAGAGTGTGTTGGTGTGTAAAAGTCTTTGGGGAGGATGGGGGAGTATGAGATAGGTTCAAAGTTGTATTTTATTTATGTGCTAGACGCTTTTGTTGTGTTCGATTTGTCTGCGGACAACACGGCTGTTCTGGAATGTTCGTAAATAAACAGAATGGATTCGGTGTCAACTTGAAAGTGTTCTAAGAACATTCGTGGGGTCTTGGAATGTTTGCAGGGGGTGTCCTGGAGACGTTGTCTGTATTGTTCGTTGGCAAGGTGAACATGTTTTAAGAACAATCGCGGTGTCCAGAAATGTTCGTACATAAAGAAAATGGGGGTGTCCTGAGGACGCTGTTTGTATTGTCCTCTGGCAAGTTGAATGTGTCCTAGGACCTTCCCCCTGTCCGCGGACATAAAAATGGTTGCAATGCTTGCATCTATGTGTGTGATATGCTGCGGTGGTTGTGGCCAGGGTATAGAATGTTGGGTGCATGGCCATTTTGCAATGCACCCAAGAGTGTATGCCCTGGCCACAACCACCGCAGCATATCACACCCATAGTGGCTTTTAACTTTGGGTCAAAAACTAATTTATAAGGAACAATGTTATAAGCTTGTATGGGTGTGATATGCTGCGATGGTTGTATTTATCTTGTTACACGTACTATTTGGTTTAGTAACGGGAGTCCATGTTTTTCTTGTTCATTTCTGTAATAAAAGTAAATAGCATGTTAGTATTAGTATTTTATAATGACTTATTACATTGTACAATCAACATTTTCTTCTTTTTATTGACCCCCATATTTAGTAGATTACAAACGAGAGTACTGTGCAATGTGCAAAGTTTCTGTGTTTGTTGCTAAAATCATTGGGGCTGTGGGAGAAAAAAAATCCATGTTGAATTAATAAAAAAACCCTTTCTCTGTTATGCTACAGTTTATTTATTTGTTTGTTTTCCGCGTTTACTTGTTCTTTATGCCTAATGATTTATGCATTGGATTGTTTCAGTTTTTGTGAGCAGTAAGATATTAGGTATCTGTTTGAATATTGTAAAATTTTGGCCCAGTTAGATACCAGTAGGTGTATTCTAACTGTTTATGTTTTGATATAATTTCGTGGTATTAATTTATCTGCTTAGTTGTTGTAGAATCTTTGGGCAGTTAGATAGGTTTTGAAATATTGTGACAGTTTCTATTTTTTTACTACAAGTGTACTTAAGGTTTAAGTACAGTTCAGTTATCAAATTTTGGTTTTAAGAACATTAAATACGCGTTTGTAAGATTAGCTGGTAATCTCTGCTTTAGAGTAACGGTACTATCATTACATTCAAACCATCCATATTTTTTTTTATATATGCAGTGTAGTTGCCTGAGTTGGTTGTGGCTCCTGCGTGGTAGATTATACCTATTGTTGTGAAGGTTTTCCTACCAAGTGATATTTGACCATGTGTGAATCCAGTCAGCTTGCAGTTGTTTTTCGTACCATCTGCATTGTAACGTAGAAGCATTAGTATTACGTATTTACTATGTGTTTGTATTAGTAATGTGGAGCGATTATCCTAATTGCAGGTAGAACATAATCTACCATGGTTTGCATTTTGTACAAGTTGCTGAAATGGAACGGATTCACAATTAGGTATTGATATATAGACAAAGCGCTCATTGGGGATTTGTTCTTATGTCACTATCAGGTTTACCAGACTGGGTGGGTAAGTTTTCCAATACCTCGGTTATGTCTTCCTCTTCACTCAAACACAGAGCGTCTCCAAATTCCCCCTCCTCCTCACCTGATGTAGAGGAGTAGTCCAGCCTCTTCCGACGAGTGCGATGTCCGTAGGTCTTGCTTTTCTTAAGTAGGTAAGGTCGGCATCGGAAGGAAGCCACTGTGACCTCGGGAACGGGTCAACAGAGACTCCCCTCCGCGACGGACAAAAACAGAGTAGGGGAAAAGCCTTAGCGGCACAAAAACCCCTGTGGATGATGATCCCAGCGATCCTGATGCAGGGAAGAGAAGCAAGCGTCCAAAGGTAGCGGTCCGAAGATCAGACGCAGACAGAACTGGGAGAAGAAGGTGAGAGCGGAGGGAACCGGGAGGACGAGAATGCTAAGCTGGAACGGGAGGTAATGGAAAGGGGAGAAGGAGAGTCCGGAGGGAGGCAAAGAGAGAGAAAAAGGAGGTAGCCAAGAGAACTAGGCAAGGAAAGGGCGGAACACCGCCAAGGGAAATAACAAGGAGCGTGAACAACAAAGGGTAGCAAGAAAGTTGCAACGTGCCGAGCCGCCGAAAGTGGAAAGAATAAATACACTAGGCGGTGGCCATATTGGAAAGAACTAGACCGTCAATAGACAATTTGGGAGGAGACGTGACGGCACTACACGTTGGCGGCCATGTTTCCACGTGTTCCACAACCGCCAGGAACCCGCGTTTGTGACAGTATGCCCCTTTCCAAGGTGGCTCCCTCCCGGCTTGCTGGGATGAAGCCTATGAAACTGTCGTAACAAACGGGGAGCATGTACATGAGGCCGGGGTTCCCAGGTATCTTCAGATGAAGGATATCCTTTCCAATGGATTAGATATTCAAGGCATCCTCTGTGGTACCGGGAGTCTCGGATGCGGGAGACTTCATACTCATCCGAGATGGGATCCGGTAGGATGTGTAGTTTGGGAGTTTTCTGCTTCCGATCGTCCGACACAAAAGGGCGCATTTGGGAGGCATGAAACGTCGGATGAATCCGACTAAGGGTTCATGGTCATTTAAGACGATAGACCACTGGGTTGACCTTATGCAGTATCTCAAAGGGTCCGATGTATCGAGGAGACAACTTAGAAGGTCGGACCCAACGAGGCAAGAACTTTGTTGACAACATAACTTTGGACCCATGCTCCCATGCCGGTACTTGGTTTCAGTGTCTGTCAGCCTGTTGTTTGTTCCGGATATTGGTCTTTAGGAGGCTTTGTTTTGCTGTGATATGAGCCTCCTTTATTTCGGCCAGGGAGGTTTCAATGGAGGGTATAGGAGTCTCAGGCCAAAAGACTGGTACAATAGATTGAGGGTTGAAACCGTAAGTACAATAGAAAGGGCTAAACCCGAGGGCATCATGAACTGAGTTATTGTAAGTAAACTCTGCGGTGGGGAGTAGGGATACCCAGTTGTCTTGAAGCTGGTTGACAAAACATCTTAGGTATTGTTCTAGGGTACCATTTAGCCTTTCCGTCTGTCCGTTTGTTTGTGGGTGGAAAACTGAAGACAGAGCCCTCTCGATGCCTAGCAGTTGACATAATGCAGTCCAGAATTTAGAGGTGTATTGGCTACCACGGTCGGACACAATCTTTTTGGGAAGTCCGTGTAGCCTGAATATATCTTTGAGAAAGACCTCTGCCATGACAGAAGCCAAAGGTATTTTTGACAGGGGTGAGAAATTAGCTAACTTGGAAAAAGAGTCCACAGTCACCATGATACACGTACACCCTTGAGAACTGGGTAGGTCCACGATGAAATCGGTCGAGATGTGCTTCCAAGGACCCGCAGGGATCTGGTCCTGTTGAAGCAAGCCGATGGGTCTTTGTGTGGAGTGTTTGTTTTGCATGTAGATCAAGCAGGTCCGGAGGTAAGTTTGAGTGTCAGCTCTCATGTTGGGCCAATAGAATGATCTTCTGAGAAGATCCAGGGTGCCCCGCAGGCCTCGATAAACTGCTACCGTAGAGTCGTGACACCAACCGAAGAGCTTGCCGATGGAGGGCTTGCGAGGGAAGGATAAGTTTACCTTGCGTGAAGTATAGACCGTCCCTTTCGTCAACCGGCAGCTTGCCCATGGATGTTATGGGTCGACGTTCACCTCGTCTTGTGTGCAAAACCCGGCCACCTGCATCCCTAGCACTTCGGTTTCCCAGTACAGCTACCAGAAAGGTTAGGAGGTTCGTAGCTCTCCCCAAAAGGATACGGCATCATGCTGCCCCATTCTATGCACGATGGCAGCTGCCGTGGAAGTTAGCAACTCGAAAACTACACTCCCCAGAAAACCGGGCTCCGTGCAGTAGTTTGCCGGTAGAGCCTCGCGTTGGCTTGCCCCGCCTGTCTCACTGATGTAGTCCGTGGAGGCAGCCAGGACGCCGCTTCTGTTTACAGCTACTCCCGACATTTAGAAGTTCCCTCTTCGATTGCCAAACCTCTTTTGTTTCTTACGGATTCGACTCGGATTGTTTACTGGACCCGCTATTTGGATTACCCTTATTGAACTGCCTTCCTGTGTACCAAACCTGTTTTTGCTTCCACGGACCCCGCTAGAAAAAGATTTGTCTTTGTTTTCGCCTGCAAATGTACTGAAATCCTGTTTTCTTCCAGACTTCTCTTCTACACGCTTTTGCCATAGTCCCTGTCCGCTAGTGTACCAGACCTTGCCTGCCTTCGACTTACCTATCTCAGGAACTGCCATCCCGACTGGTTGTTCTTCATCGTGCCTGACATTACCTGCCTTCAACTTACCTTACCTGGAACTGCCATCCCGACTGGTTGCTATCATCATTCTTCGTTCATCAGTGGTAAGACTTTTTGCTTCACGAACGGAACGTTTGGATTGAACCTGTTTTTTCCTGTGCACTCACGGACGCTCTGCAACTGTGCACCATCCCGAATCCAGTGCGACCCTTGTGCCGCCCGGGTATTAGTATCCTACTAACATTTACCTTTTTCTTATTTTATCCCTGTCATTGTGTTCTGAACTATTCAAATCCTTCAGTCCTTCTCCACTGGTAAGATCCTGTCCATCTCATGAATTGTGTCATAGTTTAAACCAGTTAGGTGCTAAGTCTTGTTATATTCCTAGGTGATTCCCGGGGTGGTGCCATTCTTCCATTCTACGGGGGGAAAAAGCTCAGGTATTCCATCAATTAGTAAGGCTTACAGGGGACAAGTGTTACCTTTGTATTACTGACTTGTTCTTTCCTTTACAGCCTGGTTCGTGGTGGTGCGCTTTCCCCCTGCCCTTCTGGGTGATCAGTCCCCTTGTCTGGTTAATTACAGCAAGTGGTCATATCATTTTGAAGGTCTCATTCCCTCACAGAGAGGAGGCTTGGGTAGAGGCCCTACCCAAAGCTCTTCAAGCAACTTCCTGGGTTTTGGATACTCCCCGGTTCTACGCACTCATCTCACCGGTGAGTAACAAAAACAGAAGCCATGGATGAAGCTGATCCTTTGGCTGCCCTGTTTCGTTTGTGTCTGAGTTAGGGTCTGACATGACAATAGCTCATGATGCCATGCATCAAAGGATCGATAGCTTACGGAGTATTCAAACTCCCCCAACACTGGGGGTAGACATGGCGGGTGCGGCCGCCTCAGGTTCTGTTTATCTTCAGCTTCCGCTTCTGGGTTTTCTGCAACCCCGGTTTTGATGGCCAAACAATTCCCGTTGGCCCCTCCGGAACGCTTCACTGGAGATCCAAAACAATACCGGACCTTCATAAATCAATGCAAACTGCATTTCTTGTGTCGGCCCACCGCCTTTCCAAACTCCACCACCAAGGCAGCCTTTATTCTTTCCCATCTCGGGGGTACAGCGGCTGTGTGGGCCAACCCTTTGCTTGAGTCCAACAGCTACGTCCTCTATGACTGTGACGAACTCATTTTGGCCATGAATAAGGTTTTTGATAACCGCTACAAATCTCAAGCATCAGACCTGGAGTTGCTGAGTCTACGACAAGGCACTTCTTCTCTTTTTTCTTATCTCACCAGATTCAATCAGCTAGCTGCTGAGACAGACTGGCCCGAGGAGAAGAAATCAGCCGTATTCTACCAGGGGTTGTCTGAAGAATTAAAAGATATCCTAGCCACAGTACCGGTCGTTCCGACCTCCTTCGGTGAATTGTTAGACTTGGTGTTGCAAATAGATGCCCGAAGGTCCGAAAGAAGAGGGGAACGTAAAACCCCGGTCCTTACCCCCTCTCCAGCAGATGTAGTTACTCCTCCTGCTCTGACTCCAGAACCCATGCAGATAGGGGCGGTGAGGGGCCCTTTGACTCCGGCACAACGTGAATATCGACGTTCACATAATCTGTACATGTATTGTGGGTCTTCAGAACACCAACTGAAAGACTGTAAAAAAAGAAAACGGTCAACAAGGCGGGAAATGCCAAATCCCGGCGATAGATAGAGTCCCTACGCCGGGAGTGTTTTCTTTGAACTCACAGGGTTTTTTGTCTGCTCCTGTCAGTCTTCCTGTGTTATTCACCACAGCCGAAGACGCTACGTTCTCCTCCTTGGCTATCATAGATTCAGGAGCTACGGGGAACTATATGGACTTTGACTATGCTGCAAAAAACAATGTGTCCATTCTACCCAAGGCTCAACCTGAGAGGGTTCATACTGTGGATGGTACAACTTTGGTATCCGGTTTGGTTACACAGAATACTTCCCTTGTCAGCATGAAAACTGAAGACGGACACATTGAATCGATTTCATTCGATCTAATCAAGGCTCCTCAATATCAAGTCATATTGGGTATTCCGTGGTTGCAACACCACAACCCTGCTATTGATTGGGTAAAGAAGAGTGTTTGCTTCCCTTCTTTGGAGTGTAATGAACACTGTTTTCAGGACACGTATGTATGCCCGGAGTCTTCTTGTCAAGCTCTGGTGGCTTCCTTGTCTGTCATAGGTGCCATTGTTCGTGACGCCAGTAAAGACATCCCTCCTGAATACGAATCCTTTCGGGATGTGTTCGATAAGGGCAGGGCGGATCGATTGCTGCCTCATAGGCCCTATGATTGTCCGATAGACCTGTTACCAGGGGCCAAGATACCAGCCGGCAGAGTCTATTCGCTCACCTTACCAGAAGACAAGATTCTGAAGGAATACATAGATAAAGCCTTGGCCACAGGCTTTATTAGGCCTTCAAAATCCCCGGCGGCATCTCCACTATTTTTCGTCCCTAGGAAGGAGGGGGACTTGCGCCCTTGTATAGACTACAGGGCATTGAATGCTATTAGGGTAAAAAACCAGTACCCTCTTCTGTTGATATCAGTGCTTTTGGATCAACGTGGTTCGTCAGTAGTGTTCACTAAACTTGACCTTAGGGGTGCCTATAATCTCGTTCGGATTAGAGCAGTGGACGAGTGGAAAACTGCCTTTAAGACACGTTATGGCTTGTTCGAATACTTAGTGATGCCGTTTGGACTCTGTAATGCCCCGGCCACCTTCCAGGCCTTCATGAATGACATCTTCCATGACTATCTGGACCAATTTGTTGTAATTTATCTCGATGATATCCTTATCTACTCATCCTCTGTGAAAGATCATTACGTACATGTGCGTTTTGTGTTGCAGAGGTTGAGGGAGAACCACCTGTACGTCAAGGCAGAGAAATGTGTTTTTAATTCCACCGAGGTGGAATTTCTTGGCTATGACTTGACCAGTCGTGGCATTCGTATGAGTCACTCTAAGGTTAGAGCGATTCTGGAATGGCCCATTCCTACCTCTGTCAAAGCATTGCAGTCCTTCTTGGGGTTCTCCAATTTTTATCGGCGTTTCATCCATTCATTTACGTCGATCTCTTCTCCTTTAAAGGCACTGACCAGCTCCAAGAAACCGTATGCATGGAATCCGGAGGCACAACGGGCCTTTGAAATTCTGAAGACCGCCTTCTCGACGGCACCAGTCTTGCAACACCCGGACCCTCTCCTCCCTTTCCTAGTGGAGGCAGACGCCTCCGGTTCAGCTATTGGGGCAGTGTTGTCACAGGAATGTCCTGATTCAGGGGAAATCGATCCAGTGGCATATTTTTCCAGAAAATTGACCCCGTATGAACGCAATTATCCTATCACAGAGTGCGAGTTATTAGCCATCAGAGATGCCTTTGCGGAATGGCGTCATCATCTGTTAGGTGCCCGTCATCAGGTTACTGTTTATTCGGACCACCGTAGCCTCCTTGCCTTTAAATCAATGAAGTGCCTTACGGCCTGACAAGCTTGTTGGCATCTTTTCTTTTCCCAGTTTAACTTTGTCATCACATATCGACCGGCTCGTCTCAATGCCTGTGCTGACGCTCTTTCCAGGTTATCCCACGGTTCTTGTGTTTCTAAGGCTGATCATCCCCTGCTGTTACCTGATAGGGTGGTTTGCGCCTGCACTCCTCAGCCTTCGCTCCGTGCCCTTATATCAGCTTGGGTGACCTCAAATAAGGAGGAATGCGAATCATTGAACCTCAACATTGTACAGGGCTTGCCTTATATCCAAGGTTGTCTCTTTATACCTCCTGGAGAAGCACATCTTCGAGCCTTAGCCTGGTCACACGATTCCTTGATGGCAGCCCATCTGGGGCAGCAAAAGACGCTGGAGGCATTGCGCCGCTGGGCTTGGTGGTCATCAATGCCCAGGGATGTCATCGATTACGTGGCCTCTTGCTCAGTGTGCGCTCAATGCAAAGTCTCTAGATCCAAGCCTGTGGGCCTTTTGCGTCCCCTTCCGGTGCCACATAAACCATGGTATATGGTATCCATGGATTTCATTGTGGACCTGCCTCCTCTAAGCGGTTATGATACCGTCTGGGTTGTCATCGACTACTTCTCCAAGATGGCTGTTTGTTCCATGCTCGGGTTTGCCTTCTGCCCCCGTCTTGGCTTCTTTGTTTCTTAAGCATGTCTTTCGTTTCTTTGGACTTCCTTCTATCATTGTTTCGGACCGTGGCCCTCAGTTTACGTCTCGCTTTTGGAGGGCTTTGACTTCTTCGCTTCACACTGACGATCGTTTCAGCTCTGCATACCATCCACAAACCGATGGGCAGACTGAGAGGGCTAATGCCACTCTGGAGCAATTCCTCCGATGCCTGTGTCTCCAATTTCAGTCTACCTGGTTAGAGACGCTCGCCCCTGCCGAATTCGCCTACAATAATTCGGTACACAGTGCCTCAGGTGTATCACCGTTTTTTGCCTTGTATGGATTCCATCCACGCTCTTTGCCCTTGGATCCAGCACTCCCTATTGACAACCCGGCCGCTCAGGCTTGTGTAAGAGAATTGGAGTCAGTCCGTAGGGGAGTTCGATCCCATCTTCTGCTTGCCCAGGAGAGAGCGAAGAGATACGCTGACTGGCATAGGACTGCAGCTCCGGAATACAAAGTGGGCATGAAAGTTTGGCTGTCTATGCGTAATCTACGCACTCCTGGCAAACGTATGCTGCTACCGAAGTTTGTGGGTCCTTTTCCCATTACGGAAGTTTGAAATCCTGTGGCAATGCGTCTTTCTTTGCCAACTTCATGGAAACTGCATCCTGTGTTCCACGTATGTCTCATCAAGCCTTGCCTTCCTTCCACGCATCTACCTACGCGACCTTGCGCTATTCGCGTGGATGGGGAGGAAGAATATGAGGTTGCTGATATTCTGGACTTTCAACTCCGCAGGGGTCGCCCCTTTTATCTGGTCGACTGGAAGGGGTACGGTCCCGAGGATAGGTCTTGGGAACCCTTGAGTAATATTCACTCGCCTGTACTCCTGCGTCGTTTCCATGCCCGCAAGGGGTTGCCGCCGCCTTTGGGGGCGGATGCTGTTATGGGTCGACGTTCACCTCGTCTTGTGTGCAAAACCCGGCCACCTGCATCCCTAGCACTTCGGTTTCCCAGTGCAGCTACCAGAAAGGTTAGGAGGTTCGTAGAGCTCCCCAAAAGGATATGGCATCATGCTGCCCCATTCTATGCACGATGGCCGCTGCCGTGGAAGTTAGCAACTCGAAAACTACACTCCCCAGAAAACCGGGCTTCGTGCGGTAGTTTGCCGGTAGAGCCTCGTGTTGGCTTGCCCCGCCTCTCTCACTGATGTAGTCCGTGGAGGCAGCCAGGACGCCGCTTCTGTTTACAGCTACTCCCGGCATTTAGAAGATCCTTCTTCGATTGCCAAACCTCTTTTGTTTCTTACGGATTCGACTCGGATTGTTTACTGGACCCGCTATTTGGATTACCCTTATTGAACTGCCTTCCTGTGTACCGAACCTGTTTTTGCTTCCACGGACCCCGCTAGAAAAAGAGTTGTCTTTGTTTTCGCCTGCAAATGTACCGAAATCCTGTTTTCTTCCGGACTTCTCTTCTACACGCTTTTGCCATAGTCCCTGTCCGCTAGTGTACCAGACCTTGCCTGCCTTCGACTTACCTATCTCAGGAACTGCCATCCCGACTGGTTGTTCTTCATCGTGCCAGACCTTACCTGCCTTCAACTTACCTTACCTGGAACTGCCATCCCGACTGGTTGTTATCATCATTCTTCGTTCATCAGTGGTAAGACTTTTTGCTTCACGAACAGAACGTTTGGATTGAATCTGTTTTTTCCTGTGCACTCACGGACGCTCTGCAGCTGTGCACCATCCCGAATCCAGTGCGACCCTCATGCCGCCCGGGTATTAGTATCCTACTAACATTTACCTTTTTCTTATTTTATCCCTGTCGTTGTGTTCTGAACTACTCAAATCCTTCAGTCCTTCTCCACTGGTAAGATCCTGTCCATCTCATGAATTGTGTCATAGTTTAAACCAGTTAGGTGCTAAGTCTTGTTACATTCCTAGGTGATTCCCGGGGTGGTGCCATTCTTCCATTCTACGGGGGGAAAACGCTCAGGTATTCCATCAATTAGTAAGGCTTACAGGGGACAAGTGTTACCTTTGTATTACTGACTTGATGTTCTTTCCTTTACAGCCTGGTTCGCGGCAGTACGCTTTCCCCCCGCCCTTCTGGGTAATCAGTCCCCTTGTCTGTTTAATTACAGCAAGTGGTCATATCATTTTGAAGGTCTCATTCCCTCACAGAGAGGAGGCTTGGGTAGAGGCCCTACCCAAAGCTCTTCAAGCAACTTCCTGGGTTTTGGATACTCCCCGGTTCTACGCACTCATCTCACCGGTGAGTAACAATGGACAAGGTCGATCCTTCAGGAGACAGCGATGCTTCTCTGACCTCTTCCAGGAAAGAGGATACCGTGGAGATGATCTTGGTATGAGGAAACATTGATTCCTTTCGGTAAGTTGGAGATTTCTCCTCTCTACGAGATAGAGCGTCAGCAATCTGATTTTGAGAGCCGGGAATATAGGTGATGGAAAAGTGGAACTGAGCAAAGAAATGTGCCTATCTGGCTTGACAAGTGTTATAGCATTCTTGTTGTCGCAGGATTTGAGGATTCTTATGGTCGGTGTGAATCAAAAAAGGATGTAAACTTCCCTGGAGCAAATGTCTCCATTCCAAACAAGCCAATTTCATGGCCCGCAATTCCTTCTCCATAACGGAATAGTTCTGTTGGCTAGGACGCAGTGTCTTAGAATAGTATGCTATGGGATGTTCCAGGCCCTGGTTGGTTTGGAGGAGAACAGCTCCCACAGCTGCAGCTGAGGCGTCAGTTTCCAAAACAAAGGGTAAACGTTGGTCTGGCTGTCTTAGAATGGGAGCGGTACAGAACCTGTTCTTTAAACGGGTGAAACTGTCTTCGGCTTCGGTAGACCACTGGAAAGGCGTGGAGGATTTCTTTAACAATGCAGTGATTGGGAGAGTGAGTCTGGAAAACTCAGGGATGAACTTCCGATAGAAATTTGCCAGACCTAAGAACCTCTGAATATCCTTGACCGAAGAAGGAGAGGACCAGTCAAGTATGGCTTCAACCTTCCTGGGGTCCATGGTGATCCCTTCTTTAGACAGGATAAAACCCAGATAGGATACGGAGGATTGGGCGAAAGCGCATTTCTCCGGTTTGACCAAAAGGTGGTGTTGCTGCAGCCTGCGTAGTACTTCCCTTACCTGGAGGGTATGCTCTTCGGTCTGGCGGGAGAAAACCAGGATGTCATCAAGATAGACCACAGTGTTCAGACCCAACAGATCTGAGAATATGCGGTCCATAAACCTCTGGAAAATAGAAGGAGCATTCACTAGTCCAAAAGGCATGACCTGATGTTCAAACAAGCCAAAGGGAGTGCGAAAGGCTGTCTTCCATTCATCTCCGGTCCGGATTCTGAGCAGATGGTAGGCATTACGTAAATCAAGTTTAGTGAATATCACTGAACCCTGGATCGTCTCCAAAATCTCTGAGATTATGGGCATGGGATATCTGTCCTTGATGGTCACTTGGTTTAGGCCTCGGTAGTCGATGCATGGCCTTAGTTCTTTGGAATTTCTCTTGGATATAAAAAACAAAGAGGCCCCTGCAGGTGATTGGGATGGTCAGACAAGACCATTGGCTAGATTTTCATCCAGATAACGACGAAGGACTTCTTTTTCAGCAATAGAGAGGGGATACATCCTGCCAAAGGGAACCAAGGCCTGAGGGACGAGATCAATCCTACAGTCCTCTGGACGGTGGGGCGGTAGCTCTTTGGGTTGCTGTTCTTCAAAGACCAAAACAAATTCCTTAAGACAGCCCGGAATACAATGGATGGAGCTCCTTTCTATGGCACATACAGTCTTTAGGAGGTCAGAGAACGAGTCAGGTCGAGGCATCCGGGCTAGTTCATCCTTTAGCTCCTCTCTCAGACCCCTTCGAAATATGGTGTACTGTGCCTCCTCTTGCCAGCTGGCCTCAGCCGCTAACCTCTTGAAAGAGGAGATATAGGAGAGCAGGTCTGAACTTCCTTGACGCACATCCAGAAGGTCTTCACTCGCTATGTGAGCACTTTCGGTGCGGAGGAAGGTCTGCTTTAATAGATCCTTGAATGCCGCATAGTTCTGAAGAACTGGGTCAGATTGAGAGACCAAGGGAGTGGCCCATGCCAAGGCATTCCCTGTCATGTGAGTAATCATGAATCCCACCTTCGTATGGTCTGTGGCAAAGGCGTGCTGTCTGAAGGCGAAATGAATGTTGCAGGCTTCTAAAAATTCTATAACCTTCCTTTCAGAACCGTCAAATTTGCCTGACACCAAATGCAGAGGGGGAAGATCTATGGTTTGCTGTTCTCGAGCGTCTACCCTTTGCTTAAGAGCGCCATTGTCCGCCTTAAGGGTTAGCATTTCTTTGTTAAGGGTCTGTACCGCTGCTACGAGTTCCTGTAGCTGTTGGGGAGTTGCCATGTCGGGGCTTAGGCGTTGCAAGCTATCAGGTTTACCAGACTGGGTGGGTAAGTTTTCCAATAACTCGGTTATGTCTTACTCTTCACTCAAACACAGAGCGTCTCCAAATTCCCCCTCCTCCTCACCTGATGTAGAGGAGTAGTCCAGCCTCTTCCGACGAGTGCGATGTCCGTGAGTCTTGCTTTTCTTAAGTAGGTAAGGTCGGCCTCGGAAGGAAGCCACTGTGACCTCGGGAACGGGTCAACAGAGAATCACCTCCGCGACGGACAAAAACGGAGTAGGGGAAAAGCCTTAGCGGCACAAAAACCCCTGTGGATGATGATCCCAGCGATCCGGATGCAGGGAAGGGAAGCAAGCGTCCAAAGGTAGCGGTCCGAAGCTCAGACGGAGACAGAACTGGGAGAAGCAGGTGAGAGGGGAGGGAACCGGGAGGACGAGAATGCTAAGCTGGAACGGGAGGTAATGGAAAGGGGAGAAGGAGAGTCCGGATGGAGGTAAAGAGAGAGAAAAAGGAGGTAGCCAAGAGAACTAGGCAAGGAAAGGGCGGAACACCGCCAAGGGAAATAACAAGGAGCGTGAACAACGAAGGGTAGCAAAAAAGTTGCAACGCGCCGAGCTGCCGAAAGTGGAAAGAATAAATGCACTAGGCGGCGGCCATATTGGAAAGAACTAGACCGTCAATAGACAATTTGGGAGGAGACGTGACGGCACCACAGGTTGGCGGCCATGTTTCCACCTGTTCCACAACCGCCAGGAACCCGCGGTTGTGACAGTCAGATTGTTGCAGAGAGTGCATATATGTTTCCACATGTATGAAATCTGGAAGATTTCATTTATAGGTATGTTTTTGCTTTCCAGTACTAATAGTAAGTACATTAGAAATTCTTGTGGATCTTCCTGTGAGTTTATAGTGAATTTCACCATTCCAGCACAGTAGTCCAATTGTTGTCTTATTCCAAAAACACTATACGTGTTGTCAGGATTGTTTGCTGCATTTCTGTGAAGTACTAACATTTGCAAACACAATGGGTCTGTACTGTGTAAGTAAATGTTGTCAACAATTGGTGGTAATTGAAATAGAATATTCATTGCTACATTTGCGTAGCAACTTACACCAACTATATTTGAGAATTTAAATGGTCCAGGTAGTTCTGTATCTAACTGCTTTTTTTGGAGTTTGTCTCCCTTCTTTAAAGAAGTACCTGGTTTACTTTCCCTAATTGATTCTTTTTTGCTTGTGGTACTTGATGAAAATTTAGTTTCTTTTAGTCTCTTTGGAGGATTTGCAGTGACATCCTGTTGCATTTCTGTTTGATTTAGTTTTCTTTTAGAACATTTTCCTTTTTGTGGAACAGGATATGTTTGTAGATGGGGGGTGTATAGTGAACGAAGTCTATTGTATTCTAAAATGCAAGGAATATCAGCGTTTACTTTACTTGCATCAAAGTTTATTAGAAATATACCGTCAATTGAACGTAGGCGTGACAGTGCTACGTAGCTCATGCCTTCTTTAAAGACTGTGTTACCAATGTCTATCATTGCTTTGTCTAGAGTAAGACCTTGTGATTTATGAATGGTGACTGTGTATGCAAGAGTTAGAGAAAATTGTTCTCTGCGTTCATACATGTCTTTGAAGAGAAGGAATCAAGCTGTTGAGCGTCCTATTCTTTTTACTTCTGAAAGTTTGTCAAAGAGAATATTGACAAACTGAATTTTGTTGTCACGTGGGTATGTTTGAAAGCCAACAACTGTACCCAGTGCTCCATTAACTAGTCCTTGGTCCACGTCAAGGTTACGTTTAAGCATTACTCTGCAATTTAAGGATAATTTTAATATCTTTTCCAAGCCTGCTGTGTTTGAGATTGATTTTTCTAAACTATTTAGTCTTGTTGTGGCTTGGTCACACATGGGTAGTGTCATTCCATGTACATCTAGTTTGTCTGTGGCGCTAATTTCCATAATTGGTTGCATTTCTTTGCTTAACATTATTTCATTGAATTTGAAACAGCTTGCAAGAGTTGGCATTAAGGCCATACAATTGACATTTTTGTGGGCTAATTGTTCCATAACATCTGTAGCACATGCATTATCACCATAAAGTGCATGAATGTGCCGGGTTTTCAATATTGCTTCTGCTTCTCTAGAAAGTATATCAACTCTGATACTTTTTAAGATGTTGCCATAAGTGAGATCTGCAGATTGGCGCATGTTTTCTGTTAATTCTCTGTATTGGAAATGTTGCCAAAGGTTGACATTTCCAATGCTGCCAACAGTTTTACGGCAGAGTTTGTGTCCTAATGTTTTAAAAATAGGCTCACCTTTTACAGGTGTCAATTGAACAAGATCTCCGAAAACAATGATGTGTTTTCCTGCAAAGAGCTCTTCATAGTTTGTTTTGAGTACTTCTTGTAATCTGAGGTGAATCAAAGCTAACATTAGGTTGGACACCATGCTCACTTCATCTATTAGTAGCATTTTCATTTGTTTCAATACTCTGCGTAGTTCCATTGCAGCTTCTGCAGAAAGTTTGTAATAATCTAACTTGTTTTGGTGTTCTACTGGCAGGAGTAGTAATCGGTGTAAAGTGACACCACCTATGTTGTAGGCAGCCAAACCTGTGGGGGCAGTGACAACAGCTGACAGTTTGTTGTTTGTCAATTGTTGAAGGAACTTACTGATGATTTTGATTAGGAATTTTTGCCAGAACCAGCTCACCACTGACATACAATAGTATAGGTTTGTAATTTTGGCAGGTGCATTCTTTGTTTTCATGTTGCACACCATGTGCAATTTCTTTTGTTATTTCTTGAAAAATGCTACGTTGCTCTTTGTTTAGTTTTGATTGTAGTGTAGTTAAGTCTTCTTTATCTTCATAGTGACACATGGTGTTTTCTACTTCTATCATAGCTAATTCTGCCTCATTTGTTATTAGTGGTTCTCCCAGTGGTTTTTGGCTTCCTGTGACAGAAGGTTGACTACTGTCAGGAGTGTCCTTATCTAGTTGGGCCTAGAGTTCCTCTTCGTGTTGCTGTTCATTGTGCAACATTGTTTTGTACTGTGCAAAGTTTACATCAGTTATACTGCTTTCATTGGCTTTGAAAGCGTCTTCATATGAGTCATAGGTATCTAGTATTTCTTCTTCTTTTCTCCATGTTTTGAAGAGTTGTAGCAGGGACATGTAATATATTTCTTTATGTTGAGGAGTCTTTAATGACAATTTAATATGATTAATTAAATTTGGTTTGGTGAGTTTTACTAAGCTGCCATCACAGTTTGTCACTTTGTATTTACGGTTTTGCTCATCAGGTTTTATATTATTTTTGTATGTGTAGTTTTGGGCTATGTGGTATAGACACATGGTTTCCAAAGTGGTACTCCTGTTTGGGTAGTATGTGTCCAATAAATTGTTTTTTAAAATGTCTTGGCTGTTGGGATCATGTTTGGCTATTGTTTCTATATCTTCCTATGATTTTAGAACTCTTTTTCTAGATTTAGCTGGACCAAGACTTAGCCATACTATATTTGCAGATTTACCATACAATGCAGTACCAGTTAATCGATCAGCTGCTTCATAGGCTCCACATTCTCTATGGTGCAGCATTTTTATGCCCAAGCTGTATAATTTCTGAGACACTGTTTTATCTGATGACAGGTCATTCCAGAGGTCTTGGAGCTCTGTCTTTTCTGATTTGGTTAAGTATGCTGTGACATATCGTGCAACTGCAGTAGAATTGTCTGCAATGTACTGCACATCTAGGTTTGCATTCCACAAGTGGGCAATGATTGCATTGTAATCATTGATATATTTTTCTTCTTCTTTTCTTTTTATGCAATATGTATTTTTAGGTGACTTACCTTTAACACTATGTCTAACTGAAGATATGAGGTTGTTCACTTGACCTGTATTTGTAACTGGTCTAGGGAAACCAAATCAGCATTTGGTGTAGTATTTCCCTTTGTTTTTGTATTTGCGACGACAATATTTGCCACATTTGTGTCTTTGGAATTGTAAGATTTTTGCATGAAGATCACTATTTGTGGATTCTGACGGAATTTCACAAGTGACATATTTTTCAATAAACTGTAAAACAGTGGCAACACTGTCTTGACCAAATTTAGAAGCATCTTTAATCCATAAAAGCATGTGGACATGTGGCGCTCCTCTGGCTTGGTATTCTTTTCTCCAAAAGAAGTGTTGCACTTCTCCAAGGGGAGGAACAGTTTTATTACAAATAAAATGTAGCATAGCAATGAAGCGATGGTGAAAATATCTAGAAACATTAAGAGGATCCTGAGAACAAAGTTCTCCAGGTGTTAGTATATCTATGTTTGTTTTGTTTTCGTTTGATATGCGTAGGAAAGCATGTAAATCTTCCAATGCATATTCTGCGCAACTTAATGTAACAAACCAAGTGGGTGGGCCAAGGTTTCTGATCATACAACGTACATCTCCATGGCGTCGAAACCAGTACTCTTTAGTACCTCGCATATTTGCTAATAGATTTGTAAGATTTGCCTGTAAAACCTCATCTTTTTGTTGAACTTTTTGTAATAATTGTGTGGCTGTCATATTTTGAAAGTGTGATCCTGATTTTAATATGTGTGCAACTCCGTAACATAAAGTTGCTAGTTCACTTTCAAAGAGTAGGTGGAATATGTATTCCACATTTTGTCGAAATCTGGGATCTTCAGAATACATTCGTAATGAGCGATATTCTGATGCTGATATTTGACAGTGTGTCTTAAATTATTTCAGTTGTATCTTTCAAGTTTTTTTCGATATTAATGTCTTTGTAATAATCATTATTCTCTTTGAGATATTGCAGGGCTTCTCTAACTTTATGTAAATCTACCAGTTGTTGCCAATTTTTTTTGTCTTTTGTAGGTACTCCATTTACCAAGATAATTAAAGATTGTTGCATTGGACGTTGCACTCCTAGAGTGTGTACATTTTCTTTTAAATCTAATGGTAAATACACTACTTTTCCACGAATACCTTTCAATAATTCAGAGGGAGGTAATTTTGCAGTTTTTGGTTTAAGGCGTATTATTGCTTGAAATGGATGAACTGTTTGAATTATGAGGCTCTCATATAAATTAAGTTGTTGAAGGAGTTTTGGTAGTGGATGTAATTCCAAGTTATTTGATATAGCACGTGAAGGAGTTTGGTTGTTGTCAAGTTTGGTAGTGCAGTAACTGCAAAGTATTATGGGGTCAGTTATTTCGTATTTGTTTTCTGCTATAAGGTAGAGAGCTAATTCAAACCATTTAGAATCTTCATTGTCTTCTATTTTGTATGAAAGGTCTATAGTTTTTGTGTTACTTTTATAACACGTTCTGCGGCAACATACATACACGTGGTTTGGTACTTCAGCTGAAGTGCTTTGAAATTTTAGTATTTCTTTTTTGTATGTGTGTAGTGAAAGGTTGCCATGTGCAGATTTGTTATGAAGTTGGTTGACAGCTAATTTATCTTGTAAGTGGGTTTCATTTCCAAAATATTTTTTCTGTATATACTCGATTTCTTCTAGTAGGTCTTTTGGTGTACCATGTAGAAGAATGTTATTTAAATTGGCTAGTGCTAAAGCAGGACTTTTTGCATAATACAGTTTATAAACTAGATTTCTTATACTTGCATTATGTGTTGATATCCTTTTGATATCATGGAAGGTTGTTTTGCAAGTAGCTCCTGATATGCAGGCCAACGAATGTCCTTGCAGTCCCGTGTGCTTGCGTAATGGACAAGCATCCATACTTTGCAGTATTTTAATTTTGATTTTGTCTTTGCTTTTCACATATTGATTGAGGAATAGGCGTAAAGATTTGAATTTTTTTTTGGGAATGTTACACATTGACGTGCATGGCCATATGTAAATTAGATGTTCTGATTCAGTCGAATGGAGGGGCAAATCTAAGTTTTCAGGGCATATTTTTGTAAGGAGTACTTCTTGTTCCATTATGGTATTATTAACTTTTTCATAACCTCGACCACTGCTTTGTATGGCAATTGTATTTGTTTGCTTTTGTTTGTACGCTTCTTCATTAAAGTATGGTTCTATGCTTGTAGTGTGACTCCATTCACCTCCACAGATATTTAAGAAGTTATTTCTGTTCACATTTCGTTTATTGAGAAGTCTTTTTTGAAATTTAGTTATTAGTTTTGTTAGTGGTTTAATTCTGTTTAACACGACAATAAATAAGTTTCTTTTGAGAAGAATTGCACTGTCTATCAAAGCTTCTAAGATTACTTTCCTACGATAGGTTTGAAGTGTTGAACCTGGTTTCTCTCCTGTTTTTATCAGATTTTGAAGGACTTTGTGACGCATCATTTTGGCTAATATACTTTTCTTGGTATGCTTACTTTGTACTATATTAAGATTTATAGAAGACTTTTTATTTGTAGTGATAGTTGATTTTCTGTTAATAGTTTTTTGGGTCGTTTTACTTTGTGATAGAGGAGGCAAAGTTTTTGCACTACAAAATTCTTCTGTTTCACAACATGACTGTATTAGCTGCTGTGTTCCAACGTTTTTTTACAAGTTCTGCTATAGATGGGTGTTTATGTTGGAGACTTTTCTTTTCATTTGCTCTACTTCTGCGTCCCTTTCTACGGAGTTGCTTTTTGGTGGGCATTCTTTAGCGTCTGTTGAAAAAAATACAGAAGGTATGGGTTGGGGGTTTTTGCAATGCATGTGTGTTGTGTGCGTGATTGTTTGAGTAAGATGATAAAGATGTATGTAATGGTGTGTGATTGTGAATTGGGAAGTTGAACTACTAGGGATGGGTATTCTTCAAATAATGTGTTACTAAACTGGGGTTCAGATGAGAGAAAAAAGTAAGCCGGTGGTGTGGAGAAGAATGCATAATATAGGTAAAGCTATACAATTAAAACAGTTGTTTGTTCTACAACATCTACATTCTAGCGGCTGAGTTGGGTAATTTGTGTGCCGAAAAATAGGAATTTGAGGGCCATTCTGACAGGAGATCACTGTTTAAGACGGGGGGGATTTTTGGTCAGAATGGTGCAGAATCTCTATTTTTAGGCACAGAAATACCATGAATGCACTGTACAGTGCGTTTGAGTTATAAATCAAATATTATGGTAACAATCTACTTACTTTTTTTTCAAAAATGAGTAGTTTGCTTCTTAGTTGTTCTTTGTAAATCAAAATCGGCTGCTTCTATTCAGGAGAATGGGCTTCACTGCAATTGTAAAAGAAAGAAATTAGTAATTTGGTTGCTATATAGCACTGTTTTCATTTTAGACATAGATTTTTTTAAATTGAAATGCTCAGCGCCTTCCTGAAAACCATTAAAACTATATTATGACTAAGAGTAGGAAAGAAAATATCTTTACTATATTTTGTGGAATTCATAAGCTAACAACGTATACCACTATTATTGTAACTAAGCTTTTCCACGTAATAGTGAGTCATTGTCATCATAGCTCTCAACCATGTGTGTCGCAAAGGCGGGTGAAATCACCTGATTTTGTTTTTGGCGGGTGAGACGCCCATTGGAATGAATGGCCGTGCAGGAGGCTTGGCGGGTGAGTCAGTCCTTTACAAGGCGGGTGACACCCGCCAAAAGCGTGTGAGTTGAGAGCTATGTGTCATAGCCTGCTTTTGCATGTAACAGTGAGTGAATGTCATAGTCTGCTTGTCCTATATAAATGTATGTAAGTACTTATATAAACTAAAAAAATGAAAACCAATTATGTGTTTATACAAATATTATTGTTTGAGATTTGATCATAGAGTGTGTATGTTATTTTGTGTGATTATATGTCGTGTATATATTTTATTTCAAAAATGTTAGTTTAATAGTATTTGCATGTGTGTGTGTGTGTGTATGAAGAAATTAAACGATATAAAGGTTTGTAAGTGACAGGTCATTTTAGGACAATGAAACAATGATCGTCCATTCATTTTTCATATTATAGAAGGTAAAAGTCGGTTAGAAAATGTGTTCATGTACTGTGTAGAAAATATGCATAACTGTACTTTCTGTTCATGGATATGGACCAAGCTGCAAGTAGAAATATTGGAGATTTGTATAGTACTTCTCGTAGATCGTGGTTGTCAATGGTATGAGACTTGTACTCCGAGAGATACACCTTACATTTGTAGTGCTGCTCTATGATGATGCAGTTACATGTATAGTTATTGGATTTGATTGGTGGATGGTCATGTGATTGCTTAGCTACATCCAATGAGGGAATGGCACAGAGAGTGAAATCGAAATGGTAGAAGGGCTGTACATGTTACGATACGTTCGCGGACATGGCGGTAGTTCTAGGACACCGCGTATTACATCCGGGGAATTTGGGGAGGGGAGGTATGGAAATGAGATTGGATGAAGCAAGGGATTGGTCAGTAAAGTGTAGTGAGTGTGTTGTGCTAGGAGAGGTTTTCTCAGATATTGTTTTTGCAGAGAGAAGAACAGATAGCTATGGCTGAGTGTTTCAAAACACAGATTGTATGGATTTTGGGAGACTCGTGGATTAATTGGTTGAAGGTGCATGCAGAAAGCTGTGGAGTATCTATAGCTCTTGGATTCCCACATGTGGAAGTGCACAGGCATGGAGTGCATGGAATGAAGTGGTTGGACTTACTACCTCTCTGTGCAACTTTGAAGATAGAGGAACATCCAGACATAATTGTAATTCATTGTGGAGGGAACAGTTTAGGACATGTGTCTGGAATTTCTTTGCAATTTGCAATGAAAGAAGGACTTCAGAAGATAATAGACATGTTTCCAAACTCTAAAATATTTTTTTCACGGATTGCGCAGAGACAAGTGTGGCTTTGTTCTTTCTCATGTGGTCCACAAATGTTAATAAGGCTGTTTGTGCCTTCCTAAGAGATTTTGGCATGTCCTCTTTTAACAATGAAAATATTTTTTTCGTAGTACATATATTTTTCGCAAAGATGGAGTCCATCTTACTTATGCTGGCAATCAGATTTTTCTGAGAAATGTACAAAATGCATTGCGACCTTTTTTAGAAATACAGCATTCGTTTTGAAGTACGTCTTACGTAGTTAAAATGTTTTACATTCAAACACCTCCCAAAGGCTCTTTTCAGAGCCACCACTTCCTGTTAGAGAAAAATGCATTGGTTTCAATAGGGTAGCAATGCAATTGTTTTTCTGTTCGCTGACTGTCCGCAGACTTTCACGAAATGGAAATGGCTATGCTTTTTGTATCTTCACTTCTATTTTTTAACTGTTAAAGGCGGCTCTGAAAAGAGCCTTATTTTTTTTTTCATTTTTGTTATTTTGTATTTTTTTTGTTCTTTTTTATACACGACACACTAGGAGAGGCGGGAAAGGAGGGCAAAGGGAGGGGGACACGAACCAAAGGGATAAGAAAGGGCTAGCTGAGAGAGGAAGATGTAGAGTGGGTTTTATTTGGGTAGTGAGCAGGTCTTCTGGTGCTCTGAGACAATCGTCTCAAAAGCACTCCGAAGTCGCTCCCTCCTGCAGAGTACTGTGTCACAGTACACACATACAACTGTGACCCTCGAAAGGTAAGGGTCATCAGAATTCTGTATGGCCTGTGAGGCAGCTTGAGGAAGACGCTGTCCCACAGAGGTGTTCCTTGTGGTGACAGGATCAGGAACGGAGGATGAAGTAGAGGCAATCAACCTACTACACTTCTCGCAAGGTACAACCTTGCGAATGGCCCCAGTGTGGAATGAGCGCAGGTGTTGCTTCATGGTAGTGGTTCCAAAGCTATACGAACCATGCTTTCCGCGACTGAGTACCATTTTGCACTCATTACAGGTGACACGGTTCGCATGAGACTTAGGACCGTTTCCATGAACGGTAAACAACTGCCACACTCAAGATTCACGCCGACGCCGGGTAGTAGGGATTTCCTCTACCTCATTCTTGTCATCCTCTTCTTCCTCCTCTGTATCCTCACTCCTGTTCCCCTCTTCAGGCCCTTGGGGAAATGGTGGTGGTGGAGGGGCTGGGGGTGGTGCTGAGGCAGATGTAGCACCATGTGGTAATAGTCGAGCCATGGATGTCATAGGCTTGGAGATGGAAATCTCAAAATCTGCAAAGTATGCAGCAAAATGCAGTGTGCTCTGTTGAATAGTCAGAAACACAATGAGAATGCGCTCTAGGGCGTGGTCTTATATCGGGGTACTTGTGCGCGGGTCGCGGACATGCGTGCCGTCCGCAAGACAGATCGAACATCAAAAAAGGTTCAAAAAGTCACAAAAACTATGTGGAAAGTTAGGATTAGTATGTGGGATTTGTGGTATGGTGATTTTTTAATGAGAAATATTGTGGATTACTTGGAAATGTACTTTTAAACTGGTCGGGGACACAAACAGTGTCCGCATTTAGAGCACGAGATGAGCGTGGGCGCGGTCACATGATTGTGTTGTGAGCATGTTCGCTAAGGTAGCGGTCGTCCGCAGGACACCCAATGTACGGACATTGTTTTGCGCATGCATGTTGATGTTCTGCGTACAGTGTTCGGGTCCTGAACTAATTAAAAGTGCGTCACATGTAAAACGAACAGTTACGGACAGCCGTTTGTTCTTAGCACAGTTTAATTTATTTGCTAACAATACGGACAGACATAGCGTTTCAAGCACACCTCCATTTTTGTTTATTTACGAACAATTCAGGACACCACGAGTGTTCTTAGAGCAGTTTCTGCTTGCTATCGAACACTACGAATAGGGATAGTGTTCTTAAGGACACCTCCATTTTCGTTTATTTACGAATTTTTCAGGACACTACGAGTGTTCTTAGAACATTTTCAACTTGCATGAGAACATTACGGACAGATGTAGTGTCCTCAGGACAGTCCCATTTTCGTTTCTTTGCGAACATTTCCAAACAACCGCGGTGTCCGTGGACACCTAAACTGGTTTTATCACAAGGAACTGAAAGTAATTACAACACAATATAAGAAAAGTAACTTTATTTCAAATATATATACAATTATGACTGGGAAGGTGGGGCAGAAACGGAAACAAAAACAGGAGAATTAGGGATTTCTAGATAACTGGGATCAGGTGAAGAAGGGAAGGAAAGCTCATCGAAACGCTTTGGTCCATAGACAGGGTTTGGGGTTAACTGCGTGGGATAGGGTGAGGAGGGACAAGTGCAGGTTGGACAATGGTGTGCTGTTGGGGGTTTCACATCATTTTCCACAAAGTTTTTCAAATCCATAAAATTTTGCATAATTCGTCCATTTTTTGATTAATCTGCTGTAGAGTGATTTTTTTTTTTTAAAACATTTTATTGGCATTTGTAAAAGTGCAAAACAAAGAACAAACAGTGACTTAACAACCAACTGAAAACAAATTAACTAATTAACTACTTAACTTCCACAGCCTTCATAGAGCAGTGTATCGTCCGTGGTGGGGGGCGGAGGGGGGGGGGTTCGGAGTGCAGCAAGTCCGTGGTCGTGGGGGGCTGGGTATGGTGTTGGCCATTCTTGGAAACCAGTCACAGGCGGTATTCTGTTAGGAGCGAAAATTCAGGGGGGTTTGTGGTCGGAGGCGAATTGAATGTCACGCACCAGGGCCTTCCATGAGTCCAGAGCTTCATTGGAGTCGTCATCATTCGAGCGAATGCCATCCTGCCAGGCCCTAGTCTCCGCCTCCGTCCACTTTTCCAGGTCTTTGAGCCAACGTCCGTGTCTAGGGCCCCTTGGGGATTTCCATGCCATCGCTACGGACCTCTTCGCAAGGATGCAAGCAAGGTCCATTAGTTTGACCTGATGCTTGTGTTTGCTGGGTCTGGGATGGGCTCCCAGCAGGCATTCTTTTGGGTTCCACTCGTATCTTGTGAGCCCCGCCTCAGTGCATGTACGTTCCACCATGGACCAGAAGTGCGCAGTCTTGGTGCAGGTCCAAAACATATGGATCAAGTCCGCCTTGTCGTTACCGCACCAGGGGCAGTGCGGAAGTGCACGATTGTTGAAGGTGGCAACTCTTAGCGGAGTCATGTATGTCCGGTATAGGACATTTAACTGGACTTGTTTAAATCTGGTATTCCTCGACACCTCTTTGGGGTATAGAAGTATTCGCTCCCATTCGCCGTCGGTGAGCGGGACCCCCAGGTCGGATTCCCATTTTTGTCTCAGGGGCGTGCTTTTTGGGTTGGGTCTGTCGTTCAGCTTGGCATATAAGCGGGAGACCGGTCTCCAGCCATCTGCTAGGTCGTACATCTCCTGAAGAAGGGGGTCCGGTGGGGGTTCCTCCGGCCAAACGGGCCATTGTGCCTTTGCCGTTTGCTTGAGGCGATGGTACCACAAGAACTGGGCGTTTGAAATGCCTTCATTGGCTTGTAGGGATTCGAGTTCTCTGAACATGCCGTCTTCGAACAGATCCCCCCATGTGTAGATTCCAGCTCTCTCCCATTGTCTCGCTGTCACTAAGTCTGCGTGGGTCTTGCACACGTCAGCCAGGATGGGGGCACTGGGGTTGTAGGGGTGCTCTAGGTGTCGGAGAGAGCCAGTTCTGGCCCACACCTGCCGGCCCAAGGTGACAATCATGGGGACTCCTGAAGCTTGTTTCAACGGGTTCCAAAGCATCTCCCTGGGGAACAGCTTGGAAGTCGGGTTACGGAGGAGCTTCGTTTCCGACGAAAGTTCATCAGAAAGCCATTTCGTTGTGTGACTGAGCTGTGCGGCCAGATAGTACCTTTGTAGATCCGGTAGTTGTATCCCACCTTCTTTGTGCGGGAGCGTGAGTGTGGGGAGGGAGATCTTGTGTCTGGAGGACCCCCATATGAAGTCCTTGATGAGAGAGTCCAATTTTGTGAAGAAAGGCGGCCTGATGTAAAAGCATACGTTCGTGAAGTGGTACAAGAGGCGGGGGAGAATTATCATTTTGACTATTGCGGCTCTGCCCATTACCGCCAGTGGTAGCTTCGACCAAAAGTTCATGGATTTGCGAAGGGTCCTAACAGCTTTTTCCGTGTTATGGTCATGTGTGAGAGCTGGGGTATGGCACACGTCAATTCCCAGGTATTTAAAGTGCTCTAGTTGCCATCGTATCCCGACGTCTGGGAGGTCTGACTCAGCCAGGCCCCTAAGTCTCGCCAGCGGAAACGCACAAGACTTCAATTTGCTGAATGTTATTCCGGAGTACCGGGAGTAGTTGTCGAGGATATCGAGCGCGACGTGTGCGTTGAGCCGGGGGTTATTCAAGTACAGGAGGACATCGTCCGCATACATGGATATTATGGCATAGTCCCTGCCCAGCCCGATGCCCGCGTCAAAATGTTGTGCCCTGAAGTAGGCAGCCACTGGCTCCAGGCCCAGTATATATAACATTGGGGATAGTGGGCATCCTTGTCGGGTGCCGCGCTGTATCGGCCAGGCCTGGGACATCGTCGTTCCAGTCTTCACCCTCGCTGTCGGGGTGTTGTACAGTACCTCGATCCACCTCACGAAGCTCGCTCCAAAGCCGAATTCCTTTAGTACTTCAATTAACCACTCCCAAAAGATGGAATCAAAAGCTTTTATGGCGTCCAGAGAGAGTATAGCGAGGTCTTCATCTCGGTCGTGGGTCTCCGCCATGATATGTTGGAGCCTCCTCAGGTTCGCAGAGGTGTTGCGACCTGGCACAAAGCCATTTTGGTCTTCATGGATCAAGGTTCCAATCACCCTTGCCAGCCTCTTAGCTAAAATTGTGGTCAAAATTTTGCAGTCGTAGTTCAGCATGGCAATCGGGCGATATGACTCGCAGTTGTTGGCGGGTTTGTTAGGTTTAAGTATAGGGATAATAATTGTCTCTTTCATGGAGTCAGGTAAGGTCCCAGTTTCAAATGCCTCCATATAGACCCTGTGGAGTGTTGGGGCAAGGGTCGCAGCGTAGGCTTTGTAGAATTCGGGCGGGAGTCCATCGCTCCCGGGGGTTTTACAAGTGGTCAGCGACTGAATCGCATATGTCACGTCCTCAGCGGTGATCTCTGCATCCAATGACTCTCTCTGGGCCTCCGTCAGACTTGGGAGCTCAATCTCGGCCAGTGTGGTCCTGATGTCGTCCACTGGTATTTTGGCGTCATGGGCGTACAACCTGGAGTAGAAGGCCGCAAAAGCTTGGTTGATATCTCGTTGCGTCCGATGAGTCGTCCCCCTTTCATCCGTTATTTCGGTTGGGAGGTGTCTTGGAAACTCGCGCCGACACAGCCAGGCAAGCATTCTACCAGGCTTATCCGCTTCTTTGTGAGTTCTGGCTATGTAGGTCGCGTAGTCGAATTTGGACAGTCTGTTCCATGCCAATAGGCACTCCTCCCGGATGTCCTTCAGCTCTGTTTCGGCGTCAGGTGCATTGTTGAGTTCGGATTCAAGGTGGGTGATCCTGTCTTCCAATTTCTCCAGTTTCAGTTTCAGTTGCTTGCGAATACCTCCGGCACCTGATATAACTTCGCCTCTTGTGACAACCTTCATGGCCTCCCAGAGTGTGCTCCAGCGCGACACTGAACCTGTATTAATGTCGAGATAATCTTCGAGTTTGGTACCCAGTTCTTCCCTGAATGCGTGGTCCGTGAGTGCTGCGGGTGGCATTCTCCATAGCGGGATTGGTGGCCTGGGTCCTCTAGGGATCCATTGCATGATCAATGGCGAGTGATCAGATATGGTTCTACCTAGGTAAAGTGTGTCGTCCACCTGCTGAGCCAGCGCACGATCGATGAACAGATAGTCTATCCTCGTGTGGACCTTGTGGGGGGCCGAGTAATAGGAGTAGCTCCTCTCGATGCGATGTTGTTCCCTCCAAATATCCACCAGATCGAGTTGTTCTATTGCTGTGTTCAGCGCGTTTGACGCGAGGTTGTTCGGGGAACGGGGGGGGTCCGACCTGTCCAGAGCGCCGTTCCTGACCGAATTGAAGTCGCCACCCCATATGAAAGCGCTCTCTCTCCTGGGAATGATTTTGGCAGTGAGCATTGCGAGGTGTGAGGGTATTCCTTGTTGCGGGAAATATGAGTTCACCAGGCACACCGGTATGGAATCGATGGTGCCCCATATTATTAGATATCTGCCCTCCTTATCGGCTTCGTGGCCCAACAGGAGGAAGGGGACAGTTGGGCTCACCCACGTGAACACTCCTCTGGCGAATTTGGAATAAGGCGCCCCTTTCCCAGTACCTCCCCACTTATCGGAGAGTTTGGCCGTTGCTTCGTCCGTGAGGTGGGTTTCTTGGAGCATTGCTATTGATATCTTTTTCCTACGCAGATAGGAGTGGATCCGATTCCTCCTCATGTACGTGCCCATGCCCCTCACATTCCACGTCATCACCTTGATTTGGGACGCCATGGAGTTATTGTTTCAGCCTCGTCTTCCACGCCTCCCCCGCCTCCGGGCGGTACATTATCCCCCTCAGGGTCTGGCGACGTCCCGTCCGCCGCCCCCAAGAGCCTCCGGTCCCATTTTTCTGCTTCATTAGTAGTCTGAGGGCTGTGGTATGAACAAAAACAAATAACAAAACTAAAACTGGTGCGCCCAGCAACGACAAAGTCTTGCGGGTGCTCAGGCGCTCTCGTACCGTCTGGACCCATCCGGGTATCGGGCACGAGGAAGGTCGGGCAGGCAACTGGCCTGACCTGTTCTGTTCGTGGGGGGTGGGGCCCTATGCCTGGCGGGGGCCGAGCGAGGGCCGTTTCATCTTTGCAAACTGTTGAGTGATGTTACCTTCTTCATAGGTCGAGTGCCCAACGTCCGAGTTGAGTGTATGACATCTTCGCATCGGGCGTGGGGGTTCATCAATTCGCGGAAAGTTGAGAGTCATTGTCCGCTGCCAGATTGTTGTCCTCTAGCCACATGGTCGCCGCTGCCGGGGATTCCAAGAAGATCGCCCTGCCCTTGTGGATCACTTTTAGTCTGGAGGGGTAGAGCAACATATATTTTAGGTCTAGTTGTCTGAGCCGAGCCTTGATCGGCACGAATGAATTCCTCTCCCGTTGAACTTTCGGGGTGTAATCAGGGTAGATCGTGATCTTAGAGTCGTTGCGTTCGATAGGGCCCTCCTCTCTGGAGTGTCGGAGGATAATCTCCCTATCTCGGAAGTTCAGAACTTTAGCAATTATAGGGCTAGGGCGCGAGCCCGGCGGGGGTTTCTTCTGCAGCGATCTGTGCGCCCTTTCGATCGAGAATCCCTGCGTCAGCTTTCCTGCGCCCACCTCCTGTTGTATCAGGGATTCCACATAGGCCGTCGGATCCGGGCCCTCGCTTCCCGCCGGTACCCCCAGTATTCGGATGTTAGCGCGTCTGGCTCGGCCCTCGGCCTCTTCGGCCCTGGCTTCAAGTGTGAGTACCTTCCGTTCTAGGTCCGTCACCTTGGCCTTCAGCTCCTTTATGTCTCCCGACGTCTCTTTAATGGTGGATTCGGCGGAGGTCACCCTTTCCGTCAAGTTGCGGGCGTCCTGACGCACAAGCTGCAGCTCAGATTTGAACTCCCCAATTCTCATGTCTATGAACGCACGCAATGACTCAATCGCCTCCAGTACTTGTGCTTGGTTTTCTGGGGAACCAGTTGGTTGCGCTCGGGGGGATTCAGGGGTGGAAGCGCTTGGCTGCAGGGGAGTCTTCGCTTTAGCGGACACGTAGGAGTCCATGGTGCTTGCCTTTGTCTTGTTCCTGGACGCCATTTTGGCGTCACTCGATCGTGTGGAGACAGGCGCCGGGGTTATTTGTCGGAAGCAGGGTAGTCGAGGCTCAAGTTTTCAAGAGGGTGTGCAGTGGGATATTTATCAGGTCGTTCGCGCTCATGCCCGGCGCTCTCCCCACCGCCACCGTCGTCTGTTGTCGATGGCCGGGGCCGTGCTCGGTGGTGTGGGTCTGAGCCCCGGTTTGGTTTCCCCGGCCAGGGGGTCTGGTTAGTTCAGCTCTGCAGGGCCGGATAGAGGTAGAGGCTCCTCACCCCCGATGCAGTCGCAGCAGAGGTTAATAGGTCGGTTTGGCTACAAGTTCTCCTGCGACATTAGTTTCGTAAGATGGCCGCCATCTTGGGTCCCGCCAAGGGGGGGGGACCGTTATCGGGACGAATCCTTGGGCTCGGGGGCCCGGATCCAGGGGAAGACCCCTGCAGCGTGTCCGGGCTCGGTTCCCCTCTCCTCGGAACCGATTCTTTCTATCCCAGGTGCGATTTTGAGTAGGCAAAAGGATCTGGAAACGGCGCCTCGGCCGGAGCACGGCAACTCAGCTTCCACTCGCCATGAGCTCCAGGCCACGCCCCCATCTGCTGTAGAGTGATATCCTCTGATTGTTGTTGTGAGATGCTTGGAATTTTTGTATGGTCTGTAATAAAAAAAATGTATATGTTAAATGTATACAAAATAATATTTATTAATTGGTTTATATAGTAAAGTGTGTACCATTAAGTGGACTATTTTCTAACATTTCCTCTCGTGGGAAATGCTCCTCTAGCCAGTCGAGAGTACTACACATTTCTGTGAGAAAACAAAAAAGTAATATGTTTTTTTTTCTAATATAGAAAGTTTATAAATATATGAGTAAAAAGAAGTGCACTTACTATGTCTGGTGAGATATGTAATCAGTAGTGTATACGTCTTGTTTTGCTGTTGGTTGTGGAGCGTCTGTGAGGTAATTATGGTGGAAGCCACTTTATCTTCTTTTGGTATATTCCATTTTAAAACATATTGTATTTACATGAATGGTTAGTGTGTTACATATATGGGTAACATTTTTTAAGTATTACTACATATACTTTGTATGTGTGCTGCTTTGTGAATTTGTTAAATGTTCCTATGTTATGATATAACTATTACACATACCTCCCCAAAGTTTTTAGGTGGTGGTACTGTTTTCCAAACATGTCTGCGGACCGTCAAATTCAGTAGAAAGGGTTCAGTATGTTCCATATTATATGTACATAAAGTCAAAGTTATTATTGTTAAGTTGTGCTACTAAAAAACTATGAAATTCAGTAAAAAAACTTTGTTAAAGGGACGTTATGGTTAAGTTGCGCTACTAAAAACCTATGAAATTCAATAAAAAAACTTTGTTAAAGCGACGTTATGGTTAGGTTGCGCTACTAAAAACCTATGAAATTCAGTGAAAAAACGTTAAAGGGACGTTATGGTTCAAAGTAAAACCGAAAACCCCCTGAAATTCGGCAGTTATGGTAAGATAAGCAACCATAACTCGCGCAGCCACCGTGCACTGCTAACACTAACACCCAGGACATAAAAGATGACATCACAAATGTCATTGATGACATCACCAATGACATCACATGTGCATTTACCTTTCATGAAAAGTCTGTACAAGGGATTCTTAGTGTAATGTTAATAAAAAAAGTGTCAAAGATTATTGGAATAAATATCATGAGCTAATTAGTGCATTAAGGAATGTGTTGATATAAATAGCATTCTATTATGAAGTTCTATCCAGTATACTAAGCTATTCATGCAGAAATATAAGCAGTGTGTGCAGCATAACTGATGAAGGTGCAATATTCATAATCTTGCCATGTTGAATACTGAAATGATAACTGCTTTTTTATTAGAGTTTTGCATAATGTGAAACATGTAATAGATAGCTAATAAAACCCAATTACTACATTATTGCATTACTGCACACCAAACACAAACAGACAATAACACATTCAAATAGAGCATATACAGGGAAAGTGAAGTAAACAAAAAAACAGCAGTATTACCCGACAATTTTCATTACGTAACTGATTATCTTCATGTACAGAAATGATTGCTCTGCTTCAAAGCTACTACTTCCCTATGTATAACTATCACATATTGTGACTAGACCCTAATGAAAGTAGTGTACGTGCAATGTGAACAAATATGAGCATATTCAGGGAAAGTACAGTAATAAAAAAACAACAGAACTAAAACACAGTGGCCCTCATTACGACCCTGGCGGAAAGTGACTGACCGGACCGCCACAGCGTAAATAGCGTTTCCGCCATTGCACGAAGGAGCAAAGTGCGGCCCATTCCGACCCATCGGGCACGAGCACCACGGCATGGTGGAAGTGCAAAGTCCGCGATGGCGGAAATGACCCCAAAACGGCCCACACCGCCGCCGTACGGCGCCCTAGGTGCAATACCGCCACCCATCACAGCGGACACCGCAGTGTGCGCCTACCGGAAAGTACGGTGACCGGAAATATACGTTAACGGAAGTAAAAACATGGGCCCGGAACGGGAAACATACCGCCGTACACCTATAAAACCACAAAAACCACACAACCACTAAAAACACTACCCTGAGACACACCCCAACCCGTCATCCACCCTAGCGAAACCAAGAAAAATGGGAAAAGTAGCGAAGAAAGCGTGCGACCGCAAGCGGCAGGTCCACTTCTCCCGTGAGGAACTCACCGTGCTAACAGAGACCCTCCAGGAGAATGCTGCCGTCGTCTTCTCCACGCAAATGACCAGGACGGCACTTGCGAACAAGAAGGCCATATGGGCTCTGGTGGCACAGCGGGTAAGTGCGGTGGGGACCGCACCCCGCAACCCACAGCAATGCAGAAAGCGATGGGACGACCTGCGGATACGCGTCCGCAGCATACTCTCTGCCAACCGCAACATTGCCACAGCCACCGGGGGAGGTCCTGAATCACCCATCAAGTTGACCCCCTGGGAAGAAATCTGTGCCTCCACCATCGGAATGGAGAGCATAGAGGGAGTCGGAGGGATGGAGAAAGGAGTGGAGACATCCGAAGATTCAGGTAGGTGGGCCAGATAAAACAATGCTAAATCCACAATGTCCAATCATGTGAAGTACCATGTGTCCACATAGTGCAACAGAAACACATGGCCAGGAGAACGTCCACACACATCGGCCTGATAGCGCACTTTAAAACTCACAATAAATACATAAATAATTAAAAACCCCTAAAACACGCACTACACGTGCAGCAGGCACACCCTAACTGCAGGCTGCCAAACAACTGCACCCTCACTCCACACACAAATGAAAGCACCTCCAAGGCCCCGACCCAAATCACCCTCAGGTACCACCCCAATGCATGTGATACAATGCCATTCCAATTCCCACAGACCCATTAATAACCCTCGCCCTCCTTTACTCCACCACAGGGTCCGATCCAAACGACGAGCATCAGGACACCCCTACCAGCACACCTGCAAAGAGGGCCAAGACCAACGGCCAAAGACCCTCCACCTCAGCTGCACGCATCAAGACACGGCAGCAGCACAAATCAGGTGGCAGCACAGAGGAGGGAACATCAACAGGCACCCCAGCAGCCAGCATGCCCACAACACCACCACCACAGGTCCCCCCAACGGATGCCACAGAAGGCACTGCCTCTGGTGGCAGCAGCACCATAGGTGACACCCCATTGATGGCAGCATGCTCCGACACAGAAGACGGGGATGTCGAAGTCAGATCCATCCATGACCTGTCCCAATCCCCCTGTCTGTCCCATCCCGTACAACATGAGGATACCACGCAGGGGCACCCACAAGACGACGACTGGCCATCCCCCACAAGCCCTGTGGCAAGGCAACATGAGGTCAACAGCCCCTCTGTGACACCCCCGCAAATGGCCATGGCACAGCAGAGGCAACAGTCCCTCGACCAGTTAATCGTGCAACAGCAGCAACTGGCCACGCTCCTCAAGGACCATGCCGATGAATGTGGGGGCACTAAGGCAGACATAGAAACATCAACTGAGACACTTAGGGCAGAAATGGAGAGGAGTACAGAGACACTAAGGGCACAAATGGAGAGTAGCACCGAGAGCCTGAGAGTCCAAATGGAGAGTAGCACCGAGAGCCTGAGAGTCCAAATGGAGAGTAGCACCGAGAGCCTGTGAGTCCAAATGGAGAGAAGCACCGAGAGCCTGAGGGGGGAACTGCATGCGACGTCCAAAGACGTATGTGCCGAACTTGCCGCAGTGCGCCGTGTGCTCACTGAGCTCTCGCAAACCCTTAGGGACATGCATGGACGTGAGCAGGCAGAGACATCATCCGTTGCAAGTTCCGTCCAGGGCAGCCCCCAACGTAGATCTTGGAGGAACCTGCGCTCCACAGGCAGGGGTGCCCCTGATACCCGCAGAGGGGGCTTGCAATAGCGACAGCCCACTGACAATGAGCATCTTTGGACACTGGTGTTCGGGGGGGAGGTAGGAGGGTGGAGGGGGTGTGTTGGGCTCACTTGGGTTTCGGGTCGATAGGGTGTTCAACATGATATCACATATGCCATAAACAGTGCACGATCAAACAATGAGATGTGTGGACAATGATCTTTGTGTACTAGGCCATCATAGGCGTACAGTCCATATTGTGCATGTACCAGACACACACAGTGCCACGAGTCCCGTGTCCATGTATCAGCCACCAGGCGTGAGTGCTAGAAGCATGCATCAATGAGATGCTGACGAATGTCACGGCCCTCCGGTGCCTCGCAGACTCCTTGAGGTGCTGCCACATCCCCACCCTCATCATGACCATCATCAGGTGCTTGCAGTTCTGCGTCAGGGGGCATGGGCACATTTCTACGTACGCACATGTTGTGGAGCATGACACATGCCATCACCATCTTTGCAACCTTCTCATGGTGGTACAGGAGTGCCCCGCCAGACCTGCTGAGGCAGCGGAAACGAGTCTTCAGTAGGCCGAATGCCTGTTCAATGACTACACGGGTACGTGAGTGGGCATGGTTGTAGTCCTCCTCATGCTGGTCCCGTGGGTTCCGGACTGGTGTGAGGAGCCATCTCTTCAGTGGATACCCAGCATCACCTGTATGTGGACGAGAAACGTATGATGTGGAATGCCATTGCTACGTACGCACACCCCCCCCCCTTCCTGCCAGGTCATTGCCGCATCACATACCCCACATCATCATGCATGAAATGAGACTCACCGAGTAGCCAGGATCTGTTCCCTGCGTGTCGCTCCATGTAGCGTGGTATTGTTGAGTTCCTCAAGACCATAGAATCATGGGTTGATCCAGGGAATCTGGCACAACAATGTGTAATGATCCTGTTGGAGTCACACACCATTTGTACATTCAGGGAATGGAATTGTTTTCGGTTGCGGTACTGGGCCTCCATGGCATGTGGGACGACCAATTCCACATGGGTGCAGTCGATGGCACCAAGGCAACCCGGTATGCCGGCAAGTGCATGGAATCCCACTTTTGTGTTGGTAATTTCCTGCTCCGAGCGTGGTAGAGAGATGTAGTCGTCTGCGTGCTGCAGGAGGGCATCGAGCACTTGCAATAGTGTCCGTGAGAACAGTGGCTGAGAAATGCCATGCAACTGTCCGACTGTGTGCTGGTAGGTGCCTGTGGCCAGGAAGTGGAGTACAGACACCACCTTCAGTAGGGGTGGGATGGCGGTTGGGCTATCTATCATGCTGACAAGGTCAGCGTGTGTCATGTCCACAATGGCGGCTATGGTGTCCCGGTCCAAACGGTAGAGGGTGTGGATCTGCTCATCAGTGAGGTTGAACGGATGTGCTCGGAGGCGTGGGATTGCGGGCTGCCTGCGTGGTGGTAGTGGCTGTGCTGGCGGCCCTTGCTGGCCCTGCCTTGCCCTCCTCCTCCTCCTGCGTCTCCTCCGTGCGGCCGGTTGTAGTTGGTGTTCGTCTTCTTCTTGGAGTTGGAGTACTTGCAGTGCTATCAGGTCCCCCAGGGCCAACATAGCTAGTCCTGCCGGTAGCATTTCGGAGTGGGTGTGGTTGTGGGAGGAGACTGGGTGTGCAATTTATGTGTTTTCAGGCTGTATGGCCTCCACCTGTGGTGATTCATTCCACCTGTGCAAACTGCTCTCCCCTTTGGCCGAGCACGTCCCGCACACAACGCTGCAATTCGAGGAATGGCATCTTGCTATTGCAATCATGTATTTGTACCCGATGGCCGTGTAACATTGGTTGATATGTTCATTCTGCTATGGTCCCATTGTTTCACATACTATCTTTGCAGTCGCGAACAGACTTGTGAAGGGTCAGTGGAACGTAGTACTCGAGTAACGGTGGGCCCTCATGCATCACTGTACCGAGTTGCAACGACGGGCGGGGCGTCCCATTTGTGGGTGAAGGCAGTTGCCATTTCCACACACAGCCGCACTAGATGGATTAATTAGTGATTTCAAACGGCCACAGATGCCTTTTCGACGTGATGTTGCAAATGAGGAATTCGAAGGGCGGCGCTTTCGGTTTTCAGCTAGCGGCGAGGAGATGCCCACAGGTCTGACTGCAAATATAACGTTCTATTGTTCAATGTCCTTGAGACAGTGGCCATGGCGAGGATGCAATGATTGATATGAATGGTTTGGGATGCGCAATAGCGACGTGGGCGATGAGGCCGGACGTTCCCAAATACATGTTACTTCACAACACTGGAATTACGGGCTGGGGCACTGTGGATTTTGCAGGCTGCATAACGCACAGACTCAATGGATATTTCTAATGTTATGTGAGTAAATATTCAGGCGTTTTTATACCGGGATGAGGGAATGATGAATGGATGCATGGGCAGGTGATTTGATACAGAGTTTGCCATGTACAGAGCTTCTTGGAATCTATCCGCCTCCCCTGCGCTATGTGATGCAGGGCTGCCATAGTGGGACCATCGTCTATCTGGCCTTGTTGAGCCCTCCCTGTCTCGACGCGCCCTCAGACACTTGTGTCCATGCACGTTACCAATCCCATCTGATGGATTCTGTTTTGACAGACGCATGCACAGGTACACTCGTTTGTGATGGTGTTTACACCTCGATATAGATGGTTATGAGTCGCAAGTGGTTTTGGGGTGGTGAAGATCCTTTGGAGTGGGCTAGCATGCATATGGCTGTGGATTTAGTGTGATCATTGAAGTGAGTTGTTCGAATGTAGTTCTGATGGCCATTCTGTTCTTTTTCTTTTCTTTTGGTTGACAGGTATCTCCTCCCCTTTTGCCACTGCCATCTGTATGCCACTCCTGCAGATGGCTTTTACTCCCGACACCTGCTGCTTTGTGTTAATCAGTGGAGCAGCATTACGATCTTATGGGACGATCGCCAATGGGCCACATGCCCTTACGCAGTACTAGTGGCTCGGAGCAACATTTCGGCCTTTCAGCTGGACTAGTGCCTCCCCATAGGGACGGCCCTGCGGTTCTGTGCGCTTCCATGTTGCCTTTTCGTACGTGAATGTGGCTCTGTGTACCATGATGGAACAGGGCGTCACACAAGTAGTGGCTGGTCATTTCTTGCGGATGCAGCCCACAATGGTGAAATGTGTTTTGGAGTTCATGGCCTAATGGCTGTATGGGCTTGGTGATTTTGTTGTGCATTAAATTTCTATTCTGATTTGGCCCGTGTAGCGTTCTTCTTTGCAAGTGATGTGGCATATTCCTATTTGGGGAGCGATGTATTGGGAGGAGATCTGCATTGGGTTCCAGCTTCGGAGTTTAGTTGCGTGGTACTGTACTGGGCGCGTTTGCCTACGAAGCCCAGTGAGGTCAGGGATGGGGGCTGCCAATATGACTGTTTGAATGTTGTCATGCTCAGGGGCGGGGGATTGGGTTTTGTGTAACAGATGGCGGTCAGCCAGGTGGACTGGTGGAATGATGTGATTTTCGGAATATTGCTGGTCACAGGTGCCTGTGTTTGCGTGCGTTTCGGGGGGGGGGGGGACTGTGGTCATGTCCATTGGAATGGCTTCTGTATTCGTGCCATCTGTGCCCTGCAGCTCCCATTGGCCCCTCTTGTGATTCTTTTGTTCGTTGGCATGCATGGGTGACTTGTACATTTCACTGGTTGCATTGTGACTTCATTGCACCTACGGGGAGTTGTACTTTGTGGGCAGGGAGCGGTGTACAGGCACTCAGTGGGGCCGTTTACGGTTGATTCGCGATGCCGTACTTCTTGCTTGATGGCGTTAGGTACATGTCCGCTAGGGTCGGAATTCGCGTACCCTTGCGCCATGGTGGTATTTACGGTTTGGCATGGCGCGCGCGCGCGTACTTGGTGCAGTTAGCGTTGGCGTTCACTACGGTGTCGCTAATGGCTTCGTACTTTGCGGTGACGGGTCATAGTCGCACCGAGCGCTATTCGATGGCGGTATTGCATTTCCGCCATCGTTTTCCGATTTCCGCCAGGGTCGTAATGAGGCCCAGTGTTGATAACCGTACTAATCATCTTCATGCATAGAAAGCATTGTTGTCTTCCAAGTCTGTGTTTTCTCCCTTGTATATGGTTCATATGCTTTGAGTGGACCCTAAGTGAATTACTGTAAGAACATATTTGTAGTATAAGTCTACAAACATAGTACTTTGTATTATAGTATAGTGAATTTTTAGTTCCTGATTGTAACTGGCCTAGATATGTCAGTAAAGGAAAAAAGAGGGAGCCAGACATGTGATGTCATCAGTGATGTCCTCAATGACATTTGTGATGTCATCTTTGATGTCCTGGGTGTTAGTGTTAGCAGTGCACGGTGGCGGCGCGAGTTATGGTTGCTTATCTTACCATAACTGCCGAATTTCAGGGGGTTTTTGGTTTTACTTTGAACCATAACATCCCTTTAACAACGGGATATATATATATATATTGCAAATCTGGCTGGAAAGCAAGGAAGCACTGTACCAGAAGGATAAACTATGCAAAGATTTAAAATAATTGGTTACAAGGATTATTATTTTTTTTTGTTTTTTTTTTATTTTATCAACTTTATTGATTTTACAAAAGTGTGTTCTTTTCTTTGGAATTCTTCTCTTTTGTGGGATGGAAGGCCCTACTGGGTGTTGGTTAACAAGTTTTCTTCTTTGAGGCATTCTGCTAGGGCAGCTTCCAGGATCTTCGCCACTGCGATTGTCCATCTAGTTTTCTTGCCGCTTGGCAAGCGGATCCACCAGGACTCTTCTTCTCTCAACGAGAAGGGGTCAAGGAGGGGTTTCAGGTAAGCTTTTCTTAGAGGGGCGGTTTCTGGGCACCTCATCAGCAGGTGTCGGACCGATTCAGATTCGGTCGGAACCTTGCAGAGTCAACAGCTGCCTAATGAGGATTGCCCTCTAAGAGCTCTGATTTCATTGGTGTGAAGTAGGTTTAGCTTAGCCCTTAGAAAAGTTTGTCTCAGACGTTTGTCTGGAAAGTTTCTGAATACTAGTTTTTTGCATTGGCTCGGAAGATGGGCCAGGAGTTCGTTTGAGGCGGCCTTGTCTTGAGTTTTTATCCAGTCTAGTTCTTGTAGCTTTTTCTTGACTCTCAATGGGTTTTGGCAGAGATCCTCTTGAATGCACCCCGATTGCTCCAATTGAGTTTTTTTCTTAGCGGCCCAAGTTGAAAGCATTTTGCAGCCATAGGCAGTGATTTCTTCATTTATCAGTTTGTATTGCGGTGGTGTATCGGTCATAATCATTTTTCTGTATAAGGACATTGCATTCCAGTCTACTACTGCTTTTAGCGAGAGCAGCCCCAGTTCTCTCCTTATTGCCGGCAGTGATGTTGACTTCGGGAGGCGCACCACTTCTCGCCAGAAGCGGCCTTCAAGTTTGTCCCACAGACTTTGTGGAATTGTCGGGGTGGCTTCCCCTCCATAGGTTAGGGACGGAATCACTTTAGCCTTGTAATATTTTATCACTGGCAGCAGCGAGAAGTGTCCGTATTTTCTGTCCAACGCCTTAGCCTGGGAAGTGAGTTTCCTCATTTTTTCCCATAGGTTGGTCTGCATACTCAGCTCGTTGCCAGAGCTGTCTATCATAACTCTGAGGTACTTAAGTTCTTTCATTTGTTTGATTTTAACAGTGTCGATTGTCCAATAGTTCGGGTTTCTTTTTGTTGATGTCGTTTTTTCAAAGACCAAGATTTTAGTTTTCTCTTTGTTGATCTCGAGGTTGCTTCTCGCTATGTAAATTGCCAAATTATTAAGTTGGCGTTGGAGCCCGAATGGTGTCTGGTCTATCAAGATGATGTCATCTGCGTATAGGAGTCTGGGGACTCGGCCCCCTCCTATTTTGGGTGGAAATGTTCTCAAATCTTCGCAGGTATCTTGATAGTCTCCCAGGAACGCTATGAATAGCGCAGGCGCCATGGGGAAACCTTGCTTGACTCCTCTTTCTGTGGGTATCTCTTCAGAGAGGATCCCTTTCCGGTTTAACTTTACTCTTATCGAAGTTTCGGTATGAAGAGAAATGATGGGGTCTAGTATCTGGTGGGGACAGTTCCATGCGTCAAGTTTGGACCATAAAAGGTTGCGGTCAATCTTATCGAAAGCCTGGGTGAGGTCGACGAAGGCCATGAAGGTCTTTTTTTGTTGGGCTCTTGCCTTGCTTTTTATTATGCTTAGAAGCATTATGTTTACTGTTGTCCCTATGTTCTTGGAAAAACCCGCTTGTAAGGGGTTGTTGCGGGGGGAGTGTGTAGCCCAGCGTTGGAAGCTTTTTAGAAGAAACGAGCCGTAGATTTTCCCTATCGTGTCCAGCAGGGCGATTGGACGATAGTTGGTCGGGTCGGATCTGTCGCCTTTTTTGAAGATGGAGATGACTGTCGCCGAGGTCCAGGAACTGGGTATTGTCTTACATAGGCTTATTTCTTTAAAGACAATGCTGATGAAGGCTGCCCATGTTTCTTGCTGGTTTCTCAAATCGATGTTCGTTATGCCGTCCGGGCCTGGGGCTCTGGATGGTTTTAACTTTTGGATTGCTCTTACTATGTCTGTTTTGTCGGAAAAGTCCTCCCAGGGTGGTCCCTCTGAGTGGTTGCATACTTTAGAGTTTGGAGACGGCTTCTGGAAGAGGGTGTTGAAATGGTTGATCCAGTTTTCCTCGCTCACCGCATTGGTTGTTGAAGGGTCTGTGTTTTTGTCGATCCCTTTTACAAGGTCCCAGAATTCTCTTGAGTTTTTGCCATTGACCTTCCTTAACATTACCTCTGAATCATGTTGATACAGGGTTGCTCGATAGAATTTGATCCAGCTTGCGTAGTTCTTGGCTTCCTCTTTGTATTGTTTCTTGGTATTTGCAGAATTTGATTTGAAGGCTTGGCGTTTCAGTTTTCGGAGAGCGCGACGTTTCTCTACCAAGAGTTTATTGTATTGGTGTGTTGTTTTATTTGGCACTATTCGGTTTTTCCATGGGCCCGTTTGGTAAGCAATCAGTAGGGGTTGATAATCAATTTCAGTTTTATTGATGTTTTCGGAGGCTCTGAGTTTGTTCTTGTATGCCTGAGACAATTCCAGAATTCTTTCTTTTGTAAGACGAAACCGGTTCCCTTGATTCGTGACTTCTACTGATTCATTCATCGTCGGGTTAGGAGGTCTTTGGCTGGACCACGTAAATTCCAGGATATTGTGGTCGCTGGCTTTGGTTCTTTTTATGTCAAAAGATAGTGCTAGGTTTAGCAGTGCCTCAGAAGCAAAAATGTAGTTGATTGTCGCTTTTTGGTTGTTTCTTTCCCAAGTTGGTATTTGGGATGGTTTTGAAGAGATTTGGTCTAAGTTGTAGATGTGTCTTGAATCCATCAATTTTATCCATTTTTGGCCCCTGGATTCCCCCTGCCGCTTTCTGTTGTTTATTGGAGAGGTTAGGTTTGTGGTAGAGCAAGACGCATTTAGGTCTCCGCATAAAAAGTTCAGCGTAATTTCTGAGTTGGCTTGGATGTCGTCTATTTAGGATTCCACTGTCCTTAGGAAGCTGTCATCCGTAGTGGCTTTGGGATTCCAGTAGACCGTTATTATGGCCATGGAAGATTCCCGAGGCTTCTCGGTGAGAGGGTCCATTCTGGTCCACTTAACCTGCACGGACAGGTGGCTTTGGGAGAAGGACCTCTTTTTTTCTATTTCCAGGCCTCCTCCCGATTGTACGGCAATTAGTAGGCCAGCTGAAGGTCGACCAACCAGGCCTCTTTTGGCTGGGGCAATTTCTATTGCGTAGCCATCCATTGATGGCACGGATGTCAACCAGGTCTCTTGGAGTGCTAGGATATCAAAGTCTCCCAGGTTGGTCTCTCCCATTGACATCAGATGTTTAAAACCCCTTGTGTTCCACAAACCCATTTTTAGTGAGGCTGGAGTTGATTTCAAACTTTCTCGTTTGGTCGGGGGTTCGTTTTTGTTTTGCCTCACTGCTGGTTGCTATTTGTAGACCACTGCGGTTGCTGGTTTCGGTAGCCAGGCCCACAGTTGTTTTATTGGGGCAAAGGAAAGAGTGTTTCTTTTGGCTACTGTGTTTTGTGCTGGTTCATTGGTCATTCCGGTTTTCTTTGTAGGTGTGGTTGACTTTTCTTGAGGTTGCTTTTTACTATCTGGGCGTGTAGGTTTCCCTGTTTGTTCTTTTGGGTAAGGTTCGGTGAGCCTAGGTTGCTGTTTTTGGCGGTAGGAGCTGCCAGGGTTCAAATCTGACCTGTGGTAGAGTGCCGTTTTTGTCCCATGGTGTGTCGTTTGGCCACTTATCGTTTTGTTGTCCAAGCCTTTGGTAGACGAGGAAGTTTTATCCAGATATTCTGTTAGGAGGTACCCTTTTTTGAGTAGGGTTTCAATGTCTTCTTTGGTCAGAGTTGTTCTAGAAGATTTGGTTATGTGTATATACGCCTTTGCCTTTCTGGCTTTGTGGTACGATTCAACTAGTGTAATGTTATCCGGAGTTAGGTGTTTAAGGTCGGTGGTTTTGCTCACGATCTTCATGATTGTCCCTCGGTTTAAAGTTAAGGCTTCTGAGTTTTGATCTGTTTGTTCTAATTTAAGAATTTTGCTTCTTGGTGATGTCTCGGGTTGACCTCTGGTGGTTTGGGGTTTGTTGTGCTCACTTTCTATTGCTTTGCCCGTTTGTCTAGAACTGTAAGGAATCTTCTGGTCAGTGCTTGTGCATTTCGTGGGCCTTTTTTGTACCGATGTAGGGTGCCAGTCCGTCCCTTCTTTTTCCCTTCGATGTCTTTGAGTGCCGTATTCTAATTGTTTTGATGTTAGTGGCCCTTTTGGGAATCTTGCTTTTGTCCACGGGTTTGGAGTCGATGTTGTCGAGCTAGTCCTTCTTCGTTTTTTTGATGGTGGTATCTTTTCTGGGGTTCTCAGGTTTGCTGGTTCTCTTTTCCGTTTGTCAGTGTTTACTTCTGATTCAGGGGAGAGGTGTTGTGTAATGTTCATTGAGCTTTTGTCCGCCAGGAAATCCTCGGCTGTTCTAGGTGACTTTTGCCTTGAGTGGTGTGAATGTGCTGTCTGTTGTTGAATTATTGTTTTCTTCAGGTTGAATATTGAATGGTTTTGATTGTGCGAGTTTTCTTTCTCGCAGATGCCTGATTGCAGACTTCCCGACTTTGTTGGAGGCTGTTTTGTTGGCGTGGACTTGGCCAGACGGTCTACCGAGAGCCCTCTTAGTTCGGTTGAGGGCTTAGATTTTGGTGGGGAGTCGATGATGATACATGTTTCTTTGTTTGAGGTTGTGTAGCCGGTCAGTGCTTTTTTTGAGGTTGCAGTTTTTTTCAATCCTGTTGGTGTTTCTTGTCGGATCCCTGGGAATGCGAAGGGTGTGGGGCCCGGTTGGCAGTCTGTTTGAGTTTGGACACTTGGGCCGTGGATCTTTGGTCCTTCTGGAGTATTGCTAAGCTTGACCTGTGAGTGCCTGAAGGGCAAGAGACTTGCGTGTGTGCCCTTTGAGTTGCTTTCCGATGATGCAATCTTCTAGGTAGATCAGTTTAGTGTGCATCAGTGCTGTAAGGGTAGTGTGATCTTTTAAGGTGTCAATTCAGGGACTCATACAGTTTCCCGAAGGGTGCCAGGGCAATCGTAAATGCCGGCATTATTGTCATCATATCTGTTTTTTTCGTTGGAGTTTCTTTTGAGAGCGAGTGGCCAGGGCCTGCGCTTCTAGCCGGTGTGCCGTGGGCTGGTCATGGAGCGAGCTGTCATTCAGTAGGTTTTGTTGGCGCCTGGTGTCCCTTGGCAGGTGGAATAAAGAGGACCTTCTTAAGGCTCTTGGAGTTGTTGGAATCTGCCAATCGCTGTCAGCCGTGGGTCTGATGTGTGGGGGCAGGTGGTCGGGTGTTTTGTGAAGAGCCTCTTGGTGAGATGGGGAGATTACAGAAAGGTCTTGTGGGCAAGACGTTCTCAGTTCTGCAGGCTTATGATGATTCTCCTCAGGTGGCAACGACGGTCCATGGGAGGATTCCGGTCGTTTGCCTGTGTGTACGTCCACCTTTTGTTTCTCAGCGGATGGTGGTAGGGATTCAATCGGAGATTCCGGTCGTTCGCCTGAATGAACAGGAGATGGTGATTTTGGGGAGGTGGGATGTAGGTTTGGAGCCTGCATAGCGGCGGCATCTAGGGCGTTGTTGTTGTGCCGGGCAAGCTCTTGTGGCTGGTTCTTGTTTGAGTCCTCTTGTTGCGTTGAGTCAGGCCCCGTCTTGTTGCATTGAGGTATTGCTGGGAGGGTGTGTTTGCAAGCTGTCTTGCGTGTTTTCTGAACTGGGGACGAGTCTAGCAAAGCTTCTAGGATTTTGTCGTTCGTAAGTTCGGTTAATACTTCATGCTTTCTTTTCCCTTGTCTTGCAAAGAGATCTTTTAAGGAGTTGCAGAAGGATGCTTTCGAGTGAACTCCCTTTGTAGGGGCCCGAGACTCCTTTTTTGTTTGCGCAGATCTCCAGCATTTTTGTTTGTTAGGTTTCTTTGCTGGCATTTTTTTGATGGAGCCATCTCCATTTGAGACGAATGGGGCAATGCTGTAGCCTTTTGTGGTTTGGATTCCCCCCTTTTTCTTTTTCTGTTTTGTGAGCTTGACAGTGTGTATGTTTTCCCATTCATCCATGGACAGAGCTGGGCCCTGGGCATCTCCGCCCCTGGAGGGGAAAGGCTGCAGTGTCAGTTGGGCCACTGGGGGAGCCCGTGAGTGCTCCACGTCCTCGGCGGTGCCTGGGCTGCTTGTCTCCGGGACTTGCAGGTGGAGCCCAGGGAGCTCCGCGTTGGCGGCTGTCCACACGGCAGGCCTTGGGCTGTGATCGTGAAAAGCGGCACCCCCGCCTCGTGCGCCTGGGAGCCCCTCGAGGACGGGCAGGGCTCGGTCGGGAGCATGGGTCCTCTAGGCCCGTCGGCCATGTTCGCGGACGTAACCACAACGGCCCCCAGGCCGCAAGGATCCCCCGATGGGAGCTCCTGAGCCGCTGCAGGTAAGATGTCTTGAGTTTCATGTAGGAAGTTTTTATCACTTCGATTGCTTGGAAAATGGCCGCCGGCCGCGAGTTTGGGGGCACTCATCTGTTTGAGCAGGTCCGTAGCAGTCCGTCCCCCGATGGGCTGCGCAGGGCTGCCCCCCACAGAGGGCTCCGGCCGAACGATCAGGGCGGCCATTGAGTCAGTTTCTTTATTGCCAATTTGAAGTTCCAGAGTCCAAGGCAGTTTCTCCTTTTGGTGCTGGTAGAGTGCGTTGGTTTGGGGTTTGTTCTGCCACTAATTGCAATGTCTTCTTTGAAGTTTTTTGATGAATTTGCACCGATTTTGCAGGCCGAAATTGTATGCCCGTGATGTTGATGGCATTGGTTCCTGGTAGCGTGGTGATTATTGCAGGGAGGTCTGGCGGTTGGACTTTGTGAGTTGTTTTGCTGTAGACGGAGGGCATGAAGGTAGCTGGGTTTGACGTGAGCTCCTCAATCGCCTTTTCTCGTCGTCTTCACCGTCATAAGGGCCTTTTGCCAGCTGGGCTGAATGGCGGTCTTGTTCTGAGGTCATGTCCTTTACAGTCCTGACAAGGACTGCAAAGACTGCTCTACCTCTGCTCTAGCTCCGCGACCGCTCCGTGGTGTCAGAAGGGCTTTTATGGGTCCTCCCACAAAAGAAAGGTAATGGTAGAGAGACTGGAGCACAGAGGCAGTGTTGACTGCAAAGACTGCTCTACTTCCGCTCTAGCTCCGCGACCGGTCTGCGGTGTCAGAAGGGCTTTTTATGGGTCCTCCCACAAAAGAAAGGTAATGGTAGAGAGACTGGAGCACAGTCGCAGTGTTGACTGCAAAGACTGCTCTACCTCTGGCTAGCTCCGCGACCACTCCACGGTGTCAGAAGGGCTTTTATGGGTCCTCCCACAAAAGAAAGGTAATGGTACAGAGACTGGAGCACAGAGGCAGTGTTGACTGCAAAGACTGCTCTACCTCTGCTCTAGCTCCGCGACCGCTCTGCGGTGTCAGAAGGGCTTTTATGGGTCCTCCCACAAAAAAAAGGTAATGGTAGTGAGACTGGAGCACAGAGGCAGTGTTGACTGCAAAGACTGCTCTACCTCTGCTCTAGCTCCGCGATAATTTTGTTTCAGTAAATACATTTTACAACTATTCAACAATACAATGTATCAAACATAAAACGTTAAAAAATAATTCATATTACCATTTAACAAATAGTCAATATAATTATAAGATTTGAATTTTCTCTAGAAAATCCTCATTTTACATAGATTAAAACGTAACATTCTCATCAAATATTACCAATCTTAAAATTACAAATTCCTTTATACATTGAGCATTTTCCTAGTTACATAGAGATATAAACTGACTTGCTGCAATCTAGACTTTACATATTCTTCAACGCTTCCAACCAGACCCTACATAGCGCCAAATGAAGTGAGGTGCTGCTTGTATTCAGAGAGCAACTCCAAAAGTCAGAATATTTCATGGAGTTTAGGTCATGTACCTGATTATCCAGCTGTTGTGTATAACTTTTGCCCATTTTACAGCATTCAGTCCGGATGTGTTTAGCAGACTCCATTTTGGAGGGGACTTACAAATACGGCAGCCTCTCTCCATTGGGGGAATGTTTAGTGCCGGACCCAAGGTGGTCAGTGTTGGGAGTCGATTAATATGGAGAAGCAATATAAACCTTCGAAGATTCTTAGAGGGACAGAGTGTGAAGTAAGATCGGGTCTTCTTGTAACTGTATTGCATTTCAGTAACAATGCATAGCTTTTTAAGCAAGCCAGATGTATGTAATTAGGACACCAGTCCCATTGATTGATTTTCTTTTCACAGGCAGCCTTGGAGATATGATTAGGAGCATTCGAATCAGGGTTCCAACCAATGTCAATGAATTGCTTTTTTAGAGCCTTCTCATATTTTGCTTTAAGCCCTTTTTGTAGTTCTTTGCCCAAAGATTGTAATAACTGACACTCAGGGTTAGCCATGGTTTTGATGTAAAATAGGGCATGCTAACTATTGCCAGTTTGAGCAGTGGTTGAAAAGTGTAACAGTCGCTACGGAATCAGGTGTTTGGACACTGACTTAAAGAACAGGATTCCCCTGATGAATGTCTGACGAAGAATGGTCTCTTAGAGAGAAACATGTTGGGTTTAATGGAAAACACAACAAAATATTATATGTGAATATTATGTGTTGGCAGTGTTGTGTTTGTATAAACAATTGTCAAAAGGTGGTTTCTAATTGCATATCTGTGTATTGTATGTGTTCTTGTCCTGATCTAGCGATAGGGGTAAAAAAATAAATTAAGTATAAAGGAACAGCCATTTTTTATGAAAAGGTTTTTTATATGAAAAATAATTCTTGATTCAAATAAAACTTGTATTTTTGATACCGAACTAAGTAGTAGTAGTGTGTGTTTTAAGCAACCAGATGTCACCTGTGATGAAAAAGCTCCTCTATTTTAGAGCCAGAAATGTTTAAAAAAAGCATAAGTGTTCATGTTGTGTATGCATGCTTTGATTTGGGACACTGCCCAGCAAGCAGGGTTTGAAAAGATTAACCTGCCTTGCATGATCCCTCCTCAGCCCACCCCCTCCTGCACCAGGTTAGACCTGGTGCCGGGGAAGACTTTCACAGGTGAGTGCATTCCTGAGTGCACCCTTCTTTAATTAAAGGATGCACAAAGGAATGTCCTCAAAATGCCTCACAGCATATCCCTGTGCACAGGTTTTTAATGTCTGACATATCTGTGTATTTGATCTCCAAGAAACACCATCTGGCAACTTTACAAAACTACAAGGACTTTTGGATGACCATGAGAACATTGGCTGAGTGCAGGCTGGATACATTACCTGTAATCTATGAGCATATACTGAATATTACCAGGCCCTTATCTCAAGACCATAGGCAAGCTCAGGAAGTTCCTGCTAGTTGCCTATATGAGAAGAGACCATAGGCTCTTCATGATGCAGAGGCATAGGTAGGACCCTCACAGATACTCAGCTCATTTTTCCTGACTCAGGACATGCGATAAAGCTAGCCAGCGGACAGCCAATGAGTACTGTCTTCAGAAACACTTCACTCCTTTCTCGTGACTTTGGGCTGAGTCAAAGAATAGCCAGTAACTTTGTATTTATTTATGCATAATATACTTTTAGCCAAAGTCGGCTTTGCATATACACATCACATATCAATTCATCACAAAAAAACAATCACATTTATAACAACCACTTAAAAACCAATAAGTAACATCCATATCAATTCATAATGGGATATACGTCATTCCATCAATATAAGATCCCTTGTGATGTTTAGGTAACATGTTCATACATACATTGTAACATTTTACCATATGATACATACAATTTACATCCTGTCCTTCCATTAAAACTTGCCATAAAAATGTTGGCTCATAACAACCCTATTATCATAAGATGTCATAAATGTATGTCTAATAGTTTCCAAATTAGCACATGTGAACATTAAGGGCTTGATTCATGGAATATTTGCTCAGTTCAAAGTGAATTTGCAGTGCTGAAAAGTGACTTTACACTGCAGACCCAAATCCTGATTCATGTGCAAAGTGTATTTTTGCCATGCAAAGTCTTTTTTTACTGCGAAAACGACTATGCGCTGACTTTTTATTTTCATCCCTTGTCTTGCAGTGTGATTTATCCAGTCTTGCCGCACATTCAGAATTAGCACTAAATAGTCAAAGTGGGAACAGGTCATTAACACATGGCCACACATACCCATCTTCTGTTTCCTGGAGACACACATAATGTAGCACTTTGCTTTGCCACAGGATTGCCTTGGGATGCAGGTGCAGACTGGGGCCTCAGCTGCCTGCTCTTTCAACTTTGAATGTTATTTTAAAATCAAGATGCAGGAGCTTCTGTGTAAATTCACAAGGAACTTCGGTTTCAGTTCTTTTAGGCAGGCCTTCCTCTGTTTTCATAGTTCTAACTAAACTTAGGTAGCATCTGAACTTTCCAGAATTGTTAGGGTTGTGGCTATTTTCCAAGAGTATTCTTCCTTCCTTCAGTCTCTGCATGCTTTCTCCAATGTGTTCACAGTTGACGCTTTCTTCATTGTTGTCAAGTTTTACATGACTGGTGTTAGGGGATTGATTTTGGGTCTCTCTATATTAGACGTGGTCCTTTATTTTCTGGTGTATTGTGTGCTTTGCTGCTGGGAGGGAGCATGTCTGTCTGCTGCTAGCGGATTACCAGCTGCATGTTGTAGGCTCCAGGTGGTTTAAGTGGAAGCGATTCTCCAGACTATTACTCAGAGATCAATTGTGATTTCCAGCAGCTACCTGTGTTGATGACTGTCTCATACTATTTTAGTTACTTGTGTAGGCACACATGAGAAACACTTCTTATTTCTCCAGTGCCAGTTAGTTGATGAACAAGTAACATATAGATGCATGGAATTGTGTGTATTATTCTACTCTGTTGCCATGCTAAGACTTCAGTGGCATTACTCAGAAATGAACTGTGAAGGGTACTAACCAACCCCTATTGAACAGAGTAAATATTGAGGCTGATGCATGGTACAGGACAAACACAGATTGTTCTCTGATAAGTTATTTAACTTCAGGTACAGCAGCACTCGGCCACCATGGGGTGCCGTGAAGCTGCCTGGCAGCCTAACACTACTGGTTGTCTTTTGGTTCATTTAACTTACTCTGACAACTATTAAAAGAAAATTGAGCCCCAAACATGTGTCTTTCACAGTTGTTGTCAGTTGGTCTGGAACACTAATGACTGGTTCTTAGCCATAGAAGTCACATTTAGTTTCAGGTTACGTCAGTGCGATTCATTTCATACGAGGTTAGGAACTCTGCCTCCATGTTCCAGCATTTAATCGATCTGAGATCAGTCCCTTTATCAAGTGGCATGTGGAACAGTTCCTACGCGTTGCAGGTTTCAATGCTTCCCAAGTCATTCTCATTCTCAAAAGCACAAAGAACGATGCTACCATGTTCCAGGAATTTGGACTTCTCAGGCCTAGCTCTAAGGGCACTGGGAATCTTGCCTACAAGTTCCAGAATTCGGAGCTTGTCACATTATTCTCCTTATTTAATGGTGCCAGGGTCCCTGTCTCCAATTTCTAGAATGTAAGGTTTCCCAGCCCACTCTGTCTCTACAATGGTGCTAGGTGCTTTGTATGCAAGCACAGAGAATCGGTGCTCCTCAGTCCAGTCTCTTTTCTCAAATGCCACTTGGAACTGAAACTCAAGTTTGAGGAGTCAGCACTTCTCACATAACTCTCATTCTCAATTGGTGGTAGAAAGTATCCCTCCAGTTTCCAGTGTTCATTGATTCTTGCATCCATCTTTAACTCAGCTGCTCAACAGACTGTCTCGATCGTATCTTCCTCTGACATCCACAAACCACTTCATGCTCTCGGGTCTGCACGCCATTTTTTCCACCTCTCCTTGTAACTCACACACCGAGTTTGGTGAGTGAATGCTCTCATGGCACCATGTGTTAATGGCCTCTGGTGTTCCTACTTCTCCTCTTGCTCTCAGTAGATTTTAGAGGTGTCCCGTCCTCTGGGCCTTTGGGTCTGATGCTTGTCTCTTCCCTGTTTACCATTGGTTCTCTCCCAGACTAGACACTTCCCCCATTTTCTGACTAACTTCTCCTTCTCATCTCAGCTTGCAACTTTCGTTGCCTTTCTTTAACTCCACTACAACTATCATTCTTTTGCCTCCTTGACCCCTCCTCTAATCTGTTGTGTTACGATCCAAATCACTTGCTCGTAGACGGGGAAAATAGACTAATTAGTTGAGGCTGTTTTCCATATCTCCTTGTTCACGTCTTTACAATTATGCTGAGTTCTAATGGAGGCTCCAGATTAGGTTGTTGCAGTTAAACATCAAACATGGACATCAAAGCCCATAACGCTGCAGTTGGCTCTGTTGCTGATCTGCCCTGCAACTGAACTGTCTGACTTGTTCATATCTGTATCTGAACAATTCGGTTCTGTATCTTTAAATTGTTCAGCCTTGTTATTGGCAACCCTTTAAAAGTACTGTGGGCTTTGCCATAGATTTCCTGCAACAAAATATTTGATCTACTCTTCCATTTCAAAAAAGGCATACTGCATTACTGTACCCACAAATATGTGTCCCTCCTGCTTCTTTCGGCTTTTATTTCAGATGTTTGTTGTGGAAATTATGTAAGCACAGAAATGAAATATTTTAACACAAAGTATGCTGCTTTTTCTCTTGCTCTACTCCTCATTACATCAGCTAAAATAATCCGCACCAGCTTCTTGACCAACGCTTACATTCAGTTGTCCTCGACTCTAGTTGCAGCTGGGTTCCCCTCACCTCCTCCTGGACATGTTGCCCAGCTCCCCCGAGGTCTTGGTTGAGTAGCTAGAGATGTTCGCCGACCATCATCCACTGTCTCACAACTGTGGCAGCATGGATGTCTCAGCATTAGGCCTCAATAACTCGTCTCTCCGAGTTTTTCTCTCGATAAAACTCAGAGGTGTTGCTAGGTCTGGAAAAGATCTGGGACTATGCTAATTTGGGGACTATAGGGACTGGGGGCTAGCTAGCTTTTTTGGTTGTATCCCCTGAGCTTTTATCTGGGGCTACAACCAAGAGACCCAGGGCTATAACCCCGTCAGCCCCCGCTAATAACACCTCTGATCACACTCACTCCAGCCCATTTGGAAAACTGCCTCTTTTGGCTTGCATTTATTCTAATGTAATTATTCTAATTATTTAATAATTAGTATCTAACTGACAACTCAGCAAGGTTGCAAAAATACATTGCATCGCAAACCCTCAAAACGAAAAATAATGTAAAATACAATACGTCTCAATGAAATACATTTTAAAAACCTAGAAAGTAACCGAATATACAGATTTAACAAACGTCAGGAAACCCTTATCAGCAGTTACCCAAATATAGGGAGAAAAGCAGTGTCTTATTCCCTAGTATAATGGAGGAAAGAAGAGGCAAAGAGCTTAAATGAAGCACTCATGTTGATGAGTGTCTGCTAGGCAGATATTAGGTGTATTACGTTCTGTTCTTATGTGCCTTTTTACACCGCCATGTTTCAGAGTTAACAGGTATCCTGCCTTTCTTTGGTCATTATTTTGCAAATTATATCAGGTTTCAGCCATTAGTCTGACTCGCAACAAAGGTTTAATGCAAAGAAGATGCATTACTGGAGGGGAGTTTTCATCTCTCACTTCATCAGCAGCCAGGGCCATCTTAAGCATTTTTGGGGCCCTGAGTAAGGACATCTTTGGTCCCCCGTTCACCAAACCAAAGGAAGTAAGTGATCAAGTATATCTGGTCGCACAACCCCCCTCATCGAGATCACAACCTACAGGTTGATATGCTGCCTTGCAGCATTCAAAATAAGCACGTTTGTTTGTTTGTTTGTTTTATTGATTTATAAAGTGCGTCACACCCTGGTGTATCTGGGCGCATTACAAAACAGCTTGGATACAAAAAGCTATTTGATACATACAATAAAATCATAACAGTGTAAACTGGAGACATATATAAAAGCCATGAAAGAGGGGATATAGGCTATAAACAAGGCAAGTTAAACAGAATAACAAAGTCAAACAAGCATATGTAGAACACAGAATTTACAGAGGTCGAGGGACAAGTGCATAATCAAGAGAGACAAAGGTAGCAGGATCTAGGAACTCTAGACACTTCGGTGAAGAGTATTGTTCATGGATAACCATTTTTTAGTGTTGGACCTAAAGCTTAGAAAGGTTTGAGTGGAGCGCAAGTGAAGGGGGAGGGCGTTCCAGGCTTGGGCTGCTAATACAGGGAAGCTGTTACCCCCAGCTCTTTTTAGGTTAAATCGTGGGACTGTGATGCAAAAGAAGTTGGCGGCCCTAGTGGGTCCTTTTAAGTCCCCTTACCGTCTTCATTCTTGCTCTAATCAGAATGATTAACAAGTAGCATTTGAAGGGCAACATTAGCAGTCTACAAAGAGGCTACTTCTGTTCTAGTGTAGATACAGGAGACTTTTTATCAATATCATCCAGGAAGTAATACGGCCGGTTGTATTTATGCAGGGATGTATGTAAACGGAACATGGAGCCCAGAATAGACAGAACTCACATTAGCTGCCTCGCCGAATGTAAAAGTCCTTAAGCATGGATAGAGGCGACCAATTGGACAGAAGGAGAAAGCTACACATACCCTAGCATGGATAGTTGATGCTGATTAGAAGCTACCAGGAAGTTGTCTGTATCCAGACAGATGGGATTAGCAGAGGGACATGGTTTTCAAATAGTGTTGAAATTAGAAATCAAACAAACAAGTGCCTGTGTTGTGCAAAATATCAATGCTCACTGTTGTAGTGGAAGCAACACTATAGCCAGTGAAACCATGAGTGAGGATTTTTTTGAAGATTATACCCTGAGAAAGAATTCACTCTTAAGGGCTGACCATTTTGTAAGGTTTAGGGATTGCCAATTTTGAGAGGTTAGTGAATACACGATTAAATGAGATGCCCAGGATCACATATAGGCTAAGGGGTGAAGCTGGGATGTCTGCCAACTGTGCAATTTCTGCATTAAGTTCTTAGCAAGAAGTAAAATAATCTAATTTTTTAAAACTGACTTGGAAAGTACACAGATCACATTACCAAACCTGATAATTCTTTAAACAAAATATTATAGAATGGTGTTACGTAAAATGGGAATTATTCTAGCTTAATTTTCGCCATCATCAAGGGAAGTATATAAGTACCAGCATTGCAATAAATGTGATTTAACAGATGTAATCTGAGTTTGTCTTTTGTAATTTAAAGCTTTGAATACTTCCGAAACACTGGCTTCTGAAATTGTAATTTATAAACGAGCAGAAAAAACTTTTTTGTGTGTCAGAGAGCAGACCTTCAAATATGCTTGCACGAGGCCTGCAACATCTGATCCACTCTCTTCTGTCTACCACCCCTTTAACTACATAAGAAGAAAGATCAAGTATTGGGCTAAACAATGCCACCAGCATGCGAGAAGGCAAACTTCACAGAAGACAGCACAGTAATGCAAAACATATTAGATGATTTGACCAGGATCACTGTATAATCTGCTGGCAAATCCAGGATATAAGCAGGAATGCTTTGGTTCCACAGTCTTGAATTTTGACCTTATTCACCTCTTTGACTAAGAGTTTATGCTCATCGTTGGAGGTGATTGCCTAGGTTTTACAACACCCCATATGAACAAACCAATTTCTAGACCTTCAACATATGGATTACATGTTTGTTGTTACAGCAACCCCTATCTGTTGCAAGTACATTGCTGACAAAAGCACCTGTTGTGCTACAAAACCAAGTACATGTGCCAGCAGGTTTATAAACTTCAGACATAGGAAAGACTCAACCAGCCCTGGAGAATGTCCTATTCTAATCTTGCATATGAACACATATCTCTGCAATGAGCGCTTACACACAGAGCTAACTTCTGGATCAATATGTCACTCAATTTATCAATATGCATTTAAACTTTGGCTATTGCATATGGTCACCATAATTCCCACAGGAAGGACAGAATAATACAGGAGTTGTGCCGTAAGGAAGATACAAACTATGTATACCACAGTGAACATAGATAGCATTACATGATGAATTGTACTTGTCAAAACAGACAGGCGATAGGTTTAGAGCCTCAGAAGCATGCCATAAAATATCCTGACATGTGCTATTCAAGCCTGGTGAACAATGGAATCTTACTTCTTTAGCCCAGGCAGCTTTGTGGGGTCCCCTTCCAAGGTGGGGTCCCGGGGCAAGTGTCCCTTTTGCCCTGCCCTAAAAAACGTCTCTGTCAGCAGCTAAACTCTGCACAGCATTACTTTTATTATTATAATTGGTTATTTATAACATGCTTAATACCTAGAGGTTTCTAAGTGGGGACCTGGGAATCGAACCTTTGCTCTCCATGTCGTCTTTCTTCCATGGCGAGCGCTTTGTCCCAGATATATCCCCCTGATACTCACAGTCAGAATTAAAAGATGTGTGTGCTACGTTCCCTGGACGGCAGAAGATACACTTTCTGTGGACTCATGTAAACATTTCCAACAGCACAAATGTACACAGAGTGCTCAATTTGTGGAGCCACAAGCGAACTAAAATGATTCACAAAATAGATTTGACTACAATAAAAAAAGAACTTATTTATGTGAATTTTCTGACAACTAACTTACTACGTATACCTTTAATCAGCCCGAGGAAAATGGAGGAAAACGCATGCCACTTAAGATGAAGACAGAAAGCAAGCAGCCACTGAAAACAGAGCACAGCCTGCGATAGGAAATGCTAACAGAATGTCTGGATGTTGGCAAACCTTCATAGAATGAACTCTGTGTACACCAGCAGCTAGGATTTAATACTGAATGAATGAAGCTATATTTGCAAATCAGAATTGTCACCTCAAAATAGGAGATTAATTTTCAAAGTAGTTCTTGGAAGTAGTTAGGGAACAAAATGTGCTGCAACATTTACAAGTGTAATGATAGAAAGTGCTTCATGCAAATGAAATATCACCCAACCATGAACAGAACACAGGCCTTTGTTTAGATTTCCATTCCTCAAATATTTGCTCCAGTGCGCATCTCACAGTGTTTAACATATACAAGCTAGGACGCAGAAGTGTTGGCAAAGCCAGAAGGTTTCACAGAGAAAAGCGTGATTTTTCTCAAGTGCAAGAATGTCTAGCTTTAGTTGACACTGGAGCCGCTTTCCCAGAGTGCCAGTGCCCCTGTCACTATCAATGCCAATGTCTCCAATGTAACACACCTCTGAATTGTAACTACAATCAGTCACTGTCCTGAGTTCCAAATCCTATAAAGGCAATTCTTGGTGTGTTTTCACTTGCATCCTGTGAGCGGAACAAGTGCCAGAAGTTGCTGTTATGCAATAGCAGTTCCCCTTGGCTGGGACTGGCATTGATATCACTTTCAATGCCATTGTCTCCAGTGTAACAAACCTTAGAGTTCTAACTACCATCAGTCACTGTCCTGAGTTACAAGTCCTATAGTAAAGGCAATTCTTGGTGTGTTTTCACTTTCATCCTGTGAGCAGAACAAGTGCCAGAAGTTGCTGTTATTCAATAGCAGTTCCCCTTGGCTGGGACTGGCATTGATGTCACTTTCAATGCCATTGTCTCCAGTGTAACAAACCTCTGAATTCTAACTACCACCAGTCACTGTCCTGAGTACCAAGTCCTATAGTTAGGGCAATTCTTGGTGTGTTTTCACTTTTATACTGCGAGCAGAACAAGTGCAAGAAGTTGCTGTTATTCAATAGCAGTGCCCCTTGAAAGGGACTGGCATTGATGTCACTATTAATGCAATTCTTTCCAGTGTAACAAACCTCAGAATTGTAACTACAATCAGTCACTGTCCTGAGGTACAAGTCCTATAGTAAATGCAATTCTTGGTGTGCTTTCACTTTCATCCTGTGAGCAGAACAAGTGCCAGAAGTTGTTTTTATTCAATGGCAGTTCCCCTTGGCTGGGACTGGCATTGATGTCACTTTCAATGCCATTGTCTCCAGTGTAACAAACCTTAGAATTCTAACTACCATCAGTCACTGTCCTGAGTTACAAGTCCTATAGTAAAGGCAATTCTTGGTGTGTTTTCACTTTCATCGTGTGAGCAGAACAAGTGCCAGAAGTTGCTGTTATTCAAAAGCAGTTCCCCTTGGCTGGGACTGTCATTGATGTCACTTTCAATGCCATTGTCTCCAGTGTAACAACCCTCTGAATTCTAACTACCACCAGTCACTGTCCTGAGTAACAAGTCCTATAGTTACAGCAATTCTTGGTGTGTTTTCATTTTCATCCTGTGAGCAGAACAAGTGCCAGAAGTTCCTGCTATTCAATAGCAGTTCCCCTTGGCTGGGACTGGCATTGATCTCACTTTCAATGCAATTGTCTCCAGTGTAACAAACCTTAGAATTCTAACTACCATCAGTCATTGTCCTGAATTACAAGTCCTATAGTAAAGGCAATTCTTGGCTGGGACTGGCATTGATGTCACTTTCAATGCCATAGGCCCCCATTACAACTCTGGAGGTAGCTGTGCCCTTATTAAGGGCATGGCTGCCACCGGAGTTGCATTTTTTCCGGCACCCACGAATGGGCAAGAACCGGGTCATGCCGAGCTCGGTGGACCCGGTAATTGCCCATTTTCGGGTGCCGGAATCAAGGGCATCCCGATCCCCATTGTGCCCCATAGGGCTGAATGGAGATGGGGACGACGGATGCACCGGCACATTCAGAGTTGTGCCAGTGCATCCAATGTGCTCTGCTTGTGGGTGCCGTTACACCCGCCAGGAAAAACCTGGCGGGTGAAATGGCACCTGCGAGCAGAGCATGTAGTATGGCGGTCTGGGAACTACGGTACCGGCATGCTTACCGGTACCGTCGTTCCCGGACCGCCATGGTTGTAATGAGGCCCATTGTCTCCAGTGTAACAAACCTCAGAATTCTAACTACCATCAGTCACAGTCCTGAGTAACAAGTACTATAGCAAAGGCAATTCTTGGTGTGTTTTCACTTTCATCCTGTGAGCAGAACAAGTGCCAGAAGTTGCTGTTATTCAGTAGCCTTTGATGGGTTTTAGGAAATATTTCTTCAATGTGAAAATGTACCTCCATTTGAGGACCCTGCCAAACTTTTTGATTGTGTTTGGCTATCCTAACCTGACTTTTGCCAGTGGAACACAGCCTTCAGCTGCGCTCCCCTGGGCATTTACTCACTTGTTATGGGGAAGCTGACACGTCCTTCAGACTGTCAGTACTGGAAAACTATGTTTCCCTTAGTCTTCGACTATGTTGCCATTTCTTTGTAACTTTTTAACAGTGCACACTGTACCTTCCAGTACCGTGCACTGCGGTCCTTTTTTCTTTTATAGCTGTAGACACGCTCAAATGATTTTTTGGAAATTGTACAAGTGTGCCTGGGACTAACTGGTAAATTAACAAGGGGGGTCCTGGGAGTCCCTCTGCCAGACATTAGTCCTGGTTACGAGAGACTTACCCAGAGTCTTTAGCTCACTATCTTTCACAGAGAAGAAATATCCCAAACATATCAGTCTTTGTCCTGCCCTGGGGCAGTCCAGCACCGAAATGCTAGGCAATTCTCCTCTGAACAAGAGTACCAACAGAAACCCCAGACACGTGTTTCGGTCTGGTTGGACCTCATCAGTAGGTTGGATCTGTGCCTCTCTAAGAATAGTGAGCAAGGGGTCCACGTCCTAGAGACTCAAGCTGCTCCTCACTGATGAGCCCCAAAAATGGTGAAACATGTTTGGGGATGCTTGTGGTCTCGTGCAGAAGGGATGTGACCTAGCAGTTCGGGCTGGACTTTCCCTTTTGGGGTGGGGCCAAGCCTGATTTGCATATGGTCTTTCCCCTTCTGTAATGGCTTGGCAGGCGAAGAACGATGGTCTGGAGGGTTGCCCCGAGCAATGCCAGTGGTTAAGATTCAGTCTAAACCTTCCAGCCATCACCTCTTTGTTTTTGCTTTGTCACCCCGAGTGGGACGGGTATGCCCAGACGTGGGTCCCATGCCTGATGGGCCTAGCGACCCAAGCTACTCCTCACTGATGAGCCCCAAAAAGGGTGAAACATGTTTGGGGATGCTTGTGGTCTCATGCAGAAGGGATGTGACCTAGCAGTTCGGGCTGGACTTCCCCTTTTGGGGTGGGGCCAAGCCTGATTTGCATATGGTCTTTCCCCTTCTGTAATGGCTTGGCAGGCGAAGAACGATGGTCTGGAGGGTTGCCCCGAGCAATGCCAGTGGTTAAGATTCAGTCTAAACCTTCCAGCCATCACCTCTTTTTTTTGCTGGGACTAACTGGTGGCAGCAGTTACTTGTTAAAAGTGTTTTACTTCTTTTTACAGGATCACATTGCGTTTACATCATTTGGTTCAAGACTGTGGCCAGGTCTGAAAATGGCTGAGCCACAAAGACTTTTGTAATGTTTCATGGCCATTTTGTCCCTTGCCTTCCTCCAGGTCGAGTGACCCAGGTTTTCCTTATTTGGGCATGCAGCCTCCTGCGAAAACCGATCTCTTTCGGAAGGCTTCTGCATGTCACGTGTGTGTGCCCAGGAAGCGGGTTGGGACTGTGTGGTCCCAATCCACACTACTGGTGCCAGAATGTCTGGGGTGCCTGATTGATTGGGAACACCGTGGGCTGTGATTGGTCCACGACTGGGATACCTGCATGAGAGCAGATCTTTGATTGGAAGTCCTCGATTTTGGATAAGAGAAGAGGCTCTGCATCCATTTCATGTCTCTCCTAACTACAGAAGGAGCCATGTATCCTGTAATGAAGAAACAGACTTGTGGAACTGCCAAAGACGCATTGGAAGGTTAGGCACCCTTAACCCAGTGCTGTCCCGTTGGACCCCTGTTTTCCTCATCAATCAAAAAAGCCTGCAAAAAGGCTTCGCCACTTTAGAGTAGTGGGAACAGCCACTCTCAGTGGCCCCTGCTTACCCACCGAAGGAGCCCTTTCGGGAGTATTCCTGGACCAGCCAGTGAACTGTTCAGCTCTACCTCGGGGTATCCCGCAGAATCGCCACCGTCCAAAGCCCACTCCCACCAAATCTTGTAGGCCTATCTCCTCTGGGTCCCAAATTAGCAGAGTGCATAATGCATAATGCTGCAAACATCTGTGATTCCTGCGTAACTACCTGTTGGTGACAGTCATTCGCTGTAGGTGCCTTGCTGACCTGCCCTCCTGCGCCCTGCAGCCTGCTGCATCGGAATGTTCTTTGTATCTCCTTCAGAAGCTGAGAAAAGGCAACTGTCCCATCACAAACAATCATTCTATCCCGCAGACGCTATGAGCGAGAGAAATGCAAAACTGCAGGACTCAAACCTACTAGCGATTTCGACTAAACTGGCAAAGTTTGGCCTGGACTGTGCCGAGGGTCAGTGAGTACTTGCATCACTTACCAGTGGCCCCCTGGCACAACTGATCCCTTTAACGCACAAATATCCCAGAAACGGTATCTGCTTTTGGCTGGAGTAGCCTGCACTCCCTAGCTATTCCCACTTTTTGAAAACTGCTCTGCTGCCAAGGGCAGGCCCTACCCGAATAGGGGGAACTAATTCTTTATCACCTCAAGCCCCTTCCTGACTTGCTACCGCTCCCTCAAGAAGAACAGCTTTTTGTTCTGCCTGCACGATCTTGTGTTTTTACGCACAACTATACTGTTGAGCACAAGGGTCCCCCCTTCTTAGAGCTGGACTGCATAGTATTGAAATTGTGTGGTAACTATTTTTATATAATTGAAGTTTACTTTTTCAATCCGGCCGACAGTAAATGTATTGTTAAATTTATAGTTATTGTTGATATACACTTGTCTAAGAGTAATTTGTGGTTCATTACTGTGTGTGCTCATTGTGGGCTTCCGATCACTCTCTCCCCTTCTGAGACTTAGTCATGACCACCTACCAAGCTACCTAGATTGGTCTGGCTTGTCCAGAAGGTTCCCCTCTTTCACTTAAATAGGGCGGCCTACTAAACCCCTGCCCACCAGGTCAGAGTTTAGAAATCCATTTTAATAATGGGATTTTACTTTTCTAAAATACCTCATAATTGGAATGTTCAATGCCTATGTTGCTTTCTGTCTTGGCATGGGTGATATACTGCTCATCCACAGATAAAGACTTTACCAGAATGTGGGCATTTGTGGGCAGAATACAGTGTCGAATGTGTGGTGGATGAGTTTCACTAAGAAGCCACGCAACAAAGCATGGGAACTTACCCATAGTTCCACTTTCTTTTTCACATTGTGTAAGGGGGTCTCTTTTTAAATGAGTGAAGTTCAAAATGAACACATCCTCATTTTGCACTGCAGCTTCTTTTCGTGCCCTTCCAAGTCGTGAGAGGGGCAGGAAGCAAAATGCGCATCTCTATTGTGCTTTCCGCCTCCATCTTGGAAGAGCACCTTGACTTACCTGCATGGGATTTCCATTCTGCCATAAACCAAATGGGGCCAGATTACAGAAACCTTGCACCGGTGCAAGTGCAGAGTTTGCATGGTATTAGCACTAGGGCAAAGTGGGCCCTATTTTTAAAAACACTGGGACACATTAAAAAACCATTGCACCTTGACAAGTGCAGTTTGGCATATAAAAAGCACAACTGCTAACATTGCCCTAGTGCTAAAAAGATACATTTCTGATGCATTTTTGCATCAGGGCAAAGTTTGCCCTAATGCTAATACTTTTATTATTATTTTATTTTATTAGTACTAGGTCCCACTTTGCCCTGGTACAAAAATGTTGTGAAAATGCATCTCTTCTGCTCTAGGGCAATTTTTCCCCTGGTGCTTTTAATATACTAATCTGCACTTGGCGGGGTGCAATGGTATTTTAATGTGTCCCAGTGTTTTTAAAAATAGGGCAAACTTTGCCCTAGTTCTAATACCGTGCAAACTTTGCACTTGCACCGGTGCATCATTTTTGTAATCTGGCCCCTGGATTCTTCTGAAATCTTCCACAGTTTAGTGACTGCTAATGAGTAGGCGCATTCCATAGGAATCCTTTAGAAAACACCCCCTGCAAAGAGTCAATTGCAGCCAGCTTTTAATTTTTTACAAAGCAGAGTGCAAAGTTGAAGAGAAGAGGGAATTCCGCTTGATTTCACTCTTCACTTTGTAAATGTTTAAAATCGCATAAAGGGGAACCAACCTTGGCCGGAAAAATAGGTAGCGGAATTGTTGATATCACAGGAAGTGATTCTGAAGATGTCATAGGACCCCCAATATCAATCAAATTACAATAGGGGGCTTCTTTTCTAAGTTCCAAGAGTGCTAACATAGATGTGAAAAGAAGGCTTTAAACCATTATGCCTATTGTAACACCTGTTTGTGCACTCCCAGGCATTTTCATCATTTTTGCAGGCAGAGTGTTAACACAGAATGGGATCACCCCACCTGCAAAAACGAAAAGGTTTCCTGCCAGCATGGAATTTCATGCTGACAGAAAAACATTGCATTCATATGTAGTTTGACTGTTTTTAGGATCTCCTAGGAGTACATTTTAGAAGGAAGTTACACTATTGGCAGCACTAAGAGCAAAATAGCACGTTCACCTTTTTTTGCCATAAGGAACACGTTTTATCTTGTGCTTCATAATGCAATTAATGGAATGTGCATGGAAGGAGACAGAGTGGACATAGTTGCAAACGTGGGCAGTGCCATCTGTGCAATTTAGACTTTTCTTGGGTAAATGAGCCACAAAGTAACCTCATACAAAGTGAAAACCCACTAACTTCAATGAAATTAGTTACAAATAACCAAAAATAGCATTAAAATCTGAGTTTGACAGACACATTTACTCTGGATATACAAACACTAGTATTGATGTAACATATGGTGAACATAAGCGCATTGATAGTCAATGCATCTCCTCCATCTCCCCATTAAGCACATTCCGTGAGGGATCGGACAGCTTATTTTGTCATAATCAGTTGATGAGGCAGACATCCATAGATCTCAGATATCAGGGGACTATATCATCTTCCCAATATCATCTTCCCAATATTTCTCATTGGTCTGAGATTGAATATACATCTTTGCAAAACGTATGGCATCTGGCATTGTTCATTGGCATTACATCAACCTATACAATTCACATAAGTGTCTAGAAACATTTCAAAAACATTGACTCGCTTAAGTGTAAGTAGATATGCAATCTATCATTTTAAGTGTGTGTTCACAATTCCGTTGTGTACCTATAGTTGAATGCGACTTCTTTTCATTTGGGAATCCACCGTTGTCTGACAGTGTTTTAACCCTGTTCTTGTTTTTCGATTTCACTGGGACTCAGTCCTTCCCCTCCACTGATCCAATGCCATTCCCCATCTTGGAACTAACCATTGTAAGGTAGGGATCTGGTTATTTTTTAACCTAAGATGTTGGTTTCTAACGATGTTATAAGGAAATATATATATATATATATATATATATATATATATATATATATATTCAGTGAAAAAACTTTGTTAAAGGGACATTATGGTTAAGTTGCGCTACTAAAGACCTATGAAATTCAGTGAAAAAACTTTGTTAAAGGGACGTTATGGTTCCAAGTAAAACCGAAAAACCCTTGAAATTCGCTAGTTATGGTAAGCTAAGCAACCATAACTCGTGCCACCACCGTGCACTGCTGAGACTAACACCCACAACATCAAAGATGACATGACAAATGTCATTGATGACATCACTGAATTTCAAGGGTTTTTCAGTTTTACTTGGAACCATAACGTCCCTTTAACAAAGTTTTTTCACTGAATTTCATAGGTTTTAAGTAGCGCAACTTAACCATAAAGTACCTTTAACAAAGTTTTTTCACTGAATTTCATAGGTTTTTAGTAGCACAATTTAATAATAATAACTCTGATTTTATGTACATGTAAAATTGAACATACTGAACCTTCTCTACTTATTTTGATGTCCGCAAACTTTTTTAATGTCCGCGGACATGTTCGGACAACAGTACCACTACCTAAAAACTCTGGGGGGGTATGTTTGATTCTTATATCATAACATATGAATATTTTACAAATTCACAAACCAGCACACATACACATTATAGGTAGTAATACATTAAAAGTGTAACCAATATATGTAACACACTAACCATTCATTTAAATACAATATTTTCTAAAATGGAATATACCAAAAGAAGATAAATATGCTTTGACCATAATTACCTCACAGACACTCCACAACCAAGAACAATAGCAGACCTAAAGACTACTCAGAACATACCTTACCTGCAATAGTAAGTGTACTGCATTTTACTCATATATTTATAAACTTTCTGTATTAGATTAAAAAAAAATGATATTATGTTTTATTTTCTCACAGAAATGTCTAGTACTCTGGAGTGGCTAAAGGAGCATTTCCCACATGAGGAAATGTCAGAAGATAGTGAAACTAATGGTAGACACTTTACAATATAAACCATTTAATTATTATTATTCTATATACATTTAACATATATATATTTTTTTTGTACAGAGCATACCAAAATAGAAAATACTTCAGAAGAGCTGTTATAGATAACACTCTTCACAGCATCCAAGAAAAAATGGATTTATTGTTGACCAATTTTAATAATTTAAAAACTTTTGTGGAAGATCATTTTAAACCAAAAGCCTCATACCATTGTCCCACATGTACCTGTCCCCCCTCACTATATCCAAGTCAATTATCCCCAAAGCCTCTCCATGAACCAAAACGTTTTGATGAGACTTCCATCACTTCTTCACTTCATACAAATCCTGTTGATACCCCTAATTCTCCTGTTTTTGTTTCCGTTTCTGCCTCACCTTCTCTGTCATAAATTGTTAATATATGTTAAATAAAGTTACATTTTTATATCGTGTTGTAATTAATTTCAGTGTCCGCGGACAGCATGGGTGTCCTGAATGTCCGTAAAGAAACGAAAATTAAGGTGTCCTGAAGAACACTTTACCTGTCCGTACTGTTCGCTTGCAAGTTGAAACTGTTCTAATAACACTCGCGGTGTCCTGAAATGTTTGTAAAGAAACGAAAATTGAGGTGTCCTGAAGAACACTATACCTGTCCGTACTGTTCGCTAGCAAGTTGAAACTGTTCTAAGAATACACGCGGTGTCCTGAAATGTTCGTAAAGAAACAAAAATGGAGGTGTCCTGAAGAACACTATACCTGTCCATACTGTTCGCTAGCAAGTTGAAACTGTTTCATGGGAGTGGTCCTAAGGCTCGTGGGAACTGAGTCACCTGCAATGAGTGCAAAATGGTACTCAGTCATGGGAGGCATGGTTCGTATAGCTTTGGGACCACTAGCATGAAGCGACACCTCAAGTCATTTCACACTGGGGCCATTCGCAAGGTTGTACCTTGCGATGAGAGTAGCAGGTTGATTTCCTCTACTTCATCATCCATTTCTGATCCTGTCACCACAAGGAACACTCCTGTGGGACAGCGTCTTCCTCAAGCTGCCTCACAGGCCATGCGCAATGCTGATGACCCTTACCTTTCGAGGTTCACAGTTGTGTGTATGTACTGCGATGCAGTACTCTGCAGGGGGGAGCGACTTTGAAGTGCTTTTGAGACTATCGTCTCAGAGCACAAGATCTGCCCACTACCCAAATAAAACCCACTCTACATCTTCCTCTCTCAGCTCGCCCTTTCTTATCCCTGTGGTTGGTGTCCCCCCCTTTACCCTCCTTTCCCCTCCACTCCTAGTGTGTCGTGTATAAAAAACTAAAAAAAATATAAAACAACAAAAATCAAAAAAATAATATGGCCCTTTTCAGAGCCGCCTTTCACAGTTAAAAATATAAGTGAAAATAAATGAAGCAGAGCCCTTTGTATTGTATTGTGGACAGTCCGCGGACATCTAAAGTTTTGGGGTGGTGCCCTATCATAACCATTGCAATTTTCTCTGGGAGGAAGTGGTGGCTCTGAAAAGAGCCTTTTGGTGGTGTTTGTGTTTGAAAAATTATAAATACGCAACACCTACTGCAAAATGGATGCTGTAATTCTAAAAAAGGTCGCAATGCATTTTGCATATTTCTTAGAAAAATCTCATTGTCAACATAAGTTAGATATACTCCATCTCTGCGAAAAATGTATGCACTACGAAACATAGTATTTTCATTGTGATAAGAGGACATGCCAAAATCTCTTAGAAAGGCACAAACAACCTTATTGGCATTGTGCCTTGCTTTTTCCATTTGTGGACCAAATGAAGAAGAACAAAGCCACATTTGTCTCTGCGCAATCCGTGAAAAAATTACTTGAGAATTTGGGAACATGTCCATGACCTTTCCAAGTCCTTCTTTCATTGCAAAATTCCAGACACATGTCCTAAACTGTTCCCTCCACAATGAATTACAATTATGTCTGCATGTAGCACAGAGAGGTAGCAAGTCCAACCACTTCATTCCACGTACTCCATGCCAATGCACTTCCACATGTGGGAATCCAAGATCTACAGCTACTCCACAGCTTTCTGCATGCACCTTCAACCAATGTATCCACGAGTCTCCCCAAATCCAAACAATCTATTTTCTGAAACACTCAGCCATAGCTATCTGCTCTTCTCTCAGCAAAAAGAGTATTTGAGAAACTCTCTCCTGTCACAACACACCCACTAAACATTCTTGACCAATCCCTTTCTATGCTCATTCTCATTTGCAAGGCTTTCCAACCCAAAAATCCCCAGATGTGACATCCGATGTCCGCGAACTACCACCATGTCCGCGGACATATTGTAACATGAACAGTCCTTCTACCATTTCCTTTTCACTTTCTGTGCCATTCCCTCATTGGATATAGCTAAGAAGTCACATGAACATCCACCAATCACATCCAAGACCTCTACATCTAACTGCATCATCATAGATCACCACTTTAAATGTACTGTTAATCTCTCTGAGTACAAGTGTCATATCTTGGGAAAGCACCTTCTACAAGAAATACTGTACAAGTCTCCAAGATTTCTACTTGCAGCTGCATGCATATCCATATGCATGAACACAAACTACAGGTATGCATATTTTCTGTAAAATACATGAACACATTTTCTAGTTTCATATAAACAGATTAACTGACTTTTAGCTTGTATAATCTGTAAAATGAATTTACTGTCTTTTTTCAATCTCCTAAAATCAACTGTCACTTACAAACCTTTATACTATTTAATTTCTTTATACACACACACACTCAAATCATATTGAACTAACATTTTTGAAATAAAATATATAGACTACATATAGTCAAACAAAATTGCATGCACACACTATGTTCAAATCTCAAACAACAATACTTGTACAATAACATAAACATTGTTTTATTTTTTATTTATTTAATTACTTACATGTATATAGGGCAAGCAGCCCATGACATTGAGGCACTATTACTTGCAAAAGATAAATACAGGAATAGTGGTGTTCAGTGGTACATTATGAATGTCACAAGGCATACTAAAGATATTTTGTTTGCTACAGTTAGTCATTGCAATACATTTTATTCATTAACAACATATGATATGTATTCAACTGGTGTGACGTATCTTATGTGAATAAGATAGTTTTAATTGTTTTGAGGAAGGCGCTGAGGATGTCAATTAAAAAAATCAATGTCTAAATTAAAAACAGTGGTATATATAAACAAAATTACTAATATATTTCTTTTACAATTGCAGTGAAGACCATTCTCCTGAAAAGAAGCAGCCGATTTTGAAGTACAAAGAACAACTAAGAAGTAACCTGCTCATTATAGAAAAAAAGTAAGTTGAATATCACCATAATATTTTTATTATTACTCAAACAAACTGTAAAGTTAATTCATGCTATTTCTGTGCCTAAAAATAGAGATTGTGCACCATTCTCTCCAAAAATCCCCATTTCTTAAACAGCGATTTGCATCCAGAATGGCCCACAAATTCCTATTTTTCAACACACAAATGACCCAACACAGCTGCTAGAGTTTTTATATTATAGAACAAACAACTGTTTTAATTGTATAGCATTAGATTTACTATTTATACTTCTCCACATCACTAGCTTACTTTTTTCTGTCATCTGATCACTAGTTGTAGTTGCCCAATGCACAATCACACACCATTACATACATCTTCATCATCTTACTCAAACACTCATGCACACAGCACACATACATTGCAGAACACCCCAACCCATACCTTGTTTATTTTTTTCAACAGACCCTAAAGAATGCCTACCAAAAATCAAGTCCGTAGAAAGCAACACAGAAGTAGAGCAAATGAAAATAAAAGTGTCCAACATAAGCATCCATCTCTAGCAGAATTTGTTAAAAAAGTTGAAACAAAACGGCTAATACAGTCATTTAATGAAACAAAAGAAGTTTCAAGTACACAAACCTTGCCTCCTCTATCAAAATGTAAAACAAACCAGAAAACAATAAACAAAAAATCAGCTATCACCACAGATAAAACTGCTTCTATAAATCTTGATATAGTGCAAAGTAAGCATACCAAGAAAAGTATTTTAGCCAAAATGTTCCATCACAGAGTCCTTCAAAATCTTATAAAAACAGGAGAGAAACCAGGTTCAACCCTTAAAACCTATCGTAGGAAATTAATCTTAGAAGCGTTGATAGACAGTGCAATTCTTCTCAAAAGAAAGTTATTTATTTTAGTGTTAAACAAAATGAAACCACTAACAAAACTAATGACTAAATTACAAAAAAGACTTCTCAATAAACGAAATGTCAACAGAAAGAACTTCTTAAGTATCTGCAGAGGTGAATGGAGTCACACTACAAACACAGAACCGTACTTTAATGAAGAAGCATACAAACAAAAGCAAACAAATACAATTGCCATACATGGCAGTGGTCGAGGTTATGAAAAAGTTAATAATATCTTAATGGAACAAGAAGTAGTCCTTACAAAAATATGCCCTGAAAAATTAGAATTACCCCTCCATTCAACTGAATCAGAACGTCTAGTGTACAAAAGGCCATGCATGTCAATGTGTAACATTCCCAAAAATGTTTTAAGGTCTTTACGCCAATTCCTCAATCAATATGTGAAAAGCAAAGACAAAATCAAGATTAAACTACTGCAAAATATGGATACCTGTCCAGTGCACAAGTACACAGGACTACAAGGACATTCATTGGCCTGCATTACAGGACCTACTTGCAAAACCACCTTCCATGATATCAAAAGGATATCAACACATCATTCAACTATAAGAAATCTAGTTTATAAACTGTACTATGCTAAAAGTCCTGCTTTAGCACTAGCCAATTTAAATAACATTCTTCTACATGATACAGCAAAAGACCTACTTGAAGAAATCAACTATATCCAGAAAAAATATTTTGGAAGTGAAAGCCACTTACAGAATGAAATATCTGTTAACCAAATTAGCAACAATTCTACACATGGCAACCTTTTACTACACACATACAAAAAAGAAATACTAAAATTTAAAAGTACATCAGCTGAAGTACCAAACCATGTGTGCGTATGTTGCCGCAGAACGTTTTATAAAAGTAACACAAAAACTGTAGCCCTATCATACAAAATAGAAGACAATGAAGATTCTAAACTGTTTGAATTAGCTCTCTACATTATAGCAGAAAACAAATACGAAATAACTGACCCCTTAACACTTTGCAGTTACTGCACTACAAAATTTGACAACAACCAAACTCCTTCACGTGCTATCACAAATAATTTGAATTATATCCACTACCAAAACCTCTACAACAACTTAATTTATATGAGGGCATCATAATTCAAACAGTGCACCCATTTCAAGCATTAATACGCCTTCAACCAAAAATGGCAAAATTACCTCCCTCTGAATTAGTGAAAGGTATTCGTGGAAAAGTAGTTTATTTACCATTAGATCTAAAAGAAAATGTGCATACTCTAGGAGTGCAACCTCCAATGCAGCAATCTTTAATTATGTTAGTAAATGGGGTACCTACAAAAGACAAAAACATTTGGCAACAGCTGGTAGATTTACATAAAGTTAGAGAAGCCTTCCAATATCTTAAAGAGAATAATGAATCTTACAAAGAAATTAATATTGAATAAAACTTGAAGGATACAACTGAAATAATTCAAGAGGCACAAGAAGCTGGTCAATTTGAGCTCCTAGATCCTGCTACAATATCAAATACTTTAGACCATTATACAATTAATCCATTGCACTCTAATGACACCATAGAAGATGCACTGGAAACGTACCAAATGCATCAAACAAAAGGATCACCAATCAGCATATGGGAAAAAAGTATAGAATCACATGCTTTTCCTCGACTCTTTCCTACTGGTAAAGGAGGAAGGTACGATGATAGACCTATTCAAATATCAGCATCAGAATACCGCTCATTACGGATGTATTCTGAAGATCCCAGATTTAGACAAAATGTGGAATACGTATTCCACCTACTATTTGAAAGTGAACTAGCAACTTTATGTCACGGAGTTGCACACATATTAAAATCAGGATCCCACGCTCAAAATGTGACAGCTGCACAATTATTACAAAAAGTGCAACAAAAATATGAGGTTTTACAATCAAATATCACAAATCTATGAGCAAACCTTGGCCCACCCACTTGGTTTGTTACATTAAGTTGTGCAGAATATGCATGGGAAGATTTACATGATTTCCTACGCATATCAAACAAAAACAAAACAAACATAGATATACTAACACCTGGAGAACTTTGTTCTCTGGATCCTGTTAATGTTTCAAGATATTTTCACCATCGCTTCATTGCTATGCTACATTGTATTTGTAATAAAACTGTTCCCCTCCTTGGAGAAGTGCAACACTTCTTATGGAGAAAATAATACCAAGCCAGAGGAGCACCACATATCCACATGCTTTTATGGATAAAAGATGCTCCTAGATTTGGTCAAGACTGTGATGCCACTGTTTTACAGTTTATTGAAAAATATGTCACTTGTGAAATTCGATCAGAATCCACAAATAGTGATCTTCATGCACAAATTTTACAATTTCAAAGACACAAATGTGGTAAATATTGTTGTCGCAAATATAAAAACAAAGGGAAATACTACACCAAATGCTGATTTTGTTTCCCTAGACCAGTTACAAATACAGGCCAAGTGAACAACCTCATGTCTTCAGTTAGACATAGGGCCTCATTACGACCCAGGTGGTAAGTTACCGCCTGGGTCGTACCCTTACCACTAAATTTACACCATGGTGGATGGCGGATTTCCGCCCCATTCCAAGGTGAGTGGGGCGTTAAATCCCCATTTCCCATTTTACCCTTCCCCATTCCCATTTTTGCCCCACAGGGCATAATGGGAGTGGGGAAGGCGCTAATTACGCCACCGTAAATTATGGTGGCGTAATTAGCACCATGGTCCCTTAGCGCCATGGATTTTAACGCCTGCAAAAAGCAGGCGTTAATATCACCATGGCGCTAAGGGACCTTGTAATCAGGCGTTAAGGGTCGGCGCCGTTTACGGCGCCGTTAACCCCTTAGCGCCTGATTCATAATGAGGCCCATAGTCTTAAAGGTAAGTCACCTAAAAACACATATTACATAAAAAGAAAAGAAGAAAAATATATCAATGATTACAATGCAATCATTGCCCACTTATGGAATGCAAACATAGATGTGCAGTACATTGCAGACAATTCTACTGCAGTTGCACGATATGTCACAGCATACTTAACCAAAGCAGAAAAGACAGAGCTCCAAGACCTCTGGAATGACCTGTCATCAGATAAGACAGTGTCTCAGAAATTATACAGCTTGGGCATAAAAATGCTCTCCCATAGAGAATGTGGATCCTATGAAGCAGCTGATTGTTTAAAGGATAGTTCCGGGACTTTTTTTTTATTGTCCCTACGGGTCGGCCATGTGTTTGTAAGCATAAATCGGTAGATCGTAGGAAACTTTCCTATGGACCTTACCCGACTTTTCGCCCATTATCGCACTCGAAATCAGCCTCCATTTTGTGATAATCCTATCATTCCGCCGCATCGACCTGGCTCACCTGCCTTTGCGGCACTAAATCAAATCCCCCGCCCCTGAAACAGACTTTATCAAAACATTCATATTCCCCGCCTCTATCCGTGACGTGACTGAGCTGCGTAGGCAAACGCGCCCAGGCGTCTTCTACGCGACTCCACACAGACCCCGGAAATCAACACAGATCAGCTCACAATACAGCGCACCACAATTCGGAATATGAAACTGTACTTTGAAATCAAACCGCAAGATTGTAAATGTGGTAAAGTACATTTATTTGACATCAAATGTTTAGAGAATATTCAGCGATTTGCATTTTTATTTGCTCATGTTCCAAAAAGTTCGTATTGAGGAACGCGATGGTCCTTTGCTGTACACAGGGTCTTAGAGCATCTCACAATACAGCACCACAATTCGGAATGTGAAACCGTGGTTTAAAAGCAAACGGCAAGATTGTACATTTGTCAAAGTACGTTTATTGGACATCAAATGTTTAGAGAATATTCAGCGATTTGCATTTTTCTTTGCTCTCGATCCAAATTAGTTCGTCTTGAGGGAAGCGATGTTCGTGTGCAGTACACAGGGTGTTGGTTTACGATAAAAATAAGCTCTTCTGTCGCACTGATAATCGCATGGCTGTTCCAACAACGAGGCACTAGGCCACCACAACGGTAGGTATGTTGCATCTAACCGTTAGTACCGCGTAAGGGCATACTTGTACTTGGCGATCGTCCCATAAAATGGTCAGGGTGGTAACGTTGTTCACGCGGAGAAGCAACTGGCGGCTGTAGAAGCCGTCCGCCGGTGTCTGGTACTCGTGACACAGACAGTAGTGAATGATGTACCTAAAAACATAAAAAATGAAATTAGTCTCACCATCAGATCCTTATTAAAATTATTCATTTCATAGCGAGGACAGCGCTACTGGGTGTACACAAGTGTTTAAAGGCGTGGCGAGGCATGGAGGGGGGGGGAGTGGAGTACAAGGTAAGTAGCATAAAATAATAAATAAATAGGGCCAGCTGGTGGCAAGTGCAAGGTAAGTGCAGAACAAGTGCTGGGAAGGGGGGGCTGTAGGATACTGAGACAGTCCCCCAGTGCAGGGGTTGACAGGGAGGCAGTGCAGGTGGAGAGTGGAAGGGCCCAGGACCGAGGTCGCAGACAGTGGACCAGTTGTAGCAGGGGAGAGGGAGAGAGAAAGCAGAAGCAAAGAGGAAGGTTTTGAGGTGCTTCAGTAAAAGCAGATGTTTCTCCTCCAGATAGAGCGCGGTAGAAAACACTATGCCACATAGAACGAACAAGTACAACTGAACCCGTCTTTAAAGCCACTGTATAGTAATGAAATTGCGGTATAAACTCATCAAAAGTTACTTACATTATATTTGCATTTTCCATTGTGTCTCTGTGTAGGGCAGACCCGAAACACCACTCCTTCTTTGCCGACGTTACTTCTTCTAATGAACGTGGCTCATCGTTTCGTTTCTGAAATTTTATTCATTATCTTTTCTTAGTCTTTCAGGATGGTCCCGGCCTGTCAAGGTCAAATCACAATAGAACCTTATATTGGGTCGTGGGCCGTTCCGCCACCCGAGCAAAACATCAAAGCAGCTGACCTTCACTTTGAGCGAGCACACATTTCTAGTTAGCTCCAGTTAGTGTAAGGGCATCTTGTCTGCGTGCCTTTTTTTTTATTGTCCCTATGGGTCGGCCATGTGTTTGTAATACGGAAACATTCTATAATTTTTGTAAAAATGATTTATATTACTGTTTGGTTTAATTGCAATGGGCCTGCAACATGAGGAGACTCGAGAGAAGAGAGAACAGACAATCGAATTACAATCATTTAAACCGTGATGTGTATTTCTCAATGAGCTCTGCTTTAGGTGGACATGGAACAGAGGCAATGTTGGGTGGCAATGCAGTTGTCCCCTGCATAGGTTCGTTCACCACTCCATGTATGTGCCTATCGAGGACATCTACGATAAGTCTCTCAATAAACTCATATTGCATATCCTCAAACACTGGTTTGATCACCCATTGTTTACTTCTTTTAGTGAAGGCCTTATTGTAGCGAAGCGTCCCTAAAGTTCCGGTCGTCCTACTTTGTTGACGGTCAACATTATGGTTATGTGCCAAGACCGCTAGAAGAGTCCGATTTATCATGCCTTCCATGCCAAAATGCAATCTTTTGGGCCTGTACTTGAGGCACATATTGTGGAACACCTCCAAATCTCCTGTGTGGCAGAATTCCGTGAGTCCCCTCAAAGCTTTTGTTATAGTTTTATCAAATACAATCTTTTCAATGGCCTTGTGAGTGGGTGATGAAGGAATCAACCACTTCTTCTTCCGTGCCTCCTCTGTGGACAAATGGCCATGTTCACATTTGTGGAAATGCTCATTTGTCGACCATCGATGTACGTTGCTACAGTGCAACATTACTGACCGCCATTTTTCCAGTAGAATTTCCAACGACCCTTCACATGTTTTTGAGCTCCACCAAAGATGGTTGCTGATTGACTTGGACCACTGTGAAATACCTTGCATATCTTTTTTTTTTCCTGCAGCCGACAATTTTTTATTGATTGATTTTGCAAGATGCCAAACGTCAAATTGGTGATTTATATTTTTGTACTGTTCTCTCATTGTCTTGGCAATTGAAACGTGTCTGTCCGTGGCTATCAGGTCGATCACCATTCCCCGCGATTGTAGTTCTTGCAATGATGCTACAAAGCCAACTTTCTCCATGGCCACTGAGGATGTACTTTGTGACACCTGCACGACCAACGAACTCACAATTTTCTTACTTTCCATGTCCTGAAAGTGGTAGGTGCAGTACTTGGCTGAAAATCCTGGACTGTCGCATTGTCCATCACCGGCTAGCCTGAAGCGTTTGCCCGCGAATGTACTTTCCATTGACATTTTTTCCATTCTCCAAGCTTCGCTGATGGCTGGAAATAGATAATCAGTTTGGTATTTGTAGAACTGACTTTTCGCAATGAAATGGATTCCCACAAACTGAAAGAAATACTGTAACTTTTTAAAACTTGAACCACTAAAAAGTGCGGCCGCTGCACAAAGTAGATTGCCTGCTGGCAGTTGCCCCAGCATGGGTTGTGCAGACCATGCGAACGGATGATATTGTGTACAGGTGGCATGTATTTTAAGGTTAGTGCCTCGAATTGCACGAGTCACATTAATCAATGGCTCCCCACATACTTCCCCACCAACCCAATGCCCACATTTCATCATCATAATAATATCCATCAAACAGCTATCGAATACAATGAATTTGGCCTCTTTCCTTATACTGTCACTCTGCATCCCAGCTGGTTCGGCCTGTAACGTTGAGGACATGTCACTCGCATGAAAGGTACAATCTCTGATATCGTCTTCCGCTATGCTGAGTGATATTGATGGTGTTTCATTGTCGTCCACTTCATTCTCTTCCATTGCAACATCTGTTCCTTGTCCGGAGATGGGAGAAAAAAACAATGTCTTCAACTTTCGCGTGCTCTTATTTTTTGCGGGTGTGGATTCTGTGAATTGATCTACGACTGCATCCAAACTACCAGGAGGACATTCACTATCAATGGCTGGTGGTGGTATAGCTCCGTTGTCAATCACTTCATATTCTTCCCATTGGCACGATGCATCTCCAGTCTCAAGTCCCTGCCAAAAGGTTTGACAAGCAACATCTCTCGTTCGCTTCACTGTCTGTGTAGATCTAGTTCTTACACCCACTCGCAACTAGAGGACAGATTAGAAAAGGGATGTTCAGTTTAAACACAACTTACAGTATTGAACTATTGACAGTGAAAGACAACATAATATAGTGAACAGGACACTAACCTTCTTTTGCTTTCTTTTCTTTGAAACTTTCTTTCCTCGAACTTCAACATCTGGACGCTGTTGCTCCGACTCGTGTGTGCATGTCTCCACTTCCTCTCGCGCTGCAACGACTATACTTTCATGATAAGCACATCCATCACTCACTGAGGCTCCATCGACTCGCTGAAACATAGAACTTTCATTAGTATGTATAATAATATTGAAAACACAAAATGTACTTGGGGACCAATACCCATACGTACATCTCAATAGCAAAACACGAATGAACGCATTGTGTAGAACATTCAAACGACAATAGTTCACGCATTGTTGATCTAGTTAGATTGAACTGTCAAGATCCATACCTCGGGCTCCGCATAGACTTCCATTGATGATATTATTGAAGATGAGGCTTCAGCAACTCCCTGAAACACAGTAATTGCATTAGTATGGTTTTGTATTTTGTTTAAAAGAACATAAACTTTCTGCAGGCGTCAACGGCTCATCTAAATAGACCTGCACAAATGATCAGTTGTCTAAAATAAATAATGGATATCTAAATATGATTCGATTTGCTCCATCGTTGGAAGTGTCACCACCCAGAGATCTGCATCAACTACTAGGGGTGATGTTCTTGTTGAAGAAGCTCCGTCAGCTCCCTGAAACATAGTACTTGCGTTAATAAAGAAGGAAGTATAGCGGATGTAATCACGTCATTTGATCTCGCATGATTGATCTGTCAGTATCCATACCTCGAAATGCATAAGAACATCAAGGGACGCTGTAACTGCGGTGCACACTTCTGCAAGCTGTTGCGCCGACCCGTAACTGCATGCTCCCCCTTCCTCTTGGACTAATGCTCCATCGACTCCCTGAAACATAGGACTTTCATTAGTAATTAACACAATATTGAAAAAAGAAGACACATAGGAGGGCGACGACAGAAGGACATACCAATGGCTAAAAACGAAAGAAACATTGTGTGTAACAATCACGCTACAAGAATGCAAGATCTGATGATCTCCATCGATGGAACTGTCCGGAAACGTACCTCGAGCATCTGAGTGACATCTACGGTTGTCGTCAATGCGTTGGACTCCTCAGCATCTCCCTGAAAGACAGTACTTGCATTATTTTGGATAACAATAATTATAACTGAAAACAAAGACTAGAGGACGAGTACTGTGGTGTACCATTAGGTAAAATAATTACACGATCAATTAAAACTATTGATTTACATGCCTAAAACAAGTCAGTGTCAGAATAGCTAAGTAAGATTACCCGATAGGCGCTTGAAGTGGCTGATGACTGCAATAACGACACGGATGGAGAATCTTCAGCCTTCATATTGAGTGGATACATAAATGGGGAAATTATTGTTAGCTAATGCTACACACTACCGCAATGCCGAGAGATAAATACGTAAACTTGACTCACCAGTGGAGGGATGTGGACGAATAGAGTGGGAATAGCGGTTGAGAGCAATTTTCGCCTCGCTCGCGGTGTTTTCGTCCTTATTAGCAATGATGTGGAGTACATGTCTGGGCTAAAGTGCCTGCTGCAGATGCGGTATCGATCACCCCTCTTGTCCGCAAAGACTTCTAGGACTCTACTTTCTATCTCAGAGGCTGGATATCCGCAATATCGGACCCATTCTCTTATCTGATCTATTGTTTTAGGGAAAACATGCATTATAGTACCTTCAGATTTGTTATGGGTCTTTGAAGGGCAACCGCCAATGGAACAGGCAGGCATTATGGAAAGTTCTGAAAAGTAAAGATCAACAATTCTCTATGAATACCAATGTGTTAAAACATTAAATGACACATAAAAGGTTCAATGCAAGGTCCGTTTTGGTTCTTGGAACTATACACGTTATTCACATGCGGATAAGTATTTCAATAACTTTCAAAAAATAGAAAAACTAATTTGACTAAACTCAGAACATGTGACTAGTTCCTTGCATGTACTGTCGTGAACGAAAAGAAAACATGGATGAAATTTGATGACTACTAGCAAATAGATATAAATCAAAAAATAGGACGCAAAATGATTATGGTACATGGACTTACCTTGACGAACAAACAGTTAGATGCAGGGATCAGAGTAGTTTCTTGTCGTAGAACAGGGAGCAGTTCACAGGTTGCAAACTGACGAGTTTGCTCAAAGTGGTCACGGAAGTTCACAGAGACGAAGAGCAGATAACCAGCACCTTCACGGGTTGACTAGCAAAGCGCAAAGAAGTTCTCATTAGAAATATGAAGTGGGTTATAAAGAATTCGAAACAGGGGTGTGTTTGTGAATGAATGACGTGTATATGTCGTGGCATTATGCGGTCTGCAGGGGGCCGTCCAGCGTGAGGGGGGATGCTTGGCAGGAGACACGGGGTCTGTAGGTAGACATGGGAACAACAACCCATGCTCTATAGACCACTTTGAAGTGTACATGGTCTTTGGCACCTCTTGGCCTTTATCGCTCCCTGACAGCTCCACTTGCCAGCACAAGTACCCCGGTGCGAACTGCCTTTGATAGGGCGGCGGGGGGTGGATCGGGGCGGTGGTCGTGCAGACAAGTCACAGGAAGACTCGTGAATGGAGACACACTTATGTGGATTGCAGGGGGGCGTCCAGCGTGAGGGGGGATGCTTGGCAGGAGACACGGGGTCTGTAGGTAGACATGGGAACAACAACCCATGCTCTATAGACCACTTTGAAGTGTACATGGTCTTTGGCACCTCTTGGCCTTTATCGCTCCCTGACAGCTCCACTTGCCAGCGCAAGTACCCCGGTGCGAACTGCCTTTGATAGGGCGGCGGGGGGTGGATCGGGGCGGTGGTCGTGCAGACAAGTCACAGGAAGACTCGTGAATGGAGACACACTTATGTGGATTGCAGGGGGGCGTCCAGCGTGAGGGGGGATGCTTGGCAGGAGACACGGGGTCTGTAGGTAGACATGGGAACAACAACCCATGCTCTATAGACCACTTTGAAGTGTACATGGTCTTTGGCACCTCTTGGCCTTTATCGCTCCCTGACAGCTCCACTTGCCAGCACAAGTACCCCGGTGCGAACTGCCTTTGATAGGGCGGGGGGTGGATCGGGGCGGTGGTCGTGCAGACAAGACCAGTTTGCCGCAGGGCCTCACCAAGGAGAGGCCATCTAACTGAATGTAAGAGGATGGCTGCAGGATCTACTACATGGAATGCAGGGGGGTGAGTTTATAAATACCTCACCCTCCCAGGAGAATATACACTAGATTCATTTAAAAAATCAAAACAACCATTGTTAAAATATATGTTGGGCTTTATTTTAGATTTTAATTAAACATAAATAATAAACATTACACATTGTAAAGTTGAGGTTGCAGCACATCGAGGGAAAATCCGCGGTATTGTCCACTGTCACTGGGGAAATGTTGTCTAATGGCAAGTACCGCACAGGCAGGTATTACTCTCCGAACGCGGTGTCCGAGCCTCCCGTGAAGCCACCAAGTGAAGCAACGATAGGCCACCAGCCTGTACCACCTGTGAAAAAAAAGATGCAAACTGTATTAAACTGACCAAACTTTCTTATCAATGTCGATTCAGGTAACACATGTCATTTTTCTTAGAAAAAAATTATATCTAGAAAATGCACTATATGGAACAAATTTACATGCGTTCGAATGATATGTAAATGTAATTTTATATGTGGGAGACGACCATGAAATAGTGGTGGCATCACTGACATCACAAACAGAGTATACTTACTCGTTACTCGGATTACGCGGACGAACAGTGCCGCGAAGTTCGTGCATAAGCACCATCATCATCCTCAACACGGTCCGTGAGAGGCAGGCTTCCCTGAACTCTGGCAGCTCGGTGATGCATTGCGGACTTTGCTCGCCTTCCTGCAGACTTTGCTCGCTTTCCGAAATGTAGGCCAAGCACCCGGAATTTTCACGGCAGCAGCAGTTCTCCTCCTCAGTTGGCATTAGCTCGCACCGATTGCACGTGCACCAGGTGGAGACGCCGTCCATGCGACATGGTCCAGGCTCTTCATCCGTTGACTGGTCCTCCCAACTGCCGTCCGAATCCCCATCGTTTTCGCGTGCTTGACTTTCCAGTAGTTCTTCCTCGGTGTACTCGGGCTCGTACATATACGGCATTATTGTGGCCATTGTGCGGTAAAGATAGTAAAATAATTTACAGAGATGGTACAGGTGTTCACACGGGCTACAAGCGGCGAAGGTAGCTGACCAGAGCACTGAAACGAGTCACAGAATACTCAAAGTAACACAGAGAGAGGAATGGAATCGAAAATCTGCTGCTGTGTGTTGTGAAACGGTCTGTTTATACTTATTGGGGAAAGAGGCGTCCTGCCATTTCCATGGCAACACGTCAATAGCTGAGGCGCAGCGATTGTTGACACGAGACGTGCTTGAAATGGGCAGTACGCGTCTGCTGATGTCAGGCTCAGGGGCGGGGGATTTGATTTAGTGCCGCAAAGGCAGGTGAGCCAGGTCGATGCGGCGGAATGATAGGATTATCACAAAATGGAGGCTGATTTCGAGTGCGATAATGGGCGAAAAGTCGGGTAAGGTCCATAGGAAAGTTTCCTACGATCTACCGATTTATGCTTACAAACACATGGCCGACCCGTAGGGACAATAAAAAAAAAGTCCCGGAACTATCCTTTAACTGTTACTGCATTGTATGGTAAATCTTAAAATATAGTATGGCTAAGTCTTGGTCCAGCTAAATCTAGAAAAAGAATTCTAAAATCATACGAAGATATAGAAACAATAGCCAAACATGATCCCAACAGACAAGACATTTTTTAAAACGATTTATTGGACACATACTACCCAAACAGAAGTAATACTTTGGAAACCATGTGTCTATACCACATAGCCCAAAACTACACATACAAAAATAATATAAAACCTGATGAAAAAAAGGTAAATACAGAGTGACAAACTGTGAAGGCAGCTTAGTAAAACTCACCAAACCAAATTTAATTAATCATATCAAATTGTCATTAAAGACTCCTCAACATAAAGAAGTATATTACATGTCCCTGCTGCAACTATTTAAACCATGGAGAAAAGAAGAAGAAATACTAGTGAACTATGACTCATATGAAGATGCTTTCAAAGCAAATGAAAGCACTATAACTTGTGTAAACTTTACACAGTACAAAACAATTTTGCACAATGAACAGCAACACGAAGAAGAACTCCAGGCCCAACTAGATAAGGACACTCCTGACAGTAGTCAACCTTCTGTGACAGGAAGCCAAGAACCACTGGGAGAACCACTAATAACAAGTGAGGCAGAATTAGCTATGATAGAAGTAGAAAACACCATGTGTCAGTATGAAGATAAAGAAGACTTAACTATACTACAATCAAAACTAAACAATGAGCAATGTAGCATTTTTCAAGAAGTAACAAAAGAAATTGCACATGGTGTACAACATGAAAACAAAGAATGCACCTGCCAAAATTACAAACCTATACTACTGTGCGTCAGTGGTGAAGCTGGTTCTGGCAACACATTCCTAATCAAAATCATCAGTAAGTTCCTTCAACAAATGACAAACAACAAACTGTCAGCTGTTGTCACTGCCCCCACAAGGTTTGCTGCTTATAACATAGGTGGTGTCACTTTACACTGATTACTGCTCCTGCCAGTAGAACACCAAAACAAATTAGACTATTACACACTTTCTACAGAAGCTGCAATGGAACTATGCAGAGTATTAAAACAAATGAAAATGCTACTAATAGATGAAGTGAGCATGGTGTCCAACCTAATGTTGGCTTTGATTCACCTCAGATTACAAGAGGTACTCAAAACAAACTACGAAGAGCTCTTTGCAGGAAAACACATTATTGTTTTCGGAGATCTTCTTCAATTGACACCAGTAAAAGGTGAGCCTATTTTTAAAACATTAGGACACAAACTCTGCCGTAAAACTGTTGGCAGCATTGGAAATGTCAACCTTTGGCAACATTTCCAATACAGAGAATTAACAGAAAACATACGGCAATCTGCAGATCTCACTTATGCCAACATCTTAAAAAGTATCAGAGTTGGTATACTTTCTAAAGAAGCAGAAGCAATATTGAAAACCCGGCACATTCATGCACTTTGACGATAATGCATGTGCTACAGATGTTATGGAACAATTAGCCCATAAATATGTCAATTGTATGGCCTTAATGTCAACTCTTGCAAGCTGTTTCAAATTCAATGAAATAATGTTAAGTAAAGAAATGCAACCAATAATGGAAATTAGCGCCACAGACAAACTAGATGTACATGATATGACACTACCCATGTGTGAGCAAGCCACAACAAGACTAAATAGTTTAGAAAAATTCAATCTCAAACACAGCTGGCTTGGAAATGATATTAAAATTATCCTTAAATTGCAGAGTAATGCTCAAATGTGACCTTGACGTGGACCAAGGACTAGTTAATGGAGCACTGGGTACAGTTGTTGGCTTTCAAACATACCCACGTGACAACAAAATTCAGTTTGTCAATATTCTCTTTGACAAACTTTCAGAAGTAAAAAGGATAGGACGCTCAACAGCTCGATTCCTTCTCTTCAAAGTATGCAGAGAACAATTTTCTCTAGACAAAGCAATGATAGACATTGGTAACACAGTCTTTAAAGAAGGCATGAGCTATGTAGCACTATCACACTTACGTAAACTTGACGGTCTATTTCTAATCAACTTTGATGCAAGTAAAGTAAATGCTGATATTCCTTGCATTTTAGAATACAATAGACTTCGCTCACTATGCACCCCCCATCTAAACACATATTCTGTACCACAAAAAGTCAAACGTTGTAAAAGAAAACTAAATCAAACAGAAATGCAACAGGATGTCACTGCGAATCCTCCAAAGAGAGTAAAAGAAACTAAAACTTCAAGTACCACAAACATACAAGAATCTATTAGGGAAAGTAAAACAGGTACTTCGTCAAAGAAGGAAGACAAACTAAAAAAAAATCAGTCAGATACAAAACTACCTGGTCCATTTAAACTCTCAAATATAGTTGGAGTAAGTTGCTATGCAAATGTAGCAATGAATATTCTATTTCAATTGCCACCAATAGTTGACAACATTTACTTACACAGTACAGACCAATTGCGTTTGCAAATGTTAGTACTTGCAACAAACAATCCTGATAACACGTATAGTGTTTATGGAATAAAACAACAATTGGTCTACTGTGCTGGAATGGTGAAATTCACTACAAACTCACAGGAAGATCCACAAGAATTTCTAATGTACTTACTACAAGTACTGGAAAATAAAAACATACCTATAAATGAAATCTTCATACATGTGGAAACATACATGCACTCTCTGCAACAATGTGACACAAGAGCAAATCCCCAATGAACACTTCATATCTATATCAATACCTAATTGTGAATCCATTTCAGCATCTTGTGCAAAATGCAAACCATGGTAGATTATGTACTACCTGTAAATTCAGATAATCGCTCCACCTTACTAATACAAACACATAGTAAATACGTAATACTAATGCTTCTACTTTACAATGCAGATTGTACCAAAAACAACTGCAAGCTGACTGGATTCACACGTGGTCAAGTATCACTTGGTAAGAAAACCTTCACAACAATAGGTATAATCTACTATGCAAGAGCCACAACCAATTCAGGTCACTGCACCGCATATATAAAAAAGAAATGTGGATGGTTTGAATGTAATGATAGTACCATTACTCTAAAGCAGAGATTACCAGCAAATCTTTCAAACGCTTATTTAATGTTCTTAAAACCAAAATTTATTAACTAAACTGTACTTAAACCTTAAGTAAACTTGTAGTAAAAAAATATAAACTGTTAGAATATTCCAAAAGGTATCTAACTGCCCAAAGATTCTACAACAACTAATCAGATAAATTAATACCACTAAATTAGAGCAAAAAATAGATAGTTAGAATACACCAACTGGTATCTAACTATCCCAACATTGTACAATATCCAAACTGATAAATCAATACCACTAAATTATAACAAAAAAATAGACAGTTAGAATATGCCTACTGGTATCTAACTGCTCCAAAATTTTACAATATGCAAACAAATAAATGATATGTTACTGCTCCAAGAAACTGCAACAAGCCAATGTATACAGCATTAGCCAGAAACAACAAGTGCACACTGAAAGCAAACAAACAAATAAACTGTAGCATAACTGAAAAAGTTTTTTTTTTAATCCAACATGGATTTTGTTTGTCTCCCACAGTCCCAATGATTTTAGCAACTAACACAGAAATTGAGCAAATTGCACAGTACTCTGGTTTATAATCTACTAAATATGAGGGTAAAAAAAAAATGTTGATTATTCAATGTAATAAGTCATTACAAAATACCAATACTAACATGATTTTTTCTTTTATCACAGAAATGAACAAGAAATACATGTACTCCAGTTACTAAACCAAACAGTAAGTATATTATCATAAGTACAACCATCGCAGCATATCACGCCCATAGAGGCTTATAACTTTGTTCCTTATAAATTTGTTTTTGGATCCCAAAGTTTTAAGCCACTATGAGTGTGATATGCTGCGGTGGTTGTGGCCAGGGCATAGAGGCTTGGGTGCATGGCCATTTGGCTATGCACCCAAGAATCTATGCCCTGGCCACAACCACCGCAGCATATCACACCCATAGAGTCAAACATTTTAACTATGGCTTATGGGAACTTTTAATGTCCGCGGACATAATGAGTGTTCTTAGAACACTTTCAACATGCCAGCGAACAATACGGACAGCGTCCTCAGGACACCACCATTTTGTTTATTTACGAACATTTCAGGACACCGCAAGTGTTCTTAGAACACTTTCAACTTGCCAGCAAACAATACAGACAGCGTCCTCAGGACACCCCCATTTTGTTTATTTACGAACATTTCAGGACACTGCGAGTGTTCTTAGAACACATTCAACTTGCCAGCGAACAATACGGACAGCGTCCTCAGGACACCCCCATTCTGTTTATTTACGAACATTTCAGTACACCGCGAGTGTGCTTAGAACGCTTTCAACTTGACAGCGAACGATACGGACAGCGTCCTCAGGACACCCCCATTTTGTTTATTTACGAACATTTCAGGACACCGTAAGTGTTCTTAGAACACTTTCAACTTGCCAGCGAACAATACGGACAGCGTCCTCAGGACACCCCCATTTTGTTAATTTGCGAACATTTCAGGACACGGCGAGTGTTCTTAGAACACATTCAACTTGCCAGCGAACAATACGGACAGTGTCCACAGGACATCCCTAATTTTATTTATTTGCCAACATTTCAGGACACAGCGAGTGTTCTTAGAACACATTCAACTTGCCAGCGAATAATACGGACAGCGTCCTCAGGACACCCCCATTTTGTTAATTTGCGAACATTTCAGGACACGGTGAGTGTTCTCAGAACACATTCAACTTGACAGCAAACAATATGGACAGCGTCCTCAGGGCACCCCCATTTTGTTAATTTACAAACATTTCAGGACACCGCGAGTGTTCTTAGAACACATTCAACTGGCCAGCGAACAATACGGACAGCGTCCTCAGAACACCCCCATTTTGTTTATTTACGAACATTTCAGGACACCGCGAGTGTTCTTAGAACACTTTCAACTTGCCAGTGAACAATACAGACAGCGTCCTCAGAACACCCCCATTTTATTAATTTACGAACATTTCAGGACACCGCGAGTGTTCTAAGAACACATTCAACTTGCCACCGAACAATGCGGACAGCGTCCTCAGGACACCCCCATTTTGTTTATTTGCAAACATTTCAGGACACCGCGAGTGTTCTTAGAACACATTCAACTTGCCAGAGAACAATACGGACAGCGTCCTCAGGACACCCACATTTTGTTAATTTACGAACATTTCAGGACACGGCGAGTGTTCTTAGAACACATTCAACTTGCCAGCGAACAATACGGACAGCGTCCTCAGGACACCCCCATTTTGTTTGTTTGCAAACATTTCAGGACACCGCGAGTGTTCTTAGAACACATTCAACTTGCCAGAGAACAATACGGACAGCGTCCTCAGAACACCCCCATTTTGTTTATTTACGAACATTTCAGGACGCCGCGAGTGTTCTTAGAACACATTCAAATTGCCAGCGAACAATACGGACAGCGTCCTCAGGACACCCCCATTTTGTTTATTTGCGAACATTTCAGGACACCAAGAGTGTTTTTAGAACACATTCAACTTGCCAGTGAACAATACGGACAGTGTCCTCAGGACACCCCAATTTTGCTTATTTGTGAGCATTTCAGGACACTGCGAGTGTTCTTAGAACACATTCAACTTGCCAGAGAACAATACGGACAGCGTCCTCAGGACACCCTCATTTTGTTTATTTGCGAACATTTCAGGACACCGTGAGTGTTCTTAGAACACATTCAACTTGCCAGCGAACAATACGGACAGCGTCCTCAGAACACCCCCATTTTGTTTATTTACGTACATTTCAGGACACCGCGAGTGTTCTTAGAGCACATTCAACTTGCCAGCGAACAATACGGGCAGCGTCCTCAGGACACCCCCATTTTGTTAATTTGCGAACATTTCAGGACACGGCGAGTGTTCTTAGAACACATTCAACTTGACAGCGAATAATATGGACAGCGTCCTCAGGACACCCCCATTTTCTTTATTTACGTACATTTCAGGACACTGCAAGTGTTCTTAGAACAGTTTCAGCTTGCTTGCAAACAAAACGGACACACATTGCGTCCTCAGAACACCCCCCCATTTAGTTTATTTAGAACATTTCAGAACAGCCGTGTGGTCTGCAGACAAATCGACCACAACAAGAGGCTCTACCACATAAAAAAATACTACATTTAACCTATCTCATACTCTCCCACCCTCCCCAAAAACTCTTACACACCAACACACTCTACTAAGTACAATTTTTAAACCACGTTTCACCGCACTGTCCGCGGACATCCGCAAATCCAAGATGGCGGGCGCTACCGAAAATCTGACGCGCTTCACGCTCTATGCCATTCAACCAGCGAACACGTTGCATGTCCGTGGACATCACGCAAGCCGATTGGCCAATCAGAACACTGTCCGTGGAGCGAACAGGAAAGTGTGTCCGCGGACCGAACACAGATATCACTCATTTTTTGTGACCTACTTTTTGGTCATTTTTAAAAAAACTACTGGACGGATTTTCACCAAATCTGCATAAGCACACTTTCGGGACCAAGCCACTACTCCTGGTCCAAATTTGGTGAAAATCCGTCCAGCGGTTTGGGCTGTAAGCGCGAGCAAAGTTTTTTCCCCATTTAGTATATTGGAAAAAAAAAAGTTTTGGGACCCCCCTTATAACTTTGCCCCCCCTGGACGAATCATCACCAAAGTTTGCAAAGAAATTCTGAATGGGCCATATACCTTTTTTTGCAAAGTTTGGTGTGGATTCCTCCAGGCAGAGCAAAGTTATAAGCCGCCCAAAAAGTGTTCTTCCTATGGAAACAGCAACTTAACCATAACTACATGGCCACTACCATGTACCTTGGCTATGTAGTTATGGTTAAGTTGTTGTTTCCATAGGAAGAGAACTTTTTGTGCGGCTTATAACTTCGCTCCCCCTGGAAGAATCCTCACCAAACTTTGCAAAAAAAGTATATGGCCCACTCTGAATTTTTTTGCAATGTTTGGTGAGGATTCGTCCAGGGGGGGAAAAGTTATAGGGGGGTCCCAAAACTTTTTTTTTCCCATAGACTGAATGGGAAAAAACTTTGCGCACGGCTACAGCCCGAACCGCTGGACGGATTTACACCAAATTTGCGGCAGGAGTGGCGGCCTGGTCCCGAAAGCGTGCTTTTGCAAATTTGGTGTAAATCCGTCCAGTAGTTTTTTAAAAAATCACCAAAATGTAAGGCCAAAAAATTAGTGATATCTGTGTTCGCTTCGCGGACGGACTTCCCTGTTCGCTCCGCGGACAGCATCTCGATTGGCCCATGGCCTTGCGTCATGTCCGCGGACATGCGAGGTGTTCGCTGATTGGACGACGAGGGGCGTGGAGCACGTCATATTTTCTCTGGCGCCCGCCATCTTGTATTCGCCGTCGACCGCGTACAGCGCGGCGAAACGTGGATAAAAAATTGTATTTAGTGCCATGTGTTGGTGTGTAAGAGTGTTTGGGGAGGGTGGGGGAGTATAAGATAGGTTCAATGTTTAGTTTTTTTATGCGCTAGACGTTTTTGTTGCGTTCGATTTGTCCGCGGAGAACACGGCTGTTCTGACATTTTGTAAATAAACTAAATGGTGGGGTGTTTAGAGGACGGAGTATGTGTCATTTTTGTTCGCAAGGAAGGTAAAAATGAGCTATGAACACTTGCGGTGTACTTAATTGTTCGTAAATACATAAACTGAGGGTGTCCTCAGGACGCTGTCCCTATTGTAATCTGTCTAGTTGAATGTGTTCTAAGAACACTCGCGGTGTCCCGAAGTGGTTGAAATTACACAAAATGGGGGTGTTCTGAGAACGTTGTTTGTATTGTTCGTTGTCAGGGTGAAAGTGTTTTAAGACCACTCCTTTTGTCCGCTAATAGTACAATTTCCTATGGGCGTCAACCGACATTTTGTCCACTAAAGAAACGATAAATCCGGCTGGTGTGCGCCGACATTATGTGATAATCCTATGACTGGCGCTATTGACCTGGCTGACTTGCTTTTGCGACACTAAATCATATCTCCCGCCCCTAAGCCTGATATTATCAAAGCATTCATATTCCCCGCCTCTCTCCGTGACATTACAGGGTGCGTCATCAAACGGGCCCAGTTCACTGCAGTCCTAAGTGACTTTACACAGAACCCGGAAGACAACACATATTATGTCACAACACAGCGCGCCACAATTCGGAATATGAAACAGTGATTTAAAAGCAAACAGCAAGATTGTAAATTTTGTAAAGTACATTTATTTGACATCAAATGTTTAGAGAATATTCAGCAATTTGCATTTGTCTTTGCTGTCGATCCGCAAAAGTTCATGTTGAGGCACGCGATGTTCCTTTGCGGTACAGAGGGTGTTAGATCAGCTTACAACTCAGTGCGCCACAATTCGGAATATGAAACTGTGGTTTAAAAGTAAACAGCAGGATTGTACATTTGGTAAAGTACATTTATTTGACATGAAATGTTTAGTGAATATTCAGCGATTTGCTATTGTCTCTGCTGTCGATCAGGAAAAGTTTATTTGGAGCCACGCGTTGTTCCTTTGCGGTAGATAGGCTGTTGGTTTATGATAAAAGCAGTAAATGGTCGCTCTGATAATCAGAAGGTTGTTCCAACAATGAGCCATTAGACCACCCTATTGGTTGGTATGTTGTTTGTAGCCGCTAGTACTGCGTAAGGGCATATTGGTGTAACGCTCACCTGATTCCCACGGAGGCGCAGGTCGTGGCAGGAAGGTGTCTGTGACTCGAAAGGTGATGTGCAGGACTCGATGGGCTTCTGGGGTCGAATCTCTTCGCACTGTGTGACGAACTCGTGGGGTGAGGTTTCTGCAGGTGAAAGAATATAGCGGTTAATGGCCTGGGTTGTTTAATGTCTCTCTTCCTCTCTCTCCCAAGCTTCTCCGTAGAGCCCCCAGGTCATCGTGCTCACCTTAGATAGGTGAATGCTGGACTCTCCATCTGCGTCTGATGCAGGGCGCTGTTGCCAGTTCCTTCACTGGTGAAACATAGGCCTCTTGGACTCAGAGGACCTTTACCGTCGTTAATCGCACAAGCGGTGAGTTTCCAGACACATTTTTAGTCTTTATAGTCTTTAGAGTCTTTAGGTGCAAGGCACGTTAACATTGAACAGGACTTCGTATGATGCTTTTCTCCCCTTTTGCTTGCAGGACTCTTGAGGAAGATGAAATAAAGCGCCTGGAAATGCGTGAGTAAATGCAAGCGCTCTAGCTGTTTTTTCCCTTGCAGCGTAGTTCGTGCTGAAGAGGCACCAGAGTATTTGCAGGCGTTCTATTGTGAAGAGCGTGATGGGCGTAAGTAAATACCTGTCTAATGTCTCTTCTTTTGTCTTTCAGAAGCTTGTTTACAGCGCCGGAGTCCGCGGAAGGCCCGTAAGTAAATACGATGCTTTTATTTCCGCAGGTGGCGATGCAGCGTGAAGAATTCCAGAGTTCACGGAGTGCCGGTAAGTAATGACAATGCTTTTGTCTTCACAGGCGAAAGTACAGCGTGCCGAAATGACCGCAGCCGATGGATCAGGTGAGTAAGCACTGCGAGTTAAGACTGCCTTGCTAACCGCTGTTTCTTGTCTCTGCAGATGCTGCTGTCGACTGGATACAGGAATGGTGAGTATGATTCTTGCAGATTGAGGAAGAAAGGCTGGAACAGACTCGGTGAGCGTTCTTCTGCAGATGCAGAATAACGCGAAGCACGTTTCATCCATCGGGTGTGGTTTAAATAGCCTTGGAGTGATGAGGCGTCTTCCTCCACGGCCCCGCCTAGGTAAGAAAAGAGTTCCAGTTCCAGAAGCTTTCCCCATGTTGAATCCAGGGAATGGAGCTGCCCCACCCAGGTAAGAAAGTAGTTCCTGTTTACAGAGGACTTCTAAGTGGCTGGTAAGTAAGCAGCATGGTCTGCTGCAGGTAAGTCCACCCAAACATCTGCACACATATTATGAGCCCGGCGCTTCCAGTGCCGGGACCGATTATTCTGATGAGCCTGGTGCCACCGGCGCCAGGACAAGGTCCAAAAGGTCCCCGTGGGGACCGGCTGGTGCTAGGATTAGGGTTAGGGGCCTGCTTCCAAGGACATTGGGCTGGTCCTGGCTCCTTGGAAGCAGTGATCATGACAGTACCCCCCCTCAAGGACCCTCCTAAGCGTATCTTCTCCGGGGGTTTTGGCTTGTCGGGGTGATTCAGATGGAATCTCTTGACCAGACGAGGTGCGTGGACATATTCTGAGGGTTCCCAAGACCTTTCCTGGGGACCGTATCCTTTCCAATCAACCAGATAGTATAATTTAGATTTGGAGATTTTGGAGTCTAGGATGTTCTTTACTTCGAATTCGAGTTCTCCGTCTACCAAAACGGGTTCTGGGAGTTCAGTCAATCGAGTTTCTGGTTGTACTGGTTTTAATAAGGAGACATGGAATACTGGATGTATTTTCATATGCGTAGGTAATTCCAATTTGACCGCCACCGGATTAACTATGGTAGAGATGGTGTAGGGTCCAAGGTATCTCGGGTTGAAGGTGCGGGATCCTTTTAGAGGCAGGTGCTTAGTGGATAACCAGACCTGGTCTCCTACTGCGTAGTAAGGGGCCTCTTTACGGTGTCGATCTGCTCCCTTTTTGACTTGAGCTTTAGCTCTTTGCAGATGGGCAGTGGCTTCCTTAAAAGCACGGGTAATCTCAGAGTGTAAATGATCCACAGCTGGTGTTTTGAATTCTTGGGGAGGATCCAAATTAGAGGTTCTAGGATGATGTCCGTATAATAGGAAGAAGGGAGTCTTCCCGGTTCCAGAATGAGTCGAATTGTTGTAAGCGTATTCAGCGATCCACAGAATATTCTTCCAAGGGTTTTCAGTTTGTTGGAGCATGCAACGCAGATATTGCTCTAGAGTCTGATTTGTCCTCTCGGTTTGTCCGTCAGTTTGGGGATGGTGACTGGTTGAAAGTCTTACATCAATTTGGGCTAGACGACAGCAACTTCGCCAAAAGTGGGAGATGAATTGACTTCCCCTATCGGAGATTAAAACCGAGGGAAAACCGTGTAACCGAATGATGTTTTCTAAGAATTCTCGGGCCAATACCGAAGCCGAAGGTAGGCCCTTCAGGGGAATGAAATGAGCCATCTTGGAGAATAGATCCACGACTACTAAAATGGTATTATACCCTGAGCATGGAGGTAAGTCCGTGATGAAATCCATGGACAGGGTATGCCATGGACAGGGAGGAATATCCAGAGGGTGTAAAAGGCCGGCTGGTTTCTCCTTCTGACTTTTATTCTGGGCACACACACCGCAGGAGATTACAAAGTCTCTAATATCCTTCTTCCATGATGGCCATCAGAAATGTCTCTTGATCTTTTCCATGGTTTTGGTAATGCCAGGGTGACCCTCCATCAGAGAGTCGTGATAACCGGAGATTACTTGTTCTTGTATTTTCTCACAGGGCAAGTACAATCGTCCTTGGAAATATGGTAGGTCTTGATCCACTGAGAATTCTTTTCCCTTTAATTGCCAGTCCTGCAAATCGGCCGGAGTTAGGAGTGACTTGACTGCAGTCTTGATGTCTTCAAAGGATTGAGTGCTGACTAACCCCAAAATCCTTTGTTCTGGGATTATGGGTATTGGTTCTGGATTGGTCAAATATTCATCTACTCCCATCCGAGAGAGGGCATCTGCTTTTACGTTTTTACTGCCGGGTCGATAAGTAATTATAAAGTCAAACTCAGCCAGAAACAGAGCCCAGCGAAGCTGTCTGTAAGACTGAGTTTTGGCCGTCTTCAGATATTGTAGATTGCGGTGATCAGTCATTACGGTGACTGTGTGTCTGGCTCCCAAAAGATAATGTCGCCAGGCTTTAAAGGCCGATCTGATAGCTAAAAGTTCCTTGTCTGTAATGGAATAGTTGATCTCGGGAGCCGAGAATTTGCAGGACCAAAAGGCTACAGGATGTAATTGGTGTGTGACCGGATCTCTTTGTGATAAAACTGCCCCCTTAGCAAGACTAGAAGCATCCGTTTCCACGATGTAGGGGAGTTCTGGGCGAGGATGTTTCAGAACAGGTGCAGAAACGAATTTAGCTTTTAAGTCCTGAAAAGCTTGTTCTGCTTCAGTAGACGATTCAAAACGTTTGTTCTTTTTTAACAGAGCAGTGATGGGCTGGACTATCCGGGAAAATTCAGGAATGAATCTGTGGTAAAAGTTAGCGAATCCCAACATGCTTTGAACTCCTTTTACCGAGGTTGGTGATGGCCACTTGATGATTGCATCGACCTTCTTCGAATCCATATGAACCCCATTAGGTGACAATATGAATCCCAGGAACTCAACTTCAGTAACGTTGAAAACGCATTTTTCAAGCTTGGCAAAAAGGTTATGTTGACGCAGTCTCCCGAGAACCTTTTTAACGTGTCTCTGATGTTCCTCTTCAGATGATGAATAGACAAGGATGTCATCAATGTAGACAACAACACACACATCTATGAGTTCTCTAAGGACATCATTCATAAAATACTGGAAAGCGGCAGGAGCGTTACAAAGTCCAAAGGGCATCACTTGATATTCAAATAGCCCATACTTGGTGCGGAAGGCCGTCTTCCATTCATCGCCTTCTTTTATTCTTACCAAGTGGTAGGCTCCTTTGAGATCCAATTTTGTATATATACATGCTTCTTTGACTTGGTCCAGGAGTTCAGGGATCAAAGGTAACGGGTATCTGTTTTTAATGGTGATTTGATTCAGGGCGCGGTAATCTATACAAGTCCTAAGGTCTCCTTCCTTTTTCGGAACGAAGAACAAAGCCGAGGAAGCTGGAGACTTAGAAGTACGGATAAACCCGTTAGCTAGGTTTTGGTCCAGATATTGTCTGAGGTGAAGATTCTCTGGCTCGGTGAGGGCATAAATCCTACTGCAAGGAGGAGTTGTTCCGGGTATCAAGTCTATTTGACAGTCGTATGACCTATGAGGAGGCAGGGTGTTAGCTTGATCCTTCCGAAAGACATCTTGGAATTTCTGGTAGTCGGGAGGTAATGTAGGAACCTCAGAAGAAATTGCCGCCACTGAAACTTCAGGCCGAGGATAACAAGTGGTAAAACATTCTTGAAACTGAACCGTCTTTGCTCGCCAGTCGATCTGAGGATTGTGTTTCTCTAACCAAGGGATTCCCAGAATGATCTGGAACTGAGGGGCCTTGATCACATCGAACACAATTTTCTCCCGGTGTCCATCTTGGCTCACTAGCGTCACTTCTTGGGTGGCGTGCGTTACTGGTCCGGAGGCTATCTCCGTGCCATCCACTGTCATAATGACGTCCTTTACTGCCTTAGGGACAAGGGGTAGATTCATCCTTGATGCCCTTTCACGGTCCACATAATTGCCGATTGCTCCGCTGTCGATGTAAGCTTCAATTGCATGCAAACGATCCGGACGTGCTGGACTAATGAGGACCATGGGCACCACGAAATGCGAGGTCACGGGACAGATCTTAATGCTTGGCAAGAGGACCTCTACACTTGCCGGGCTAGGTCGTTTCCCTGCTTTGAACTTGTGGCACTGGTGTCTGCGGCTCCTACAGCCTTCTTAGCTGGTTTCACTGGACAGTCTCGAAGAAAGTGCCCTGAGTTCCCGCAATAGAGGCATAATTGCAGCTGTCTTCTTCTTTCCCGCTCCTTTTGGCTTAAAGGACCTTTCATCCCCCCTTTTTGCATGGGTTCCACAGTGTCAGCTCCCTTAGTAGAAGTTTGTGGTTTAGAAAACACTCGGGTATCAAATTTGGAACGATCAGCCTTCCTGTTCTGCAATCTGTGGTCCAATTGGACGACTAAGTCAATATAGTCTGAACATTCTTGTGGAGGGTTCACAACTTGAGCTAACACATCCTTGAGCTCTCCATGCAGGCCTCTGTAGAAAAGCGTTATTCTCTTGTCCTCGGGCCATTGAGTTTCCACTATGAGTCTGTTGAATGAGGCTATATAGGTCAAGAGGTCTTGATTACCCTGTCGTAATGAAAGAAGTTCATGGTCCAAGGCCTGCCCTTGTGCATGTCTTGCAAACAGTTTCTCCATACTGGATTGGAACGCCTGGAAATCATGCAGAACCGGATCATCCTGGGTGACTAAAGGAATCGACCAATCTGCGGCGCTGCCACTGAGATAAGAAAGCACGAAAGCCACTTTGGTCTGATCTGTTGGGAATGCAGCTGGTCGACATAAGAAATGTAAGCGGCACTGGTTGATGAACACTGCATATTTCTTTGGGTCACCAGAAAAACGTTCGGGCGGAGCCAAGGGCACATTACCAGGTAGATTGATTTGCACTGGATTTACAGATGGTGCAGAAGGATAGCTTCCTCCTGGAGCGGGCAGAGGTGTCTGTCCGGCCTGCGTTTGTAGCAATTGCCTAGCGAGGTCCTCTGTTCGCTCCTTGGAAAGTATTAGTTCTCTTCTTAGAGAGCTTGTTTCCTGACGAGCTGCATGTACTTCTGCTCTTAATTCTCCGAGCAACTGGGCTAAGTGATCAGTGTCTGAGGTTTCCATTGCGCCTGGGTAGGAGTTTTGCGGTGGTCTTCGCGTTCTGTAACGCTCACCTGATTCCCACGGAGGCGTAGGTCGTGGCAGGAAGGTGTCTGTGACTCGAAAGGTGATGTGCAGGACTCGATGGGCTTCTGGGGTCGAATCTCTTCGCACTGTGTGACAAACTCGTAGGGTGAGGTTTCTCCAGGTGAAAGAATATAGGGGTTAATGGCCTGGGTTGTTTAATGTCTCTCTTCCTCTCTCTCCCATGCTTCTCCGTAGAGCCCCCAGGTCATCGTGCTCACCTTAGATAGGTGAATGCTGGACTCTCCATCTGTGTCTGATGCAGGGCGCTGTTGCCAGTTCCTTCACTGGTGAAACATAGGCCTCTTGGACTCAGAGGACCTTTACCGTCATTAATCGCACAAGCGGTGAGTTTCCAGACACCTTTTTAGTCTTTATAGTCTTTAGAGTATTTAGGTGTAAAGCACGTTAACATTGAACAGGACTTCGTATGATGTTTTTCTCCCCTTTTGCTTGCAGGACTCTTGCAGGAAGATGAAATAAAGCACCTGGAAATGCGTGAGTAAATGCAAGCGCTCTAGCTGTTTTTTCCCTTGCAGCGTAGTTCGTTCTGAAGAGACACCGGAGTAATTGCAGGCGTTCTATTGTGAAGAGCGCGATGGGCGTAAGTAAATACCTGTCTAATGTCTCTTCTTTTGTCTTTCAGAAGCTTGTTTGCAGCACCGGAGTCCGCGGAAGGCCCGTAAGTAAATACAATGCTTTTATCTCCGCAGGTGGCGATGCAGCGTGAAGAATTCCAGAGTTCACGGAGTGCCGATAAGTAATGACAATGCTTTTGTCTTCACAGGCAAAAGTACAGCGTGCCGAAATGACCGCAGCCGATGGATCAGGTGAGTAAGCACTGTGAGTTAAGACTGCCTTGCTAACCTGCTGTTTCTTGTCTCTGCATATGCTGCTGTCGACTGGATACAGGAATGGTGAGTATGATTCTTGCAGATTGAGGAAGAAAGGCTGGAACAGACTCGGTGAGCGTTCTGCTGCAGATGCAGAATAACGCGAAGCACGTTTCATCCATCGGGTGTGGTTTAAATAGCCTTGGAGTGATGAGGCGTCTTCCTCCACGGCCCCGCCTAGGTAAGAAAAGAGTTCCAGTTCCAGAAGCTTTCCCCATGCTGAATCCAGGGAATGGAGCTGCCCCACCCAGGTAAGAAAGTAGTTCCTGTTTACAGAGGACTTCTAAGTGGCTGGTAAGTAAGCAGCATGGTCTGCTGCAGGTAAGTCCACCCAAACATCTGCACACATATTATGAGCCCGGCGCTTCCAGTGCCGGGACCGATGATTCTGATGAGCCTGGTGCCACCGGCGCCAGGACAAGGTCCAAAAGGTCCCCGTGGGGACCGGCTGGTGCCTAGGATTAGGGTTAGGGGCCTGCTTCCAAGGACGTTGGGCTGGTCCTGGCTCCTTGGAAGCAGTGATCATGACAATTGGTCCTTGGCGATTGTCCCATAAAATGGTGAGGGTCATGAAGTTGCATATTTGGACCTGCACCTGGTAGTTGAAGACCCCATCCGCTGGAGTCTGTAAATCGTGACATAGGCAAAATGGGGCCACATACCTGTTTTAAAAAACATAAATTAGTCTCACCAGCCGATCTTCATTAAAAATCATCATTTTATTTATTAGGGCGTGAAACTATTTGCTATCGAATATAGTGCAACGGAGTATGTTAATAATAAAATAAAAATATTTTCCCATTCATATAGCGCTAAGAACCGTGAGGTATCTAAGCAGTGCTTATTATTAACCACGGTGTGTGGTGCTCATTTATCGACCACGGAAGGATGAAAGGCTGAGTTTGGCCTTGCCGGGATTCGAACTTTCGTTAGCAAGCTGTGCACGGATGTCAAAGCGAGCGTTGTACTCGCTGTGCCACTTGACAGGCTACAGTGAAGTGGCACAGCTAGTAGAGCGCTTGACTGCCTACAGAACGGTTAAATTATTTCTATTAACTCACCCTGTGTCGTCTGCCTTTCTCAGAGCCCTCTAAACAACAGAGGATCAATTCGGCGGTGATAGTGCGCGGTAGAAAACATTATGCCACTTTCAACAAACAAGTCCAACTTGAGCGGTTTTTAATGCTACGCTATTGTAATTATACTTGGTATAAAATAATCCAAAGGGTTACTTACAGTACAATTGCAATTTCCATTGTCTACGAGTGGTGCAGTCCCAAAATACGACTCCGTGTGTGCGAACGATCTTTCGGATAGTGATATAATATATAAAAGTGGTTTTGCTTCAGAAATGTCATCTCTGTCTTCTCTTATGTTTTAGCAACACTCCTTCAAGAGAAGTCTTTCATCATAATCTCTGTCTGTCAAGGTCAAAACACAATACAACCTTATAGTCCGCTTCGTGAGCCTCTCCGGGGCCCGAGAAAAAAATGGAAGCAGCTGACCTTTCCTGTGAACGAGCATAAATTCTTACTTTGCAACATTCTGTGTAAAGCCATCTGTGAGAAGTTGGTTTTTGCACGCCATGTTTGTATATTGTTTGCATGATATTAAAAAAAGTTTGTTTAAGGGACGTTATGGTTCTAAGTACAGCCGAAAGACCCCTGAAAATCGCAAGTTATGGTAAACTATGAAAAATAACTTGCGCCACCACAGTGCACTGCTAAGACTAACACCCAGGACATCAAAGATCACATTGCAAATGTCATTGATGAAATCACTGATGACATCACATGTGTATGTACTTTTCATGGAATTTGTGTACTAGGGATTTTTATTATAATGTTGCAAAAAAAGTGTCAAGGATATTGCAATAAATATCATACCGTTATTAGTGCTTTGAACGATGCATTGATAAAAATAGCATTGTATTATGGGATTCTGTCTAGTATACTGAGCTACTAATGGAGAAACATAGCATTGTGTGCAGAGTACAAGATGAAAGTATAATATTTGTAATGTTGATATGTTGAATAATGAAATGATAATTGTCCTGAAATGTTCGTAAATTCACAAAATGGGGGTGTTCTGAGGACGTTATTCGTATTGTGTGATTGCTTAGCTGTATGCAATGAGGGAATGGCACAGAGAGTAAAGTGGATGCCGTCCGCGGACACCGCGGCTGTTCGTGGACAGGGCGTGCTACATCCGGGTTTTTCCAGGAAATCCAACATGGAAAGAAAGCTGTACGGATCAGCCAATCAGATGTCGAGGTTGTGGATTTGTGTTGAAAGAGACTGTGTGTGATGAAGATGGCAGAAGTAGAGAAAGTCAGGGTGTTGGTGCTTGGAGATAGGTTTGTGCATGGTTTACAACAGTACGCTCAATGCAGGCATGTTGCAAAGAACTTTGATGTGAAAGGAGTGGAGGTGGTGTGGAGCACTGTGCCTGATTGCAATGTACAGGGAATTGTACATGTTTGTGAGGATATGGCCACGATGAACAGTCCGCATGTGGTAGTTTTGCACTATGGTGCTTTCCATTTGGGCAATGTCAGTGCCCCTACTTTGTTGGCTGATTTGGAACGCTTGGTTCAAGCCGTAATGAAGATCCTTCCAAATGCGAAAGTAATTTTTTCTGGATTACTACCTAGGGCAATATGGGACAATAGTTCAGTTTTTTGTCCTCAGCAAAACATTGCTAGGTGTGTCATCAACCGAGGCATGTGTGCCTTCATGCTTAGAGCTGGTATGTTCTTTTGTAATAATGAGAATATTGATGCCAGTAATGCTGTTAATTTTAAAGAAGATGGCATTTCTTTATCTTTTACGGGAAATGCCTTTCTATTTTGGAATGTAAGGGTTGCTGTGGAGAAGGTTATGTGAAGACTTTAGGAGTAAAGTAAGAAAGAAAACAAGAAAGAAAATACAAAATAACCAGTGTCTGTCAAGCATCTGTAAAAAAAACAAAAAAAAACGGCTCTTTTCAGAGCCAACTTCAAAGGGGAAATGGGGCACACTATTTAAATTTACCTTAACCACGCTCAGATTTTCGGCGGTAGTCTGCGGACATAAAAATCACTACGAGGGGGTTGGTATGTTCTATGTTACATGTATATGAAGTCAGGGATATTATGGTTAAGTTGCGCTACTAAAAACCTATGAAATTCAGTGAAAAAACTTTGTTAAAGGGACATTATGGTTCAAAGTAAAACCGAAAAACCCCTGAAATTCGGCAGTTATGGTAACATAAGCAACCATAACTCGCGCCACCGTGCACTGCTAACACTAACACCCAGGACATCAAAGATAACATCACAAATGTCATTGATGACATCACTGATGACATCACATGGCTGGCTCTCCCTTTTTATCCTTTACTGTCATATCGAAGCCACATAGTTTTCTTCAGTAACAGTCAGGAAGTAAAAATTGAAAAGGTACTATATTTGTAGACTTAGGGTCAAGTCACATCATATGAAACATATACATAGCGGAAGACACAGGCTTTAAAGAGAGCAATCCTTTTTGTACATGAAGATAATCATTAAGGTTATCAGCACTTTCTCATAGTTTTATTTTTATTACTCTACCTTCCCTGTATATGCTCATATTTGTATACATTATACTCACTCTCCTCTCTTTTGGGTGCAGTCACATCATGTGATACACATACATATGGTAAGTAGCAGCTTTGAAACAGAGCAATAGTTTCTCTGTATAAAGACAATCAGTTAGGTTATGAACTCTTTCTACTACTACTTCTGCTTTTTTGTTTACTTCACTGTCCCTGTATATACTCATATTTGTATGTGTTGTTGTCTCTTTGTGTTTTGTCTGTAATAATTATGTATTAAGTGGGTTTTATTATCTACTTATTACATGTTTAAAAGTACGCAAAACTCTAATAAGAAAGCAGTTATCATTTCAGTATTCAACATGGCAAGATTATGAATATGGCATCTTCATCATGTATGCTGCACACACTGCCTATGTTTCTGCATGAGTAGCTTAGTATACTGGATAGAACTTCATAATAGAATGCTATTTATATCAATGCATTGCTTAATGCACTAATTAGCTCATGATATTTATCCCAATGATCCTTGACAGTTTTTGGTCAGCATTATAAGAATCCCTTGTACAGAGTTTTTATAAAAACTAAATGCACATGTGATGTCATCAGTGATGTCATCAATGACATTTGTGATGTCATCTTTGATGTCCTGGGTGTTAGTGTTAGCAGTGCACAGTGGCGCGAGTTATGGTTGCTTATGTTACCATAACTGCCGAATTTCAGGGGTTTTTCGGTTTTACTTTGAACCATAACGTCCCTTTAACAAAGTTTTTTCACTGAATTTCATAGGTTTTTAGTAGCGCAAGTTAACCATAACGGCCCTTTAACAAGGTTTTTTTACTGAATATATATATAATTAGATAAACAGCTCCGTTCTCTAAGAAATGTTGCACATTCAGTGTAAAGAGAGAACTTTTTTAATTACTCTATCGTGGTGTTCCAATCCCTTTCAAAAGTGTTTTCTATATTTGATTGTGATTTCCAATTAATTATTCAGATTTAGAACCAACTTGAGTCAGCAAATTCTCATTATAGTCCACAAACTCAGCCAAGATTTTACAAGATTTATCAGCTATAAAGTTCACAATATCCACATAAAAAACAGTTCACTGGAGGATCAAGCATTTTTACATATAGTAAAAGCTTCTTCCATGCATCTATGCATTCCAATGAGATGAGACCAAACTGGTGCCGTATGATAGAATTAGGAACATACATTGGCAGGCCTAGAGTGGTTTTCCACATAACTCTGTTAAGGATTTCAATCGGGCGACACACACCTTGGTCTCAGCCTAGTATGTAGTGCACAACTGAGATGCCTTCCTCTATATTTTATGCAGATTCAATTTGAGATGGTACACAACTCATATCACACCCCCTTTTTCAAATACCCCGGGTCACAATGGACCATGAACCAGGCAGGCTGGTTGAAATTACAATATTTATTTATTTTTAAAATCAAATGAAATCATACAATTTTTAATATGAGGCAGCAATCACCAATGGGGTGATAATTACAAAAGAAATGTAAGCAATGCACTTGGTTAACCTTCTAGTAGAACATATACAAAGCACAAATGAATAGGAGCACTTTTTGAATAAGGAGAGAGAGATAGCACCCAATGTAAGGTTTCCCCCTGCAATGTTCCCTCAGCCCACAATTAATCAGATTCTGAGTGGATAGAAAGGAGCAGCAGGTAGTCAGGAATAAGGGTCAGAAAACAGAATCAAAATCCGACCTTCCCTCACAGAATATTTTAACCCTTTTGCAATAGCATGAAATGACACTCGGAAATGGCAAATAAATAATGAAAATAGGGTTAAAACTTTGAAGTAAATATGATTTCTCACTAAGGCAACAATGCACAAAGACTAGCAATCACAAGGCAATGGCTTAACAAGAAGCATACATTTTGAAAATGAGTGGATGTTAAAACATGCTGCAGCCAAATGACACATTGGAAAACTTGCAATTTTCTCAATTCCTGCTTTAAATTACCCAAACGTTTATTTAATAAAAACGGGTGAAAGAGTGTGGTTTTTGGGCTAGGGGATAGATGTATATCACAGGGTTATTAATGAATTGAAAGGATGGTAGCAGCTTAAGATTTGGATGAGAACTTCAGGGTGGAATGGGGTTCAGTTTTAGGGAAATAGAGCAGTTAAAATGAAAACTCCAGGTTTAAAAGAAAGGCAAGGGTTACTTAAAACAAAATGATCTAGACTATATTGTTAAAGAGGAACACAGTAAGCTCCAAGGTTGATTTGCAAGGTCAACCTTGTCCCCCGAGTGCTCAACCCCATTGATAAAATATATGAAAATTAGTTTGATTACTCCAAATATAACTAAGGGTTTATAATTTACACCAGACAAAATTGGAAAGATACGAGGATAATTCTAACAGTTTCAACAGGTTACCAGGGTATACATATGACTACTTAGAGAGTGGAAAAAGGAAAAATGCACGACAAGGAAGACTATGTGTTTCTATGGGGTGGGCACTATACTCACAGTCCACTTTTTAGTTTTCTGATTTATGGACAGTCAACAGGGTCTGGTGTCTTGGCAAAAGTCAGCTGGGCAAGGTCTGGTCACCAGGTAGCGAACAACTGGGCAATTCGGGTCACTGGGTGGCACAGGTACCGCTGGATGCAGTCAGTGGGCAAGCAGTTAGTGGGCAGAAAGCCTGTCTGATTTCAGGATGCAAAAGGTACCACCGATTTACCCTTTTTGTTAATGGGATATTAGTGGCTTTTTTCAGGATCAATGGCCCTGCTGGAGTAGGAATTAGCTATGCTTGGGTTTTGCAGTGGGCTCTGGAGTAGGGTCAGCAATGCTTTGGCCTTATATGGAAAATCTGGATTCAGCAAGAAGAATGGAAATCAGGAACGCATCACAGGAACTTCAGGAAGTGTGTGTGTCTAGAGTCCTGTCATGGACTCTTATTAATAATGCATAGTGACCTCATAGAAGTATATGGCTGGGCAGGCTTAGCTAAACACACCTCTAACCCACTGAATTGGTCAGGGATGCTAGTCCCCACCTCGCTCTCACCTTGTAGGATCTAGAGGGCAGGATGGCAGATTTATGATGTGAGTTTTACAATGTTCAAAAACCTCCAACAGTTACTTTTGCTAAAATCTGATTTTGCCACAAATGGTACATTTATTTAGTTGAAGTCTCTTAGAAAATTACATACACAGGTTACATATTTTATGCAGACCATTGCAGTCCAACTCTGCAATCTGTGAGACATTGGTTTGTACATTTAATGATCTTTGGTCATTTTCAGTGTGAAATGTTCGGCCTAAAATTCTGTAACTTTACACGTGCAATAATTCTACAGGGGTAACGCCCCACACATAAGGTATTGACCCCTCCTACTCAGTGGGTATATAATATTCTTAAATCTCAAAAAAGGAAGGGTATAAATATGATGACATCATTCACATATACACCATCAGACACAGTATGTACCTGGACATAAACACCTCAAAAAACAAATGTAGGGTGTATGCCCAAAACCATCTCACATAACATATTTTATTATTATGTACTCAAAGTTACAGAATCATGACATACATATAAAAAAAAACATAAAAAGCATATGCACATGTTACAATACAATATACAAAATGCATAAAAAATATTTGGTTAAAAACCAGGAAACAATTATTAGAACCGGAAGGACACAGAGCCAAATTAATTGTTGTTGCTCCACGCTGTACCCATCATAGCCCATTTTACACGTGCATACATACTATCATAGGGCCTATTTATGTTCATTTTTAATGTCACATCATATGTCCTTTTCCCCATGATTCACATTCTTCTGGCGTTCGTGTCCCATACATGCTATTGACAGCCAAGACCTCTTATCTGAAAGCCACAAAAATCACATTTAAACCGCAACATTTTCATATTTTTGCAAAGTCCTGCTGCAAAGATAAAAGTCTTAACATTTTATTTATGACGTAGTCCCTGGAAACAGATGGGCAGTCCTTTGTCCTGCACTGGACCATTGTTTTCCTCTTCAGCTACCACCAACTGTCATTTCCTCCAGAGTAAGGTGGGGGTTTCCCAGCTTGATTGAAGGTTTATTGCCCCTTCTCCACTTCCGTGTCCTGGAAATTCCATTGTAGAGGGCTCAGCCCAGACTGATTCTGTCCAACCTAGTAATTATCACTGGGGTGTTAGTATCTACTGAGAGGGCCCCTTTTGTTTATGTCATCCTCTCAGCAAAAACCTGTTTTTGGCTGACATCCCCCCTGCAGCCACTGAAGTTTGATTTAATTGTATTTATTCTTGTTCTGAATTGGAAGAAAACCCGATGAATAGAACCTTTTTCATACATTGTATTTTCACAGTACAATCCCCTTTCAGATTGCTAGGCAAGAAGAGGTTTTTGTTCAACATAGTACTCTCAAACAAGCATTTTTCTTCTTTAGTTTGCAAAGCCCATTTTTACACATGTGGTGCAAGCTGCTAGCACTTTGCTTTCAAATTCCGTTTTTGACTTTCCATCTGGATTCCCACACTGTTTTGCTGCCATGGTTATTTTCTTTTAGGCAGTAGTGTATTTGAACCACCTATGCACCAAAATTGACATAGCCCAGAGCTGGAGTTTCTTTGAATTACTGATCATTGACACTTTGTAACTTAAAAATTGAAGCTTTTCCTGTGCGGTGGATGAAGTTTCTTTGTTGATTTTTCTCCAATTTGGTTTGATAGAGCCTGTCATTCAGAAGTCATACTTGGTTTTGCTGAAGCACTAGGGGGATTTGAATGAGCATGGCAGGGCCTTATTAATAACAGTAGTTTGAGGAAGAACAGTTAAAAGTAGCATCAGAGCAGCATCATTTTAAGGTAAAATACCCCCTTTTCAATGGGGGCTTTGGGTCTGGCAGCAGAGCAGCGCTGCTTTTTCAGTCTATTTCTTTTGTGTATGTAAGAACATACTGGCAAGCTCCCTCAGTGTGCCCCCTTGTTCCATCCTTCCCAATATGTGCTTGTGCGATGGTGCAGCCATCTGTTTGTCACTACAAACACTGTTTTTGAGGCCATGGTACTCACAGGAGCCAGCGGAGCCATTTTTCTGGTGACTGCAGATGAGCAGCTGGGTGATGTGGGGAAGTACTGCTGAGTGGGTAATTATATCCCACAAATTCTTCAAATGTATTTAGGATTTCCCCCAAATCCAACCAACAGACATCAAGTCTGTACTTTAAGATGGGGACACCTTTAATTGAATAACATTTTATAAGGGGAATTAACATAAATTTACATAGCCTATTAAAATGAGCCTGAAGGGTCTTCATCTTGGCACTTAGACACTGAGGGCCTGATTCAGAGCCTGTGCTAAATATGGCATGGAAAGCCAAAGTTCTCCCTTCCAGTTTCCAACGCCATCATTCTGAGATGGGTGGAAATATTGGGGGTGGGGGAAATGTGCTTTCCAGTAGCAAAAACTGCTAAAACCTTCCACTCTTCAAACTTTTATTGAACTAGAAAAGTTGTGCTGCAGTCTGAAAAATGCTGCTCTGGGGTTTAATGGCACCTCCAAGGGTAACGTTAATGTCCACATCTTTTGGCTGATGCAGGAGGGTGTTCTGGCCTCTGAATGCAGTCCTTGCCAGCCCCTCGGATGTGAGGTGGATGGCAAGGCTGTTGCCATGCCGTAAATCACTGCTTTGCATGAGTGGCAGGCTTCGTTTATTGCTGCCACTCCCGTAATACATCAGAATGCATGTCTTAATGGAAAAGTGCCTCACACCACTTTTCCATTTTAACATGTACCTATGAATCAGGCCGAGGGTAGTCGTGGCTTTAGAAATAATGTTGGAAAAGTTTAAACCCCAGATACGTGAGAGAGAGAACATGTTTCAATTTATTCTTGTCCGCCAAACCAAAACATCACTTTGGGGAATCTTTTGTTAGTATGATTAACTTCCATTCACCAATACATTATGATCAACAGGATAGCTGATAAAAGCTTCTAATTTTTTTTGCAGACCCATAGGCGTCCTATCGAATAACAATAGTTTGCCGGCAAAGGCAAGCCAGTGAATGTATAAGCTACGGGGTTTTGCAGCAAAACAATTCATATTAGTGCATAAATCCCCACTGTCTGCATGTAAAGATTAAACAGCATGAGAGCCAAGGTGTGGCCCTGCTTCAGCCCCACAAAGGTATCAGTGGCTTTTGTAAGTAGACTTTCTTTGTTCAAGCTCACTTTTATTGCTCTATTCATTTACAGAAGCATCATCAAGTTGTGGATATCATCGGGTATTCCATACTGATTAAGTTTACACCATAGTTTGTCTCTATTTAACCTATCTAATACATTTCCCTTATCCATACTTGTGATATGTATGGTTTGTGCTAGCTTTCCTCTAGCCATTGAGTGCAGGTGGGTCAAGGACGTCCCATTAAGGGAGGTACTTAAGCGCTTTCTGAATTCAATTTGAAATTTCAAAAATAGCCCCATCTTTTTCACATGCATTTCAAGCTCCTTCAATAGCAGGGCAGTAAAACATTTGCTAGATGCATCAAGTATAACAATTGGACGATAGTTGGTGGGCTTAGATCAATCACTCTTTTTAAAAATAGGTATAATGTAAGAGATATGCCAACGTTAGGGGAGCAAATTATTCCACAATATATTGTTGAAAAGGTTAGGCAGTATTTCTACCCAAAGTTCTGGATTAAATCGAATTGTTATGGAGGATAATGAATCAGGCCTGGAGCTTTGGACAGTTTAGATATAATTAAGATTTCATAGATGTCCTCCTTATTGAAGCCATAGTCCCATTTTTTAAGCTTGTTTTCCGAAATATTGGAACTCCGGTTCCAATCTTTAACCTGTTCATAGAGTGCTTTCAAATTGGTCACCCATGACATTTTATGGATATGACAGATCTGAACTTCTCGATTTATTATCCCAGAAGGCTAATACATCCTTACCCCAGATGGTATTTAACGTGTTTTGCCTATCCACCAAGTTTAACTCATACTCCATTGTTTTGTAAAAGTTACAATAGTTCTTGCATATATTTCTTTTACTGAACATGTATCCTGCCTCATCTTTTCTGAATAGTTGTTTAATCTATCTCTGCTTCTTGGGTTTCGTTAGGTGACATCTACCTTTAGTATTGATCATAGTCAACTGTTTTCCCTTTAGCTCCAGCAGTAAATTAAAACATGTATTTAAGAGTGTAGCATTCCACAGTATTGTGGATCTCTTATTAGAAAGTGTTCCTAATGCTAATGAGTCAAATTCAAATTCGAAACAAGTGTTTTTTATGTTGAAGGAAATAATGGTATTAACATCAAAGACGTTAAATTTAACCTTTAACAAAGACCATTTCAGTTGGATTGATTCAGAAGTAAAAACATGGTCAATCCAAGAAGAGGATGACCCTCTTCTCCACTAAATAGTTTGGGAGGAAGAGAGATTTGGGATTGGGGTTAGCACTTGGAGAACTCAAAAATTCCACCCATGTTTCACCTCTGTTTTTAAAAACTGTGCATTTAATAATAACACCAATACCACCTCCCAAGCAGTTATAAATATATTTATATGTGCAGAAGGAGTTAAAGTTCCCTAGAATGAACATGTTATTACTATATACAGTCGCCAACCATTCATTAATTTGATCATTGAGTTCATTTACGAATATATCTATGGTTGCCTTAAAAGTATTCCAGTATATATTATTTCTTGCCGAGCACACTATCACCCGTTTGTATCTTAGCACTGAGTGGAAGAAACTTTTTGGATAGGGTTACATAGACTAGATTCATACAGAATATGATGGATTCAGAAAAGTATTCAAGGCATTATGACATTTAGCATAATCCTCCATTAGCCGAAGAGCAAGTGGAAGGATATTCCAGAAGGATGGGAGCCACAACAGAGAAGGCTCTATCATGAACTGAAGACTTCTTAGCACGTAGGACCACAAGAAGGACAAGGTTGGCCAAACTGAGAGCTCTAGTTGGACTAAAAGGAATAATCTTTTCCTGGAGATATAGTTCACTTTGCCCCTGAAAGGCTCTATGCGTTAGGCAAAGAGCTTTGAACTTGATCCTCTTTTCAATGTGAAGCCAATGGAGTTGGTGAAGAACAGGATGTAAGTGAGCCAATTTAGGTAGACCACCGACTAACAGAGCCACCGAATTTTGTAGGATTTGGAGCCTATCTATCTGGTATTTAGGTTGAGCTACATAACAGTAATCTAAAATATCTAGCAGCGCAGAGGCCACCACGGATCGTTTAAGTGCAGTTGGTATTAGAGGACCTGCTCATCCAAGCATTTTAAGTATAATATAGTCTGTGCTGCAACAAGCACTAACTTGGAGGCCAGAAGGCAAAGAGCAAATGATCTCAAAGTGCAGAACTTTGACAGAATGCACTGGTGTGGGAAACACACCCAAGGGGAGGGGCCAGAAGTCTGGCCACCAAAAGGAGCAAGCTTCAGGTGGACCTATCACCAAAACTTTGGTCTTTTCCCCATTGAGCTTCAACCATTTTCTCTTTATCCACTCTCCGATGTCCGATGAATCAACTGGGTGTCATCAGCATATGAGTAGAAGTGACCCCCGTGAGAGAGGATAAGGCTGGCTAGGGTGCTGACATAAATGTTAACAACCACATCCACGTGCCTCAGCCACTGCCACCACCCCCACAACCTCCATTCTAACCCTCAGCAGTTTTGCTTCAAAGAGGTTTCTGAGATGGAAGTTCTAGCTATCCTAAAGAGAGACTAAAACCTTCCAGGTGCAAAGATAATGTATGCTCGACCACCATCATCAAGGACTGCTCCGAAGCCCTAGCACCCTTCATCATTGCCTTCAGCAATGCATCATTTGCTGCAGGAATAGTGCCCTCCAGCCTCACGGAAGCATGGGTACTCCCCTTACTAAAACTAAACAAATCTTCCCTACAGCAAACATTTCTAAATGACTACTGGCTTATCGCTACTGTCCCATCCCTACTGAAAATCTTAGACAGAGAGGCTTACCTACAAATTCAACATCACTTTGAAACAAACCAGTTCCTGGTAATGCACCAGTGCGGTTTCTGCTCAGGCCATAGCATGGAATCAGTGCTTTTGGTCCTAAATAAAATGCCTGGCTGAGATCAGGGACGAGCGGAAACCTGCCCGCCTTCTCGTCCTTGATCTGTCAGCAGCATTCAACCTGGTCGACCACAAAATCCTCTGCCACCACCTCACCACCTCAGCTAACTTCTCTCCTGAAGCCAAACCATGGATTACCTTCTTTCTAGAGGGGAGAGTCATAAAAGTGTTTGCTGAGAATGCCAGTGCCCCACCACCACCAATCACTTGCGGGGTATCACAAGGGTCTTGCATATCCCCTACACTCAATAACATCTTCACCAGACCCCTCTTTGACATCCTTGAGTCCATCGGCATAGTCTACACAAACTATGCCGATGACACACACATTCTCTTCATCCTCTCTGATAACTATGTGGAAGTCTCAAACACCCTTGATGCTGCTCACACAACCGTCCAGGCCTGGATGGTGGCCAAACACCTCTGCCTTGATTGTGATAAGACAGAGATCATGTTGGTAGGGCGTCCTGCAGTTCTAAAAAAGCTTGATGTCCAATATACAGCCTTCAGAATTGATGGTATCCAATCCCTGTCTCCACTTCATTGAAAACACTAGGTGTCTACCTTGACCCCACTCTCTCATTGACCCCTCAAGAAAATGCAATCGATTCCTCCACGGCCACAGCAACTAGAGCCTTCTATACCCAGACAGTTGCTTAACCATTGCACAAGCAGTCATTGGCTCCAGATTTGACTATTGTAATGTCTTCTTTACTGGCACCTCGTCCCAAAACCTTAGGAAGCTGCAAATCATACAGAATAATGCGATCTGAGCAGCTCTTAACATTCACAAGCATGAACACATCTCTGCTGCCAGGAAAGCGGTACATAGGCTACCAATTCACAAATGGATCATCTTTAAAACCTTTTTCATTACACACAGGTGCCTTTCCAACAGTACACCCCACACCTATTGCAGAAAATCACTGAAGTTCATTTGTCAAGGCCAGCTAGGACCCCCCAATGCACAACGCCTTTGTCAGCCTAAATTCAGACGTACTAAAGCTGGAGACTTCAGTTTCCCATCCATTGCAGACAAACAGTGGAACTCCCTTCCTCCCACCCTGAGAGCTGAACATTCATACTGGGTATTGCGTAGATACCTAAAACTTGTTTGCCTCGTCAGGGATGTGCTGTTATGTTTATGTCTCATCTGACTGACTATTTGTTGTGTCTATTGCAAGTAACTGGTCTCTGTAACAGAGCCTAGATGCCTGTGGGTTGTTTTGTGCCTTATAAATGAAAAATATAAATAAATAAAAAACTGAGGATAATGGCGTAACGTTGAGGGATCCCCCAGGTCAGCGTTGATGGTAATGAACTGTATGTGGTGAGTGAGAGGATTTCGATACAGTCTATGAGAAAAGACATAAACCAATTAAGTACCTTTCCCGAGATCCCAGCCTCCTGAAGACGAAGACACAGGATGGAGTGGTCGATGGTGTCAAAAGCTGTGGATAAATCCAGCAGAATCAAAAGACGCACTCCACCTTGGTCAGTCATCACAGTGAGATCGAGCACATTCAGGGCTCAAACAAGGATGGAAGCCCAATTGAAACGGTTCCAATAGACCAGCATCCTCTGAAAATGTTCTAAATTGAAGCTTAACTAACGCCTCAAGCATTTTCATTAAAATAAACATGAGAAATGAGATAGGGCAATAGTTGAAGGGGAGTGCAGGATCAAAAGTAGGCTTCTTAAGAAGAGGGGTCACCCCAGCATGTTTGAAGATAGAAGGGATTGAGCCGTGTTCTAAGGAAAAATGTACGGCTTCTGTCATGATTGTTGATAGATCTGTAATGTTTTTTTAATTATGTCCAAAGGAATAAGGACTAGTGGGGAGCCAGATTTTATATGTTGTATAGCTGTAGGAAGCTGTGTTTCAATCATTGAAGCAAACATCAAAATGTGTGCTCCAATATGCCAGATAGTAGGTCTAAATTGAATACAGTTGGTTGCTACTTCTCTTCCAGAAGCCGAGATGCTTTCCCTAATGTCAACAATCTTCAGAGGGATTGAGAAGAGGGAATAGCAGTAGAAATTATATTGGGGGACAACAGCTCCCTTACCACTGAGAATAGTTATTTAGGTTGATTAAGAGCCCTGGAAATACGATTGGAAAAATACACAGATTTAGCCTTTTTAATAGCCTGGTGGTATTTTAGACGACAGGCCTTTAAAGTCGTTTTATCTGCTGATTGATAGGTTGAGTGTCAAATGCGATTTCTTTTGCCCATACAACAATTTAAGAGACTGCAGAGAGGTGGTTTACCGGGGTGCTGAGTGGTTCTGGGGTGTTTTATTTGGGGCACCTCATCGGCCACCACAGTGAAGGCCTCAAGCAAGGCAGTCAGAGGGCCGCAGGCAGTGTTTAGTGAGGAGGATAACTCCATGTTTTCTACAATACACGAAGTTTGCAAGGACAGCCTTACTTGGCTCCAGTCCAGACATGCAAGGAGTAATGATCTGCCGGGTTCGGAAGCATGCATACCAAATACTGTTAAAGGTACTAAAACTAAAAGGAATATCTGACCAAACCAGCAGTAAGATAGTACAGACCTTAAGCCTGTCAGCAGAGGTGAACATCAAATCTAAAGTGTACCCCTTAATGTGGGTAGGTCCCTCTACAAATTGCAGTAATTCAAGATCTGGCAGCAAGGAAATCAGTTTAGCGGCTTGACCATCTTGGAGGTTGTCAGCCCAGACATTGAAATCACCCATAATAAGCACGTTAGCATACTCGAACTGAAGACCAGAGACTAATTCAGCAAAGGCCTCTACAAAAGCTGAATAGGAGCACATGGGGTGGTAAACCACCACAATATAAAAAGTGGAAACAGGGGAAAAAGAAATACTAAAAAGAAGATGTTTTAATGTTATGTAAAATGCTAATAGATGAACATAAGAGGTGACGCTTAAATATAAAAAGCAACAACCCCTTGGGGTGGGTTGACATGCAATGTACATGTAAAATGGCAAAATTAGGAGGAACAGCCTGAATAAGTTCAGGGGTCAATGATTTGGTAATGCAGGTTTCCGAGATACAAATAAAATCTGGTTCCTGGGAGGATAGGAGATCATTCATGTCATCTAATTGATGCTTCACTAAGGACCTATCATTACACAATAGACCAAATAAAGTTGGGTCAGGGGAGGTCAAAGAATTCCGAGAATGCATGGTGCTATGATCCAATGAGTGCATCACTACTGTATCTCTAGCAGCTCTAGTTTAGGCTCTTTGTATCTGGTTTTAAGTTTAACTGCTAAAAACGATTGACTAGGGGAATGTAATATTTGCTGTGTGAATATGCTATCTATCTAGGGTATTATCTATCAGCCCTCAACTCCATTAACTCTTGGTCAATTATAATTAAAAATAAAACTCGCCCACGATTATCTCAAATGAAAAGGATTTTTATCCAATATTGCAAATTCTCTTTAATCCCGCTAATAGATTTTATGACATTAAAAATTGAAAGTGTCATATTGTATACATTAGATATTTGTCTATGTGATATGACAAGCACGCTTGATAGTTTACAGGGCTCTCTTTTGAAATCTGCAATGTTTCTCCCAATGTCGGTTCCAAATGCCATTATTCGACATGAATTGGCGCTGGTTTCACTCTCATCTCGTTGGAAATGGAGACAGCTGTCCAATTACGTTAAGATTCATTATCCTCCAACAAATTCACTGTATATGGACATGAACAAAATGTTGGGCTCTCAAACTTCTAAATCTTTTTTTAACTATCAATTGAAAATGCAACAAATCTTAGACAATGTAAATATAACTGTTGAGGATATACAATATCGTCCTGGTTTTGATAAGAAAAAACTCTTTGAAATGGATTGGTGTATAATAATTGATTTAATTAAGACCTATAAGCTATATAAAGAATATGGTCTATATGTTAAACAGCGCATTCCACGTTACGATCATGTCTTGCTATTTCCTTGTGAAAATATCCGAAAGGTATATATTCGCTTTAGACTGAACCTATACCATACAAGAGAAAGAACTAAGAACTGGGAAATGAATAAATCAAATAATTGTGTGGGATGTCGTTTTGTTGAATGCAATGAATCCTACGAAACGTTGAAACACCTTATATTGTATTGTCTGCATTTTAAGAACATAAGGACACTTAAATTGATGAAATTCGTGAAGATTGAATTTCAGGACTGCCTTGAAGTTTTGTGGTCCAGAATGATGCAGGGATTACATAAACCCTTAATATATGAGTTGGCAAGTTTTTGCAAGCATATTGAGAATGAATTAGAGCTATTTTTGTAGTTGCAATGATTGATTAAATGATTATCTGTAAGATTTTAAATTTTGTAAAGGTTCTACATGAAATGTTATGTATTTTGAACCAAATGCAAATAAAAAAATAAAATAAAAATAATATTGTCATTTCTAAACCCAGTGTCAAATGTATTGCACTAGTCAGACCTCCAGGGGGATGGACCCTAAAACCTTTAGTGGCAAATATGGTGCACACTTGATAACCATCAATAACTATACGCTTAAATGACATCGTTTCTTGTAATATAATGATGTCATAGTCTATAAACTGTTGAGGTAAAGAGGAAGCATTTAGAATATTAATAAAACCCCAAGCGTTCCAGGATCGAAAATTCAAGCAGGTGGCGCTAAAGCCTTGTATACAGAGGTTTGAATCCAGAGGTGTTGGCTAGGGCTGCTGCCACCAAGTACCAATCATCATCACTCTTCTTTTGTTTTGAGACATTTTTGGGATTAACTTCACATCGAGAGTAATTAGACATAACTAAAGGAGAGTACCACAATTTGGTAGATACAATCAATGAACTTGGTTATGCAAAAATCGAAATCTCTTAGCAGTGTCTCTAAGATCATCAACATCAAAGCCCGGACGTATGAGCTGGCCAGATTGGTTCCAGGCAAGTCATGCAACAATGGACGAGTACAAATAGATTACCATTTTGTCCAAATTTCCATTGGAAAGATCTACACAATTAATATCTACTGAATGAATAAGGCATAAGGCAGAAATCATTGAAAATATCTGGCAGAATTTAGATATATTCAATGAAATAGGTTAGTTGATTTGACAGACATTGCCATAAAATCGTAGTTCGTCTGATGTATGGAAGAGTGGCATTTGGATCCATAGTTAGGAGACTTTGAATTAGTCAAAAGGCACACAAAATCTTCACATAAATTGTTATCCTCTTCGTGACCCATGTACTCGCTGTCCTCAAGAGCTGTTGGCTCTTCCAGGTGTTTT